>NC_133101.1:61401108-62784312 GCF_022965805.1 Primulina eburnea | reverse complement strand
CAACTCAAAACAACTGTGGCACATAAGGAACGGAGCGCCACCAGCTATAGGACAACAATATCGTCCACCAGAAGATAAATTCACCCTGTAAGGACGGGATCGAACAACACCATTAACTTCAGGTTTTACATCACCAGGCCATCTAGCGTTTGACTGTGGATTCTGGGATCTGACAGATGATGAATTGGACATTCGCCGGTTATATTCTCGTAGACCAAATGAACCATGATTGCCATGATTATACATCATGTCATTCCGAACACCAGAAAACTTATTGCCGTATGCAGAAGATTGAAAAGAGAGAGGAACATCTCTCTTGTTGCGGCACTGGAAACAAGAGCAAGATGGATGGTGACGGCTAACATTAGGAGCATATGCATCAATTGAATCCGTATAAACCATGCCATCACTCTTGTACCGTTCAGGAATATATGCACGAGATGGCTGATATTGACTAAGAGCCGGAGTTCTAAGCGGGTTTTCTCTTAGCATTTGTGAACTTAATGGGTCCCCATAACCCCGATCGTGACTAGGAGGATATTGTGGAGGAAAATATCCATTGTTACCCATTTCTTGCCTTCGCATCAACGGAGGTGGATCATTGTATTGAGTTTGATAAGACGGTCTTCTCATCTGTGAATCGGCATGTGAGTGTTGAAGAGCTCCCCTATTCATTCCCAATGATGTATCTACATTAGAATGTTTAGATACGTATGGTTTTGGATGAGTTACTCCCCCACCAAAAGGAACCTTTTCTTTACCCTTGTTACTCTGATCTTTTTGCTCATCAAACTCATTCAACTGCACGGCTCGATCTCTTCCAGCATAGTCAACAGTGTTGAGCTCATCCACATTCCTCATTAGATTATCAAACCCATAACCAGACTTTGGCAAGATATTTGACGAGCCTTCATTTGAGTACGAGCCTTCATTTGAGTATCTCATCCCCTCATTATACATTCTCTGAGCCCTCCGAAAACCATTAATTTCACTTATATCTGTGTTTCTTACATCTGCAGCTCGCTTTGATCTCCAAAATCCAATATCTTCTTTCTCATCATCCGCTGCCAAATACTCAAAATCTAGAGCATTTTTCGCTCGGAGTCCGTCTGATCTTTTATCCTGGATTGCATCAGCCTCAACAACCCACTTCTCCTCGCTCATCAGATGAATCCTATGATTTTCAGCACCAACGCGCGAAATCCTCCTCCTCTCGGCTCGACTTGAAGAACTAATGGTTGATCTCACATCACTTTCTGAACCATCATTCATGTCCATCATTCTTTGCGCTGAAACATGTACTTTCCAGATTTATCAGAACGTGTCTCTACAGTCCTTTCCTCACCAGATTTCTCTAATAATTTGTTAAAGTCGACAACTTTGCTCTTGGCTAAAAAGTCAAACATTGCAGCAGAAAGAAAAAAATCAAGGATGAAACAACTGATAACCACCAAATTTTCAACGTTTCCGGCATTAAAAAAACGAAACTACGGAGAAATTTTCTGCCACCAAGAAAAACTCGTCCTATTTGAGAATTTGAGCTAGACATCCTAAAAAAATCATATCCCTGAATTTTAGGTCTCCTAATTTTCCTGTTTATTGAAATATCTACAGCAAAAAAGCTAAAAAAAACGATAGAAATTGAAGGAAATGTACCTTTAAGCACAGCACCACAACCACCACAGAGTAATTGGTGACCTCTGGAAGTATATTGCCACACTTTGGACAAGAACTAACCGAACTTCTGCAGATTCAGACATTAGTTTTACGCAACTTTCAGTCAATCTCGAACAAGCCCACAAACATATGACACATGTACATGCAAAAAAACCAAACGAGAATTTAACAAATTAGAAATAACTCGAGGTTTTGAACAATTTTTCCCAGAAACCTCTGCAGCCGAGCCGCAGAATCCGCGGAACATGAATAGAAGATAATACATACCTTTTCAGGGAGAATCTGAAAGGTACCACAAACATCATGTGATACAGCTACTTCCGTTACCTTTGCGCAGTTTCTTGGGGTTCACCGTTCACTTGTGTTCGTTTCTGTATGCGTGGCGTGTTTCTTTTGTGTACAATTTCGTATTTCCTAATATACAATACAAGCTATTCCTAATATTTTTTTTAAAAGCAAGTTATTTGACTTTACTTCGAATTGAAATAGAATCTTCTTTTTATTTTTGTATCCTTCAAAAATAATAATAATTTATTTATATAAATAACTATTAAATGAATTTGGTGCGAAGATCTCGAGATAACAAGTCACAAAACAAAAACAGAGTACGTACGAGGTTTTAAAAATAAAAGAAAATAAATATATTATACATAACATAAAAATTAAATAGAGGAGGATTAATCGAATTTTAGACCCTTCGAATTATATAAAAAAAAAGATAAAATTAATTGAGTCTATGATGTTTTGAGAAGTGCTCATAAAACATCAAATCGAGAAATTTCATTTTTCCGTTTATACATATACGCAATGCGTACACACCTAGAGCTGATATTAAATAAAGAATTTTGTCGGGTTAAGCAGACTTGAAATTTCATTTTTCTGTTTATATATACACACAATACGTATACACCTAGAGCTAATATTAAATAAAGAATTTTGTCGGTAGCAGAAGAAGATGAGGTGAGTGAAAGAAACGAAAGCGTGGTTTTGGCCTTTGAACAAAAGGGCGAATACGCGTAACATTTTTGGGGTAAAATGACAACTTTTCCTATACATTTTTTGACCAAGTCTACGTATAAGTGCGACCATTTATTATTATTATTATTGATTAAAAATATAACAAATAGTCAAATACACGTTTAGTGGCCCATCAACATTGTCGGATCCTATATAATGGTTCAAATCTTAAATTGTTTCTATACATTTCATGCATCCATTAATTAAATGCGACTAGCAAAATTATTTAATGAGAAAAAGTTTGACAAATATTTACTTATTACCCATCGATTGCATAATTCATATCAATTTGGCATTTGAAATTTCGCTATTTTTTATTTTACACAGACACGATGTCGATGCGACAATGGATTGTAGTTGGATAACATCATTGGTTGATCCATTGTATCTTGTATCTTCTAACGGATTTATATATATCTATACTATTTTATTAAGTTTGAGACATTAGAGCAACTAAATTTGGTGTCATGGTCTGTTTTAATAATTATATATATTAATCAAATGTTAAAATTTTAATGTAAGTTATACGTAGTTCAGTGGATAAAGTCATTGTTTTTTGGTATTTAGGTTTTAAGTTCAATTCTCACTTAGGTCATTTTTTTTCCTTTTATTTTTCAATTTATTTTTTAATTTATATATCAAAATTACAGTGTATTCCCTCACTATTTCTTATAATTATATTTTGATTATCATTTAAAAATAAATCAGATGCATTATAAAAAATATTATACAACCACGCAACGCGTGTATCGGTACACTAGTATATATAAATGTCCTTTGTGTTGCATAAATGACAATTAATTCATAGTTGATGAATGAGCATTCCCTTCACTTGCTTGGAAAAATAAAACATTGCTAAAATCTCATTTCTAAAAATTTTAAATATTTATTTTCACATTGAGAATGAAGTTGACAACTTTTTTTTTTTTTAAAAAAAGTGTGAATTAATTGAATTAATCCATGCTGGGGAACTGCTAAAAAATTGGAGATGAGTTGCCAGAATAATTCTTTTCGTGTGCAATCGAAGTCAATAAGAATTAAAGTCAATGAATGATTCATATGATACTGTTGGGTGGCCATATTCTGACCGAATAATTGGTAACATCATTGGTCGATCCACCGAGTGACGTAGAATCCAATAATTAAATATTAAATAAACAATAAACAAATAAGAAATCGTTGACTTGACCTAAGTACATCTACAGGCTGTGCATAAGTCGTGCCTCCGTCTCTAATTATTAAATCAGTAAATATTTATTTAAATAAAACTTTGAAAAGTATTTGATCCATTCATTTGAATCAACGATTTTAACAACATTTTATTTAATTTTAAAACGGTAGAATTCCCAGTCGTATATCCTTGTGTTGTTATAATAATTGTCCATATAAGATATATCTATCGAAATATGATGTTTTAGTTTTTATACAGTTTAAAATATTTAAGTTGCACTATTACCATTCGTTATAAATTTTGGTAAAACGACAAATACTTGACTTCACAATTTGTATCAAACCAAATGTCACGAATTCAGTTCTAATTGATTGCAAGGAGGGTAATTATTAACATGAAGTTTGTTGGTGCAATAATTTTCTTTGTTGTTGATATAATGATTGAAACGTGATGCTTGAGGACTGCACAATTACTATTATCTATAGATTTTGATAATACAGCAAAGACAAAAAACTGTGTGAGACGGTCTCACGGGTCGTATTCATGAGACGGATCTCTTATTTGTGTTATCCATGAAAAAATATTATTTTTTATGCTAAGAGTATTACTTTTTATTGTGAATATGAGTAGAGTTGACCTGTATAACAGATTAAGATTCAGTGAGACGGTATCACATGAGACCTACTCTACAACGAATATTCGTTCCTAATCCTTCCAAATTTAACGTTTTACACTAACGACTTTCTTAGTGGATGTCGGATTGTTATTTTCTTGATAGCACTTAATATATTTACAGGTTTTATTTTAATTTTTTTGCTGCATTAAAAAATAAAAAAATAAAATAATTTTTTTCGAGAAATGTAAGGATTTGAATTGAGAATTATAATTTATTTTTAAAAAATAAAGAACGAGTTTTAAATATTTTAAAAAAATAACTTACGGCTTTCTTGTTTGGGCCGTCAAATCTGGATTCACCAATCTACAACCTTCATTGTCCTCTCTATATGTCGGACTAGTAAATGTGGGCTTCAGGCGAGAGCCCATTCCTTAAAAGATATTTAAAAAAAACAGAGAGAAATTAGATATTGGTTTTCTAATCCTATAACTTTTAAACTTGTCCTTTCATCCATTTAGATAAACAGATAATGTGTCTATATATATATATATATATATATATATATATATATATATATATATATATGATGACGTTGATGATTTGATATATATAATTTATTTATGAACCATCATATTCATAGCTGTTCAATTCACTGATAATAATTTTAGATTGAGTTTTTTGTGAGATGGTTTCACGAATATTTATCTGTGAGACGGATCACCCTATCGATATTCACACTAAAAAGTAATACTTTTAGTATAAAAAATAATATTTTTTCGTGGATCACCCAAATAAGAGACTTGTCTAACAAAATGTGACTTGTGAGACCGTCTCGTAAAGTTTGTGCCTTTATTAATTTGGGTAGATGTAATGATAATTATGATCTTGGATGCGTTTTAAATTCCCGTTTCTAAATCAAATGCTTATTTCATGCGAGCTCAAGCTTAGAGATTGTTATATTATGGAAAGTTTGAAGTTTTAGTCACGTAAGTTAATTTATTTTTGAACCGATAACTTATATTTTTTTTTAGTTTTTTCATCGAAAGCTATTAATTAAGCTCACCGAATATTGTTAATTTGACATATATCTCTCTAACGTGATTTATATGACAAAAATAAAGTATATGTCACACACATTAAAATTCATTTAAGAAAAAATAATGAGAAAGATAAAATAAAATGACACCAAATATTTCAAAATTAAAGGAAAAACAACTTGTTGTTTCCTATTCTTTTGTTAGTAAATTTTAATGTCTCATGTATATAGGTTTTGTTTTAGCTATATTAACTATGTAAGAAAGAATCATCAATGTCAAATAATAAAATTTGATAGATTTAGTATGGTTTCATTAGATAAAAACAAAATTTTGACAAGTTACAAAATTTAAAATCATAATATATAGACTTAAATTGTTATTTTCCCTTAGATTGTAGCTTGTGTGAGGCATTAACGCGTCGAATTAAATTATGCAGATAAATTAGGACAAAAGTACAACATTATTCTAATCAAGTGTCTACACATAAAAATAGCATAAAGCAATTTTTTAAAAAAAATAATATAAAGCAAATTGTCTATACATAAAAATAGTATAAAGCATTTTTTTTTCAAAAATTAATATAGAGCAAACCAGTTTTTACATGTAATAAGTACTTAATTGATGAAGGCAAACACAAACAAAGAAATAAAAAAAAAACAATATATAAATTTATATCCAAATTTTTTTATGGTTGTCATATAAATCATTTGTGACATGGTCTCACATATCTATGTCCGTGAGACAAGTTGATTTTAATTCCGGGATTGATCAAAGAAAATAAATGACATAGTGGCATATATTACATGGTGTAATTCAATTTTATTGTCGTATGAAAGTAAGGTTATCACTACTAATGCAGGCCGATATTTTACATGTAGATAAAACTAAATGAAAGCAGCAAATTCAAACTAATATGCAGTGCTGAAGTAGCTCTTGACGAAATTATTAGACAGTATTTGAAGCACAATCTTGTTTGTTGGCCCCACGCATCGCGGCGTTTTGAACTGACTAACAGCGGATCCTAATCCAACGTAGTGATCCAAGATCTTGTGAAAAGTACCTCTCTTCACGATTCGGAGTTCGAGGGCTCCGATGGTGTTCACCTTCCGAGAACTCATGTACCCTGCATCGACAAATGATCTGTCCAAACAGTTGGAGCATTCTTGGAGGATTTCATGATTCGGGCCGCCACTCGTTTCCCAGAAGATCACATAATGGGCAGGATCAGTTGATGTATCGACCTGGCTTGTAAAATCTATGACTTCTTGATTCTCCGCAGATAGCAGCTTGGCCGCGGCCTCAACTGATAGCTGTAGATCCTTCTCGGTGTTCTTGTCAATGTTGATTGTGAGAAGGAGATTTTTCCTGCAAACGAACTGGAGCTCGGGAGTCGAGTTGTGGAATCCTTTAACTTTGACTACGTCTCCTAATCTGTAACGGTACAGTCCTGCAAGAGTGTAACTTATAAGCATCGTCGCGGTTGTCACTTGTCACACAAGCCAATGGTTCAGTACTTGAGCTACCCGAATAAATGTTACCACCGACGCCTTATAAGAATTAAAATATATGAACGGTATCTAGTTGTGTCGTAGGAATCGTTCAACACTCCGGAAGGACCCAAATGTAAATAACAAATTAGAGATGCCACCGATGCTGTTCATGCGATGTCTTTCATACAAAGGCACTAAATGTTGAAACAAGTACAGTTTTGCTTGCACAGCTTGTTTTGTCACGTGAAAATCAATCTTATATAGGATTGATAATAAAGAATAAACTACGGAGCACCAAGACCTGGAAAAGATTAAAATATGCCTTCCTACCAACCCACAACCACATGACAAGTGGGTCTCAGGTGTTAGTAATCAAAGTATGATTTTTTTACTGCCTTGTTGACTAAAAAAACGAAAAACTAGTCATCGAGATAACGTAAAAAACAGAGGGGCATGATTAAGAAAAGAGAAACAATTGAGCACCTGCAAAATTAGTGACAATGACTTCGTACTCCTCACCAACCTTTACTTCGGTTAGTCCAACAGGATTCGGCTCGACGCTGTTAAAATCCTCGTTCAAAGGGATGAATTCAAAAAAACCTATATTAGGAAGCACAGCAAATGTAGTTAGGTCTGGTGGTAACTTTGGGTTGACATTCACTCCAATCCACCCTTCAGAGGATCCATAATCAGCACTTAATAACGGCAAGTTTCCAGCGTAATGCCGCAATTTCATTAGATAAGGCTCCATGGAACCTGTCATGATTCCATAAATATATTTTGTATTTGGAAACAACTCGGGGATCAATCCATTCCAGTTGCTTAATCCCAAGATCTTGTGAGAAATTGTATTCGCCGATTCAGGATCGGGCTTAAGAATCTTGGACACTGCCAATCGAACTGATGGGACCGTGATTCGGGTACTGAGAACTCCTCCTCGGATATCACTGACAAGTTCTTCCCAAAATTGCTCAAAAGTTCGGAAGGCGTGGATGATGCTGTGGGCAAATGTGGATGAAATGACTTGAACTTCGTCTCGGAAGATTAGCCCACACAAAAGATGACAGTATAAAGATTGGTGAAAGTCAGGGCCGAAGATCACTTCATCGGGACTGCAAAATGGAATCTGCATTTCCCTCATTGTTTTCTTTATTTTTGAGTTACGGTACACATTAGTGGTGGCGGTTCCAGCTGCTAGTCCACCTTTTGTCATGAATTGTTTGCTACTGAAAATGAATTGTAAAGCCTTTCCACCCGCGATTGGATATTCTCTGCAAAAATAATTTGTTCCACTCAAGCTTAAGTATGGAATACCGAGTGTCAGAAAGACACTACACGAAAAAATACTAAAGTGAGCTTGCAGGTGCATTTCTGTCCCGAGGTCAGAATTTACAAAACAAACCGAACCTTTAAATCCACAGAGGATACTTCTAATCAACACCCATTCTGGTCAACAATCGTGCAGGATGGTAGACATAATACCTAGACTGAAAGATTGTGATGAAAGGAAGATCCATGTGCGAGAGCGGGGTGGGACTGCGCGCATGCAGTTCCTTGAGGTGAGGCGTTTGAAGGGGATTTGGGATCGAAACTTGTAATCTTAGTTAAACTACATATAAGCTTAATAACTTGAGACAAGGTGGAAGCGACCGGATTTTATTCTCATCGGGAGCAACTAGCATTTTGAAATTCCTGAAGCTAAATATCATTTGAAATACCTGAAATGATCGACAATGGAGCAAATCTTGACATGTAATGTCACGTTTGATACTCTGAAGGCTATACTTTCAACATAGAGAACGCTAGGAAAGGTAAAATGGAACGCAACTGATTCAAACCTCATATGATGAACGATATATATTCTGACATTTGATTTTTTTAAAAAAAATAAAGAAATTTTTTCAAATTAAAATTTTATACACAATTTACTACTTTTCTTGTCCAGCCCAGTGTGAGCAAAAGAATTGAGCTCTGACTGCAGACCTAGGATATTCAAAAATGCGAAAGAAATTTGTCTAATCAGAGGACCTCATGGATAAATTCAAATATCAAACAAAATAAGGTTCCATTAAGCCAACCTACAAAATTAAAGGGGTCGGGATCAGTGGACACCATCAAAATTACCTGTTTCTAAACGCAAAAGAAGTCTTGAATATCTGCAGGGTATTTTCCATTAATTCATCATTAAAAGGCACAAACTTTGGCTTCCCTTGTGTTGTGCCAGAACTGCAAGAATCTCAAATTTCACCCAACTTCGAAAACTTTGAAAAACCCGTAAATAGAGACAATGAATCCAGAAAGAAGATGGGTACCTCAATGAAATGGTAGTAATTGGTTTTCCAGTCAAAATGGGTGAATTTTGGCCGTCGGCGATTCGCTGAATGTAAGATTCCAAGTCCTTGTGGGTGACAAGGGGGATACAAGCCCTGAAGCTTTCAGGATCAGTTCTTCCATTGAGACCCCATTCTTGCAAATACTCAGCCTCACCATTTTCTTCCAATATTTTCTTTAGAGCTTCCGTCTGAACTTCTCCAGCATCCCTTGTCATCGCTTCAAATTCTTCTATAACTGCCTCTGGATCAAATACTTCCTCCATTTTATCCAACATGTTAACCATTCAATTGAGCAGCTGTAATTTAGACACAAATTCTTGTAAGATAACAAAATCTTGAAACGGGAAAAGACAAATTTACAAGCAGCTAGCTAGACATGCGAGAGGAAAATCAGCAATTATGAAACTTCACTGAGAAAATTGATGGGAAAAGGTAGAAAGAGAAGTATGCGCGGCGGAACAAAGAAAGAAAATTATTTTATTACCATAAATGTAAGAAAATAGGATAAAAATAGGATATGAGAATAAAAGGAAAAGAATTCCAAGGATCGAAAGCATGATGTGACGAATTGAAAAGACAGCTCGAGGGAGGGAGGGAGGAGATAGATGAAACTGAGGATAGCTTCTAGCCATCATCAACACATGAAAGCGACACGATTTCATTTGAATTGTCAAGAAAATCAACTCCGGAAAGAATAACATCTAACTTTAAATATTCATAATGTATTTCTACTCACATAGTATAAACATGAGAATCACAAACTGTCCAAATAGCTTTTCCAGAAAAGTTATAAAGCAGCAACTTCAAGAAAGTCATACACAACCTAAAGTGCATCTCCCGTATTGAATCTAACTACTCTGAAAACGACGATAAAGAAAGAGGATAACCCACACCATATATGTACCGAAAAAAGAAAGAAAGTTTAATCGCTAAATTTATAGATAAAAAGGTCTGAGCAATAATATAACAACAGAGGCAGAAAAGTCCATCTACAAACAACTTACAGAATTAGTAGTGTGCGATAATAGAGAAAAGATCAGATTTTTCTTCGTGGGTAAGATGCAAGCGAAAGTTAAAGGCATAGACGGGCTTGAAATTTCATTCGAA
Source organism: Primulina eburnea (assembly GCF_022965805.1). Classification (NCBI taxonomy): domain Eukaryota; kingdom Viridiplantae; phylum Streptophyta; class Magnoliopsida; order Lamiales; family Gesneriaceae; genus Primulina; species Primulina eburnea. Next base: position 62,773,864 of record NC_133101.1, on the reverse strand, counting down.
ATGGAGCTTAGAAGGCTAAGAAATAAGAATTGGAAGAAAATGGTGTGGCCAATGGGAGGTGAATGTGCGTGTATATATAGACACACACACACACAATGGAGACATGTTTGTGGGGAAGAGAAATACCTAAAATGACCTTGTGTCAAGATTGGTGATGCTTTATTAAATATATATAGTGGTCATGTGTTTCACTGCTATTGGAATTATCAGTTGACATTTCCAACTGAATCTAACTTTGAAATTTTTTATTACTGTGTTTAATCACATTAAAGTGATTACATGTACATTTTTTGCATGTTTTCATCGAAATCAACTCCATTTATATTTGAAATGAAAATTAATAATTAGACATAAAAATAATATTTTTAATGAGTCGAATCAAGTAGAAGATATGTATCACAAAATTGATATCTGAGATAGTCTATGTGAATTTTATATGTTTTTTTTATGAAAATATGTATAGGAAAATTTCAAGTAACAATAAAAGGTGATAAATTAAAAATAAATACCTAAGGGTATTTTTTTTCCTTCTAGAGTATATGGTCTATGGAATATATGACACATATAATGAATTATAATTAGTAATTTTTTTCTTGTTATATTTGTTATATAAGCTGATTCGATTCATATATGGAGTGAAAAATAACATTTTTTTCATGGATCAAATTAAATTTATTCTGTGACATAGTCTCATGGATCCATGAGAACTCGTGAGATAGGTCGACCTTATTCCTACATATAGTGAAAATTAATAATTTTTTCATGGGTTGGTCAGATTTCTCACGGATCTATATTAATGAGACGGGTCGATCTAATCGATATATTGAGTGAAAAATAATATATTGACAAAAAAATAATTTTTTAATAAGTCGAATCGGGTAAAAGACGTGTCTCATAAAATTGATCTATGAGAAAGTCTAATAGAAGTTTTCCTTTTGTTTTTTTAATGAAAATGTATATATAGATGGGTATTTCAACTAACAAGAAAACACATCATAAATAAAAAATATATATATACATTACGTGATATTTTTTTCATACATATATATATATATATATGCACGATGAGTATATGTCATGTAAGACGATTTTACGAATCAATATAAATAAAGAAAAATAATATTTTTTTTCATGAGTTGGATCCAATCAGATATTCATCACCCATTAAAGGTCTAATAAGAATTTTTATAATGTACAATATATCAATTCAATGTGCCAACTATTTATGTTGTGTGATTTTAATTAGTTTCTAAAATATCACGCCATCGAACGAGTAGTACGTGGTTGTATTATAATGGTTTGTGTTTTAATTGGAACATTTTTGACAAATTTTACAAGGGCCTTCAAGATTTACGTGACCTTTTTTTAAAAAAGAATTAAAACTGGAAATTACGCTAAATTCGAGAACCCTTAACTTCGGGATTTAATTCCAAGAATCAAATATTATAATTCGCACATACTACGTCGCTAAAGCATTACTAATCGTACAGAGACATGTATTAATTTCACTTACTCATGTTCACACGAACCTAGCGATATTCAGACTTCTGACCTAATAATGGACAACAAAACAATTAATCCACGTCTTCATTAATAGCAGTATGTGTTATTTTCATATAATTTTAGCAGTTTGTGTTCTTTTCATATAATAAAATTATAGTAAATAAAAATAAAAAATATTTCACACTTAATCTCATGATAAACCCATTTAAATTTATGAAATTTGAAACTTGACTTTGTGGCTTTAGTTCGTGCTTTTTAGAACCTTGCTTACAAACGCGAACAAAACAAGGGAGTACTCGTAAACAAACTGTTGTCGTGTGAAACATGATTAATGTATTCGCGGGAAGAAACTATGGAATATTTGCTTAATAAAAAGAGAGAATATAGCCCGTTTTTAAGGACTAGTGGCGCCACGAGGATTGGATGTGTTTTGAAAATATGTACATATGGTGAGTGGGGGTCAAATTAAAAGTGGCACTCTAGTAAGAGGAAATGCCCACTATACATATATAGTGGAGTTCGTGCTTTGTGGAAGCCGAAGAAGGGACCCTATCTCAGCGGGAACACCTTGCCTCAGCCACCCGATTTGAGCTGCAATTATGGATGCCAAGAACCTTGTGTTTTTTTTTTTTTAAAGAGCGTTGTGTTTTCGATTATGTATGTATCAAAATTCAATATTAGCATATATCTTTCGATTTTTTATAATATTAGTCTCTTTACATTAAGAGTGCACACTACACACGTCCAGAGACGGATCCACAAAATTCGATTAAGGGGAGCTTGGGGTGCCCTCTCATCCACGGGCTCCGTCGTCTTTGAATACTTCAACATCGTATTGGTGTCACATCAGTGTAACGTAGGAAAAACTAATATTACCAAAAAACAATAATATCATATTATTATTTAAATTTGACAATATAGAAAAAGTCTCATATATGAACATGCACGATTTTTTTTTTTGCCCATAACCTTGATTAAACTTATTTAATTGATCGGATTAAATTATTTTGGTAATAATTGAGAGTGTTTTAATATGTTTCGTTTTGTCAATGGCTTAGTCTCTCTCCCGGTTGCCACCTTCTTTAGTGACTTGTTATTTACTTAATACCAAAAATTCGGTGGTTGGTGAGTTATTTTGACTATTCTGAATCTATGATAATTATCGATTAGTTTGGGCTTTTATGGAAATCGAGTTGTTGTCATCACTTCGTGTTTGGTGGGAATTTCGATTGGCATAGTGCGTCAATGAATAATTTTGGCTTCTTTGTCGTTGTATATATATATATATATATATATATATATATATATATATATATATATATATATATATATATATATATATATATATATATATATATAATTTTGATATGCTGCATACCTATCGTGCACACCTATGTGAGCATCGAAGATGTATCACTTGCCCATTGGATACACAATTTTTCTATATTTCATCACATTCAATGGGTGAGTGACACATCATCGATGCTCACATGATTATACAGCATATCAAAACTAATATATATATATATATGTAGGGTTATATTTCAATACATTTGAAGATATATATATATATATATATATATATATATATATATATATATATATATATATATATATATATATTCAAGTGTATTGAAATATAACCCTACATATATAAGATCATTTTTTAAGTTGAAAAATTGACCAATAACCACATCGTTGCAAGTAAATAACTTGTACAGTTCACATTGGTGCATCGATTGTATTTTCTAGATTGCCAAAACCCAAAAATATTCATTCGATATAATTCAACTACGGTGAATCCAAATTTTACGTGGAAAAAAAAAGTTTCCAAATTTATCCCTGAGTAAACATTTGACATGATATATGCTTTGTACAAGCAACTGTATTAAATACGTGGCTGTATATAGTTCACAATAAACTTACAATGCAATGGATTACTAATTATAATAATCACTGCTGGCAATATTCAATCTGGGATTTTTCAAAAATAAAAATTAAAAAATAAGAAAAATATAAAATCTTGTGGGATATCATATTTTCATGTAATGGTCCAGACGACAATATTTCATCGAATCTCAATTTGGTTGCCAATTTTAATGTGTATGGTTGAACAACATCGGCATACCCATACCTATACAAATTGACATCCGAGGTCGAAAGTTTGTCCATTATAAAATACTTTTCAAAATGAATAATTACATTAAGTCGAGAAATTAATATTTTCGATAAATAAAAATCAAGTGGATTCCAAAGATATTATCACTCATAATTTTTCTCAAATCAAACCCCACAGCAATTAAATCTATAAATGCAAACACAAAAAATTTATTTGTATAATTAAGAAGGAAAACTGTGAACCGTTGAATTGCATGACTTTGGGAAAATCATCCAATGGCCTATTTTGACGTGTTTGTAGTAATTGGCTAATGATTTAAATAAATATTAAATAACATAGTTTGTATATTCCGACCATTGACAAAAGAAATAGAGGGAAAAAAATAGGACAAGAAGCTATTACTACAGCCTTCGTAGCCTTTCGCTTTCAGGATCAGGACGGATAATAACAACAAGCAAGAAAATATTTTTTTTAAAAAAAAATTAATAAAAAAAGAAAGAGAGGAAAAGGAAGCAAAGACGAGAATACAGCAGTTTGCATGACTTTCCGTTTATATTATTATACTTCCCAAAATACATGCAAATATTGAAACCATCAACTAATACAATTTGGGCAAAAAAATATAGTGAAATCAGTTCAAATTTAACTTAAGTTCGACAATCTTGTACGTTAAATCATGCTAAAAAAATCTGTTTGATCTGTCCGAAAAATTCAGAAAATATAAATAAATGTCAACTGTCGTGATCTTTTGTATTAAAAAGAAGAAAACAAATTGTAACTTTATGTCGGCCAAACTATTTTTCCCTTTCCGCCATGTGCAAAAATAAGCGCCGGAATTTGTTACAGCTGACAAAACATTCTATTAATAGTATACATTGATAAAGAGACAAATTATTCAGGCTGTTTAGTTGGCTCGGATAAGCCTTAATAGTAATATTAATTAAATATCTATGGTGAGATATTCTCGTATTGAAAATTTCTTTCACAAAATTAAAATATAAGACCGTTTATTAAGATTGAAACTTGAACCTAACTCAACCCCAAAAGTTAACTCAAGAGGGAAGGATTGTCCAATTCCATATATACCACTCAAAGATTAATTATCTAACCGATGTGGGACATTTAACACACCCCTCTCACGCCCAGGAATGAACATCTGGAGCGTGGAGTTTACAAATGACCCAATTATGGGCAGAACGGGTAGCCTATTTATAGGCAGTCCAACAACACATAACGGTGGAACCCAGGCTCTGATACCATGTTAAGATTGGAACTTGGACCTAACTCAACCCCAAAAGCTAGCTCAAGGGGGGAGGATTGTCCAATCCCATATATACCACTCAAAGGTTATTTATCCAACCGATGTGGGACAATTAACACACCCCTCTCACGCCCAGGAATGAACATCTGGAGCGTGGAGTTTACAAATGACCCAATTATGGGCAGAACGGGTGGCCTAATTATAGGCAGTCCAACACATAACGGTGGAACCCGGGCTCTGAAATCATGTTAAGATTGGAACTTGGACCTAACTCAACCCCAAAAGCTAGCTCAAGGGGGGAGGATTGTCCAATTCCATATATACCACTCAAAGGTTAATTATCTAACCGATGTGGGACATTTAACACCGTTTCACGATATTTTTGTGATACTTATGTGTTTTATTCAAAATTTTCTTTGCATTATTATGTTTAGGTGTTTGGTTTCTTATTTGCATGCCGTGTTCTTGGAAATAAGGGGAAATGGTGTGTGAATTAATTCGTTGATTGAGATATTTGGCATGCTTGTACTTTCGGTAATTTTTCGAAGCATGTTCTTTATAAAAATAATATTGGTCGATTTCTATGTAACGACAATCGGGGAAAAAAAGGGGAGTAGAATGATTGATTTCACTTATTTGCAATTAGCACGTCAAAGTCGAATGTAATTTTCTTTATTAGCAAATAAGTGATTGGACAGAGTAATTTGCATTAAAAACAAAAATTTAAAAGCCCAAAACTTAATTGGGCCCATTGCTAGAGATTGAATTCCATGAGCCCAAACTTGCACTACAAATAACATTTTGCTTTTTGTTTATGTTAGGGTTTAAGGAGTGTGACAATAGTACAAATAATCAGTGGAATCAAATAACCAATTATGACTAATTACGATTGACTATTAATAAAAAAAAACATAAACGCACATAAATGAGATTATTTTCAATTTAGTAGATTTGTTCGATTTAAAATAAAAATTTTGTTTAGATTTTTTTTATATAAAATATAGAGTGATTTGAAGATATTTTTAGTAATATAAAAAAATTATTATGAAATTAAATATTTTAATATCTTCTGATATAACTCAAAATTTAAACACGTCTCACACTTAATAACTAGATAGATAGTATTGATTGCTGAAAATTTAAACACGTATTATGCGTCCTTTCCGACATTCGAAGGGCCCTTATTTTTTGTCTTTCAAAAAATTTTTAACAATCAATTAGTATGAAGTGAAGTTTGACTTATCTGTTGGAACTAATTTGGATTTGTGTTTAATTTTAATTTTGATGATGAAAATGTTCAGCCAGTAGAAATCGAATCTTGTTTTACAAGGGAATCACACATAATTCCTCTCTACTAGTAATTAATAATAACGATAATTATTCAATAATAATAATAATAATATTAATAATTATTATTATGATGATTATTATCAAAACAGATAATGAAGCCATCGAAAAATGAAGCTTTGACCACTCCAGCAGAACGCCGTCACACGTAAAATCGCGGGCAACATTGCCCCCCAGATTTATTTTCCCCCGCCGCTGACGGCCGCCTCGAAATCGACGATATGATTCATCTTCGCGTAGAATGAACGCTTCGATTTGATCACAGGTCGGAGGATTCTTTTGTTTAATTTATTAAATTGCCTTGCGATTCTTTTGGAGGAGTTGATGGCGTCGGAGGAGGTGAAGACGAGCGAATCGGCGGTGTCTAAGATTGTGACTCTGGCGGAGGAGGCGAAACTCGCCAAGGAAGAAATCAAGCCTACCAAGTATCAACTTTACAGTATTTGCAAATCTCTAGTTGCTGGTGGTGTTGCTGGAGGCGTGTAAGTGTTTTTCTGTTTATTGTATAAATGCGTGTGTATAGTCTGTTGAGAGTCTGTTTAATACATGATCTTCTTATTGTGTTCTTTTGTTTATACTGTCAAATGATTGTCATGGTCCTTCGAGCCCTTGGTGGAGAATAGAGATTGCCGAAGAGTATATTTATAATAATCGAGTAGAAAATTTGATAATTTGCGATAATTGTGACCCACATGGCTGTGTTCTAGATGTAGTCGCATAAATCCATCTTTCTGAAGTGCTTTGATTGAGTACTCTCGCTCGACTGTGACTCAAATGAACAAACAACTAAAGTGCACGATTCTAGTTATATGTGCATTTCTCGTGCCTTAGAAAAATAAGTAGCTGCAAAATTTTCGAGCTTTATATTTTATACCATTCCTCACAATTAAGGGTACCTGTCTCTTTTATCCACTCTCTCCTCTCTTTAGCTGATAGAAATTAATCTTCAAGGAATTAAATTCACTTGGAAGTCAGAATGATGAATGTGTCACATTATCCACTCTCTCCTCTCTTTAGCTAATAGAAATTAATCTTCAAGGAATTAAATTCACTTGGAAGTCAGAATGATGAATGTGTCACATAAATTTTTTTAGTTGCTTGAAGTGGATGAATTACCTGCTCCATCTTGTGGTACATTCGGGCTGGAAGTATGCATCTGAAAATAACCAATTGAGAAGATTTTTTTTCTCTACACGTGAGTGTAACTGAGGAGAAGACAGTAATTTGAAAGGCGCATGAGTATTGTTTGGCTGTTAGCTCTGGCTGCTGGATTTCTTTTCCTTTTCTGTTCTTTTTCCTGATTGACCGGATTCTGAGTTTCTAATTTATGGTTAAATCAGCGCATGTGATTGACTTGCTGCATGATCTTGCAGGTCGCGGACAGCTGTAGCTCCATTAGAGAGATTGAAAATTTTACTGCAGGTTTGTTTTGTTCAACTTATTGACTTTTTCATATCCTCCATTCCTTCTCCAGCTGGAGCTCCAATCAGTGGCAAAGTTACATCACATAAGTTTAACTCTGCATCAGGTTCAAAATCCACACAACGTAAAGTACTGTGGTACTATTCAAGGCTTGAAGTATATATGGAGAAGTGAAGGGTTTAGAGGAATGTTTAAAGGCAATGGCACTAATTGTGCTCGAATTGTTCCAAATTCAGCAGTAAAGTTCTTCAGCTATGAGCAGGCTTCCAAGTATGGCCCTTAAAAACGTAGAATGTGTATGCACTTAGTTTTTTCCCATCGAAATATTCTGAAATCACACATCTACTGTTCTGATCTTGGTCTTCTACTTAAATTCACGTTAGCTCGTCCTTTGTTGGTTTATCCAATTCAATATTGCTAATTTATATTTCTGGATCAAACATGGTATAGGAGGTGTTGCCAGATTTGGTTTATGGCTAGGGTCTTGACTACCACTGACCACTGTCAACATGCTTCACTTTCTTATCTTTCTTGTCCGATTAAGTTGTTTTGGAATATTAAACCCGTTTAGCTTGCCCTGTTAATTCCGAGTGCGGGATTGGTGATACTTGATAGTGCTTTATCTTACATAACTAGGGAATCTGTTCTATTTGTGAACCTGCCACGGAAGAGTTTTAGTTAACCTTTCTGATTGTTAGTGTGTGTAATTTGATTTGTTATGAGGATTTTACGCTATTAATGTAATGAGGCGTTAATATGTGCAATGCAACATAGTTGGAGCTAATAAAAATTTGATCCAAATTAGATGAGTTTGTCATTCTCCATGTAATTTATTGGATTTGGTTTCTTGTTGCAGGGGTATACTATATCTGTATCGTCAGCAAACCGGAAATGGTATGCTTTTGTTACTATACGTAGTTGGTAATCAACTAGTTGCACACACATATTGGCATTGTATTTTATGCTAATAGCTACCATTTGAACTAGTTTTGATTTGTGGGGTGATAAATCTTTTCACTAGTTGAATTGTCTACATAGACCTTTCGATCTTTGTATAAACATAACCAAACTCACTAGTGAAGTAGAGAAACCCGGGTTAACCCAAAAATGAGTTGTGAGGTCTCAGAGACACCGAATCTTCAGCTGTTGATGCTTTTGACTAACTAGTTTCGCCACATTAATGATTAGATTTCTTATTGATTTACATATATTCTACTGAATAGTACAATGTTTCATTATCTTCGCAATCTACGTGATTATTGCCATCTCAATATCCTAAAATTAGTGAAGTGCTTCTGGCATAAAATCTGGACATCGTTTAATTTTTCCGCTGGGTGGGGATGCATAGGTAGTATTTAATATGTATTGATGAATTTCTTACTTATTTGTTTTGCAGAGGATGCTCAGCTGACTCCTTTATTACGCCTGGGAGCAGGAGCTTGTGCTGGAATTATTGCCATGTCTGCAACATACCCAATGGACATGGTTAGAGGCAGAATTACTGTGCAGGTATCTCAAACACTCATTAAGATGAGCTTTTCGGAGATTATTGAACTTCTGTTAACGAATTTTTCCAGCTATATGACTGTTATTTTCTTCTATGCTGCAGACTGAAAAATCTCCTTTCCAATACAGAGGAATGTTTCATGCTTTATCAACTGTGCTTCGTGAGGAAGGTTTTCGTGCTCTCTATAAGGGTTGGCTCCCTTCTGTCATTGGTGTTGTAAGTCCCGGCATCATATGTACTTTCGTATCTCTGAGTATTGCCACAAATTTCTGACAGAGTTTTCCTTTTCCACTATGTGATGAAATGAAGATCTAACATGCATGTTTTTCTTTTGTTAAAACGAGTAACATGCTCATATCATGCAAAATAATTTAATCAGTGTCACCATTGTACTTAAAATGACTGCATTTAGCATGTAAGAGTTGTCAGAGAATCAGAGATGATATTTCCTGAATGATTGAACATTTCAAATTGGCTATTAAGCTGAAAAAAGTCCGGACTGTACAGGTTAAGAACTAGTGTTCACTATTTCTAATGATTCTGTGAACTTGGAGATGTGTAAAACGTAGTTTACTGCCTAGTTGACCATATAATGATATGTATCCCATTTCAAATGATATTGAACTGCTTTTGGAAGGGAAGATTGTCATTGCGACCACATGCATCTGATTTAGCATCTTTCTCTTGCGATTTTGTTTTCCCCCTTCTCTTGCTTTTTTTGGGAAACTCATTCTCTCTTTTTATTTTTCTTAGGTTCCTTATGTGGGTCTCAACTTTGCTGTGTACGAATCTCTAAAAGATTGGTTGATTAAATCCAAAGCCTTTGGGCTTGTTGGTGAAGATGATGAATTAGGTGTTGCAACAAGGCTTGCATGTGGGGCTGCAGCAGGCACAGTTGGACAAACTATTGCTTACCCACTCGATGTTATTCGTAGAAGAATGCAGATGGTAGGATGGAATCATGCTTCTTCAATTGTCATTGGCGATGGTAGGAGCAACGTCGCCCTTGAATATACTGGCATGATTGATGCTTTCAGGAAAACTGTGAGGCATGAGGGTTTTGGAGCATTATATAGGGGTTTGGTACCCAATTCAGTAAAGGTTAGTCTTCAATTATAAAACCTTGAACTTCCTGATAATGATGCTGTAAGAGGAATCTTGGTTTGGAAGAAAGGATTGTGCACAATAAAAATAAATGACTTGAGCATCATGTTGCTTGCACATAGTATGTGAAAAATGATGGCCAAATTAGATTATATCGTCTGTTATTTTTGAATGGCAATATGGTCTTGTCGTTTTTATAGTACGAGGCATGTAGTAGAATGAGAAATCCGTTTCTGGTTATTAAAACAACCAACAGAAAGGGAATCAGAAAGAGAAAAGAAAGAATTATAAAAAGAACTAACGGAAAACAACCCTGAAAGATCTCCCAACCATACTCTATGATCCTCAGTTCCCATGTTCAATCTGACCCTGTTTAGGACACCCAACAAATTTGTAAATTCCCCAAACTCACCCTCCATAAGATCTCTTCTAACCCTCACATCCCAAATGATAGAACAACACCCCCCCCCCCCCCCCCCCCCCCCCGAAAAGTTGACAACTTCTATGAATTGACTGATAGGTTGATTGACCGAAACAGAAATGCGAAACAATGAAGGAAATCTAAATTTAAACGAGATATGTGTCCTTGTGATAGTGTTGCTAAGATTTTATGGGTTTCTGTACTATTAACGCTGTCATGAAGCTGTCATATAGAGCTGGGTTAGCTTGCACACTTGTAATGCACTGCTGATTTCTTATCCAAAAAAAAAAGAAATCCGTTTCTGGTTAAATTTTCCTGGCATTTTCACAGGCTAAAATTAATCGACCATACAAGCATTTGCTTTTTTTCACCAGTTGCTTGTTTTACTAAATATTGCCATGCCTGTTCAGGTTGTTCCATCAATAGCCATTGCATTCGTGACATACGAACAAGTGAAGGCAGTACTTGGGGTAGAGATTAGAATATCTGACTGACCCTGAGAGAGCTTTGACCTTCATTCATTGGAGTTGGAAAGAAAAAGGATCAACCGATACATCCTCTTCTCTTCTTGGTGATGGTCCTATTCTGAGTTTTTGTTCATTAGTCTTATTTTACCTGTTTAACAGTGCCTTCTTTTTCATCTGGGTTGGTAATTTAGCTGCTTGGTCGACTGCCTGTTTCGATTAAGTATTAGCTAGTGTAAACATAATAATGCAATAAATCCCTCAGAAAAAAAAAGAATAAAACAATAAATATTGTTTCCTGCTTGCTTGGTATGTAGTTAGCTTCTGAATAGCTTTGTATTTTGATGGACAAATCTTTGTACTCCTGGTTTACGAGGATTCGTTTTCCCGCCTCCTGGCTTTAGGGTTATATCAGCGCTGTCTCGGGTAATGTTAAAAGTGTTGTAAGTTCAGAAGTTCACCCTTCAAATTTGAGATTCAAAAAACGCGACTACGTCTCCACATTGTTGGATGAGTTGATTTAGCACACGCTCTAAAAATGTATAGATAAAATTATTTACTTTTTAGTTTTTACCTTGCAATAGTTGGCATTTGATTGAGTTGCAAAATTCCATCCAAAATATTAAGTGATCGAATAAAGAATGGCGGCGTTCTCTTTATTAGGCAAACTTTTTTGCGTAAAGAACATACAGTCATAGACTTGTATAGAGCTATCGTTTTTCAAACTATTGCCACAACGAAAGATCATTCTATTTATTAGGCATTTGGTTATTTTGTGTTAATGAGGTGTTACTAGTAGGTAATACTATAATATTAGATTTATGAATCATTAGATTTATGGTTAAAGTAGTACATTAGGATAACGCGAATTCAACCGTTATTTTGCATAAAAACCGATCATTTAAAGAATTTAAATCTCATAGTTTGAAACATTTGTTTAATATTATTAAATAATTTTGTAATGGTTGTACATTTGGGACGAACCACGCTGCTTTCATTCTCATATATTTCTGTAGGTACAATTGCAATGTCTTTGTGGTGGATGCATGCCAGGATTCATCTTTACAGCTGCAGTGGCTGACAAAATGAAGTTGACTCGCCAAAAACAAAAATTCATCTCCAATTTGCTTGCAAGCAATCTGTTCTATACAAGTACCGATAAAAGAAATTTGACTATTGGATTAATTATTCATTTATATACCTATAAAAATGTGCATGATCTACAATGTTTTTCAATTGTGCATTGTCTATAATACCCTTCATGCAAACTTTAATAAAATAAATGACATAAATTGCTCACACCTTTTCCTCTTCATTATTAATAAAACCTTCTTCATTATTACTAAAACCTTTGCATCTAACCGTTGTCTAATACCCTTCATGCAAACTTCAATAAAATAAATGACACTCACATATTTTCCTCTTCATTATTACTAAAACCTTTGCATCTAATCGTTGTATAATCATATAATCATTATTTAGAGTCTTATAAACAAATAATCATATAATCTTATTTAGAGCCTTATAAATAAATAATTTTCAAAAATTGCTGTAATTTTCAAGAATTGCTGTTGACCTTTCATTCAGTAATATAATCATTATTTAAAGCCTTATAAATAATTTTCAAACATTGCTGTAATTTTCAAAAATTGTTTTTAACCTTTCATTCAAATATTGCCATTAGTAATTTTTTTTAGAAAAATTATATATCAGACAAGTTTTTTAGTGGAATCCTTCCTAAGAGGAAGAATCTATATTATTTATTTATTTATACCTATAAAAGTGTGCATAATCTACAATGTTTTCCAATTGTGCATTGTCTATAATACCCTTCATGCAAACTTTAATGAAATAAATGACATAAATTACTCACACCTTTTCCTCTTCATTATTACTAAAACCTTCTTCATTATTACTAAAACCTTTGCATCTAACCGTCGTATAATACCCTTCATGTAAACTTCAATAAAATAAATGGCATAAATTGCTCACACATTTTCCTCTTCATTATTACTAAAACCTTTGCATCTAACCGTTGTATAATCATATAATCATTATTTAGAGCCTTATAAACAAATAATCATATAATCTTATTTAGAGCCTTATAAATAAATAATTTTCAAAAATTGCTGTAATTTTCAAGAATTGCTGTTAACCTTTCATTCAGTAATATAATCATTATTTAAAGCCTTATAAATAATTTTCAAACATTGCTGTAATTTTCAAAAATTGTTTTTAACCTTTCATTCAAATATTGCCATTAGTAATTTTTTTTAGAAAAATTATATATCAGACAAGTCTTTTAGTGGAATCCTTCCTACAGTGTTTTTCTTTGAACATCCATAAAATTCCCGTTGAAAAAAAAAATTCAGTTCAATTCGTTCTATATATTATTTTCATTATAATTTATTATATAATATAAAATCAATTGCTTGAATTTTAATTTGAGAAACAATTTTGAAAGTAAGGCATATAAGTTCTTAATTAATTTATTCGTCTAATATGACAAAAGACTAAACCAATATTAAGACTCATAAGAACTTTTCTCAGAAAATGAAGATGTTTCATTATTCGGCTTACAGCGAAAAATAAGCTTCCAAAATAGTGTATCCAAAGGAAGAAAAGAAACTATTTATACTAAAGTAAAAATAAGAAAAATGTGTTTTACTAAAAGCGTGTTTTGTGAATCTTATTCTACCAAAATAATATAAATAAAAAAAATTTATTCAAATTATTTTTAAAAAATCAAAGTTTTATTTTTATTAAATAATTAATATACACGTGCATCTAACGTGCTTCTTGCTAGTTACCATAAACTGCTGAGAAAAATAATTGCAGGACATAATACTATCATCGTATATTCTGATGTTAAAATCGATGTCAAAAATATTCAACTGTAATATTGGGTAAATGTACATATTTTCAAGCCATACGCTCGAGACAAGATGACAATTTTCGAGAGTTGAAATTGTATAGAACACGGGAAAAAACCTAACCAGAGACGGAAAATCGAAAGTGACAAGGGTAGAAATCATTAGCTGTACCTACAAAAGTGTTTCTACTTTGGTTAAGGATCAAACTTCTATTCAAGGGCATGGCAGATCAAGACAGTTCGGAATCTGATACGTGACCGGATGTCCTCCTTGTTCTAGGACTCATTGTCATCAACTGACTTTCGGAATTCAAACGCAAACTGATACTACGTCCCCTTGGTGTTATTGGTGGAGGTCTCACCGACCTTCCCCTAGGCGTCCCTGTTAAAACGGTTCATAAAAATTTTCGCTAACAGAAGAGAGTAAAAAAATGTAACATAAGAGAATTTGGTGAATTGATAACCTGGTTGTTTGTTGGTCTTGACTTCTAATGATTTCTTTGATAATGAAAGCTTCCTGATCATAATTTCAGGAGAAGGCAAGGATCTTCTTTCTGTTGGCGAAGCGAAGGGGTCCTCCACTGTTATGTTCTCATCTCCATATGCTGAAGTTTCTTCACTGCCTGATTCAGAGTTATCTCTGTGAGTTGCACATGTTCTCTCCCTCTCTGTGACTCTGTATACAAACATTTGGAATGGGATTTGGGATACAGACTGAAAATCTGAATACCCCATATAAGGAAAGCTTTTTACAATCCCTGCCTCGATGTCGACAAAGTCCACTGGGGGCATTGGCAGGTCTGTTTGGCTGAGTTCAGGATTCATTGCCAAGAAACGCTTGATATAGCGAAGAATTCGACAGAGAGATGAGAAACTAGGCCGTTGACTCGGATCCGCGTGCCAGCACTTCTTTGTTAAGTTTGTGATGTATTTAGGCGAATGAAACGGGAATAATGGCCTCTCTCCTGCCCTTATGTTGCGGCTCATTTTATCTCCTTGAAGATGGGCATCTTCGAAAGGGACTTTACCAGTTACAATCTCAAAACATATCATCCCAAAACTGTAAACATCACATTTCTCTGTATACTTAGAGTTTCCTCCATCTCCAAAATATCCCTGCTCAGATAGTACTTCTGGAGCGTACCAGATGACTGGAGGTTGTGCATTCTGATTTGTGGAGGTTTTCTTCTGGTTGAGACTAATAGAAGCCGATAGGCCAAAACCCGATACTTTGGCATGTAAGTAACCATCCGAGTTACCATTTCTTGCTTTTACAAGTATGCTGGCAAGGTTCAACTCTCCATGGTAGATTTTCTTTGAGTGGAGATATTCCATCCCTCTCGCTATTTGCAGCATTAGATCAACTGCAACCGGAAGAGAAAAAGGTATTCGTTTTCTTGCCCCACATATTTCCTTGATATAACTTGAAAGGTCTCTATTCATGAGTTCCATAACCAAGAAACACTCTTTCTTTTCCTCATCTGCGAAGCTGCAGATAACATGCATTATGTTCGGATGAGAAAGGCTTAATTCCTTTGAAATATCAGGAATTAATGGTTCGATATCCCCAAAGAAGTGCCTTAAAGCAAAGCTTTCACCGAGCCATTGAATCTCTTTATATTGGCTTCCACTCCCCAACCGCCTCCGTACCTGGTAATCTTTGGAGTTCACTAAAGTAGAGGAAGGTAACAGTTTATCCTCTGTAGTTTCTGAAGCAGTCAAGTTTGTCAAAAGAAGATCTGCAAGACGGTTATCCCTCTTCGAAGTTAAAGAACCTGATCTTTTCTTTTCTTGAATCATCTTTAGCAGTAACCATCTATCTTCGTTCCAAACCGAATCCAAATGAGTACTAAAATCTTGAGAAACCAAGTACTTATTTCCAAATTTCCACTCAAAAATTCTGGGGTCTTTCCAATCTTTCTGATACTTGAGAGAATAAACAGCCTTTCTCTTCTGTATCTCATCTTGATCCCAACCCGATATCTCCCCAGCCATTTCGATTGCTTCAATGACCACCGGAATGCAACTGAGCAAGTTGTGTATATGAAACTCAACACAGTCGGCATTCTGATAAAGATAAATGGCTTTAGCCCACCAGTCCTTCGGTTCCAAGCACTGCCTGATGTAAAATTCTCCTTCTTTGAATGTTCTAAGCAGATCCCTTAATGGATTTTCAATGATTTTCCATTTTGTGCTCTTCTCTTCAAATCTCAGGTTTTGTTTCATTTCCTCTGCAATTGTGTTGTATCCTGAATTGAACATATCAACCAATAAACAGCATTGCCTCTGGTTAAATATGTTGTTTTTGAACACCATCAGAGCATTTAAACTTCCTACGGCCTCTCCAATCTGCCTGAATTGCTCCATTCCTGATATTACACACAGATCCAAGGATAGAATATTGGACGATGGATTTGGATTAGCTACACGTTGATGCCAAACGTGAATTTTGGAAATGGATCTATATGCCTGTCAACCAGCAATCTGATCGATCATCAGGAAGCCGAACAACCTATTCGATCATTGAGATGAAACTGGGCTTCTTGGCCCCTCATTTTGAATAAATTGTATCATTCAGGACATCAAAGGATTCTAAAGGTTCAATATGTGATCTTGGTTGAATCTACAATCCGGAGAAATGAAAGAAATGCAACAAGATTCGAGATTTCCAATGTATGTGTCCCCAAAAAGAACACATGGCAGATTTTAAGGATTGTTTTGGAGGAGGCTCAGTGTGTCATTTAATTTGCATGTTTGGACCATTTAATTTAATACTAGTTTTTCTACAAAACTAATAGAAATGGGAGAGAGATTTGGTTTTGGAATCGAACCATTTCATTGGATAATCTCTCAATATAGAGAGCGTTGAATATTAATTTTGGACCATTAATTTCTGCAAGTTCAATGCCATTTTCTTTATTAAATTTTTTTTTTTAAAAGAAAAACCAATACGAAACAGGGAAAAAATTTATTTACTATGTTTTGTGTTTTGTGCCACAAATACTAGCTTCAACTTTCACATCAATTCTGACTCCTATTTCAACTACATAACCGAGAGTTGTCCCTAATCAGATAACCGAAAAGTCCTCGTCAAATTCGATGTTCAAGCGAACGATTTATCGTACAGTTTGCCGAACACGGTGAAGGTGGACATCTGGGGATGCAGCGGTAGCGGGTACGTTGTCTCTTCGATTCTTGACAAGCTCTCAGGTCAGGTGCAACTCACCTCTGAATCACAGCTCAAAGTTTGAATCTTGATCCATTGCAGATGTGTCTGGGTGAAAATATTTAGATGGTTGCATGATTTTTGGAGCAAAAGGTTGTTGATTTGTCGGTTTTTGGCATTGAATATTGTTAAGATTATCACAGAGCAGCAACGCCACTGTGCCGTCTCTTGCTAAAGTCTTTAAGGCACTTCATATATAATAGCTGTTATTATATGCTTTATTAATTCACTTGAATTTAACATCAAATTCCTAGTTTTAATGGTGCCTTTTTACATCTATTTTCTTGGTTTCAATTGTATATGGTGCTTTAATTCAGCATCTATAGAGATAAATTCGAACCATTTGAAGCTTCATCCCGGGTGAGTTTCCATTTTTTCCCAGACTTCAGACATGAACTGTGTCGTCTTGTCTTAAGAAAGATGACCCATTTGGTTAAACTAAAGTTGCAAGTTAAGAATCAGAAACTCTTTGCAAAAAAGTAAATTTAGTAGATGACCAGTCTAGTAGGAGGCAGCATTTAATGGGCTATTTTTTTGCTTTATGTTTTTGTTTGTCGTAGAGAAGAAGTTTTATCAAATTGTATCGTTGCAACTTCCTTTGCTATCATTGTTCTCCTTCAAAAAGTATTACGTGTAAACACCAGCCTGTACAGAAAGACAAGCAAATAGAAGGCCCAATATTACCCTGTGTCGGTTATGAAATGTGTGGGTCACAAAAAGCTTCTCCATAGCCTCGTGTCTATGTCAAAACAAGGCAATAGCTAATATTGGGGGCATCATTCAACTCAATACACGAGCACTTTTATTAAAGATGATCATCATAAGTCAACCAACAATTAGTATACCCTGATATCTAATAGGTCAATTTACCAGATATACACGAACACCAATATGAGGCAGGTGCAAAACCAAAAAGATCCCAGAAGCACCTGATTCATAGCCATACCATGTACCAGTAAAGTGAGAAACAAATATCCATCCACCGCAAATTAGAAAGCTTTCTCTTCGAAAACAGTCTTAACATAGCAAATGTAAATATTTGCCGATAGTAGAACTTCTATGGTTCAGCACCGTCGGTCTTGGCCTCACTACCCTTCTTGATATGATTGGTAATGACACTGCTATTCACACATGCCTTGCATTCTCCGACTTTATCTGGATAATGCTTGCTTTAAGGAGAAAAAGACAATTTACAGAGTACGTTTACACTCCAGATACAAAATCATTTAGCTTGAAAACATACCAGATCATTAAACAAGCTTTTTAGTGTGCCTGTCTGCACAAAGGTGGAAGTAGTTATTATTTGGGTATAACAGTTGAAGAATATTTTTTAACTTTCAAAGAAAAGTTGCTAAAAGCTATATTTTGTGGCTCCATACTTTCTGTTTTCTTTAGCGCTTTCAAAAGTTGAAATAACTGAATTAACATCAATATGAAATGCCAAAGCGTATTTTGAATTTGGCTTCGTACTTCTTATGACTGTTAATTAAAAGCTCATTTTGTGCTGCTACGATAATAGATGAGTAGTATATTCCTTTTTTTCAAGATTTGGTGCCATCTGCATCAGCATGGCTCGGATTGCCTTGGATGGTTTTTCAAGTAAGTTTGAGAAATGACCATCGTGGCTACATTTATGGATACAATATCTCAACTTGTTCTGTAGTTTTGAATAGGAGCTCCACCGTTCTGTTAGTCTCGTGGTTCACGAATATGTGTTTTGATTGTTGGGTGACACATTTTCGAGAAAAAAATATTTTGATTAGTATGAAACAGAACTTTCCTTAAAACTAGAATTTGCCTGAGGGTTGATTGGAAGATTGAAGCAGCATTGGGCTTGCTTTATATGGTCGGGGCCTGGTTTTTCTGTGTCAAATCTTTTTCTTCCGCTTTCTTACTGTCAATTACATTTACTGCTCACTTTTTTTGCTAATTCACCTCCTAAATATTTCATGTTTGAAAGAAAAGGTACAGAATAAAAGCAAAACGTTTCACTTCTTTCTTTTCAACTGTTATATTCCACATCCATGGCTATTTTGATGACAATGGTGACATAATGTTGCTTCTTGTCCATTTATCTTCGGACTCCTACTTTTCATGCTGTCCTAGGCTAGGATCTTGTTATAGCTAATCCTTGGCTTTTTTGTGGGACTCAAGTAGTGTTGACCTTGCACATTTTCATCTGTTTTTGGTAATTTTTATCTGCGTGATGCCTGTGCATATGTAGTTTGCCCATGACAGCAAAAGCAGTCCTGGAAACTATCGGTGGGGCGGAGACCATCTTCCTTGTAAGCAACTTTGTAACTTGTAAGAGCTATTGATTTGTGTTTTTGAGAAAATACGAATGGCTGGAATTCATGAACGTGATGTGTAGGAAATGGAAACTATAACGTAAGAATCTCACATAAATTCTGACGAAAATTTGTTCGAGCATTCATATTTTGGCGAAAAAAACACACATAGAGAAGGAGAGAGATAATACGTGTATGAGTAACAGTGATTATAAACTTTGGTGCGGCAAAATTCAAGTCCGAGTCAAAGGGCTGCTACTATTGCCAGAATACGATGTGTTTCTGCCAGAGCTAAATCTTGGCTTCTTTTTTTTTTTTTGGGTCAAGATAGCTAATTCTTTCATTTGAATCAACTTTTTGTTACAATTAGATTTTAAATTTGGGAATCTTCGATATCGTTGATAACTTACTCCTGTTGAAGTCAAGGATACGGGCACTCGGGCTTTTGCTTTAGTATTTTTTTTAAGCTGGATAATATTTTAAAAGAGTAAAATCTTCCCAAATGAATTTTGAAACAGGAAGTTGGAAAATGGAAACTATGACAAAAATGAATCTTGAAATTGTTGTAAAAAGGTGGTTGGTCTGACAGCAGCACTTTCTCACACATGGCGGGACCCCTGATCTCTCTCTCATCAATAATGAACACCATAAAAACCCCTTCAACAATTTCCTACTCACATTCATCGTCGGATAGCAATGGCATGGTTTCACCTCGGATTAATGGCGATCTTCGCGTTTCCCTCCGGCAATGTCATCCCGTTTTCTCGAGCGCTGGATTTGGCTCCTGCTCCGGGCCCTTCCAGCGACGGTATGTACCATTTCTTGCTGCCAAAATATGAACTGGATCTCATTGCCAAAATTAGTTCGTTCAAAACCGAATCATAACTCACAAAGTATGTTTTTGTTTTTCCTTTCTATTCTGTGATTGTGGGTGAAAATATTTGCAGGCAATGCAATTGATCAAGGGATAGCCTGCGTACTGATGTTGGTGGCACTAGTGCTCACGTATCTCATCCACCCAATGGATACATCGTCTTCCTACTCCTTTTCCTAAGAGTTGGTTTCTTGTACATAAGATATCGATGGATTTGAACCATTTGGTTTTCGTTCAATTCAACTCTTCTGCTACCCATTTCATGCTCTTTGAGTATTTGGTTTTCCATCATTTCATATTTCATGGCATAGTATATTGCAATTCCATCTCCGAAACCTGCCAAACACCTGAATGGGGGATATATACACGATTTCGGACCTACTTGTAAATTTAGTTTTGATTTTGTTATAAAATGAGGGGCAACTCGAGAAATCATTGGGAAATGTTTACGTAAAACGAATCAAAATGCTGGGTTGGATGCACGAAGATATGGGCAAATCCTAGCGGACGGGAGTTGGTTCTTGTTAAAGTGCTATGATATTAGTATGAGTCTGCAAAAAGACGAAATAAAAGATCGCAACTTTATTATCCACCAAAAAACTAACATACAACGCTGAATTGTATGCAATTGTAAATACATTTTACATCTCCAACAAGATATGAATTAAAGGCAATGCAACGACAATGATCCAACTGCCCAATTCATAAATCAAGCTAACTTCCCATATGCTCATTTATATCCAGCCAACTCCCAAAAGGAAGTTTAATTGGCGTCAAAACAATCATATCAAATGTTCAGATGAATGCATCAGCTGAGTATGTACATCTAGTAGTATCTTATTCCTTAATCGATGTCACAAACTCCTGTTCAGAAGTTAGCAATCTCTTCCATATTTACTCCGTCAACTGTCTATTATGTAAGGCATGCTTAACAACTTCATAAAAAGATACCACAATCCCCACCGAAGGACCGGCTCGAGCAACTCGAGGCCCAGCCCCCGTAAATAATCCCTTTATACCTCCATCCCTACACAACAAGCCAAGGGATAATTCAGAATAGTCGAGGCTTTAAGCAGTAAGATATGATAACCCTAGCAAAATTCAAAAGAGAGACTATCCTTCCAATTCTTAGTATACCAATAAAAGCATTTTTGCTAAATTGTTGCGACCATTCATTATAATTAAGAAAGAGTGATGAAATTTTTCAAGGAATGGTTTCTTGGAACATCTTTTACCAGTTCATTCATGAATCCAGTTTATGGAAATTGACCGAGACAGAAAATTCTGAATGTGATGCATCAAAATAGATTTCATTAATGGCCAAGAACTTTCATCGGGTAACTACTTTTCCACACGTAGCAATGAAGCCATGTGTAGGACTTTCTTTTCAAACTGTATAATGTCGATGTTATGCAAGAGTATGAAAGTGGAAGTCTGGATTAATACCTCCAGATCTCAACCAAAGTCTGCCTCGTGGTCATCGTCAATACTCGTGTGGGATCTTTCTGAAACGCCAGAGCATAAATAATCACAGTCGAGAAATGGAGGAATCACTAAAGAAATCATATTCAAGCAGATGTTGTCCATGACAGGATTAACTTTCGTCTATAGATCTAATCTACATCCCCCTGCATTTCATACTAGCCATTAACTTTGGTTCCTGTCTCAGATTTTTCACATGCAAAAACAATCATGTGGAGGAGAAGAGCAATACACGGATACCACCAAAGAAACGAAAAAAAACTAAAAAATTATTGCAAAATCAGGACTATTGATTACCACGCACTACCAAAATCTTGCATCAAATAAGTGCTGTACGTGCTCTCTGATTTCAATCATGCACCCATTTTATCAATCAACCATTACAAATTTAATATTAAAAAAATTATCAACCTCTATTTGTCGCCGGGTGCGCGCAACATCTAGAGGACACGTGCTAGCAGCTGCTATGCTTCCTGCCACAAAACCTGCGCCGAAGTTTACCCCAAGGACACTGGGTAAACTGGCTTCATTACCTACCCCACTCAGAATTCTCCTTCGGAACTGCATAAAATGAGTAAACATAAAATATCATGACATTATAATTACACTCAGCACGGAAATAAAGTTCTTACTGGCTCAAGCAATGACCAGCAAACAGCAGAAAATGGAACATCACGCGCTAGTTGTGCGCCAAGCCCAGTCCATAGGATGCGGTAGCTTTGAACTGTTTCCATTTTAACCATAAGTATACTGGTTCAGTAGGAAGAAACTGGAAATTCTCTTCCAAACACAATCATGAAACATATAGTTGATACAAACATAAAAATATAAGCTACAAATGATATCCTACAAGCTTGAGGATTCTTGGCAGTCTTGATGTCGGAGACAGCATCTATCAAAGTTTTCCACACTCCTGGAGGTTTCACACTAGCTTGGTTGTGCTTGAATGCCTGTGACCAAAAAGATCGCCATAAATACACAAAAGAATGTCCTTGCCAAAACAAGTCTACAATATCACATATACATGATTGGTAAATTAGGTGTATATTATTTAACATGAAAAGATGTGCTCTTTTCCCCCTCTTATGAAATATAAAGTACCTGCATACGTGTTCTGACAAGCTCAACGGGATAACAAGTTATGCATGCTACAGAGCGTGATAAGGAACCAGCAACTAGAGGAGAATATGGAGTCATGGTTGGAGCATTCTGCGATGTAAACTCTTCCATGTAGTTGCGGAAAATATCATATAGAGGCATATAAATTCCCACCTACAAATAATACACAAAAGGACTTCAGCATGAAGTCGTACATAAATAATTTGCCCACCGTAACATTTAAGAAAGAAACTTACAGTAGGGACTGCAAGGGCTAAACTGGCATTAGTTCCTGTCCACAATCGTAAGAATCCTTCCTGGATGATTTCATGTTCTTAGGCTCATTTAACCAAATGAAGATAAATTTGGAAATGCCGAATGCTTTAAAGCCTCTAGATAAAACCAACATATATTTTAGCGCTTTGATAAGTTATACTCATGATATGGTAATAGTTCTTATATCCATTTTCCATATAAATGTGGTATTTGAAGTATAAAATTAAGAGAACCTCAAATTAGCATGCTTCAGAATTTATACTGATTTTAACTTGAATAAATTTCCATTTAGATAAGAGAATTGCTCATTTCAAACCAAAATAATACTTATGAGAATGAAGTATCGAAGTCAGAAGACCCATAAGAAAATTTTGAAGATGCTTCAGATGAATCAAGTGAAAAAACAATTACTTCACCAACCTGTCGCATCACTTTGTAGAATACATCCAAAGTTCCTCTGTATCGGGTGCACTCAGGGGAGCATGTTGGTTGGGTGCAAGCTGATGATGGCATATACTTCACGTCTTGCAACATCTGAAGCCAAGAAGGGGTCAAAACCTCTATCAAAACACAGCTTGTGATGAATATGTGCATTTAGTACAAAAAATTTAGGCTCTCATACCGTGCTTGATTCAAAGCATGCCATTTGATGGAAGCCATCACATGGCACCCCAGCTGCCTGAGCTTGCAACCTGACCTGCAAAATTAGCATATAAACTAAGCAGAAAAATTATCAGCTAACACAAGTCTAATGAACAAGAAAGCTTCCTCTGTTAAAGCAAAAGGAAATCCACTTTGCAAATGCCACATTAAAAAAATCCAAAAAAAGGACACACAACCGCATTGAAGCACCACCAACAAACCCATGAGAATCTGATGTACAAGGGGGAACTGTTAGGTAAAGTAGACTAAGAGGTTAAATGAGTCCAAAAGGGCAAAATCTGAAACAGAGAGGATCAGGGAATATCTCCAAACACAAGAAAACTCCACCTGGCAAATTTTGAACCTCCGGCTAAACGGGGGCCTTATGACCATTCACTAACATTAGGTATCCATAGAACAATCAAACAATAAAGTAAAATGCATCAAATCATTTAGCTCGTAAATTAAACCCCATGGCATACTCAAAGCTAATAAAACTGCACACTCTCCCCATAAAAAACCGACGAATACAAAATTCGACAAATGCATCATTTCGACAAACACCTTGGCAACATCGAGAGGGTTGACGATGATTGAAGATATCACGGCGGCGCCGGCAGCAGAGAACGCCCTCTCCCCAAAACTCAAATTCGAATCAGAAATCATCGGGTTCGATGATCCTTTGGCTAAAGATTCCTCTTTCACCATATTACTATCATTATCCAATTCCATTTTTCTTGTAGCTGTCGCTGCTCCAATCCATGAAGGCAGACCTTGTCTGGCTGAACCCACCATTAAAAATCAAATATCTTCCCCCAGTTCTGCAAGAATTGAAAGGAAATTACCAGAAAATATCAAGTAATTAATCGGTTTTCTTATTTAGAATTTGGCACTTGAGTTTTCTCCAAAATAATATGGCATAGAGAAGAAAGAAGAGAATCTGGGAGAATAAGAAAGGTGTGATTCGTGGCGTGGAAATAAGCGAGCCAAACGCGGGAGACGGCTCACCGGTTTCAACTTGTCCAACTCGAAGCACTATTTTAATTCCAAGGCGGTGATCAGCAAACAAATCGAACCAAGTGTAAAATTAAACCGAATCGCATGAATCGGTTTTAAAATCAATTGTATAATTTTTTTTTATAACATGAGCAAGTATTTTACTTAATTATATTAGGCAAAAACTTATGTGAGACGGTTTTACGGGTCGTATTTTGTGAGACGAATCTTTTATTTGGGTCATTTATGAAAAATATTACTTTTTATGCTAAGAATATTACTTTTTATTGTGAATATCTGTAGGGTTGACTCGTCTCACATATAAAGATTCGTGAGATCGTCTCACAATAGACAATTTCTTCGTGTTATAATTAAAACATTTTACACAATCAAATAAAATATTCACTCAACTTTCATCCAATATCACTTTCTACATTTTTTCAAATTACAAAACTAATTCAATATAAAACTCAAAATTTAAAATTAATCATCTAAACTAAACCAAAAATCATGGTTTAGTTATAAAATTTTCAAAGTTTGACTTGGTTTGAAAATTTATTTGAAACTGAACTAAATTGTAACTACACACATGCATTGAGATTGATCACTGTGGTAATTTAAGTGAATTAAACAATTGAACATCATTCCGAAATGAGTGAGTCTTATGTGAGACCGTCTCACGGTCATAATCCGTGAGACAGATCAACTCTACTCATATTCACAATAAAAAGTAATACTCTCAACATAAAAAGTAATACTTTTTCATGGATGACCCAAATAAGAGATATGTCTCACAAATACGACCCGTGAGATCGTCTCACACAAGTTTTTGCCTTCCGAAATATGATTAAGCATATACATACATGTGATTGCAGTAAATAATTTGCACAGATGACACAAATACATTTACTCGACCGGTTTTCAAATATAAAATTACAATCTTTAAAACTCAATATTGACAACAGAATAATCCATTGATTGGACAATTCAGAATTATTCATCCAAATCTGTAAAGAATTCATTCACATCCCATGTTAAAGATTCGAAATCATCAAACCCATCAAACTTTTGCTCCACGGACCTAACTTCCTCGTAAACTATTGGCAAAGGAGATCGAAAATCAAAGTAATCTTTCAAGAAATATTGATCCAACGGTAGATAATCGTCCATCGAGAAATCCATTTCTCCCGGTTCAACCATTTTTTGACTAGCGTTCTTGGCCTCGGACCGAGCTGGATCTTCGGCAGACCGAACCGTATCTTGATTGTCGCTAAACCTCGAAACAGAGATGGGCGAGCATTTTTTCTCGTCACAGGATTCCTCCTTGCCGGAATCATAGCCAGAAACAGAAATCGATCCGGAACCACTCGCCACCGATACCCTCTCCGGAGGTGTTATGAAGTTTGTCAAAGCTTTCGGGCCGTGTATTCGGATCGCCGCTTCGTCGTAAACCAGCGCTGCCTCCTCCGCTGTATCGAAAGTCCCGAGCCAAAGTCCTCGTCCGCTGCATCGGATCACGTATCTCCGCAGCCCATTTGCCCCACGTCCGCCTCCTGACTCCCCTGAACTTCTTCCCCTCACCAACCAAATGATGCTCCTGCATCGGCCTCTGTTTCTTCTTCTTGTTCTTAACATTTACACTGCTGTCATTACCATTTATCTCCATCCTAACTTCATTCATAAGCTTCCTCACTCGCCAATAATGGTGGTCCCTTTGACTTTCGTCGCCCGAAGAATCGGTAGCTTCGTAATCAGTAACAGAAATTCTCACCAAACGTGGCGTTTTGGAGCTGAAGTTACCTTTGCATGTCTCCTTCAATGACGGCGGAGAAACCACCTTCGTGGTAATGGTTGTATGAACTGAATACTTGATGCGTTTCGTGTCTTTTGGAATCATTTCTCTGTTGTATCAAAAATCTCTGAATTGTCACATGAAGAAGTTGAAAAGCAGCGAAAATGGGACGAAGATTATTGAACTGAAGACCTTAAATTCGTAGAAGACGGGTTAAATTAATTAAATCTGAGAAAATGTATTTATTTTCGACAAGTGACGATGAATGAATGAATTTATAAGAGTCAAAAAAGGCCATGTAGAAGTCACAAATGCATTAAAAAAAAAATTACGAGGCCGTGATTCGATCCATTAAAAAATATTATTTTTAATTTTAAAATTATTATTTTTTCTTTTAAATATGGACCGACTCGACCGATAAACTCATTCATTTTTCTTAATTGATTGATTTAATTTGAATTTTTCAATTAAAGTTCTCAAATTCTTTTTCATAGTTGATACAGATAATTTGTTCAATTAAGAAAACGCACTTTTATATTTTATATATTTTCTTTTTTTATCTTTCATGACAAAAATTTGTGTGAGACGATCTCACGAGTTCTATTATTTGAGTCATTTATGAAAAAATATTACTTTTTATGCTAAGAGTATTATTTTTTAGGCAAAAACTTGTGTGAGACGGTCTCACGGGTCGTATTTCGTGAGACGGATCTTTATTTGGATAATCCATGAAAAAGTATTATTTTTTATGCTAAGAGTATTATTTTTTAGTATGAATATGGGTAGGGTTGACCCGTCTCACAGATTGGGATCCCTGTGAGACGGTCTCACATGAGACCTACTCTATTTTTTATTGTGAATATCTGTAGAGGTGATCTATCTCACAGATTAAGATCCATGATACAGTCTCACATGAGACTCACTCTTCTTTCGTTACGTACGTACGGTTGATGCTATATTTTTCCATGATTGTCTTCCAAAAATAGTTAATAATAAATATTGAAGTTAGGTGTGCTTATAAATAATCAACCTTTAGAGTTAGAATCATTCGCACTTGCACCCCAAGCATGTTTCTTGCCATGCATATTTACTATAACATAGAGCATGGAATTCTCTTTTTATGCAACTAAATTAATGTATCGATTGTTATTTAATTGATTGTATAAATTATAATCACAATATAACCCAAGTTGAGAAAGTATTTTGTGCTTATAACTCACACACACTTATGTAAAAAAAATAAAAAATTACTAGTTTTATTAATATTTTTTTTTATTTAATGTTTGTCACACACACCAAAAGAAAACATATAAAAGGTCATAAACATGCATAAATTGTCCCCAGTGAAATTATTAAATCAAAGATGACCAACAACTACACCTTTCTAAAATGAATATGTCTCTTGTCAATGATATCAGACACGTCAATTTTGTTCATATTTATGACATAAAAAATAATATTTGTTTATGGATGATTTAAATAAATATATGTATCACAAAATTGACATATGAGAATGTCTCATAAGAGTTTTTATATTCTAATTTTTTTTTAAAAAATTAGACTATAGTTTAAAGAAGGTTGTTATGATGATGCATTGCATTTGAACTAATATTGCAATAAGCTTGGGCTTCAAGCAAAAATATTTCATTGGCCGACTCCAAGTTGATGCACCATAAATTATAAGCCCCATCTTCATTGAATTAGTGAGACGACTTCTTTAGTAATAATAATAATAATAATAATAATAATAATAATAATAATAATAATAATAATAATAAGACGACTTCTGAATTGTTCGGAGCAGTTGAAATTTATTTTAAAAAAATTAAGCATTTTGAGATAATTTGTCTTTGTTTTTTTCTCTCTAAATTTTTTTTGGGTTCCTTTTCACAGCCATATATTATTTTAGTGTGAATTTATTAATTATTCATTTTTAATTAATACTATATATATATTATTTTAGTGTGAATTTATTAATTATTCATTTTTATTAATACAAAAGGTTAAACGATTTATTGGTTTAGAGAATATATATATATATAGTATTATTTAAAAATGAATAATTAATAAATTCACACTAAAATAATATATTGTATGAAAATAAGAATTTTAACATAAAAATAATATTTTCATAAATAAAATCGAACAAATATTTATATGATAAAATTAACTCATAACACGATTTCATAAAAGTTTCTACTATAGTCAATTTTGATTGTTAGTCTATTTCAAGATTATGTTTGTGCATACATACCATTAAAGTGTAGTATAATGGCATATTGGCCCACTCTATTTTGAAAATTTTAATTCAAGGATTAAGGCTACTATCTCGCTGCAAATCTAATAATTATCATTCTTGGTGCCCCTACTTGTGTGCGTGTGTGTGTCTATATATATACATATATATATATATATATATATATATATATATATATATATATATATATATATATCTGTATATATTGAGGAAAGATGATCCTTGAATCCATTACAATTTTAAGATAAAAACCTTGTTATTTCAACATTGAATTATTATAAATAAAGTGAGTCGACCTTACAGATTAAACATACTGAATAAATCATATAACCAGTCAAATATTACCAACAACCATTTCCTATAAACAATTCAAACCACCTTTGCATCAGTTTCAAGCAAAAGATAAAGCGACACAAACCAGCAGCCACCAATGAGACTAACCCATGGCATACTTTTGGGTCCAGCTCCTAGCAGTTTGCTCGTACTTGGATCTATCTGTCTTGTACATATGAGCGATTTCTGGGACCAAGGGATCGTCCGGGTTTGGATCCGTCAAAAGGGAACAGATTGAGAGTAAAACCTGGAAATGAATCGAGGGAAAACCATGATCAAAACCACAAGAAATAGATATGAATTCAACTTCAAGAAACAGAGATGATGACTCAAAAGCGACCACGATAACCAAGAATTCTGAGAATATAGAATAGAATTTTGATCCGCTTTCCCACCAATAATTCATCGTTACTAGATGGCAAAATCCATATCATATAAATAAATTGGTATCAAATGGATCCTATATGCGCCCTGAACATGAGCAAAACTCTAATAGTCTTTCGCAAATAGACCAAGATCAAATTTCGAGTCAAACCGTCGAGGGCTTGGGAACCAAAGGACAGTCCATCCTTCATTTGCGGTCGACATCCCGGCTTTGTCCATCGACAGCTGAATGACAAATCTTTCACTCAGTGAGAAGTGAAAACCTGTTACTAGATCATCCTGAAGACGGATGCGCAGGAAGCAAAAGGGAAAAATGATCGAGAATATTATCAAGGAGAGTGATAAAGGCACAGAGGCCAGTCCTAAAGTTGATCGAACTGTTAGGAGAGCCGATGTTGGCTAGAAGCAATATCAGTTGAAGCTATGCAGCACTCCTTCAAGTCAAGTTTTGATCCTTCCACTTTTAGTTAATTGGGCTCTCTGAAATCTGAAGTTCTTCTAGAATATATACTAATGAAGTGTAAATTTGTAATAAAATGTTAGAAATGTTTTTTACCATCTCTACCAACTCAGTCTTCACGTCTACCACTGCTTAATGGGCGACTTATAAGTTCCATCAAACATATGCGTGGTATTAATTAATTACTTATAAATATAAAATTCGGAAAAATTTGAGAGCCATACATAGTACCTAACAAGTACATACATACATTTGTGGCACAAGTGGCCGTGCATATTGTGAGTAAAAATGTCTTTCATAATTCGGAGCGCCAAAATGCAGATTAAAGAGTCTCGTGAATTGTGTACCTACTAATACATAGAGGCTATCTACAACAAATATAAACTTGGCACAGCCGTATAACACAAAAGGATTCAAGCAATTGAAAAACCTTGGAAATCGTCAAGGCAGGACTCCACTGCTCCTTCAAGATGTCGAGGCAAATGCTACCATTACTGTTGATATTTGGGTGAAAAACTTTTGTCCGGAATGCAACCTGCAAGAGTCCAACCACGAACAAATGGAGAGGTATGTTCGTTACAATTTCAACAAAAATATCACGCGGTGTACGCGAAAAAAAAGCTTGAGTTTGTATGATGAGATACATTGTTATATGATTATATGTGCATGTCATTTGTGTGTGTGTGTGTGACAAGCCCTCTCCGTCCAACACAATCTAAAAAGTTGCATCGAAACAAAAGGTAAACAGAACATTCTTACAGATATTTACAATATCAAATGATAAAGTAAATAAACGTCCAAAATTGTTTTCCTTTTGCTAATAGTAAGTCAACAAACCAAAAGCTCAAAATATATCTCATTAATGTCATACCTTTGGAGGTTTAAATGGGTAGTCAGGGGGAAAATGAATAGTAACTAAGAATACTCCTCCTGCATAAGGGCTGTCTTGTGGTCCCATTATCGTAGCTTGCCAGTGAAACATGTCCTCACCGACAGGTCCTGTTACATGTAACAACAGAAAGGAATATCAAACTTTGATCCTGAACATAAAAAAGAACGAAGGAAATTGCAGGTGCCGAAAGCTTGTTCTGCCATGAATATTGTAAGAATAACCATGAATACTTAAATGAAAACCTTAAAACCGTCTATACCTGTGTTAATACTCATAAAGCAAATAAAGGAGGGAGATAACAACTCAGCAATCAGTTTAAAAAAGAAAAAAGGATTTGTAAGTGTGATTGGGATGAAAATGCATACTCCGAGAAAATTATAATTTTATGCGAGATCCATATCAAGGCTACAAAGTTCTGTTGGTTTTTCTATGATAAAAGATGTGGAAATATAGTTGAACTGAATCTACTTTCAATCGATTTTTACAATGAAGTTTCGGTTGGGACAAAGAAGACTCAACATCAACACACCCACAAACAAATATTCAATAAATCAATCATTTAAAAACAATCATCAGTACCCTCCTACTGAATGTTTGCCTGCACAGGAACAAGCACATATTATTGATAATTTTCTCACTTTTTTAAAAAAAATACCAACAAGCGTAATAAGAATTTCACAACCAAGGAAACATATACATACACAAATAATTACAACTTGATCTCCACCTTAAGTCCTTAACAAACACGAGTGAACATCGCCAAGCCCACAAACAAAATTTCAGGGGCAAGATAACTTTTTTACTCGCCAAAAATGGTCAAAACAACAAAATCACGCAAACCCACAGGGAAAAATGTTAATACATGTTAGAAATAATTGATCAAGAACTCAAGTTCACGTACATGCACGTACAACGAAACAAGGCTATGAAAACACAACGAGAAAATATGCGATCAAGTTACGTGGTTCGGCTTTGAATAGCCTACGTCCACGGAAGAACGGAGCAGCTTTCTTGTATTGATATAACAGAGAGTTTTACAAGTGCATAACCAAGAGTTAAAGATGAATTACAATTGAGATTATTCCCTCAATCCCTCTACCTCTTTGTGTGTGCAGTGTCCTCTCTTTGTGTATCTCTTATACCAAGCGTGTTTCATCCGATGCCTCTCAAAACCTGGAGTTCAACTATATATAGTTTGTTCTTCAGTTTCCAGCCTTCACGGCACTGCCAGTTGTCCAACAGATTGCTTATGGCCCAAGCCCACAACCACTTGACACATTGTTGCAGCCCATATCTTGAGAGTCACCGTATATCCCAACAATCTCCACCTTGACTCCAAGCTTGGCTGCTCCCTTCTTGTTATCAGTTCAGTTCCAATCTTACTGCCTTTACTAAATTCATGCAATGCATGAATTTGGCTTGTGGCAGTGGCTTGGTCATCATATCAGCCGGGTTGTCTTTTGTATCAATCTTCTCCACATGGACTTCCCCTTTAGATGTCACATCTTTAACAAAATGCAGCTTAACATCTATGTGTTTGGATCTTTCATGGTACACTTGGTGTTTAGAAAGGTGTATTGCACTTTGGTTGTCGCAATGCACCACAACCTTGTCTTGAGGTATACCTAATTCGGACACCATTCCTTTCAACCATAGTGCCTCTTTAATCCCTTCTGAGAGAGCTATGTATTCTGATTCTGTAGTTGACAATGCTACAACCGATTGCAATGTAGCTTTCCAGCTCACGGCTGTGCCATACATAGTGAATGTGAAGCCTGAAAGGGATTTCCTTGTGTCTATATTCCCAGCAAAGTCAGAATCCACATATCCAGCTATAGGATTCTCCATGCTATTCTGTTTTTCAAACAGCAGTCCAACATTTGCTGAGCCATTCAAATATTTCAACACTCCCTTTAGAGCATGCCAGTGGGTTTCGCCAGGATTTGCCATATATCTTGACACAACACTCATGCTGTAAGATAAGTCAGGCCTGCTGCAAACCATTCCATACATCACACTCCCAACTGCACTGGCATAAGGGATGTGTCGCATGTTTTCTTTTTCTTCTTCAGCAGCAGGGGATTGATCCCGAGAGAGTTTAAGATGCTGAGGCATAGGTATAGCAGTTGGTTTGGACTCATACATGTTAAACCTTCGAAGTACTTTTCGAATGTATGAGTTTTGACACAAGAAAAGTCTGTTTTGGTTCCTATCCCTCTTGATCTCCATTCCTAGGATTCTTTTGGCTTCTCCTAGTTGCTTCATATCAAATTCTGAGCTCAGAAGTTGTTTAACAGCTTCCATGTTGGTCTTACTAGTGCTGGCAACTAGCATATCGTCTACATACAAGAGGAGGTAAGTTTTGATCTTATTTTCTTGTTTGCATATGTATACACAGTTGTCATAGCTGCACCTCGTGAAGTTGTTGTTCAGCATGAACTCGTCAAACCTCTTATACCATTGCCTTGGGCTTTGCTTAAGTCCATAAAGAGACTTTGTAAGTTGACACACCTTTCCACTAGTTTCAGGATTGACATAGCCCTCAGGTTGGTTCATATAGATTGTTTCCTCGAGTTCCCCATGGAGAAAGGCAGTCTTTACATCAAGTTGCTCAAGCTCAAGGTTTAATTGTGTTGTTAAGGATAAGATCATCCTGATAGAGGAATGTTTAACCACGGGAGAGAATATTTCGTTGAAATCTATTCCTTGTTGTTGAGTGAAGCCTTTTGCAACTAACCGTGCTTTGTATCTTGTCTTTTCCTCACCAGGCATTCCTTCTTTGATCTTATATATCCATTTGCATCCAATCATTCTTTGGTTTTTAGGTTTATCCACAAGCTTCCAAGTTTTGTTTTTGTACAGAGAGATCATCTCTTCATCCATAGCTTTGATCCACCTATGTCCATTCTTTCCTGATACTGCTTCTTGGTATGAACTCGGTTCGTCATGCTCCAGTTGTTCTGCTACTGTCAGAGCATAATAAACCATGTCAGCATGCCCAAACTTATCCGGAGGTTTTATTTCCCTCCTTTGCCTGTCCCTGGCCAATTTGTAAGTTCTCAAATCATGTTCGGTTTGATGAGTTTGCACTTCTTGATCTGGACTTGGCTCATGACTTATTTCATTCTCTACGGTTGATGATTCTGTATTGGGCTCCACCTCGACTTGTATATCATCAGTGATCAGTCTACTTCCCCCAGGAGCATTTATTTTCTGTTGATAACCCATTTTGGATTCATCAAAAGTTATATCTCTGGTATTGAAGCATTTTGTGGATCTCATATCATTCCTCCCACGAATTGTGAGGCTTTCACCTTGCACTTGTCCATTGGACTGGATCTTCTTCTGTAATTCCTTGGCTTGTACTGCTGACTGAACTTCTTCTAGTGAGATGGTCTGTTCTCTGCCATACAGCATGGCATCTCGCAAATTTTCATATGAGCTTGGAAGAGAGTTTAACAAGATTAGAGCCTTATCCTCATCTTCCATCTTGACATCTATATTCTCAAGATCGTCCAGAATTTTGATGTATTCATCAATTTGTGCAGATATATTCTTTCCATCTGCGATCTTGAATGAATATAAGCGTTGCTTCATATACAGGCGGTTGGCTAGAGATTTGGTCATGTACAGATTTTCGAGTTTGTTCCACATGCCAGCAGCCGAAGTTTCTTTCGATACTTCCCTGAGCGGTTTATCTCCGAGGCACAAGATAATGGCACTTTGAGCTTTGGCAAGAATTTGTACCTTTTCTTTCGAATCACCTGGTATCGCATCTTCACCGCTGAGTGCTTCTACCAATCCCTGTTGTATCAGTATGGCTTTCATCTTGATTCTCCAAAGACCAAAGTCATTGTTTCCTGAAAACTTCTCGATATCGTATTTCATAGAACCCATCTTCTTGATCTTGGTGGACGTGGCTTCGATTCCCACAGACGGCGCCAATTGTTAGAAATAATTGATCAAGAACTCAAGTTCACGTACATGCACGTACAACGAAACAAGGCTATGAAAACACAACGAGAAAATATGCGATCAAGTTACGTGGTTCGGCTTTGAATAGCCTACGTCCACGGAAGAACGGAGCAGCTTTCTTGTATTGATATAACAGAGAGTTTTACAAGTGCATAACCAAGAGTTAAAGATGAATTACAATTGAGATTATTCCCTCAATCCCTCTACCTCTTTGTGTGTGCAGTGTCCTCTCTTTGTGTATCTCTTATACCAAGCGTGTTTCATCCGATGCCTCTCAAAACCTGGAGTTCAACTATATATAGTTTGTTCTTCAGTTTCCAGCCTTCACGGCACTGCCAGTTGTCCAACAGATTGCTTATGGCCCAAGCCCACAACCACTTGACACATTGTTGCAGCCCATATCTTGAGAGTCACCGTATATCCCAACAATACACATGCGGATCAACATCATAATGTCTTGGATCAAAGCATAATAAGTCAAACAGCACAACCAAAAACAGAACATAAATAAGCCCAAAAATGAAAAAAGAAATTACAAAAATCTTGAAGGGTCCAAGATTTACCAGCACTGCAGGAGGTAGGAGGATCCTTCTGCAAATCCTTGAGCTCCTTCAAGATCCGTTTCGAAGCCATCAAGCAACAAAAAAATTCGATCTGTTGGATACTTTCACCAAAAGAAAAAAAGAAAAGAAAGATGACAAGGGATTGCAAATGTATGAAGGGAATTTAACGTGCGTGTTGCTAATGAAAGAAAGAGGATGAATGCTTGGCAAAGTTTTCTTTTTCTTTTCTGGTCGCTGGCAGCTGCTGATTCTTGACGCTACCAGACGACTTTAAGCTGAATAAATACTTATATTATTTTACATTCGTTTTGAAACTTCAATGACAGTGGAGCATTTTCATTCCAAATAATTACACAACACATAATATATAATATATTACAAAGAATGTGAGCATTCATGAAGATCTCTGAGAATATATTTACAGCACACGTGTGACTTATTTTGATTTACAAAGGTTTAATATTTTCTTAGAGGATCGTATACTATTATTAAATACAGATTCTATATTTAATGTAGAATATGTATATTGATATCACACAATATAGGAGTATTTTCTTGATTTTTTTTAAAATTTATTGTTTATATATTATTTTCTGCATAGGAATTTAGAAGAAAGAGTGCCTAAATTTAATTTAATCTCTTTGGTCTTTGCCATCACTGATATACCATAACTTCAATGCACTAAATAGGCTATATCTTTCCAATAAAATTCACAATCTGGCAATTTTATATGCACCTCACGAATCGACTTGATTCATTTTATAGTAAAAAGAAATTTTTTATAGGCCAAATCGAATAATGTATCAAAAATTTAAGTAAAACACAATTTTATAAAAAAAATTGTGCATACTATGAAACCACATCGTTAGGGATGAGATTTATCCTTTTCGTTTTCGTTATCCTCAAGGGACGAATCCGTCACGAACCCAGTGACTCGTCATTAATTTGAGCATATTGTGGTTATTCTTAGTTTCCTCATTCGGGATGTGAGATCTTGACTAAATTCAAGAATTAGTGAATATAATTTGATCAACAAAATGGTAAAGAGATTAATAATCAAACAAGGCAACAACTTGAAACTCGAACAATGAAAGTGGATAATCTCATCAAGAACTGTAGGATGAGGACTGGAAGTTGCTGGTATTTCAAGATCAAACACATAACCATACCAAGTTTGGGTAAAAAATAAAAGAAAAGAAATCGAAAGCCCTTTTGACGATTCATGAATTCCATGATTCTCAAATAGAAGCCATCTCGGAATACTAACTAGGACTAAGCATTGACAATGTAATGAAACAGATTTTTTATTGTTTTGAATATACACAGCTATCAGAAAAAACCGAGACCAGGATCAAGGTTATCACTGCAAAAGCTCGAAGGTACAGCTGCAAGCTCAACTCGCCCCGTCCATTCTTCTCCTGGCTTCAAAGTGATGTTCTTTTCGACTGATGCTCCATTGATGCAAATCATCTGCCTGTATTCTTCGTCACCAAAATCTGGCATTGCTTTTGATTTCTTTTCCCATGGATTCCATACGGCTACACGAAAAAATAACAGGTTTGGGGAAAGTTCACGTTTTAAGGTTTCAAGAAGTGGATAATTGCCATATACGAAAATTAATTTCTCAATCCATTTGATGCTCGAGAATAAAGAAAATAGCTGTCAGCATAACAAATTCATCTTCGTGTGGAGACGTATTGTTTCTTACCAACATCTGGTAGCCCTTCTTTTCTCATAATATACGTTCTTTTCCTCTCATGATCAAGAACGGCAACACATTGTTGAGAGCTGAGATAAACCCGATCAACCTGAAAGCCAGAAGAAAATATTCCCAGAGAAACGATTGTGCAACGTGTGTGTCAATGATAGAGGTGTCTGAACCTACGAAGGGTGTGGAGGAAATGGCACCTCTGATTCAAATGTAATGGCGTCGCCTTGTTCGGTAAATCGTTCTCTTTGACAAAGATTGTCCAAGTAGTCCAGAGTTTCCAAACCTTCTACCCTCACTTCACTGTGTATGGATCATACAAGAATATTATATAATAATGCCAAGCAGAATTTTTACAGAATTATTATCAATTTCAACTCAACCCATCGTTCACTGTTTGCAAATGAAATGAACAGATGTCACACTATGTATCCTCGTGGAATATGAATAACGAATGGGATACTGGTTTACCTTATGTCGGAAACGGATAAATAGGTATGATAAGCAAAAGAATAGCTGAAAGGTTTCTCGTCCATGTTCCTGATGCGAGATATCAGTATCAAGTTTCCATTTGATGCCAGAGACACTCGAAGACGAAACTGGAAACTGGTCAAAAAGATGATATCTTAGGACAGGAAATATCCCTCTGCTAATCAAAGATGAACTCACAAGGCAAAATATTTTAAGCTGCTATCTATGATAAATTATTGTCCACTTCCTTACTTTACAATCAATCGAAATCCCTGATCAAATTATCAAGGTTTCAAATAAGCCACAGCACAATTAGACGAAAAGTAAAATACCAAGCTCATAACTTGAAAAGTTTACCTATGAGGCCAGCATTTCAGATCTTCTTCAGCTGGTATTAGCAGTAAATCAACGAAGGATTTACCCAGGGAGTCGTTTGGGGGCAAAGGAGGAGGATCATTTTCGATTGTCCAAATTCTGTTCCTCACAAATCCATGCTGCTCTATAGATCCGCAGTTTCCAAACTAAAGTGTTCCATGATACATATATCAACTCGTATCACATAGTCCTTAAATCATACAAGATAAATGCATTTAATTCAATGTTTTACCTGGGGAAAACAAACAGAGATCCCTCCTCGCATTGCTTTGGGAGGCTTAAAGATGGCCTACATAATTTTTAAAGGCCAACAAGAGGGATGTCGTTATTGACAACACTAAGATGCAACTAAAGGAAACCGTATTGTTAATACGTATATATCATAATCTATTTCGCCTT
The DNA here is from genome assembly GCF_022965805.1 of Primulina eburnea. Classification (NCBI taxonomy): domain Eukaryota; kingdom Viridiplantae; phylum Streptophyta; class Magnoliopsida; order Lamiales; family Gesneriaceae; genus Primulina; species Primulina eburnea. Next base: position 62,735,353 of record NC_133101.1, on the reverse strand, counting down.
TCTCTCCTTTAAAGTCATTTGTCAATACATCAACTGCCGGCTTGCTAGAAAAGGTTTGTCCAAAAATCTTCATTTTTTACACAACTTCGATATTAGAAAAATAAGTTTTGCATTAAAAAAGTTGGTCGCATCATGAAAGAAACCTCACCTTACTAGTGGTGAATAGAAGTTCTTCACCTCGATTGTTCCTCCATGACAGCACTTGTCCTCCGTGCAGACTGACCTGAATTTTTCACACACACAGAGATAACTTCAACTTCAAGAAAATAGCTGATGCAAACAGATTGAAGTTAAAATCAAATGAATCAACGAAAGGTTACACAATGTCATAGATTTTCGTATGCAAAAAGCATCAGATCAACGAGCAAGAAGCACGAAAACTACTTGTGCAGATGCTCCTTGAGGATTCCGAAGCACAACATGGTCGATCCCATTCCAGTCCTTTGTCAGTTCAAATGCCGCTCTATGGTCCCAAACTGCTGCCGGATGCCCCATTCTTCAAAATGCAGGAGCTATGAAAATGTGTTTTTTTGTAGTCAAGTCACCGAATTAATAACTAATTACCCGAAATTCTACTTAACCTCTGGAATGGTAATAACACCAAAGGGTATAAGCTATCTCCAACACCTTTCTTGTGAGAATTTCGCCAGCTAATAAAGCAAACTTATTGCCTTCCACTACTGCTTTCAACAAACTACCACAGCTTCTCTAAAACCCATGGACCTTAAACTTCCCAAATATTCTACAGATCAACAGATATGCCTTTACCACCCGAATTCCGCTACAATATACAATTAGCGTTCTCCCACGGAACTTTTAATCGTACCAAATCTCTCAGAAAAACCCATAAAAACCCTTCTAAACGATCAAATGAAGCACAAAACTTACCAAACAAATGCACCCCTTTGAAATCTTACAAAATACCCATAAAACAGTTAAAACCGAATAACAAAACCCTCCCAACCCAAAATTCGTATCCAAATCCCACAACACCGTTAACGCTTAACTAGAAGCAAACCTCCGCCGCGTCCACAAAATTTCACTACAACTCGTTGGACTTCAATCAAAATCAGCGGCTATGCATAAAGCTTTAAACTTTTACAGATTCAAGAAAAGCCCATCTCAACAAAACGAATAAATAATCAACCTCCAAAGAAAAAAACTACAAAATGCGGGTTTATGCAATGCACACGGAAATACCGAAAGGCGACGTCAACTTTAAGTTCATCGATCCTTAACGATGTGGAAGATGCATTAAAAAGTAAAAACCATTAACTATTTGATTGACTGAATTTATTCCCTCCGAGGAAATAGTAGGAGGTGGAGATACGTGTAAGTACATGTGATTGTACAAATGGTCGAGGCGAATTCGAGAAAATTGATTTTCTTTATCCAAAAATATCGTCAGAAAATCTAACCAGGTCCAAAAAAAACAGCTCATCTAAATGATATTGTCTTATTATTGGAGTTTATTTTATTTTCTTCCATGTCGAGTAACGTATTATTTGCCCGATATGATATTATTTATATTTTCCTTCCATAGGTGGTGAGATTGTCTATTATTTAATTTCATTTTCATAACAATTTAAATGAGAATGATTTCATATGTCAATTTTACGACTCTAATCATGATCAATTAACGAAAAATATTATTTTTTATGTTTTATTATTTTTTACTTCAAAGATTATCGAATTAACATGTGCTTTCTTGGAATAATTTGAGTTATCGAATTATTTCCATTATTTGAACATAAATCGTGATTTGACATTCGTCATTCGCATTGATTTGAATGTATAAATAAATGTATTTCAAAGAGTGTGCAGCGATTGCTATCACTCGATCGAAAAATATTATCCAAATTGCTACGTAACTTGAATGATTTGATAGGCGAAAAAATAATGAACTTTGGAAAGAAGAAAAAGCATAAAATATAAATTGGATAAAATTTGTCAGGTTCTGAAACACGATAAAAATAATAATTTGAAATAATTGGAAGGAAATAAAAAAAAAACCCTTTAAAAATTACTGAAATTTACTTTCCAAATTTATATTAGTAATATTTAAAGGAAAAAAAATTATTATCACAAAATTAAAATTTATTAATTATATTCAACTCATAACAAACAAAAAAGTAATTATATATTTTTCATTTTAAACAACAATTAAGAGCTATTACATAAGTACAGGATATCAGATGTCATGTCTTCTCTTCTTACATATAAATAAACTAATCCTTAGCATCCAACCTTAAAAACGCATGCCGGGATTGCCGAAACAAATGATAGTTGCAGTGAATAAATTAGAGTTTCGAGTTCTAATATCACTTTGCATTTGCTTGCTATTTGTTAAAAATGATTTAAGAGAGCTGTGCTCTTGCAAAGCTAGCAGCTACAGCAACGGCCCTCGAATAGTATCAAGAAACAGATGAAGCTTAGCTCCAGGACTTGTATTATCGTACTGAGTCACCATCCTCGTTGCTTCTGTCGGTAGTATTAGAGTTATTGTTCACTCTTGCGAGTAGGTTCACCGTGCTAACCGGTTTCATCCTAAAATTAGTCGTCTTTTTAGCATCTTTTAGCTTTTCCTGCGGATTAGATCAGTCTTATATTTTGGGTAAATATATATGAGAGAGAGAGAGTGTGTGTGTGTAACATAAAATTGATTGATCATCAATAAATACTAAATAGAGACCAAATGCAACAAAAAGTCAGTACCATTAAAGTAGCGTTTTGAAGCTTCAGTTTCTCGGAGTTCTTCATTAGTTTGTTGAACTCGGTTTTGAGTGTTGTATTCTCGGAAGTCAGTGCTCTAACTTTAATTGCTAGTTCCTCGGCCTCCGCCTGTACAAAGAAAATGTTGGGGTGATATTAGAAGCTACAAAACAGAAGACATGACAGAAAAGGAATCACTTAGTGGGCAGATCATATAGATCTTGTTAAAGTAGCTAAAGCTTGTGATTCACCCCACCTGTTTTCTCAGTCTTGATCTTCGAGCAGATTCTCGATTAGATTGTTTCCTCCTCTCCCGTTTAAGTTCGCGGTCATTCTGCATCCCAAAATTCCAGTTTTTTATGATGAAACTAAAAAGTATATATCAAAAAGTTCAGAAAGTGGCACCCACGGGAACACTACACATCATGCCATGCATGATTTGATTAAAAATAATATTAACATTGATAAACTGTAAGGCACGAGGCCTGTTCAAAGAAGAGAACGACATCGAGAAGCTATAAAACATTCAAAACACACCTGTGACCCAGTTTCACTTGGGATCGACGGCTGCTGAACATTGGTTGGAGTTGTGGGACCAGATACATTAAAATCAGAAGGATTCTTGAGTTCCAGTGCAGTGTTCATATCGACAGTTGATTCTGTTTGCACATTAGTTGAAAGAACTACATCTTTCACTTTCTCAGAGCCTTGACCTGCAGGTGCACCAGGTACTATACTTCTGCTCTGTTTCCGATCTTTGCCACTCCCAGCCGCTGTCAGGTTAAAGTTTGGATTAAGCATGAATTCTAAGAAATTTAACTTCCGTAGCCACCTCAACTGACTAAAAATCTCACAAGAAACATGTGTAGGGATCATCTTATCATGGCAAGCATGTATAATTTTAGTGGTCTGAGTTCAATATAAAATCAGGATAAGAAGAGTGGCCGGAGAGGTTCAACAGGCTTATCCTCTCCATTTTGCGTGATCCATGTGGGATTAGGTTTAATTTGATGGGATGGATTACACTCAAGACATATGGTTTGACATAAGAAAGCATACCACTGTTAGGAGATCCTTGTCGACTTCTTTTCTTGCCGCTTGGACCATCCTATTAGATTAACAGAGAAAACTTAACAGGGTGAACACTTTCCAAACAATGCAAATAAATGGCATAAAACTATATAACAGGTGGAATTCAATACAGTATAGAGAAAGAGGGGGGGGGGGGGGGGGGGGGTCTCCTCACCCATGTAGCTTTACTGTTATTCGCGTTGCTTCCATCACTAGAACCTTCAGTCTCCTCACTGCATGATTTGAACCAAATTTGGCACTTCAGTACATTTAACAGGTAAACTAGGTAAGACCATTAGACGAAAAGCAGATGGTATCTGTTACATTTGTGGAAAATGCTAAACTACTGGTGAAACATTGACCCTAAGTTTTAATGTCCTACACTCAAGTCGTCCATAAACCTTTTCGTAACTCTGTGGCCAGCTGCAGTATCATCATTATTACTATTTCCATTGCCTATTGACATTGCGAAACCATCGAATTCTTTCAACTGCTTCACAAAGTTTCCGTCCAGATTCCCAAATGTTTTGGCAGGCTTGTCCATACTCAAAGCAGTACCACCCTATAAACCACATAACATCATCAGATATATTCTGGGATACTTATTTGAACCTTTTATCTCGCACAACCGAATAACCGTGGAGCTTAGTGAGACAATAAAATAATCCCGTATCACTCCAGAGACGAGTGGGTGAAATGCCCTTTCATTATTTAAAAGAGTACTACAAAGTGCACATATGAATGATGACCGACACAAAAATTCTGAGTCGAATAATATGTGGAACTTACTATATGAACTCCAGGATGTGCATAAACTCCTCCATGAGCATAAAATGCACCATATGGAGCTCCATAATGAGGGATCATAGACTGAAAGGGTTCAAGCATGAATCATAACAAAATCTAAATTAGTAGGCTACTTAACTAATTGATTAAAAATATAGATTGGCCTTTGCACCCCAAAAGTCTAAGTAATACCTGAGGAGGTACCCACATATAAGGGGGGGGAGCATGAGAAGTAGCGACCGAGTTTATATACGGAGGCACAGCAAGTCGAGGACCATAATATGCCTGGAAATTAATTGAGAGTAACCGTTGCCAGAAAATCCTTCAACATTTATGAGAAGAAACTTTTGCACCATTAACCACAATTTAAAGAAACATAATCTTGGCTAATGCAGATACCTGCATTGCAGCCCAATCAGGATAGACATGAATGCCATTCTGGTCCTGAAACGTGGTCACATTGAAAATCTACTTAGAGATCATTGTGATATGATTAGATAAAAAATGTAAAACAATTACAGAATAAATTTTTTTTAAAAGCATTAGTCTTTCTATGAATACTTCAGATTTTTCCAAATCCCTAAAGAAATATCTTCGGGAAATCCAACAGTAAATAGAGACAGATTTCAACAAGAAAGTCCTGTATGACCTTCTTTAACTACTAAGATACTTAAGATGCTCACCATTGCAGGTGCAGCTATCGTTACCAGGTTGGAAGGCTTCCTGTCTTTGCTATCTTCCATGATACCTGATACTTAGACCCTGCAAACATGGTAGCAAAAAAGGATACAGCCGAATGAGATGACTAACACCAATTTCTGCAAATATGGAATGCTTCCATGATGTAAAAAATCAAATCGTAGTGCAAACAGATGCACAAAACTCCAGCTACACTATCGCAATTTGAGCCAATTAATTAACTATTAGATGACCACAATAGAACTTCAAACTTACTTACTACTTATGTTGGATTTCAAGTCCTTGACAAAATCCTTCATCATCTTTCCATCCATATCATATAATAATAGAATTCAGATATATCATACATGAAATCCACAGGTTTGAATTCATTCCAAGCTCATTATTGAAATTCATCAAACCAAAACCATGCAACCTATGATGGTTGAAACGATAATATACGAAAAATGTCAAGAACAAAGGTCAAGCCGTCTTCATTGTGCTGAGACCGCAATGGAGTAAAAGTGCTCTCATTCCAAAGCCTAGAACTTGTCACACCACTCACATGTCCAGTCCCATAGGTGATGAATTGCAACACAATACTATGTTGACTACTTCATGCTCCATTACAGTCAAAGATCAGTCCTTCGAAGTGAGAAGGAAAGTAAAACTAAGGAATTCTAATTCCCATTACGATGACCATTGTGTAACAACGTGTACAAAATTCTGAGTATTAATTTCAATTATTGTGTCACAAAAAAAAAATCGCAGTTATTCACTGAACCGGTCGGTCGAATTGCCCCCGATAACGGTTCTACAGAGAAGAAGAGCCAACAGGGACTCTCTCGTCTTTCCAGTTTCCACCACTTCCATCCAACCATCTATTGCCTTTGGTTTTAGACTTTTCACTCCAAGACAACCAAGGATGAAATGACAAATCTACCCTCATCAACCACCAAAATTCCAAAAACCAAGGATCCGAAAGGTTTCCCACCAGCGACTGTCAACACCCACGACTCAGACGTTCATATATGAACTGTTTTACGAAATATACCCTTTCTTGATCAGATAAATCAAAATCAAATCTTCACTGTTTCAAGTCTATATTCTTAAACTGAATTATTCAAATTTCACCCCAAGAAAAACATCAGCCGCAGAATCACGACAAGAAACTCGAAATTCACATAAAATGAACTGAACCGGGAAAGAACGCATTTTGATCAGCCAGCATTAACAAAAGAAAACCACAATAATTCAACAGAATATGTAACCATAAAATAAACCCAAAAATAGAATTACCACAATTCGAAGCGACCAGTAAAGACGAAAGCTGTTAAGCTTCTAAACTGCAAACATGTTTTTCTCTCTCTAAGCAGGAGTATTTCCAGACATAAAAGAGAGAGAAAGGAAGACGGGAAGAAAGTGAAGGCTTACGCCAAGGCACCAAACCACGTCACGCAGTACGTGTCACCTTCGCAATAACTTGTCCGAATACATCCATGTGGCTGAATATTGGCATATAATAAATAACTATACTAACTAATATTATTTTTCTCTTTATCGTCAAAACGCATTTATTTCCCATAATTTGTTTTAAATTATATCGATTGATTTAATTATGAAATTATATTGCTCCGAAATTTCATTATATAGTCAACGAAATGTTTGGTGTCAGACATTGGAAATATGATATTATAAACTATCTGGAGTCATTATTAATTATATTATATAGTTTGTAAAGATTAAGGACATCTCCAACACTGATGCAGTGTTGATTGTTCCAAGAGTGTGTTTCATGTGAGACCGTCTCACGGATCCGAATATGTGAGACTGGTCAACCCTATGGATATTCACAATAAAAAGTAATACTCTTAGCATAAAGAGTAATATTTTTTCATGGATTACTCAAATAAGAGACCCGTCTCACAAATACTATCCATGAGACCGTCTCACACAAGTTTTTGTCTTGTTCCAATGGAGACTGCGCTATTTCATGAAAATAGCCCAGCCCCTTCCTTCTGGCGCCAGGAATTGGCGCAGGGTTTTTAATTTTTTTTGATTTTTTTATTTATATTTATTATAAATATTTGTATTTAAAATTATAAATATTATTTAAATAATAGTATATTATTGATTTTATTATGTGAATAATTAGATATTTAATCATAAAAATTATAAAATAATAATTGGTCATTTTTAAGATATTTATTTATTTACTTTAATTATAATATTTAAAAACTAATTTTTTTATGATTTGTAATTAATAAAATTTAATACAAATACAAAATTAAAATATATTAAATAAAATATAATAATTAATATAGGTAAAATAAAAAGAATATTTTGAAAATATTCTTTTTGGTGTAAGATTTGAAGTAAATAGATTAGAGATAAATGTTATATTTGGTACAGAAATCACATTATTTTAATATAAAATTTAAAACAAAATAGATTCATAGCTAGACATGATCCAAAAACGAGCTGAACGTGTTTGCTGGCCAGATGTAATAATAATAATTTTTATTTAGAAAAAAGTGAAAATCAAGTCATCAAAAGCAGCGCACTGTAGAAACTACGAAGAAGTTGGTGAGCTGGCACCAAGAATTTCGAGCTGGCTCGATCATATTTATTCCAACTCATCTTCTACCGAACACGTGTCTGCAGTTGCCTCGATTTACGCGGCCTATTAGCCAGCTTCCAATTCGGCCCACTTTATTTCTTATTATCCAGATTAAATTCAGCGATATATTATTATTAATCGAATTATTTTCGATAAAATAAATAAAATATGACGCCAGCATTAAGTGTAGGCCGGCATCGGATGTAGTGTTTTGGAAACTGTCAAATTAATTGGATTTGATGGAGCCTTTCGGATCCGGACTGGGCCCCTGATAGTAATTATTTTTTCATATTAATTAGGATTATTTTCAAATTTAATCAATAACTTGTCATTTAAAATTATATTATATTAATAATATTTAAGTTAATCAGATTTAGATTTAAGTTTTAATTTATTATTTTGTTATAAATAATAATAATAATAATAATAATAATAAATCAAAATTCATTAATTTCAAATTACCTCGTTTCAGATATTCCAAATAAATTATGATTTACACAGTAGTGGATCGTTGATGGCCTAAGATTCCCCAATCATAAAATCTGATCCAACGGCTAGAGTGAATCCACGTTCCATGCTTATCAGATGGAATGTGTCTATTTCAAAAAAGAAAAAAAAATGGAAACGTGAATAAGCGGGGCCAAGTTAATAAAAAAAGAAGTAGTTGAACTTACGTGTAACATCAACAGAGGATGGGCAAAATGGGGTCCACAAATAATGGATCAATGGGCCCCCACATGTCGTCCACATGTGCTCGAAGCACGTGCTTATTTCTTCCCCACTGTGCTGCCTGTCCCCGTCACCTCCCGCTTGCGTGTAAGATGAGCACAAAGAAACCAAATCATAATCTGAATTTATTTACCTCCAACTTGTTCTATTAAATATTTATGGATAATTACACACACCTCTCTCTCGATTTACACATTAAAAAAAAAATAGTCTTGCTTAAATGTCGAATTTATCTCACTGAGCTTTATGAAATATAACAAATAAATTCAAATAAATTTTAAAGTTAAAGACACCTTGACAAATTTATATTTATCTTCGAATAAATTTCTTACGGTCTCACGAATATTTAGATGTAAGACGGGTTAATTCTACCGATATTCACAATAAAAAGTAATACTCTTAAGTATAAAAAATAATACTTTTTCATGGATTACTCAAATAAGAAATCCGTATCACAAATACGACCCGTGAGACCGTCTCACAAATTTTTACTTTTATCGTGTATGTTATACTTTTAGGGGGCGTTTGGTAGGGGTGATTAGGTGGGTTTATTTTTTTTAACCCACCTAATCACATGTTTGGTACGGGTGATTATTTAACCGAGTTTATCCCTCCTATGAATGATTAGGTTATATTAGGTAGGTTAAAATAATATCTCCTCACCCCTTAGGATTATTTATCCAACTCTTAATCTTTCCTATTTTTCAATTTTACCCTTCTCCTATATCCAAACTAACCACCACTTCCCGCCACGACCGCCGCCGCCGGACCGCCGCTGCCCCCGACTGCCGCCGTCGCCGACGGACCGTTGGCGGACCTCCGCCGCCGCCAGACCTCCGCCGTCGCCGTCGCCGTCGTCGTCGTTGCTGGAGTGGAAGAAGAAAAACAAAGAAGAAAGGGCAATTTTGTCCTTTCATCAAAAAATTCAAAATTATCCTACACTTAAAAATCATACGAAACATAACACCATATATTACATTCTTACAACAATCATTTTTTTATCATTTACTTACTAATCATTAGTTTATTTTATCTTTCAAACCAAACACAGCCTTATGCTCGTATTATCTTACATTTTTAAGATATAATGTTATAAATTATCGGATTCATTTGTTATTTTTCACAAATTTCGAGAAAGAGTTTATTTGTTCATTTCACATACTTCAAAAAAGATATATGTAATACTTAAATAAAGTTGAAATTTTTTTGTTATTACGATAAATCTAATACTCGGAAATACATACATATGGAAAAGTTTCATGCAAGAATCTACAGTGTTTTAGTAGTAGGATTAAGAACCTGAGGATTTCGTAGGGGTTTCGGGCCACCATTCGGCATCTCAGATTCGCCGGTGTGCTTATTTTCTTCTTTGATTCTTAGTTTTCTGTTGTGTGAACTTATCATTTCTGCTTCAAATCGCCCAATGTGTGTTTTCAGAATGATTCGTAAGAAAATATTTCATCGTAAACCCTTGATTTATTCCTTTTGAGTTATATTCTATATTCAAAATCTAATGTATTCTTATTTTTGAAGACAGAGTCCTGTTTCCGTTTTGATTTGTTAGCTCGTGGGTAGCGTCTACAGCAGGCAGGCATTTCTGTATGACGCCAGTGAAACCTAAAGAAAAAGATAGGGAAGCCGAACGAGACAAAATGGGGCTAGCAAGCAAGGGTTTAACAATATTATTCTAATTACATCAAAATTTTCAATTCAAAACAGGCAAAAATGTGATTACCTTGATCTCAAAAACCAATCTCGATTATCTTAACTCGTAGTTGGACAACTTAAGTTTGATATCTAACTTAGAAACACGAGTCATCTAAGATTTTTACCCTTGCATCTTACTTTGATGTTTCCCAATCACTTGCTCTGTGTCTGTCATAACATTCGGTTGAAGTGTTGATAAAAGTGATGAAAAAAACAAAACACTCAAAAGTTGTTATGTGTAGCGTCGAAACCCCGAATCCATGATGCTTAATGTTGGCGATGCTGATTAATTTCTCACTTTTGGTAGACAAACAGTTGGGCGACGAAGAATTTCAGTTGGACAAGTCCCCAGTTGAATAATATTGGGACTTTCAAGTTTCATCAACTGATGCTTATTTCTCATACATTTGGGTTAAGTTTTGAAGAAGTGTTGTCACAATGACTGGATGATTGACCATGACAAGTTAGTGCAACATTGTTACCCCCATCAATTACTTGATTACATTCTAGTTTTCTGATTTTCAGCATAGCGGACTTTTAACTTTAAGCAACATCAGGAGGACCTATGAAGGCAACCTTGTCAAGCATTGTTTTTTTTTTTGTTTTTGTTTTTTTTGCCATGTAATCATTGAAGCAAATCTTTAGATTTTATTTTACAAGTAAAAAGTTCAGCTGCAGACAGGAAAAGAAATACAGGGAAAGACTTGATTAATAGACCTTGTTGAGAATTGCAGAAAGCCATTGGTCACTACAGATGATGCGAGCTGGTGAACCTTTATAATGGCATGATTATGTTTGCAAAATCAAGGTTTTCAAACCAAATAAAATCAAATATTCAATAAATAAGCGGAACATGTAGCTCTCCGGTGAGAAAAGAAATCCAAATAACTCAAAAAACTGATACACGACATAGAAGCTACATATTATTATTGCATCCTCCATCAATGTTCGTACATGAAAATAGAAACACAAACACGAAACTCTAATAGTGCACATGTATAAATTTGTATCAAAGGAGATAAAAGAGGCAACCCACAGTGAGGGTACGACGAAAGACAGTAGAAGCTCCGTCCAATACAAAAAAACTAGAGTTTGTCAATATCCTCATCCTCGAACTCGATGTAATCATCACCAGGACCATCATCTTCCTCATCAAGTCCACCAGCGATACCCTCGTTAAGCCTCGTGTTCTCAGGCAGCTCACCATAAGCCTTCAATAATCTTGCTTCATCTGGCATGTATTTGAGGATTACATCGGCCTTATCATCCTGATAGAAACCAAGGCAGGGCGAAAGATTAGAACTTCAATCAATTACCCAGTACATTTGATCACCGGGAAAATATGAAAACTCCAACGCATGAATTTTTTTGCTTATCCCCTTGAATGGAAACAATGAATAGTAATTTCATTCGAATTAATTTTAAAGTGTTTCCAGTGCAAAGGCTCAAATTTAACCCGATGGAAACATATTTTACTTCGTTCATGTATTTTCAAAAGGAAAAACAATAACTACTCTTGTCAGTCTGAAATCCATAGAACACACTCCTAAAAAATTGTACATTTTTTTCGGGCCAAACCACTTACTGCGTACTCCAAGACTAAAGCAAGCAATAGAAATGGCGAAGAATTTCAAAAAGTAACACCAAAACCACAGTAAAACACATCAAGAAAAAGGAATTGAAACCAACTGAACCAAACTCAACCCGAGACATACAGAAAAAAACGATTTAAAAAAAATTCTCGAGGGATGAGGGAAAGATCAAAATAAATCTTTCCTCGGAACTCTGAACCCAACACAGCAATAATTTGCAGAAGGTAGCAAAGTCATACATGCTGGCGGTCTTTCATGATCACTTATCAGGGGAAGGGGAAATTGGGAGAGAACAGAATCATTTTGGAATCCAGTCGAGGATCTTGTGCCCAGGTCATGGCAAGGTGCAACCCTTCTATAAGTGGTAAAAGCATGCATCTTGGGGTACTTTAAGGCTGAAGGAAGTTTTTAAAAGATTGCGTATTTCAAGTGAAATGTAAAACAACTGATTCATGTTTTTGTATAAACATAAATTTTTACTTTCTTGTTGTGAATGAGCCATTTTAGAATTTAATTGACATAACTACTTTTATACATCAAACTAACTTGTAAAATACCATTCTTTGGTCCGGCTCTCGATCAAATAACAAGCACACTTGGGCTTTGGGATACTCTCCAATGTCTGCGCACTTAATAGCTACGAACGAAACACTACAACAAGTAAAGAGAAACCCTAATTCACAAATACGAACGAATTACTCAAAAAACCTCACAGATTTGGCACAATCAAAACAGGCATTGGAACAATCAAAACATACACAGAACCAGCTACCATCTCAAAATCACAAGAAAACACAGACAGTTCAGAGAGAGAGAAAATCATACTTGATAATCGCGAAGTCCGACGAGGATAATGTCACCGGCGGCGATCCAGACCTTCTTGTGCATCTTCCCCCGGATATGGCAAAGGCGCTTCGCGCCATCGATGCACGTAGCTTCGCATCGACCGTTGCCGAGCATCCGCTGCACCTGCGCATATTCTTGGCCATCCTCCTTGAATACTAGCTCTCGCTTCTCATCATCAGCCTCGTTCTTCCCTCTCTTGCGATTCTTACCTCCCTTACCCTTGTTCTTCGGCATCGCGGCTCACAGAAGGGTCTCTCTCTCTGGAATTCTATCGTAACGTTGAGGTTACGGTTACGGTTACGGTTTGGAGTTTCCTGCCAACATTTGTGGGCCCAATCAGGACATATGCTTTGAATTTAGCTATCGACGTCTAAATGAGTGAGTCCATTGGGATTACAATTTACTAATTGGGCTTTGGTTTTCTTTAGAAAAATATAATAAAAGAAATGAAATATTCTTAAATTTGAAATAAGATTAACCCTGTCAAGTGTATTTGAAGCAGATATGTAAAATAAGCTAGATTTGCGGACAGTCTGTCTCACCATATTTTAAGTGGATTGAATTAACACGGTAGATGGGGTAGGTCTTTTGTGAGACGATCTCACGAATCTTTCTGTGATATGGGTCAACCCTAACGATATTCACAATAAAAAGTAATACTCTTAACATAAAAAGTAATATTTTTTTATAGATAACCCAAATAAGATATATGTCTCGCAAAATACGACTCGTGAGACCGTCTCACATAAGTTTTTGTCATTAATTGCATGTTAGGGATCGACTCGTCTAATTAACCGAATTACGCTTAAAATTGATTAGACATTTTCATTAATAAAACAAAAAAAGATGAGTTGTTATTCAACCCCACTAACTTGTTTTGACCTCAAGTAAGAGTCTTAATAATACAAGTCAATTATTTTTCAAAAAAATTATGATATTTTTTCAAATTGTTTTTCAAGATGAACTTCAAACATAAAAACCAAAGGCAATATTTTCCGCATTTTATTTTGTTTTGTTAAAGTAGAAGAAAAGCTTGGAGTTCGTATTAAATTCAATCCCAATGTCTTTTACAAAAGAAAGGGGAACCTTCGTTTCACGTGTAGTTCTTCTCCACCTAAGCTTTCGACACTTCTACCAGGCACATTCTATTCACAGCTTCAGTCGACTTGGGATAAATCTTTGGAAGCTCTGGCACGAGGTCGTTGGTGCTCTAGCCTCGCCTCCAGCAACTTTGCTTTCAGTGTATTGGGCTTTAATGTTCGATCATGAGATGATGAAGATGATTCAGAAATGTTGGGATCTGCTGTTGTTGCCTCTGATATCCACTTTTTTACAGGACTGTAAGGATCAGTAAATGTAGATGGATCGAATAAATGATCCATGTAATTATCCTCGTATTCAAGTTTCTTGATTTCTGATGCCCGAGAATGGTTTCTGGATGTCGAAACTCTTTCTCTAACTTCAGTTTTTCTTCTTATTCTTGCATTGTATGTCTCATCTGTGTTTCCTGCGCTTGCTTTTGCTGAGTTCTTGTTTCCAAGTTGGTGCTTCCTCTCTTTTAGAAACTCTTGTGACCGAGCTGGCACACTATGCCGATTGAAACTACCCTTGACAGCTTTTCCTGATAGGATGATATTCTTTGTTGCTTTTAATCTATCCGTTTCTTTGGGATAATCATCTGAAGTGATTTCCACCTCTTGCCGCCTGTCAAAACCATCTTCATTCTTCAAACTTGCCACTCTGTTTAACCGCGAAAAATGGACACCGATACAATCAGAATCTTCTTCATTTGCATTCCAAGGAGCACTCGAGGGGTCATTCAAGTGAATCGATTCAAAAGAATGCCTGAATATGTTACGTTTGCTAGCGCTTTTGGAGGATACACAATCACATTTCTTAGCACAACCAGTTCGTTTTGCTCCAAGAAAGATTTCAATTTCAGTACTTAACCTGTCCAAGACCGAAGTTTTTTGCACATTATTATCATCTGCTAACTTCATCTGCATTCGCTCGTCTAGCCAGGCTTCCGAAACATGAAGGATCAATCCACTATCGCCATTCCTACCAATCTGATCCACACTCGATTGTTGCTTCAAGAACCTTAACTGTTGTTCATATTCTCTTATGCCGCTTGCAAACTCATCACAGAGATCTTCGGCCATGGCCAGCCTTTTCCTCTCTAATTCAAGTTCTTCCAAAGCATCACGTAATAAAACTTTCGTTGCTGAAAGTTCTCGAACCCTCTTATAACTAAGGTTTTCTGAGTACTTTCTCAATTTCCGTTCATCTTCTAACTTAACCTCCACCGACTTAACTAGATCTTTGACCCGATCTTGCTCCTTATTCTTCCTTGAAACTTTATTCCCCGCCACTCGTGTTGATGTGTCATCCAATTCTTTTTTATCCCTTCTCTTCCCTTGCAGTACTTTGGTTCGTGACTGGGATTCGTTCAGTTCTCGTTTCAGCATGTTTACTAACGACATATCTAAGGCATGCCTTTCTTCAAGGCTCCAAATTCTGTTGAGTACTTTAAGCAAATCTGTGGAGGTTTTCAGCGTATAACTCGACTCTCCCATTTCACTGTTCGAGTTTAGAGACCAGTTTGAAGTGAATGCAGTTCGACTGGGAACCATCTGATGGGAGCAAAAGATCACACACACTCATAAGAATTTTTTATATAGACCTCTTATAATTCAAAGATCGCAATTAAAATGATGGGCAATCAAAGAATTAACTAAATATTTGAACATCATGAAAATACGATAGGCCCAGCTTTGAAGAAAACCAAAATATACCTCCAATGAGCTTTGATAACTAGATGGAGACACGGGCTGCTGAGCTTGCTTAACCCTTTTGACCCTTTGGTTGCGTTCTGCCAGCAACAATGCAACTTGATTTCTCAAACTAACGCCGCTGCTTTGCTGTCATATCCACGAGTAAGAAAATTAGCATGGTATCCGGCCAGAATACCGGAGACAACCAAGGCAAGAGGTCACGGTACTCCGAACAGAGCAGAAAATCGTGTATTTAGCAATAAGTAAAATGGGCATAACAACCCATTCTTTGTTCATATCTGAACTGAACAAGAAAGTTCACAAATACAAGCTCAAAAAAGAAAAAAGGAAAAAAGAAAACAAAACAACAAAGAACAAGAACAAGAACGTAAAATTCTGATCAACACCGTTGTTCTTCACAAATTGGCAACCATCCAGCTGCCACTTGGTAGTTATGAATTTAATGCGTTTACTCATATACGGAACCAACAAAAGCTGATTCTTCACAGCAAAACTCTACAAAGAACGTCGCCAATCAGATAATTAACCTAATGTTAGGCTCTAGAGTCGTAGTCTAAGAACAAACAAATAGAATCACAAATTGCATTTGAAACCTTGATCTCCACTCCATGGACAGTAAGCATTCAAGAAACATTATATATCAAACGCTCAAATGCAAATTAGAGGGTTTCAGTTTTTCACCTGCTCTGCAGAAGTTTCCGGCTGTGCTTTACCCACTTGTCTAAAAACTCCACAAGCCTCCTCTCCAAAATGATTCAATCCAGGGACATATTTGCTCATACTAGCTACCCTGAGTTTGGGTTGAAACTGCACCTCCCACAAATGAGCACCCAACTTTCTCGCAGAAAGATCTGGCTTTCTGTTAGTTGGGATGTTGGAATCTTGAACGAGCAAGCCGTCAGGTTTAATTAACCCAAAATTCCATGAAGTCGAAGGGGTGCAATTTCCCTCCATTTTACCCACCAAAATCCCGCGTTTCCACCTCCTCCCCATAAAAAATACTCCCCATTTACTCTCATCTCCCTTCATCTTCCCTCCCTCATTCATTAAATTCTTGATACAGTTTCTATGCAATACAATTATTCATGCAACCAGACACACACCGACAGCAAATTGACAGGGACTCTTCGTTTCTATAATTTCTGACACAAAATAAATCTTTCTCGACACGGGTTTGTATTTCGTTGAATAAATTTTAGCTTCAACAGCATGTTTTTAGATTTTTTTTAAAATACACTTTTGCCTTTTGTGTTATCTCTCTCCTCTGCCTTCACATTATTGTGTTAGGCTTTAAATCAAACCCCCATTTGTCTCTGTAGACTGTACGTTTATCTCTAAAATTAAAGTTTCTTGAACGGATTCATTGCATGCTAAAAATGCTGTGCTCAGAAGTCGTGCTAAGTTCCTCAAAAGTGGAATGAGGGTAGAATCTATGGGGTAAGATTAAGAGGGTAAATGTACTAGCTTTGCTGTAAGGGGTGATGCATGCCACGTGGCAGCGCCAACGGATCTCTGTTTTCTTCGACATGGGTTGGCCCATTTTGGCTTTTCTCTGATCCTTAAAACGCTTCCAAATCTAAATGTCCAGACAGCTAAACGTGGAATTTTAAAAATGAAACATCATGCGACGACATTAAGCCTTGTACTCTGTAGACGTCAAACTTTAGCATGCAATCTTCTGCGATATTTGCGCTTTTGGATCTCGGCTAACCCTATTTTCATCTTATCGAATATCTAGAGGCCGGTTTTCTATGGTTTAAGAGATCCTATCTATGTGGGCATTACACTCACTTCATTTCAGCGGGTAAGATCTTACCATACTTACAATTTCAAAGAAAAAGTGGGTTCAATATATGCATGGACAAATCTTGGTCATCCATCCTATCATAAGGTGGGTGATGAAATAAACCATTTTCTATTATTCACACAATTTTTTGGTTTCCTCTCAGTTGTGTTCATGCTTTAAGTAATTTTAAACTTTTTATTTGTCACTCATCTCAAAAACAAATTGGTAAGTTTAAAATGATAGATTCCAAATCAATTATTTCAAATTCCTCGATTTCTTTAGACGAACAAAATTCTATTTATCAAATATTTCTTTAAATCAAATATCTTCTTCGAGTCACAGCGCATCTTTATGTTTGTAGATATAGTAATGCGATGCTTCGGGTAAGATACTAATATACGATAGATAATATAGATTGCCAGGCAAATCATTTATGCTCCCTCTTTACCCACCAAACTCTATAACTCCCAATAGGTAATGTATAGTTCAGTTTATACATTTATTAATATATATTTTTTTCCTAATATGTCCTATTATAACATTCAACTACTTTTTTCGATATAATGCACAAATATTTGCCGACCATGTCCACCTAGATATACTCAAATCAGGTACTGGGAAAATAAATGTGGAATTTGTGTGAATATTTATTGTTATTGAAGAACTGGGGGGGAGGTACTTAAGGAGAGACAATATAAGATAGCCAAGCCAACGAATCTGTTCAATGTTGGTGGTGCCATCTTTTCCCCAGAACTTAAATTTGGCCCCCAAGTCACCCAGAGTTTATATCTATATTTCCTTTTTTTTTTCTTTTGAAAAATCTAAATCTAAAGTTAAAAAATCAACTAGGAGCACCAGAATGTGCATGCATTTTGTGGGATAAAAAAGGTTGAAGGCAGTGGCCATCACAGTGGGCCTCCTTCAGACTCACCAAAAAAGACTGATAAATTAGGGGACCAGCCCAATCATATATCTTAGTTCAAAGTGGTCCAGACAAGACAAACTTTACATTCCGTGTCTCATTACTAATCCCACTCAAATCTTTAACTATTTGAATTGTGGACGATGATTTTTTTTTTTTTGAAAATTGAGAGGCAAATCTTATGCAATTATTTGTTGCAGCATATAATATTATTATTGTTGTCATATGAAAATGGGATTGAAGATTTTTAAAAAAAGTGACGAGTTGCTGCAACTACATGCACGCCATAAATATTGAGCAATATAATGGACAGTTGCGGATAGAAATGGTCCCAAGTGGCACATGCCATAATCAAGAAAATGCACCCGTGATTAAATCTCCATGTGCGATGGCATTAAGGTATAATAAACACATAAAACACACACAACTCTGGGACAAGTTTAAAAGACTATTTTAGCTGCAGATGAACAAGAATGCAGTAAACAGCGACCCAGAATATCTGATGGCGAGTTGGGCCAAACGGCATACCATTATGTTACATATTTGGAATGTTTTCGTTTCAAAGATCTGACTAAACAGCATTGGGTTTGCCAATGAAGTAGCAAGGAGAACTTTCGCATAATTGTATTGTCATGTACTATATGTGTGAATGAATCAAAATCGTTTCCTTTATGATTCAGATGACTTGAACCGCGCTTGTACATATTCGAGCAAAGCAACTCCTATATATATATGTGTGTGTGTTGCGTAGGTATGAATATGTTGTCAGCACGCGTCGGCGAGCTTTTAGTGAACTAAATTAACAAACAGGCTCAAGTCATGATTTGAAACACAATAAGATTGGGTAAATGAATCAAACTAATTTAGTTAAACTTTAGCACAGAGTAATTTGTTTTTTGACTTTCTATGATTCAATCGAGCTCAAACACAAATACATAGACACTGTTTTAATTGACTCGATACTTTTGTGTAGAACTATAGTTGAAGTTGTGTAACACGTAAATTCTGACTTGACATGGCAAATGAGAGAGTAAAGAAATTTCATTTCATAAGTTCCATGATTCCATCTAGCCTATATAAAGTTCTAAATGTAAAGAATAACGATATTCTTTCATATAGAATTTTTAGCAGCCTCATAAGCTAATACATCATTCTGTAAGACTCGCTGAGACTTTAAATCAACATAACCGGAAAAACAAGGAGTCGAAATCATTGAATTATCATATATTTATATAATATAAGCAAAATAAAAGTTCAACCGGCAGTGTGTGAGATACCTTGTCAATTTCAATTCAAATCAGAACTAGGGAGTGATCTCCAGCCTCGGTTCAAAACAGAAACCTGTAAAGAGCTGAAGAGGAAATCGCTTTGCGACAGGGCATTTCTGCGACCACTTCCATTGCTTCTGGTTAATGTCGTAAACAAGAAGAGCAGGTGCTCCGTAACTCTGGATGTATATAAGGTCATCCGTCCCACTGCTAGCAAAAACATCATCAAACTCTCCGAAACCTTGAAAATATTTATGGGGCATTCGGGCTGCTTCTTGCCACTGTGTGCCGTTTAGAACCCAAATCCCAATTCCCTTAATGATGTCGGGTCGATCCTGTCTCCCAATGCCACCGACCATTATCAGCTTTTCCTTCAAGTTCATCAGACGGCCACATGTCAGAGAACATGGAACCGGGATGAAACTCCTCATTAACAAACCGTGAGGGGATCTGTTTCTCAAGTTGTACATGATAAGCCCATGACGATTCTCGGGAGCACCACCTCCTGTCGAGTAAATCAAGAAGTACAATACCCCATCACAAATCACACTCTCATCACCAGCTCTCCACCCATGTTAAAATCTCCGATAGAGTTGTCGCCCATGTTATCGTCGATGAATCATACAAATGGATAGAGAGATCCCATTGAAAGAAGTTTCCCGGAACTTGCTTGGATTTAACAATAGAAACCATGTAATTATGAGACACATGGTTGAGCGAAACTGCCAATGCGCTGTAATCCGAAAATTTCGGACCGGGAGGCTCATTGAGCTCTTTGCAACATTTCGTTACTGGGTTACATACGTATAACTCGCTTCTACTATCATTATCCATGAAACAAACTAACCCACATGACGAAGCAATAAACCAACTTGACGTCTCAATGCAGGGGAGGTCAATACCATACCATTTCCTAAGTATGGGATCGTACGCATATCCAACAGGTTCATCTGAGCTGGTGAACATAAAGTACCAAGGTTTCTGAGCCAAAACATGAGAACTATTCCACAGAAACCTTTTCGATGTAACTATCTCATGCCATCTTTTACAAACACATCCTGCCCTAAAAATGCTAGCAATCGGAAGATAAGCCAATATTCGTTCTAAGAGATCATCAGGTAGAATTAAATCGACAGAAACAGTGGCAACTTCTTTATCATTTTCGTCATTAAGCTCTAAGAATGAATCAAACTCCACCGTGTCACTGGAAAAGTTATCGATGGAATGGCTGACCCATGAAGTTTCACCTTCCATGACAAAGAATCTGTGAAACTGAAACAAGAATCTCCAGTAAAATTAAACAGAAAGAAATCATACTTTAAAAAGAACATTAAAGGACTCCGACATATAAAATTGTGTCATAGAAGATTCCAAATAAAAGGGACATTAAGTAGGTATACACAACATGGAAATTGGGAAGAAACCAATTAAAAGAAATGATTCAGTGACAGATGTCACACATAACAAGAAATGAAAGAACAGATTGATATGGATAAAGATTTCCATAACATAACAAGAAATTAAAGAACAGATTGATATGGATAAAGATTTCCATAACATGTGAAATCCAAACCTATCTACAACTATCAAGGAATTAAAGCCACTAAACGAAATTTAAGAAACTGAATCCTGCTTATGCTAGGATCTCCCGTAAATGGGAACAGGAAATTTGAATAGCTCAAATAAAAATGAGGTGAGCACATGAAATATGCAAATCTCAAATAGCTCAGTTTGTGGCAACTAAAATCCAAATTAAATTAATTAACCAAAACACAAGAATACCATGACAAATATAAAGTCAAGCACAATAGTTAAATTTTGAACATAAGATATCAGAGTAAAGTCTTTGTACCTATTTTGGGAATAAAGCAAGAAATATGCTTCTCAAGGCTGCAAAGAACAAGTTAAGAACCTAGAGGCAGAGGAGGAGATTGACAAAAATCTTACCTAGCTTTGTTTTATAAGTAAATATAAGAGATAATCTGAGATTTAGAAATAAGAAACCAAATATTTAAACAATGCCTTTTGGCTGAATAAAAAGCTTGCCTACAGCCCAGATTACATTTACAAGCACTGCTTGTTTCTTTCCCCGTAAAGATAAAAACATTCAGGGAGGACTGCACAATGGATCTATAAAAACAACCCTTTTCGCCATATATATCAGCACCAATGAGATCGCATTACTTATATTCAGAAAACAACCGTTTCATCAAATTTATTATGCATTTAATAAAGAGCAACTACTTTCAGAATTTAGCACATCAATCAAAATGAAAAGAACAGGTCACATAGTCTCTTGAGGGGGCAAACCAGATTTAACAATAGTTAGGTGAAAGAGAAATTACACCAAGAAACACTATGAAATGAAACATCAGGACACCAAACAACCAAATGGAAAAAAAATTGTAGGCTCCCACACGAACAGATCTCACAAACACCTCAACAAACCTACTCCCAATACAGGATAAGAAACAAATCAAGATTATACCTTAGCTGAAAAATCCCTCCTTGAAACAAAAGGGCCCTCCCAGATTCCTCAAGATTTTCAAGATTAAAGGTCAAAACCCGTAACTAAACACAAAAAACTAGTATTTTGCTCCGAGCAAAGAAGCTTAATAAATATTGAAAGATTGAAAGGGAAGGGGGGGAAATCAGATAATCTTCACGAGCAACTGAGAAGGCTTAGCCAGGTAAAACATGCGTTGCATATTAAATATCACTAGAATTCTACAAATGTCACATAGGGACAGAAATGAGGGGTCTGTTCCTTTTACGTTCAACTGATGTAGCCTAAACAACAGGAAGCAAGAAATGGAAGACGAGGCCGCTCTTTTAATAGGTTTTTTTTTTCCTTTAATCAAAGGGATTTTGGTTTCGTTGATGTAAACAAATTTGAGTATATAAAATGATTTGAGTTGTATTTTTATGGACTCCCCCGTTATAAAATTGGTTGTGAATGAACTAAAAATATATAAATATTATCATTAATAAACAAATTAAGAAATAATTATCGAAGTAAAAAAATTGTATATTTGATTTATTTGAATGAATGATGTCATATATAGTTTCAATTTTTTGAATTACTATTATGTGAGTTTTTTTTTAAAAAAAAGTTCATTTATTATACATGATATTTATTATATATTTAGATACGTTATATTTTTAAAATATTATTTTCAAATAAAAATATTGCTGATTTGTAAAATTTATATTCTTCATGATATACAAAATATAACAAAATATTTTTTTTATAAAAAACATTAAATAATATTTAAATATTTAACGTCAAATCCACCTTATTTTAAAATCCTGACTACGCCCGTGTAATGAAATACAAAAAACATGAGTGAGTTGTTTTTGACAACATTCAAAAGGCAAATAATGATGTCTAACTCATCAACACTCATGCCTTCACCATTTCTTCTTCAAACTATTCTTCTCCTTTTTTTTCCTTTTTACTTTGTTCTTTCATTATTTTTTTTCTCTAAAATAAGCTAGCTGCTATGAAATGAAAGAAAACTGATTTTCCATCTTAAATTTAAAATGTATATACATAACAAAATGTTACATAATTTTTTTAAAAAAATTTATAAATTGAATCACCAAATGTTACCTATCGGGAAAAAAATGTTACATATTCTTTTTGGTTTAATAAATTTGGAGTCCATTACTTGTTAGTTAAAGCCATTTCGTCCAATAGAAATGCTTTACCTAACCTCTGTCCACCCCACGTTTACTTTTGACGACGGTCTCACATGTCGTATTTTGTGAGACGTATCTCTTATTTGAGTTATCCATGAAAAAATATTACTTTTTATTGTGAATATCGGTAAGGTTGACCCGTCTTACAGATGAAGATGATACCGTCTCACAAGAAACTTACTCTTATTAATAATACCAATCGACATTGAAATTTCAATTATCAATAAAAAAATGTGCACACAATATTGGACTTCTCTTACCTACTGACATAAAATAAATTGTCAAACATAAAGAAAATAATAGGCAGGAAATAAAAGTAGTAAAATCAACTCGATTTTATTTTCTTTTTATTCAATGTTACCCTTTGAATAAAATATATATGTACAATTGACATAGCTTTTCCATCCAACTTTTATAGGCTACATCCTGTGAGATTCTTTTGTTTCCTAGTTTCAAATAATTATATTATTATTATAAAATATATTTTATGTTATTCTTATAAAATTTAAAATACATAAAATTATTTATTTTTACAGTCTCGAATAAATTAGTTACCCTGACAATTGATATAAATTTGCCTTTATATAAGATAAATTTTGCATATTAAATTCTTTAATTAGTTAAATATATAATAAATGACTAATTAAGTAGTTGGTAGGTGAAATTAATCGTGTCTTGTATTGAGTATCTTGTGCTAGCCTGTCTCCAGCTCCTTAAAAACTCCACTAATCCTTTTTAATAATCTCACATTAAAAAAAACATTGAAAATATTGTGTAAATAGGTTAGTTAATTTGCCGAATCCTAGTAATAATTTTGATATATCGCTTAATTTTTAGTGAAATATACCGACACTTTGAGTGGCTTCCAGGTTAGGTATTCATATAATATATATTGCAAATAGCATATCAACTACATAAAAGGTTATGTGAACCCTTAAAATGGAGAAAATTGATGACTTAGATTCCCAAATCTCATTGATAATTGGTCCTTTTTTGGGAAAATTGTTTTTTTTATGTCCAATTTAGGGTTTTGGATTATTTAAGTTGTCAAAATTTTGTTTTGATACACTAACTTTTAATTTTCAGTTATTTTGGTTCGATTAACGACATGGTTTATGATAAATCATAAATTTTCGATGTTACTTCATCATTTTCGATGTCATACCACCATTTTTCGATATCATATCATCGATTGTGTCAAAATAACTGAAAGTTAAAAGTCAATTTACCAAAACTAAACTTTGAAATTTTACTTGACAAAAAAAAAACTATTTTCCCTTTATTTTTTTAGTAGGTTTCCAGTGAAACATTTCACAGATATTTTTCATGTGTCGAGTCGTGTTAGATATCAGTCTCACAAAATCGATCGACGAGATGGTCCTTGACTATATATTTATAATTTGTTTGAAAACAACCCTAGTTTTTCTAGGCCATGAAAATCCAAACAACCATTTTCTAATCATCCACCCATCCATCTAGTGTGGGCATGGATTACTTTTGAAACCAGCATGTGGATAGGCAAGGAACTCTAAAGTAAAAAGGATGCACAAATTAGTGAAATCTACATAACATAATACATCATGTGCTACCACATGCTTTGATTCATGCACCACCATAGCTATGTCACTTTTAAGCCATCGGGACCAACTTAATTAATTAATCCCCACTTCCATATCTATATATCAATTAAACCCAGTTATGGGTTTAGTTATAGTTATCTCATGCTTTCATGACGAGACAGATCTCGAGTTCGAAATCCGTTAACTTCTCCTCGATTATATAAAAAAGTGAAGTCTAATAATATCGTCGATCGCATTTCACGGTTGACAATAATGTGATGTGTCGATCGATTTAGACGTTTTGATTATTTTTTTAAATCAAATTATTAGTTTGTTTTTTAGTTAAACAACATGAACTTAATTGTCAGCATCGCGACATTTTGATGGCTCTCGTCAGCTGTGTGCGTCGATCGATTTGGACGGGTCGATGCGTGAAAAACTAATTAATTAATTCACATGCATGCTGACGTAATATAAGAAATATTTCATTAACAATAATAATCAAATATTATTATGATCAGGTTTTGGAGTGGAATTCATTCATTATTATTAAGTTAATTTGATAGTCGTTTATTATTTTAATATTATTAACTTTAATTTAATATAACAGCAAGGAGAATAGAAGAAGAAGAAGAAGCTGCTCTAGGAATATGCCATCCAATAATGTCAATCTCGATTGATTCAAAGTCCAGCATGAAATATCAAACTACTTAAATCATATATATGTTTGATAAGACGGACACACACGATGTGCATCTACGTGAACAGATATGAGGCGGTGTCCACCTATTTAAATGTGATGAAATTGTACATCCGATAGATGAATGTCACTTGTTATCTACAGTGAGTGTCCATTGAATCTTTAGAGCAAAAACGAATTAATTTAATCTTAGGATGGTATATTTCTTTATACATGAGGCCACAGTACTGTACTGAATTGTGAGAAAAATTTAAGCATTTTTGTCAGTGAAACATGCAAGCTGGTGTGTTCTTCAGAACATTTCGAATAAAATGTATAAAACCCAATTTATTTTAATACCCAAAATCTCTCTCTAATTAAAACTGACTCATTTCTCACTACACTTCCAGTTTTACTTTTTTTTTTATTATTTTCTTTGAGAATGCAAAGTAATTTGGCCAAAAAAGCATCCACGTTCGATCAACAAACTGACAAGAGAAAAAAAATACCCACATGAGATGCAATATCAATGAATGAATAAATAAATAATCTTTATTTTATTGTTATTCAGGGAAGCATATAACATTTGCGTATTGTCAAGAGACAAAGCTCAATATTTGATGTTTATTTTTTCCATTTTTATTCACTCATAACTACCAACTTTCCTTGTGTGGTGTGTATGTATATATATATATATATATATATATATATATATATATATATATATATATATATATATATATATATATATAGTGTAGTGGTACTATTGGTGATTGTGATTTGCGGGGTCTTCATTGCATTCGTTGTAAGGATCGTGTATCGTATTATCGTAAATCCTACGTGATTATCGATAATTTATGAAATTGTCATGTGATTATACATTTGATGTATATTATGATAATGAAATTGAGAAATGAATATTGAATATGAATTGACGTTGTAAGAGCTCGATTGGAAGGCCGGACGCCAATTTAGTACAAAATCAACAAATTGTACAGAACATGTGGCGCCCGAGCGGTCGGAAATTACCGCTCGAGCGCCAGGGTATAGGGAAGTGAGTATGCGGACAGAACATGCCGCGCCCGAGCGGTAGTTTTTGACCGCTCGAGCGCGGTGCAATTGTTAATCGGGGGCAGAACTTCTCGCGCTCGGGCGCGAGAATTCTACCGTCCGAGCGCGGTAAACGGTGGATGATAAGAACGAGGTTTCCTCTTTCTTTCTTCATTTGATTTCAGCAGCTTCGAGAGAGAGACCCGATAGATTTCAATTTTCTATCGTCCGAATCGACTTTGAAACGCTGTCTAAACGCAAAACAAATTATATATTTGTTATCTGCGCGTTGAGGGCTTCTGACTGAGGTAAATTTCTTCCAGTTCCATCAGCTTTAAATATCAAGGTGCTGGAATATCATGTATTTGAAGTTGAATTTCTGATATGTAGTAGAATATCCGACAATAAACTCGTATTCGAAGTCGGAATTGAATTATGATATGATTATGATTTGATATGAATTTTTGAAGTTTCAAATGATATTTGAAACTCATATTAATGATTTTGGAGTATGTTATTGATTGAAATGAGTATGTAATTGATGTAGATAAAGTGTATCTTCCAGCTACATCAATTGGAACGAAGAATTGAGGTATGTTGCGACCGGGTAACATACGACAGGTATCTGTATTATATGATATATGATTGGATTGATTTGATTGGATTGGATTGGAATACGTGTCTATGTGCCTATTTGATGATTTGATGTGGCATACATGACATTGAGATTTGAGTATCGATGTATAAAATAAATGTTTTGTTAACACACATCATTTTATGCATACATCGATACATGACATGCAGTATCCCGATGCCTAATTTGAGTTAATTATTGGATTAATTGTATTTCGGTGGGATCGGAAGGACCGAACCGGGTTCGGATCGTCCGAAGTTGGTTCGGATCGTCCGAAGTGGGTTCGGATCGTCCGTTCTGTTCGGAGTCAGACGAGTCATGTCATGTCAGAGTTCGGATCGTCCGATCAGGGTTCGGATCGTCCGAAGACGGGTGGCTGGACACGTGGAAGACATGCAATGTTCGGATCGTCCGAAGTGGATCGGATCGTCCGAAGTGTACCGGATCGGAGCGTCCGAAGTGGATCGGATCGTCCGATCGTTGTCTATAAATAGAAGCGCGAGGCTTCACTTTTCACTCGCCAATTCCGAGAGTTCCAGAGCGTTTTAGTCGTTTCTGATGGGTTTCTAGTCTTTTCCCGAGGTTCGGGCACTAGCGGGGAGCTACTGGTTTTGTAGCGGAGCTGTGCTCTAGTTGGGGGCTAGCGGCATCAGTGGGCTGACTACGGACGCAGGTATAGTTCTGGGTTCCCTTTGAGATTTGGGAGTATCTATTAGTCTAGTTAGGGCTTTTAGATGTGGTTTAGTGATATGGTATCACTTGGATTGTAGGCTTGATTCTAGGGCTGATTGCTAGGATCTACTGGTTTGAGGTACGAAAGTACTATCCGAGATAGCAGGATTGAGTATGCTTTACTATGTGTTGCATGTTTATATGTTGCATTATTATCTGTCATATGATGCATGGTTTATTATGCGGCATTTGCATAATCATGTTGAGCCTGATTATCTTTGAGATAGCCTGTTGAGAGGGTGCTCAGCCCTCATTTGTGTGGATGGTTGGACCCCGTTGGCCGACGGTGGTCAGGTCACCGATATATCCACAGGTTCATTTGGTATGGGAGCCACCTCCTGGTGCGACGGCGCAGAGTGCTACATACCTTGACGTCATTTGTCTGAGCAGTATTTCGTTATACCCAGATCCTGGTATCCAGTACATTTTGCATACATGCATGTCATAGTCTTGTATACTCATGCTTTCGGTACTGAGCGTTTTATGCTCACGTCCTCGGTTTATCTCTGTTTTGGACACCCTATTCGATGGGGCAGGTCTCAGGTTATACGGTCCAGGAGGGAGTGGACAGGGAGCTGGCAGAGGTTGACCTGTAGTTGTTGGTATTTGTTCTTGGAATTTAGTTCGATCTGGTTGTTTAAGTATTTTGTACTTACAGATTCGATTGGGTTGTATTATTGTTTTTCCGCTGTTTACCTGATTCAGTTTTAAATGTTAATTTTGCATGCTTAAGTTCTGATTAGTAGGTGATTCTGGAACGGGTCACTACATTTATGGTATCAGAGCATGCAATAAGATTTTGGGGTTTAGAACTGTTCTTTTGGGTTTAATCTCTGGTAACTTTTGTAGCTAAGAGATGTCTGGTTTTGACGACGATGCTAGTAGTCATGGCAGCGTTGGACGCTGGGGAGACCGCGACGATCGGGAACGTCGTCGAGAGCATCGAGAACGTCGTCAACACCGTCGTGATGAGCCTCGGAGTTTTAGTATGCATCGGTTCTTGCAGATGGGGCCGAAACCTCTTTCGGGCGGTGAGACTCTGGATGTTGCGGAGAACTGGCTTGAGAGGATGGAGAGCTGCTTCAAGACTTTTCAGTGCTCGGCGGAGCAGCAGATTGATACCCTTGATTTCTTGCTGGAGGGTGGTGCGCGCAAGTGGTGGAGGTCTACCTCTGCACCGATAGTTCAGCGACAGGGTCGAGTTCTTTGGGCCGATTTCCGAGCCGCTTTCATGTTGCTTTACTTTCCGCCAGCTCTTCTGCAGACCAAGGCGATTGAGTTGATCAATCTGAAGCAGGGAAGTTTGTCTGTTGATGAGTATCAGCAGAAGTTCTTTGAGTTGCTTCCATATGTTCCGCATGTCAGTGACAATGCTATGGCCAAGTATAACCATTTTCTTCAGGGCCTCAATCAGGAGATTTATGATCGGGTTGTTGTCTGCGATGATCCGACATCGTATGAGGGCCTTGTAAATCGTTGTCGCCAGGCTGAGGGCAGTTTGTTGAGAGGTCGAGCCATGCAGTCTGCTCGTCCTACTAGTTCTTTGGGTCCCCGCGCCCAAGCATTTAAGAAGGCTGGATCTACTTCTTCTTCCTCTGGATCTGGAGGAGTTCACCATTTTGGGAAGAAGAGGGGCCCGTGTCAGCACTGCTGGAAGGATCACCCGACGGAGCGTTGTCGCAGGGTTGCGGGTGCTTGTTACAAGTGCGGTAAGATGGGCCACATGAAGAGAGATTGTCCACAGACGGGCGGAGGACCAGGATCTGGTTCTCAGGCTTCAGTTCATCAGAGACCACAGCAGGGACAGTCTACTCAGGGTTCTAACCTCCGACCGCGTACTCAAGGGCAGGTCTTTGCTCTTAACCAGGATCAGGCGGCTGAGGAGAACGAGAGAGTTATCGCAGGTGTGTTTTTATTATGTGGATTACCTGCTTACGTTCTCATTGATACTGGTGCATCGCATTCATTCATATCGGCAAAATTTGCTAAGCGTCATGCGTTACCTTTCACTTCTTTGGACGTTGTGGTATCTGTTTCCACACCGATGGGTCATTCGGTGCTAGCTAAACGTCTAGTTTTGGGTTGTCCTCTAGAGTTTGAGGGTAATGTTTTAACTGCTAATTTAATGATTCTTGCGATGGAGGATTTTGATTGCATTCTGGGAATAGATGTGCTGACTGTGTTTAGAGCTACTGTGGACTGTTATCAGAAGTTTGTGCAGTTTCGTCCAGTTGAGGGCGACAGTTGGTTTTTCAATGGAGAGGGAGCGCGACCCCCGATGCCTGTGGTTTCTGCTCTGAAAGCCTGTCGTGCTTTAGAGTCGGGCGGGGAAGGCTACCTTATCTATGCTATTGATTCGTCCGCAGGTAGTATCGGTGTCGGTGACATTCCAGTGGTTTGCGATTTTCCGGATGTTTTTCCCGAGGAGATTCCTGGTTTTCCTCCTGTTCGGGAAGTAGATTTCGGCATTGATTTAGTGCCAGGCACGGCACCAATCTCTAGA
Organism: Primulina eburnea; assembly: GCF_022965805.1. NCBI lineage: Eukaryota > Viridiplantae > Streptophyta > Magnoliopsida > Lamiales > Gesneriaceae > Primulina > Primulina eburnea. Next base: position 62,704,982 of record NC_133101.1, on the reverse strand, counting down.
GCTCCTTATCGTTTAGCTCCATCGGAGATGCAAGAATTGAAACAGCAGTTGCAGGATCTTCTTGACAAGGGGTATATTCGACCCAGTGTGTCCCCGTGGGGAGCACCAGTTCTTTTTGTCAAAAAGAAGGATGGTTCTATGCGGCTCTGCATAGATTATCGGCAGTTGAATCGTGCGACGATAAAGAATAAGTATCCGTTGCCACGGATTGATGATTTATTTGATCAACTGCAAGGTACCTCTGTGTATTCCAAGATTGATTTAAGGTCTGGTTATCATCAGCTTCGAGTTCATCAGGGAGATATATCGAAGAATGCATTCAGGACCCGGTATGGGCATTATGAGTTTCTGGTTATGCCTTTTGGGGTGACGAATGCACCAGCAGTTTTTATGGATCTGATGAATCGGGTATTTCGGGATTTCTTGGATAAGTTTGTTGTGGTGTTTATAGATGATATCTTAATCTATTCGCATGATCAGCAAGAACACGCACAATGTAGTGACCCGTTCCAGAATCACCTACTAATCAAAAACTAAGCATGCAATTAACCTAATTAACAATAATCAGAGATAACAGCGGAAAAGTCGACAACTATAATTATACAACCCAATCGAAGTCTAGAACAACTCAAAATAAAATATCCAATACAACCATATCGAATCAAAACAATACCGATAAACTAAACCAACCAGCTACTCAACGTCCTCCTCCTGCTCCTCCTGAGCTGTCCAACCTGAGGCCTGCCCCGTGGGAATGGGGTGTCCAAGAATAAACAAAACCGAGGACGTGAGCGATAAGAACGCCCAGTACAAAAGTATGAGTATACAGACCTATATGAAATGCACATGCTATGATCATGATACCGGGGTAGTCAAGAAACAGGAGTCTCAAAAGGATCTCAACAATGCTCAGTCTAGAGGCGCCAAGTGGATAGTGCCGCGCGGTACACCTCTGGGTCACTGCATCCACTACAAGACAGACGTGGACCTAAAATGTCCCGGACCACCGAAGCCCTCCCGACCCGTCGGCCACTGTGTACTCTCGGTGTCCATGCGTCCACAAGACAGGGCTGAGCGGTCCCAAGATATAGCTTATCTCGAAAGAGATACAGCTCAACAGTAAAGGCTATCTCAAAGGAGAATACGGCTCAACATGAAATGCAACGTGCAGTAATAAACGTGACATAATAGCATGCATCATATGACATATATCAATGCACCACATAATCATGCAACACATATAAGAATGTATACTCAACCAGGATATCTCGGATAGTACTTTCGTACCTCTATCACAGCAAGCCTAGCCTTACGCAACACCGCTAATCAGGTCTAGAACAAGCCTACGCATCAAAAGCATACTCAATCAATACTACCATGCTCGACTAGCAAAACCAGTACTCCCTAGTACTACCAAAGGTTTAGGGTTTACCTTCGTCCGTCGACAGCCCTTTGATGTCGATTGCCTCGTAACTCAGGCGCCGCTACGCTACTACTCCTGGCAGCTCTTGGCTATCGCTCGACCAACAACTAACCCTAGAAACCTTCCAAATCTCTCACTAAAGACTCAATCTCAAGAAATGGCAAGTCAAAATGAGGAAATCCGAGCACTATTTATAGGCCATGTTCGGATCCTCCGAACACCACTTCGGAACGTCCGAACGCTACGTGTCCATTGGCTCTTGACAGCTCATGATCGGATCCTCCGATCATACACTTCGGACCGTCCGAACATGCACGTGTCCAGCTGCTCTTGACACCTCATGATCGGATCCACCGAACCTACACTTCGGAACGTCCGAACTCCCACGTGTCGATCAACTCTTGACACCTAATGGTCGGATCCACCGAACCCACTTCGGACCTTACGAACTCTTCGGTGCTTCCGAACCATCTTCGGTCCGTCCGATCATGACTCGGTCAAAATTACACCTTAAACCTTCTTAATCACCAATACTCCGTTAATTACCCAATTTGGAATTCGGGCTACTACACACAACACTTGAGGATTATTTTACAGACACTTCGCGAGAATCAGCTTTATGCGAAGCTAAGTAAATGTGAGTTTTGGATTGACAGGGTTGTATTCCTTGGTCATGTCATTTCTAGCGAGGGAGTTTCAGTTGACCCGAGCAAGGTGGAAGCGGTATTGAACTGGTCGCGTCCGACGACAGTAGCCGAGATCCGCAGTTTTCTGGGGTTGGCTGGGTATTATCGCCGTTTCATTGCCAACTTCTCTCAGATTGCTAAGCCACTCACTCAGCTCACTCGGAAAGATATTTCATTTGAGTGGACATCAGAGTGCGAAGAGAGTTTCTGGGAACTTCGCAGACGTTTGACATCTGCGCCTGTTTTGGCTTTACCGTCTGGATCTGGTGGTTTCAGTGTTTACACCGATGCCTCTTTACAGGGACTAGGGTGTGTTCTGATGCAGAATGAGCATGTGATTGCTTATGCGTCGAGACAGTTAAAGCCTCATGAGGAAAACTATCCTGTTCATGATCTGGAATTAGCAGCGATCGTTTTTGCTTTGAAAATCTGGCGCCATTATCTGTATGGTGAGCGATTTGAGATCTTCACTGATCATAAGAGTTTGAAGTATCTGTTCACTCAGGCTGAGTTGAACATGCGTCAGCGTCGTTGGATGGATCTACTCAAGGATTACGATTGTGAGATCAAGTATCATCCAGGATCTGCGAACCTCACGGCCGATGCTCTTAGTCGCAAGGTGAGGTTATCTGCTCTTCAGACTTGTGCTGTATCTGGGATTATTCAGGATTTCTGTTCGATGGGATTCAATTGTAAGCATCGGAAGGGAACAGAGAGTATCCGTATAGCTACTATTTTGTCCGAGCCAGTTTTGTATTCTCGGATTAGAGATGCTCAGATGTCTGATTCTAAGGTTCAGAAATTAGCTCGGTTGGCTGATGGAGATAATACTTCTGGATTCCACTATCAGTCCGAGGGTCTTTTGTGCTTATCTGGTCGTGTTGTTGTACCGGAAGATGACACTTTGAGGGAGGAGATTTTGTCCCAGGCTCATCGTAGCAAGTTGAGTGTTCATCCAGGGAGCAACAAGATGTATAAAGATTTGAGGACTCGATTTTGGTGGAAGGGTATGAAACGTAATGTTTATCAGTATGTCTCCAAGTGCCTAGTCTGTCAGCAGGTGAAGGCTGAGTATCGACGACCCGGAGGTTTGTTACAGAATCTTCCTATTCCGGAGTGGAAGTGGGAGCATATCACGATGGACTTCGTGACTCACTTGCCTATGTCTGTGGGGAATAGAGATGCTATCTGGGTGGTAGTGGATCGACTTACTAAGTCTGCCCATTTTCTTCCGTATAACAGAGATTTCACTTTCGATCGGATGGCACGGTTGTACATTCAGGAGATTGTACGGTTTCATGGTGTGCCCGTGAGTATCGTCAGTGACAGAGATCCTCGATTTACGTCTAGATTTTGGGGCAGCTTTCAGCAAGCTTTGGGCACTACCTTGAGTTTGAATACTGCATATCACCCAGAGACTGACGGTCAGTCAGAGAGGACTATTCGTACTCTTGAGGATATGTTGAGATCTTGTGTGATGGATTTCGGGCCAGCTTGGCAGGATCATCTGCCACTGATAGAGTTTGCATACAACAACAGTTTTCATAGGAGTATTGGTATGTCTCCGTTTGAAGCATTGTATGGTCGACGTTGTCGTACTCCCCTGTTCTGGGAAGAAGTCGGAGAACGACAGGTCGAGGGTCCAGAATTGATTCAGCAGGCCATGGACAAAGTTCTTGTGATCAAACAGCGGATCAAGACTGCTCAGGATCGACAAGCGAGTTATGCGAACACCAAGCGCAGACCTCTTCATTTTGATGCAGGCGAGAAAGTGTTTCTCAAGGTATCACCTTTTCGGAGGATTCTGAGATTTGGACTCAAGGATAAGCTATCTCCGAGATTCATTGGTCCTTTTGAGATCTTAGAATGTGTGGGAGATTTGGCCTACAGATTAGCTTTGCCACCGTATCTGTCTAGTGTTCACAATGTGTTTCATGTGTCCTTGCTGAGACGATACGTAGCGGATGAGTCTCATGTTTTGCATCCAACAGAAGTTCAGCTGAATCCGGATTTGTCTTTTGTGGAAAGACCGGTTTTGATCTTAGACCGGAAGGATAAGGTACTGCGGAATAAGACTATTCCTCTTGTCTTAGTGCAGTGGCAGCGCCGAGGTACTGAAGAAGCTACTTGGGAACTAGAGAGTCGCATGCGGTCAGAGCATCCAGAGATGTTCTAGTTGTAGTATTTTCAGTTATGATTGTAATTTCAGTTGTGCTTTCAAGTTGTAATTCATTCTTAAGTTGAATGTATTGTTGTTCAGAATTGTCATTCTTCAGACTCGATTTCGCGGACGAAATACTTTTTAGAGGGGGAGAATGTAGTATCCCGATGCCTAATTTGAGTTAATTATTGGATTAATTGTATTTCGGTGGGATCGGAAGGACCGAACCGGGTTCAGATCGTCCGAAGTTGGTTCGGATCGTCCGAAGTGGGTTCGGATCGTCCGTTCTGTTCGGAGTCAGACGAGTCATGTCATGTCAGAGTTCGGATCGTCCGATCAGGGTTCGGATCGTCCGAAGACGGGTGGCTGGACACGTGGAAGACATGCAATGTTCGGATCGTCCGAAGTGGATCGGATCGTCCGAAGTGTACCGGATCGGAGCGTCCGAAGTGGATCGGATCGTCCGATCGTTGTCTATAAATAGAAGCGCGAGGCTTCACTTTTCACTCGCCAATTCCGAGAGTTCCAGAGCGTTTTAGTCGTTTCTGATGGGTTTCTAGTCTTTTCCCGAGGTTCGGGCACTAGCGGGGAGCTACTGGTTTTGTAGCGGAGCTGTGCTCTAGTTGGGGGCTAGCGGCATCAGTGGGCTGACTACGGACGCAGGTATAGTTCTGGGTTCCCTTTGAGATTTGGGAGTATCTATTAGTCTAGTTAGGGCTTTTAGATGTGGTTTAGTGATATGGTATCACTTGGATTGTAGGCTTGATTCTAGGGCTGATTGCTAGGATCTACTGGTTTGAGGTACGAAAGTACTATCCGAGATAGCAGGATTGAGTATGCTTTACTATGTGTTGCATGTTTATATGTTGCATTATTATCTGTCATATGATGCATGGTTTATTATGCGGCATTTGCATAATCATGTTGAGCCTGATTATCTTTGAGATAGCCTGTTGAGAGGGTGCTCAGCCCTCATTTGTGTGGATGGTTGGACCCCGTTGGCCGACGGTGGTCAGGTCACCGATATATCCACAGGTTCATTTGGTATGGGAGCCACCTCCTGGTGCGACGGCGCAGAGTGCTACATACCTTGACGTCATTTGTCTGAGCAGTATTTCGTTATACCCAGATCCTGGTATCCAGTACATTTTGCATACATGCATGTCATAGTCTTGTATACTCATGCTTTCGGTACTGAGCGTTTTATGCTCACGTCCTCGGTTTATCTCTGTTTTGGACACCCTATTCGATGGGGCAGGTCTCAGGTTATACGGTCCAGGAGGGAGTGGACAGGGAGCTGGCAGAGGTTGACCTGTAGTTGTTGGTATTTGTTCTTGGAATTTAGTTCGATCTGGTTGTTTAAGTATTTTGTACTTACAGATTCGATTGGGTTGTATTATTGTTTTTCCGCTGTTTACCTGATTCAGTTTTAAATGTTAATTTTGCATGCTTAAGTTCTGATTAGTAGGTGATTCTGGAACGGGTCACTACATGACATGCACGTTGAGCTATGATCCTTGGATACCCTGATATGATTTGATTGGATTCCGGGGTTTGTGAACACAATCGCTATGCCGGTATTATATGACCCGTAAAGCATAGACAATTGTGGCCCCATATGATTGGATATGAGATGTGGGATTGACGACGCTTCGTCGACGTTGTCATATGTGTATTCCCATATCGGCCGGTGTGCCAGCTCGAGCATTGATTTGATTTGATAGCGATTCGATTGATTCTGACATGTGCTCAGTGGATGGGCATTTGACCTGATACCTCCACGACATACATGCATTGCATACCATATATCATTGTTTAGATATCTGTGGTATATATGATTGGTTGTTCCATACGGAGCTTTGCTCACCCCCAAGGGGGGCTGTTGTTGTCTTTGTGTGTGGACAATGGCAGGTACTCCAGGATATCAGGAGGCCAGAGAGGGCACTTCTGGAGGAAGCCACAGCTTGGGCTGAGGTTTTTGTTTATGTCTTGTTCCCAGTATATATGTATATGTATCTATATACCGGGGCATGTCCCGAGGATATGAGTTGTTTGAATATGATTGGTTTTGATTTCGTGTGGGCATGTTTTATGAGTTGAGATTAAATACTATTTTTAGTATTATAAATCTAGAAGAGATGTTTTGGGCTCGTCGTAAAAGAAATTTTAAACCCGTTTTCCGCTGTGATTAATTAAACCCTAATCTGATTGCATTGTAATAATGATTAGGAGCTAAGGGCCCCACATTCGTCCACTTAAATACTATTTTTAAAAATTTTAAATCTTGGATAAGATTTTTTTTAATAATGAACATATCATCCATCCAACAGTTCCAATCGATACGAATGGTTTCAAGGTCAAAACCATACCCTCATATCATTATTAAATTACATAAAATATTAAAATTTTCTTTATCCTCTCTCCTATTTTCAAGATTTTTGAATTTTTTTTTTAAATTGGTAAATACAAATTCATTAATCAAAAGTTCAATCACAAGATATACCATGCATGGACAAAACATGCAAACAATAATCAAGAAAATCGGAAATAAAAACAAGTTGCATAGTGTATACCAAAGACTTCAGAATTTGATGTTATTATCAAGCAAATACTCAATTTCATTATGTCGATCGCCATAAATAATAAGTTCATTATTTTACCTTTCATTTATTTTTTAATTCAATAAACTAATTTATGAAATGGAATGAAGCTTTCGGTGACCTAACAAAAAATTGGAAGATGGTGGAAGATATCATCATTTGTTGGCTTATACTAAAATTTTGCCACAGGAGGAAGATGTGTGCTTCACCAGATTCAGATTCAAGAACACAAGCAACGTCCTATCTTCATTAATATTTACTTTTTATAAATATTTTAATTAATACATTAAATTTGAATAAAAGATGTTCTTATTTGAAAATTTTCGATGCTTGAGTTCTGAATTTTCTTCCACTTTCGAAAAACAAGAAATTAAGCTTACATAAATTATCGTCGCATTTTTTGATTCAAATACTTATTTTGTGTTTTGTAAGCTCAGAAATTTTAGTTTGGATGAGTGGATGATTCTATATAATCTGGAGAACAAAATTCAATCTTTCTTTTTTCCCTGGAAAAAAGTCAATATACATTCAATATTTGAAAAGAAATATTTTCATTTTTAAAAAAATAAAAATGTTATTATTAAAAAAATATTAAATCTTGATGTGTATAACCATTGATTTATTCGAACTAAGCGGCCCACTGAAAATTTTCCAAATTCAGTACAACTGTCCGCCGCTACTTTATAAAATCTCAGCCGTCAATTTCTCAATCGCGAATCTGGAACGTCCATCAGCCATTCTCTTCGAACGAATCTGCCCATAACTCAAGATCCCTATCCGACGGACAGAAAGGAATCTTACTTTGCATCACCAAACCGCAAAGCAATCCCCCACCGTTGGATTGGTTCCCTTTCTCCTTTCCCGCCCTTTCCCGGACGCAATTCCAATCCTTCAAGGTCGTTGAAGCCGTCGAGTCGGAGCTGTCCGAGAAGTCGCAAGACTCACCACCGGAGCTCTGCTTCGACCCGGCGCGGCTCAGCCTTCGCCGTCGCCGGGACTCGCTCTCCTTCTTCTCCATCAGTTCACGGAAACTTACCGCCGAAACCTTATCCAGAACTCCACATTCGGACGAATCGTAAACCGCGGCTGCAATATTGAGAACTCCTTGGAATCTACCCGATGGCCGGCGGATCTGCACCGCGGTGAATGAAGGGGTTCCTCCGCCACTGCGCCTGATGGGATCCATTTTCTTAAGACACGTGCTAAGCAGAAATCGAACCGTTCCAATGAGGAAATCTTTAATATACCCGACACCGAAGATCTCAACAGAAACGGCGGACGTATCGCCAGAAATAAATTCATCAGAGACGCGAAATAGGAATTTGTCGTTCCAGGTAGGGTTTTCACCACCAAGGGAGTCGATCCGGGTCTTCAGCTTGGCGGTGGGGTTAACCCAGGCGACGGCGTAGGCCTGCAAGCGGCGCAAGTTAGTTGAAGGCGGCTTCAGTCCCTGGGCGGAGATCAAGTTAATCTCCAGAATCTGCGTCTCCATCGGCGAAATAATGTCTCTCCACAAATCAGTGCCTTTTCGCAAGAAATATTACCATCGAGAACCGCATTGCAGAGAGTTAGCAGGTGAAGAAATGGGACTAATTGAGTAAAAAGTAAAATTTGTGGGCTTAATAAATAATATGGCCTCTCCAAATACAGTATTGAGTTGTTTTGGGCCGATCTTCTATTCTATGGACTTAATCTAACCATGTTTTTTACCAAGGCCCATATTTTTAGTCCTTGTTCTTCAGTTCTTTACCAGATATATATATAAAAGCCGTGCCGGATAAGATTTGATAAAAATTCAATTTTGAATTCGCAATAAGAAATTAATTTGTCGGTCGAAGCTCATATTTATTGTGGAAGAACTGGGGTGTTTCAGCCTTTGTGATAGAAACTCGGTTACAGTTGTGACCCATCTCCCTAACATCGGAAATAGTTCCCAATTTCTGATAGATGTCTTTCTCAAGTCCAACCAACAAAGATTGGATTTAAGCCTTTAACTTCTTTCACCGTTCAAGAATGAAACGAAATTTCATTCATCTGTTCTTGACCAGACTTGATCAACTTCTAAGGAGTTCTCAATATTGCAGCCGCGGTTTACGATTCGTCCGAATGTGGAGTTCTGGATAAGGTTTCGGCGGTAAGTTTCCGTGAACTGATGGAGAAGAAGGAGAGCGAGGTATCAGGCCCAAACCATTTCTTTCTTACCGGCCCAGTTCAATTTCTATCATATGAAAATATCGCGATTTCGATTTAGAAAAAAATACCGCAAGTAAATTCCTTTTTTTTTTGGTAATTTATTTATTTATACATGACACTAAAGAAAAAATATTTAGTATATGCTGAAATATTTTTCTAGCCACAATAAAAAATCATGAATTAATTAATCTTACTTTTTGTTTTGTAGGGTCTATGTACAATCTTTTTTACGGAAAATATCATTTTTCTACAGCTAAACTTTTAAATCCACTCTTGCAGGTAACTGGCTTGTTTGAATTGAGAAGCTCACCTGAAAACACGCACTTTGGTTTAGAAACTGACATCTGCTTTATTTTTATTGAAATGGCACCTGAAAAACAGATATCAAGAAAACTCGACTTTAAATTTTTCATCATCTAAATAAAATAAAATAATAATAATAAATAAATAAATCCATTACTATATGTTAGCATTGATGAAGATGGGAAGAATTCAACACTCGTCCCGTCAACAGCAGTTGTCGGATGGATCCAACTTTGTGTCCATCAAACACAGATTCTCCCTCACAATGCTTGAACTCGCAGGAAGTGCACATACTGCATGCCTAACCCTTTGATCCGCGGGGGAAGCTCCTATCCCCGAGGAATTCAATTGTCACCAAATATTTGGTACTATTTATGGTCTTCCCCTCGATAGATTAAATACAGCAATAGACAAATAAATTTGTTTTGTGTTAGCATCGCTAACAGTGTTGTGCCAAAGCCGCAAGAAGAAGAACCAAAGATGGGATGGAGAATTAAGGACTGTTGTATTCTGCTCAAGAGAAATCTCAAACATCTCTCGCTTGATGATTTATTGATCAATCCACAAATAACAATTAAATAATGTTCGACCAAGAAATGACAAAGCAGCACGTTGAATATGAACAAATTTCTACCAACATGGTGAAAATGTGGCGAAAGTGATACTATCCTATAAATAATGCATTTGTCTTCAACTTTTGATGGGTCTTTGGCTTCGAAAAGAAAGCTGAAAGCACGCTCTTGCTACGACCAGGTGGACGTGGGTGCACATTCTCCCTTGGAATGTCGAAGGATCTAAATGGAGGTATAGGTTTGGAGCCCTCCAAAGACTCCTGCAACAGAAATTTCTTCCATTGGTTTCACAGTTTTTGACAAAATCGGCAAAAATCTAAACAAGAAACACCGAAGTTCATGATTTACCATTATTCAGATGAACTAACATCGAATGAAGAAAGAAATCAAGAATGAGTTCTATAGAAATTTGATATTACCCGTCGTGTAACCCCCAGTGTTTGCATAGCCACAGTAGAAGCGGACATGGATTTCATCCAAGCTTTGTCATTCGTATCTACTTGACAAGGAACAAGTTTTCACATCTTTTACTCAGATTCACAGCAAAGCTGAAAAGTATGGTGTATGCATACCAGATGATTTGAATGCACTAGATGTTTTTCCACTCGTTTTCGAGTCCTCGGTGCTGCAAGGGTAGGAAAATATTACACATCCTTCGTGCTGGATCAGCTTCATGAAAAGATATGAGAGGTTTTTATTTAGTCAAAAACCAGTACAAAAAACTTCAAGGACTAACCTCATAATACCACGTGGAAAGCCTTTCAAGGTTGATATGGTTTCTGATGCTAAATGCCAAGAGAGAGTAGTTGCAGCAGAAGCACCTAAATCAACATGTAATTTGAACACATAACATTATTAGTTTATTACAAGCTCTATATAACTAAGAGAAGTTATAACACTTCTGAAATCAACCACCTGAAGGATAAAGCAGACCTCTTGCTTGCATAGGTTGTCTAGGATCTGTCTGTATCTGTGGGCTGAAGTGCACCTTCTTGTTGACAGAGTCTAGATTAGCATCGACAAAGAGAGAATTTGATGAGAGGCTCAAAGCACTTGAATCTTATAATAGGCAAGCAGCATTCAAAGCAAGCATTCATCTTACTTGGCAAAATGTAATGTTTGTGATGCCTTGGAATGATAGCTAATAATTGCTGCTGCCTAAGACCTTCTTCATCCGTGAATGTTTGGCATGTTAGAAGTTGCTTAAAAAGAAAAACTTATTTAAGCCTCGATCATCTTTTAGTAAAATCTTCAGAAAGATAATAGAAATATTTACCTGGTTTAGGCATGTGACTTTCATATCCATTGATGAGATCTCCAATGTCTGTTGCTCCAAAACATCACTTAACTTGTAGGCAACAGTACCAAGGTGGTCAATAGCATTGACAAGAGCTCTTACAGCATAGTCCTTCAAATTATCCAGCACCCTTATAAACAACAAGAGGATACACAGAGGTAAATTCATGTGGCAAAGTAACATTATTTCTCTTTCCCAAGGAAAGAGAAAGACACAGATATCATGGTCCAAAAAAGTTTTCATACATGATCCAATGAAATACGCTATATGGAATTAAATATCAGAAGAGCACCACATTTCTCCATTACTTACTCTTTACTTACTCTCAATAAAAAAGAGTCACAGACAACCAATTGAACACGGAAAGACCTCCGAAAAAACAAAGTTGAGCAATATCACATAAGATAATCTGTTGAGGTCTTACATTTGCTTCTGTTCACTGTGGAGATACGATTTCTCGCAATACTCTGCTGCAGAATGCAGTTGAGGCCGAAGGTTCTTGAGTTCCTGCAGAGCCATGATATGATGATAAACAGTGAATAACCCTTTGCTAAAGTGGTGGAAATTGTGAATGTATAGAACGCATGCATGAACATAAAAAACCGCTGAACGCGGATATCATACAGAAGCACAACTGCTATCACCGAAATTGAAAATCATCACCTAAATCTACTAACGCGATGTAGAACAGTACATACTTCCCCATTTACACAACTCTGGATTTCCATCGCTGACACGCAATTTTGCACCAAAATAATCATCAATATACAGGGAACAAAAAAATTGAAGAGAATCGAACTCAACGAAGGTGATTGATTACATATCTCAACTCTAAATCCAGTCGCAGAACTCTGACTCAAAATTACTTTCCTTCAGTCCACTAAGAAACGAAAAAGACAAAATGAAGTCGAACTAAAGGCAAGCACAAATATTCACATCCATATACTAATCTACTCCCAGATCTGATCCAAATTTTCCAGCCAAAAACTCAAATATGATAAGAGTAACACTAGTTATCATCATTATTGCAAGAGAATCACCTGTAATGCCGTCACAAAACTCTTGCTTCTCTCCATCGACGCCTCATCAAACGTCTTCGGTTGATTCCCCACCCGAGCTTTCTCCACCTCCATAGAACTCAAACTCAACAAAAAATAATAACGCACTCACAACAGCAGAAACCTCATCCAAAAAGCTATAAGCACACAGAAATTACTTCATAGAACTCATACAGAAACACGTTTATCAGGCAATAATTGCCGGAATGAAACGTCAACAGCGTAGATTTGGAGTTAAGCAAGGTATTAAAACGGGTGTAGGTGGGTCAGCTGAAGTGTGTGTCGCAGAAGCAACCCCGGGAAGTGCGTTGTAGTTGTGCTAGTTGGGTTGGACAGATGGGGAAACCAAAGAAGCGACGTCGTTCCAGCTGAATTTTTCTATATTTCTATTTCTCCGATATTAAAAGCGTGTGGGACTTGGGAGCTCATCCAGATGCATTTCACAACATTTCCTAAATTTTAGGTTCTTTCTATATTACCATGATTTTTTCGTAACATTCTTTGTAGATAATTTCATGCCCGGAGCGGAGATGTAGTATAATTAAAGTTGGACATTTTTATCTTATACGTATATATATTAATAAATCATGTCCATTGTGCCATTCACACAATCGTTTTGGATATTATTATAAGTAATATATTATGAATAAGTACTTAATAAAATATTTGTGCGGTTATAGATATTCCAGTAGTTCTTGTTGATTTCATGTTAAAGAAAAATTATATAATCAAAATTATGTTATGGCATAGAAAAATACTTTTATGTGCTTCATAAAGTAAAAATACCATCTTACTAAATCCACGCCTAATCGATATGGGAGCAACAAAACATGTGATCACATAAAATTAATTCTCTTTTTTGTTCGCATAAAACTCTCTCGTTCTTGTTTCCTTTCGTTCTTTTGGAACATAACCAGCGTTTCATAGGGTGTAGAGTCTTGACTGATTAGATTGATCTAGTAGTAATCGAATGCCAACAAGATTCCTGCACGTAGATCAAAAAAAGTTTGTGGACGAGTTCAAAGATCCGAGGAAAATCAAACTTTCAGAGTATTTATATCAAATGATTGATTCTATAATTGTTTTTCCAACGATAGTATCGGAGTCACGATAACTCGATTTTCCCAAAAATAACTTAATTTATGATTTAAGATATCATATTTTTAATATACGTGTTGAATGATTATGTTTTTTGGCAGATAAAACATCAAAGGAAATATGATTTTCACAGTAGTCATGGTCGTTTAAAAGCTTCTGTTTGGTTTGTCTCCGAACCACACTACACTAGAAGAGTTCGTCTCTTATACTATTTGTAATGTCTCAGATTTGACGATTATACTCACTATATCAACATTGGTACTTCTAGTGTGCATATGTTCTTACTCACATGCTATCCAAAAAACTTTGACTTTAGAGTTTTTATTCGATGAGCTCCCGAAAGAAAATGAATATTGATGATATGAAGAGTATCTATCAAATCTTTTAAATCGTCATCAATTGCACAATCTCATACCTTAATAATGTTGGAATCTCTCTCATTCTGACGCGGGATTGGTTAATAAAAGTTCCATTCGCTTAGAAGTCTGTCAGGAGTCACTTATTATCCATGCAACCTCACGGTACCGACCATCACCTTTGCCCTCTTCGTATTACATGTTTAATTTGGGTCCTATTGAAATTTTATGGGGTAATTTAATTTTGATTCTAATTAAATAATCGAGGAATTGAATGAAATATGAATTTATGTCCTGGTTATAATTTTTTGGGCAATAAGATGACTTGATTTCACGAATTTGTTCTATTTGTGTAGTAAATTGGATATTTAAAAGTTCTTGAGTTTAGAATCATTTTTAATATGTTTAATGTAAAAATCATCATGGCTTAAGAATTTTATATGATTTATCACATTACTTGATCATGCATTATGTGATTTTATTTTTGAAATCATTGTATATAACGCATGATTTATTGCATTCATATCAATCATGCCTTTATAATTTGATGACTACGATATCGTACATGTGATTGCATTTATTTTAGTACATAAACTTTGCATTTATTTTAGTATATAAACTTCTCTAGGGGTGGTTCGGTACGGTATACCGAGTTTTCCAAACAATACTTTACATTTTACCAAAAAATACGGTGTTGAAATATTTGATGTCCATACCGTAACGAAATATTATTATATCAAAGTTTAGGTAATGAATAAATTTATATCAATACCGTGCCGATATATCAAAATTTCGGCATGATATCGATAACTTACCTAAATATCAGTATACCAAAATATCAGAAGCCCAACACAAAAAAATAAAAATTGAAATCTTAAAATGTCCTAATTTATAAGTGAAATTTTTGGTATTTTGTTATATACCGAAATACCGAAAACATTTAAAATCAATACCGCATACCATACCGAAATTTTATGATACCGTACAGAAAATTTCGGTATACCGTTAATTTCGGTTTGTTCGGTATGTATCGGTATGGTATGTGCATTTACCGAAATTTTCGGTATTTTTCTCATCCCTAAACTCCTTGAAGTCAGTCGTAACTCGCTTAACAACACACAATCTTTCCTCTTCGATCTATCTTATGTTTATAAGGCCATTAATCCTATGAAGGACGAGATTGGATAGCAACTCCTTGGCATGCCCAAAAACCGTAAAAATTTAAATATATTTGACAGCACTTGATCTAGTGTGGATCCAAGCATGAAAACAGAAACAAATATCGCCACAAATAATTGTTAGCCAGTCCGGCCAGATGAAACGACAAGTCAATAGTTGGATGTTGGTTGAAAACGTAGTTGGTTCGGTTCGCTATTATTTTCTTTAGTACGTGGGTTTCACACCAACAGCTAGGGACCCCTGTCTCCTACTCTTTTGTTCCTTTTCTATTTACAAGTATTCGGTTATTTGTTACTGCATATTTAATGTGAAAAGAACAAGACCTTGCTCTTACAATCGTGTGATGATTCTAAGTTCAAATCAGTGACCACTAGCAATATAAGTGGATGCCAAAGTATTGGATTTTATTTTACCTCGAGTGTATATGTCATCTATATATATATCTTCTTATTAATCATATAATATTGTGTGAACCAGATATTTTTCGAAAGATATATAATGTTGTACATCATCCGTGTCAATATATGTGTCCACGGCCACTGAGATAACAATCGCATAATTTTGATATGCTTCATCACGGGTAATAGGTGAATGTCGACTCAACGGTGGATACAGAGATGACTGTGTCGGATGAACATCATATCAAAAATTTATATTTTAGATTGGAAGTAAACTTTATAGATTGCTTAGATTTTCTTTTGATATTTCAACATGAGTGGATCATATATGTCTGTGTATCTTATTTTTAGATTTATGGAATCTGTTCATCTTTCACAATAGTCCTGTCATGACCAAGATTGAGCCTTTTGGAGTAGTGTTTTGACTGCATGGGACGTTACCCGCATTAATTCTATCTAAATATTTTTGGGACTGAAACTTAAATTTTTTTATTTAAAAGATAAAAACATTATACCTTCATACATTTATCGATAATAATAATAATAATAATAATATATTATCATTATTATTTATTATTATTTGCTAAAATATATAACAAGATTTAGGGAAAAAAATTAGACTAAAAAAAATTATTTTTCATATAAAATATATATGCATGAGACGTTAAACTCTGAGTACTACGGCTATTTTTATTAATTACTAAATATATTTTAATGCATATACTAGATTATTACAATCAGTTAATTTCAATGGCTAATGTTTTAGTTAATTTTCAATACAATTAATTATATTTTTACGCAAAATATATCAATATGTGTGCATGGTTCACTATGTATAATTAATCTGTGAGAATGATTAGGCTAATTTTTTTTTTTTGGTCCTATAATTTTTATGCAATTTTGATCATCTATATATATCATCATATTTCAATTTTAATTTGTATTTTTCGATTTTTTGAAATAGTATTCATTTTTCATTTGGGGTAATGATATAAGACTACACGTCAACGCCGCATTGGTGTACATTAGCTTCACGACGGACAAATGACTAAAATTTCAAAAAAGATATTAGCGGACTAAAACTAAATTTTATTATATATAATACCAAAATCACAAAGAATCAAATATTGATGAAAAAATACAATTTTTTTTATGCCACGCTTTTTTTTAAAAATTCAATGGTCAGGCTGAATTTTGGAAGCATGTAAATAGCAACTTCTCCTACATTGCATCAAATGTTTGGCCCAATTTGTTTCAATCTTTCACATAATTAAATCTCCTGAAACTAATAAATTGTTTAATAATTGATCCAACCTTTGATTACGTATTGACAAATAAATTATACGTTCATTAGTCATTATATATAAAAATATATCTTTCTATTATTTTGTCAATTCACAAATTCACCGTACCTTCGACTCAAAAAAGTACAATATATTTAAAAAAACCCCAAATTTTACCAACTTAATTAATATATAGGTCAGTCCTATAATATCTCGAGGACCCGATATTGTCCATTATTTAAGGATTTAAACTATGATATATAACAATTGAGTTAAAAAAATATATACTTTTAACATGGTCGATGAATAAGATAACATAGGTTGTTCTATATATATATAGAAATATATATGCCAAATTGATTTGACAACCTCTGACTTTTTGTATGGAAACAACATTATTTACTCGCAACATTTAAGGTCCCTTGATTGGCGCGGATTCTCCATTTTTATTAGCTTATAAAATTTGAGGGAAAAATGTTTTTTGGTAACGTATATTTGCTATATATGTGATTTTGTTATTATTTATTGCACTTTTTTATTTTGATTTTTTTAATGTTTTTAGTCATTCTTTTACGTGTATATTTGTTATCTATGTGATTTTGTTATAATATATTGAACTTTCAGGTTCATTGTGATATTTTTTTTGGCAATTTTAGTTATTTTTTCAACGTGATGTTAGTATAAATATAGTGTTGATGTGATGCAGACGTATGTAGTGTCATATTAACACTCTTGATGAAAAATAAAAATTATTAAAAATCGAATATACCGACCCACGAGAGGCTTATGTGGTTTGGAGTGCTGAACTACACCCCCCTAAAATGAATAATCGATGGCTACCTACAAACAGCAAACATCTCCTGGTCATACAAATTCTCATTCTGTATGTATATGATTTGCGGCTCAGATGACTATTCTTGTTTATATCGCTACCGTTATAAACACTTTCTTGTTCCTATATATTAACAAAACATTCATTTTTTCTTCGCTCTCCCAGCATTGGCTTTAATTATAAATGTAAAAGAAATACGACCAGCCTCACGAACTTCTTATTGGGGTAGTACTATAGGCATATTTGAGTGTTTGGACATGACTAAAACCGAAATTTGATGAAACAGAATACCAAATTCACAAAGTAACAAAATTATATGATTAAAAATGCAATTTAGGGTTTCTACTTCCAGTTATTCATGAACGTGCAGATTGACTTCTTATCAAATATAAAAAATGTGACTGTTACAAATTAAGAATAAACCATGCAAAAAAGATAATCAATAGATTATCGCTGAATTTTAGAACTTAGGAGATAACAAATTATATCATATATAATTTGATGGGAGTGGTAAAAAAGAAGGCATGATATGTTACATACAAAAAAATTATGTGAGACGGTCTGACGGATCTTATTTTGTCAGACAAATCTCTTATTTGGGTCATACATAAAAAATTATTACTTTTTATGCTAAAGTATTACTTTTAATTTATTGTGAATATCGGTAAAGTTGACATGTCTCACAGATAAAGATTCGTGACACCGTCTTACAAGAGACCTACTTAATGTTACAAAGCGTGTACCTAGACTAAAGTTCGATTTACCAGATTCTTGTTATATAACCATCGAACATGCCATGTGGAATTGCTTAACTTTAGTTATTACCATATATAATGCAGCAAATAGTTATGGGTTACCATGAACTAAGGCTATAATATTGAAGTCAATTCAAAGCATTTCTCGCTTAAATTTCCAACGAAATATCAATATATAAAGCATTTAATTTTGTGCCCCTAATTCATCCTTGCTTTACTTACACCGCCGCACTTGGTTCTTTTTGCACTATGGAGAATTCTCAATCACTAACAGCGACTGAAAGTTTTTCATACAGTTGGTTAACAGACAGAAAGCCATCTTCTGTTGACGAGTTTCTCAGCAACTTTACGCCTCGAGTCATCGAAAGATTGGGAGAAAAAGAGGAGAATTTCAACTTTGATGTTCCTGTCACAGCGTTTCCTGTGTCCCTTGTTCACGCAGATGAGATTTTCTCAGATGGGCATATCATGCCTTTGTTTGTAGACAGATCGAAACCCCAAGTGTTCAAAGAGGCCTCGCTATCTACCCCGCCATCACCTGTTTCGTCTTCAAAAAGTAGTGCTCCTTTTGTTGTTGACAAGAACCAGTATTACATGCTGGGGAGATGGAGGAAATCATCTAAAAGGATCATACAAAAATGTTTTGGGTTTGTGAAGCCGTTGTTCGAAACGATAGGGTGCTCGAGAAAAAGCAATAGAGTGGATGATCTTGAACGGAAAGTGAATGAAATTCAAAGCCGGGGGGACTCACTCGAGACGTCACCTAGACCAAGCTCGGCTTATTCGGTTGTTGAATGGGATGATCTCAAGCAAATTGGCAAGAAAGTTGATCTTTACCATGCGCTTAAAAGGGTCAAGAGTTTGAGCAGTTCACCGCAACCTTCACCTCGTTTGAGTCCATCGAATTCTAGTAATCTTCTCAGTATGTGTGATGTTGAGAGCTCAATCCATGAAGCAATTCTATACTGTAAAAGATCAATAGGTAATAAAAATTTTACATATTTTTGCTGATTCTTCATATGTTTTAGGTTTCTAGTTGCAGATTCTTGTCAAGTCTTGATTGATATAACATTCTTTCTAATATCTCAGAAAATTGAAAGGGGGCAAGAAACAAGAACGCGAAGGAGATCAGTGTAAAGAGATTCAAGAAATGCAGAGCAGGAGTGTTACAAGAAAATGCTTGTAGAGAACACTAGTGTCTTCGGCCCTTCTTGTTTTACGGCAATTGGGTTAACCAGTTGTTAGAGTAGATGCCCTGCAAGCCAACGGTTGGCTAGGGAATTTGTTGACTCAAGTGTAATAAACAATCTTTATTTTAATATAATTTAACTTTTAATGGTTTCGTGATACTTTATCTGTTTACCCATGCAAGCAGCATAGATAAAGTCCTTGATTATGCTTTAATACAAATGAATCGTAATTCGATGTTGAAACTCATTTGTAAACACTGCATATTCTAAATTCGTTCCTAGTCGATTCAGCCGCCTAAAACATGGATAAAGGTCGCTTGAGCTCGAGACTAGCATCTGTGATGTTGTGTACTGCGTTTCTTGGTAAGGGCATAGAGATGTCCAAACATACAGATGGGTAGTCATATGATGATTATACCGAACAACCCTCCCTCGGACTTTCCAAGTGGTTATCACTCATCGAGAGGATAAGTCCGTGGTTATGATTGTACACCATTAGTCCTTACGACCCGGGACAACACTGAGGCTCTATATGCTAGGGCTGTGCTTTGACTCGTTTACCGGCTCCAGGAGAGTCATCAGGTGGCGAGGTTGGGTACAGTTGCGACACATATAGGAGCCAGTGCATTGTAGTCGGGGATTCACCGCTCACCTACGGGTGTGGATATCCTATGTGATCTAATGAAATAATAGTGCATGGAATCTCTGGCCAGAGTATGAGATGTACATTGGAGAAGGAGTTCTCCAAATAGTACACGCGATGCCACTATTATAGTTATCACATAGTTATCGAATTAATATGCAACCCTCGATGAACCAATGGTTGCAGATTCGATCGGGATATATGAGATGAAGGGACCGTACTGTACGTTAATCATAATCGACTGGTTCTTGCAGGCACTATCAGTGATACCTAGGGGATCATGGGGCGATGCTACTAGACGCTCCTACCATGATCCGATGGGTGCAATCAGAAATGAGTTCTGACATTCTTGATCAAGGTGTTGATGAATAGAATGGGGCTAACTAGGGTAAGCCCGAATAAGAATAAATGTTATTCTGAATCACAAGGAGTTGTGAACCCACGGCTAGCTGTATCCCTGAACCATTGAGGGTCACACAAGTACTGGATTGTTTGTTCCCGTTGAGAGAATAAATTCAAGAAGTTGAATTTATATTATATAGTAAATTCAAGGAGTTGAATTTATGATAAATAAATTTTGAGAGAATAAATTCAAGAAGTTGAATTTATATTATATAGTAAATTCAAGGAGTTGAATTTATGATAAATAAATTTTGAGAGAATAAATTCAAGTAGTTGAATTTATAAAATTTGAGAATTTAATTTATTAAACTCAAATGTTGGGTTTATTAAATATTAAATTTTGGAGGTGATAAAATTCAAGGAGTTGAATTTATAATTTAAATAATAAATTCAAATGTTGAATTTATAATGTATTTAATTTATTAAGCTCAAAAAGTTGAGTTGATTAATTAATAAATTAAATATGGTGGATAATATGTTTAATGGGCTTGTAGGGGTACAAGTCCAACATATTAAATAATTAAAGTTTTAATGAACTTTGATTAAATTAATTAAACTAGTTAGACTAGTCCAATTAATTAAATCAAGCCCATTAATGTTAATTATGTAATTAGGGTTTAATTTAATCATAAATAATACATGTTGAGCACTAAACCCTAGCCACCACAACATCCATTCACGTGAGACCCATCTCCAATTGAAATAGAATTCGGCCACCAACTTTTGAAAAAAAAATTATTGTGCCGTCTCTCAATTATTTTCTATCCTACGCAAAATATCTTCCATATTTTCTAGTGCAAATTGGAAGAGGAACACACTATCTAGTCGTGGACTTGATAGGAGCAATTTTGAAGAAAGTTCGTAGGGATTCATCAAGAGCCAGATCTGTTATACCGGATCGGTTGGTGTCCAGTGATTAATTCACCAAAGGTATAATTCTTTACACCCTATGGATGTTTAATTTATGAAAACCATACGAGCGTCCAAACAATTATTTTGTTTTTCAAAATAAAATAAAAATTTTAAACTTCCGCTGCGTTTTGGGCGCTTAGAAAACCGAGATCCAACAGTGGTATCAGAGCCAGGTTTTCTAAATCGTATGATTTAAATTATATTGAATAATTTGTTTCTAACCACACAAGAAAATTTTCAGAAATATTGATGCACCATAAAAATTAAATTTTTCGGAAAAACAAAAAAAAAAAAATATTTTTCCGCGATCTGCCCGGAACTGTTCCGGGCAGACCCCGCGCAGGGCTGCGCGCGCGGGCAGCGTGCGCGCGCAGAGCGGCGCAGCGTGCGGAACGTCCGCACGCTGTGCGCCGCTCCGCGCGGCGCACACCGCGGCGCAGCGTGCGGAGCGTCCGCACGCTGCGCGCGGCGTTGCGCGCACCTGTGCGCGCCTGCGCGCACAGGTTGCTGCCACTGCCCGAAACGTTCGGGCAGCGGGGGCGACGACCCGGGATCGTCTCGGGAAGCGTGCAAAATTGATGGGCTTGAATTGTTTGGGCCGAGGGTGCAATTTTCTGATTTTTCAAAATTATGGGGAAAATTGATATTTTTGAAATTGATTCAATTTTTATTTTGGAAAATTAATAATTTTCTTGTAAAATAAATAATTAGAATATGATTTTAATTATTTAAGGTAAAAATAAGTTTTATAAGAAATCAATTATTATTGATTTAATTGGAAATTAAATAAAAGAGTTTATTTAATTTATTAAATTCTTTAATAATTGTGGTGGTTAGTGATAAAATTATTAGATATATGATTTATCAATTAATTAAATTGTTTAATTAAATTGATGTTAATATTTGATATTAAATGCATGAAGGATGATCGAGAGCCTTGACCAATGTGTTAGGTGTATGTTAGGATATTTTACTGTTTTTATTCAATTTTATAATATTTGATATTATTAAAGTGGGCCTGGTTTATGGCCCGTTCTCACCCCCATGAGATGTATCCCTTATGTGCCATGGCTATTCAAATGTAATAATTAGAAATAGTGGGAGATCAAGACTGGAAGATGGTGGGTCCGATGATCAAGATGAAGACATGTAAAATATTGGAAGCTTTTGTAATAAGTTGCATTTGCATCCCTGCATTCACCTAGGTTGGACCTGGATCCATGTATGGCTCACATGGATCTAATAGTGTTGGCGATCGATCATCCTTATTTATTGTTGAATGTCATATTATGATATATGTGATATATAGTAGTATGCATGTATGTATATTATTATATAATATAATTGCATGAATCCGGCAAACATACAAACTCGTGGCACGCGATTTTAAATTTAAACGATGAGACAATTTTTGAAAATAAAATCCCTCATTTTGAATAAGATTCAAAATTTATATCAAACCGATAAAGTAAAAATTAAAAGAGTTTAATTTTTCCTTGTCTTCCATCAACCGTGGTTGCATGTTGATCGCTACCCGCGGACAGTGTCTGGCTCATATTATTGGGGAGGCCTGTACGCCGGAAAGCTGTGACTTCCACCGGACATATGATGTGAATTGAGTGGAACTCCCATGACTTCGGCTCATATTATTGGGGGAACTCATGGCGACCGTCCACTACAATTCAATATTGATGGGTTGGTTTGACACGTGAAAATAAACGGCGTCATATTATTGGGTCCTTATTAAACGTGAGGCAAAACACGCGGAGGTTGCATAGGGATGCAATTGGATTCTACCTTTTAGAAATTATAATTGACTGATATTATTCGGGATTATAATTGGCTAATTGGACTCTACGTGCCCACTAAGGAAATACGATTTCTCTTTTTCATCAGAGGGTGGTGGAAATGTCAAAATAGTGGGAGTGAGATTTATAAAATAAAATCCATTTTTTATATCTTAAAATTATTTTAAAATAATCAGCAACCATTATTCTGTTTCCGTATCAGTATATTTTCGATTTCGTCACATTATCCAATTTTGTTATTAACAAGCTAACCAAATCTAATTTTCATGACTGGTTGGGAAAATTGTTCTGAATTCAGAGAAAATAGCATACACACTAATGTCAGTCTTGTTGAACTGACAAAGCATGCAAGATGGTAGGACCATAGTATGCAAGCTAAAGTGTAACATGCTCGCTTTTTGTCAAATGAACTGTAGAGACAGTTTGAGGAAATGTTAAATGCTGCTGACATTCGAATGCATGTGCAAGAGTTGCATGGTGCATAAAACTCGTACAATGATGCACACCACTTTCAAAGAACTCATGACTACACGTGTGCAAGATAGGGCTTTGGTCCATGAGCGTGGTGTACGTATGATTGAGCTTATTAAGAATGTGATGGGCCTAGAATATGTGATTCAAACGAGTTACTAGATAACATCAATTTGTTGTCTTTCTCTTCCTCATTTGACGGGGTTATGGTGAACTTCAATTTGAATAAGATAGATGATAGCTTTGAAGAGCTAGTCAATACGCTTATAACTTATGGGATCACCATAAAACAAGCAATTACTGTTTTTCTAATGGGCCTCTCGTCAGACGAAAAATGGCCCACAAGGTAAGGGAAAGAAATGTTCCGCCCCTCACAAGAAAAACATACTCAATAAGAGGCAAACTCTGAAGGACACTTAAAGGGCCTACAAAGTCCGATAAGTCAGAACATATTTATTTCACTGCAAGAAGTCCGGACATAAGAAATTATATGCGCCAGAAATGTTCTGAAAATAATAAGTGAATGTCCAAGTACACATGATTTCAACAACAAAAGAAAGTTAGATGATCCAAATATCTCACAGATATGGCACGCTAGACTATCTCACATTTCTCAAAGAAGGATGCACAAACTAGTGGGAGAATAAATGTTTGACTTGTCAGACAAAAGTTCTCCACATACTTGTAAATCCTATCTAAAAAGGAAAAGTGACAAAGACTCCATTCGATGGAAACGTGGAACGTGCGCATGGTCTACTGGATTTGATCCACACAGACGTTTGTGGCCGCTAAGTGTTAGCACAAAATATGGGGGCGATCCTGCTTCGTTATCCTTACCGATGACCCTTCGAGGTATGGATATGTTTATGTTTATGAAACACAAATCTGAAGCATTTGAAATGTTCAAAGAATTTAGATCTGAAGTAGAAAATCAGCTAGAAAGAAGTATTAAGGCATTTCGATATGATCGAAATCGAGAATACTTAAGTGCTGAATTTTTGGGTTATCTAAAAGAGAATGTGATTCTCTTACAGTGGACTCCACCAGCAACACCACAATTGAATGGTGTTTCTGAACATTGTAAGCGAACCTTGTTGGACATGGTTCGATCAATGATGAGATTCACTGAATTGCCTACATCGTTTTGGGGCTTTGCGCTTGAAACTACGGCAATGTTGTTGAATAATGGATGTACTAAAGCAGTGGATAAAACACCATATTAGATATAGATGGGTAAAACTCTCAAATATTCTTACATGAGAATATGGGGATGTCCTGCTTATGTGAAGCAGACAGTGGGAGACAAATTGGATAGTAGATCCACTTTGTGCTACTTTGTAGGATATCCAAAGAATTCTGTTGGATATTAATTCTATCATCCCAATGAAGCAAAATATTTGTTTCAAGAAATGTCATCTTTTTCGAAAAGGAGTTTCTATTAGATAGAAAAGACAAGATGATAGAACTTGAAGAAATTCAAGATACTCCCTAAACTATAGTAGTTGAACCTAATCCCCAATAACCAGTAGTTGAAGTACAAGCTCCTAGAAGGTCTGATAGGGTTATTAGACCACCTGATAGATATATGCTTCTTCATGAACAAGACCATGATGAGTCTTGTGTTGGATGTGATCCAATGAATTTCAAAGAAGCAATATCTGATACTGATTCAACCAAATGGCTTGAAGCCATGCAGTTAGAAATGGACTCTATGTATTCAAACCAAGTCTGGACATTGGTGGATCAACCTGAGGGAATCGTTCCTATGGGGTGCAAATGGATCTACAAAAGAAAGCTTGGGGCGAATGGGAAGGTAGTGACCTTCAAAGCAAGACTGGTTGCAAAAGGATATACTCAAAGACAAAGAGTTGACTATGAGGAAACTTTTTCACCAGTTACTATGATTAAGTCCATTAGAATACTACTAGCCATAGCATCATGGTATGACTATGAGATTTGGCAAATGGATGTAAAGACTGCATTCCTCAATGGAGACATCAAAAAGGAAATTTATATGTCTCAACCTGAGGGATACACATCAGTATGAAGTGAGCATAAGGTATGCAAACTTCAGAGATCAATACATTGTCTCAAGCAGGAGTCAAGGAGTTGGAACCTCAGATTTGATAGCACTATCAAAGAGTTTGGTTTTGCTAAGAATCCTGAGGAACCATGCATGTACAAGAAAGTTAGTGGGAGTGCAGTGACATTCCTAGTACTTTATGTTGATGATATCCTGCTCATTGGGAATGATGTAGGATTATTGTAATCGACTAAAGTATGGTTAGCCAGTAAATTCTCCATGAAAGACATGGGTGAAGCATCCTATGTATTAGGAATACAAATCTATAGAGATAGATCAAAAGGATGTTGGGACTCACCCAAGTCACTTATATCGATACCATTTTGAAGCGATTCTCTATGGAAGAGTCCAAGAGAGGATACTTACCAATGTGTCATGGTGTTACTCTATCTAAAGCTGTGTGTCCCAAAACTGATGCAGAGATAGAGATGATGACACGTATTTCATATGCGTCAGCCATTGGTAGTATCATGTATGGTATGATATTGACACATCCTGATGTTGCTTACGCTCTGAGTGTTGCAAGCAGATATCAGGCGAACCCTGGTCCAATGCATTGGAAGGCCGTGAAAGATATTCTTAAGTACTTGAGAAGGACTAAGAATTTGTTCATGGTCTATGGGGGTGGAGAATTGAAATTGGAAGGCTACTTGGATTCTAGCTTCCAATGTGACGTAGATGATTCGAAATCGACCTCTGGTTTTGTATTCATGCTATATGGTGCGGCTGTCTCTTGGAAATGTTCCAAGCAAGACACCGTTGCGGATTCCACCACTGAAGCTGAATACATTGTTGCATCTGATGCAGCCAAAGTGGCAGTTTGGATGAGGAATTTTGTCCAAGTGTTGGGCGTTTTTCCTAAAGAAGTTGATCCAGTCCCGTCGTACTGCGACAACACTGGTGCCATTGCGCAAGCAAAGGAACCAAGGTCTCATCAGCGATCCAAACATGTACTGAGGAAGTTCCATATCATACGGGAGATTGTGGGAAGAGGAGACATCAGTCGAAAGAGTCCCCTCTGCAGATAATGTTGCTGATCCACTTACATAGCCCTTGCCAGGACCTTTGTTTCAGAAGCATCGCGAAACAATGGGATTAAAGTTAAGGGTAGTTGGCTCTAGGGCAAGTGGGAGATTGTTAGAGTAGATGCCCTGCAAGCCAACGGTTGGCTAGGGAATTTGTTGACTCAAGTGTAATAAACAATCTTTATTTTAATATAATTTAACTTTTAATGGTTTCGTGATACTTTATCTGTATACCCATGCAAGCAGCATAGATAAAGTCCTTGATTATGCTTTAATACAAATGAATCGTAATTCGATGTTGAAACTCATTTGTAAACACTGCATATTCTAAATTCGTTCCTAGTCGATTCAGCCGCCTAAAACATGGATAAAGGTCGCTTGAGCTCGAGACTAGCATCTGTGATGTTGTGTACTGCGTTTCTTGGTAAGGGCATAGAGATGTCCAAACATACAGATGGGTAGTCATATGATGATTATACCGAACAACCCTCCCTCGGACTTTCCAAGTGGTTATCACTCATCGAGAGGATAAGTCCGTGGTTATGATTGTACACCATTAGTCCTTACGACCCGGGACAACACTGAGGCTCTATATGCTAGGGCTGTGCTTTGACTCGTTTACCGGCTCCAGGAGAGTCATCAGGTGGCGAGGTTGGGTACAGTTGCGACACATATAGGAGCCAGTGCATTGTAGTCGGGGATTCACCGCTCACCTACGGGTGTGGATATCCTATGTGATCTAATGAAATAATAGTGCATGGAATCTCTGGCCAGAGTATGAGATGTACATTGGAGAAGGAGTTCTCCAAATAGTACACGCGATGCCACTATTATAGTTATCACATAGTTATCGAATTAATATGCAACCCTCGATGAACCAATGGTTGCAGATTCGATCGGGATATATGAGATGAAGGGACCGTACTGTACGTTAATCATAATCGACTGGTTCTTGCAGGCACTATCAGTGATACCTAGGGGATCATGGGGCGATGCTACTAGACGCTCCTACCATGATCCGATGGGTGCAATCAGAAATGAGTTCTGACATTCTTGATCAAGGTGTTGATGAATAGAATGGGGCTAACTAGGGTAAGCCCGAATAAGAATAAATGTTATTCTGAATCACAAGGAGTTGTGAACCCACGGCTAGCTGTATCCCTGAACCATTGAGGGTCACACAAGTACTGGATTGTTTGTTCCCGTTGAGAGAATAAATTCAAGAAGTTGAATTTATATTATATAGTAAATTCAAGGAGTTGAATTTATGATAAATAAATTTTGAGAGAATAAATTCAAGAAGTTGAATTTATATTATATAGTAAATTCAAGGAGTTGAATTTATGATAAATAAATTTTGAGAGAATAAATTCAAGTAGTTGAATTTATAAAATTTGAGAATTTAATTTATTAAACTCAAATGTTGGGTTTATTAAATATTAAATTTTGGAGGTGATAAAATTCAAGGAGTTGAATTTATAATTTAAATAATAAATTCAAATGTTGAATTTATAATGTATTTAATTTATTAAGCTCAAAAAGTTGAGTTGATTAATTAATAAATTAAATATGGTGGATAATATGTTTAATGGGCTTGTAGGGGTACAAGTCCAACATATTAAATAATTAAAGTTTTAATGAACTTTGATTAAATTAATTAAACTAGTTAGACTAGCCCAATTAATTAAATCAAGCCCATTAATGTTAATTATGTAATTAGGGTTTAATTTAATCATAAATAATACATGTTGAGCACTAAACCCTAGCCACCACAACATCCATTCACGTGAGACCCATCTCCAATTGAAATAGAATTCGGCCACCAACTTTTGAAAAAAAAATTATTGTGCCGTCTCTCAATTATTTTCTATCCTACGCAAAATATCTTCCATATTTTCTAGTGCAAATTGGAAGAGGAACACACTATCTAGTCGTGGACTTGATAGGAGCAATTTTGAAGAAAGTTCGTAGGGATTCATCAAGAGCCAGATCTGTTATACCGGATCGGTTGGTGTCCAGTGATTAATTCACCAAAGGTATAATTCTTTACACCCTATGGATGTTTAATTTATGAAAACCATACGAGCGTCCAAACAATTATTTTGTTTTTCAAAATAAAATAAAAATTTTAAACTTCCGCTGCGTTTTGGGCGCTTAGAAAACCGAGATCCAACACCAGTAACTTTATTACAAAAAGAAAAAGGAAAACAAAAATAAAATCCGTTGTGTAGAAATCTTCCAACTGTTAATGTTGGGAGAAATTTGTAAAAAAAAAATGAATAATTTCTTTTTAGATGTTGTAACAGATTAGACTATCTTCGGCTTACAGGGCCCTCACATGTTTCTATTCTCTCTTTTTGTTACTTTGTGGGAATTGTTATTCATTTTTCGTGAAGCTCATTCAAAGAAAATGATATTTGGGCCACCAGCATTGGTTTTGCATGTGATGCAATTTACGGTAACTGAGGTAATAGTTGAAGATCCTGACGTTAATTCTGATACATTTGATGTTGAATCTGATTCTTAGCCCCGAAAACCACGATTTCATCGATATACATCTATAGATCTGACAGTACTATACATAATATATACCGGCACATTTCATTTCAAAACAAAATCGACAACATATTTTAATATTGCACTTAAATAATCTATATATATATTGTATTAAAAGTTATAGTTGCGGTAACGACGTATCAAGTCTCCTTTTCATGTATAGAACATATAGTCATGATGTAAGGACTCCTATTCAATCAAGATCTGCATGATCATAACTTATTAAAAAATAAAATTAATTTTTTCAGAGAATATGAATACTTTTTTAGAAAGAAAAGATTGGAAACAAAAATTATAATCTTTTGTTTTTTAAAAAAAAAAGAGGATTCCCGGCTCTGCAAGCAAAAGAAACACAAGTTGAGTACAAGATAACAACTAGAGAGAGACAAAGAGGACCATGGGGAAAAATGTTACGATAATAAGCCATAAAAACACCATCATTTTATGTTTTCTTGTGCCATTTTTTATTTGTCTATCCTCGTTACACATGGTTGTATCTCTATCCATTTTTTACGAAACAACACGATTATTAGTCAAGATTATCTTTAATTTGATGATAAATGCATCTGAAATTAGACAAGATTGAGGGGACCAACCCTCGAAGACATCCTACTTGTTCTCACTAGATGTTCTTCTATCTTTATCTGGACCAAACTCCGTGAACAATGACTCGACTTTAGTCGAAAACTATGTGACGAGAATAAATTAATATAAAGGGGAAAATGACTTACAAATCGGTTTGACATGATTCCCTTCATATTTCATCGAATCCCCTCTATTATGTCGTCAATTAGAAGAAGTTTGTTTCCGCAGGAAATATTGAGAAAATATTAGTCTTAATGTCAAAATTAATCCTAGCAATAGTGACGCATAGCTTGAGTACTTATCACGGATGATTGGTAGTTAAATTTGAAACATAGCAAAACGAATGAGAGATTAATAAAATGTAGCTGATTTCAACGAGTTTGGGTTAAATGACTTTGATTTGAGAACTTGAACAGAAACCTCAAATGAAGATTGATCTCTTTCTGCCAAATTTTACACCAATTCTAGACAAACAACATTTACTTGGCAAGAACAAAGACACCATTTGGCTCAAAGCAGGGACCAGAGACATTGGTATCAGAAAGAACAAATCATGTCTAAAATAGCGACTTTCGACTTTTGCTTCTGCAACAGAAAGTAGGGCAACTTTAACCAAGGTGGTCTTCACATCTTCGTGGTTTACGCGTGACACATGTTGTTGTTCGAGTTTAGGTTCAATGGATTGCGATTGTGTATACATTTTCAATAGGGATGAAAGTGCTGCGAATGCAAACAAACTTAACATTACAGATATGAGACATGGATATCTAGTACACACAAGAGAACAAACACAAGAAATTAAAACATGGCATGGTGAATATTTGCAGATATTAATCCATGGCCACTCATTTTGGGACCATTTTGTTTCTTTTGCTTTTGGGTGTCACATGGAGTAATTCCTGTTTGATTTTATGGGATAATATACAAATGTTTTACTCCTCTGAAATGACCAAAATGTATGCATAATATGATACAGTATTTGTACCTACTACAAATAATGAACTGGACAAGAAATATTTTCTGTATCTGTAATAGATCGAATAAAAATGAAAGAAGCAGATTTATCGTTTGTCCGAAAAATTGGTTAACTTACAATTAAAAAGATAGCAAAAATTTGTGTGAGACGGTCTCACGGATCGTATTTTGTGAGACGGATCTCTTATTTGGGTCATTCATGAAAAATATTGTTTTTAATTCTAAAACTATTACTTTTTATTGTGAATATCGGTAGGGTTAACTCGTCTCACAAATAAAAATTCGTGAGACTGTCTCACAAGAGACTTATTCTAAGAACATAAATAGGGTGTCATGAGTTGAACCAAGAAAATAATTATTTGATTTAGGCTTCGAAATTCAAATCCAACTATACTTCCCCATCTTTCTCATATAAAGTTGACAATTTAGGCCGATTTGGTATTAAAGTTACCTTTCAATCATGTCTCGTTATCATTAATAAATTGGAATGAATCAAGAAATTTAAAACAGGTTTCAGTCCGTCGGAAATCAGAACCGAACAAGTATAAATTTTTAGTGAAAAGATAAAGATTTAGCTTGGAATTTGGCGTATGTAGCCTAAGGGTTCAAGACGAATCAAAATTGGAAATTTGAAGCGTCCTTAGATAAGGCCAGAAATCCATCTACGAAGGCATACACACTTGGTATTGTTAGAGAGGGCTCGTTAAGGAGTCCATTCCCCTCCGCTGGGACCTTCCATCAAATTAATAGCAAAATGTCCAAAATTGGAGGATCTGACCAAGAATAGTTCACTCCGGTTCGGCTATCAAAAATCAAAATAGATATTTGATATCTCGGGGATAGGTTCGGTCTACTCTCGATAGCCCGCGGGAATTCAGGCCTAATATTCAGAGAGTTCCGGAAGGTCATAGCTCATCAGGAAGTCGTCTCATTCACCCGAATCCGTCAAATCATCTAGGGACTTGTCCGAGACTCCATTTATCCAGGTTTGTTGGAAAGTCATCCGGTAGCTCATCTACTTCTTTAATCTCGTGGTCTGAGCTCCCGGGCCGACCTCATTGGGCCACTTCAAAGGTCCAATGGGGTGGTTACCTAATGGGCTTTGTCTCGTTTTATTTTTTATACCCACAAGTTGAAGACCATTATCCATCCCTTCGTTTAGTTTTTTCCTGCAACACGCCACTTTCCATATCCAAGCCTGTCATTCCGAAATATTAATTGGTGGCACGAGCCCACGAATTACATTTTAGTTATGACCAATTTCACTAATATTACTACAACTTAATTGAAAATTGTATTCTAAATATATTTGGATAAAATAAGTTTTTTGATAAATAACAAAAATTGAGAATGAAGAAAAACATAAATAGTTCAAGTCGCAATAAAAGGATTCTGTAAAGGAGAAACTGACGAGCAAATAAATAATATCTCAATTTCTTTTAATAATTACATGTCATTTTTAATGTTCTTTTTTTTAACAATAAAATCCTTCTAAAAAAACAATAAAAAAAGTAACAGAAAATTCCCTCTAATTTTTTTTTAAAAGATGGATAAAAAATATTAATCTAAAAAGACTATACATGGCAGCCCCCGTTCAACCGCTAAACCTACCTCACATAGATATGACAATGGGTAGGATATAGATCGGATTTCATACATCCATCCTCATACTCATTTATTAAATTCATCATCATGCTCATCCCAATACCAATCGGGTATTGAATTTCATCCTCATCCTCATCCTCATCCCCATACACATCGGATTATAAGATACTCATACCCTATCCAAATACCATATTATCATATACAATTGAATTTTTTCAAATTTAAATTATTTCAATGAAGTTATGAATATTTAAAAAATTATTTAATTGAACAATAAGAAAAATTATTAATGATAAAAATTTAGAAAATAAACTTTATAGAAAAAATAATAAAATATTAAAAAAAAATATTAGTTGAACAAAAGTACGCAATTCAACAAAAATATAGTAAAATTTATATCATATCCAAAAATTCATGATTCAATTGATTAATCATCTATTGACTACCCCTAGTTTGATCATATGTAAACATTATCAACCCAAATCAAACTAGATCGGTTTATCTCCGAACTAATCGTACATGTCTTCATCACTTGACATTGTAGTGTCCTGCAAAATAATGATCTGTTGAGTCCATTTAATATACCTGAAAGTGATGAAGTAATGTATGTTAAAAAAAGACAAAATAAAATAATATAGAGAAAATAACAATGTCTTTTTAGTTCAAACTTAAGAGGAATGAGAATAAATATTAGAAATTTTTTAGCCCTTTCTCATGTTTGGACGCAAGTTTTTACTAAATCAAGAAGTCAAAAGTAAACATCATAAAAAAAGTAAATAATGACAAATACCTTGAGGATACACTCTTCTGTCACTTGTTGAAAATTTAGATTCACCTTCTTTTCATCCAAACACAAGACAAGTAAATTAAAATTACAAAAAAGAGACATAATAAAAATAGCTACAATTAATCCACCAAATGAATCAAGACATGGAATGCATAAAAATATTTATAGAAAAATACCAAATACGATTAAATTGATTACTGAAAAATCCCAACATAAATTATCCATAATTATGTTGCAGGATTAGTAAACCCCTCAATCAAAGCAAAATAGCCAAAAAACTTGGTAAACATACAATTATTGAAATACTCAAAATCCAAAACCTAGAAAACTATAATTTTAAATTATAGTTATATCATAATATATTTTGCTATTATCTTCTTTCGGCATTTGAAATGACAAGTGGTTTCGCTTTCTACTATAACTTTTTAGAGATTGTTGGATTTCTATCTCTCAATCATATCTAATCATAATGAAGAAATCTTGAGAAAAATAGCCTAAGCTAAAAAAAAAAAAGAAAGCCAAAACCAATAAAAAAACAAAGTCACGTACATTCCAAACTCCCAAAATTAATTTGTTAAAAAAATCCTAAAATGAATGGAGAAATATGCAAATAAAAAAGGAATACAATGAATCATAATCAAGAAATAAAGTATTTTTCAATTTTTGAAGTCAAACATGGAATAAACTTACCAGTGGAGAAGATAAGAAATTGAATGAAAAATAAAAGAGTGGTAAAACCTTGAAATGTAAAAGTGAAAGTAAAAGGGAAGAGAAAAGAAAAAGTACTGATTTACTTGATTTGAGAAGATTAATATTTAATAT
Organism: Primulina eburnea; assembly: GCF_022965805.1. Taxonomy (NCBI): domain Eukaryota; kingdom Viridiplantae; phylum Streptophyta; class Magnoliopsida; order Lamiales; family Gesneriaceae; genus Primulina; species Primulina eburnea. The sequence continues at coordinate 62,670,924 of NC_133101.1, read as the reverse complement.
AAATAAATATTCGGGTCGGGTGTGAGTCTGATTATATCAAACTCGCCTCCATACCCGAACCTGAAAATCCCCTTACCCGATTATCCAATTATTTAATCGGGTTTAAAAATCCCTACATAACCTTTTTTATTCGAGTCGGTTATCGGATTTTCTAACGAGTTAGAAAGAAATTGTCATCCCTAACCTCACACTTCAACTTAGCTCTAAAATCATCTTTTAACTTGTTATGTTATCTTTGTGATAATTTATACAATTCATTTCCAACATCTCGGCTTTAAACTCTACAATAAAAAGAATATTTTCGATATATTTTCTATTATTTTACTCACAACAATTAATTTATTCCACAAATATTTTTAAACATGATAATTAAAATATCAATAATATTTAAAAAAATTCTATATCAATATTCATTAGATTTTTTTTAAATAAAATTTACAATTTTGTTGAAATAATCTAATATTAGTAAAATTTAAAATCAACACATTATAACAAACCATTATAACAAATAAATTCTAATAAAAATACAAAAAATTAATAAATAAAATTTTGACGCTATTAGTAGAACATTATAGCTTTGCATCCACCAAGTAAAATACCGGCTGGTTCCAACACTATTTAGTATTTTACACTAAAAACTAAAATAGCTGCCCACGCCCAAATATTTCTTCAATTTCCAAATGCACCCCCCTTCATTGTCTCCTTCGCCCATCGGAGTACTGAGACAGTGGCACCAACTCCTGCAACGGCGTGGATAGCGGTGTCGGCAACGGAGAATTCCGGCATACGGGACACGAAGCGTTAAGCTTTAGCCAGGCATCCACGCACGTGACGTGAAAGCTGTGCTTACAATCCGGCAACATCCTCAGCATCTCCGCCTCTCTGTAATCGCACAAGCAAATCGAGCAAACGGTGTCGTTTCCCCCGTTTCCGTTCCTCCTCGAGAACACAAACTTCGGGTACGAGTTGATAACCGCCCGCTCGAGCCCCACGACGACGTTCTGCGAGTCGCTTTCGCCATCCTCGGAGACGAAGATGATCCGTGGGAGGTAGATGCTGTTTTCGTTTGAACGGTTAGAGTTTGTGGAATTCTGGGAGCGGTGCTCCAGGTGTCGTCGGCGGGAGGCGGCCATGCGGTAGCAGATGTAGGAGGCGAGGAGGACGGTGGAGAAGAGGACGAGGAAGCAGAGGGCAATCGCGATGGCGTAGCCGAGACCTATGGAACCGATGTTCTGTGCAAACGTGGATTGTCCGGCGGTGGAGGGGCTGGGGAGGATGGTTAAGGGTGGCGGCGGAGATGATGGGTGGTAGGACATTGGGAGAAAAAGAAGGTGGCGGTGGTGAAGGGCAGGGCAGGGCCATTTGAAAGAAAGAGGGAAATGAGGAGATATTGGGTGCAAGTGCTGAGCTGCAAACATTTAATAATATCCCGCAGCAACTCATTTAATAAACCAACTCGTACGAAGATGTAAGTTCGATCCTGGGTGTGGGGCAGTGCCCACACCCATGATCAATGGCTGGGATTCAATCTTATGGGGAAAAAATTTTTGAAAAAAAAAAAATTGAACCAGAAAATATTCTGGCCCTTGGATGTACCTGTCTGCAGGGGTAGGAAGGAATAATCCCGAAGGAAGATGGTTGGCCAATTTCAGTTCCAATATTCTAAGAGGCTGAAAGTAACACTAATTTTATTTTTGCACTGCGGAAGGGGCCTCCTAAGTTTTGACACCGTTGCTTCTTAAATGCACATCAGTAAGTCACGCCCGATTATGAGTTTATTTCATCATATCCATGTGGACATTGTCCACATGATAGGATAGATGACCAAGATTTGTCTATGCATATATATGACTCATTTTTTTTTTAAATTGTGTGTGTGGCAAGATCTTACCAGTTGAAATGAAGTGAGGGTAGTGACCACATAGGTAGTATCTCATCCACCCCGATTATGAGCGTCTCATTTAATATAAGAAGATTATGAGGATTCTAAGCCGTTGGATGCATATTCAAAATTAATTATGAGTCGAAAGAAGGACAGAGAAACCCGACTCAGTCGCCACGGTCCTCCCATCTGCATCAAAGGAGTTCCGGAATTAAAAGATGTCATTACCAGACTTAAGTGTTTCAACAGGACATCGTCTATTATTAATAGTAAAGTATTGCAATAGAGATAGATGGAGTGTGACATTTGTGACCACGACTAAACCAATATTGGGTTGGGCCATTTTGCGTACAGATTGTTATTTAGGCCTAAAACACCGTTATTCAATATATCTAATACGATGATGATATAAAAAAAAGTCAACAAAAATTTCACTCATTCAAGATATCGAATACAATGGTAAGTAAAAAAAATCAATATGATTGAAAGTAGAAGATTTATATGATACATTTGAACGTAATAGTATGCATCTTAATCTGAATTTTAGTATATTTGTTTTTTTTTTTTTTACTTATTAAACATTTAATAACGGATACATAGATTATATGATTATTTCTTTTTTAGCAATTTCATTTTGACGATATCTCACTACATTTAATAGACATGGTCTCCGTTTGGTACGTGTGATAGGATAAATAAATGATTAATAATTAGAGTGATTAAAAAATGAGATATATGGATTAATAGTACGGTGTGATAAATAACATGGTGTTTGGTATTATTTTAAAATGATGGATTAATTTTGTAAATTTTATTGTAATAACCAAAATTCCCCAAATACTAATTAAATATATATTCTTAAAATAATTGGATAGATAATTAAATATTTATAATTATAATTTACATTTATTAAGATTAATTTAAATCATTAAAAAAATAAATTAGAATTGAAAAAAATATTTATTTTCATAAAAAAATTAATTAAAAAGATTACAAATTTATAAAAATTTAATTTAAGATAGATTTACATTACAATTTATTTTCTTTAAAATGATTAAAATAATTAAAATATATGAAATTAATTTATAAAAAATATAATAAAAATTTAAATATTATATTAATTATTAAATTTTCACTAATTTTAATTTTCATATTATATTGAAAAAAACAATTCAAGGATATTATGGTCAATATACATCTTATCATGATCACTATTCAAAATTATTAATTATCACACCTTTTGAGGAGTGATATTTAATCACACAAATAATATTAATAGTGTGGGCTTTCAATCATAATCAAGGGACTACAAATTAATAAAAAACGAACCAAACGCGTGATAAAGGAATGTTTATTTAAATAATCACTCCCTTATCATAGCTACCAAACATAACCATGGGGTTCTATGTGTACATCATTTGATGGTTTCAGATTTGGCCTAAAGTTGTCAAACTAGGTGATAATGGTTACAAGAACATCACAGTAAATGAAAGAAATCAATGCCCAACCATATTTGACATTTGATATTTCATATTAAATTAATTTTGGTTGACAATTAACTATTAAATCAGGTTGTGTAACTCCAATGTTGGGGGAAATGTATTAAATTAGAAATGCGCTTCTTCGGAAGACAAATAATGCAGTCGAGCTATCTTCGATTGCATAGAAAAGGGATTTTATTTCAACATACAATATGTAAACAATTTAATTCTTGATTGTCCAAAGTTTTGACAAATAATGCAATCGAGCTATTATTGATTGTTACTACACAGATCTTACACCTTGATGAACTTTTACACCTAATAACCTCATTTGATGGATTGCCTTCGTTACTTAAGTAACTCATTAAGCGACCAAATAAGCCTTAGCAGGAGTTATTACTACATAGTCGACTTGGACAAGTATAATTTGGCCCGAGACATTTTTATGCAATGTTAAATTAAAGTAGAAAGTCATATTGATGAAACCTAAATCATTACAAAACCCACGGATCAGTCATTCTTTTATTTTTATCGTTTAAATTTAGTCAATTTATTTGTTCTGTTTATTAAGATTTCGTATATAAAACCAAAAGGCAAACCCGACAAACAAATTAAAATGTAGAATCTAATGTAATTTTTACAAGGAATTCAAGCCAGCATTCTAAAATTCTTGAAACGGGTAGGCCCGAATCTTATTCTTTTTTGTTTAAAAGTCAAAGGCTCTTCTATATGATACGTGTTGCGAGATGAAGACAAAAAAATTGTGATCTCGAGATTCGTAACGGCAATCGTCTGGGTTGCCTAGAAAAAGTAAAAATGAAAAAAACACAATATGTCAGAGGGAAAGTAAATCCTTTCTCCTTCGCCTAAGTCACCGCCGCCGCGTTGGTGTATGCCGGTCGAGCTAAGGGAACTGTAGGTCCGTCGGGAACTGATCGTCGATACATTCTCCGGGGTCAGGTCCAGCTAAATCCTCCAAACCCTCGAAGAAATCATCTTCCAACGCCATGTCCGAAACGCTTAAATCGTCATCCTCAGCTTCTGCCAACTCCTCCTTGCTGCTCTCTAACTTTCCAGACGGTTTGTCAGGGTTTTCGGAGCTAGGATTTTCCGCCGCCCCAGGCTTCTGGCGGGTGCAGCAGGCGAGTGAGTTTCGGTGTGTGGGAATAGGGTGGTTGTGCTCGGCTGTGTAGGTGACGATAAACATTCCCGGGTTGGATTTATTCCGCTCCACTTGTTTTCTTGCCATACAGCCTTTTGAGGTGCTGCATTTATAGTATCCCCTGTTTGTCAACCACAAAAAGAAAAACTATTATCAATCATCAAATTACAAATACTCGAGAAACGCCAACTTTCTGAAAATAGGGAATAGTTAAATAGAAACATAGTTTTCGAATTTAATGAAAAATGAAAGAGTGAATAATTGAATTGAAAATCGAAGAACCAAACCTTGGATAGGGTGAACCTTTAATGGGTTTTTGCCCATATTTTCTCCATGACCACATATCAGATGATAAGCTCTCTGCCGGAACATGACAAACCCTCTTCAAACTGTTCTTCCTACACAATAATCAACCGAAAAAAAAGAAGAAAAAACTGAAACTCAGAGCCGAAAAATCGAACCACCAACACCGATATTTTCTCCCGTTCTCCAACAAATCTTTCAAAGCTATAAATTTCAACTTCAAGTGTACAAATTTAATTTTACCTTCTTTTGGCCGACCTCGAACTAGGATTCTGTGAAACAGTAGTAGCTTTTGAGGCCTTAGCAACAGATATGAATAGCTGCTTTTGCGTAATCTGAGTCTGTTGGAGTAATCGTTGCGCCAGTTGCTCCGACGATGACAGCCCTTGAAACCCCCCAAGAACAGAGAGCGGTGAAATGGGTAAACTTTTAGGAGAAATAACCGATCGTATTTGTGGAGATGGCTGCTGTGATCTTGGGAACAATGGTTTGCATAGATCATGCAGGTCTTCAATATTGTGTCGAAACAGATCTTGACAGTAAGCAGCCGAAGTGTTGGAATTTTGTTGGAAATTAGTGGTAAAAAGATCATCCGAGGGATTTGGGATAGCGGCGGTGGTGGCCGTGGAACTGGCGGTGGTGGAGGTGGAGGTGGAGGTGGAGCCGCAGCCTCTTACAACTGCGTGCAGATCCCAATCGTCCTCCATTTTCCTGCTTCTTTTGGTCAGATATGAAAAGACAAGAGAAGGCGCTGACTTTTGGAAGATGGGAGAGCAGTGGGGAAATAGAATAATGTATGGTTTCTAAAAAAAGAAAAGAACAAATTAATTTATCTACAATATTAATAAAGAGACTCAAATAATAACTATTTTTTGGTCAAGTTTTTTTCTTAAATTCAAAATTTTCTTGTTATGTATTTATTTCTTGAATTTTCACATTTCATAATTACAAAAAATAATGTTATTAAATCTCATGTTATATTTAATTTAATTTTTAAAACATTATAATTAAATCAAAAACTTTGTGAATAAATTATGTGCAATACATAATATTCACGTATTATGTCATACGTAACATTTGTTCACAATCACTAATATTAATAATGGAGAGCACTTATGGTTGACGAATTCATGTTCCCAACAATTGAGTAAGTTCCTTAATTTTTCAAAACAAAATATATATTTTTATGATATATTTAATCTCATATAAAACAAATATAATAATTTGCACTCAGTTACATGTATTTATTGCATTTAGCAACTTATTTGATTAAGTGGGAAAATCAAATAGAACAAAATTAGAATCTTACACTATGTTTGATTATGCTTTCTTCTCTGACGTATTTAGAAAAATATTGTCTTTATATATTATTCAAAGTATTGTCAGATATACACTTATATTAACATATAAAATGACATTTTTTAGAATAAAAAGATTTAATCGGATTCAAAAATATTTTTATAATTTGTCAGTGTCAGTGTAACTTTATTTTATTTTGAAAACAAAAAATAGATATTTGAATCAGATGCCCTGATTCGGTTGACTTTTGTTTAAGTCAAAGAGGCGAGAGAGATAAACGAGAAAGTCCACGCGGCTTTGTGTGCATTGTGCTTCGGTGCGGTCCTTGCCGATACACAGAAAGGCAGCAGAGCCACGTGGGTGGCTTTCCTCTCTCTATTCTCTCAAATACGTTCTTTGAAATATGATACTCACTCCACTATTATTTTTAGAATAAATAAAATAATGATTTTGTTAATAAAATTTTTTTATAATTTTTTTTAAAACAGGGTGATTGACATATTTTTCACGACATTGACATCACGCGTACTACAGAAAAATAACTCTGTGTGTACGTATTTTACCTCCATGTTTTGTCAGGGCTTGTTTGTTAAGGTCTTGAAAGGAAATTTTGAAGAAGGCAATGAATACATGGAGCGACACACTTCAATTTCCAGGAAAGAATTGCTTTTCTCTGGTGGTTTACTTGGCCTTGATCATGGAACCAACTGGCATTTGGGGAAATGGCCGTGCAAGGAGAAGGTTCAAAACAAAGGATCTACAACGATGCAAGGATCAAATTCAGCGACAGGTGATTTAATTGCTGTTGGAGCTGATGGGGAAGAGGTGGTATATAGAATCAAAGTCCTAGTAACTCTTGATCAATCATCATTGGTAAACTCATTCTCCTACTTTATTACAAATGAAAACAATAATTCAACACTAGTCATTCATCGATCAATTAAGTAGTTTCATCAAATTGTGAAATTGACTGAATGTTCCTATTTTCAGCTTGATTGGTCAGTTATATACTTGGTTTCTTAACAAACCTTTTGAATTATGTTTGAGCTTGGTTTAAGTTGAATGCATGAAAATGAGGATTGAAGCATGTTTTAAATCCTTGGGAAATTAGTGAAGTCTTCTTAGTTTTGCTGTGAGGTTCTTTACAACTCAGTTGTGAATTTTGTTGCATTGAAGTGAAGTGTGTAAAACATATAATTCCTGCTTCTTTAGGCACAAGAAAATAATGACACCTTTTCTTTGGGCAAAAAAGATCAAACATGGTGCCAAAACAAGTAGGTTGCAGCCTCAAGGATGCCTGCAGATTGAGCATTTCTTTCAAAAATCAGGTCAATGATCCAGCAAGATTGGTTGATAAATTTTGTAAGCCTACAACCTGTACGGAGCTCGAGTATAGATTTGTGTTCTTTACTGAACGAAGCTATTGAAGAAAGAGCAGAAAGTACCCAAATCTCGATTCATGCAAGTCGCTAGATTGCATTCAAATTTATGATTAAAATATATTTGAATAAATTAAATTTAAATCACATTTAAATAATTTTCATTTTAATTAATTGCCTTTATTAATATTTGTGATTGATTTCGTTTTCAATTTTTTTAAAGTTCATTTTCAAATATATATATATATATATATATATATATATATATATATATATATATATATATATTTAAAATAAATACTTAATCTTCTGTCCTAAATATACAAATTATATTTCTTTTTTCAACTTTTCCAAATATGTACTCAAGTGACTTCCAAATTCCAATGTATGGTCAAGTGCCGACTTTTGCAAGCATTCATTATTGTTTTTACGAATATATTTGTAATTAATATATTAATTATTTCTAACAATTTTTTATGATGTTATTAATTCATTAAATAAGAATAAAATATGAATTTATTTATATATTTGGTTTTTATAATAATATTTTAATCAGACTAAAAAACAATTTTTTTATATTTGAAAGAGAATTCACTATCCACAACTTTATAGTATTCAAAACGATTAAACCATGAGATTCAATTTAAAGTCATCCTCAAATAAACTTTTTAAACTTATCATTTAAAAAGCAAAAATTTATGTGAGATGATTTCATAAATCGTATTTTGTGAGACATATTTCTTATTTTGGTCATTAATGAAAAATATTTATTTTTTATGCTATAAATATTACTTTTTATTGTAAATATAGATAAAGTTGACTCGTTTCATAGATAAAGATTCGTGAGAATTGTCTCAAGATATGTTCTTTCAAAAATAGTATAAAATTATAAAAAGATATTGAAGGGCAAATGTGTAAATTTTTCACATACCCTCTCTCTCTTCAATTTGAAGTAACTTGTTCTCCATTTTGATTCAATCGTAACGCCAGCACAGAAACGAACACAATCGATCTAAGGAGCGGCGGACTCGAGGTAAACTTTATCTTTTTGATCTCTCATTTTTCAGTTTGCATGTTTGTTTAATTCTCTTATTTTCTCAGTTCATATGCTTGTTAATTCTCTAATTTTCTGCATAAAGTGTGATTGATTGCTAATTATTCGCGCATATAACTTGTTTTCATTTTCATGTCTGTATGATTATGTGAAGATTGATTTAATTATTTTTATTGAGATCTATCGGGATCTGTAATGACGTAGCTGAATATGCGGCAGCGGTTTTGTTGATGGTGAATATTTATTTTTCTGCGAATGAATCTTTGATGATAATGCATCACAAGATAGCTTTCCTACGATCTAGGTAGTTAATTTTTTGGTCAATCAACTGCTTATAATTGTATGTAGCTCCAGAGTGCAAATTTTGGCTTTTTTTCTTTGAAAAAAAGTTTACTTCTGGATTGTTGGAGCGCAGTGAAGATTGAGAATGATAAGATATGGTTTGTGAGAATGGAGAGTTTTTCGTACCAATTTGTTAAGTGTGTTAAAGTAGCATTGATAAAGACATTAAGTGGCGATTACCTTTGACTTGTGACTTGTGAGGAATTTATTGTATTCTTCGTGATTTATTAGAACTACCAGGAATTCCATTTTTTGAGTAGTTGTGTAAGATTGTTACCATACATTTTGAAAACACATCCTATTTGACCATGGGTTCAATTAGTTTTATCTTAACTGTAAATTCTTCAGCCATTAATCAATCAATTTGAGGTTTGAAAATTTATCAGTTTTCCTATCCGTGAATTTCATGGACGAGTTCATAGTGGAGAGACTTTAACTTTTTCTGTTATATAGATACCATTTGTTTACATGTGTTGACTTTGTTTTTTTTCAGATATTAGTTTTCTTATGAAACCACTGATAAATTTTTCTTTTTTGAAATGGTATTTCCATCTCGACTTAGTGAACTTTTTAAAGATTAGTTTTTCCTATGAAACCACTGATTTGTTCTGGAGGAATTTTTGTAGGCTTATAGGGAGATTATGTCAGGAACTGAGGAAGTAAAAGAACAAACGGATGGTGCCATGGAGGATGCTGACAAGTCCATGTCATCAACACACCAGGAGGTTGTGCTCACATCACGTTCATTTTGGGGTACTTCTCAACTTCTTATTCATTTAAGTCTTATTCTATGTTAATGTTATTTGCAGGAGGAAGCTGTCAAGAAGAAATATGGAGGAATAATCCCCAAGAAACCACCACTAATTTCTAAGGTAAACTTCCAGCATATGTTTCGAAAGAATCTAGATGGTTCTTTTCTGAAATGTAAATTCATAATGCCAGGATCATGAGCGTGCTTATTTTGATTCTGCTGATTGGGCTCTAGGGAAGGTACTTGCTTTTTTGAATCTGCGCCTATTTTTACATGCTTGAAACCTGAAATGCATTTTAGCCCGTATTTACTAATGCTACGTGGGCACAGCAAGGTGTTGAGAAACCAAAAGGACCACTCGAGGCTCTCCGGCCTAAGTTACAGGTAATTATCGATATGAAAATCTAAAGGTGATATGTATTATGAAATTTACTCATTTAGAGCTTCTCTTCTTTCCATTCTAAATAATCTGCTGTGAATACTTTTGGTGCACAATGCCTGTTATCTGTATTTGGCTACAAAGGTATATAAAATTGGAAGTCACTTTCCAATCCAAGTAGAAGTAGGATTTTCTTGCTTGATTTTGTTCATAATGATATTGCAATGCCAAAACGGATGCAGCAAAGATAAAAGTATTCATGAAGAAGGGTAATAAATTGATTGTGACTGCACCGTGATACTTTTTAAATTTCATCTTCTAAGAATTGACATTGAACCTTGACCATTGAGAGTCTCTGACGAATTTCTTTGATCACCTTTACCTTTCTACCGAGAATGACTTATTTGCATGTGATGTTCAGCCAACTCAACAGCAAACTCGGTACCGCAAGTCTCCATGCGCTCCATCAGAAGTTGAAGGTGCATGATTTGCTCTTTTTCCATGTTTCAACTTTTACTAGAGAAATGCTGTATAAAATATATCACATGTATGCTGAGGGAGAAATTCTGTGCGTAGACGGAAATACTGCCCAACCAGAGGATGGAACCCCAAGTCATGAAAACATGCTTTTGATCTTGTGGTTTCGGGGGAGATCGGAAATTTGTGTATGCTGAAATAAATACATGATGATGATCAGTCAATACCTGCTCGTGGAGTTGTACTTTCGGCTGCTATGTTTTTTCCAGATAGACCCATCTTATATCCCAGCTTACTTTTGTTGTAGACTATTTTACTACTGTCAAATGAACACTCAGTATAGAAGTTGATGTTTCAGACCATCTGCTATGCCCCCCTACTCTGTTTCTTTTTTCCCTATTTTATTCTCTAGGTATTGAAATTGTTGCAGGACTAACCTGAGATCCACATATTCATGCTATGCTTGGGTTTGTTCTGCGATGTTTTTGTAGATACGAAAATATCTTTCTTTTTTGAGTTGAATGTGATATATAATTTTTTTTTTGAGGAAGCACTCCATATTTAAAGCGCATAAGTTGTCATAATATAATATGGTGCTAATGTGGATGTGGAACGTGCTCTTTAGTCTTTCCTAATACAAAAACAGAGGGCAAAATTTGATGTTCCAAATTTCCAATAGCTTTCAGCCAACCACATTCAGATTTCTTCCGATATGGACACCTCTATCACTTCATAATAAATCAATACAAACTATATTTAAATTAGCATATATTGAATTTGTTTCTGCCCCAGAGGTATTAATTAAACGTAAGAACAGATAGAATGACATGATTATTCTGTGTTGTGGAATTTACTGGTGAGATAGCCGTATGGGAGTTAATTATATTTATATTATTAAATACTAACTTGGTCATCAAATGTAGATTTCCTAATAGTGTTCTTGTTTTACTAAATATTTTTATTGAATAACGATAAAAAGCTAGTGTGTTACCAGCCCAGCTAGGCATCCACTAACTATTTTTATTGAATAACGAAAGATGATAACTAAAATGGGGCAAGGAGATTACGGAAATAGCACACCCCCTCAAAGGCTCAAACCGCAAAATTGTCATGCAACCTGTGAATCCTTGGGGTCTCACCTGGTCCAAAATAAGGACACGGAGATTCGTCTTCCATTCTCGAATATTATTGGAAAAGTCCAAATTCACAGCAAAAGCATGTCATTGACAGCGAGTAGAAGTCAAACTTAAACCCAAAAGATTACAGAAGGAAAAATCCTTTCCCTCTTCTTATTAACCCAGAAATGGAACACAGTTTTTAGGGCAGCATAAATGCAGACAAGAAGAGTTTATCGTTATTCGGGAAGCCTCAAACCTATGAGAGTCATTGTTGGGCCCAACAAAGCCAATGTCATGTCTTCCTAAGAATATTTTACTACTACTACTCTCATGCTCTGACCTTGCTTTGTTTACCAAACCTGTTTTGAAGAGAAATTCCATGCACTAATTCTAAACGGAACCAAATTCATAGCTTAAACAAAAGTACGTGTTCTGTGCTCAATCTACAATATAGAAAATTTGCTCAGAGAGTCTATTCATCATACATACGTGGATCTTTAATTACATAACTAGAAAGAAAGACCAGCTCTAACTTAGCATTCAACAGTTGTGGCTTAGCTAAACAAAGAAATATAACAGGAAACATAAGAGAAAATAAGATTCAACCGTCACAATCATCATATCCATAACAAAGTGAGGAAGTTCTTGTATTCTCCAATCCCATTCTCAATATAAATTCAAGTTACAGAGGAATGAAACCATATTCTACAAGTTTGCTCACCAAGATGATGGGTACCAACTGTTCTGCAATGGCAAAGATGACATTTTCCAATATCAACATAGCTCGCCCTTCCATGTGTGATAATGTTCAACTATCTATATTGGAAATCCAAGTCTGGTTCGTACCCATGACTTCCACGGTTATGGCTAGGAGCAAAAGGGTGGGACTGCTTTGAGTTTGCACGACGCTCCATTTCGATTAACATCTGAAAAGATTCAGAAGTATTGCCTCCAGAATTGATATCTGGAGCCAATTAAACCGCAAAAATCAGATTGAAGTTTGGATTCTAAAACTTCAAAGAAAATGACTATGTTACTACCAATAAGTATTTGAAGAGTAACCGATGTTTTCTATTGCAAGTTACTGAGACATATACAACAGCAATAGCTAGGTCACCTAGGAACTAGAGGAAACAAATGATGAAAAATAACTACAGGAGTGTAGGCCGATAACGAATTGCTCATGCTAAGAGCTCAAAAATTAGCAATTGTACATCATGAGCTGCTTCCTGGGAGAAGAAATTCTCAATTTAGATCTTTAATATAAAAAAATATATAATGCATAAAACAGCAACTCCTATAAATATAGTAACCAAGCAAAATTCTTTGTTATTCTTATAAGTTCACAAGTTCAGCTACTCATTCTTATCGATATTTTTAGGAGAAATGACACACAAGAACAACCCATAAAAATATATAACGTAATGGCCACCAGTAGATGAACTGTTTCTTAGAGTTCTCTTCAAACATTGAAGTTGGAATAATGGACATATCTCTAAGCCCCTAACCTATTGTAAGCTCAAGTTAAGAGCACAAGACAGGCACCCCAGTTTCACCTATAGTGGTAACATTAGATTCGTAAAAGATTTACCTGTAAAAGGCACCCCATGGCTGCCAATTTTTGGTGCATGATGCCCAAAAGAGTAATTTTGCATCTTATTAACTTCTGGCAAAAAGTAAGCTGCTTGATTGCCACCCCTTGAAAAGTCAGGTAACAAGTGAGGAGGATGGTTTCCCGGCACTTGCATCTGCTGATGCAAAGCTGAATGATGTGATGGAACCTCAAATCCTGCAAACCTAACATTCTGGTGAGGAAAAGGTCGATTCAAGTTTGACTGAATTTGACGATTGACTAGAGAATCGTAGTTAAACACGGTTTCAGGACCCCGTAACTTCATCTGGGGATTCATGTGAGCAGGATGTGACTCCAAGTGATGATATAATGGCCTCACTTGAGACATTTGTGGCATCTGAAACTGTGGCAAAGATTGCTGCATCTGAAGACTGCGATAGGGAATGTGAGGCTCCACTTGTTCATAAGGATCACGTATAAAGTGCCGTTTTTCCAAGCCTCCAATGAGTTGGTGATCTTTAACAGAACTGATAGCCGCCAGTTTGTCCATGATATCAACATGTCCATCTAAAGAAGAGTTCTCATTATTACTCGAACTACCAATTGACATAAAGTTTGACATCCAGTGGCCACGAGGATCGCTTGAAGAAAAGGAGTTCAATTCAGGTAGCTGAGTTTCAGCACCCTCTTGAAACCCAATGTGCATTGGAGCTGCTTCTGTATGATGCTTTGATGAAGTTATATTAGTTAGGGAACCGTCATAGCCATTCCAGTTCTCAGCCTTAGTCGGCTTTGTCTGCTGTTTGTGATTTGAAGCTGAAATACCATAGTCAAGACTTGGTCTTTGCAAGCCAAATTTATCGCGTCTAGGGGAAGAAAGGCCATTATCTGAGGCTGGAAAGGGTAATCCAGGAGGATCAGGCGCATCACCTTGAGCAGACCCAATTGGTACTCCATGTACAGAAACAGGTGCTTCAACTGATTGTAGCTCCTTCATAAAAGCAGTTCCAAAGAGTGTTTCAAGTGTCAGGGTATTAACCGAACTGGGGACATCACTGTTGTTCTCTTCCCATTTAGTCATATCGACTGTTGTCTCCACATTGTATTCTTGAGAACCTGATATTTTCTCTCCAAAATTTATATCCACACCAGTTCCCTTTTGCAAAAGAGAAAGCAGATGTACAGATGCATGACCATCAACATGCGCACTTTGTCGTTCAGTATTTGGACTACTTGAGCTCGAACCTTTTAGGACTGAGAGCCCAGCTGTACTTTTTGCACTGTACTCTGATAGAATTATCAGTTCAAGGTCTTCACAGGTAAGCACGGCAGGAATAGTCTCCTCATCGTTATTAATGCTTAGCTGTTTATAGACACCATTATCAACAGACATGATGTCTAGTTTAGACTGATCGGATTGTTCCGATGTTTTGGAGGAGAAATCAGGTGGAAAACACTCAGCTGCTTCTGAGTCAGAAACTTGACATCTACCTTTATCACCACTGACTATTAGTGATAATAAATCATCTGGCCTCCCTGATGACACATCAACAGACTTTACTTCTGCGAGATTTTGAAGATAGAAAAATGAAAATCAAATCAACACAACAGCTGCAGAACTTTAACAATATTGAAAGTGAAGTACTTAACCATCACACCTTCATCAAAAAACCATTGGGCAAACTTTGAAGACGGTACAAAGTCGGGGCGCCATGTATCATCAGGTTTACTATCATGATGCTGAACAAGAATACATCCAAATTAGAGTAAGCAACAGGTTCACACTACTCAAAATCACATGAAATGATGATTAAACAGCCTTTTTTTAGACCTAGAAGTGATTAATCACCTTACATACCCAACTAAAATCAAGAAAGACTGGAAGACTTATTATTGGAAAAAATGCACAAGACAGAATAAATCAACAAGAACAACACTATATCAACTCATTAATTGGTAAACATAAGCACGAAAAAAACTTGCACAGACAACGACATCTGTTTTAACATAAAATTTGGTAAGTAAAAACATTATAAAAGGTTTCTACTACTTCCACAGGCATATGATTAATTTTTTAGGTAAAAAAGAAAATGCAAGAATAGATGATGGAATACATAGCAAAAAAAAAAAAAACAAATACGTGATGGAATCAAGAAGGGTAACAGCATAGGATCAGAATGGGATAGGAAACATAAAGGGACATTTTATGAATATCAAAATTTTTCACAAGCCATTGCGTCGCTCATGTGTGCATATCGCTCCGCACAAAATTTCCTTAAAGAGAAAAGAGCTCATCAAACAGCTAACGGATGAGTACGATCAGAAGCAATTTCAAATTTGTGAATACATATTAGCTACTTTAAATTTAAAGAAACATAATCAATCGGCTTGAAAACCAGTGAGACGTAAAATTACAGAAAGATTGCAGGAATCAAATAAGACATGCAACAGAGATGCGTTTAAATTTGAATAACCTCAGCAGAAGTAGAACCACCGGAATTCATGGATAATGTGCTGCCAAAAAAGTTCTCCAATGCTGAAGTTGAATAATTTTGATTGGATTCGCTAACAGTGTCCTCTGATACTTTGGCATCAGTATAATCTGATTCTTTGGCATCAGTATGATCTGATACTTTAGCATCAAGTTCGACTATCCCAAAGTCATCCAGGGTTCCATGAAAATTGAAATGACTAGAGCCGTGGAATATACGATCTTTCATGCCATGTTTTGTGGGGGGCGTATCCAAAGTTGGGCGTAAATTCATAGTGTCATCTTTGTTTAAAAGGTGAGGGTACTTCATTTTCTCTGCAGGCTGCCCGTCAATTAATTTGATCTCCTGAGACAGCTGCTGCTCTAAATCATCTTTCGTAATATTTTGGATAAGGTTGGCTTCAGATTCTGAGAGGCCTACCCCGGTAACAGGTTTCCTGACCTATAAAATGCAAAATAGATCTGACCATCAGAACAACCAATTTGTCTGGTTTTGTGGCATGGGTCTAAAATTCAAAGAAAAATAGTATGAACAGAACCTCAAGAGAAACCTCCCATACACAAGGGAAACTGGGACATAAAGAAAAGGGAAGGGGGAAGGGGAATCATGTAGGGTATCACAGTTGACATAAAGTAAAATTAATAAATGGTAACTCCTTTATCTTCATTGAGGCCATTAGTTTGCAACGAAAAAGTGCCAACTACCCAAGTTAATAAATCAATCAGCACGTATCAAGGAGGTCGTCACATAAAGAAAGAACGGATTTATATCCCACCTCAAAATGAAAAAGTGCCAACTACCCAAGTTAACAATTCAATCAGCACATATCAAAGAGGTGGTCACATACAGAAAGAACGGATTTGTATCCCACCTCAAAACATCTTATCACGAGAGAAAGAGAGATCTAATCACACACGATAAAGAGCACACAAATCGATATAAAAAAAAGTCCATGAATGAGATCATGAATTTTATGAAAATCACCTGAAGTTGTTCCAAAGCATATCGGTATTTTTAATCAAAGAAATAATATAGAAAGGAAAAGTCGAACTATCATACCTCTGACAAAGGAGGAAGAATCAAAGATTTCACACCAGAATTCTTATCAAGAACATTGCTTTGAAAACCAGGAGGAACAAGAGGTCTAGATGCAGGAGAGTGTAAAGCAAAAGAAGATTTCTCAAGATCATTACTGATTATTGGAATTGCAGCAGAGACCTCCAATTCATTTTTCCTCACAAAAAGTCCTCTTTCCTTTTTGCTATCATCCAAATCTTCAAAAAGGTCTGAGATACCATCTTTCTGATTCTCCAGATTTGATTTTTGCTTCTCCTGAAAAGCCTTTTGCTGTTCTTTCCTCATCATCTCAAAAGAGGCTGAATTTAAATGGGATTGTAACAGAAAATAAATTAGAACAAGGATAGCATAATTACACAGATCTATACACGATTCCAAATAATAATAAAACAATACCTCTTCTCTTCCTCTCCTCCTCTGCTCTATCCTCACTAGTGCACTCCATTGAACCAAAAGTTTCATCGTTGTAGGAGTCTGTGTCTCTTCTTGAATGAGGCACAGCCTGAAAAAATTAGAAGTCGTACAAGATCAGTAAAAGGAATACACAGATAATCTATTGGCATGAGATTTACAATAATTAACAGAAATACCATACAGGAAAAAGGAAAAAGCTAAATTTCTTAAACTATACTACCTGGGTGAAAAATGACTAAATGAGCTATTGGAACCTGTTGAATAATTTAGTACCCTCGGCCCATGGGTACGCATGCGTGCATATATATGAATTTTGTTTTGGTGTTTTATATTCCTTCGCATGAGACGCGTGCATAATTTTTGGGTGTTAAATAATTTGTGTAAAAAATTTAGAGACTATATTAAAATTAAAAACTTTAGAAATTATTTTTATAAGGTTTTTAATATTTATTTAAATATGATACATTTTGTTATTTAGAAATTTATTATTTTTATAATAATTTTTATTATTTTAGAAGTGACGCGAATATATATTCAAAGTATAGATAAAGATAGGTAAAGAAATAATTTAGTAATTTTAAAAACAATTGCAAAGTGCATGAGATACGGTAGTTATCATGAGCAACAAATGTACTAAAATAGATCTTTATGATATTTTTTATTAAATGAATATTTTAGTAATGACACATATGGCTGTGTGTGTGTACACGTTTACTTGACCTTGTATGGTCGTGGAGGATGGTATGGCTCATTGCTCTTGCTAAGTTGAAAGTGCTCATTTGTTCTTATCTTTGCAGCCGACATCCCAGGCGCATTTCCAAATGGTTTCGGAAATGAACCACTTCCAAGGAGCCCATCATGTTCATGAGTTTGCCAAGACCCTCGAGCTTGATTCCCAATACGCCTTCCAGATTCTGTATGATTAATGATGAATAAAAATATTGAAAATATTACCCAGAAATGAAGCGACAAAAAATATTTGTTATTTCTGAAAAGGACACGAGGATAAACAGAAAATTAGAAAAGAACAAAAGTTCACCGGAAGGTTTGGACCAAGAACAAGATAATATAGGATAGAAAATATGCCTTGCAATCATCCACTCGAAGTACTCTCTGTTTCTCATAGTTCAAGATCAAGCAGTCCGGACATGTAGACCAAAGTAGGTAGTGTTATAAGATTAAAAGTATGGCTTTTTAACACTGGTCCATGTAGACCTCTCAGGTAGACATCAAAGTAATGCAAGCAGGTATTTATCTCTACATTAGAAAATTAAAGTAACCAACAGACCAGTATAAATATGTTATAACATATCCTCAATTAAGGAGTCCAACTCAAAACTATTATATTAGTAGAACCTCTCAAGCTTAGGAACTACTCAACTATTTCTCGTGGAGGCAATGTGTGACATATAACAGAGCTCATACCATGAGAAGGCAAAGCCCATGGCTGTCAAAGACTCTATGTTGGACAAGTTTCACTCACCTACAGAAATGTGTCGCATGAACCTTCATCCGACTTGTAATGCAGACATTAGCTGAATTATGGGCATTGACTAATAGCCTGTTCCAAGGTTTCCTCTCAAGTACAAAGGCTAAAGCAACCCCAAAAACTAGTATATTATGTCGTGTAACCTCTTAACCGAAATACTAAGACTTCTTATGGAGACAGCGTATGGCTGACAGCATAAAACCGTTCATCTTTTAAATTTATGAAGAAATGTAGAACAGAACCTGAATCCCTGTCAAATTGAGATCCATTGTCTCGATCACTCCTCCCTGACGAACGGCTTTCCCATTTTCCATTGATGCTCCTAGAGTAGTTACCAGAATCCCCTTGAGCGGGTGGAGATGAGTCATAATGGCTCCGTCTGAAACTCAGCAAGGACAAGCTCCCAGGAATTCTTGGTCGATCTGGTATGCTCTCGGAGGTGCCCTCAAACTCACTACCTCAAATTCAACATATATACATAGTTAAAACAACGATGGTCAATAGTTAACAACATGCGTAAAAAGAAGATAGAAATTCCGAACAAGTAACACAATAAACTTCACTAAGAATATTATTTTTGGGTTTACATGATGTAACCAGCATTCAATTCTCACCTCAGCAGCAATTCATCAAATCCACTTGGCAGCCTCCTGCAGATATCCAAATTGCTCAAAGACACTAGAAACTCCCTCGTATATGATATTTTAGGCTCCCTGAATCATCAAAACACTCTGGTATTAATCCCAAACACAATATAATTAAAAACCGGGGATAAACAAAATCAGCAGATAAAAAAAGTAAGGTAATTACTTTAAAACTACTCCGAAATTTCCAGAAGCATTGTGCGGACAGCTTTGATATTCATTTTCTACACTCATTCTGCAGTTCAGAATCGCATATAACTTTTCCACAAGCTAAAAATGAATCTCAGCCACAATCTCTTCGAATTCACCAAATCTAATCCAATTGAGTGTAACTAAAGACCGAAGGTGAGTAAATCCCGAACTCAAACAAGTCACATCAAATTTCCTCACTTAAAAATAAGCCCCTTCGTTTCATGGACAGCCAATACAGCACATAACCAAGTCCATGCTGACAGCGTTCCAAAAAACAGCAACACCACCTCAAGAAACTAACCGCGAGCTAAAATTCACCAACTGATCCAGCTCAGTAATAATCCATATCCCAATACCATCAAATCCAATACAAAAAATTGGAAATCAACCCCTAATCATCCTAAACCTAGAATGCTAAACCCCATCTATCAACAAATTTTTAACCCTCGGCTACAGTTACAATCTATCTACACAAAATCTCAAACCTAGTGTTCGGCTACAAGAACGAAAATAGAGATGCGGAAAACAAAAACAACGGCACAAAATTCCCTCAATCTTTTCTTCATACTTTTCGATCAAAATAAAGTCAGAATCACAAAATTCACCAGAACATCCACGCGTATGTACGTTAACTATTGATACATGTATGTATCGGTGAATACATATTCGAATCTGTATGTATATATATATGTGTATTTTTAGGTTTTGTTTGTAAAAGGGGGAAAGAGCGTGGAAGATGTGATTTTTTTTTTCGGAAACGAGGAGAAGTAATAGCAAAAACAATTTATAAACGCTCAGAAAGTCGAAGGTCGTTCACGCGCTTTACGGTAACTTGAAGTCACGCCCGATAGAATATATTTAGAACTGTCACAATTAGGGCTACAAACGAATCGAACATGTTCGCGAGTTTTTCGAGCCGGCTCGATAAATATTCGATTCGTATTCGAACTTATCGAATTTGAGCCGAACTCGAACACGTTCGAACTTTTTTTCGAGCTGAACTCGAGCCCAAATTATTTTGTTCGATAGCTCACGAATAGTTCGTTTGCACTCCTAGTCACAATATCCCACCCAAACCAATTATTTTTCTTTTTTCAAAAAAACGATGATTTTTGTAATTAGAAAAAGTATATCATAAATATAGCATTTATATTTTTATTAAAAAATTAAATATAATAAATATAAAAAATTCATATTAAACTATCTTACATATTAATATGGTAAGACAACTCAATTTATAAAAAATTATTTTTATATTAACGTCAAATCTTTGAAACCGTCACATAAATACTTACTCGTTTATATAAACAAATAATTTAAGCCATAAAATTTAAGTTATATAAGGATATAATTTGATATTTAATTAACTTATCATTGGATGTTATTCAGGTGATAGTTTTACATGATTTTATTTATAGTTTCATATATTCTCATTTAAATAAGTTTTTTATTTATAGAAATCAAACTTGAATTGTAAGTTTTTTATTTGGGTTTACGATTTGAAAGCATAATGATAGTCTATCCGTTGAAAGAATTATGTAAAATTTGCTGATATTCAGTATACATGGTTTAATCGATTGTATTACTATTATAATTTAGATTGTATTATTAGAATTATTATAAATTATAAATTTAAAAAAAACTTTAAATTTTGTTGTTTTAAACAAGTTCGTATTAATAATCAGACATCAAAGAATAAATATTATACACATTAAAACACGTTCCCCTACATTCTGATATTTTCGAAACTCTGCTTCATTATCTCGGCTGCTGCTTCTTTCAACGGCTGCTGCTCCTCTGTCGTTACTCTACTCTCGTGATAAAGTTCAGGTACATTTCAGTTCGCCGTAGTCGTATCTCGTGCTTAAGGTACTGCTGATTGTTCCGTTGTATCCTGGGAAACAGACGTCCGAGTTCATCCTCGACGCAAATCCCGGAGGGTACGAATCTGTTTTAAGGACACTGTATCTCATACAGACCCCGGTTTTCTTTACTTTAAGCATTGTTCTGCTGTTTTGTTTACGTACTAGTTCGCTGGTTTTTAGTATACCTTTCTGTCTCCGCATATATTTTGGATAACACATGGAGCTGTGTGGATGTGAAGGGGATTAGCAGTGGAGTGGTGCCGCATCCGTGTAATCATCTTCTGGTGATAACACATTGTTCGCCGATTCAGGTTCCTTGTGTTGCTGCATTTAAAGAAATCCAAGGCAAAGAATTACCATTTCGTACATGAGACACTTGGTGGAGCATGAGTGGAAGTGAGTTTAGCGGTGGGCGAGCATGTAGCAGATCCAGATGGCCGGTGTCTGACCCTTGGCAACTTGGTAAGGTGAGATCAGATAAGGCGTGTCGGTTTATGTCGGGTCGAGTTAGCCAAACTTTATGCGACACGTTTTGGGGTCTGGTTGAGCCCACTCACGAATTCACGCGTGGCCCAGACTTTTATATTCCATGCCAACTTCATTCAAAAGACAATTCTCCCAAGTTTGAAGATCTCACTCTGCCTGCAATGGGGACGGGGCTATACTCCATATCTTTCACTTTCTCTCTCTACATCTTCTCCCTCTCCCTCGTATGCACCACCGTCTACACCTTCTCTCCAATCGATCATTATCTAGTGAACTGTGGCTCAAGCGCTACCGAAACCCTGGACCCGGATCACCGAGTCTTCACCGGTGACGATTCTGGATTTCTCATCTCGACAAGGTCGACTCATTTGTTGAAAGCTGAATCTCAGCTTGATTCGTCCTCTCCTTTGTATCAAACAGCTAGGGCCTTCAATCGTCCAGCGCATTACGCGTTCCCAATTTCAGATCGTGGGACCCATCATTTGGTACGCCTCCATTTTCATCCACGTTTTACGAACGGTTGTTGTAATTGTTTTGAGGTTGAATTTCATGTCGTGGCGAACGGATTCTTGTTGCTAAATAACTTTCAAGTGCCGAAAGGTGATGGTCTTCCCATAATTAAAGAGTTTGTGATCCCTGATGATTTGGGAAAGCTGGATATTATGTTTATCCCGTCAGAAAATTCAAAATTTGGGTTTGTGAATGCGATAGAAGTGATATCTGCTCCGAAAGATTTGATTGCTGATGTAGCACAGTACGTTGATAGCGGAAAAGTTGAGTGGATTCATGGGTTGTTGAGAAATGGGTTGGAAACTGTGCATAGAGTGAATGTGGGGGGGTTTAAAGTGACGCCCTTTAACGACTCTTTGTGGAGGACTTGGGTGACTGATGACAAGTACCTACAAGTGAGAGATGGTTCTGAAAAAATTCATTTTGGGGGTCGAATCCATTATCAAATCGGTGGGGCTAGTCGAGAAGTGGGGCCTGATAATGTTTATAATACTGCTAGGATTATAAAAAGCTCAGATGATTCGATTCCAAATTCAAAAATAACGTTGGCATTTGAAGTGGAGAAGGGTTATAGGTATATGGTTCGGATGCATTTTTGCGATATAGCTAGCGTGTCATCAGGAATGATTTATTTCAATGTTTACATTAATGGGAATTTAGCATATGAGAATCTTGATTTGTCTTATGTTACAAATAGACTGCTGGCTTCACCATTTTATGCCGATTTTGTGGTTGATGGGGGGGAATTGGGAAATTTGGTTGTTAGTGTAGGTCCATCGAATACGAGCTTGCCACATGCGGTTGATGGTCTTGTCAACGGAATTGAGGTATGGAAGATGAACAATTCGATGGGTAGTTTTGGTGAAGAAGTTTCTGCAGAGTATGTGTGGAGGAGCTGGAGAAGAGGGCATACTGGTGTTTTAATTCCCTTGGCTGCTGCTGTGTTCTTGTTGCTTACGGCCTCTGTTTTTATGTTGAGGAAAAAGAATGGTTATGTGGGATGGTCGCGCTTGCCTGTAGATGTTTCTGAAACTAATTTGAAGTTTGCCAATCAGTTCTGATCTGTTAAAGCTTGACGACCTTGTAGAGCCAACACATTTTTTTGTTTTGATTCAAAGATTGGAATTGCTAGTCTCCAAGAAGGTCCTGTAATTGTGAAATATCGATGTTGTCTTTTGCTGTAAGTAGTCAAAACAGACGCAACTGCGTTCAATATCTATTGTCTTGTTTCCTCGGTGTGTATGATATGTTATGTGCCGTCTATTGAATGTATTGACTATTGAGGGTGTCATTCATCTGTTATGATCAGATACAATTGCTCTATCAGGCAAGTGGATATTTCTTTATGTTCCGAATGTGAAGCATGTAATCTCTTTATTCAAGTATGGTAACTGATTTTGCTTGAGATTTTACCGGGGAACAAAAATACCATGTATGGTAGAAGATATCAAGAAGTTGATGATGAAATACGACTCTTTTTACTTTTCGCCCTTCCTGCACTGGAATTCTCCTTGTTTCTAATTGTATGAAGTCTTCTTTTAGGATCAATTGATTATAATAAGGTTTTTCTTAGCTCCTGTCCTGTGCTGTTGCAAACCCTTTCACCTTAATTAATGCTTAAGGTCAAGTTACCCAGGCACTCTTGAAATTTTGATCTAATAATATATAGCCATAAGGTTTGAATTATTATATTGATACCCTTGAGATGTTAACTTAAACAAATCGGGGTTTGAATTGTTGATTAAAATTTTGATTGTATTATCATTATTATTCAGACGACCAAAGGGTATATATATTTATGATGAATCCAAAACTCGACGCATGTGGACATAGTCTACCCACATTATGTATATTTTGTGTCCATGGTTCGATAGACATCTCCATGTTGTCACAGTATAACATGGAAAACATCTGTGTTCACAGTTTTTGCAGAAGTTTGAATTTGATTGTAACCATCATTCCATCGGTCGTTTAGCATCCACTACTCATTTTGAATGTCGTCTCCTTTTTGTCCCTCTACTCTTATCATATCATCTCAGATTCTGGTTGTTTCTTTTCCCCATGAAGTGCTAAAAAAGGGTTAATTTCTGGTATTTGTAACCTTTGCAATGTATGAATTTGTTGAGTTTATGGCATGATGTCATATTTTTGTTGGTCTTGACTATGTAGCCTAAAACGTTGTGTATTTGTTTGAAAAATAAACTCTTTTTCAGTTTATATCATAGAAACAAGTGCGTACTTATAAAATAAAGTTGAAAGCAACTTTTAGCTGTAGAAACCAGAACTGTCGTGGATACATAATATTTTTTTTGTACATGTCTCTCTTTCACTAAAATACAAACAAAATTAGAATTTTATTAATATCTAATCACATATGGATAATTTGTTCCACAAGATCCAACGATATACAAGCAAAAATAATATTTTATAAAAATTTCCGTGATAAAAAGTACAAATATAATAGAAAATAATTCCTCAAAAAAGTAGAATATTTAACGAAAGAGTTGACATTTTATAATGCTTGTGTCAACCTAGCTATATATGTTTCACTACATTATTAATGCTCGCTTGACTTAACTATCTCTTCATTACATTATATTGCGAAGAATGCAGCCATGAATTATGTATTTTGGAAAAGAACTCAAAAAGCATTATTTACAAGTGTGTTGTGCTATTTATACATGGAGAATGATCAACTTCCGTAACTAACTCTAACTTCTAACTAATTGATTTAAGCATAAGCAGTAGCTAACAACTAAGTCTAATAGCCCCCCTCAAGATGTACGATAAATGTTTTTTATGGACATCTTGGACATTAAAACGGAAAGAGTGGAGAACGGTAGAGGTTTAGTAAACATGTCAGCCAGTTGAAGGTGAGAAGTAATCGGTAATAGCTTGATGAAACCGGCCTTGATCTTGTCTCGAATGAAGTGACAATCAATCTCGATGTGCTTGGTTCGTTCATGGAAAATAGGATTGGTGACAAGATGAATAGCAGAAAGATTGTCACAAAAGATCACAGCTGGTGGAGAAACATGGAATTGCAAGTCCTTAAGTAGTTGTGTGAGCCATACTATTTCAGCTGTTGTGGTGGCCAAGGCGCGATATTCCGCCTCAGTTGATGATCTAGATACGGTCAATTGCTTTTTGGACTTCCACGATATTAAGGCAGCACCAAGAAAGATACAGAAACCAGTTGTCGATTTTCTTGAGTCATGACAAGCCGCCCAATCAGCATCGGAGAATGCCCTTAGCTGAATTGAGGATGAAGCTGAGAAAAAAATTCCTTGACCAGGATTAGACTTAATGTATCTCAGGACCTGATGCACGGCATGTAGATGCGAGGTGCGCGGTTTTGAAACATATTGACTTAGTTTATGAACCGCAAACATGATATCCGGTCGTGTTAGAGTCAAGTATAGAAGCCGACCAATAAGACGTCTATAAGCTGTAATGTCAGTAAGGAGTTCACCATCATCAGAATTGAGACGCAACCGAGGATCCATTGGGACAGTTGCTGGTTTGCATGCTAGGAACCCCGTGTCTTCAAGAAGATGTAGAGCATAATTGCGCTGAGAAAGATAAATGCCAGACAATGATTTAGCTATTTCAAGACCAACAAAATATTTGAGATCCCCCAAGTCTTTTAGTTTAAATCGTCCTTGAATATCAGACTTCAGCTGTTGAATAGCATGGACTGAAGGTCCTGCAATGATGATGTCGTCAACATAGACTAACAGGGCGATAAAACTAAGACCTGAACCCTTGATGAATAACGTATTATCAGATTGGGATTGAACAAATCCCGAATGAAATAAGGCAGTGGAGAATTTGGTGTACCATTGCCGCGATGCTTGCCGTAAACCATAGATGGACTTGTGTAAATGACAAACATATTTAGATCCAGTTGGAGAAGAATGACTACTCAAGTTGTAACCTAGAGGAAGGTCCATATAGACTTCTTCAGACAGGTCACCATTGAGAAATGCATTATTAATATCTAATTGAGCGAGGTGCCACTTTTGACTTGCTGCCAACGCAAGAATGGTTTTAATGGTAGCCAATTTGGCAACTGGAGAAAAAGTCTCAAAGAAATCGATTCCTTCACGCTGAGTATATCCTTTGGCGACTAGGCGAGCTTTATACCGAGAAATAGATCCATCAGAATTGTGTTTGATCTTGTAGACCCACCTACATCCAATGGTTTGTTTGCCCGGAGGAAGCAAAACTACTGACCAAGTTTTATTGGCGTCCATGGCATCAAGTTCATCTTGCATAGCTCGTGTCCAGCAATCAGATTGAATAGCTTGGTGATAAAATTGTGGTTCAACATGAGATGATATGTTGAGTATCAAATTCCTATATGATGGAGATAGGGCCTCATAAGAGATATAGTTGCTAAGAGGGTATACTGCTGTGGAAGATGGAGCAGAGTTGTGGTGTATCATGTGGCAATGATACTGCTGTAAATAAGAAGGTGGTCTAGAAATTCTCGTAGATGTACGAGTGGGAACCAAGGTCGATGATTCGTGTGAACCAATGGATGGATCAAGCGATGTTGTAGGAGCAACTTCTTCTGGTTGCATATGGGAATTATATCTGTTGTCCTGACAAGCAGAAGTATCCACTGGTGCTGGTCGAGGAATAACAATATCTGGGAATGGATCAGTAACATTGCCCTCATGAGGAAGGGAATGGAAAGGAAAAATGGATTCCTTAAATTGCACATCTCGAGAGATAAAGATTTCTTTACTCTCAAGATCCAGTAGTTTATAACCTTTTATGCATGTAGGATACCCAATGAACACACATATGCGAGCCCTCGGCATAAACTTATCTCGATTGGCAGCTAAGGTGGATGAAAAAGCAAGACATCCAAATGCTCTAAAATGAGTATAGTCCACCTGTTGATGATACAGTAGCTCATATGGCGATCGATTATTTGTCCATGGTGATGGAACACGATTCACCAAATATGTGGCTGTGAGTAAACATTCACCCCACATTTGTATAGGAACTTTGGACTGAAAAAATAATGATCGAGCCACATTAAGGAGATGTTGATGTTTCCTTTCAACAACAGAATTCTGTTGTGGAGTTTGAACGCAAGAAAACTGATGAAGAATCCCTCGTTGCTGAAATAAATCAGTGAATGCCAGTTCTTTTGCGTTATCAGTTCGAAATCCTTTAATTTTGACATTGAATTGTGTCTCAATCATGGTGCAAAATCTAGAAACCATCATTGTTGCTTCAGACTTGTGATTTATTAGAAAAACCCATGTAAATCTTGTATGATCATCAACCAAAGTCAAAAAATATCTTCGATTATTGTAAGTAGGAGCATGATAAGGCCCCCAAATATCACAATGTATTAGTTCAAAAGCACAATCAGATACTCTATGATGTGAAACAAAAGGCAAACGTTTTTGTTTTGCTAATGGACATATATTGCAAATGGTGTTATGGCTAGAACTATCTACGTCGAACTTTATATGAGGCTTCAGGATTTGCATAACCTTTATTGATGGATGACCAAGTCTTTGGTGCCAAATGTGAGTTCCAACTAGATTTAGATGAATGTCAGAATGCATCAGTTTCGAGTCCAGAACATACAGCCCTGCTATCCGCTCACCCTTGCCAATCGTCCTCTGTGTTTTGATGTCCTGAATCATAAATGTATCAGAATGGAAAGTGATCATGTTCTGTGTGTTAGCAATAAGGCAGCTGACAGACAGCAAGTTAAACTTGAACTCGGGAATATAAAGTACATCCGAGAGGACCAAAGAATCTCCCAAATTTACATCACCATAAAAATGCACATCCACATATTCACCATTAGGCAATGTCACTCTTGCATTCTGGATTGCCTTAAGAGAAGTGAAATTCCCTTTATTTGAGCAAATATGCCTGGATGCACCAGAATCTACTATCCAACATGTAGATATATTCAATGTATTTGGGATCGAGATGGAGAGGCAAATACCTGGTGTGGATGAGCTATTAGCAATATCATTTGCATCCATTTTCTTATCAGAGGATGAAAGCTGCTGGACAAACATTGCCATTAGTTGTTCCATGTGTCCTTTGTTGAAATTTTGAAGAATGTTGGGGTTGTCCCTAGTTTCATTTGTCTGTTCATGACCAGATACATGATTAACAGAAACATCAGTAGTTCTATTCCCCTGTTTATATCGATTCTTGTATCCAGGTGGATAGCCATGGATTTTATAGCAAGTATCAATTGTGTGGCCCGGAATATTACATGTTGTGCAGTAT
Organism: Primulina eburnea; assembly: GCF_022965805.1. Taxonomy (NCBI): domain Eukaryota; kingdom Viridiplantae; phylum Streptophyta; class Magnoliopsida; order Lamiales; family Gesneriaceae; genus Primulina; species Primulina eburnea. The sequence goes on along the minus strand of NC_133101.1, from coordinate 62,642,279 downwards.
GGTCTATTTCTCTGAAATTTCAGTGGTTTTCGATTGCTTATCTGTGTCTGATTCTGTTCACCCTTGAGTGTAAACGCCATGCCTTGGTTAGGAAGATTTGTGCCTTGATGTGTTCCAACCTCCCGCTGCCGTTCCTCTTGCACAACTAAAGCAAAAACTCGACTGATCGATGGTAAAGGATCAAGTAGTAACACTTGGCTCCGGACTTGTGAGAATGAATCATTGAGACCCATGAGAAAAGTCATTGTGTAGTCCATTTGAACAAATGCTTCGATATTCTTAACCCCACTGCAAATGCACTTCCCACAACTGCACATGGGACGAAAATGATTCAACTCTTCCCAAAGAGCTTTCAGTTTTGTAAAATAAACGCTCACAGGATCTTGATTTTGATGAAGTTGAATCAAATCTCGTCGAAGCTGGAAAATTCGAGGACCATTGCTTTGCTGAAACCTCTCCTTGAGATCATTCCAAATTTCAAAAGCTGATTCCGAGTACAATACACTCGCTGATATGTCCTTAGAAACAGAGTTCAATAACCAAGAAATGACGACGTTGTTGTTGCGATTCCATGCACTCATTAAATTGGATTCCGATTCCAATGGCTTTGTGAGCGAACCATCAATGAATCCTAATTTGTTTTTGACAGATAATGCAATTTTCATTGCCCTACTCCATGATGCAAAGTTGTCACCTGTTAGTTGTTGAGAGACCAGCGTAATTCCTGGATTGTCTGAGTGATGAAGAAAGTACGGACTCGACGGATCATCGATCACAGATCTGACTGGCAAATTCCATGCTTGTGGACCTGTGTTCGCCATGGATTCTGAAATAATAGAACTAAATGAATATTGAGATTTAGGGAATTATACGAATTCACCGATTGCGTTTCGAATCTTCGATCTGTAATTCTGACTTTGCAATTCGGAATCCTCGATCGGAGATGCAGATAACTGCCAAATTGAGCTGCCAAATTGAGTTCTGAATCTTCGATCTCTAATGTCGATAATAGCAACTCAGATTCTTCGATTGGAATAAAATTTGAATTGGAAGCTCTTTTTGCTCTGATACCATATTGCGAAGAATGCAGCCATGAATTATGTATTTTGGAAAAGAACTCAAAAAACATTATTTACAAGTGTGTTGTGCTATTTATACATGGAGAATGATCAACTTCCGTAACTAACTCTAACTTCTAACTAATTGATTTAAGCATAAGCAGTAGCTAACAACTAAGTCTAATACATTATTGGCATAAACTTTCCTCTTAGGTTTGTTAAGTTTTTTTATGTTTTGTCTTTTTTCTAAGTTAAAATTCAAATTTATGGAATATTCAATTTGATTCTGTATAAGAATAATAATAATTGATATAAAACCTCTAAATGGCGTACAAACTTCATGCATTTAATCAAATTAAGGAGTGGACAAAATCTATCAATGTGGCCCTGATTTTACCCATGGAAAATTGTCAACTTTGTGTTCATTTTCAAGCATGGGCATTAATAGGGCAGAATGGCACACGTGAGCATATCCTTAAAAGAAAATAGTAATAATGTACGGTTCTAGCTAGATTTTCAAGTCCACTATACTCATAGCGAGTGTTTAAATTTGACATCTTGTGACACCAATTCCTCCCTATACATGGTTTATTCTATCTTACCCATATGGGCAGAGGCGGTGCCAGAAATATGACTCTGTTCGGGCTAGAATTTTAAACTCTAAATTTTTTAATATTTTAAATTGATATACCCAGGCTAATATCATATTATTCTAAAATTATACAAAATTTACCTATAATTTTTTTCAAAAAAAATTGGGCCACCCGGGCTAAAGCCCGAGCAGAAGCTCACGTAGCTCCGTCCCTGTATATGGGCATTGTCCCCATGATAGATGACCAAGATTTGTCCATGCATATATAGTACCGACTTTTTTTTTTGAAATTGTATGTGTGGCAAGATCTTACCTGTTGAAATGAAGTGAGGGTAATGCCATAGGTAGGATATCATTAACTATATATATATATATATATATGTAGGCATCACATTCCACTAACATTCCCTCAATCATAAAACAATTCAATTCAGTTTCGATTATCCGCCGAATTGAATCATTAGTTTGATTTTTAAAAATATACACAGAGACAGCAGTTTATTAGAGAAGAAGTAACTAGCTAGAGATGTCTTCTCACGGCGGCAACAGCGTGGCGAGGATGGTGATAACTGCGGTGGTGCTGGTGATCTTTGCCGGATATCTCTTACTGTGGATAATGACACCCACTAATACTTTTAGACAGACTTGGCTGATGGACCTCCGAACCCAAACCGCCTCCACTTTCTTTGGAACCACCCAAGGTAAGTTACTTATATTAGGGATAATAATTTTCTCCGAACACGACGGAGAATCCGAAACCCGACCCGAATGGAGGAGGTTATAGTTGATGCTATTTTTCTTGTATAATGATGTTATGATAAATTGTTTCTAATATTTTGTTATTTTTTTATAATGTTTAATTTGCTAATTTTTATATTTTTTGCTTATCGTTATCAACAATTTAGTATATATACAAAAGTTACTCGAGATAATTCAAACTTAAAAAAAATATATAATTATAGGTGGTAATAAGATATTTCGGTATGGTATGAATATTCAATTATTCAACGAGTATGAAGATCAGGGGCGGATTTAGTGTAGGGCGAACGGGGGCCACGGCCCCCCCAAAAAATCTAAAAAAAAATTTTAGCGACGCTTGTGACGGAAACCGTCGCAAACTCCTATTTGGCGGCCACGGCCCCCCAAAAAATCTAAAAAAAATTTTTTAGCGACGGTTTGACAAAAACCGTCGCAAAATCCGCGACAGTTTATTAAAACCGTCGCCATATAGCGACGGTTTGCTCAAAAACCGTCGCAAAATAAACTAAGTGGCCCCCAATGTCAAAATCCTAGATCCGCCCCTGATGAAGATAACGATGAAATTGAATATCCAATGAGTATAGAATGAGGATTAATATAATAAATGTAAATGAAGACGGAAGATATGAAATTCTACCCAAACCATCCCTAATTTATATTGTATATTGAATGAGTTATGAAAAAATATAAAGAAATTAATTTAGTTGAAAATTATGGTTGTTCCGTCTGTACTCGAGTCGTCTTATAAACAACTTATTTCCATATTAACATACCCATCATCGTAAGTTACTGACATATATTATCAGATTTCATGTAGTATCGAGAAGATTGCACTGTAGCATAATATTGATTGAAACCTGAAGTTTTGAATTATTTACATGCTCAGTTCAACTTCATTTCCGTGTTTTCAGGTGCGACTTATCTAGTTTTCACGTTTCCGATATTATTCATTGCCACCTTGGGGTGTGTGTATCTCCATTTAGGAAAGAAAACAAGGGAGAATAATCATACCGAAGGGTACGTGTATCCACAACCAAATCATCGATAACATATATAATGAATATTAATTTGGGTTTTTTTACGAGGTTGTTCGGCTCAAATCCAAGAAATGTATTTGTTTCATGGGGTTATTATTTCTTTAAACTAATGTTAATGAACGTTCATGCATGCAGATCACGTGCAGAGATCTGTAAGTTGGGATTATGGAGGAGGCCAGTTATCGTCAAAGGACTGGGAATAGTGTCTCGGATTGAGCTTGCATTTTTCCTCATGTTTATTGCTCTTCTTCTTTGGAACTTTGCTACTTATCTGCGTCTCAGTTTTCGCACTATTACACCCATTTCTGCAGCAAAATCTGGAGAGAAAGTGTGAGTAATTAATATGATTATATGATCAGCACGACAAATCTTAAACGTGATCGTTGTACATGTGTTAGTACGATATATGCGTTATATATTTTGAAATTTTTTACGGCGTGATCAACTCATCCAAGTATGTTAATACGTAGCATTATGTTTACGAAAAATTAAATAATTTTTCATATTAATTAAGTATTAATTGCAAGTGGATGGCGCATGACTGCAGGTGGGAAGCAAAGCTAGACTCGGTGGGGCTCCGCCTTGGACTGACAGGAAACATAGCCCTATCTTTCCTATTTTTCCCTGTGACACGTGGCTCGTCGGTTCTGCCGCTGTTCGGCCTCACATCCGAGGCCAGTGTGAAACACCACATATGGTTAGGACATATTGTGATGACCCTTTTCACTGCGCATGGCCTTTGCTACATTATCTTTTGGGCCTCCACACATGAATTATCGGAGGTATATGATTCTGATCATTTGTAGTTTGTTTTTACAAATACTAAATACCCTCAAATATATTTTAAAATTTCCTCTTCCTCTTCATCTAAAGTCCTTGATTTGGCCACCACTGTATCGAAAACAATTAACTCACAGAAGTACGTATACAATAGTTGATCAAGTAGCATTAAAAATGGGATAAAATAAAAAAATACATGTAACAGGAATAACTTGTTGTAGCTGCAAATTTCAGATGCTGAAATGGGAAAACACTGGCGTGTCCCATGTAGCAGGAGAGCTATCTTTATTAGCAGGATTGGCTTTGTGGGTTACAACATTTCCAAGAATAAGGAGAAAGATATTTGAGCTATTCTTCTACACACACCACCTATACATTCTCTTTGTTTTCTTCTATGTAGTCCATGTTGGCATTAGCTACACCTCAATTATGCTCCCTGGCTTCTTCCTCTTCATGATCGATCGATACCTCCGATTCTTGCAATCGAGACGAGGGGTGCGTCTCATATCTGCTAGGATTCTGCCCTGCGAAACCGTCGAGCTCAACTTCTCGAAAAGCATAGGTTTAAGTTACACCCCAACCAGTATCATGTTCTTGAATTTGCCCACCATTTCCAAGTTGCAATGGCATCCATTTACCATAACTTCCAGTAGCAGTCTGGAATCTGATAAGCTCAGTGTCATGATCAAAGGTGAAGGAAAATGGTCTAAAAAGCTGTATCAGATTCTATCTTCAGGTTCTCCTCCAGTTGAACGTCTAGACGTCTCTGTCGAAGGACCTTATGGGCCTGCTTCCACAGATTTCCTAAGGTACATACATACCTACGTACCTTATACGATTATGGTTGGGAAGTATCCTACAATAATTTCACCCATATAAATAATTGATTATTGTGATCAAAATTATGACGGAATGCAGGCATGACTTGCTAGTGATGGTGAGCGGGGGCAGTGGCGTAACACCTTTCATTTCCATCATTCGGGAGCTCATTCACACGAGCCAAACGTTGAAACTCAAGACACCGAAAATTCTACTCATTGCGGCATTCAAGAGCTCTGCCGATCTAACAATGCTCGATCTCATTCTCCCCATATCTGGTGCACCCTCCATGTTTTCGGACCTGGTGATCCAGGTAGAGGCCTACGTGACACGAGAAAAAGAACCCACCATCCAGCAGAGGAAGGGAGTTAGAGCCGTGTGGTTCAAGCCGAATCCGTCTGATGCTCCCATAACTCCAATCTTAGGCCAAAACAACTGGCTTTGGCTCGGGGCCATAATCTCATCTTCCTTCATAATATACCTTATTCTCATTGGCATTGTGACCCGATTCTACATATACCCTGTCGATCTTAACTCGAATAAGATCTTCTCGTCGTCCTCAAGAGCTGCGCTGCACATATTGTTCATATGTGTCGGCATTATCATGGCGTCAACTGTTGCTTTTCTATTGAATAAGACAAGAAACTTCCAGGAAACGTCACAGATTCAGAACATGGAAGGGGCAACTCCCATAGCTTCAACAAACTCACTGTACTATAATGCAGATAGGGAACTTGAGAGCTTGCCTCAGCAGTCAATTTCGCAATCTATCAACGTGCATTACGGTGAAAGGCCTGATCTCAAAAGTACGTAAACAAATATATACACTGTGATCATTTTTGGATCCTTGAACTAAATTTTCTCATAATCTTGTGGTTTTTTCTATAGGATTTCTACTCGAAATCAGAGAGTCAAGCGTTGGGGTTCTTGTTAGCGGGCCTAAGAAGCTTCGGCACGAAGCAGCGAAAATATGTTCATCTCGTTTGGCAGCGAATCTTCAATTCGAATCCATCAGCTTCAGTTGGTGATTTTGACAATTTCATACGTACGGAAAAAAGACACAATACATACACACACATACACACTAGGAAAATGAACGTATGTTACAAGTGGTTGATAAACGATCGAAACATAATTATGAAATTTAGATCATGTCTCAAATCGTTTGAATAACATTATGTTTAATAGTATTTGTCAATATAAACAGATCAAAACACAATAGATAAAATAGCATCTTGACCATGAACATATATGCTAATTTATTCGTATGACAAACTTTTAAATCAACGTGACTATGACATAATAACAATTTTGTCAAACCAGAAAAGATTTTTTTCATCCAAATAATATTCATAAAAGAAAAACAATAAAAATAAATTAATAGAATAATGAATTTTATTATGACCCAAACCACAGTAGCACACAAAATTATAAGAGATAGTAAAAAAATTCTCTTAATTAACTAAAATTGACATACTATTGTTAAATCACTTGCTATCATGAAGGATTTTCATTCTCACGATTGTAATATAATAAAATAGGATATGATAAAAAATGAGAATGACTTGAACATTATCGACTATAATATAGCGAATTTCTACATATCTAACATCATCTTTTGGACAAAACTAAGCGAAAAAATTGTAAATGGGAAGTGTATTTGTGTCCTCCCCCTGAGTAAAATCAAATTTATCAATAATAATATCATTCTTTCGTAACCAAATTGTGAAATAACACAAAATTTTTGTGAGAAAAATATTTTATTTGGATCACTCATTAAAAACTATTATTTTTATGTCAACTTTTTTTGTTGTAAATATGGACAAAATTGACTCATCTCACTAATAAAGATTCATGATACCATCTCACAAGAGCTTTATATCTTTTTAATGTTAAAATTATAAATTTTTATCCTTATAATGCGTTTGAATTTGTATAGGGGAGGGGATAATTTTATTTATTTACAATTGTAAAACAATTAATTTATGAAAATTATATCGCTTAAATTAATATTATATAATATATTATAAAATACGAAAAAAATTAGACCATAAAAATTTGTCATTACTATAATTCATCAAGCATCTCTCCATATTTTCTCATGATCATGAGTCGCAATTTCATCATCTCGGTTAATAATTAATAAGAATTAATTAGTCATTGTTATTACTAATGTTATTAATTATTAGCTCATACACCACCATTTTTGTCATGTTAAATTTTATTAGTTAGAAAAAGATGAAAAAGTTGAGCACGATTATGGATGTAATTTATTGACAACCTTATAATAATTATTAATTGAATTGAAAAATATCGTTATATTATATTTTATTTTAATTCAAATTTAGTAATTTTTGAATGTAGAAATTATATATATATATATATATATATATATATATATATATATATATTGAGCACGATTATGGATGTAATTTATTGACAACCTTATAATAATTATTAATTGAATTGAAAATTATCGTTATATTATATTTTATTTTAATTCAAATTTAGTAATTTTTGAATGTAGAAATTATATATATATATATATATATATATATATATATATATATATATATATATATATATATTGAGCACGATTATGGATGTAATTTATTGACAACCTTATAATAATTATTAATTGAATTGAAAATTATCGTTATATTATATTTTATTTTAATTCAAATTTAGTAATTTTTGAATGTAGAAATTATATATATATATATATATATATATATATATATATATATATATATATATAATTGTTATAATAGTTAGGTATATATAACATCTATACATTATTCAAATCAATTAATTTAAAATTTATAATGTCTATTTATCATCAATTAACTTGCATAAAGTAATTATCGATTTCAGTTATTAATTTAAGGAAATGAATATTAGTTTAGTAAAATTGAAATGAAGTTTTCTTAATTCATTACTTTAAACAAATATATTTTATACATAAAAAAGGTCAATAGATTATTTTTTTAGTTTATTTTCAATTCTTATATCAAAATATATTATTGTTTTTTTCTTTTTAAAAATACAATTTATGTTCATAGACTTTCTTTAACAAATACAATGTTTTATTATTTCTTTATATAAGCTAACAATACGATGGTTTTTGAAATATTTCGAATTTATGTGGCTATAATTTGGAATATAATCTTTCATGAACAATTGTTATCACATGTTCTTAGTTATTTCAAGAATTATAATTAAGTATTATTTTATATCTTCAAGATGTAATGTTTTTAATTTCAGGAGCGCATATTTATCATTTAATTGATGTAATGAGAGAAAAAAATATCAACATTATGTACCAAAAAATATCAACATTATGTACCAAATAATAAATCATTATTTCAAATTTTATCATTTATTTGGATTTACATTTTTCCGAATAAAATGATATTTGATAGATTAGATCATGTTATGTAAAAAATAAAAATCATTTTATTATTAATTTAATTTTTTGTTTTATTATACTATGGATTTTGCTTTCATGCTAATAAAAATAAATAGATGGAAAAATAAAGGATGGTTTCCATATTTTCCGCATGTTGTAATGAAGGTGGACAAATGAACCCAGAAAGCCTGAAAATATAAAAGGAAAGCTCAATAAAAAAAAAAAGAACAAAAAGAAAGTAAAAACAAACAAAATATCTTACAACCTCCAGCGAACCGATTTGTTGCTACTGTACTGGGAAATTCCAAGCTGAATCGATTGTGGATGAGATGGGAGGGTACAGCACCGTCTGCAGATTTCAATTTGTGGGAGTTTTTGTCAATTTTTTTTCGTTATACTCTTCCAAATTCTTATCTCCCATCTTCCTGTTGCATAAGTTTCCAGTTTTTGGTCACAGTAATTTCAGTTGATACTATTAATCAACTCTAGTTTCTGAGTAAGCTTCATATTTTTAGATCTGAAACCCACTTGCGATTTGGTTGCTAATCTCTCTTCTTAACTTCGTTTCTTGATTATTTGCTGCATCGTTTCGTTCATCTGCTGTATTTCTTTATAAAGATTGGATTTTTCTTGAGTTCGTATAGGGTATATGAAGTACCCAGTTTGCGAATCTGCCGGGTTCTTGAAATGTGCAATTTTACAGTGGAGGAAAGTTAGGTAATTCGAAGTTTACTTCTAATCTAGCTTTGTTTCTATTTCTTCAATTTCTGTTGTAATTTGGAGCATTTAGTCAATTGGTATAAAGATTTTGTTCTTTATCTACGTATATGTACCTCGAGGGTCATTGAATGAGTCATAAGGAATCCAAGGTTCTTGTTGGTTGCACCTTTTTTAGATTTAGTTCCCATTAGCTTTACCTGTTTGGATATACATTTGAGTGGCGACGTTATACTGTGGAAATGGATTATCGCCGAGAAATTGGATTTTCTGGTGGAAATGTTGTGCAAATACTAACCGGAAACTCCGGAAATGGTGTTGATGAGAATTGGAGTCCTGGGTCCACTGATCATGCTATTTGGGCAACTGAAGATGAGTATGGGATGTGGAATGGAGAAGCCTCCATGGACATGAATACAAATTTGAATTATGAGGGGAGGTCATCCCAATCTCGATCGGGAAGTGAACCTCCAAGTAAAAGATCCAGGAGTTCCCAATCAGTGGATGTGACAGCTTCTAACCGGTCCAGAGCCATTGGAAAGATGTTCTATAAAACCAAACTGTGTTGCAAATTTAGAGCTGGCACTTGTCCATATATCACCAACTGCAATTTTGCCCATAGCATTGAAGAACTTAGGAAACCTCCCCCGAATTGGCAAGAAATCGTGGCCGGCAATGATGATGAGCGGCCCATGTCGTCGGAGCCGAGGGAGGAATTTCAGATACCAATATTTGGGGTTAGTGACGAAGCACAGAGGTCTTATAAAGGGCGGCATTGCAAAAAATTTTATACCGAGGAAGGATGTCCATATGGTGAGAGCTGTACGTTCCTTCATGACGAGCAATCAAAATCCCGTGAAAGTGTTGCGATAAGTTTGGGCCCGGGAAGTGGTGGTGGATATGGTGGAAATGGAAGTGGATCAAACTTGAAGCCTTCCAATTGGAAAACGAGGATTTGTAACAAGTGGGAACTAACAGGGTATTGTCCCTTTGGTAGCAAGTGTCATTTTGCTCATGGAGCTGCAGGTATAATTTTATACTAGCATTTTTAATCCCCAACAAAAGCACGTCAAATTCGTTCTTTTTGCTGCTTTTAGTTATGAATTTGAGATTTTCTTACCTATTTTCAATACTGAGCGAATGCATTTCATGCTTTATGTAAATATCTTATGTTCTACGTGCGGTAGATGAGCTTGGATTTTTTTGCATCATATAATTTCATAAGCCTTTTATGATATGAAATGTCATTTTAATTGCTTGAGAGCCGTATCATAGTAATCAAAATGCATTGATGAATTATATGACAACAATAATTACACTCTGCTTTGCCCTTCAAATCTTTGGTGGTGTACCCATCCCCTCTAGCCCATGTTCTTTTCCATGAATGCACTAGTCAGCAAAATACCGATTCAATTCGTTTTACTACCCTAAATGAATTTTTTTGGAATCTCTATCTGCTTTCTTATGGAAACCACAAAAATGCCCTCGTTGGGACTTTATGATAAAAGTAATTTTTTGTGCCATCTGATTAAACCACTGAAGTGACACCCACACGAAATCCTTCAAGTGACATCAAGAATCCCCTTTTGAATAAGCCATTGATATGTCTAGTGCAGCTTATTGCTCAACATTTAGGAGCTAATTGTTGTCTCCAAAATTTACAAATATCATGGATTCATGATATTGACCCTTAAGCTGTCAATTGGTTAAAGGAGTTGATGAATTGATGACATGCACATGTTTCTCAGGCTGTTTACTAGTGAACTATTTTGAACCCAAGCTCTTTGCTTTTGGCAATAGATGAAGGATCAATCAAACCAAGTTAATCCATGGCAATCTAACTCTGCTTCCAGTAAAAAATTTCCTCGTTTCTTTCGTAATTTGTCAATTTATTGTACGAGTCCGTGAGTTTATAACATTATTTGAATCGTCCTGAGACAGAACTGCATCGTTATGGTGGAGGGGCATCAGACGCAGAAGCCGTAGATTCTTCTACTCCTGATGCCAAGCATGGAACAGTCCCTCCTAAAACTTCAGTCGACGCTGTTGTCACAACTGTCCCTTCTGTTCCTCATTCGGATTTGTATCATGTTGGAGTTCCATCACAAAGGTTGCCTACTATGGTACAGAAGACTGGGCACAGACCAACTCAGAAATGGAAAGGTCCAGATAAAATTAGCAAAATCTATGGTGATTGGATTGATGATCTCTGAGTTGGTTTTGAATCCTATTATCATGAAAATGACTTTTTTCTCAAAGAATAAAATTATCGCGTCCCTGCTAAATATAAGGCATCAAGTGTAACCTCATAGCTCCTTGTTGTTGGATTGGATTGCTGCTTGTAATCTCACTCCTTGTATTCCATGTGAATCTGTGTTTTGTATCACGATTTGCGAGCCAAGGGCCCAAGACTCTATTCTGGTTTTCCAGTGGCTTATGCTAACTTTTATGTGCATCGATCTCGGATTTAAATGAGCCCGAGTCAAGTTTGAGTAACTCCGGCATTACCTTTGGCTCGAATGGTGGTCAAGTACTTGAATCGGGTTGTGATTTTGTAATCGTATGGTATCATTTTCTGTGTTTTCGAAAAAAAATTCTATTCATTAATTTGCGCACTTCATAACATAATCTTTTCACCTAATCCTTTCGTCACTTTTAAAACATAGTTATTATCATATTAGATTATATTTTGAATAAATGTACTATATTTTAAAAAGTGTAAGAATTATATCTAAAAAATCCCCAAATTTTCTCCCAGACTTTTTTTTAAAATTTTTATTTTATAGATTATTGATTAATATTCTTGCCCTGATGGCGACCTACGCGATCGAGTTTCTGAAGCCTTTGAAAAAACACTAGTGCACTAGGCAGGAGAAAACTTCTTCGTGCACACGCAGTTGCCCATTGACGTGGTTGCATCATATGTTTGCAATAAATGAGATGTTATTTTTGTTTATTAATTAATTTCGTTTATTCTTCAATTTCCTCTTGTTTTATTCTAGTCTTATTTCATTTCATAGTTTATTAGGTATAGTGAATGAGTTTTAATTTAATATTAATAAACATCATTTAATAATATGAGATGGAATGAAGAAGTATGATACAAGATCTCAGTGGAATTATTTGTAGCGTGTAATTATCGATTTGGGTTTTGTCTACGTGGATGTAATTATGTTCCTTCTTTATCTTGTTCCATCCATCCATCCCACTTGCGGTCAAATCAGCTATTAAGAACAGGCGTGAATGAGGAAACAAACGTTTTCCTCACTAATGAACTACACTTCGTTGACAACTTTAACTTGGATAGAAGCCTTTCTTTCTTATTTTTCAGAACTAAAAAGAAGAAAATGGAGGAAATTATAAATGTACAAAAAGAGTTGTCAAATACGAAAAATGCTAGCACGTGAAATGACATACTTACAAAAGACAGTTTAAAGAATTGGTGAACTAACAAACCAGAGTTGAGTTGCGGAAGGATTAAAAATATAATCTTTATTCACATTTAGCTTTTAAGCCTTCCTCCAATAACACAAGACTAGTAATTTCTTCATGCCGTGCTCGGTGGTGTTAGTCTGAAGAACAAAGATTAATGCAGAAATTAAACATCGTCATTTTCTCTTAAATATTTACTCTAGTGTAAAAAAAGTAGACGGGGAGGGGCAAAGATTTCTTTTTTAAAAAATGGGAGTCAAGAATTTTGGTGCTGGAGATGTATTTTGGATAGTACACATGAAATCGGGTTTTTACGTAGTAGCAAACGACTGGCGCTTTTTACCTCAGTAAACGAAACTTAAACCTAAGGAAATGATTCGAGGATAAAAATTTGGCAGTTACTTGGGCAATTTAAAACATGGGGCATGAATAAATCTCTAGATATCCTATTTCAAAAGGTATATTTTCAATCTCACACTCCACGTGATGATAGGAATGAGGCTTTTCATAAGAATTTGAAAAAAAAAAAAATCACACATCTCACAGATCTAGATGCACCGGATGAGAAATTGGATTGCCATTTGCAATGCCAATATACCTTCAGTTTATAATGATGGTATTGCTGTGTTTCCTCTTTCTTTTCCTGGCATTCCTAAGTATCCGTGCAGTCTCCTCCTCCACCGCCTCGAACGAATATTCCTCGTTATCTACCAAAACAAGCAGACATTCTATAATCATTAACGTAGGACAGAAATATCAATTACTGCATACGGATAAATCAACAAAAGTCGTTCTAGAAGATATCACGGAGAGGATACCTCTCCCCTTTTCTTTAAGCAAGCAGGAGAAACCTCCATCAAGCTCCTCATCCGATTCAATCAAAACTCTCCATTCCCGTTCCTACATCGATATTCATTTACTATTAGCCAGTTGAGGTTTCTGCGGCTAGCAATTTTACATATTTTGTAATATAGCACCAGTAAATTCAACAACACTTTTACCTGGTTAATGATTTTGTTACAATTTCCAACTTCAAAAGTTGCTTGCTTGGGTTTTACAGACGTCCATCTGCCCATTTCATCCTTCGGGACTAAACAAGCTTGCTGTGCTTTCACATGCATTGTTGCACTACAAAGAAGAGAAAAAACATTAATTTCAATAAAATACCAAGAATATTATAAATATTGGTAAGGAACCAAAAAAATCACAAGAAGTTTTTAGTTTTCTTGAATCCCACATGTTAAACAGAATTGGCTTGGGATGGATACGTTTTGGAAGATTTTTGTGTGATAGATTAAATAGAAGACAAAATATAGAGCAGATAAGGGAAGCCAAGAATACATACTTGGTAGGGAAAAACACTTCGTGCATGGTGCCACAAACTTTGGCAGCCTGCAAGTGACAAATATGCAGACATTCTTAAAATTTTTCTAGATACTTTAAACACCTAAAGGTCAGGTAGTTGTCCATCTCTCCATAGAAGAGTACCTCACGTCCGTGAATGGGAGAAGTTTCTTGTAATTGTATAAACTTCTTCATGTTACAAGCAATTGCCTGCAAATGGTTGAAAAATTTATCATCAAGCAACCATGCTGGATTCAGTTGTCAGTAGCTGTCTATATATTAATTTCAAAAATGTCCCATAGGATCCAAGATCATGTCCTCCAAACATTTGCATTTCCCAACTACATTGTTGAACATATACATGCCTGCATATCTTTGCTGAAATTCTTGAAGAGGTGGTGCTGCAGCTTTGTCATTTGAGTGTCAATTTTCTCCGATAGAGACGAAAGTATTGAAAAAATTTCCCTGTAATTCTCTTGGTTGCTTTTACTCTGCTTGATTTGATCAGACACGGATGTCAAACCCAAGTCAAGTCGAGTTTTTATATCTTCTTGTCCTTTGCTCTGGAGAAAGCACAGCTTGAATTAGATTTTGGTTTCCTATTTATTCAACAATAATGACAAGAGAAGACATCAGAGAATCTGTTAAGGTCTAGTTACCATTAACAGCATTGAATCATCGAGAGCGATTAACTTCTGCCTCACGCCTTCCACTATGCACGAATTATAAATTAATTAGTCAAGTGTCATTACTAACATTTTATCAAATTTATACGTCGCATCTTGTCTTTTTATGTATAGCTCTATACAGCAGGTGACTCCAGGAAATATAAGACTTAATTTTTTTAAAAAAATCTACATCATCCTCTGAAGAAACCATAAAGTAAGAATTCACGCAACCTCAAGTAGAACTACAGTATTCCTCGAGTGGAGAGGCAACACAGTTCGAAGTGCAACCGTCACAGGTGATGCACAAAGAACCATTCCATAGTATAGCTATTTTGTATTTCATTAACAATCCATAGATACGTAACACTCACTCTCTAATGCTACTTCTTTTGTACCCTTGTTCCCTTGCATGATGTCACTCTGAACTGAGTCCAAGATCATTCCAAGCCTGCTAAGTGAAGTTTCGACCATTCCAATTCTGTGTTCAAGCTCTTCACTGATCTGGCCTGCTCGAGTAAAACAAAAGATACATCAGTGATTAACTGTAACATCATGATGATGATAATACCATCTTTGGGTCTCATTATTTTAAATCAAACAACAAAATCTTATCCCTTTTTTAAAAGAATATAAACTGACGTATTTCCTTCTTTTTTTAACTCCTAAAAGACTCAGTAATGAATTTCCATCTTCGTGATGAAAATAACAAACTATGCTATCCACATTAGTCATTCTAGTTCATACATTTGTGATCTTGGCCAGTCCACTTGCGTATTAAAGTGCTGGAAGTTTTAGGTATCATCATCATCTGTGTCTCTTCTCGTGTGCAGTTGATTGGAGGCAAGCAAGATGTCCTCTTCAATGAATTCTCTCTTTCTTGAGATCCTA
This sequence comes from Primulina eburnea, assembly GCF_022965805.1. NCBI lineage: Eukaryota > Viridiplantae > Streptophyta > Magnoliopsida > Lamiales > Gesneriaceae > Primulina > Primulina eburnea. The sequence goes on along the minus strand of NC_133101.1, from coordinate 62,626,776 downwards.
TTTTCTACATTAAAATTCAAACACACTCATTAAAATTCACACACATTTTAGAAAGATTCAAGTGGTATAAACCAACAAAGCAACAAATGCTCTAGGAAGAAATAGTTGTTTTTTATTCATAATAAAAAGGAGAAAGAGTTTTGCATACATCGAGGCACGTGAAATATTATGTAGACAATATAAGAAAGTCAAAGAGTTCTCATTCTGTTTGTCACATCAATTGAAACATGAATCAATTAGACAAGCGCATGTGTAGTATCACTTTACAGAAACCACAAAAAAGGAATTGGCAGAATATTAGCAAATATAGAAGTAGAAACAAACAAAAATTTATGTTTGGCATGCACCCGTGTTATCTGTGGATCCTCTGCAATTTCTTGTAAACCAAAGTAAAATAAATTTAACCTTCAATGATTTGGAAACATCAGGTTTGCAATAACAAATGCATCTCATTTAAATATTTGAATATGTTATTGCACACCAGTATATACATTGTATTCATAAGCACATATGTTATATTGTAACCACCTCGCTAGTGAGGATCTCATCCTGAGAATTTTGTGAAAACTGAGAAAAGAGACCGTGTTGAGATGAAATCCCCTGTGATAACGATTGTTGTGACTGTTGTGGTCGCAGATCTGATGTGGCTCGATTTCTGCCGAAGATCGAGGAAGACTCTGATCCGTTGTGTACTGCAATTGATCTCCTATATGCATCATGCATAAACGCAGAGCGTTAAACCTTCAATATGACTGCATAACACTCATCCATAAAACAAGGAACAATGATATCATCAATTTTTCATCACACGTGTCCTATCACTGTATTCCTCCCAGAGATTTGGCATATAAATATCCACAATAGCAAAACCTTAACAATCAACTGCCTAAATTATTATTTCATGCAGCACAAACAGCAAATTCGATTCCCTAACTGATAAAATTTAACTCGAACTTCGAAATCCATACACATCCAATAGATAAGTGGAAGTACGTATCAGAAATCGTAGGATATATTAGCAGTACAATGAGTTTCAGTCTCAATATATAAGAAAACGTAATGCAGAAGAAATAAAACCTAGATTGAGGGGGAAGAACGGATATGGAGCTCAAATCGCAGGCTTTGTTGATCTTCATCTTCATCCAATCGATCGCAATTCGCAACTCAAAATAGATTATATGTAAACGTCGGGAGATGTAGAATTATGATTTTCGTACTGCTGAAGTGTGTGTGTGATGACTGGAAATGGAGGGAGAGCGGGAAGTCGAAAGGGTATTTATAGTGCCGAAATTTGGATGTGGTCGAGTGTGGACGTGTACCACGAGATGGGCTGTGATTCTATTTGGGCCTTGATTTCGCTCTCATTCTAGTCTCTAGACATTGTATATTGGTAAGTTTGGTCTTGGATCTGTGCATGGTAAGTAACATAGTTCTAAAAAGTCCGTTTAAGTATGAAGTTCGAAAAAAAGTTCCGCTTTGGAGAAAAGCCATTAAACTGTAGTTTGTCCGAATTAAGCGTAATTAAGGGGTTTTATTAAGTGTGTTTAAGCACAATTAATGACATTTATTTATTTTTAATTTTTTTTATTTTGAAGGTATGTCTTTTATTTTAAAATAATAAATTAAGTTTATAATTTAGATGTTTATTTTTTAATTTTAATTACGATTAAGTATGTCTGATAATTATTTGACAAATATTTAACATTTTTTAATGTGATTAGTTGCAAAAACAAATAAAGATTGTAAGTTTTAGATTTTTATGCTTTTTTGAATATGAGAATTAATGTATCAGACTTAAATTTATCATATTTATGTATTTTTTTTATCTATTTATTGGTTTGAGATAATTACAATTATACAAAAGATAAAAACGCTTTTGCACGCTTAAGCATGTGTTAATCTCGCTGAAAGCTTGAAAAGCTTGGAGCTCGACATACGCACTTCGGGACGCTTCATGCTTTTTAGAACCTTGATAAGTAGAACCATATATACATATATATATTTAAAATTAATTTCCCTACGTAATAATGTCTCTTACTATATTTATTTTATTTAATAAAGTAAGAGAGCAATATAAAACAGTGAATATATTATATTGTAATTTTTCTCTTACTAGAATATATTATATTGTAATTTTTCTCATTTGTAAAAATTTCCTTCCATAACTTTCTTCCCATTTATCTTTTATATAATTATTTTAATAATCATTTGTTTTTTACAGCTTAATAAAATTTATTTATTAAAAAAATTAATAATTCGATATATAGATTACGTACATGATACATGGCATCATGTGTGTTTTGCATGTCAGTAAGTAATAATTTTATGGACTTTTGTTGTATTTCACGCTAACTTCTTTTTATCAAATGCAAAAATTATAACATATAATAAAGATAAATGTTAAATTTATTGAATACTAGGGAAGTGAATGCAAAAAACTATATAGTTATCTAATATAATTCGTGAACACTCATCCCATAAACAGAGTTCCAAATTTTTTTGGATCCTGCATTATTGGGATAGAGATGGCTGTGGTGGAAATTCCACTGTCCATGGACAGAATAAGGTGTTCAGAGGCTGATACATTCATCAGGTAGAGGGCAGGGTGTGGGTAGTAATGAAATTGTGGAGGAAGAAGTGCCTAGCAGGCCATCGTATATGAAAGAGGATGTGATGTACGTTGCTTTCCGAAAAGATGTGAAGGAGAGTTATCCAGTTTTGATGTATGCGTGGAGGAACTCAAGAGGGATGAAAGTATATATACTGCGCATGTTCATCAACCAGATGAGAAAATACCTATTCGTTAGTGCATGGATGATTATTATTACTTGTACATTGGACTCCTTTTTCTTTTGGAGATGACATTCTAATTTTTCTTTGTCCTGTTTTTTCGGAAGATTTCCTCTGTTAATCTGCTGTATTGTTGTTTGGCTTGGATCTTGATCAATTTTTCTGTGTGAAAGTGCAGTATGTGAATGGTATTTCGCATGTGTGTTTGAATGAAATTATTTTTGCCCAAGATTTATGAATATCTCGAGTTTATGGAGGTGAACATGCACATAATTTTAGGTTGAAAAAAAAGTCATCTATTTTTAATCCCATTTTTCTCTTTGTAATGTATGGATCATATCTGTGATGGTTTGCCTTTCAAGTTACAATTAAACTGAAGATTATGACTATAATCTTGTGTCATCAGTTGGTTCTACTTTCTTTTACTTCTATCGTTGGGATTTAATCCTCTTTCCGTTCTTGTTTGTTACCGGCTTCTGCAAAAGAGATAATTTTTTCTTCAATCACTGTGTAATTCCTTCGTAGTTCATATTAAATACACACACATTTATGATTGTGCAGACAAGCATACAAAACATTCATTCACTCATACGTATAAGTACATGCATGCATATACATACATGATACAAAATGTGTACTTGATTTGGAAGAAGAATTAAGCAATAAGCACTGTCCATTTTCGTTATTGCCAACCATTATTTATTGCTAACAGCATGCCTAAAGTTTGATTTCGTGCTTATTTTACTTTATTCCCTAGTTCAATTCCGAAAATTGCATTCTTCTAAAAATCATGAAACTGTGCACTTGCTTCAGCTTAGTTCTGTGAACCCATTTTCTTCTCACTTAGGCACGAACAGAGAAAATTTGCATAGAGATTGAATCTATTGAGAAAGGTATTGTGCGGTAAATATCTGAGCATGATATCAAATGGCTTGTCATGGGAGCTGCTGCCAAGCCAAAAAATCTTTTTTAGGTACAGTGCCAAAGAGCTGTGCTTATGACTATGAGGAATAGCCCGATCTTGAATAACCCAAAAAATATCATTCATTTTTTGTGGCAATAATACATTTGCATGACTCGCTACTTTTTCTTCAAATAATAGTATTACAGGTTGTAGTCTCCCATGAATAACTTCAATCTCTTTATTAGTAATTCAGTCAACTTCAGTAGCAACTTCGATAGCTGTCACTGAAAGTTTTTAAATTTAAGAGCATATCAAATCTTAACTACTTCAACATGAATTTTATGACAAGATTGCACAGCTTGCAGCTGAAGCTGAGAGATACAAGAGAGAAGCATACGAGGAATCACTCAAACGTAAGAGAATGGAAAAATATATTTCTGATAAAATTCACATGGTAAATTTTCAAGAACTCTGTTCCATCATCTTAATTTCTATTTCAAATATAATGAATTAATAGGCCAATGACAGCCAAGGATTTGGCCTAATTAAGCAGGTTTTCTAAAGTGTTGTCTTAAAAAAAGGAAGCAGTTTTGCATTTGCATACAACAGTGAAAAGAGACTAATTTCAAAGAAAATCCGAAACAAACCAAAAATGCCAGGAAATCCTCCACAATTTAAAAGTTTTGGGATTTAAATTTTTTTTTAGAAAATAACTCAATATAGCTATTTTTTAATTTAAAAAAATGTTTTCTCTAATCTGGCTTCTACGTTCAAACCGTGACTGGTCTAGTTTAGGGTTGACCTCATGTTTTCCATAACATGAAAGGTTTTATGGTGATCATATTTTAGGCTAAATTATATGAAAACAAGAGGAGTTGAGATGCAGGAGAGAAACTGAAGAAAACTTGGCCAGATGAGAGTAAGGGGCCGAAAAGTTAAAATGCCGCTAGATGAAGTGGTGGAAGAGCTCTAAGTTACACAAGAGCAAAAAACCTCTCTGGAGAGTCGAATTCAGATTCTCACCAGACTGGAGGTATTGGAACAGAAATTGTTTTCTGCTGTCGACCTTTTGAAGAAACATAAGAGATGAATTGATGTTTGAAAAGTACTCGAGGTAGCTCATAACTTAGACAAAAACAGTATGAGGTTATTTCAGTTTCACCCTGTCTCAGTTCTTTTCTGAATTCTTTCTTCAAGAAATTGAAGAAGCAACAGACAACTTCAACCAAGCCTTGAAGATTGTTGAAAGGGATTATGGAATTATTTATAAAGGCAACCTTCGGCACACACAAGTAGCTATAAAAATACTGTTCCCTTGCAACTTGCTTGGACCTTTTCGATTTCAACAGGATTGGTTCTCTTCTTATATACAAAAGCATTCGCTTGTTGCTGTTGATTATGATTTAAGTTCTTGAGATGCTATAGGTAAATATCTTGAGTAAGCTGAGGCATCCAAACCTTGTCACTTTAATAGGAACCTGTCCGGAAATTTGGCCTCTCATCTATGAGTATATTTTCAATGGAAGCCTCGAGGATTGCCTCAACTGCAAGAAGAATACACCCCAACTGACATGGCAGATTCGAATCCGTATTGCTGCAGAGCTATGCTCTGATCTCATCTTTTTGCATTCTTGCCACCCTTGGTTGAAAACCTCGTGAGCAAGATTAGTGATTTTGGAACATGCTTTGTCCCCCCTCTAAGATTCTTCAAACAACTAGACATCACTATGTTGCCATGAAACTGACCCAAAAGGAACTTTTGCTGATTTAATTTCAACAGAAGAGCTTACTTCAAAGTCAGATGTTTATTCTTTTGGGATCATATTGTTAAGGTTATTAACTTGAAGACCAGCGGCAGGGATATGATATCTAAAGAAGTCCAATATGCGTTGGATAAAGGGAACCTGAAAGATTTATTGGATCTGAACGCTGGCGACTGGCCATTTGTGCAAGCAAAACCGTTGGCTCACCTTGCAATAAGTTGCTCTGATGTGAATCATGGACTTCGACCTGATCTTGCTTCTGAAGTCTGGAGGGTTCTTGAGCCAATGAGAGTTTCTTGTGGGGTTTCATCGTCCATGATTGTTTCTAAAGAGTGTCAGGAAATTCCATCCTATTTTGTTTGTCCAATATTCCAGGTTGGTGGATTTCTCATGCTACTCTTTAAATTTAATATACATGAGCAGTATCCCCTATTTTTCTCTCTCCTTGTTGCAAATTCAACACCGACCTCTTTCTTGTTGGATAGTACCTATGTTGGAGAAGCACTCTTTCTAACTTTCTGAGTCTCGAAGCCCAAACAACACATACACATGCTTACTAGCAGGTAAACATATGAACGCATCGGCATCATCACTTTCCATCGCATAACTTCGTCATTCTTGACAGGAAATCATGCAAGACCCTGCCATCTTAGCAGACGGATTTACTTACGAGGCAGAAGCACTCAAAGGCTGGCTCGAGATACATCCCCCATTACCAACCTCGAGCTTCCACACTGCAATCTGGTGCCAAACCGTGCTCTACGCTCTACAATAAGAGAATGGCTGCAACAGTCTTGAAATAATGCCACAGTTGTCTTGTCTATGCAATTTTCGGTAAATTTCTTGACAAGTGTATAGTTGATGGTGTGAACCATCATAGGCATAATCTGCTGCCCAAGAGTTGCGCAATGCGTTAATACTCTGTTACTTACAACTTCCAGCTCTAAATTATGCCGCGGTGTAGTATTAAAACGTAGTGATTTATAAATTGAGCTCGTGATTTTTTTTCAAAAAATTATAAATTGATAGATGCGTTGATAACATATCAAAACCCACAAATTATTGAAAAGTCTCAAAATTTAATTAGTAAATGAACTGATTCTTGCCAATGAACTTTGAAGATACGAACCGAATTTAAATTCCAAGGGCAATCTGTAATCAATCAGCTAATTCACCAAATTTAGAATTGTATTGCATATCGAATTGAATCATAGCTTTGGATCGCCACGAAATGATTATTTGATTACATTAGAAAGTAGACTCGCAGATAGAAAAATAATTACCCTGTATGCTTACCAATAAAGGGCTCGGAATTCCTCCACTTCCTAAGCTAAAATACACTACAAAACTGTTCATTCCATTAAATCTACAACAGAAGAGGCTTCTTTCATCTTCTGTGTACAACAGAGTGATTTAATGTGGTTTTGGTTTATACCCATCAACAGCAAAGTTTCGAGTGGCAGAAGGAATGGCTAAGCGAATTCCATCCAATTCCGGCGCAGCAATTATCTGGCAACCCAAACGAGACCTATAGAAAAATTTGGGGGAAAATATCAAGCAGCTAAACAGACAAAAATTATTATTCCGTATGAACACAAGAAACCTACGTTTCAGTGAGGCCAAAGGCGAGATCTAGCATGTCATTTTCCTCATCTGTTGGATCAGGTATTTTGTTGTACTGGCTCATCTCCTGTCGAAGGAAAAAAACTAGTTGACAACAGTAGGATGATTTCTTTCCCATTTCCAGCCGCACTCATTCAAAGTTAAATGGAGGATGGGAAGCCAGTCTTGGCGCATGGTTACTTACCATCACAATCACATGACAAGTGGAACAGGCAAGTGATGCTTCACATGCACCTATAAATTTGCATGATTTAGAAAGCATAATAACTAATAAACACAATTATTATTATTACTTGCTAAATTCCTGAGATGACAGGAGTTGCAAAATCTCCATATTAAGTAATTCCATCAATATATAGAAATCAAACTGAATTAGCACTTGACTTGTGATTGAAATACTGAGACCAAACATCCATTAAGGTTAACGAGTTCAGGAACTGGAAAAATCTAAAATCGCCAGTTTACCTTCAAGATCTAAATCATTCTCATGAGCAGCTTCCAGCATCGACATTCCAACTGGGACCTTAATATTTACCTCTTCTCCATCCTTGTCAACAAATGTTACGTTTATCCTGCAGCGGAAATGAGGAACAAAATAAAATCATACACTGGAACTCCACATGTATGTCAGCTTTTAAAGTCATATGTTTTCTTGCTATATCAGGTTCTCTGAACCCCGAGACATCAACTCTACACTCAGTTATAGCAGTTTCGAGCAAGAATATGTGACAAACCTTTGAACATGCATCGGAGATTTGTTTTTTGTATTTTTGTTTTGCTATCTTTTAAGTTGTTTTGACAGAATTTGGTTGTCTTTTAATTTGAATTAGGATAGGAATAAGAGGGGTTTATCCTTTGTGGCATTTATCTTTTACAGTCTTAATTAGGGAGGAGTTTTCTATATTTATTCGGTTGAATGGAATAAAGAAAGGAGTGAAAATTTTATCAAACACAAACTCTCTCAAGATCCAAGGTTCTCTTGTTAACTAGCCTCAAACTAAACACAACATAGGGCGCCAAGACCGAAAACAAAACAATAAGGAAATCCTTTCCTACTTGCAAGATTTTCTGCCGCATCGTCCCGTAACGAGATCCCAAACGCATAGACATAGCAGAATACCAGTTACGTACCATTGGCAGTTGAAAAAAGAAATGCTTATATAGAAAACATTTTACACATATTATGCCTGATAACAACAAATACATTCAATAAAACACTAATATGGCAGTTTCATGTTTTTTCATTGTTGAGTATTATTCTTTGGAAGATAATATGCAAGTAGTTAGTCCTCTAAATCCTAGAATACAAGGAGGGTTTTATTAGTCCTATATACAGAAAAGAAAAGGAGATTAACATTTTGATGCTGCGTTGCTGTGTTGGAAGACTTACTTCTGCTCTGTTTCATTTCCTTCATCGGAGTCCAGTTTAGCTGCAGCCGTGCTAAATAATTCATCTCTCTGGTACCCAATCCCACACTATTAAACAGAAAGAACATAAAATGTACAATAGAAAGTCATAATGCCAGATTTAAATGGTTGAAAATGCAAAACACAAAGAACAACCTTATCTGCATGGACATGCAGAATGATAGTACCAACACTGTCTCAACTCTCATATGATTATTTTCTTTTACGAAAGTAAAAACCAAAAGCCGTAAAGGAATTGCAAAATTTTCCGAGTCCTTTGTACACTTCTTTTTTAATACCATCATACCTTTAGAAGCCTCATATTTTTACACAAATGGATATCTACTTTTTCCTCAGACCCTATTATGTGTAGCCTACTTAATTCAACTATACCGTCTGGAAAGAAACAATAAAAAAGAAAAAGCACTGGGTTTCACGCAACTTCAACACCTTTTTCCATCTATTTGATGAAGACTACATCATGACCTTCAATTATTCTAGCTCAACAACACGTAAAATTCTAACTCGAGTTCTCCCGTTGCCTACACAATATACTTATGAATGACATGCAAAATCTAAACATTAACATTTGAAGTCTGCAAACAAAAGCTCAAATTTATATTTGAGAAGTAAACAAACTAACCTGGGTTTGTAAATATTGATGATGAATCGCAGGCAGAACTGAAGGCCTTCTAAAAACTGGAGCTGTAATGAAACAAGTAGCAATCAATAGAACAATTTAAGTATAGAGATGCAAAGGGTGTAAGGAAAACACCTTAATATAGCAGAAAATATTATGAGTTAATAAAACTACGGCAATGGTGTCAGGTCACTTGTCAGTTTCTATGAAGAAAAGACTAACAAGTTGAATTAACCAGGAAGGAGAAGAGGAAATGCAGCATTTCGGAGTGTTATCAGGACAGTTGTCATTTTCTATGATAAAAAAAATTGATGAGTTGGATCAACCAGGAGAACAAGAGGAAATGCTGCATTTCAGAATGTTCAGGTACAGGAAATGGATGTAGATTGTAGAGGAATCTAAGGCTAATGGGAAAGGTCACAGAATAGTATTTAAACAAAGAGATTTGAGCTCTCCTTTCATCTAGAGCATAGATTAGGCAAACACTTCCCAAATAAATAAGCTCATTTGAGATATTTAAAATACAACAGCCCTGGAAAGATCTATTAATACACTTCTACAATAAGGTTGTAACTGCTAAGAGTCAATCTAGAGCTTTGCACCATATTAAGTTTCCATATCAGACACCAATCCATGCATACATTCACTGTTCCTAAATTAGAATGCAAATACCTTTGACTGCATGCTAACTTCCTACTTATTCAATGTTCTTCAAAGAATCCAAGAAAAAAATGCAAACTGCATACATTAGACTTGGTGGAAAAAAATATAGAAAGACATGGCACCAACTTTCATGTCATTTTAAATGACGAGAAAAAGATTTTACAGTTGCTGCCTTGCAGTCTCAACAGAATCATCTGCTGGTAGATATATGACTGAACTACCAAATGAAATAAATATGTATAACTCTTGTTTAAAGTTTTCATATTTAATGAAAGGAGTGACAGCAAACCTTTTACCAGTCTCTGGACTGCATAGGATCCAAGCCTATAAAACCTGGAAACGAACATATTCTTCAACTCTGTAAAACCTCAATAAAAAAGAAACAGGGATCAATGGGTAAAGTTAAAAACAAGCTTTGCTGACTGCATCATCAGCAGTAAAAACAACAATATTTTTGAGCCGCGTTCTTCTACCCTGACTAGGAATGAACTTAAATGCGGGAAGGGACGTTCGCCAACCTTATTAACGCACAAATTTTAAATAAAATTCAGTATTTGATACTTGAAGTTTCTAAAAATATAATATACTGTTAGAAATACATTAAAATCATCTCCCACGAATTTATCCAGAGGCTCAAGCTCCGCTCATTGACGCAAAATTACTATAGACAACAACATATCAAACCAACGATCACATGCAGAAATCAAAATAAAAAGAATAAAAATAAATATCAAATACATATTGCAAAGACAACAAAAGCTAAATAAAAATAAGCATGAATCTCTGACAACTTATTTTATCATATTTCCAAATTCCAATTTTATACACATCTAATGCAAAAAACAAAACAAGAAAAATGCTTCTCAGGAAATTTCTAGCAGAAACAAGAAATATAGAAACAAATTCAGGAAATGGGATAGTAAACCCTAGACTCACCGGAGCTGAAGTTCAAATACACGGCACGGAGCTGCGAAGAAAGAAAGATGGCGTCGTTTCTACGAAAAACAAGGAACTCACGCCGATTAATTCCTCGGAGATGGGAGACAGGTAGCCCAACGGGTTCGAGAAAGGAACCGCCAATAATGGGCCATATTTTTCTGGCCCCTTCGATCTTTTGCCATATGAAATAAGAGGCCTGCCCATAAGGCCAGTACCATACTTTAAATTTTATTATTATTTATTTTTATAAAAGAAATACATTCTATAAAAAAATTTAAAAATAATTAAATCAAAACTTAAAATAAACTTTAAAGAGTTGCATTGATCAATCATCATCTTTAAATATCATCATGTCTTTAATAAAGAAAAATTTAGTATGTTAATGAACTTCTTTGCAATTGATTAAAATATATTATTATTAATTTTTATTAAACATATATTCTAATTTATTGAAAATATATATTAGTGAGTGAAGAGTTTAATAAATCATTTAATCGAAATTTTGATATTATCTTACCAAAATTTTCCATACATATATCTTGAAATGTGAGCGTTCATGTTTAAAATTAAAAATAATACTTTTGTTATATAAAAAAATATTTTTTTCTAAATCAGTTCGGGTGAAAAATCCGTCTGTTGTAATCATATCCATGTCACGGTTGTGCCACTAAAACAACACAGCAAGTGAAGAACAGCCAAAATGGTCCTTTCCCCTGCAGAAGATGGAGCAAACTTCATATTTTATGAAGAAAACAGACAGAGAAATCCAAGGCACATCTGATGGCAGAAGAGATTCACTATTGGAACTGGAGTATTCATTTAAGATCACGGTGAGCAGAAAAACAATTTCTATTGAATGTTTCCTGCTTCAAATATTTCCACCCATATAAACAGCAAAGCAGAAGACTATAAATGATACAGACATGCCACCAAACACTTTGATTCCAGTTAACCAGGGAAGACAACTTTTTCCGGCATATCACATAAACAAAAAAGTAATAGAAATCTCAACTACTCTTTCAGCCACCGAAGAATAGTTTGACAGAAAATGCATCGGCGGCAGCTCCGAAGATGATAAATCAACAACTTGTATAATCAAAATATTTAGTAATACAATAATGCTTACACAATATTTACTATCTCCATAGTAAATTTTTTCCTCCATAGCTCCACCTTTCGTTGAATGACTGATATACCTAACATAAATAACGGAACATATTACACAATATTAGAATAGTTTAATGACAAATATTCGTTGAATGCTTACACAATATTTACTATCTCCATAGCTCCACCTTTTGTCTCGTACCATTCACAACCTGATAAAAAGATGTTTCACTTGAACTTTGCTAATAATATTTCTCAGACGTATTTTATGAGCTGGCTTGCTTGCACAGATATTAAAAACTCTCCTGAAGAGATCTTGAGTTTGATAGTATTTCTTTTTAGTTTTTATGTATCCTTGTATAAGATGAAGTATTTAACTGGTTTCAGGTCCGACCTGTTGTAGAAACAGGGTATGAAAATATATTGCTTGTGAGGTTGTTGCTGGAGATGAAAATTCCTTCTGTAAGGAAGTCATCGGTGAGTATCTATAGCACAGCACTATCGTTTCTGTTTTTCAGTTGGCAGAAGCTCCAATCCATTTTGATTTTTCAACTTTACCAGTCGTTGCTCTCTTACCTAATGTTCGACTTTATTCTTGGTCTGTTTGGAAGGTTGCAGATGGGCTCACGGTTCAGGGAATACTGGATAACTGGTTCAAAATAAAACCTGTGATTATGGCAGAATGGGATGAGAAAAAGGACCCATTAATCGATCTTTTCGGAAAGGTTAGGGATGAATGGATTGACAGTGACTTGGCAGGTTGGATAGGAGCGAACAGGTAATGAGTTTTTTTTCTTTGGAGTTCTTAAATTTATGATTTATTGCACGTTGGTGTATTTTTATACCGTGGTCTTATATATAGTTAAATGTGTGGCCCCTGTGAGTATCAGTTTGGCGCACCTGCAGATTATATCCTGGTGTTCCTGACGCCCTAAAGTTTGCAAGCTCGAAGCTCTATATCGTGACCACAAAACAGGTGTGTTTCCGGAAAAATCCACCCATTTTATGATTTCTCATTTTCTCATAAAAAAACATTAGATACTATGATTTCTAGCAAAATTTCAATTTTTTACAAAGGGTTTGTTAATCTGACTGCATCGCTTTATATCAATGTCCTTTTTTGCTGTTATCGTCCGGTTATAGCATTTTTTGTCTACAGAGCCGTTTTGCTGATGCATTGCTTCGAGAGCTTGCTGGAGTCGCTATTCCAGTTGAAAGAATCTATGGTCACGGAACCGGGTGAGAAAATTTCTGAACATCTATGGTTATGGAAACAAAACAAAAGCTTCACGAGTTCAGACCTTGTGTTGTTCTTTCTTAAAGTTAAATGTTTCTCATGAAATCTGCCAGTCCTAAGGTAGAAGTGCTGAAGATGCTTCAGAATATGCCTGAACATCAGGTCTAGCCCTGCAGTAAGTTCCTGGACTCTTTAATATTTTTGTCTTGTAGTTCTCTTCAAGATTATTTGTCAGCCATCTTATTTGCTATTCTATATTTAGCTTTGTCGAGGACCGTATTGCGACTTTAAAGAATGTCATCAAGGAGACAGAGTTGAACAACTGGAACCTATATCTTGGTAATTCCTTTACTTTTTTTGTTTTGTATACCATTCCATTGATCTCATAAATTGTTCCAGTTGTTAAGTCAAGATTCATGGTGCAGGGGATTGGGGTTATAACACTCAGAAAGAAAGAGTAGGACGCTGTAGGCATTCCCAGAATTAATGTTCTTCAGTTGAGTGACTTTAACGGGAAGCTGAAATGATCTTTCCATTATGTACGAGTGAATATCACTCTTGCAACCATCATTTTATTCTAATTTTTTTACGAAATTTGTGTACCATTATAATCAATTATTACATCGCTTTCTATTCACCATCTAATGCAAAATCACTTGAAAAAATATACCATGTTCATCTCAATATATCTGCAAGAATTTAGTAACAGATGGATAGTTTACAAGCTACCTCATAGAATGGATTTGAAACAAGCAAACAACTTACAAGAAATCGAAAATTGCAGCTTGTATCACCCCCCACGTAGTTAAAGTTCGTGGTGCCTTTCCTCCTTCTCCGTCCGGATCTTCTCAAAAACCTCTTCGAAGGGACGATCTCCAGGTCTTCTGAAAAGTTGATCCCCTATCTTAATCTCATACGCATCCGATTGACTCAGTATGAATTCTTTTAACTGGAAAAATGTTGGAAATTTGGTTGATAGAATGAGTAAATGCGTGGTATAAATGACATCTCTACTAAATCAACAGACAATTTAATTATAAATTACATTTGTTTAAAAAAATCAGAACAAACCTCCAGCGAATCTTGACCCTTTTGCATGGTGAACATGATGGTACTCAAATCTACACCCGTGAATGTTGCCTCAATTGCACCTGTTCTTGCGACATTTGTCCATTTCATGGCGACGTCAGACACCATTTCCTGCACAAAATTTATTCAATAAAGCAAAGATCATTGTGTTGAACTACTGATATCACTAGATATAAAACTCACACACCTGAATCTGTACGAGTTAGTCATTGGAGTCAGTGTTGTGGTGAAATATATAGAATTTAATTATCAGACGCCAACATTGGCAGGCTACATTTCAATGAAAAGCCAACAAATCTAAGCAACCTCAAAAAACACATCTCAACTTTCACGTGATCCATTAGTTTTGAATTGCACAACGCTGAAACCGCACCCCATCTATGAAGCAAAATAAACTTTATCACAACATCTCACACACTTCAAGCTCGATTAAACCCCAAACTTATCTTGGAAACCCACAAAAAATCCCATCGCGTTTTGTGAACTTCATTCGCTACAGCCCTAACTTGCCAAACCCGCCATTAATCAAGCAATTGTTAATTCAAATAGAACTCGTGTAATTTGTATAAATTGATCCAATATCCAAGCAAACAGCCTAAAAAAACAGCAAGTGAATTCGATCACCACTCAAGGAAACAAATGAACCAGTTGATTACCGGAGTCCGGCGAGTTCCCGGCACGAGTTTGACGAACCCGAAAACGGGTCCGAGCTGGCGCTTCATCAATTCTTCCTGCATTTCTTGAAGACCCGTCCCGGTAAAATCCGTAGGCGGCGGGTCGAATTCGGGTTGCTTCTTCTTGCCCCATTCACGCCAAGCTTCATCCTCCTCGTCGTCAACGACGTCGTCTAAATTGTCATCTACGTGGATTCTCCGCTTCGATGCCTCCGCAAACCAGTCAATTCCGCGAGTTTGGTAGGTTATAAGGACGAGGAAACCGAAGAGGAGATTAATGAGAACGCTTCGGTTCTTCATTTCGTGGGAAACGCAATCCGAGTGCAGGCGTTGCTCGGGTTTAAGGTGGCGGTGATCCCCGCGACGTGTGCACTTGAAAGTCACGCATGAATCATGATGCGTAAATTTCACCCACCTATCAACGTAAAATTAATGGTACTGTTAGTGTTGCACTTGTAAATCGTGATCAGCGATAATAAATTTGATTTTTTAATTAATATTTTTTCCACGATTCTCTCACACATAACATAATGTTTGTTTAGTGTGTTTTATTTGATTAAGATAGTTTGTAGATTAATATGTTAATTAAAAAAAATGTGTATTGAAGAGTAATAATTACAGTTTTTAATAATGATGATAATATTATTCGATAAAAATAAAATGATATTATTACGTGTGTTCTATTTATTCAAAATGCGCTTTTTATCATTCCTTTTGGGGTCATCAACATGATGAAACAACACGTCTCTACGGTTAAATAACATTAAATAGAAAATCAAAGTTCATTTTGAACAGACTTTTTCAGAGTTTTTGAATAAATTTGCATTTATCTTGTTTTTGCACTTATTTCTTCTTGAACAAAGAGAGTTTATATCATTTCTGGCTATTGAACTTATGATTTACTGTATTGTTATCACAAATGAAGTTATTATATATTGAGAGAAGATTTTCAACTACAAAAACACTAAGAGTAAGGCAAGATCTTTTTAAAAAACTAGTGTTCAACACAAACCTCAACTTATTGTAATTTATTGTCATTTTCAAGTTCCTCACCAAAAAGCTTAAGAAGATTTTGTTATTTTATTTTGAAGAATTTGAATATGACTTTTTCATCATCAACAACGAATAATGCTTCATTGGCCACAAGGAGAAAGGTAAAAAAATTTCAACTGTGCAAATTTCAAAATATGACAATAGAAAATATTGTTTCTCCTTACCATTATGAGTTTAACGAAGTTTCTAAAGGAGAATCCTCTTACCACTCCCGAAGAGAATGTTGATCTTTGCAGGAGGACTGCAGTGGATGCACGGAATCAATGTGATTTTATATGCAAACATAACATTATGAATGAACTCGACAATGCATTATATAATATGTATTGTCAAGTGAAAACCATAAAAGAGTTTTGGAAAATGTTGGAAAATAAGTATAAGGCAGAATATGCAGGCCTTAAGTTCGTTGTAGAACACTTCTTGGATTTCAAGATGGGAATCTGTAGTGAGTCAAGTACAAAAAATACAAGTACTATTATTGCAAGAGATTCATGAGGAGGGGATGAGTCTAAGCGAGTCATTTCAAGTTGGTGCATTGATTGAGAAACTCCTCTTTTTGTGGAAGGATTTCAAAAACTACTTGAAGTACGGTCGACAATAAATAGGACTCGAGGATCTGATTGTTCGACTGAGGATTGAAGAAGGTAACTGTGATACGATGTCAAACCAATCAAGATGACTGCAAAATTTAACATGGTGGATTATAGAAACAATGGGAAGAAAATGAAATTCATGATGGGCAACAACAACAAAAGAATATGAAAAAGTTCAAAGGAAATTTCTATAAAAGCGACAAGCCGAACCATGTGGCAAAAAAATGAAGGCTCTCAAAGAAATAGATAGAGCATGCGAACGTAGTTCAAAAAAGATCGATATTTTTTATATTTCTGAACTTTATTTAACTTAAATGATTTTTTATACAAACATGATGGACAACTCAAATGAATGGTGAGTTGATATGGGTGCTACTCACCACATATGTTCCAATAAAGAGATCTTATCCATATACATTCCAAATTTTGGGAGAAAACTATCCTTGGGAAATTCTGCTACATCGAAGATATCAATATCATGGTTCAATGAGACAACTAGATTTAGAGAACTTGTGTTAGCACTTGAGAATTATTCATTTTTCATTCGTAAAAAAAAGATTTTTTTTTTAATAAATATAGTGATGAATGGTTCTTTAGTTGGAAAACGTAAAGTATAATCGGATACTCTTAAAAAGAGACCGTTTATGTAAGTGTGAGTACGAGTCGCTCCACGAAACACTTATGAAGCCACGACTTATTCCATGGCCAAAATGATAAAAAATTATCGTTTATGTACTATTGTTTGGTTTTACACAAACAAACAAAAAGCTTAAGGTATCACGTTCAGTACTCTTTATAGACAAACAACATTAGATAGAAGATAAAAGTTTATTTTGACAAAAAAATTCTGAATTCTAAATACATTTGCATTCATCTTTGTGTTTGCAATTTTTTCCTTCAGTTTACATCATTTTTTGGTTATTGAATTTGTGAATTATTGTGCTGTTTTTACAAGTAAAATTGTTGTATAATTATTGATCACCAAGAACGATGTAAAATCTTTTAAGAAAATAACGTTCAACAAGAACATCAACTAATTGATGTGCATTGCCATCTTCGAATTCTTCACCAACAATTCTTAAATTTGACAACAATTGATTTGAAGACATGATCAAACCTGCGGAAGGATATTATGAAATTAGAACCAAAACCGGACTACTTGAATACATTGTGGATTCGGTTTTTAAGTATTTTGGTTTCGGTTTCAATCGATTTGAAATAAAATTTACTTTAAGATCAGGAAAAATTTACGGTAGAATTCGAGAGAACTAAATTAATTAAAGTAAATTATTCAACATATATTGTAAAATATTATTATTTATCACGGAATAAATAAAATCAGATGCGATGAATAGGGTTTGGACCGAGTATAAGTGGATACGGACCAAATCAATAGATGCAATCTATTTTTTAAGGGCCAGAATCCAGACCGAGTATGACTGGACCAACCCAAATGCAGTATAAAGAATGTACGTACATATAGCTCCGAATCCAAATTTTGCTTGCTTAAACCAAGGAATCAACGATAAAGTATGTGAGAAAAAAGGTAAATGCTTATAAACATGCCTGAAAGAGCCCAACTTAGGTATCTTTAGGACTATCATCAAAATCTGCAGCAATTTACAACTTATCGCAGCAACGCCTAACTGCCACTCATATTCGTTTTCTTTGGTGAACGAAAAATGGACCCTGGAGATTGAGTAGCCATTTGGCCAAACCTGTTGCAAATTGGCCCATATTCGGAGTCCTCGTCGTCACTATGAATATTGCTTGTGATGTTCCTATTTTGTTGACCTCTACGCCGTAGAAGAAAGACATTGAAGTAGTAGCTGACCAGAGCTGCCCTCCCTTTTCTTGGAAAAAACTTGAAAAGCTCATCCCAAAAGTATTTTTCAGATGACAACCGGTTTGAGTTCACTATATCCTGAAACTTGTTCTCATCTTGTTTAGTCCACGAAATCGCGTTTTCCTCGCCCATGGAATTGAATTTCCATTCGTAAAAGGCCGAGCCCAACTCAAGTTTTACCTTCATCCTTTTCTCCCCAACATGAAACCTGACACATTCAATAGAACCGGGGAACTGGCATCCACATGATTCTTGTCTCCCTCTTCCAATAAGATCCCTTTCAATCAAGCTTTTGTTATGTTCTCCTTTGTAAAGTGGCCAAATTCGGGTGCCTAACCATTTAGAATCACTATCATAAGCTGCCTCAGTACACTTTGGTACGTCTACTTGAAAATCTGGGCCTGTAGGAATGTGTTTCTTTCGAGTATGATTGCCTCCAAATCCAATTGAATCTGCTGTTGAATCGGACTGCCTATTGTCGCTTTGACTACCTGAGGATGATGATTCTGAACACAACTGTCCTTTCGTTTTTCTAGAAGAATCTTTTGCGACAAGGAGCCTCTGGCTGAATCTTAACCTTTCAGAAACAGACTGATCTTCATACATGCTTGGATGCATCTTTTGCTTCTTCTGCCAAGCAAAGAAAATGTTTCATTCAAGGATGTTTGAATATTCAACAACAACATAATATCCAACTAACATTAACCAAGAAAGACGGGTAGAGTGGATTATCAAGGTGAAAGACTAATCTGGGTGGACAGGTGATTTTCTGTTCTGCTGCAGGCATTAAAGTTGCGTTTGGATGGAAGAAATTTGATTTGAGGAATGAATTGAACAATTGATTCTTGATGACACTCATCTCAATTGCCATTACATCCAACTTTGATGAATTTGAAATCTAGCAAATTTATAAATTAATAGAAACAATCAAATAAATTTGAAATATGAACAAATTCCTTCATCTATCTGAAGATTTTGATTTGATGAAGTATTTGAATAATTGATTTAAAATGACTATATATTGAGATGGATTTGAAATCGACTACAATATTTCAAAAAATAACTTGTCAAGGATTTAGAATCCATTGTCAAATTTTGTTATTATGGACTTGATATAGTTGCCTTCAAATTCATCAATCCAAATGCATCACATGAGATCGCTAAATACAAATATCATTTTTTCTTCTGCTTATGGAGAATTGGGACTTCAAATTATGTGTTTGTACAATGAACTTACAAAAACCACTATCCCTGATATTATCAGACCACGGCCATTTGATTAGCAATTTAGCATTTTTCTTGACCAATTAAACAGTAAGCAATGCTAGATTACATTTTCTTGACCTATTGAATAGTCAACAATGCAAGATTAAGAGCCATGTGCAACATGATATTCCCTCCAAATGGAAGCCAATAAATCTGATCCAGTAGCAAAATGATGGAAACTTATTAACAACTGAAGATGGTATCGTTTTTAATGTTCAAACACAGATGAGAAATATTTGATTTTCACCTGCCAAATCGAATGTTGAGAAGTTTCATCTGTATTTCTTTTCAAAAGCATTTTTTCACGAACCAAGAGGATCTTCTTCCACATCTGCTCACTTCCATAGTGCTTCCACTTCTGCATCTCAGGTATTGATCCAATCGCAGGGTCGCAAGGATTTTTAGCAATGTTTGCGAGCCAATTCAGTATGCCTAAGTAGCACTCACGTTTCCTCTTCCTTGTAGCCGAGTCCTCATCTGACACCTGATCATTTTCGCCATTGTCATCTTTAATATTACTAGGCTTTTCATAAACATCCACATTACCTGCAATCTCATTAGTACACTTATTATTAAAAATCTTAAAATCTCGGTTTGGTTCCACAATATCCTGATCCTCTTCACCGAGTTTCAATGTATTGTTTTTTAGCTTCTCCAATTCTATTACATCTTTCTTGGTTTTATCTGGGATACCTGATAAGAACACCTTCAAATCCGACTCAACCACCATTTGACAAACCAATAAAAACCAACTCTTGAACCCTGTATTCACCTTTATTTATCCTCAACAATCCGTTCTATGCATTACAAAAACTCAACACCACAGACGAAAAAATAAAGCCAAACGGATTCTTAAATCAAAGCCACACTACTTAGTCGACTTCGTGTCCTTCACCAGTCACCAGAGGCAGCGGCCTAAAACACAAAACGCAGAGAACTGTTCAAAAAAATCAGAAGAATCTCAATGAACAAAAACCCACACCGCCTCTCTATAATATTCAAATTCAAAATGAAGAACGAATCAAATTTCGAGAGGTTTGCAATAGTTTCTTGGCTTCAATCGATACCAGACCCATAAACTCCGTTCTAAATCAACCCATTGTCTCTCTACATTCAGACCATAACAAAACTCACAATCATTTTATACACACAAATTCAAAGCACGCTATATCAAGAGGCTAGATACCAAGTTAAAAACTCAAAGCACGTAGCGGAAGTGCAAGTGTGTAGAAACATAATACTGACATCATCTTCTTAGACCTTTAAAAAGAATCAAGGCAAAAGGGCCATAGATTTCAGCTGGGTTTTTAGGGTAAGAAGGTAGGCGATGGATTATTGCTGAGATGCCCATCATTTTCAGACCCTGTATACAAGAAAATTTTCAAGTCCCGCTCTTTTCTCTCTCTAGAACAGAGAGAGAGAGGGGGGCGGGGGGCAATAGATTGGGAGTTGTTTCAAGTATTTGTACACGTACAGAAACAGGTAAGAGCAGAAAAAGCCCAAAAAATACATCAAGAATTTGTTTGAGGGGCCATAGGAAAAAGAGAGAGACGCACTGTAATTTGAATTTTCAGGGTTTTTTGGACTTTGAAGTGAATGTTAGGGCTGAAACTTTTGTCTTCTCCAATTCTTTGCCCATTTTGCATATGAATGTTTAGCCTTTCATTTCACAAGATTTTAGTTTTTCATGAAAGTTAATTGGAAAAAATTGTTTTGAGGAATAATAAATTATTTTGTGTCGAAATTCACATCTATATTTCTGCTTCAAATTCAATAACAAAAGAAGTAGACGAACCTGACCTATGATAATAAACAAAATGATAACATGAATTCCCTAACTTGTAGCTAGTGAGATGAACATTCGACGATAAGATACAAAGAAATATTATTTTATATGAGTTGAGTCTTTGAGAGATTGTTACGTACCGTTTTGTTTTGTGTACATGATTCTCAAAGAAATTTAAAGGAAACTAGAAATATCGCTCTTGTGACAAAGATAGCAGATTTGGGTAAGGGGGTCGGGTTGGAATAGATCTAAAAATTTAGAGAGAGGGGATTTCAGAGGTAGGATGAAGTCTCGAGGATTATAAATTCCTTTTGTAGTTGAGTGTGATTACTTGAAAAATTGGAATCATTTGTTAACTATGGTTTCCTAACTTGGGTGTTGAGTTGGTTGTGCGTTCTTGAGGGTACTTGTGGAAATTCACTATTTTGTTAGGTCGAGTAATGAGATCCCTGTGCTCACCGAAGGTTTCCGACAAAGTTTTGTGGGCCCGCTGACACTATCATATTTGGTCATCCGTTACAAAATAAACAATGTATTTGAAACTTAATGTGTTTAACTATATCTGGCTTTTGCCTATTACTGAATTTCCTTTTTGTTTTTGAATCAATAAGTAAAGAATTCATAGACATAATTATAAATCACAACATGATTTCAATGATATCAAAACTGGATCCTTAACTTCCCTAGGCTACCGTGAAACTTGAACTAATCACAAAGAGAACCGATAGAGCCAATAATTTGAGGCAAAAACTTGTATGAGACGGTCTCACGGGTCGTATTTATGAGACGGATTTCTTATTTGGGACATCCATGAAAAAATATTATTTTTTATGTTAAGAGTATTACTTTTTATTATGAATATAGGTAGTAGGATTGACCCGTCGGATTCGTAAAACGGTCTCACATGCTCACTCATAATTTGATTAAGGGGTCACAATTAACCAATAAATTTCATAAAATATTTATATATGTAAAAAAAAGAATACGATTTCATTTGTTTAAGCGGTTTCCGGATAAATGAGAGTTGAGTTTGGGCCAATGTATATGCTAAAAATTCATTTGGACTTAGTAGAGTGAAAATATTATGTTTCCATTAAAAAATCTACATATTTTGGGCCGAAGCAGGCCTGGGCTCTTTCATCCGTCACTGTGACGTGATATATCATTTTTTGATCCAAAAAAACAATGACGTCTATACTAATATTATGGGAAAAGTTGATAATAGAACGAGCATTCTGGAATTTGTTCTAAGAATGCACAATTTCCCAAAACTCTTTTATGGTTTTCGCTTGATAATACACGTTGTATAATGTATTGTCGAGTTCATTCATAATGTTATATTTGCATATGAAATCACATTGATTCCGTGCATCCACTACAGTCCTCCTGCAAGGATCAACATTCTCTTCGGAAATGGTAGGAGGATCATTCTTTAGAAACTTTGTTAAACTCATAATGGTAAGTAGAAACAATATTTTTTATTGCCATATTTAGAAATTTGCGACGTTGAACTTTTTTGACATTTCTCCTTGTGGCTAATGGAGCATTATTCGTTGTTGTTGATGAAAAAGTCATAAATCGTGTCGAAAATTCATCTAACAAAATTAAATCATGAAACACTCTCATAAAAGATTTTGTGTTATGTTATATATTTTGATGTATTTGAGAAGCCTATCATTTTTATACACCATGATTTTCTCTTTTCCATGTCTTCCCTCTTTATCTGATTTTTCAATCAATCGACCAATCAAATAATATAAATTATTAACGCTTAAATAAATTATAAAAAAAATTAATACTTACATTTTTTTATTTTATTCAAGTTTAATTAATTATATGTTTTTGAAAAAATTATAATAAAAATAAAATAATATAAATATGTGTTCACGTTAAATACTAGTATCATATTAAAACTGAACCTCATATATTAAATATTTTGGTATGTTGGTGAAATTTTTTATAAACTAGTCATCTGATACACACATTACGTTTTGATACAATATTTGATATTTTAAAAATTTTATTTATAGTTTTTCACCCAATATATATAATAAGATATATTTCCATAACTTTTGTTCCCCTAATGTTCTCTCTCAAATCCCTCGTATTAGACAAATTATGTAGTACTTAACATATTTATATTATTTTAATTTCAAATTAATTTAGTAATATACAAATAAAATAACTTAAAGGTTGTATAAAGGCAAAGCAAGTAGCAACCCAAATACGTAAGTTTAGTATAAAACCATATTCTAAGGTCGAGAAAGCAAGACGAAATTTAGTAAAAACCATATTCTAAGGTCAAGAACAAGTCTCTGTCTTCTCCCTTCCTCTTCATATGTAACAACATAACAGAATTAACTACTACTAGTCAAATCTCCTATTATTAAGCATATATAAGGTGACACAACTCAGATAACCATTACCCAAAATAAAGGAAAACAAAAATGATGAGAAAGACAAAAAGATTCTGAGAAAGCACATTCTACTAACTAGATCAATTCATCAATCTAATATAAATTTCAACACAGTGAGGGGCTGTAGCACAAGGTGTAACGATTGCGGGTGTCATAGGAAAGAATGGAGGAGGAGCATTGGGAAGCAATGGCTCAGCCTCTTCAACAGCATCTTCACCATTGGACTTGTCTACAAGTCAAATGGCTGTCTTGGAATTGGAAGAACCAACTTTTTTCAACAAGACACACTTAGAAGAAAAGGAGTTGCTCCACGAGGCACCAACCACCTTGTTAGTAAATGGGGAGGGAGGCGATTATCCTCCTGTAAGAAGTTATGAGGACGTGAAAAATGTTATAAACATAGAATCCATCAAGCTATGGACTATTGCAGCTCCTATTGCCTTCAATATTTTGTGCAATTACGGCATCAATTCTTTCACTAGTATCTTTGTGGGGCACATAGGGGATATAGAGCTATCTGCAGTCGCTATCTGTTTATCAGTCATTGCAAACTTATCCTTCGGATTCATGGTAAGCTTATTATGTTTCAAACTTTCAGTAATTCAAAGCAACAGTAGATCCAACAGAGGACAAGGGGGCGTGATTGTATCCTTGGAAAATAATTTATGAATGTTTTTCTAGTATTTTGACTTTTACCCCCTAATATCTATCCACTCGCCCCACCTCACCTCCCTTGTCCCAGAGTCCAGACTCATCCCCTCTATGGATTCCAGATCTATCTGAATCCAAAGAGATCAACACCAAAGCATTTCATGTCGTATCTTCTTGGTTTAACAGCTTGGTATGGCTAGTGCACTCGAGACGTTATGTGGACAGGCGTTTGGATCTGGAGAAACAGAAATGATGGGAATTTACATGCAAAGATCATGGATAATACTCACAACTGCTTGTTTCTGCCTTTCACCCCTTTACATCTATGCCACACCATTGCTAAAGCTACTAGGACAAAGACACGACATTGCCGAAATAGCAGGAAATTTTTCAATAAAAATCATTCCACAAATGTTTTCGCTCGCCATTAACTTTCCTACACAGAAGTTCCTGCAAGCTCAAAGTAAGGTGGTGACTCTAGCATGGGTCGGTTTTGTGGCCTTTGTCTTGCACATAGGGTTGCTGCTTTTGTTTGTTAAAGTGTTTGAATGGGGATTGGCTGGTGCAGCAGCAGCCTATGATGTATCAGCATGGGGTATTGCTATAGCTCAGGTTGTGTACATAGTTGGGTGGTGCCAAGATAGTTGGAATGGATTGTCATGGCTCGCTTTTAAGGATATCTGGGGATTTGCAAAGCTTTCGGTTGCCTCAGCCATTATGATTTGCTTAGAAATATGGTATTTTATGAGTATAATAGTTCTCACTGGGCATCTAGAGGATCCTGTCCTGGCTGTTGGATCCCTTTCTATATGGTAATATCACGTATTCGCTCAAATTTTAATAAATGCTATTGCCTACCATACTTCCTGATCCCGTCTACCATTTGAACTAGCAATACAAGATAATACTAGCATATGAGGACCTAAGATTTGTGGAACAGATAATGGGAGAGGGTGGGGGGTGGAGCAACTCAATGAATTCAGGAGGGTGAAACTTGAATTTTGGAAAAATTAAACATAAAAATTTGAATTATCTTATTTTTATCATCGAAGAGCTAATTCTATCACATAATCATTTTCTTGTATTCAGCATGAACCTGAATGGATGGGAAGGTATGCTGTTCATTGGGATTAATGCAGCAATAAGGTAAAAATAGGGAAAAAAAAGGATAAATACTTCTCACCCGAATCATTAGTGTCTTTCTGCTTCATTTCTTCCTATATTTTCTCCAGCGTTCGTGTGTCAAATGAGCTTGGATCAGGACATCCTCGAGCAGCCAAGTTCTCAGTCATTGTCACTGTTGCCGAATCTGTACTCATAGGTCTCCTGAGCATGGTGATAATAATGGCGACGAAAGACCATTTTGCCATCCTTTTTACCAGCAGCGAAAAAATGCAAAAGGCAGTCTCTGATTTAGCACACCTTTTAGCTATAACCCTGGTGCTGAATAGCATTCAGCCAGTGATTTCAGGTTCAACGCCAGTTATATTGTGATAATCATAATATAGAGATATATGTTTGGAATATTTATTTACAGATTCTAAGATGATCGGAAAAATGTTGTTTCTGCAGGAGTTGCTGTAGGGGGAGGATGGCAAGGACTTGTGGCTTACATTAACATGTTTTGTTATTACATCATAGGACTCCCAATTGGATTTCTTCTGGGTTATAAAACAGATCTAGGAGTGAAGGTAATAAACGGATCTTCATTGTGGTCAGCAGGACTAATCATGCACATGAATTGAATAGTAACATAAGCATATCCACAGAAAGCAAACAAGTGAATAAAGTACAGAAATCGTCAGCAGGTTAGTATTTTTGAGGTACAAAATTTACTGATCACGGATGGTTGCAGGGAATTTGGATCGGTATGATATTTGGAACTTTTCTGCAAACTTTGATTCTTTTGGTTATCGTGTGGAACACAAATTGGGAAGATGAGGTAATATTCTGATGTTGATTCCTATGATATGATTCAACAGAAAAATAAACATTTTCTGATGGACAAAGCATGGTCTAGTTTTAAATTTAAACCCTTTACAATATTTTTTTCACTTGAATTGCAGGTGGTGCAAGCTTCTGAAAGAATGCGTAGGTGGACATAACGAGGACATGGTCAAGTAAAAATTCGTTGATGATAGAAAAAAGAGACTATGATTCGATAGTTTACATAAAATAACTCGTTACTCATGCCCAGAAATCTATTGATTGTGCAATTTTACCCATTTGCATGGTCTAAATTTCCAAGATATTGTTCAAGCTCAGTATTAATCTATAATCGGTTGTCTTTAATAGAGGTGGAGGATAAAATAAAATAAAAATACGACATATATGGAAAAGTATAAAGCATGATATCAATGAGCTTAGCCAATTTACCCCTTTGAAAATGCCTGGAAATGTGACTTCAACATGGACTAGCAAATTAAAGAGAAACTATATTGACTGTGTAGAATCCTTGGATTCCATGGAGATTGAAAAAATGTCATGAAAACTGCCAGCATGCTCCTGCACTACCATGTTCCCAGATCCTCCCCCCATCCCTTGAAAGGACACGCCAGAAACTAAGGCTTGAAGCAGTTTTGGAGGAGGTGGGACAGTCACTTCCACCACTCCTTCCAACATTTTCACCACCATCCCCATTGTAGGCCTCGTAGACTCTTCATCTTGAATGCACCAAACAGCAACCAATCCAATTCTCTCTGCCTCTACCTTATTATAAGAACCCCCGAGCCTCTCATCAATGACACTCGCCAGGTTTCCCTCAATTATTTGGCGTGCGGCCCATGGTGGAAAAAACCATTTCTCCAGTTCGCCCTCGACAACTCCACCACCTGAGAGTGGTCCTTCCACGTTGCGGCGGCCACCTATCAACTCAAACAACGTCATCCCATAGCTATATACATCGGCTTTTGTAGTAATTGCCACACCAGAGATCCACTCAGGAGCAACATACCCCCATGTGCCCCGCATTGTCACCAAGACTCTGCTGAAATCTCGGCCAATTAGTCTCGCCAACCCAAAATCAGAAACCTTGGCAGAAAAATCTTCATCCAATAAGATATTCTCGGGCTTTATATCGCAATGTATAATACAGCTTCGACACTCTTCATGTAAATAGGCGATGCCTCTTGCAGTCCCAAGAGCGATACGAAATCTAACATCCCAACTCAGATTCTGACCATCGATTTTAGGTACATGCTAAGAGGACCATTTGGCATGCAATCATAAACCAGGAGTCGATGAGAATCTTCAGAACAAAATCCTCTTAATCTGACCAGATTAACATGCTGAATATTTCCTATAGTACACACCTCTGCTCGAAACTCCTTCTCACCACCACCAGGTCTTTCAAGCCTCTTCACTGCCACAGGGGAAGAATCCAACAATACACCTCGAAAAACTGCCCCAAACCCTCCATGCCCGAGCTTCTCAGAAAATCCTTTCGTCGCAACATGGAGCTCTTTGTAAGAGAACACCCTCAGATTCGTGACCTGAAACACACCATCTTCTTCTGCTTTCCTTCTTTTAACCATTCGCTGACACACGAATAACAAGAATATAGTTCCTACACTTAGAATCACAGTAAGGATACAAAGCATCCCTATCAAGAAAGTCGTCTTCGTCTTGTTATTTTTGTGAGATCCAGTGCTTTGCGCTCTCAAATACAATTTATCCTGAATAGTACTGTCAGAAGTAAGATCACGCAGATTCAAAAGAGAGCCATATAATTTCTTGCACATATTATTCTTCTCATTATGAAATAAACCAATGCAAGAACAATTTTCCAGACACGCATTCTCGCACTCACTCTTGGTCCCACTGAATGATACCACTGATGTTCTTTCATAGCTCACTGGCCCAACTTCTTCAAACTCATCATTCTTATTACAACTCTCGTATCCTTTGCGATGACAACCCTCGGAAAAATCTTCTTTTTCCCATGAAACCCTGTCCACGGGATTAAAACCGTCCAAACACCGACAAGGACTCAGCATATTAGCATTACAAAATCCTAAATTTCCACACAGCCCATATATTTTGCATTGATTCTCGGGCTGTGACCAAAACATGTTCCAGGTTTCACTCTGTTGGGACCATGTAAATTGCCTCAACTTCCCCAGATGGTCCAACCGGAACCTTGTTAAGGGAGGCTTTACGCCCCTCTCTAATGGTACCTCGGTGTATCCAAAAGTTGCCATCGGAGAGAAAGGATTCAAAAATTCAAATCGATATATGTAAGGAATTGTCATCTCAGGAACCCCAGAAAATGCATTTCCATTCCAATTCCCAGTAGACCAATATTCATACAAATTATCAATACTTTTACTGCCATAATAGAGAGCAATCTCACCATAATTTGGAGGATTTAACTGCAAGAAATATCTTCCTGGAGCTGGATCAACGGAACTCTTCCAAGAAGTAAGCCTTTGAAGCGCCGTCAAGTACATGCCTGGAATCCAAGTGTCGGTTGGAAAATCAAAGCTTTGCCACAGAGTTCTCCCATTTTTACTCAACAACACCAAATTACCTTCCTCTAGAAGCTTTAAATAACTTCCCTTTTCAGCATTGCTCGTCTCCCATACAACGATTCCTGAATCCTGGTCCACCACAGCTAACTTCCCATTTTCAGTGATCTCTGCACTAGCGGACAGCAAATTTTTTATGGGTTTTTCTCGATTCGCTACCCAAACGTAGGTTCGAATGGGGATTGAAGCATACCAAACGCCTAAGTACCAGTTGAAGTCATCGTTCAGGGTGAAGAAACCCAACGTAAAAGTCTTGTTTTCACTCCAAATGGTGGAATTTCCACTCAGTTTGACGACAGATTTCTTCAAAGACTCCAACTTTATGCTCCCATCAAGGTAATTTCCAGTGGGTTCTTTCAAATCTCGAATTTTATTCATAAAATGCGTAAAGTTTGTTTCTAAACTACAGGCGGGCTTCAATTGGGTGGAAAAACAGTAGCCGAAAATGAGAATTAAGGTGAGAGCTAAACACATTGCCATTCTTCCCTAAATATTGAAACAAAAATAGCATTGCAAGCTCACATTAGGTGAGAATGAAACTTCATATGTTCCAAGTTGCAGAATAAAATGGGAAATTTCGGATTCTACACACAAAAAGAAGTAAATTTACTCCGAACTCTGAAGGGTGAGTCTGTGACTGACTAATTTATTGGACATCGGGAACTTTTAGCTCACGGGCAAGAGCGAAATACTTCTTTATGTTGGAGTTGCTGGATATTTCACTAAACCGGATTTCTTCTGAGGCTAGCTTGGAAAGAAGACAGGATTTTGAGTAGACAGACTGAGAAGGTTGGGGTGTTGTGGCAGTCGGATTATCTTGGAATTTGAGTTCAGACTTCAGAGTCTCTGTTCTTGACAGAAGAATAATAGCACACATTTCTAAAGAAATGATGATTTTTTACTGTTTTGAAGTTGAATTTATTACGACCTCATGGAGAATAATATATAGAATAGGTCTCCTAAATATTTATCTGTAAGACGAACAACTCCAACTCTATCGATATTCACAATAAAAAATAATACTCTTAGCATAAAAAGTAATATTTTTTCATAGATGACCCAAAAATAAAATCGGTCTCACAAAACACGACCCACAAGATCGTCTCACACAAATTTTTGTCAAATATATATTAATTTTATAAAATTTACAGTTACAAAACTATATTGTATTATTATTTATTATCTATTAAAGTTTCATGTTAGAGTAAAACAATTTTCAGAAATCAAAATGTATACCAGTGACCAAGTATATAGAAAGAAAAACTGATATGAGCTGTTTTCGACTCGTAGTTAATCACTGTTTTATGTTAAGGATTAAATATAAACTAATTATATAATTTTGTTTCTCATTCAAATTCTACAAATAGTTAAAATTATAATAAAATTATAATCTACTATGTTATTTATATAGATTGATTTATCTTATTTATATTATAATTTACGCATTCTTTTTCGTCCAATCACATGAACCAAAAATAATTCGGAATATATAACATTATTCTCCACGTATGCAATAAAAAATAAAGAACCTTTGACGAGTAATATCCTATCCAGGACTTGATTTGTTACTTGTCTAGAAATTTGATTAGAGGACCAAAAAGACCATATCCATTCGTGAAATATTATTATGCAATAAAGAAAATGATTAAAACAAGGTCAAATTAATTGATTTAACGATGATATAGACTCTTGGTTTCAAATATAAATGTATTTTTTTCACCGGTCTTAAATATACTGTATAGTTTTCATATTTAGTATTCTTTTATCTATTATTTTACGACAAAAATTTGTCTGAGATTGTTTCACGGATCATATTTTGTGAGGTAGATCTCTTATTTGAGTCATCCATGAAAAAGTATTACTTTTTATGCTAAGAATATTACTTTTTAGGCAAAAACTTGTGTGAGACGGTCTCACGGGTCGTATTTGTGAGACAAATCTCTTATTTGGGTCACCCATGAAAAAGTATTACTTTTTATGCTGAGAGTATTACTTTTTATTGTGAATATGGGTAGGGTTGACCCGTCTCACGGATTATGACCCGTGAGACGGTCTCACATTAGACTCACTCTACTTTTTATTATGAATATCGGTATAGTTGATTCAACCATCTCACAGAGAAAGATTCGTGAGACCGTCTCATAAGAGACCTACTCTTATTTTACCAATTTATCCCATAATTAAATACATTAATTATTTTCAATTTTTTTTATTATATTAAAACATTAGTAAAATTGATTATAAAATAGCGGTGAAATCATATTTAATTCAGTAGGTTTTGCCCCCTTGGTTTATAAAATTATCGTTCCTTTTTTTGAAAAACAATTCTTAATCGTAGCCACACCATCTCAAAAATTATAGAAACAATTAATTACAAAATTTGTCCGATGATTATAGTGAGGAGTACTCATTTTATGTAAAAGTTTTTAATTTACAAATCATATTTTTGGGGTCTGGTTCTAGTTTTTAAAAAATATTGGATCTTAATGCAATTTGAGTAACTGGACCACGGATTTATTAAATTGGAAAGTTAATGTATCGGATCGGAGGATCCCATATCTGTGATGCATAAGAAACAAGATGGGTTTTCATGGACTCGACCCGCTTTCTAATGAAATTTAGGCCCATTAAAAAGTTTCATTGAGTCCGGCCCATCTGCTTATAAGTTCTTTTTATATTTTATTTCTTAATTTCTTAAATTATATTTTTTGATTAAAAGATATAATTATTAATTATCCAAATCAACTCGCCATATTTCCATGGGTTTAACCAATTTCTGATCTTCTCGGTGAGCATATATTTCCCTTTCTCACACTTCTATATTATGTTCAATTGGGTTTGATTTGTTTGTATTTTTTGTTTGTTTTTAATGCAGTATGCTTCAAATGGCTGTCCTTCCTCCAACCATTTGATTTCTTGCCTCTGAAACAGGTGAATTCGATAATTTGTTTTTAATGATTGATTATGTATGTTAAGCTATTTGTTTCTTTGATATGTCTGAAATATTTGAATCAGGTCTGCAGTTTTTGTTTTGGTTATTTTATAGCTTTCTTCCCATCCCATCCGTTACATTTCTTTACCTTCTCGGTTCATTCTATATTAAATTACGTATCTTTCATCATATTTCAGTATCCAGATTTACTGAATTATTCTCTTCCTTTGCGTAGTATTGAGTGAGAAATATCCATTTTATCCATTATTTTTTCCTTCGTACATCAAGCACTTTAAATTGGTTTTTTATGCATTCCTTTTAAGTTTTTTTTAATAATTTTAAATTTTTAGTTTACTACTTTTACATTTATGAAATTTGATATTCTTCAGTTTGATTATAATTTGTTCTTGAACCGAATTACTACATTCCAATGTTTCAAAACTTAACAGAAAAATAGAGTTGAGATTCAATAACTCATATTTTGTTTTTCACTGTTTTATTTTGAACAAAAAATAAAAATGCTGGTTTTTATTTTTCTCGTTTTTTGTTAAATTTATTATTGTGTAGACCTTTCCAAAAACAAAGTGAGCTGCTGTTCTGCGTTTATTTATGGCCCACCTCCAGGCTTCATATCAAATTTGTGATTTGGTACTAAGATAGGAAAATAAATTGAGAGATATGGTAAATTATGGATATTGCTATCACCATGGTGTCACAAGTGAGTATTTTTGTTTCTATGTATCACTATGACTTTTGCCAAAAAAAAAGGGAAAGTGACTATATAAGAAACATGTACGTTGAGTTTCCCATTTTGAAGATCTGTTGGATTTTTAATGTTTTGTTACTGATTTTGTTGATCCATCAAGTGTTAATTGGAGTGATGTCTTGGTTCAAGATATGTTGAATTTGTTTTTTTTAAAAAATTTATTTTTTGAGAATGTTGGATTTGTTATGTTGGTTGTCGATTTTGCTTGCACATTTCAGGCAGTGACTTTGTCCTAGTGGAATGGATGTGAAGGTGCTAAATGAATTTTATACATTTCCCACCATGGATTTTTATCCGCATACTCCACAAAAGATGTTTCTTATTTGTCATGTTTTTTTTTTATTTTGTGTGTAATTATAGGTTTCCTCCTCGTGCTCAACCAAATTATTAATATATTTGGCTAAAGAAAGGGGGAAAATCGAGTAAAGCTTATTTTACTGCGTCATGAAAGAGTACCTATAATTTTGAACAGTAGTTTACTTGCTATAAAAGTTGTATCATGGTAAACTAGTTATCAAATTGAGCCGGATTATATCGGATATGCTCCAATCCAGATTGATCACGAATTAACCTGATCTATTGATTATCATGGTTTATGTATGTTGTGGTTACTATTTTACATACGCAACGCATGTGCGTCATTCGCTATCATATATATATATATATATATATATATATATATATATATATATATATATATATATAGATACAGAAATTATATCGGTACTGATTTCAGTAATTTGACAGGGATTAGACATTTTAATTTCCAATTTATCCACGCAATAACTAGAGATGTACTAGTTGTTGATCAAGTGTTCACATTTCCTCGCTGACGCCTAATATGTATACCCAAACATTCTTGTTTCTCAACCACATTTGCTACAACCCACCGATGATCCAGCAGAACAAATTGGTGTTTTCTCCCAACTTGAAATCTGGGTTGTGCAGTTCAGCCCCAAGAGTGTCTGAATCAGGAATTATTTCTAGAAATGGAGGTTGTTTGACTGTAATAAGGAGAGGAGCATCACAGATAAAACAAGAACTGAATCAAGAAGAGAAGTGCAATGATGAGTATTATATGAGGAGATGTGTGGAGGTTGCGAGAAAGGCAATTGGGTGTACAAGTCCTAACCCAATGGTTGGATGTGTAATTGTTAGAGATGGGAAGATTATCGGTGAAGGCTTCCACCCAAAAGCTGGCCAACCTCATGCCGAGGTGAATCGGTTCTAATCTTTTCTGAATGATTTTTACTTAAGTTATGACTATATATTGGTTTTTTAAATTGTTTTACGTGGTTCCGGGGTTGATGTAAATGTGTGATTCTTGTAATTTGTTTCTTGAAATAGTTAGTGTAGGTTTCTGGGAAGATTTGGGATAGATATGGACACTAGTCTAGTTTAACTCTGTTTCATAAATATGCTACTCAGATCTCTTTTTTTTTTTTTTGTTTTTAATTTAGAGATACGAATAGCTATTGGGATGTGATCTCTTCAATTCTGGACGAGTATGATGGAGAAATATGTTATCTTTCATATGTAAGTTCGAAGATGAATATCACTCGGTTCAAAAAATAGGAAGAACGCCTTATAATTTAACTGAAAAATGCCAGCCATTTTCAATGCAAATACTAAATTGTAGGACTTATTTAGTGACAACGACGATGACAGATTCTGATCAATATTTTCATTAAGGGCACAGGTTTTTGCGCTCAGAGATGCTGGGGATTTGGCGGAAAATGGTGTTGCATATGTGAGTTTGGAGCCATGTAACCATCATGGAAGAACTCCACCATGCACTGAAGCACTAATTAAAGCCAAAGTGAAAAAAGTGGTGGTTGGTATGGTCGATCCAAATCCGATCGTGGCTTCGGCAGGTGTTAAAAGGCTACAAGAAGCCGGTATTGAAGTGATTGTAGGAGTCGAGGAAGAACTGTGCAAAAGGCTTAATGAAGCTTACATTCATCAAATGCTGACTGGAAAACCCTTTGTTACTCTGAGGTACTTACTTTTTCTGGACTAAATTACTTCTTGATCTTATTAGGACGTAACTTTGGTTGACTTTTAATCGAACTTCTTTTAGTGGGTTCCATAATTGATTGCCGATTCTCCTCAATACCGATTCTTTTTTAACAGGTATTCCTTGTCACTTGGCGGAAATATGCTAGATCAGCTTGGTGAAAATGCCATGGAACGTGGTGAATATTACTCAAAATTGTTGCAAGAATATGACGCAGTCATACTCTCTTCTACGGCTCTAGCCAATAAGTCTGTGTTTCCCGTGTCTAGTGAACCAGGGGCAAATCAACCTCTTAAAATAGTGTTATCAAAATCCGCGAATCCCCTAATTCTAAATCCTGATCTCCCTACTGATGCTGCATCAAAATTACCGATCATCACGGAGAAAGAGCTTAAAGATCTGGAAAATGGCCAAGAAGAGGTTCACAGGAGACTTTTTGATAGAATGACTTTAGCTGAAATTCTTGAACATTGCAAGAGAAAAGGATTATGTAGCGTATTAGTTGATTTAATGGGAGACCATACTGATTTTGAGGATATACTGAAAGAGGGTTTTGATGAAGATTTGTTCCAGAAAGTGGTGGTGGAGATCTTGCCGATCTGGGGTGGAAATGTAGTAAAAGCATTAAATATTGCGAATATGAAAACAAGGGTGAAGAATTTGACATCAAGAATCTCCGGTGAAAGTGTTATAATTGAGGGATATATTTGTTGAAATTGCATCGAGAAGTCAAAACTAAGATTATCCAAAACTTAATAGAGTAGCAAGTCGGGATGGTGTTAAGCCACATTTTTTTGGAATTTTGAAAAATGATCGCTTATTATTCTACCATGCTTGATATAGAAAAGAAGCTGTAGACTGTAGTAATAGGATTTTGATAT
Organism: Primulina eburnea; assembly: GCF_022965805.1. Taxonomy (NCBI): domain Eukaryota; kingdom Viridiplantae; phylum Streptophyta; class Magnoliopsida; order Lamiales; family Gesneriaceae; genus Primulina; species Primulina eburnea. The sequence goes on along the minus strand of NC_133101.1, from coordinate 62,591,206 downwards.
CTATGCATGCGTTGTCTGTTGGGGCGTGGGGAAGAAATCCTTAGTTATTTGATTATAAAGAATAACTAAAAGATGTGTTTAGACATTCAAGGGTCCATAGCTCAGTGGTAGAGCAATTGACTGCAGATCAATAGGTCACCGGTTCGAACCCGGTTGGGCCCTTATTTTCATAGTCTTGTATTTTTCTTCCATTTCCATATTTTTATCAACAGTTTCTACTTTTAACACCAGACAAGTAGCTTTCCATGCCATGCCGGACATACAAAATTCCACACCCCCAATGCGTATTTTGTTGTCTCACAAACTTGAACTGAATGGGAACAATTTAATAACACCACCGGTACAGAACTCGTATTATTCCAAGATCAAGTAAAATCATACATTAGAGTGCGTTTTCTTTTCTTCCAAGAAAGAAATCCAAAACATTAGAATCTCCTAATATCTTTGGGTGGCTTAAAATGGAGGGGATGAGATTCCGGTGTGGCATTTTCATCCTCTTTCCACATCTTGATAGTCTTATCTGCCTCGCAACTGATAAGCCTCGAACCAGTTACATCATATGTGAGAGCGTAGATGCCTGCTTCACTGTCCAGTGATCCTGACATAATGAAATCACCGTGTTAATATCGCCTCTCTGAGAGGAAAGGACGAGGAAATAGCTAGATTTCATAGTTAAATACCAGGTTGCACGATTGTTTGAGCTTGCTGAAAATTGTGACCGCTGTTCCAGTCCCAGAACCACATGCTTCCGTTATCACCTTTGACAAAAGCAACCAGAAGAATGATGAGAAATATTATAATCATGGTGCGAGAAATATATCATTCCAAAAAGATGAAATAAAATAACAGAACCAGGAGAGACATAAAATAGAACTCACCAGCTGTGACTAGTACACCTTCTTCGTTGACAGCAGCTGCATTAATAATAGTTTTCTGTTGAGAGCTGTATGATAGAATCATGGTGTCAGCATATCATACATTTCCTACAATCATACAGCGGATGTGGCAAAGTCGATAAAACTCACAGCATGTTGTGCATAAATTCTCCTTTCGGAAGTTTGAATTTTTTTATGTTCTCAGCTGATGCAGATACAAAACAATCCCTGCAAAATGTGGCAATGAAATGAACTGAGCTAATAATAACAATGAATAAAGTACAATTCATAGTTCAAATATTTATTCCCTGCAATGCAAAAAGAAGAGACTTACTCCTTGGGATGTGGAGCCATTGCACGCACGGATTTTTTATGGTGCGTGAGAGTTAACATAGTTTTACCTGAAAGGCACAAACACTTGGACCTTCAAAGGGAGAAATAGAGATTTAATAATGAACCAAGAAATGAATATTCATAACATATTACCGTATCGAAGGTCCCAGAACTTTATTGTTGAATCATGAGAACCAGTGATTACTTGTGGATCCTGCAAATTCAAGTTAAACTAACGAGGTTCGATCACAAGATAAAAAAATAATAATAAGAATAATACTAAAAACCCTTCGAAGATTCACTTCGAACAGCACTTAATCTATGTAAAAATCATTATTCCTATTAGTAAATAGGGGTAATTGTAAGAAAGAATTTGTGCATTCACAGTGTTTTGAACTAAAGGAATACAACACCGATTGCTATGCTTCCATTTGCTAACTTCTTAGAAGTACACACATGTGGATTGATAAACATCTTTGGGTACAAGACAAAGTAGCATTATGCATCATTTTTGGCGATCCAATTTTCTATTGTCATATATTCAAGAAACACAAAAATTGTAAAAAGTAAAAACCAATATACTGAGTAAGACCCAGTCATCTTTAAAATGAACCAGCTCAGGCATAAACATTTTTTTCCCTTTTAAATAAATTACACACTCTGCTTCCTGAATGTTGATTAATACAAATTGAAAAGACTAATCAGATGCATCCCAGTATCACCACATCATGTTTTCAAGCAAGCAAAAAAAACCTTTGCTTGAGAATTGCTTTTCACAAAAAAAAAAAAAAGAGTTCAATAAATCAAGCACAACTCAGAAAATTAAGTAAATTTTTCAAAGATCCATGAATGAAAAAAAAATCAATTCACAACCAAAAATCAACTCCTTTGTTCAGGCCGAAAGCGAGAGAGAGAGAGAGAGAGAGAGAGAGAGAGAGAGAGAGAGAGAGAGTTCATAACACAAATAAGCACTCACCGTAGGTCTCGTGAAAACTGAACAAACCGAATTCTCGTGTCCAGAGAGAGCATGAATTTGCATTTTGCTGCGAATATCCCACACCTACAATCATCATAAAACAAAAATAGGAAGCTAAAATACGCATGCGGACTGGTGGTATTTATACAACTATATCCATACCCGACACACTGAATCTCGGCCTCCAGTAAGCAAAATGTCAATTGTCGGATGGAGAGCCAAGCAATAAACACCGCTCAGATGACCATGATAAGACCGAATGACCTGAAGACAATGTGAACAGTGTTACTGCATGAGCAGATAGAACTACCTAACCTAAAACATATATGCTAATACCCGCCTTGTTCTGCTCTAGATCCCAACATTTAACTAATTTGTCATCACCAGCTGAGAACATGTAAGTGTGCTTGCTACTAACAGCCAGGCCTGCAAGAAAAATTGGTTAATTTATGCACATACTGTAATCTAATTCAAAAAATAAGAGCTCTGACAGACCTAGAAAATAAACTACCTCGCACTTGATCAATGTGACCGGTAAGTGTAAGTTTCAGCCTCCCACTTGCTAAATCCCATATCTAGATGCAACAAAAAATGAAACTTCCTATGACACAAAGAGAAGGATGCACAATAAAGCAGAAATATCAAATGTTAGTAATTCTAAAGCCACAAAACAAATTATACTAGCTTAAATTATAATATTGCATGTCCAAGATTATATTCTCGCAAAAGATACCCAGTCTCAACATTGGAAATGTTAGTCATTATCAAGGTTCAACGAACATTTGGTTGTTCAAAATAATATATAAAGGTACTTCGATTTCTGTTATATCCAGTAGCAACTTCTGAAAGTGTTCCATGAGAAAAATGATGAAACTTAAAATTCTCAAAACTCAAATCCTCTCCGGTATTTTTCGCATAAAAAATGTTGTCCAGAGTCAAATGTCAACAGTACAATGCAATAGACTGTCACTAACAACAATTGGATTTGAATTCTCCACTTAGTTTAGAACCAAAAATAGCATCTATCACGTAAAAAAAGCATCTATCAAGTTTCCCACAAATCATCATTTGTAGCCAGGGAGAACTTGGTCAAAGAAAATCATCCCAGAGAAATCAACTGCATTGGTCTCATCTAACTTAGTACATGCATGCCAATTAAACCAAAATGATATCATAAGCAGTGCATGAGCTGCTGCAATTTCAACATTGTTGGTTTTTAGTGGATATTCAGAACTTTAAAGTTCCATATCAAACAAGAGTTGCATAAATCATTCACAAGTGAAATCTTGCCATTTCCCCCCTCTAATTTCCTCCTTTTCAGAAAATGGTTGAGTTGCTTCAAGAAAACAAGAATTTCAAAATCTAACCTTGACTGTTCGATCAGCCGATCCAGTACAAAACCAAGTATTGCTCGGGTCAACCGCGACGGACCGCACCCATCCCAAATGGCCACTGATAACCTATGCAGTCAGAGTTTGGAAGGTGAAGGCAAAGAGGAAAGGAACATAGGAGGGACTAAATAAGAGATAATAATAAAAATTTCAAAGTTGAAACATTATCATCTTTTCAAGTTCTGGAACAACTTAGTTATTAGTTCAGAGAATCTTCTCACCCTGTAATTCTTCCAGGGAGCCCGCCATATAGGGCGAGGCCATCTACTTGGAATTCTTTCCATAATGGCTGATGTTGAAAGATTCCTGCCAGGCACAAGCAAGCAATGCTTCATTGTCAGACAGGCTCTCAACAGCTACCATTATCCTTACCATCAATAACCCCAATACTTGAAAGAATAAAGATATAGAGGTTTTACAAAAAAATATTCCGAGCATACGTAATATGTGTCGAATGTCGAGTTTAAACAATGGCTAGCCGCTAGAGAGCTAATCTTCCCTTTTTGTAAAGTGTAGGAAAAGGTTAACAAATAACACTCGATGAAACTTGGTAAAGAATCCATTCACTAAGAACATCATGTTTTTCTTTGATTAGGGATTTCAGGTTGGCGAAAAACATTTTAAGAAAAACTATTTGCATGCACGGAGAGTAAACACTGTTGCACCAAGTAGACATCAACGAATAAAAAAATACAGTGCAAGATTCCTCCGTCTTAAAACACATTTATAGCCAGGTGACTCAGGTGAGAATGCATACTGTATACTTCCAGAAAGAAACCAGTAAAGAATAAAGAGACCTTTCAGATGAACCATGAGAGGGGACAACTGCTGCATTCCTACCTTGAAGACCAACGTCAGTTCTGACAACAAAATTCATCTTTATTAAAAATAATGTGGCATACAAACATGCATATTCATGTGAACAGAAGATCTAAATTGTCCCGTATTTCGGAGATGCAGCCAGCATGCATTAATTGTGACATTTCACATCTTTTGCCACTACCTCCCTCAAAAATTATTTAATATATCTGGATGACAATTATGCTAACTAGTCTAATGTGACACAATCTTTCAACAGAAAACAAAGGAAATAAACTGATACAGACTGGCCCCTGGGTTCCGCAGCTGAAATAATCACCAAATCCGTCTGGGACCCTCCCTGCTGGATATCATTTGATCTTTCAGGACCTGCACGAAGAATACATGTTCATTGTTAACCAAGAAGAAACAAATTCTTAGTGACTATCTGGTTTGTTTATCTTTCTAAAATAGACACCAAGGATGATTATTGCTTTGTCAAGTGCCGCCAGTGAACGTAATTTGACGCTAATATATTTATTTGTGTGATTGACTGGGAAGTTTTATGAAACAATACCGCTGATGGAAATTTGGAAACCCAAAAAGGGTATACCTGGAAGTGCTAGGGCATTGGAAGGAGCAGAAACTTTCTGTAGTTCAGTTTTTGCTGCTACCAGATCACTAGGATGTACAGATGCCACACCTTTCAGCCCTCCATACTCGGTATTTAACTAAAATCAATGGAAAACTTTTTAATCATTCAAAACAAAGGATATAAAAACACAGGCTTACAAGTAATCATCATGAAATAAACATTCCACATGTCATACAAACTGTTACGTCCAACAGCAGCTGTCCAAATAATTGTGGATTGTCTTATAACTTAACTAAAAAGTGATTTTTTGGGATTAAGCGTTTCTTATATAACTTCCAGCCAAATATTGTTGAGGATCTAGCATCGTAAAGGGTGACCTAGGAAAGAAGTAATATGACACGCGTTCATATTATAGGACTGATTAAAATGCATGCACCTAATACTAGGGAGGAGAGGTGAAAACCGTTCAAAATGGGTCGCCCCTCACAGTAACCTATTTTTACTTAAAACACTCAACTTTTCGTATTCCAATACTTGTCAATTCAATTTTTTTCACAGTATACTGGATGTGTTTTACATAGTCTTAATTCCATTTTCCCAGAAATAACAAGCACTAACCTTGTGGTTAACTCGAATCTTCTTGCTGCAAACCAGACAAGTAACGGGGATTAAAAAGATCATATAAGCATCAATAATCTCCAAGTAAGCCTATATTTAAATCACGATAGAATCAAAGAAAGATTCCTTGATGAGCTCTTAGAAAACCTTTCTGGATCCGGTGGAGAAAATTGTCCATGAAGAGGAGAGAATAGGTCAAGCGCTCGCTTCAAAGACTTGAAGCCCAGCTTCTTAAGCGATTGTGGCTCCACGGGAAGTTCGGCTTCCATAGTTGCCCCCGGCATTCGATATGTGATTCTGCGAAAATGCTTCAAGGAGCAAGGAAAGCCTGGAGAAGTAAATACACTGCACAAGAGCTAGAACGTAGCTCCGCCGAGAAAAGGGTGGAGGCGGTGGCTGACTGGCGTCGTGGGCCGATCCGGTTTGTAAATAAATTATCCGATTCGATATAAACGACTCGTAGCGTCCAATTGCTTCTAAATGGGCCGGGTATGACCTTAACTAATTGAGCCCATAATTGGCGACTCAAGGATTTTTTTTTATTTTAGATATTTTAATTTGTAAATTGAAACCACTTGGCAAGTTGACAAGGTAAATCGGAACAAGACTCTTTTTTTAGGGATATAATATAATCCGGCAACCTAAATCCGGGGTTTGCAATTTGAATCATCTGACGAGACACGCCTCAAATTGAATTGGGGAGAAAATGTCGAAAAAGAACGATCTGGCTCGAAGAAAAAGGCTGCACGATTACGAACTAAGAAGTGAGTAGTGCTGCAGTTTTGTTTCCTGTCCCCCTCCACTTTCAATGAATGATATAATGTTATTGAGTATGAATTTAAGTGTGCAATAATTTCGATACTATTATTTTGAACTTTATCGTGACGGATTGGTGTTGGTGGAGGAAACAGAAGAGAAAGAAGAGAAGGAGAAGAGGGAGAAGAAGCTTCAAGCCAAGAAAAACAAGATGAAGGTAAATTGCTCTTTCTTTAATTATTTATTTTTTCGATTATTGTCCGATTTCTGCTCCATGTATATTGAGTGAATTACTGTACTCTACGTATGACTGTTTTGCTTCGCCAATCCGTTGGAAATTTTGAATCAACGGACTGTGAAATGTTTCAAAATTTCAATGCCTTTTAAAAAAAATGTAACTTTTGCACCTCAACTCAATCTGCACCTGATTTTATGCCGATTGGGATTGTGATTTCATTGTTTTGGGTGCTTGGGAAATAACTTGATATGTGCCATGATTAGGTGGATGGTGTCAGCAGTAAGAAGAAGAAAGTTGGGAGTGGATTTCAAGTTGGCAAGAAAAAGTTGAAAATGAAATTGACGCCGTTGGCAAAAGCTAAAGCTGCCCAAGCAATGGAGGTCGACAACTGAGGTTATTATGTAAGAAATCAGCTGAATGGGAAATGAAATTTCATTTTACTTCCATTGAGTTAGCGGTGGTGGTTGTTGCTTGAAGAATATGTTCTTCATTTGACTTTCATATTATGAAAATTTAATTTAGATTAACTATCAATGTGGGCATTTTTTGGGTGGAATTAAGGTTTCTTTGGAAGAACTTTTCTTTACTTTTGTCAGGTATGAAAATTACGAATACTTTCTGTTTTATTTGGAGATAAATAATTGTCCTGTTGGGAGAAATTTAACCTCTGAGTGGAGAAAGAGTGTCTCAAAACTACGTGGCTGTCGGCCATAAAGATCATGTGCATGATGCAGCTCTCCATTCCATTGTTTCTTAAAATATTGCTTGAGGTTATTGGTTTTACTAATTTCTAGAAAGCCTCTTTTGTATAAGGACAACCATAGTAGTATTTCCTTGTGAGAAATATGATGTACATAAGTTTGGTTTTCAAGAACTCGTGGCTAATAAACAAGCTTTAATTTACACGCACAACATGTATACAACACCACAAAACGTAATCCATTTCACTAGTTATCAGACCAAGTAATGTCCAAATAGCCCCAATTGTCTTCTGGCACCCCTAAGGCTTCCCACACAGCTTTTGATGCATCAACTATGTTATTAGCACACGGAGGCTGATAATCATGATCTCCATCACATCCCATTGTAGAATCACACTCGTGAACAACCATAGCTGTAACAGTTCTGCCATTGGCACTTACTTTTATATTGTTCAGGCATCTGCTTCCCCCATTGTACCATCCTGTCGATAGCGCAACAACTGGCGTGTCATCAGAATGGTATTGGTTGTCACATTCCGATGGTCCACCACCATCTCCATCTTTCTGAAAACTGTTGAGTGTCAGAACTGCTTTGGTGCTACCAGACACCGGGGGAGAACATTTGTATGTGGTATAAAACTTTCCTTGTTTACAGCAGTCCGAGTCATTCTCTCGGTTACATTGCCCAGGAGGTGGTTTTTTTCCTTCTATTTTGCCACTTGGTTTGCATCCTTGAAATCTAGCCTCGATGGAAAGAGAAGCAAGGAGAACTAACAGAAGAAGAAGAGCTGCAATTCCCAAGTTCTTCATATCGCTTCTCTATTGCTTTGAATCAGTATCGGGTCACTAGATATTGGGTGTGGAGTAGGATGAAGTAATCTGTTTATATAAGCTGTTCCCCATAGAAAACCCGAGAAAGTGTTCAACGCTCAAAACTTATACTTGCCTATGTTTATAAATTAATTTAATTAGCTGCGACTTTGGGGTGATTCTATGATATACAGTGAGAAATACTCCATCTGCGTTTCTGTATAAGATGTTCGCGATAAAATCTTACTTCAAAACAAATATGTGTTAATATTTTTTTTGTTTTCAATTGAGACATTCTCCCGAACATCTTGTTCAAATACACATGTGAAATATTTTTCCAGAGGTAACATAGAATTATATGTTATTAGAGAATGCCTAAGCTAGGTTAGGCCATGAAATAGAAGGGAACTAACCTTTAAGATGTCAAATAAAAAAGGTCGGATTTTCTTATCAAACACGACCGGTGATAGATGAGGGTTTCTTCTCCAAATATTCCTTGAACAACGTAAAAGGGTTTTGGAAGTGAGGGTTTTTAGCTTATAGTGATGGATGATGTATAATTTTGGGTAGTATCACCAAGCCCAGTGATAATAGTATAGCATGCCTAAAAGATCTCATTGTTAATGATATGTTAATTTTTCAAATATTATCTGACACAAGGAGATTACATATACAGTTTTTAAAACTGCTTAGCTACTATTTGGGGTCTTACACGACCTAGGACAGTAGGCTGCGTTTGGTTTGGAGGATAAAATAAACTAATGATTAGTAAGTAAATGATAAAGAAAATGATTGTTGTAGGAATGTATTATATGGTGTTATGTTTGGTATGATTTTTAAGTGTGAGATAATTTTAAATTTTTTGATGAAAGGACAAAATTGCCCCTTCTTTTTTTTTCTTCCACTCCAGCGGCGACGGCGGCAGTTCGGCGGCGGCGGGGCGGCGGCGGGCGGTGACCGGTGGCGGCGGTCATGGCGGGAAGTGGTGTTGAGTTTGGATAGAGGAGAAGGGTAAAATTGGAAAATAGGAAGGATTATGATTTGGATAAATAATCCTAGGGGGTGAGGAGGTATTATTTTAACCCACCTAATATAACCTAATCATTCATAGGAGGTATTGACTTGGTTAAATAATCACGCGAACCATAGGAGGTATTGACTTGGTTAAATAATCACGCGAACCAAACGACTGACTAGGTAGGATAAAATAATCAATCCCTCCTAATCAAATTGGCAAATCAAGAACTGGTGTAAGATGCAAAAGACAGAATATAGCCTGCCGTCTGCATCACATTTGGAACTCATGCTTGTACGCAGTAGTTCTTGTCTATATTCGATTTCGTTTTCATCTGTAGGAATGTATATAACTCATATCATATGGTGCATTCAAAATATATATTGGAAAAACTGGAGAAACTTTTCATGTAAATCCAATATATATACGAACACTGGCAAAACTACAATCACTAAAATTAATGATTCATCAAACGAATAAAATTGAAATGTGGAGATTTTTAAGTTTAACCTTCGGCCCTTTTATGCCGAATAATAACTTTTTATTATTGCACTTGAGATATAGCAGAATTTTTCCTTGGGACTGAGTCTTTATATTATTTGTATATTAAACTCGATATATGTTGACACGAACATAAACTAAAACATAATTTCCATCATGCATCTGTCCAAATTATATCTAAATCACCCCAGTCCTCTAAAGGCACCCCTAAGGCTCTCCAAACAGCTTGAGAAGCATCAACGATGTTATTATCACATGGGGGCAGATAATCATGATTTTTATCGCACCCCATCGAAGAATCACACTCGTCAACAACCATAGCATTCACACTTTGGCCTTTAGCACTTATAGTAATGTTCTTTAGGCACCTGCTTCCGCTACTGTACCATCCAGTTGATAAAGCAACGACTGGTGTGTGGTCTGAATGATACTTATTATCACATTTTGATGGCTTTCCTCCATCTCCACCTTCTTCGAAACTGTTGAGATTTAGAACTGCCTTCGTACTTCCAGATACAGGAGGTGAACACTCGTAGGTCATGTAATACCTTCCTTTAATGCAGCAGATAGAGTCATCTTCGTGACAGTAATCTGGAGGTGGTGTTTTGCCCTTTATTTTGCCACTGGGCTTGCAAACTTGAAGCCTAGCTTCTAAGAAATGAGGATGAAGGAGTACTATGAAAAGAAATGATCCTAAGCTCAAGTTCTTCATAATTTTATCAGTTCCTTTATTCATTAAAGCTCGAATCTTGAAAATGAATTTGATGAAAACAAGATATATTTCATTTGTTTATATAGAGTTTAACCCAAGAAAATGTCAGGATTGCCATCATTTAAAACTTTTGTCTGCTTCTTATATGATCCAATTGAGGTTTCAATGGGACTATACACCTATAATATTTTTGCATCAGCTTTACCTCTACGGTCTTATGTATATATAGTAAAGAAATGGGATCGATTTATGCGGTCCGTACCTTGTCGTCGTCTTTGAATCCGGTGTAGCAAATAGGAATTTGTTCCCATTGGACTTTGTTGCTGAAGCCTCTAACAAATCTATACAAAACAATTTCTTTCTGTATTTGGATTTATATTTCAAATTCATAGATTTCAATTGTATTTTTGTACTTTTAGAGAAACGTGAACATGAACTTCAAATTTACTCATTGTATTTTTATATAGTGTTTTATGTTAATTATTATAAATTTCAAGAATTTCATGTTAACTCAAGTCCATTCTATTTTGCGTAAATATTTAAGATATAAATTTAAAATTTCATATATTATTTCATTTTTAATAATAAAGTTATAATCGAAATTCATGAATTTTATATTCATCCAACAGAACCTAATGGATTTGTGGGCGTAGCAAATGCTTTTGCTGAATATAGCATACGGTATCACGAATGAAACTTAAATTTTAGGGAAAAAAATTGAGTTTGTCGAGATTTTTCGTATCTTGTGATATATTCTTATGTGGCCGTGGGACAAATATCATCCCTGATTTGTTGACTCCGGACATGACATAGTTGACCGAATAACTCTAATACCGATATATATGCTTGTTCTTTTTATTTTGTTTGTGATCGGTAATTATTTTATAGGCATTTGCAATATAAACATTTTCTTGTATCGTAATTATGCAGGCTTAAAGAGTCCATGAATAATAATTCTACACCAAAAAAAAAATCCATAAAGAAACTCGTGAATTGAATTGGATGCATCATGAAATTCAAGAAACTGGTACACATTTGATAAACGTATGTAGCATATTAGCATATTGTGAACTCAGGCAAATTGTTGCAAATTAACATTCATATTTCAGAGGCATATGCAGTCCAACAACAACAACAAACGAAGAAAACTACATAACAAAACATAAAACATAACGAGAAGTTGAAGCTCAGAAAGACCAACAAGCACCAAGTCTAGGCATCAGACCATGTGATATCCAACTCGCCCCAATTATCTTCTGGAACTCCCAAGGCTTCCCAAACAGCCTTTGAAGCATCGACAATGTTATTAGGACATGGAGGCTGATAATCGTGCTCGTTATCACAACCCATTGTAGAATCACACTCATCAACCACCATTGCTGTCACGGTTCTGCCATTAGCACTTATTTTTATGTTGTTATGGCATCTGCTGCCTCCACTGTACCATCCGGTCGATAGAGCCACCACCGAGGTGTTGTCAGAGTGGTACTTGTTGTCACATTCCGATGGCCCCCCACCATCTCCGCCTTTCTGAAAACTATTAAGTGTTAGAATGGCCTTCGTGCTTCCGGAGACGGTAGGCGAACACTTGTAGGTCGTGTAGAACTTTCCTTGTTTACAGCAGTCGGAGTCATTTTCTTGGTTACATTGCCCGGGAGGTGGCTTTTTCCCTTTTATTCTGCCGCTTGGCTGGCATCCCTGAAGTCTAGCCTCTGTGGAACAAGAAGCAAGAAGTATCAGTAAAATAAGAGTTCCTCCTGTGCTTGTGTAGTTCATCTTCGTTCTTGATTAATTATCTGCTGAGTTTGGTGAAGGGATCTGCAAATTTGTACTTAAAAATGTTGAATACGCCAACACAGCGATCAAGGCTCGTGCAAATTATTTTGAATTATTTTCTGATAGAGTTAACGTTACAAGCACTCCACACTGCGCCACAGCAGCTACGCCCATCGAATATTTATCGATTTCTCATTAGTTCATCTGTGCATTTTATTATTGTGTTTGAAGTTTCGTTTAATTTTCACAAAGTAGCTGCCTTGCGTCTGATATTTTAATGGGATTTTAAAATTTCATTTCCATTCACATCCAAATTAGTTATATCGTCCTTTGAGAGGATGGTGCGAATTGTTGGATAATAATTTTTTAGAGTTCAAGATTGATGAACTGTCGCGGCAAATTAAAGGGTCCCGCAAAGTGCACATTCCTATGGTTCCTAATCAATAACAGTTTCCAAAACTAGTAAATTTGCACAAATTTTTTGTTCGTCGAGCACTTTCTTGGAATTTAATTGATCCGATTTTCTGCATCGATAAACAGTATTCCAACACAACTTTAAAAGCTAATAAAGAATGAAGATGAAGAATTTGAGCATGGTCTCATCTCTTCTGTTACTTCTTCTAGGGGTGATATATTGCTGATTTAGATATAATGGTTTTTCGCTTTAAAATACGTATTTTCCGATGTATGTTTAATCTAGATCTCCTAGATGAACATCTGGGTGATATACTTCAATTATTAAATTATAAAATTAATTAAAATAAACAACAAATTTTACAAAAACATTATATTTTGAAATAAAACCAAAAACAAATCATATTTTAAGTATATCTTTTAAGAACACATTTTCTAAGAACACTATATGGCCTAATGATTTCAAATATCAACCATTAATATTAATTTTATAAAACAAGAGAAGAAAAATCACATCGATCAATACCATATGTATCATCTCCTCAAAATTTCTTACATTCTATGTAAATACATTTAGTTCAAAGCAGTGAAACAAATATTTCAACAATAGCTAATACTTTTTTCATGTGTTTTAACGGTTGATCCTGTCTTATCCTTCACCCAATTACATACAATGATTTTTTTTTTTATTTCTTTATGTGGGAATATCCATTAATGGATAAGATGAAAAACATCGTATGCCATTAAATCGAGTTTTAGAACAATACCCTTATGCTTGGATCGAATAAATCGTGTTTAACAATAAGATGCAAATCCGAAGATAATTAAATTACTGATGCACGCCAAGTAGGCCAGACCCAACCGTGTGCAGTATAGATATCGATATACACGAATGATCAAATAAGACATTCGCTAATGTCCTCCAAAAGCAATAAAAAAACCCACACAAATTACACGAAAACATCAAAATTTTGACATAAAAAACCCACCAAAGATTCTAATCAACCACCATTCACTATCGGTCGCCTAAAGATTCTTAGGACATGCATAATTCTCTCTGAGGAGAACCCCACAAATCAATTCTTTCAAATGCTAAGGGACACACAGCAAGTGTTGTTTCTCGCTGAGCCATTATTACCACATAGTACTTGTCTATATTAATTTAGCATCTGAAAATTATGGGCTACTTGAGAAGATGTCGAATAAGACACCATGTTTTGCATAGTGATTAATTGGACTAATACGACCAGCTTGGTTTTACCTTACGAACAAGTCAAACGTACAGCAACTTGCAAGTAGAACCGTAGAGTATGGTTTTGTTCTGTTTTCTTACAGAACGAACTTTGTGTTTGGATTGATCATATTCTTCAATTGCAACAAACATTTCAAAAAAAAATGCGAGTTTGAAGATAGTTTTTAGAAGGAAGTAGTCCAAGTAATTTGTATCTAAATTTATTATTAATAAAAGTTTTTTGGTTTCTCTGAAATCCAACTTATCTTTTTCTTAAACGTTTTAAAATATATTTTAATATCAATTCCAATCTTAATAAGTATTTGAAAATGTTTTCTTTAAGTAAAATATTTTAAACTAAATTTTTTGAAAACCTTTGCTTTGAGGGGTTCAAATGCTACATAATCTTAATGGTAAGGAGTCACTAGCTAAACCCTTGAATAGGACAATGGGTGTACATGGAGTTGCGTGGCTATAGTGAAAGAGGGTGGTCATTCATTTCTATAAATACGTACCCAACTCGTTCAAGATTCTTCAAATCGAAATCTTGGAAATACCTATCAAGTTCAGTAAAATGGAGAAACATTTCCTTTGCAGTGTGACTATCCTACTCTTTTTCTGTGTTTTAGCCAAAACGGGAGCTCAGCCTTGCAGACCTAGTGGAGCCCTTAGGGGCAAGAAACCGCCTCCGGGCCAATGTAACTCACAGAACGATTCGGAATGCTGTGTACAAGGAAAACTTTATCCCACATTCCAGTGTTCGGCTAAAGTGACCAATCATACCAAAGCTGTCTTAACACTCAATGGTTTCGGAAGAGGTGGTGATGGTGGAGGGCCATCAGAGTGTGACAACAAGTTTCACTCAGACGACACGCCAGTGGTGGCATTGTCCACAGGATGGTTCAACAACCAGAAACGATGCCTTAAACCCATAACAATATTCGGTAATGGAAGGAGAGTCAAGGCTACTGTGGTTGACGAATGTGACTCAACTGTTGGGTGTGATGCTGAGCATGATTTCCAGCCTCCATGTCGTAATAACATTGTTGATGCCTCTAGGGCAGTTTGGAAGGCGTTGGGCGTGCCTGAACGTGATTGGGGGCAGCTGGATATCTTCTGGTCTGATTCTTGATTCTGAAACATATGGAAATTGCTGTTTTCTTCGAAAATAATGTCTTGTACTTCTAGCATGTTTGCATGTGTTTTAGCATTGATGTTGTTTGCAGTGTGTTTTAGCATTGATGTTGTTGTTGTAACGCATCTTGATAATGAATCCAAATGATTTAGTTTTCCTGGGCAGATGAAACTTACTGAACATGTAGTACTGGAATGGAGCTGCGGATTCTGCGACATTACATGCTACACAGCAATATCGCTAAACGGAAAAAAATTATCAAACGGGGGAATTTATTCATATTGCGGTTATTAACTAGATTTAGACGATGGATCCTGGCATGCTAATTTGGATGTGGGAGATCCCACTCAAATCTCAATCATCAGATGGCCTTTTTGCTGCAATAACCTGATAATGTTCAGCATCTAAAATTACAAGTTGATGGTACAGTAACAAGGACATTTTCATGGAATGTCTCCAAAATTTTCCACCATCTTTGGTGATTCCTAATTTATCCTGAATGTCATGCATATGAGATTTCTCCGTTAATCTTGGAGTAGAAACAAACCGATCGAGAATCCAATAGTTGCGATTTTGGGTCAGAAAACTCAGAGGTGCATTAAAAATATCGCCAGTTGGTAATACGAAGAATTTTTGTAACAATCAGTGCTTAAATCCTACAAAAACAGAGTATCCAGAATACTAAATACACAGTGCCAGATTTTCTAAAGCAAAAACGACGTGAAAACCACATGTAAACATATTCACATATTTTATAAACTTCATATCTGGATAATTAACATAGCCAAACTAAATGGCTAGCAAACTGACAGTTAACAAAAGAAGATAACTCATGACAGCAGCATGCTATCGGTCGGAGCAGGCAGCCGTCTGAAGAAATTCAAAGGGGAGATGGTAGCTTATGCCAAAACATTGGATGCATCATAAATTATAATCCAGAAAAGATTATCAACAACCTGAAAGTTATGACGTACACGTACTATAATGGCAGATGCTATGCAGAAAACCATGTATATGTGTTTATTATATTATAAAACATTACTAAAGAAAGAGGAGGACAAATCAAAGAAGACGCTGAGGATGTTGAAAAGTTCACGACAGTGGTATATATGATGTTCCATTTTTAGCATAATTAATTATTATTAATTAATAAAATAAAAAACGAGCTTTCTCATATCTTCATTAATATAACAATACTTAATATTCCTTTTTCAGTTATGAATGCAAATTTAATACTTATTAATTATAATGTTAAACGTATTTGGTTGATTCATCTTATAAATAAATGTGTATCATATTCCGTCGCTAGTCACCGTCGATAACATAATGAACTAGTCGCTAATTAGCGACAGGTTTTGAATAGACCAACCGTCGCTACTTTAGCGACAGTAAATTTTTATATCTTCTATTTCCTACATGTTTGAATTATAATTTGAAGAAACAATAAATTTTTTTAACCAAATTGTATCTTTTGAGTTGAATGTAATTTTTGGACTATATTTTCAGACTCCGAAAATTTCTTGTATGCGGATTTCAATACAAATTATATAAGCAGAGCTGATATATGTTAAATTTTGATGCGTGTCAACTTTTTATTACTGTATCAGAGCTGACATATGTTAAATTTTGATGTGTCTCAACTTTTTATTACTGTATCAACTCTTCAATGGTCTGGGATAAGATTTAGAGTCCAAGAGACATATAATTTCCAGAAATTAAAGAAATTGGTTTTCTGATTTCTTGTTTTAACAATCATTATCCAAGTTACATTAAATGACCAAGAATACCAGGGAGAAGTGGTCGAAGAGCTGGACGGTCATTCTCTCGAATAAATTTACTTTGAACCAAGAGATGAAACACGCATATGTGTAGATCTGAATTGAGGCCATAAAGATTTATTTGTTGCTGTTTTGTTTGTTCCAGTACTCATTCTCCCATGCTTCAACTTCTCTTGTTGCCTTGTCTTTTTCATCAATAAAAGCCTTGAGTTCTTGAGGTTCATAAGGTGGAGGCATAGTGCACGGAGATAAATCGCTTGGGGACTTCTCCAATGATTCTTCCATGAATTTCCTCCAATTCCCATCAGCAGAGCACGCCATTGATTCGGAACAAAGCTCCTTCGCGTTTGGAGGAATCGTGGGCTTATACTTTAAGAGCTTTGCATATTCATTCAGCAGATGAAACATGTAATCATACACATTCTCCATCTTCAAATCTTCTTGGATGAAACGGCTCCCGGCTTCCCCGATGGCCTTCGCCTGAGAATTAAACATGTAACAAAACAAAGACAAATGCGCACGAAAGTTGTTTATCAAACAACTCATTATAGTATGCATTCTAAGGAGAGAATCACCTTCTGAGTGTGATTGTTTCCCCATTCAACAGCAGATTTCAAGGACTTGCATTTGTCATTCTCCCTAACTGGCCAATAATGATGCTGAGGGATCATTCCTCTGATGAAGAAATCGTACCAGCGGAGAGTCATTAGCAAAGTTGGGGAATCACAGGCCAAGATATACTTCTCACTCACAGACCATGCCCATCCTTCTACGTAGATTTTGTACCTGAAATACCACTAAAAAAATCATAATATGAATATAGCAGAAATTGGACCTTATACCAAATTTGTTTGCTGATTTTAAATTTAATTATATAAATATTTTGAGACTGGACTGGCCTATGGGTGCATTGGTCTCCAAGACTTGATTGTTTGTAGCCTTGCTGGGATTCGGCTATCCAATCCTGAACATAAAGGCGTGCGTTCCAGTCGCTTTGTTCAGAGAGATTGCATCGCATAAGGTCTCTTCTCCATGGGGCAACATGTGGGTTTCCCCTCCAATAGGCATAGGGAACTCTATCCTCCCATTTTGTCCTTTTATTCCCTTCTTTTATCTCCTTCAATACACTTCTCCATGGCTTTATATTTGTCTCTGCCCTGCACAAACATAAATAAATATAAAGCACACACACTTACAACATGTGAAACAAAAATCCAGCAAAAAGAATTCGGGTCAATTTAATATAGATACGTGGATATATAAAGATTAGGATACGACTTGCAAAAATCGATCAGTCATTTTTCACATACTGACGTGACATTGGACACTCCATGTCAATATTTTTTGAAAAGTAAATCGAAAAACATGCAAATTAGTGGAATAAGGCATAAAACATGGTCAAAATGTAATTTTTTGGGGAAAATAGCCACACAAAAAAATCGATAATTATTATAAAAAAAATTATATAACTTGAGTGGCTATAGCTCCAATCAAAGTTGTTGATTTTATTTTTTGCACCTTAGGTCAATTGTATATATAAAGGAAGGAAGGATATTTAAATTCAAACTTGTCAAATATGTAAATGGATTTTGTTAAAATTTTCTAATAAAATTAGATCCGTGTCTCAGGTGACTTTCCTTAGATGTCAATCTCCATATCTTAATGCACAAGGTAGTGTCCATAGGAGTCCTAAAACATTATTGCAGAGGTAAGCAACATTATACTCAAAAAAAAAAAAAGGTTACCATCCCCAAAATGACCAATCGGGAAACACGATATCCAAGCTCCGCCAATCTGAACAGTACCGGAACAGCGCCGGAGGCTCCGAGCCCGGTGATTGGAAGTGCTTCTCTTGTACGACGGGCCTGTCATCGCTGTCGAACATGATCTCCAAATCCGGTAATCTCCCTGGGTACAACCTCGTCAGCTGCACGATCCCCCATATCGTGAAAAGAGCACGACTCTGGATCGACTTCCTGAACCTTTCCACGTAAACTCTTCCGTTTACTATCACGAGCCTGAAGTGCGCGGTGTTCCGTGCTTTCTCCACCGTTTCACGCGTGATTCCGGTCTGCCTCCAGTGGCGCAAGTCTTGGTGGATCCATCGGAAGTAATCGGGGCAGGTTTGTGGATTTGGTGAGGGATCTTTGTCGAAGTTTTTCGGATAAGGGTTTCTTAGGGGACATGAGTTGGTGTGATTCCATGCGTTGCAGTCCAGTGGAAACTCGAAGGTGGTCTTGTTTTTGTTGAATTCCTGGAAGGGTTCTCTGGAGGAATATCCTGTGTGTCCAGCCTGCATACAAGATTCATCTTCTTCAGACAATAATATTAAAAAAAAGGAGTCAGAATCATGCACACAACTACTCCGATCCTCTACTGGAATATATATTACTTTCCCTTTTCAAGATGAAATCAACGTATAAATTTAATCATAGATAACAGAAATCATAATTTGATCTTAAGTTTTTATTTTAAAACAAACTCGGGAAGAATGTATTTAAAGAAACTTACTAGTTCAAGCGAGCCAGAGAAAACCAGCGCTGATATTATGAGGAGGAGGAAGGAGAAAACAAGTAGCGCTGTAGCAGCTAAAGTGGACTTCGCCATCGTCTTCTTCGTCTTCAGGGATTTCCACCATTTTTGTAGCAGAAAAGTAGGTCTCAGATCATTGAAAGCAGGCCTAAACCAAATTATCTTCGTCGATTTTTCTTCTTCAAATCCTCCCATGCTTCACTTAATTTGTTCTTCAAATTCAATTACTTATTACTTAATCACCAGATATGATCATAATATTTATATTAGTTGTTATTACCATACAAAACTCTGCGATATATATATATATATATATATACATATATATATATATATATATATATATATATATATATATATATATATATATATATCAGAATATTATTTTATTATTTAGTAAATATAAACTATTTTGACATGTCGAGTGTCGTTATCTAAATCCCCAAAAATAACCTTATCTTATTAGTTTCATTGTAAAACACGATTATCTAGCTAAATAGTGGGACAGATATAGATTATATCATCAAACTTTGATATTATATTCCTTTTAATCTTTCTAATTAAATATTATAATGTCACTAATTGCAACACATATCAATTTTAAGTTATAATATAAACTTAAATTAATATTTACAGTGGGTATATTATGCAGAAAACGAATATAGAGATGATCACAGGTAAAATACAAAATATAACAATCGTAAAATATACATTTTGAGGTAGTGGACTTCCGGGGGAGTTAGAATTGGTCAATTGTTAATTTCATTCACATATAATTTTTCGAACATTGAAGTTGTACTTGAATTGACAGATTTGATTGGTTTTAATTTCAAAATACACCTCAAATCCATTTGTTTCAAAATTATAATGAAAGATTTGAAATCTTTAAGTTATATAAACACTTTTTTTTTGTTCAATATCAAATTCATTCTTCAAGCTAGTTATTTCAAATCAATGCATTTGAAATCCACCTTATAAATCAAAATAAATCAATCCAAACGGAATTTAAGATTAACCTTATCAAATAGAGCATTATATTGAATCCAGTAATATTTAATTAAGTGCTCATCCAAGAAAGGATATTATAGTAATTTCGAAACGTTTGAAAAGTTTATAATAAACTTAATAATATATGTGGTCGTGGGCTTAAGGTACATAATATAGTAAAGTGAGTGAATATTGTAAACATGATTGGATCAGATTATCATGTGGTATCCTGGGTTGACATTTTTTTCATAAGGATGGATATATTTGCCATATTTACTTGTCAATATCATGTTGGTGTTACATGTGTCACATCGAAAAAGATCTAAAATTGTAAATAAATCAAAGATAACAGACTAAGATTGAAATTTGATAATATAGATAACAAAAATCATAAAAATATAAATATTTAGAAAAAAACAAGTTTGGCAAAAACTTGTGTGAGACGGTCTTGCGGATCATATTTTATGAGACGTATATCTTATTTGGGTTATCAATGAAAAAATATTATTTTTTATGTTAAGAGTATTACTTTTTATTGTGAATATCGGTAGGGTTGACCCGTCTCACAGATAAAAATTCGTGAGACCGTCTCACAATAAACCTACTCAAAAAGTTATTTTCCCATTTTAATTATCTAACGTGGAATCGTGAAAATATTAAAATATAATATAGGAGGTCTCGGGGAACCAAGTATGAACTTGGTGGAATCATGAGCAAGATATATTTATCAACAGCTACTTCTTCATTGTTAGCTTGTATTGCTACCTTTCGGGAATAAATTTACGACGACTAGTTAAAAATTCAGAAAAGCTGATATCCGAAGAATTGTTTCTAAATACTAGTTATTAAATTCAGCGACTGCCTTCCTACTAGGCGAAACTTACGGACAAGAGGTATGGGTATATCTGATTCGTGTTAATTTGATGCGTAATTAGCATTTTGAAAATGGTTGGCATCTCTTCACTGTGTGTGAGTTTGCAGGTGCTTGTGAGGTGAAGTTAACCGAGGTGTTGATCTTGCTGAATCGTACACTGAATGGGCCATTATGATGCATTTCTAAGCTTAGTGAGGCCGAGGTGGGTAAGTTTGTAGTGGTGCTTTGAGAAATATGGAAGCAATGTCGTGACGACGAATTTTGGAAGCAGACCCATACAAATGCTACGGCAACAGTGCACCATGCATGCCATCCATGTGCTCTATGAGTGGCTAGCTTTTAAAGTTCATGGGGGAAGATCTGGTGGGCATGATGATGATCCATCTTCTTGTTTATTATGGCACATCCCTCCTCAAAAAAAATTCAAAAATGTAACACAGATGTTGCGCTGAATTTTGAAGAGAATGCTACCTCTGTTGGAGTGTTTCTTCGGGATGAAGTGGGTGACTTTATTTTAGATACTTCAGGTGATCTCACTCTCCCTCTCTTCCCCTACGTCCTTTGGTCATAGATTCGAGTCTCCGAAGTAATTGAAAAAAAAAATTCTACGTCATACATAAATATAAAATCGGCCCAGTGTTCACGACTGGTTTAATGAAATGAT
The DNA here is from genome assembly GCF_022965805.1 of Primulina eburnea. Taxonomy (NCBI): domain Eukaryota; kingdom Viridiplantae; phylum Streptophyta; class Magnoliopsida; order Lamiales; family Gesneriaceae; genus Primulina; species Primulina eburnea. Next base: position 62,569,496 of record NC_133101.1, on the reverse strand, counting down.
GCCCTGGTATCATCAGACAATAACAGATTATGAAATTTTATTTTTTGTTGAAAGTGATTTAAGATCATATGGGTCCATATATTTGAGTGGGTCTCACGGGTCAACACTACTCATATTCACAATAAAAAACAATATTTTTCATGGATGATCCAAATAAGATATCTGTCTCATAAATACGACCCGTGAGACCGTCTCACACAAGTTTTTGTCCATATTATTTTATGTAAGTCAAATGAGATAGAATCTTCACAATATCATTTAATTACCATATTATTACATCAGTGGTTAATTACAATAAATATAATTTATTACTCTTATTTAATACATGCAGTTTTAATTTTATCCATATTATGTCTTGGAAAAAGATAGATATCTATATATTTATGTCTCTTTATAATAAATAAAAGTGTTTCTCCCAATCTTTTACACATATTTCTTTAATTATCTTTTGAAATCCACTTATTGTTGCAATTTTTTGGACGACGTAAATTGCCAGGTTGTCTGGACTAACTTGCAAGACTATAATTTTTAATTTGTAGGAAGCAAAACCAAATACTTTTAATTGCAATACTAGTGATCCTTGACATGCGTTTACAATAATTATTTTTTTCATTTTTTATCTGAAATCTATATATTTTGTTAAAATTGAAAATATTCAATTTTAAAGACATGGAAAATACCTGTTAAAAATTTACTTTGACCAAACAACATAGTAAACCTGTCGGCATGAAGGGCAATTATATTCTACATTCGTACCAGCACATCTTCCCTACACCGCAGCTCTTGAGCCCCAATTCGGGAAAATCTAAATACTGTATAAATAATTGATATTTATGATACGTATATACGAAAGTTTCAATAAGTACTCTCCATGCACCCTCAAAGTAGAGAATCACACCCCTTTGAGACTCTCGCAATCTACTGCATATACACGTTAGATACGCTGCTTTTGCTTTATCCTCCATTTCATAAAAGAAATCTCAGCTCTGTCTATATATATATAGATATAGATATAACAGATCATACAAATCTGTGTGTGTAGATATATAGATGGCAAGCGGAGTGGCTGAGGGAGGTATTTCTGGGAATCCTGAAGCGGCAGCGATTGAGAAGCCGAACCATCCCGTTGTTGAAGGTATTAAACCGGCTGTCTTTGCGTACGCCACCGCATGACGACGACTCCACCAGTAGCTGTATGAAATTTATTTGATAACTTTTCAGTGATCTGAGGCATTAACGTCTGTTTCCATACTTTAAATTTCTGCAGAGGTTGTTCAAGGACCTGTTGCTAAGCAAGTTTCGAATGGTTCGCTCGACAGAGGTAGGCATTCAAACGCATTACATCTGAAGTTTGACGATCGAAAAAGATCTTTCGACATTACGAAAGTTCAGAAAGATTCAAATTTTTACTCTCTAATTTTCTTAATCAAAATATGTATTTAAGTTTTGATATAGTTATGATTTTTATGAGAAATTCCACGGATGAAGGACACAAATTTTGACAGATATAGCGCTAGCAAAGCTTGAAGACGAAAAGAGATTTTCTAATATCAAGGCATGGGAGGAAAACGAAAAAGCCAAAGTAGACAACAAGTAAGACTCTGAGTAAAAGCCGTCTACGCGCTCAGATCCACAAAATCTCTCCTTATTTCCTGAAAATTTGCTATCATATGATGAATAAAGAAACGATTGTTCTTTTACAGCGCTCAGAAGAAAATGTCTGAGGTAGCTTCATGGGAAAACACGAAGAAGGCATCTCTTGATGCACAATTGAGAAAACTCGAGGTGGGTATCTTTGAAATTCTGATCCATTGCATTGGCCTAGTACTAGATAATAAGCGATGCCTCTCGTGTATCTTTTGAAGTTTCTTGCATATGGTTTAGTTGAAAATTGGTTGATATCAAGTTAAAGCATAATACGAGCCCAGAAACTCGGGTAACGAAATGAGTGGACAGTATTAGTTTATATGTGAACAGCCAGTATAGATTTTTGATTTTCAAAGTATTAATTAGAACTCGAAAGTTGGCAGGAAAAGTTGGAGAAGAAGAAAGCTGAGTGCGCAGAAAGAGTGAAAAACAAGGTAGCATTACTTCATAAGCAGGCAGAGGAAAAGAGAGCCATGGTTGAAGCAAAGCGCGGAGAAGAAATACTCAAAGCCGAGGAAATGGCAGCTAAATATCGCGTGACCGGGCACACTCCTAGAAAAGCTTTTGGATGCTTCTCAGCTTGAATATTGCCGGACACATTCATGAGTACAGAAATTTGTTTGGTTTCTTTTTTTTGAAAAAGAAAAAAATGTGATTCTACTGTTTATTATGAGATTTGGGGAAGTAGCCTTCTTTGGATTCTCGAGGGATGTGGATGTCTTATAGTCGTACTTGTACTTGTGGCTTGTGAAGAAACAACTTCGGTGTCAGAAGTTTTATGGACTGTATCTCTCTGATCGCCTAGATCAAATGAAAAACTTCAGCTTCTCGAACACATTATATATTATATACATATAATATGATAATTTATAACTCTAATTTATTAAAAAAAAATTAGCCAAACTACATGCTTATCGCCGGTGGATTCAAATAAAAATCGTTAAAAAGTTTGATATATGACCTTCTACGAATGTTACCATGGAGGGTAAAAAATAATGTCAAATTAGAAAATAAAATATAAAGCACTTTTCATAACTCTCCATTATTTAAATCATGCAGATTGATTTAACTCAATCCAACATAAACAAAGAAAAAGCCTCGGTTCTTTCACACCAAGTGGATGCCATGAAATGTCCACAACTCGGGCATCTTTTACTATGAAAGGGTTATGAGATGCACAGCATATTTGAAATTCTGGCATCATCTGCCTTGCGAGTCAAATACAAAGTCTTTTATGACCAAGAGCATGATTTCATACAACCCTTGACCATAAACAAGGGTAAGATTTGTACCGCGACCATAATTCTGTAACAGAAAAGACGACGGTTAAAATAGGAAAGAAACAAATGTTGCCGAATTACTATTCCAATGCCGAGGTATCTAAAGAACAAAGATTTCAAAACAAATAAGGGAACAAATAGTTGAACACACACACATACACAGCTCTGTTGGTGAACCAAACATTTATGTGAATCAATACGTGTAGGTAGCACAACTCACCAGTGTAGCAACTCCCGACCATGAAGCAACTAGCCCATACCACAGATCATTGGCAATAGATAGCTTGATCTATATGTGGAGGGATCTGCTTAATCTCGGTTCCTAGTTCTTGTTCAATCCTATACCTGATATATTGAGAAATGTCTAGGTCAGAAAGATATCTAAAATGGAAACTCTATCCATATGCAGGAATGAAATCTTACAAATTGAAGCGATCCTCATAGGTGATCAGATTCACGGCTAACCCAAGGTGTCCAAACCGTCCTGATCGACCAACCTACATGTAACATGAATGTTTATGAGGAAATTGTGCCTTGAGCATGAAAAAAAAAACATCGGCCAAAAACACAAGTGTGTACCCTGTGCAAATATGTTTCTGAGTTCTTGGGAAAATCAAAATTAATTACTACGTTGACGGCTTGAATGTCTATCCCTCTCGTAAATAAGTCTGCAATTTGATCACAAGAATGAAAAAACAATGTAATCATGGATGGGAGACAAAAAAGCATTGGAATGAAATTAGAACTATGAACAAACTTGACATAGCAGTCCACACAATTAAACAAAAGAAATAAGAAATTTCTAGAAAAGCTATATTGCAGTCCAGAGGTAGGATAGTTGGAAGAAAAGAATCCATGGTCAAAGGGTGGTGTAAGGCATGATAGGTTTACTACCATTAAAAAAACAAAGTTCGAATTAAACAATATGAAAATAATTAATTCACAAACTGTACCACCCTGTGAAATAGATTTCACTTCCTCAAATTGGTATAAAAACGACCGCTCAAATAAACCATCACCGTAATACTTTAGCTACGCATACGGTTTATCTACCCCAAGACAAAAACAACGAAAAACAAAAAACTGAAACATGGTCATGGTAATACTAAAGAGCATACCAGTGCAAACAAGATTCCTACAGGCACCATTGCGGAAGTCATGAAATACTCTGTTCCGATGATCTTGAAGCATCTTAGCATGAATATAGAAGCAAGAATAGCCAAGCTCTGTAATTTTCTTAGCAAGAAGTTCTACACGATTCACAGAATTGCAAAAAATAATAGATTGGTTTATTTGAAGCTGCAACAGAAAGACAACAAATCTGTTAAAGAGCGTCTGGATGGAGAAGTATGCTAGTTTGGATACACAAGCACTAGGATATATTTTTTTTCAAAAAAAAAATCAGATATAAATTTGTCCTTGGATAGATTAGTGAAAAAAAAAATTCCCTAATTGAAAAAGAAGCTGAAGGGAAAACCTAAAAATCATATTTGTGGACATTATATATAAATGCACTTAAAAATGCCAAAACCTAAAATCCAGAAAATGCGGTCTCAAGACTTCTGCTTGTACTTGATCATTAAAAAAAAGTTAATTATAATTATCATATCTTAAAATAAAAATTCTTGTACTATAAAGAAATACTTAAAATCATTATTAATAAAGTTCTTATTTTTAAATTAAGCGCTCCTGACCCAAACTTTCCTTTAGTGAAAAACTGAATGACCAGAAAAGGCAAAGCAAATGCACTGTAGTAAATATATGCTTAATCTTGTAAACCTTCGAAAATAGAGTATTGAGGCAGTGAACTTTCTGTCTTTCTTCCACAAAAGCATAATACTGAGTTATACCCTTGAGAGTAAGCTCGTCCATAAGGTTGATAATGTAAGGCCTTTTCAGGTACCTGTCCTTAAAATCTTTCACCGTAACAGGAAATGTAGCAGAAAACATGAGAATTTGACGATCTGAAGGCAAAAAGCCAATCAACTGCTCAATAGAAGGTTGAAACTCAGGTGACAAAAGCTTATCAGCCTGAAATATATCAGAACAAAGGATAAGATCAAACCGTTAGCAACCCACTTTCTAACACAACTGGAACATCATAGCTGCATTACTTCCAAAATTGAAAAAAAGGAGGAATAGGAAACACAGAATTTTTTTTTATATATAAAAAGAATTGTACGATCTCATAGAAAGCCAAAAACAGGAACCAACATCATCAATTAACTTCCCACCACCAAGAATGGGAGAAGTTCTGAAAAGGAACTTCAATCTAATGTAGGTAGCATCATTGCCATTTCAATTTCCCCACGCTCAATATATATACGCAATTTAACAAAGTTGGATACAAGTATAATGTACATGCCAACCTCTAATTCCCAGGCCCATAAGATGTGAAAAAGAGAATAGACCACATGAAGCTAAGAAAAAGGAATGAAAACAAAGTTGGATACAAGTATAATGTATACATATCACACACTATGCACCAAAATGGTTTCAATTGTTAATCAACTTTAATGTATACATATCACACACTATGCATCAAAATGGTTTCAATTGTTAATCAACTGCAACCAAAACATGTTGGCACTGGCAGTCCATACCTCATCCATTGCTAGCATAGCACAATCTTTCAAAATGCAAATACCCTTTCTTGCAAGATCAAGGATTCTTCCAGGAGTCCCAACAAGTAGATGAACCGGTTGATAAAGCCGCATTATGTCATCTTTTAAGCTTGTTCCACCAGTAGTTACCATGACTTGAATTTTTAAATGCTTCCCAAGTTCTTTGCAAACTTGGGATGTTTGAAGAGCCAATTCTCTGGTCGGTACTAGAATAACAACTGCAAAGATGCTCATATGTAAAACACCACAAAAAATGACTGGACACTGCAAATATCTCCGTAACAGACACCCAAATGTACGTCCACAGAGACAATGCCGACAGACCGATATGGACCATTCAAAATGGATATAAGAGAAGAAACAACATAAATGCATATATATCTAAAATAAAATAGTTTGCTAGACAAATAACCCCTATGATTGATCTAAAAGTATCACGGATTAAAACTAAAGTGATCACGTATCATACTACCTACAATCTTAGAAAGTCTTTCCATATATCGTGTAACGGAAAAAATCAGGTGACTTTCTCAAAAGGAAATTTAAAATGTACAACAGCATATTTGACTTAACCTCAGTTTCAGCTCTCACAATCCAAAGGTCCAGCTACCATAAGCCTAATACAAGGTCCTAGTTCCCTTAAAACAGTACATCCAAAGAGACCCCAGATGATAAAAGGTGAGGACAACCAAATAGATATACTGGACCTTGAATAGCATTTTTATCTTGATCAATTTTTTCCAAGGCAGGAATGCAAAAGGCAGCAGTTTTTCCAGTTCCATTTTTTGCCCTAGCTAAGATATCACTTCCAGTTAGAGCAATCGGTATGCTCTCCTCTTGGATTGGAGATGGCCTCTCAAAACCCTTCTCATATATACCCATAAGAAGTTCACGTTTCAAAAAGTAGTCTTCAAATTCATTTCCTTTTGTAGCTGTAACATCCTAAAAGACAAACAAATAGCAATCAGGAATTTGTACCTACCAATATGCATACATACAAAAAAAAACTAGACAAAATGCCAATGAATGCTGAAGAACAATAAACTTCCTGTCTAACAACACATCAGTCCCAAACAAAAAATACCAAAAAATCAACCTAGAAGGGTGTCCACACAAAAAAGTACTCTATAATCAACTTCAAAGACTACTCATCCAAAAGTCCAGGGCTACCAAACTGCAGATTAAAGTTACTCAAGTACATACTTTGGTTATCGGCTTCAGTTATTTTCAGTAATATAGTAGCTCTAGATGACAAACAAGGGTCTTAGGGTTTCACGGAGCAGATTAGCAATCAACTCATCAGCCAAAACACATAACAAAAGTATTTCCCTACGCTAGCTTAACCTCGCAATAAGGGTGGTTTAAAAAGTTAGTGATTGAGCAGAAGCCTACATGAATATCCACTAACATAATTATTAGACAACGTTTCAAGTGCTTGTTGACTGATTTTATTCAGTAGTGATGAGTCAAATTTTCCTAGCATAAAATAACATAGAGATCAACTTAAGACCGTGATAATGGAAAATTTTCAAAGTATTTCCTCAACAAAGCATACAAGATTAAACGATAAAATTGGCTTTGTTGATAAAACAATGAAATCGACTTTGAATGGACACTCTACAGAAACAAGCGTCGTCAGAAAATATTACCTCAGTTCTGAAACGGGTGTCCTGAGGCGGTAACTTTAAGCTTGCTTTCCAATCTTGAGCACTAGTAAAAAAGAAACACAATATAAAGTAGATATTTGTGTTAATTATGATAAATCATAGACTATTAGGATGATAGATAAGTGAATGATACATGCCAATGCAAGAAATGTGTGCGTGCGTGCGTGCATTTTTGTGTGTGTGTGTTAAAACGAAATTTCTTGTACAGCATTTGGTGAGCTAGGAGTTATTCAGGAAAAGGTCTTCCCAAAAACATGTCGGCACCACGCAGGAACACAGGAAAAACAGATCCGAGACAAACCACGAGACTTGTACCTCAACGAGAACGACAAAAACGGAAAAAAGACAAAAACTTCAATGCAGTTTCACGTGCAGCAATCAATTCATAACCGCAGGTCTGATCTCATTAGACCTTCTGACACACTAGAACAACATCTAACCGGTATAACGGTTCTAAAGATCAACACTTTCAGTAAGAAATACAAATTCAGCCAGCCACAGTTGGAAAGATTTGAGTACATGGTCCCAGCATATTGGTTTAAAGTAACACTATACCTGAAGATTAGATTGGTTCATTTTTTTCTCGTAAATTCAAATGCCTAAATTCCAGCTCATATACAGCGTAGTCAAATCAATTATTACCCGGTGAAATACAAAGATCTTTAACTTTAAGATCCAATTCACACTAATTATTCGTTATAAAGACAAAAAACGGACGTGTCGAAGCCCTTTAAGAGGAATTAAGACCAACAACCAATTTATCAACTAATCACATCGTGAGAAAAGAAATTAATATAGTTTGAAGTTCAAAAAAAAAAAAACGAACAAGCTACGACGATATTAACCTCGAATCTACGGCTTCAGATTGCACAGTTTTCTCAACCTCGTCGATAGTTCCATCAGCTGGCGTTAGCTGAGTTCTTGGTAGCCATTGTTGTGGCTGAGGGTTTTGAAACAACTGATTATTATTCGGAGCTGGACCACGCTGTACGTACTGCTGAGCTGGGTTTCTCGGCTGAAAACCAGGGTGCAGCCCCGCATTTGAATGCATTCCGCCACCTCGGCCGCCACCCATCCCTGGCGGCGGATATCTCGCTCTCGAATTCATCACAAAGCCCTAAATACAAACACTCGATCGAAGTTTACACCCAAAAAAAAAATTGTGCTAATCTCCAACGTGTATATCTGTACAAAACAATATATAATCCTAAAGCTACAACCTGGATGCTGCTGCGGAAAGCGGAATACTTGAATTTTTTTGTGTTGGCTTAGTTAAAAGGGGAGTGTGATTTGCTGCATTTAGGGGAAAGAGTGCACCATTACGTAATTTACCATAATTTGTGGGTCTGTTTTGAGATTGTCTGGATTTTATGGCTTTGTTCTAAAATGTACATGGAAAATGGTCATAATAATAATTAATTTCATCCTATTCACGTGGACATTGTCTATATGATAGGATGGATGACCAAGATTTGCCCATGTATATATAGGACCCATTTTTTTTTGAAATTGTATGTGTGGTAAGATCTTACTCGTTGAAATGAAGTGAAGGTAGTGTGCACATAGGTAGCATCTCATCTACTCATAATAATTTGTATTAAAAGTCATTTTTATGACGAAGAAAATACTCTTTCTTAAAAAATTAATATTTGTTGTTCAATTTAAGAAACTTAACAAATTTGATTTACGGACAAAAAAGACTTGAAATTAGGATCCTTCGCAGCTTCAACTTTCAACTCATCCATTTTCCAAAGGAGACCCTTTTCATGTATAGCATTCTCTATCTCCTTCTTGAGAATTGAGATCCTCGAGCTCAGATTCTATGCCAGAAAACATTACCTCAGATGGCTTCATGTTGTGCTTCTGTTCAGGTTCCACCTCGACTCCTTCTCTAAATCCTCCTAATCCGATGGCACGGAACTTGAGCATTCTGTGTCGCAGTAGCTCTTCAGTATTCATCCTTGTTAATTCCTGGGTCAAAAGACACCTCGTTCAATGGTTGAAACGAATGGAAAAAGAATCTAAATTCGAGTCCATTAACTTCGCCTAGAACTAACAAGTGATTCACCTCCATTTCTTGAAGAGTAGCATCCTTGATCCTTTGAGATGACCATACAGGATCAGCATGTGCACCGCCAAGAGGTTCCTGTATGAAAATTATTCGACAGATTAACAAATAATCAGAAGTAATATCAGAAGGTACTCGATTTAGGGGGAAAAAATCGACACTACTACGTATGTGAAGGTGAGTGTTCTTACAGGAATAATGTCGTCCGCTATCCGAAGCATGTAATGTTCTTGAGCAGTGACACTCAATTTTTTCAGCTGCCTGATCAATATATTTAGAAAGTTTTGCTAAATATTCTCAAAAAAATAAATTGGGTTGTGAATCCTCATTATGTACCTTGGGAGCCGCCTGTGAAGACTTCCACAATATAGCAGCACAAGCTTCTGGACTGGAAAGAGAAGTATGGTAATTGGAAATATTCTGACGATCATACAGGTCGAAAAGATAGCGAAGAACAACTTCGACTGGGATAAAAATCAACTGTTAGAAATCAAAGAATATCCTTTGTTAAAAAAAATCAAAGAATATCCTCTGGAAATACAAGGATGAACCAAACTAACCTTGCAAGTTAAAGAGAAAGAAGAAACAGCCCAAAGAGCTAGAAGAGAAGAGGAACAAGCCCAATGAAAAGCCCACATATAAACAGAATAAATCAGTCACAAAGCCCATGGCTATATTATCAAATGTACGTCTTCTGTTTTTAGCTAACAGAAGAATATTTCTTGTTTTGATAGTTACAACAAGATAATCTAGGTGTCAATATATTATTCGATGTATTGAGTATAAGAGTTCACGTTTGGCTTTGTAAATCGGTGAGAATGAAATCCAAATATTGATTCATCTCCTGTTGATTTCTCTAACTTGGTATCAAAGCCTGAAAATGGCTGACGCCTCCCCTAATTCTGTTTTCCCCTCCTCGGCTGATAATTCCCCTGCAACTAATCCTAATTTCCTACTCATCAATCCTTCTAACCAAATCACCGCTGTTAAACTCACCGATGAGAATTATCTCTTGTGGAATCTCCAGATTCTGGCAGGTATCAGGGGTCTTGGACTCGAGAGTTACATCTCAGATCCTCCTTCAATACCTCCTCGCATCACCTCGAGTGAGGCTGTTAATCCTGATTTCGTTCTTTGGTGCCGACAAGACCAACTTCTTTTCTCATTTCTTTTGGCCTCCATGAGTGAGGGCGTGCAATCTCAAATGATCGGTTGTGCGTCTTCTATCCAGTTATGGAGCAGAGTTTCAACCATCTTTGCCACTCGGTCTAAAGCCCGAGTCATGCAATATAAGCTTCAACTTCAGACCCTTAAGAAAGAGGGTCTAAGCATGAAGGATTATATTGGTAAAATGAAGAGCTACATGGATACACTTGCTGCCTGTGGTCATCCTCTTTCGGATGAAGACCAGATTCTATATTTTCTCGGTGGAGTGGGTATGGAATATGATTCTGTGGTGGTTCATGTAACCTCCAAATCTGATATTTTAAGTTTCTCGGAAGTTGGTGCTCTCCTCATGTCTCATGAAGGAAGGATCGAGGCTCACACTTTTAATGGTGTCACTCCGCCTGTAGTTAACACATTTACTGTCCCTCCGGAGCGTAAACCAGACTATCACTCCCATCAAATGTCCAACAGAGGTAGGGGTCGTGGACGATTTTCTCGAGGGGGTCGAAGACACTGGCATAATAATAACAACAAACCAGTTTGCCAAATCTGTGGTTATACGGGACACGTTGCTGAAATTTGCTACTATCGATTTTCGATCGAGATTATGCATCCCCTCAGCGCTCATCAGCGCCTCCTCGCACCCCTTTTCATGGTTCCAATCGATCCTATCCTGCAGCAGCTCTCACTACTACAAAATCAGAACCGTCAAATGAGGAGTGGTGGTTTCCCGATTCTGGTGCTTCTCATCACGTCACTAATGACCTTGCAAACCTCTCCATTGGTTCTGAATATTCAGGGGGTGGTAAGATTCACATGGGCAATGGTGCAGGTTTGTCTATATCCCACATTGGCCAATCTAAATTTTCACTCCCTGCCTCATCATGCACGTTTCTGTTGAATAATCTTCTTCGAGTTCCACATATAACAAAAAATCTGATAAGTGTAAGCAAATTTGCTCGAGATAATCACGTCTTCTTTGAATTTCATCCTATTTTTTGTCTTGTGAAGGACCTAGCAACACAAGCGATCCTTCTCCACGGGACTTTGCATGAAGGCCTCTACAAGTTTAATCTTGGGAAGCCTCTCTCTGCATCTCGGCCAATTTGTCTCAACTCAACTCTGTCGTCAGTGAATAAAAAGACCCAACAGTTTCGTCATTCTCAACCTGCTCGAGTTTCTTTCCCAGTATTAGCTCAATGACATTATAGATTAGGACATCCTACACCCATGATAGTCAAGAAGATTTTACTAAGTTGTAATATTCCCTACTCAAGAAATGATAATTTCAATTTTTGCACAGATTGTGAGCTTGGTAAAAGTCATCAACTTCCTTTCTTGTCTTCAAACTCTAAAACTTCTGTGCCTCTTGAATTAATTTATTGTGATGTATGGGGACCTGCTCACACCATATCCAGAAATGGTTTTCGATATTATCTAAGTTTTGTCGATGCTTGTACTCGTTACACTTGGATATACTTCCTCAAACTTAAATCTGAAGTAACTCCAACATTTATGCAATTCAAGAAACATGTCGAGCTTCAATTTGATAGACAAATAAAAACCATCCAAACTGACTCTGGTGGGGAATTTCGGTCATTAACTTCCTTTCTTCATAATCATGGCATCAATCATAGATTTTCGTGTCCTCATACGTCTCAACAAAATGGAATCGTTGAACGTAAACACCGTCATATAGTAGAAACCGGTATTTCATTATTAGCACATGCTTCCATGCCATTCGAATACTGGGAAGATGCTTTTTCAACTGCCGTTTATCTTATCAATCGGCTTCCAACCTCCAGTCTTCCTGAAGCAGTCCCTTTCCAAAGGCTATATAACAAAGTTCCCAACTATTCTCTTCTTCGGGTTTTTGGGTGCCTTTGTTTTCCTTGTCTTCGACCTTACAACAACCATAAGCTTGCTTTTCGTTCTACTTCATGTACTTTTCTAGGGTATAGTGATGTTCATAAAGGTTATAAGTGTATGAATAGCGATGGTAGAATTTATATTTCGAGAAATGTCAAATTTGATGAATTCACTTTTCCTTTCCATAGTCTAATTAAAACAGATTGCTCTGCATCTCCTGCTAATTCTCCAACCTCATCTGATCTTTATCTTCCACAAGTTGTTCCTCAACCATCGGGTAATATTCCTACTGCTCTTTCTCATCCTCCAAGTTCATCATCCTCTATTTCTATTCCTACTCCTACCTCTGATACTTCTTCATCTCCGATACAAGCCTCTACCTCACCCCCTGTGAATCATCATCATATGATTACTCGTGCCAAAGCTGGGGTGTTTAAGCCTAAGGCTTTTTTGGTGACTAAATCAGTGGTGTCTGAACCCCTTACTTACCAAGAAGCTCAATTACATCCCGAATGGTGTGCAGCTATGACTTCTGAATATGATGCCTTGTTACAAAATAACACATGGTCCATAGTTGAAGCTCCTTTGAATACGCCTCTCATTGGTAGCAAATGGGTTTTTAAAACCAAAACTAACCTCGATGGATCAATAGCTCGTCACAAAGCTCGTCTTGTAGTAAAAGGGTACTCACAAACGCCGGGACTCGACTTTACTGAAACATTTAGTCCTGTCGTTAAACCCACTACCATTCGGATTGTTCTCACAGTAGCTATATCACAGGGATGGCACGTTAAGAAAGTTGATGTCAACAATGCTTTTCTAAATGGCACCCTTACGGAAGTTGTTTACATGAAGCAACCGCAGGGGTTTGAAATTATCGATCCAAACAAACAACTTGTTTGCAAGTTACACAAAGCTCTCTATGGCCTCAAACAAGCACCAAGAGCCTGGTTTGATCGACTTCGACAGTCACTGCAATCTATGGGTTTTCTTGCTTCCAAAGCAGATGCATCTTTATTTATTAAGTTTACTTCCACTTCAGTACTATATGTTCTTGTGTATGTCGATGACATTTTAATTACAGGCAGTAGCAAACCATTGATTGATGATCTTGTTCAGAAACTGCACAGCCAGTTTTCGCTTAAGGATCTTGGAGAATTGTCTTATTTCTTAGGCATTGAAGTTATCAGGTCTTCTGCTAATTCTTTCTTTATGGTGCAATCCAAATATGCTAGAGACCTTTTACATCAAACTAAGATGTTGGAAGAAAAGCCATTTCCTACTCCTATGGCTACTGGAGCAAAATTATCTTCTCAAGATGGTGAATCATTTGAAAATCCTACTCTTTATCGGAGTACAATGGGTGCTCTCCAATATTTGACGATTACTCGTCCTGATATTGCATATAGTGTCAACAAGGTGTGCCAATTTATGCAGAATCCTTTACTCTCTCATTGGAAGGCAGTTAAACGCATTCTTCGATATCTCAACGACACACTTGACTACAGTATTTCGCTCGCTGCACATTCATCAGATCTTCGTCTTCATGGATACTGTGATGCTGATTGGGGAAGCGATCCCGATGACCGTCGTTCTATGTCCGGCTTCTGTTGGTTTCTTGGTTCCTCGCCCATTTCCTGGAGTTCTAAGAAGCAATCTGTGGTTTCCCGATCAAGTACGGAAGCTGAGTATAGAAGTCTTGCTAATTCTACTTCAGAATTACTTTGGATTAAATCTCTACTCTCTGAACTTCATGTTTCTTCACCACACACTCCAGTGCTATGGTGTGATAACATGAGCACAATTGCACTTACTGCCAATCCTGTTTTACACGCTCAAACAAAGCATTTGGAGTTAGATATTCACTTTGTCCGAGAAAAGGTGCTAAACAAGGTTGTCTCAGTTCATCATGTTCCTTCAATTGATCAGACAGTGGATGTGTTTACCAAGCCTCTATCTGTTCTTACCTTCCACCGTTTGCGATCTAAGCTCAGAATGGAAAATCATCCCATGCTAAGCTTGCGGGGGAGAGTTAAAGAGAAAGAAGAAACAGCCCAAGCTAGAAGAGAAGAGGAACAAGCCCAATGAAAAGCCCACATATAAACAGAATAAATCAGTCACAAAGCCCATGACTATATTATCAAATCTACGTCTTTTGTTTTTAGCTAACAGAAGAATATTTCTTGTTTTGATAGTTACAACAAGATAATCTAGGTGTCAATATATTATTCGATGTATTGAGTATAAGAGTTCACGTTTGGCTTTGTAAATCGGTGAGAATGAAATCCAAATATTGATTCATCTCCTGTTGATTTCTCTAACTTTGCAACATAGAACCCGAGTTTTCGAGCATCAACAGCTTGTTGGAACAAGCAATTGCCAGGGCACCACCTGAACCACCTTTCAAATCGATCAACAAACATGATCTCGCTGGCTGGAAAAGATCCAATTGCAAAAGCTTCAAGATTGAGATTGGATGCAACTTTTTGCTAAAATATTAATTTTTTTTAATTGTCGCATGCTCTTCAATACAGCTCATCACTAACAACAGACATTCAGGCAAACTAGCACAGATTCAGCTCTCCACAGCCTCTAAAATGTACCCGTGAGGAGTAGGCATCGCAAAGTTCCTCGTCGTATTTTCCTTTGTATTTCGTCCTTTCTGATGGCCTATGAACATGTAGCTTCGACCCTCTATTGTGATATTTAAGATATGATCAAGTACGGTAGGTCTGTTTGGATGTCGAGCAATGTTTAGACGTTGGATGAGAGTCAAATGTGTGTATAAATCCTTAAGCCTGGAAAAATGCTTAAAAATCTAAAACTTGGAACAATATGAACATCAGCCAAGATGTGATGAAGAAAATGTTGAAGCGAATCGAAAAACAGCATACATTGTTCAGCAATAATCAGTTCAAGAAACTTAAGGAAACCTAGAAAACATTGACACTTCACATGTAATGTTCTTCAAAATTAACTTTATTTTTAGACTATAGAACTATTACTCGAGCACTTTATAAAAGTCTTGAGCTTTTAAGATTGACAGTAAACTAAGAATTTCATCATATTTTCACTTCGAAAACAGACATATCAAACACATTCATCAAAATACACCTGTTCATACTTCAACTCCAAAGCACTGATCTGGTCTGTAAAATCTAATCCAGTATCATCAGCCATTCTTTGCACCTGCACAGCATCCAAATCCAAGAAATATCGGGTCAATGAATCTCGATCTGTGAGACGTGTTTCACGAATCTTTATCTGTGAGACGTGTTAACCCTATCGATATTCACAATAAAAAATAATACTCTTAGCATAAAAAGTAATATTTTTTCATGAATGATCCAAATAAGAGATATGTCTCACAAAATATGGCATGTGAGACCGTCTCACATAAGTTTTTGCCTTGGTTTTTTTTTTTCCCTAACTCTATATTTGTTTTTTTTAAAAAGATAATGAGAATGTTTTTTTTTAAATAAAAAGATCCAAAATTAATATACAAATTATTTTATCTCACCTTCCGAGCCTTAATTTTATGCCGTAGTTTTTAAAGGAAAGGAAGACCTCTTCGAAAAAATTACAACAAACCATTTCTAACTAACATAACTTCCGCAGTCCACAAAAAGGTAAATTATTTCCTCCCACATGTTTTTCCACCAAACAAGTGAAGAAATCAGCTATTTTCACTCCACTTTAATCGGATTCCACCAATTTTTTCACCCCATTAATAATCCTGCTGCTTCACAACAATGGAATCTCCAATAGCTCATCCAAGAATAGTCAGTTCCACAGTAGATTTTCAAACTTTTCCATTTATTGAAGGAAAAGAACTGAAAATTTATATTGGTGGGCTGATATAAAATCGCTAAAAAAACTTAAAGAAAAAAGTATTCATGGAGATCAGAATCGTAAATTACTTTTCTCTTATTCTTTGATCTGTTTACTGAAGTCTGAACATAGAGAATCTGAGAAGAAAAGAAGGATAGACAAGAAAATGACAACATTTACAGGGACTTTGGATAAGTGCAAGACTTGTGAAAAGACTGTTTATTTCATTGATTTGTTGACTACCGATGGAGCAACTTACCATAAATCATGTTTCAAATGCAGCCACTGCAAAGGAACTCTCGTGGTATGTGATCTTCTTTCCAAATATTTTGTATTTCGTGTAACGTTTCTGCGAAGGGACGGATCTTAATTTTTTATCCAAAAAGCAAGAAAAAGTGATTGCATTTATTGATTTGGTTATGTTCCTATATGTGAATGCGTATTCGCGTCTATGCTTATTTATTTCTTTCTTTCTATGTTTTACACATTCTTGGATTTTGATATTACCTTGGATTATGTTCGTGATGCATTAAGTTTAAACAAGAAACGTCATATTAGATAGAACCAATGGTCTTTTGCCAATTATTTTTTTGCTAAAAATGGAGATATTGGTAGCACAATGTGATTCAGTTCTGAATCTCAGGATTTGCTACAAATGGGGTTATACAACATAGCAAGGATATGATTTTACATGGGCCAACTTGATGTAATTGGCGACCAAAACTTAAATACTTTGGTTTTCTTTTTCATTTTAGCGGGGGGACATCAATTTAGAAACTCTACAATTTATGTTTTTGTTGCATGATTTTACCATCTTAGATAGCTCGTGTGAGGGTTCGCCGCGATTCATTGTTGTGCTTACACACTAGGCTACCATTTTCCGAAAGTTAACGGAACTACCTACCACTAGTCTAATCTTGCAATGTTTTGTGGCAGATGAGCAACTACTCTTCAATGGATGGAGTTCTGTACTGCAAACCACATTTTGAACAACTTTTCAAGGAGTCTGGAAACTTCAGCAAGAATTTTCAAACTTGTAATACATCCTACTTCGAAATTAATTTACTCCTTTAGCTGTCACATTGTTACTTATCCGACACCTACTTATTCTTTTGACATTTAATCAATTTGTTAGCAGCTAAACCTGAGAGGGAAAATTCGTTGGTACGTCTATTTTCCTCTGTTTTTCTTTCCGTTGTCAATGAAATGCTCTGAAAATGGAAAAATTGCATTACAATATATATTGTTTTGAAGGAAAATTGAATATTTTTCCAATTTTTTTTTTGAATTAATGCAGACAAGGACGTCTAGCAAGGTCTCTGCCATGTTCTCTGGGACTGTAGACAAATGTTCAGCTTGTAATAAAACTGTTTACCCCCTGGAGAAGGCAAGTAACTTGATTTGCATATATTTTTTTAAAAAATGTACAAAATTTAATAAGAAAAATATGCAGAGAATATCTACTCATGACTTGAATACATTTTCTGCTAATCAAGCAGATGACAATGGAGGGAGAATCTTTTCACAAGTCATGCTTCAAGTGTGCTCATGGAGGCTGCCCTCTCACACACTCATCTTATGCTGCGTTGGATGGGATCCTATATTGCAAGGTCCATTTTCAACAACTATTCATGGAGAAAGGGAACTACCAACATATCCTTGACGCCGCCACGAATAAAAAGAGTGTTGTAGAGCCCGTGCAGTTCGATGCTGAGGCAGCCCATGAAGACAAACCAAAGGAAGAAGAGAGTGATGCTGAACATGAATCAGAATCCGAGAAAGCACAGGAACAATCTTAGAAGAACTTTGGATGTTATGTGTTTTTGTTACAAATCATAAAAGTTTATGAGTTTCTTTTCACCTTCTTCTTTCTTTTTATTGTTGAATCTTGACAGATTAGATTGTATTGCATTTTATCGTGATTAGATTAATCATGTATTATTTAGAATCTGTCGTAGTGATCAAGAATCGGTATGCATTGTTTATATTGGGAAATTTCTGTACAATTTATTGTTTAGATATATTGGAAAAAATAATTGTGATACATTTGCATAAGAACATTTAATAGGGTTATCTTCTCAAAACAAATTATTTTATTGAAATCAAATTTTAAAGTATTTTCTTTTAAGAAAATAATGGAAGTCATTGCAAAATAACCTTCCCAAATTGACGATCCCAGCTTTCCTTTCCCTTTTCAATTCTTCAAGGTGGAAGATTTGATTTCTCTTCCTCCTACTTGTTTTGATTTCTAGTCTAGTCATTTTCTCATAAAAGAAGCAAATTCTTCTTTTTAATTCAACACGCTTTTTCATAAAAATCTTAAAGCGTGATATCTCTAACACGACTACTAAAACCCTAGCTTGATCACCAGTTTCAGCCCGTAGCATTGACATTTTTAGCTAGCTAGCAAGCAAGCATAGGGCTGAAAATCAGGCTCCAAATTATCGGTCTCGAAATGGCCGCTGCCTCCACGGCATCCGCGTCCACCGCTTTCAGCTCCACCACAGATTGCTGCTATCGAGGGGCCAAAATAGTGTTCCGAATCACTGGTCTTCAGGTGGCTTTGACTCGAAGGCCCTCGAACTTTTTTAAAAGTGTGAGAACGATTAATACGAATTCCTGTACCACCGCCTCACGGTGTTCCTCCTCCGGTTTTACGAAAAGTAAGCCCACAATGCTGTGCTGAATGATTGTTCTGTATCAACTTTTTTTCTTGATCACATATTTGAAAATGTGAATGCATAACGGGCAGCAAATGGCTGGATCCTATAACTGGATTTTCGAAAAATCAAATTTCCGTCATCTGAATAAATTGAGTTGGCTTGCCCATCTAATTAGTTCGTACCAGAGAATCCCAAACTGTAACGACTATGATTTTAGTGTTATGTGTAGTTTGGCAACTGTAGATTTAAAAAAAAATGGTGTATAATATTGGTTTGCATGTGTTAAACTGGGTTTCTATGTCAGCAAATTTTTATATTTAATTTTGATAATTTTTGAATGTGGTCTTATATGTCTCGTTCTGTGGAATCAGCAGCTGCAACCATCACCGAGGCTGCTGCGAAGGTCATTGATGGAAAATCAACTGCCAAAGAAATCGGAGATGAGATTGCTATTGAGATATCTAGGATGAAAGACTCTATAGGGGTTGTTCCTGGACTGGCAGTTATTCTTGTAGGAGACAGGAAAGATTCTGCTACTTATGTACGCAACAAGAAGAAAACCTGTGAATCTGTAGGGATAAAGTCATATGAAGTGCATTTGGCTGAAAACTCCTCAGAACAAGAAGTGCTCAAGCACATCTCAGGCTTCAATGACGATCCTTCGGTTCATGGTATTCTTGTTCAGTTGCCACTACCTTCTGTAAGCCTCCTATATCTGAGTATTTGACTTTCCGTTACACTCTATGTGGCTGAAAATTGTGCGTTCATAATTTCATTAAATATAGCAAGAGGATACATGCAAAAAAAATGTGAATGCAATTTTGTAAAGAAAAGTAGTAATTTCCTTGTTAGCGAGACAGATTACTCCCTTAGGGCTAAATCGGTAGAATTTGAACCCCTACTGCAATGGATATCCTTTGAGTTCATCTGATGACTGTAACTCTCATTTTGATACTTTCCAATCAATGGTTTGTTTTTTGTTTTTGTGGGTATATTCTTTGTGCAGCATATAAACGAGCAGAATGTCTTGAATGCTGTTTGTATCGAGAAAGACGTCGATGGCTTCAACCCTTATAATATTGGACGTCTAGCCATGAGAGATCGTGAACCATTATTTGTTCCATGTACTCCCAAAGGATGCATAGAGTTATTGCATAGATATGGCATTGCGATCAAAGGGAAGAGGGCTGTTGTAATTGGCAGGAGTAATATTGTCGGGATGCCTGCTGCGCTCTTATTGCAAGTACGATCATCCTCAAGTTTAATGAGCAGTTTAATGCATTTTGTCATCCTATTTCAATTTTTCTTGCTTGTTATTCTGGCAGAGGGAAGATGCCACAGTCACTATTGTCCATTCAAGAACGAAAAACCCGGAGGAGATCACAAGAGAAGCAGACATCGTTATCTCAGCTGTGGGGCAGCCAAACATGGTGAGGGGTAGCTGGATCAAGCCTGGCTCTGTTGTCATTGATGTCGGAATAAATCCAGTTGAGGTTTTGCATCATTTTCTTCAAAAGAAATTTCCTTTCTTTTGGTTAAACTCTGTCCCACAGTGAATCGTGTCGACACGGGGAATTGTAACAAGATTCGTGCCTTCTCATGTGACAGGATGTTAAGAGCCCTTGAGGCTATCGACTTGTTGGAGATGTTTGTTATGACGAGGCAAGCCAGAAGGCTTCCGCTATAACCCCTGTTCCTGGGGGAGTTGGGCCTATGACTATAGCTATGCTTCTCTTAAACACCCTTGTCGCAGCAAAGAGAGCTAACAACTTCGAATGACATCTATTATCAGACGAGGGTATATTCCTTCTCATAGATCTGACTAGAGATTCTGCTGTTTCTGCCGAACTGGGCTTGATATGCAAGCACACCCTTATATTTTACAACCACGAAGCAGTGCAATTCGGTTGGGACCGAACTTCCAATCTTTCTGATAAATTTATGATATTGGTTGGAAGGACGACCTATTGCAGCTGGGAAATAGAAATGAATTTTTTTTTCAACTTTACCTGTAATTTTTTCTACAATATTTATATAAACTTTGTGGAGACGTGAATACCTTGCGACAAACGCTTGAAAGACTTGAACCTCAATTGAAAATTTAAAAAATAATACTAGTGAATCTTCTGGGCTGGATAGCTAATGATCAAATTCATAGGAAACAGGTTAACCCAAAACGTGATGAGACAAAAGCCAGTTTTTATTTACTTCTCTGTTACCCAGGGTGGGTCCTGACTTTTAAAACAAAAGTTCAATTTTTTTGGGCAAAAAGTCAATTTCGGTCTGGTATGAATCGAGTCGTGACATATTTAGAAATCTATTTTTAGTTAAATCAATTATAGTAGTCGTGTAATTATATCTTGACGATCAATTATTGATCATTTTCAAAATCATGTAATTAAATTGTTGATAATATTATATATTACTTATAATTACATAGTTAAAAAATTTACTCGTCAAATTCACATATATTTACAAAATATCTATAAAAAAATAACAGTGATGTTAACAATTTCATCATATAATTTTGAGAAAATGACTAAAATTTATTATTAAAACATAATTACAAATATATAATTGATTAATAAATATACATGATTGAAAATATCACAATTCAATAAATATGAAACTAAATTGACATTTTGTGTTTTTTATATAAACATTCTCAAATTTACTATACATTTTTCAACCTTGTCATTTTTGTATGCTCCACTCGCATCAACAATGCTTTAACTGTGCTCGCATGGGCTTAGCTCAGTTGGTCAGCAGCAGTAAATCTTGGAGCAATGACCAGGGATCGAGTCTCGCAAGCGACAGTGTGGGAGTTAAATTCTCTCCAATGAGGGGGAGCTCCTTGTGCGCGGCGTAGCATAAGGTCTAGCTGCTGCTGGTTGGCTGAGTCACCATGATTTACCTCCTCTCACATTCCTGTCGGGTCGGGGGGTGAGGGACGCCTAAGGTGAGCGATTTCACCTTTTGGAGCAACAATGCTTTAACTGCATTTGCATATATTATTTACTTATATATTTGAGTATATGATCATCTTAACAACCATCATATCATTTCCCCACAATATGTGGTCCGACGGTTTCTTAAATATCGAGAAAATGCAACAAACGCTCAAAAGACTGGAACCTCGATTGAAACAAGGTTTAGTAATACAAAGTGTTCTCAACGTGCGACACATTTTTATCTATATTCCAACATCATATTTTAGTGATGTCGGAATCGTTTATAACTGAGTGGCCGACGGTTAAAATATTAAATATTGTATTATGATATACTAAGTATTTTATTTTTAAGATAAAAAAAAATTAAAGAGCAACATAATTTTTAGAAATGATTTTAAATCAATACATAAAAAAAACTAACTCTCATACATAAACAACATACATACATATGGCACAAGATTGCTAGTTTTAACAAATCATATAGTCATTTGACATAGCATATCAACATTCGTTATATAAACAAATATATATAATTTTGGTAAATTATATGTTCTATCGTACATCAGAAAATATCAATTTTGAAATCGACACATGTAGAATAAAGAGTAGATCTCTTGTGAGACGATCTCACGAATCTTTATCTGTGAGACGGGCCAACCCTATCGATATTCATAATAAAAAATAATATTTTTAACATAAAATGTAATATTTTTTCATTAATAATCTAAATAAGATATATATCTCACAAGATACGACTTGTGAAACTGTCTCATACAAATTTGTTGTCTAGAACAAAATAGCTATTGAAAAGGACAGGACATATGGATAAAGTCACATGGAACAGACGCAATGTTTGAATTATTTTTTTCTTATAAAAAAATGATTTTATTAAAATTGGTGTTTCCAACCCTTTTCCCTCTGGAAAATGGCCGCACCACAGAAACAGCCTTACTCTTTCTCTCTTCTTTCCATTTCCCTTCCTGCAATCGTTCCTTTAAATACTTCCGAAGTATTCGAATTCTCCAACAATTATCTTCATTATATCATTCCACGCACGAAATTAAACCCATTCCCAATTCCCATTTTTTTTAGTATAATAATGGAAAAGGCCCCAACAATGGTGATCGAAGTTACAGTGATATCTGCAGAAGGATTGCGCATGAACCGGAGGCAACCCGTCAAGAAGAACGCGTTTGTCGTCCTCAGATCCGACCCTTTTAACACCCGTTCAACGGGTATGGATACGCAGGGAGGGAGCTGCCCCTCATGGAACGAGAAGCTAGTGATGGAGCTGCCGGTGCATGCTCGTTTCATCACCGTGGAAGCGCATTCCGGTAACAAGGCAATTGGATCGGCGAATATTCCGGTTACGGATTTCTCCGGCGGGTTTCTGCCGGAGAATTCAATGAGTTTCTTGAGTTACAGGTTGAGGGACGCTAGCGGGGAGAAGAATGGGATCGTGAATTTGTCAGTGAAAGTGAGAGGCGGAAGCGGCAAATCTCGCTGTTCCGCCAGCTGTGCTAGGCCGTGGACGGGTTTCCCGGTGGAGAACAAAGTGTCCAACGGGATCGTCACGGGGATTCCAGTTTTCTATAGATAGAAATGGGTTTTTACTCTGTAAAAATCAATGTTGTAATGTCGAACATTGATTTCGAGAAATTAACTGCACATATTTGGTTAGAAAGATCCATTGTGTCCAAGACAAGTTGTCAATCATCTATAAAATTGTGTTTGGATAAATGAATTTGATCATTTGATTTTATAAACATTTCAAAACAACACGAATGTTTGAAATCTTGAAGTCAATCGTAATTATTATAAAGATTAATTGAATCTAAATATGACAAGTTGTTAATAATCTATTAATTTGTGTGTTGATTAATGAATCTGATTTGAAAAGTGATTTGATTTGGGAAAAGATTTCGTACATTAATTTCAAAACAACACAATTTCAGATAAATTCGAAAAAATTATCGGATGAAACGAGATTATCAGTTTATCACCTCATGTAAAAAATATACAACACCTTGTGTTTTCAGTCAGGAGAGATAATCCAAATCCAACGTGGTCAAAGACTAATATGATATTTAAAGGTGAAGTTTACTTAAATTTCCATAGATATTTAAAATTGGGATGGGTGAGAAATTGACTTTATAGCTTCGATTCCAAGATTATATTAGATCACCCATGTTGAAGTGCAAATTTAAGGCCTACTTGAATTGCCAACCATTCCACCAAATCGACCGAGAAAATACCCCGTAAACTAGTTGCTCCAGTCATGAGAACAGTCCATGAATGTCGCGAACAACTATTCCTACTCCAAAATGGTCTGGATCCCCTGATAACCGCAACATCCACGTTAATCTTTATTGACCCATCAGGAGTTGCTCTCCATATGTACGTGTGTTTGCGACAGAGGGGAATGTTCCAGGAGTCCATTTTTGACAGAGCAAAATTGGTCCCTAGAGAATATATCCCGTGACGATACAATCCTTCTTTCAAATATTGATTGATTCCTAGATAACAAAATACTCCAATAGACCATCGTAAAGGTACAAAGATCATCACCTAAGCAATTGCTAACAATCCAATTCATAAGGTCCAAGAAAGCGTGACCTTTAAAACGAGAGAGTACTGGCCATATGGCTGTAATAACTCGGGAACAAGCTTCCACAAAAATGTCTTGATTTTGCTTTGAACATTCAAGTTCCACGATTTAGAACAAAGCTTTGCACTAGCAGCTGATAAACTACTACGACTTCCCATTCTAAAGTTGATACAACAGTAACGTGTAATTTACCTTGACAACACAAAACACTAAGTAATATTACATACATATCATACATTTCAGAATTCGAGAGTAATTTCAAGCTTCAACCCCACTTCTAAAGTGACATAGAAACAGAAGTTCCTTAATGATATTATTAAAAAAAAACCATATACGCAAACAAACAGCCATTGCCTCCTCAAAGCTGGATATGTTTCGATCCAACATGACCGAACAACTTTGGAGACACTCGAGCATCCTGTATGATGGCTGATCCTTTTGTCGATCATACTTCTTCACTGCCGCTTTGGTTACCGTTTTTCAGTATATTGAACTTGCATAGAGGACAGGTGGCATTCATATACAACCACTTATCGATGCAGGCTGAGTGAAAATGGTGGCGACAAGGGAGTTCACGCAGTTCAGTACCATCGTCATAGGAACTTAGACAAATGCAGCATTCCTGCAACCCAATAAATAATTGAATTCAGAAAATTGTAGACAGAAGTAAGGATAGTATAAACAGACATACAGCATCCTCCAGGGTAAGAACGTGCTCTGTGGGGGAATCAGTGTCACATTCAGACATTATCCCTCCAAACGATTCTTGTATTTCACCATTTTGCTTCTCAAAATCACCAATTTTCCTGAATTTGTATTTAGGTAGCCTCTCGATGTCTTCTTTAGTAGCTCCTTCCTGAAGCCATAAAGCAAGAAACAAAAAGGAAACACAAGAAGAAGAGAAATCACTTTACTGCAGAGAATGGACAGCATAAGATTGGAAAATTTTCTTTTCCTAGGCTTACCAGCATGCATACCATTACCATGGAATCAAAGTTAACACAAATCAACTTGCAAAATTAGAAACTTTGAAAATCAAGTGAAATATATCTAACAGCACCACTGCTTTACCTAGAACTTAAGTTTTAGCATGCTTCCAAGGTCATTTACAGCAAAATTATTCCACTATTTTTGTAAATTAATAAGAGATTCACTTCCTCTATGACGAAGTACGTACAAATGAGTCTGATTAAGCCATTTCTAATTTGATAAAAGATCAGTTCGTCTAAGAAGATAAAGCGTGCAGGATATTTCAAAATTATAACGTGGGGGAGGAAGATGGTTGAACATTTACTTTTAAACTCTATAATGAGCACAGTGTGAAGGATAAGTTAACTGTTAACAACTCAAAGGCATGCTTATCCTCTTGATCCTTGACATCATACCCCTTTTTTCATTTTTCTAATCATTATTCGGAATCATACATTGGTCAACTTAGAGTAAAACCACTATCAACTACAAGAAATTTGTAGGATACTAGGATAGCAAAAAAACTGTGATAAAAGCGATGGGCACTCTTTCCATACACAATATATGCCAGTAACAACAGAATAGTCAAGGCAAATCATTCTCATGTGCCGGCCTCGAGACATGATAAGTAGAAAGTATACATCCCAAGTTACTCAAAAAGAGTGTTGATAAATCACTTGATTATCCGTTAAAGCAACCAACCAAAATCAAACATAATCTAATAGTTAAAACAAGAAGGATACGACTCAAAGTACCAATCAAAGCAAGATATAAGCTGTATAATATTATTCAACATCAGTTACCTGATCTGCTACTGCATATAAGATTGCTATAATACAGGGTAGACAACAGCAAACAGCAATTCCAATGACACATGCCACAGCAACACAGATAACAACGAAGAACACATCAAAGGCCAAAAATGTGATGCAAAGCCTGCAACAGAAATCATTAATAGGTCAATAGTCATGTAGTCATATAGAAATAAAAATTTATTTAAAAGGTTGCTAATAGTATCTCAATCCATACAGGTTCACAAATTAACACAAACCAGTAAAGCTGAGGTGATTCAGCAGTCAAGCTTTGCCCACCAGCAGAAACCCAATAGAACCCAATTATCCACCAAATGAATGAAAACATGGTATTTGCAGACTCCAGATGTTTAGCCACACTGCCAAAAGAAACATCAAGAGATGATATTAACCAAATTTCTCAAGGTTCGACATTAAATATGACTTCAAATCTAACGCTTGCTGGTGTTTAATTTTTAATTGGAAAGTTAGACTAGACCTCTGTCAACTAAGAGGAAAAAACAAATGAATTTAAAAGCAAAACAAATATAATGGGCTGAAAAATGTAAGACTGTTCAGGTCTGGTACTGTTTGAATAAAATCGTGGCCATTCAATTCATAAAATAAGAGGAAAAGGTTGGAAAAGAAAAACTAAGAGGGTACTTGAGGTGGAAATATGCATTCTCTAGAGTCATTTCCCTCTACCTGCGCAACCCGACATCAGAACAATGCAAAGAAGAAATTTTAGGAAAATTTATACAGCTACTGATTTTAGATGAGTGGAAAACATAAAAGTTATCCTTGAAATTTAACGAGAACTAGATCACCACAGAAAAAGTTCTCCGTTCACGTCATTAAATGAGCTCACTGTAAACCACCAAATTTCCTATTCAAGCAATTTACGCAAAAGGCTTCATTATTAGATTTTACAGAGTAAAAAATTCTCAAAAATCCAACTACCATTAGCTGCAGCATACCAACAATTTATCTAATATCAAACCATTTCAAGTCTCTTTCAGAAGACCATTCCGTTTAATCAATTCTATAATCAATTTCCCAAATGCGGCATCTACAATTGCACAATCTTAGAACTACACTTTTGAACCAGTCTTAGAAATTTATACAGACTTGGCTTATGCAATATTAGTAACAGCATATACTACATTGTTCTCAATGTGAATCGAAAGACCTATAGAATTTCAACAAAAAAATGAACACACAAACCACAAAAGCCCCCAAGTACCTAGTCTCATCATCACTTTGCCGGCGTTCAGTGTCGTAATCACCAGACTCCAGGTCATCACTTCCGGAGCTTGAATTCGTGAAATTACGAGCATACCTAAATTGTCCCCTCTCACTCCCCTCCGAATTCCGCTGCGAATACCTCTTCTTAAACTCCGTCCACACGCACACCATGTGCAGAATGCACTGCAAAGCGTAGCCGACAATCCACAGCCTCAGTGGCATCGAAGGCATTTCATAACGTGTCACAATCAGCACCGAAATCGAGACAATCACGAAAGCGAGGTTCCAAACAAGGTCCAGTATCACTATCGGCTTAGAGTAAGCCCAATCGCTCTGCCGTTCTTCGATTTGCTCGGCCGCAGCTTCACGCACACGAACGGACGGCTCACGCATCACGCGGCTGCGGCTGCTGGCCCTCCGGAGGAAGCGAGCAGCGCCGCGGAGGCTGGGAGGGCGTCGGAGGAAACGGGGGCGAGGGCGTAAGGTCTGGTCATCGAGCAACGGCGTGGAATCCACCGCCCCCGGAGGCGTTGAAGTGTTGCTATCAGACGACATCGTTCTATGGGCCATTTTGCGTTTCTGAGAGTTTCTACGTGTTTTGAGTACCGTGTGTCGTGGTTCGCGCTTATTGGGGGAAGCTTGATCGGACGGTGGGAGTTGAAATTTTTGAGAGATAATATATGTATATTTGTACAATATATAGTGTATTATATTGTGAAATAAATCATATACAAATCATCTTTACGAAAATCTAGAAAATACTAATCTTCTTGGTTATTATGTGAAATTAATGGTTTCTAAAAAAACTCTGTATTTTTTTAAAATTAGTCATAAAATTCTCTATAAATGACACAAATGTGCGTGCTTTCTAAAAATATGGTATTGTAAAAGACTTTTCATTTGAAATGATGTCATGTTCTAAAATAGAAGATCAAGCACGAAAAATGTTGGGACGTAAAAGATAAACTTGCAAATTTAGTACAAAATTTATCCCCTCTAACAATATGAGATGAAAGAATGCCCTCAAAATCATGGTAAAAACTTGTGTGAGACGGTCTCACGGGTCGAATTTGTGAGACAGATATCTTATTTGATCATCCATGAAAAAGTATAATTTTTTATGCTTAAAGTATTACTTTTTATTATGAATATGAGTATGGTTGACTCGTCTCACTGAATAGTATCCGTAAGATGGTCTCACATGAGACCAACTCCACAATCATATACTTTTGCCGTCAAAATTATATCTTAAAAGTTATATGAGATCATGATTAAAATTTATTAGACAGATATTTTACTCGATCTAATTTATTAAATAATATTATTTATTATATATAAATTATTAATTTTTATTTTAAATATAAATCGAATCGAAAATCTAACACGTATATATCAGTAAAATATCTTACAAACTAAAGACTTACTTAAATGATAGGATATGACTTGACGTGACTCAAATCTTGATGTGACTCAAATTTTGAGTGTCAAAACGTCATAAATCGCTTTGAACATGGGAAATAAAATGATTCCGGAGCTTTTAATATGTAAAACGAAGTTCAAAAAAATCTATCCAAAAGTGTCCCACTTGAAAACGCCTTTATATTTTATCACAGTTTTTTTAAATTTAATTATCATTTTATTGACATATAATTTTATTTTTTAAAATTGGAGAAATATTTATTGCAATTACGTCATCAGATTATCTCCATTGATTGTATGTATCTATGTATGTATGTATATGCCATAAAAGCTTCAATTTAGCTTGAGAATGGGGTTGGAGTTGGATTGAAATAGTTTTAATTCCAAACACAATTTACAAATCAAGTCCAAGAAGTACAAAAAATGTACTGTGGATTCCATTAAAGGGCGGAATATTTAGGGGGCAGACTAACCCACTAATTTTTTAGTAGTAGCTTGGTCCATTTAAAGTTCGGATTAAATATTTAACCTAAGTCCAATATATTAAAAGAAGCCCACTAAATCCTAACAGCAATAGTTAGGCCCACTAAACCTAGTTTTAAAGAACTTTAGCCCATTATATGTATGATAATCATATATTTGTCCAAAATCCTTATAAATGGCCCTAATAAAAATAAAATTCACTTGTTATTCTAAAATTTTATTTTATTTTTCTTTTCTTTTTTTGTTTTTCTTGCGATTTCTTTGCTCACTTTTTTCTTCTTCTTTTTTCCCATTAATAATGAAAGTTTCTCAATAACTAAGATAAATTTCTATTATTTTCAAATTTAAATTTATTTTCCGTATCAAATATATTACTGAGAAAAATAAAGAAATTTTATAATCAAAGAGTCAAATAGATTACTGGAATCAAATATTTTAATGTGCATATTTATTTGTTTTAGCTATCGAATATTTTGAATATTAATATATTTATTTGTGTTTTTATAACTCTATATATTTCTTATTTTTTTGGCATGTTCATAGGTGTACTTGATTGACATATTATCCGATTTATATGTAATTTCATTCACCCAACTATGAAGTCTTGGCTTTATTTAGAGTCGTCAAAATAGATAAGATCTGTCGAATCTGCCCGTCCTAACATGAAAAATTGGTTGGTTGGATTATGGCTTTAGTGGCCTTTCAGGACACAGTATAAACGGGTCTCAAACGGGACGCAGAAAATTCTCAAGTATTAATGTTGTTTTTGTATTTTTTTTTAACAGTGTAGACGGGACGGATTGTTTGACACTTAATGAGACATTTTTAAAAATATTATGTGTATGTAATAGACATAAATCTGGTACAAAAGTCTTTGAAGGAAAAGAGTACATTTGGAGCGACGGCAAAGAAACCAATGCCAACTTCTTCGACCTCATGACAAAGCGTGTTTAACTGTCCATCAAATAATCATAAATACGTCAAGATTGAACAAAGACATCTGGTGAATACATTTGTCAACCAAACCAACCAACCGCCCGTCTAAGACGTCTTTCTTGGCTGATGAAATGCACAAAACAAAGCAATAATTCAAAGTCCTAACTTCACATTCGGATGTTGGATCCATTCTTCGCCGGACCCATACGAAGAAAATCGTAGTAATGGTCCAAATCCACCTTTTTGAATCTGTCACCGAATTGGCATTTAAAGAAGCTACAAAGCCTTTACCGAATTCAACTCATTCACAAAGTTCAGTTGCAGCTGATTCATAAAGAAAGTCTTCACATTCACATTTACGTGTGACATTCATGCATGAGAAAAAAAAATATTGATTGGAGGAGTCGTATCCTCTTTTGACCGTTTATAGCTCATAAAAATCTTGGGTTTCGGTCTCAAAAAGCCCTCTTGTATTGTAACAAAAAATTTACAGATTCCTATAACCTGAAACCTGAAATTGAAACTGAAATTCGAAGCAAAACTATGGAGAACATAACTAAAATCATGAATTGCAGGCATTATAACTGAAACAATAAATATAACTATGGTTTACAGTATAAGTTATTAATTGTTAGAATGGTCGCCACACTTCAAGAAAAATATTAATTATCTCTTATACTTCATGTATTTGACATTTATCTGTGAGTATAAAATTTATAACATGTCGAAGAAAGTTATTGTGAATATAAAATACCCATTAATTTCACAGACTGCTTAATTTTCTCAAACGGTGAATTTAAGATATACTTGTAATTAATTCTTGTGTTTGTCAAGAGTGATAGTTTGTTATTACCCTATATATGTGGACAGTTGAGAATAAGAAGAAAAATACAAACAAGCGCATTAAAATCAATGAAGACTTATTGGAAACCAAACTCAACACAGCAACATCAACTATTTCATTAACAAGCAAAAACACACAACCACACGCAAACGCTACTCAAAACCAACTCAAGGGGTAGTCTTGAGTCAATACCCGAACCACCACCCACCACCGGCAATCGAGCGAGCGAGGCGGGGTAAGAGCCTGCGGGTGTTCCGACACTTGGTTCGTTCTTGACTCGATCATCCCCCCTAAATCGTGAGTGGATGGATATACATACACATTTTAAATTCACAACAACAAATTAATGAACACAGGGTCCATAACAAAATCACATCAAGGATGATCGAATCAAGCGTCGCATTGAAGGGCAGCCTTGATTTTCTGCACGGTGCAGGATATGAGATTATCGACGGTCTCCACAGACTCTAGAGTGAGCTTGGAGGAGGGAAGGCTATTCACCAAGATCTGAAATGCCACTGTCAAAAGTGACCCATTCACTCTACGGGCTGGGCTGTCTTTGCTCTTGGGCCGGGGCCCGTCTGCTACGATGGCGAACCCAGAGGGCAGCAGCGCCACGTAAGCAGGATCCCCACCGTTCAGTACCACGTGCATTGCCGGGTTGTCCACTGGCGCGTAAACCACAAGCGACCCCGCCGCGTCTATGCATGTCTCCTGGAGTATCAGCATGTTGCTTGGGTCAGCGTTAGTGGCCTGAGGAAATTACAGAAATACCCCTTCAGTATCTTCAAGGATTTTTCCTGGCTTCGTCACGGGTCTTAAAAAAGAAGTCAACTCAATTGTTTTGACTTTTTGGCCCATGATGTCGGCGGAGAAGTTGACATGTGTTTGACTAGAATTTGGCTTTTATAATATTTTAAAGAAATTGAATTTAATAGACATATAATATGATAAAATATCTAACACCGCCATTCTAAAGTAAACATCAAATATAATTATACAGACCAAATGATAAAATATAATAGAAATTATAAATAAACCACTTAAAAATTTGTATTTATTTTTAGATTAAAACGAGGGACTTACACTGGCACGTAAAAGGGAAACGCAGTTGCCATGATCTTGTCCTTTGGCAATGTGCGCCATTTCTTGCATGGGTCCGCCATTGGAGAGGATATCCCACTCACACCTCAACCCTACATTTCGCAGAAAATCGAACAATCTCTGAGGCGACACCGGCAGCCACACGGAGGTCGAGGCACTGAGCACGATGCCAGGTGGCTCACCAGGGTCATTGATGCTCTTCCGAGTCATGACTCGGACATCCTCGCCCACACTGTCGGTACGAAGTTTGTTCCATTTGTGAACTGTGGAAGCGCACACACCAGCGCAGAAGTTGGTGGTCATGCGCTGTGCTAGCTTCAGCATGCTCCTACGTCCACCACTACTTATTGCTGCATGTGGAATTAATATCCCATTCATTGCAAGAAATATGTAGCAAGCTAGGCTGTTGTCACAACATAATCTTTATTTTGAATGTGACCAAGGGGTAGTAGTATTCGATAATTATTTTTTCAAAAGAATTTCCCTTTC
This sequence comes from Primulina eburnea, assembly GCF_022965805.1. NCBI lineage: Eukaryota > Viridiplantae > Streptophyta > Magnoliopsida > Lamiales > Gesneriaceae > Primulina > Primulina eburnea. The sequence goes on along the minus strand of NC_133101.1, from coordinate 62,536,841 downwards.
ATATCTAATAAGAATCAGCTTTACTTTCAATAGTTATACTAATATATGCTTTTACAAGGAGGTTTTAAAACTAAACAAAAGGGATTATCATAAGAAAATGATCGACTAGGATTGTTACCAGCTTGATCCCTAGATGGGGCGGCAGAAGACATGAGGATGGCGAGACACTCGCATTGGCGTTGCAGGTTGACGACCCATCGTTGCGAACCAAATCCCATACCAGCGCTGATGAAAGCTCGATAGAGCTGGTGAACCACGCTCTCATCATATTCAGTATGCTCCACCCATGTAACCTACATAACAACAAGCCATTAATCAACTTCACTAAACTTTCTTGAAACATAATTAATTAAAAAATGACTTGGCCTCAATGACATTATTTTTAACTGTTGCAAACGCATTGCTCTCACTTTTGGGTTCTCTTTGTGGTGAAAATTTCCAAGTAGAACCACGTGTCACCCTCAAAACAGACACACAAACCCAAGAATTACGATGTTCTTGAAATAAGAAATCCTAAATGAAATTTTAGAATTTTTTTTGTCCAAGGATGCAACTGTCCCACCTTGTAAACTAGTTGGGTCCACCAAAACATAATATATATATATATATATATATATATATATATATATATATGTATATATATATATATATATATAGGGTACACAAAATTATGAAAGATTTAGAGGCACAAGGCTGAGAGATACGGACAAGGTGTTGATTACAGAAACAAGTACATGGAGCTGGAACCAGTTAATACACAGTTCAATAATTAATTATTATATTATGAATAATAAATGAATATACACATACAGGCGATGATCGAGACAGAATCAGAGGTTGGAATAGAACTATCAAATTCTTAAATCAGAGCCTTTACTACCAAATCGTATGATATTAAAGCAACCCAAGAAGCAAAAATAGTGGGAGGCTTATATTAATTATAACTGTTGTTTATATCAAGTATTGGGGTTAACCTCAATTACCCCATTTGGATCTATGTATTTTTTTTTTCATTTTAATATAATCTTACAAGAGCCCAGAAAACTATAGTTCTGTCGCAAGAGAAGTATCCCATTCTACTCTACGTAACTTAAAAAACACTTTTCGTGAGCTAAATATATACCATTAAATCATGGAAAACGAAAAATTTGAGCCACCATAAGCATTGGTTGTTATCCATTTTAAAGTTTAGGTAGATCGTAAGATTCGATAAGTCGAGCTACTAGTGAGTAAAATTAGTGATTTCTTGAATCTTGAATGACGATGAAGCCAAGATTTTGAATCTTGAATCAAGAAATGCACGATTTTGGAATGCGAGTAGAAGTATTCAATGTTCTCAACCAAGTCCCAAAGGAGGAGTTGCTTCAACAAACTTATTTAAACACAATAAGGTGAGAGACACCAACCTATGAGAGGCTCAATAAATGTCAAGAAAACAAGTATTGAGCGGTGTGCAATAAGTAACAAGCCAACAAAATAAGCCATACATGCATGTACTAGGAGAAAGAAATAATTACCTTAGAATAGCCATTGGGCATATCCTGCACCACACAGCCAGAGGGAAGTCTCCGAGAGTTCTGAATCGCGGGGACACTACCAGAATTTTCTCCGATGGTGTCGATCGACACATCAACAACTGCCCACACACCCTCGGCGTGCTGCTTGCAGAACCGAAGAAAGTTGACCTCTCGAACCGGAACTAATGGTGACAGTACTTGGATTTCAGCTTGCATCTATACAGAATAATGAAACAACAAAATTTCCAGAATCACTCATTCGGATGCACAAAGAAAGCGTAAAAATGGTGTGCCAACCGCATTGAACGTTACCAGTTGAAGAGCACCGTTCCTTGTTCCGCCCATACCATTTGATATCACATCCAAAGTCGTCGTTCTGGCGACTATACAAGGAAACATCTCTGCCCATTTGTTCTATCAAATATAAGAAAACCTCAATTACTCACAACATTGAGACAAAGAAAATAGTCAAAATCAAGAAACATAAAACATATATCATAAAGCCATCATAAAAAACAGTTTTAAACTCCAAAAAACTACATCAATCACTTTCAAATTACGTGATGCGTCAAGTACATTTCACCAAGAATGCTCACCGAGTCCATCAACGTCTCAACTAGAGCCAAACTGTTTACGATCACCAAACCAGTCTCCCTCGAGGCCTCAGAAACAAAACCGGCCGGTTTCATGCCAATGCAAGGAGTAAAAGTTCTTAAATATTCCTCATGATTGAGCACTTCCCTCCCACCTTCCAATGTTCTAACCCAAAGAGGCTCGTCGGATTGAGCCATTTTCACCAATTCATCCATTGCAGCCAAAGCAAGCTCCAAATACATTGATCTCTCCAAAGATCTTTCGATTGGGGTGACATTCATCGTAGCTTTATCTGAAGGCACTAAAGGCAAAGGGTTCGAAATCCCAACACAAAAATCCGGGGGGCCTAATGGTAGCGATGAAGCCATGGCGTTCAAGACACCAAAACCATTGTTCCCAACTCCAAGTTCCAAGCTAGAATTAGGCATTGGCGGCACCATGGACACGGTCATCGAAGAAATGGGGCGGCCTAAAAACTTTCCAGCCAGCACGCATACACGATCCAGTTCATCCTTTAGCCTAGCATTTTCGATTCTGAGGTGTTGCTCCTCCAGGGATATGTCGCCAATTATAGCCGGACCGCCACAGTTGGTACACATGGGGTTTCTCATTGCGTCCCTTATCGACATGTTTTCGGCACGGAGCTTGTCGTTCTCTTGCCTGAGCAGCGAATTCTCATGGCGTTCGAGTTGTGTCTGGTCGAATCAAGAACTCAAATTTCTCAATCAACCTTATGAGAAACAAAGAGACTACGAAATATAAACAACAAATTAAAGAGGCGAAAAGGCTTTTCTAGTACCTTCATTTGAGTTCTTCTATTCTGAAACCAAAACTTGACTTGTCTAGAATCCAAGCAAAGCCTTTTGCTAAGCTCCATTCTTTGCTTTTCATCAGGGTGAGGACACTCCTTGAAGAGACTGAAAAGAGACATCCAAAAACAAAAGATCGGTAAAAAAAATACCAAAAAAAACAACATTAATTAAAAGCGATAATTAATCCACACCCTTCAAGTTCTTGGATTTGCTGAGGAGTGTGCCGGTGGTATCTTTTCTTCCTCGGCGGTTTGTCCGCGGCATCGTGTTCATCTCCGGAGGCTCCTTCCATGTTATCACTCCCAGATCTACTCTCGTGCTCTTCATCTCTCATTTTCCTCCCGCCGACATTACCGAATTCAAAAGTCTCCCCCATTCTCGCCACCTCTCCTTGACCAGTTCCGACACCTGTGTCCTGCCCAAAACAAAAAACAAAAGCCCAAGTAAAGAAACCATTAAAAAAATATAAAACCTTCCACACTCGTATGTATAACGATATATAACGGGAAAAAGAGCGTTGTACAAGGGCTAGAGAGAGGCCAGAAGAATTGAACACGGCCTGGGCGGCGAGAGACTGCGACAGAAGGCGGGGCTGAGCAATGGCACCGGTAGACATGCTGTTGATATTGCTTGTTAAAGTAATGGCTTTAATACTGGCGCTGTCGCTATAGGGTATGTCCGCAACAATTCTTGCTCCGCCACCTCCACAAGAATTATTATCAAGAAAATCTCCAAAATTCATGAATGAATACCCGCTTTAATTGTCGTTTTTTATTTTTATTCCCCTCCTTGCAGATTTGGCTCTTGCCTTTTTACTTCCCTATATTCTTTCTGGTGTACTGGCTCTTGACTTCTCTCACCACAAGATTCAGAAGCAGCATTAAAACCACCGAGAAACTTAGTATATACGGCGGCAGGACTTCAGTTGCTCCAAACGTAATTAATACAATGTTTATTTTTCGAAATCAAACACCAAAAACACGAGAAATTTGCTTGGACAGTAATCGCTAGCAGAGAGATTAAAATAAAGGAGAGGTAGAGGAGACACAAGGCCTAAATCCAAATGTCTCCAACTCTCTCTTTCATAAAATTAAAACCTTTTGCTTTTATATGAATAAAAACTGAGAGAGATAAAGAAGGCAGACGAAAAACCTTTCTGTTTCGCCGCTTAGCTCTTCCTTCTCTAACCCTCTCTCTTCTCCCCCACCAAAATCTCTCAAAAATCTAATCTTTTTAAAGAAAAACGGGCTGTCCCTATGCCTCAGAAAAAACCCTAATCTGGAGAATCTTTCTAGTTTTTATATTCCTTCACATATCTGCATGCTTGACTTGCAAAAAGCTAGTTGTCATGTCCCTCGAAAAGCAGAAAAAAAAAAGAGAAATAAACGTGAATCGCTAAAAAGGTTGGTATTATTTCCTCGCTGAGAGAAGAAAGAAAGGGAAAACGCCAATAAAAAAAAGCAAGAAAAAATGGAGAAAACGAAGATAATACCGCTACACTATGTGGAGTAATCGAAGCCCACATAAACCAAAAAGGGTCGGTTGACTCTCTCCAATACGGACACAGTTGCAATGGACTTTTCTGATTTCTCTCCTTCGAAATTTCTGGCAGTGAAATTTTATTTGTCCCCTTTTGCGTATCTCTTTACGATGTAAAAGTACTGCGTATTGTGAAATTCAACATGATATATATATATATATATATATATATATATACACACACACAGTTTGTCTGTATTTAGGCTTCAAAAAGCTGTGTAATTCTCTTCCTTCGTCCCCCTTCCCCACTGTCCCACACACGCCCTCTCTCTTGATTGTACATTTTCTTTTGAGGATATTTACTGGAGTTGTATATGTATTATCTTTTTATTTTTTTTAATGAAAGTTATTTCATTAAAAAAAATAGAAATAAGAGCTTTAATTTTTTTGAGAACTGTTGCCCTTGCGGCCACAGTTTATATTGTTTGGAATGCAAAGAACCGTGCAATGTTCAAGAGTGAAAAGTCGATAGTAGAAGTCAGTCAAGAATATTAAAATTCTTAGTTTTGGTTCTATTCCTAGAGCAATTTCGGTTATTGATGCTTTGTAGTAACGGTTCTATGATATAGATCTCATTATCGTAGATTTTCTCTCGGGATACCCGGTGTAGTTATTTGTGGAATTTTTTATTTATTAATTGTTTGTGCAGACTTTATCCTTGAGAAAAATGGAAATAAGAGAGTCTACTCTCCATTTCATTTTTTAAGGATGAAATCGGGGTAGTCATTTTTGTTTTTTTTTATTGCTAATATTTAATGTAGCCAGTAAAACCAATCAGACGGTCCTAGTGAACAAATAAGTTATTTTGTGCTCTATAAATATTGGATTTGGATCAGCTACTTGTACACATCACGAGATTGTGCATTATAGAATCATTGGATCATGTGTAGGATGTACTTCATCCAACAGTGACGTGGTGCACGACACCAGCACTGTGGTGCACGACACCAAATCAAAGTCGGTAAATCTTATTTAGTGTCGACCAATAACGCCTCAGATCAATCGTACATTCCTTTCAATAAATAAAAGAGATGACACATATGATCTAATTTTAAAACTTCTATAAAAATTTGTATAATGTAACTAGTTTTATTCATGTTGTGTAATTTATTTGTTTTTATTACTAATACATTTAATAGTGTGCACAACCAACTAGATTGTCTCAGTGGATAGATCAGTTATGTTGTGTGATGTAAATTTAGTGTAGTGTCGATAAACAACTTCGTTGATCGCTATAACATTCATTTTGATGAGAAAAGGAGATAACACATTAGATTTTATTTTAAAACTTCTATAAAAAAATTTCTGTAGTTGATTTTAGTCATTTTAAAACATTTTTTTTATATAACTGACATATTTTATGTAGCGTAAAAAACCAACCAGATTTATCATACCAAAGTTAGATTGCAGCTTTATATTTGATATATTTGCATGTCATGTTACAAAAATATTCCATTTAGATATTTTTTATATTTAAATTAGTTTATATAATAATTCATTTATTTTGGTATACCAAACATGTTGATTTAAAGATATTCGAGTTGATGAATATTTGATCAATAATCATACGCTCAATCTTCTTATCAATAGGACGAACGTGTCATACAAAACTTGACCAGCTGTCCATTATGATTTATCTGAAAAGTGTTGTCACTGCGTTACCTTGATGATTAAGTCGCGAAACTTTGAAAGGTAATGATTGAGGATTTTTCATGTTATAAAATAAATAATAATAAAGTGAACCAGCCCGAATACGAACCGAAGAAAGTGGCAGTATGCATAAAATAGGGACTGATTGGGCTGGACAATAGTTTTATTGGGCCTCAAAAATTACCCAACCTGTGGTAGAACTATAACTGTGCCTTGGGCAGAAAACTGGGGATAACCATTCGATTTTTTGTGAGTTAATTTACTAAAAAATTTATATGCTAATTATCGTACACCGGAGATTCTGAAACACCTTATTTTAATATTTTATTTATCATGGAAATAAATTTAAGTAGCATGCAATTAGTCACGTCATAATTAGTCAAGAAGAAAATAAATAAGAGATTTTAAAGGGTTTATAGCTAAAATCACAAGATCTATACATTAAAAGGTGTTTGTATAGAGACCGGGTTTGTAGTCCAATGGTCTCACCTCCTGTCGGATTAGTCGATTTCCCGAGTTTGATCCTCCTTCCCGCGTGAGTTGTAATAAAAAAAACAAAAAGAAGGTGTTTGTATAACATTTAATAACAGTTGTTACATCCGAAAAAACATTGGTAGTAGTTATCCATGGCAACTTTCCAGGCATACACAATCCATCAATTCTCGAAGCTTTAGGCATTCGGGAAGCTCTAGTTAAATAAAAGAACTGCAACTCACAAACATAATTATTGAATCAGATGTTCTGGTGCTTATGGACTCCATTAATTCTGCATAGGATTAATTGTTGAAGATGGTAAGTTCCTCGCATTGGGAATTCAATCTTTATCTCATGTCTTTCATCTGGTGAATGGTTTATTTCGAATGTAGGACAAAGACTCGATGCCAATTTGGTTTGTTTGATTTTGGCGGCATGGTCTTCTGTCTCGTGCCTGCTGAACTCTCTTACTGCCAGCTTATCATCAACATTCGTCGTACAGAGGCTTCAACCTACTGTGCCAGATGTGAATAAACTTTTCGCGAAGGGATACCATGTCGAGTGACAAGAAGGGTCGTTTTTGTTTCGTTTCATGATAAATTTAGGATTCCTCGAATCAAATAAAAGGAATTATAGTTCTATAGATACATGTGAAGCTGATTTATCATTCAGAAGTGAAAATGGAGGCATATCAGCGTATTGTGATGTTGTGCCCCACATTAGGCTCTTGTCAAAAATCTGTGGCAAATACATGACAATTGAGCCAACTTATCGAACGGTAGGGTTTCGCTTTTGTAAGCATCTGACGACAAGGTTCCCCCGTAGTTTCTGGTGTCTCAAGTGCCATAATTAAGCTGACAGAAAACAACACCATTCCAGAAATTCAGAAACAGTGGATTAGTAGTGCAACATGTTTGGTTCCAGATAGAATCCCTGGCGCCCCAAATACAGTCACAATGAAAACCTTTGTGGTGCTTTTTATTTTCTCAGGCTGTGTTACAGTAGCACGCCTCCTAGTTTCTGAACCCGTGATCTACACAAGAAGGGATTTTTGCTTCAGAAGATGTCGGGTTTTAAGGATAATGCAAACTCAAGAATTCATGCATTTCACAGTGCCCTGAAGCGAAGCAACTCTAAACTTGTTCCAATATCGCAAAAACAGGAGATTGGACCACAAGTAGTTAATGAAGTTGGTGATTGTGCAACAAAAAGTTCCTCTCAACCATAATCTTCACCTTTTTCTTGCAAGAGAAGAATGATAATTATGAATTTTGACGAAAAGTTGCGAGTTGATACAAAATTCAAGGATGTGTATGTAATTTGTAAATAAGATCCTCGTGTTACTCCAAAGAATGTTTTCTTTTTTGCTAATGTAAGAAGAAAGTGAAGCAAGCAACATTGATCATATTCTGTAGCTAGCTTTCATTCATGAAACTCTGTACAATATACACACCATCACTCGAATGAAACAAATCTCAGAAAACAATTAGCACAAAACCGAGACAAAAAAATAACACAACTCTAGTGCTTATACAAATTCTGCTCCTAAAAAGCTCCTTGATTGCCGGCACAACAATCAAAACTTGTCATTTTGGTCGCTGTAACGATAATGATTTGAGTTGCCTCGTTACAACTAGCCACTAAGATAAATACTTCGTTCTCATAATCTGTACGCTAAAACATTTTGCAGAATTCACCATCAACAGAGAACGTCTGTTTTCCTAAACTAGTGGGACATATCAAAACAGAATCTACACAGAGGCCCCCTTTTGTGTGAGTACAATCGATCTGAGTCAAAGAAAATTTGATCCTTGTCAATGAATCGGGATCCTTAACAACAAAATCTCCAACCTTGTAATGTAACCAGTTTCCTATGTTGTCCAATATGAACCGGGATTCAGCATGCTGCCCATCGTGTGTTGTCAACTGAAAATGTGCAGGTTTTATGTTCCATCCATGCACATTATCAGAGTTACATACTCGACGGCCCAGTCGCTTGCAGATCCTTCCAAGTTGGAGTCGGAAGAACAGGTTGTAAGTTCCGGCTGGAAGTTTGAACTCGAGGTCTCCATCTACTTGCAGCCACCACATCTGTTGTAAGTATGCAATAGTTTGAAATCTACATGGAGAGAAATGAAAGAATTTAGTCAAAGAGAACACCCCGTATACAAGAATCCATTTCCTGGAACCAACTTTTCTATATTAAATTCCCAATTCTATTTCTTTCCATATGTTCTTGAAGCTTAAGAAGCCAATCAAATCAATCATATTCATAGACAACTCCACTGATCCCATCAATAAGACTCCATCTAGCATTAAACAATACCAGCAAAAACAACCTTAAAATTTGAAAGAAAGAAGAATCGACATAGGCTTCTATTACAGAAACATTGCGAGTGAATATTCATCATCTGCACTCAAAATATGCCAATGCTTCCATGCTACCACACACTTTACAAAAAACCAACCTAGATTCATCAGTCGAGATGTGATTCCAATACCGCCGATCACCAATCCCTGTAATCGCCATTGCCTTCGAAGAAATCGTCAAACAAACCCCTCCTGTTTTCTTGTCAACCCAAACTTCCTGTTTTCACAAAAACACTAGTTAATAATTAACATCCAAAAACCCCTCAAGAAACTCAGTCCCCAAGAAATCACCCACCTTGGTGCCGCCATCAAAGGGATTGGGCCTGCATAGTCTGATATAGATATCCTTCTTGCTCTTTCCTTGATCAGGCATCAACTTGCTGAGAATAAAGGGGTAGCTGGGTGGCAGTTTTTGATCCCATATAAAATCAGCTGACGACGCGGCCCTGAAAGCCCGATTCAGCCCGGCCAGCTTGATGATCTCCGGTGGTTCCATGTAGCACAGGATCAGGGCCTTGCATGACTCCGGGATGTCCTCCAATTCGGGCCTCCGCATTCTCCCCGACCCGTTTGCCTCACCCGATAAAGAAGATGCATTGGCGCCCATATCAGTTGACGGAAGATTTTCAAGAAATGGTCTTCCACAGAGAAATTGAGAAAGGGGTCGAGAAAGGAACTGAGCTTTTATATATGTTATTTAAATATGGAAATAAACTCAGTCACAGTTTCCTGCAGTTCCCAAGTTTTATTTGTGCAGTTCTTTCCAATTACTTGGACCAAAGGCTGCCATCGAGCTTCATGGCATTCTTTTACGAAAATTCGAGAACTTGAATGTAAATTCAATGGATAATTCGTAAAATTCCCACCCAGTTTAACATAATTCAATTAAAATAATAAAACATCTAGCCAAACTTATTTTTAATATGCAATGAGAAATTTGACAATATAGTTCAGGTGAAAAGCCTATTAATTTAACAAATAAATTTTACATTTTTTACTCCCTAAATAATAACATCGCAGCGAAATTCATGGAGAAAATCGAAGCGAACCGCAGAGAATGCCACCGCAGAAATGTGGAATCGTGGTCTGTTTGGAGTGCTGACATGGAAGTGGTTCTTATCCAGTACAGTATGATGTGGGGGTCCTAGACTTCACGCGCTTTTAAGGAGCGTGCATTGTTTATTCAGGTGATAGCAGTATAAAAGTTGGGAGAAATCCTAAAATTAATAGCCCACAAAAAGTGGAAAATAACTCTTTCGTTTCTTTTGGATATATAATATGAATATGATTATTAGTTTTGACAGAATTTGTGTGAGATGATTTCACAAGTCATATTTTACGAAACAAATATTTTATTTGAGTCATTCATGAAAAATTATTATTTTTTATGCTAAGAGTATTATTTTATTGTAAATATCGGTAGGATTGACTCGTCTCACAGATAAAGATTCGTGAGATCGTCTCACAAAAAGAACTACTCATTAGCTTTATATCCTTTTTTTAATATCACATTCAATGCGCATAAATTATATGTCTAATAACTATTTTTACAAATATTTTCAAATCAAGAATTTTAATTATTTGTTGTTATACAAACTAAAGGGCAGTTTCGTTTTACAACGTAAAAGTTCGTAATTGTTATTTTTTTGTATATATTGTGTAAACATTCAGCTTAATGTAGTAGGTTACAAACAACTATAATCAGGTAACTGCACTGCACAAATAATATGCAACATGATCACTCAATAAGGTGTGTGTTAGGAGAATTGAAACTATGACTATAGATCAAACACTCTTATATTTCATCAACTCAGATATAATCTGAAGCTTGTGTTATTTTAAAAAAGTATATTCTTCTTATGTATTGGATAAATAATCTTGAAAACAAAACATAAAGTAGGTCTATCGATCGTAATTTTTTCTATACCTTAAAAGGGATTAAAAAAAATATATGTGAATTATGTTCAAAATAAAAGAGATTTATATAACCAACAATATATGGTGTGGGAAAAGATAATCTTCTAGTTGATGTATTAAATAATGACAAAAAACGGTTTCACGGGTCGTATTTTGTGAGACAGATCTCTAATTTGAGTCATCCATGAAAAAAATATTATTTTTTATTGTGAATATCGGTAAGATGGACCTGTCTCACAGATAAATATCCGTGAAACTGTTTCACAAAAGACCTACTCAAATCAAAATTACATTGAAATTTTTTTTACTGAACATATATACATTGTAAAATTACATTGAAAAAATGACTACACTGTAATTTATCATGTCATCCAAAATATAATCAATCAAACAGTCTAAATTATTATTTATTCAGTATTATTTCAATCTAACCAATTGGAGTCTAACATATGGGTTGAAATATATGTCCCACTCACCCGACTTGTTTGATTGATCGGATGAATGGGCTCGTGAAAATTGTGCAAATAGAAAGTGAATGATAATACCAAAGTGAAATTCTTTTCCCTTTAGTATAATATGACAACAATCGATTGAATCATTTATAGCCACAATTATTAAATTTTTAATCAGTCATCTTATCCAAATTTCGTGGCCGGCGAATATTGGAGACCAATCTATGATTAAAAAATTGAGTGGGTCTCATGTGAGACCGTCTCACGGATCTTAATCTGTGAGACGGGTCAATTCTACCCCTATTCACAATAAAAAGTAATATTTTTTTATGGATGACCCAAATAAGATATTCGTCTCATAAGTACGACCCGTGAGACTGTCTCACACAAGTTTTTGTTTAAAAAATTTTAAACGGTCCATTTTCCCTTATTTATGTACTTTTTCTATCCTGTTTCAAAAAAAAATGAATCTATCCGAAATGTTTTTCTTTATTCTAATATAAATACATCAGGAGAAACTGATATATATGTTGATATCTAATGGATAATATTTGACATTCGTAAATACTTCAGGTATAATATATAATAATCCTTAGAAAAAGAAACGAATTATTATAATTTATTTTAAAAAAACATAGGTTTCGAGTGTAACTTTAAATATACATACATAATTTTGATTAATTGAGACATATATTGACATTTTGTCAATAATTTAAAGAGTAGATCTCTTGTGAGACGGTCTCATGAATCTTTATCTATAAGATGGGTCAACCTTACTGATATTCACAATAAAAAGTAATAATCTTATCATAAAAAGTAATATTTTTTCATGAATAACTCAAATAAGAGATCTGTCTCACAAATAATGACTAATGAGATCGTCTCACATAAGTTTTTGCAATTTTGTTTGAATGGATCAATGGTCCAAGGCTTAGGTCCGAATTCCGATAATAGTTTTAGAACTGATTGTTCCAATCCCAATGGAAATTAGAATCATAATTAATTAATAAATATGGTTTCTGTCCAATTTAAATTTATTGAATGAAATTCGTTTATTTCGATTTTAATAATCAAGAAAAAGTATTTGTATGTTAAGTGGCTTATGTATATTTAGGGACCCTTAAAACTCAAGATCAATATACGATTCCAACATTATTTCAACTTACAATCTTATTTCTAGAAACCAAAACTGAGCCATAAATCCTCGATTCCAATTTCTGGTTTTAGACTAAAAATAATTTGAGTATCGCTATCCGGACAACGAGTCAACCATATTCATAGTTGGAACAAAAAATAATTTTTGATACAAAAATGATGTTTTTCACGAGTCGAGTTAAATAAGACTACTTCCGACATACTTGCATTATATTTTAACTGCCAGCTTCGATGTAATTTACATCATCTTCTACTGTGATCGCAAATTCGCCCTCGTTCGATATTATAAACACTGACGGATAATCTCACAAATATTTGCATTGCTACGTAAGAAGTGTGTTGTAATGCACGGTGTCGTCATTTATCATTCCATTATATATATGATTATTTTGTCTGACAAAATTAGGCCATCCTTCAGGTTGTCTCCGCCTTCTGTGGTGATGGAAGCAACTGCTCGGTACAATGAAAAGGGTCTCGTTAGAAAATTCGGGACGAGAGTTTCATAGATGAGAGAGTGGAACCTAATAAGAATGATTGTGAAGCATGGAAAGGACAGGCAATACCTGATAGCAAGAGATGAGAGAGCTCACGAATCCGACAGCACCCGAGACACGAGGGGTGACTTTCTTCGGTGCCAGTTGAAGCAATCCAACTGCAACCACTATATCCAGTGCTGCTTTAACAAAGGCTAGAGATCTCTCGTTCGACTCTTGAACCTTGCTTTTATACTGCTCGTTCTGTACGGAGATGCGAAAAAGAAGAAAGGTCACAAAAAATTATGATAGATTGCGAGATAATTAGAAGTTATCACAGAACAGCAGTGAGGCCATGGGCCAGAAAAGAGAATCAAACCTAAATGACTGGCCTGTTACATATAAGTCAAGGCGTTGTTGGACACATAAAAATAACTAACCTTATATTTATTAGTATTCTTCAGTTCCTTCCCTAGCTTCTTCATTGATATCGAAAGCCTTCCAATTTCACCAATCTGGAGTAACAAGCACACCATACAAATTCATATGTCTGAAAACGGGAAACGCGGTTGTCAAAGTGAAAATACCGAACTAAAGGAGGAAGGTCGCCATCATACCTCAACTAAAGTGCTGCAAATAGAAGAACCCAACCAACAAAAAAGAGAGATCCTTCCGATTAGCTCAGTACGTTCTTTGTTCTGCATGTGAAAACCTGTTGGTTACTCAACAAAAACTTTCCTAAGAATGTAGTCCAAATGACGCTTATCCATACCTTGTAAATGCCTGACCTGCCGAGCCACACAAATTGATCCAGAAACAGGAAAGTTGATAAAAGGGCATTTTTCGACTGAAATGGACACCAAGAAGAAGGTGAAGACAAAAAAAATTTAAGGCTTGAGCTGAAAACCGTAGTTAAGAGTAAATACCTTTCCCAACAAAATTAAAGGAATTGGAGTTCCTGGAGCACTTGGACTAATGAGAGCATGGAGATCATTGATAAACTATAAAAAATAGGGAGAGAAACTTGGTCAAGTCCATATAAATTATATGTTCGAGCTTGCTGCATAGGCATGATTGGAATTCGGAGCTAATATGAATAAGCAAAAAAACTTAAATTACAGCTAAAGAAGCAGAAACGAAAACACAATAAAAAGTTCTCGCTGCTCAGAAAACCTATTTTTAAGCTGACCTTGAACAAACGGAAAACTTTTCGAGCCAAGCCGACTGATTTCTCCACATTTTGTGCTGTTCCCTGCTCCCCATTACCCAAGAATCTCGAACCATACTGTATTGACCGGCATATCTTATCCCTGGTTTCAGCTTTGTTCAGATACAAAACAGCAAGAGCAAGTTCTGCTCTGGCGACATCCAACGAACTCATGTTTTATCTCGATGAACCTAAAAGATCCAGCTACCAACTCAATTAATATACATTGGGCAGTACCTCGAGTCCTCGCCAGAAAACTTCACACCGATGAAAATAAAAAAGTGGATCGCAGGTATGAGACAAACAACTGGAACCGTCTTCAGAGCAATTGTTTGGACACTCAAAGATTATTCATTGGCAACAATCACTAAATATTAAACAATCCCTTTTCTAGAACATCCAATAATTTTTTTTTATCAAAATATCAGCCACAATTTCCCGTCCAGATGCTAAAATCATTTCAGTCTTTCCATTTCCATTTTCAATCTTTTTGAACAAGTATAACCATTTAGTAAAGGAAAAAACGATTACTAATCCCAATATATATTCATCAATAGGTCAAATATAGGGAAAAAAGACAACCCTTTATAGTAGTTTGAGCAGAAGTGTTAGAGGCAGAATTTGAAAAATGACAACAATTTAGTACAACCATTCGAAAAAAAAAATCATTTTTACCTTCTTATGACATTTTCGAAGTAAAATAATAAGCTGCATGTGCACTATACGTATAAAAAAACTGGAAATTCGACTTCAACTCTTCAATAAGCTACTCTATGAAAGTTGATTCAATAGTATATTAACCAATTATCCACAATACCCAAACAAAAAATCACCCAAACACCAACAAAAATTCGTGCAAGCATGTTTTTCTACATAACAGAAGCCCAATATCTGTACATTTATCCATAGCCAAAGAGAAAAATATTCAAGCTTTACATGAAAAATTATACGTACAGAATCAGAGCACGTATAAACAGTTAAGAGGGGCAATCGTTACCGGGACCTGCGACGAGCCCTTTTGTCCAGAAATTCAAAATATTTTTTTCTGGAAATTGTGTATTATGGTTAGAGTAGTGTACCATATTATCGCTGGAATAGATTAGATACAGGCGAGTGGATAAAAGGCATGTTTGGTCCTCTGTTTTTTTCAAAAATTTCTCTATTTCATATATATTTTTTAAACAAGGAAAAATCTAAATTAATTCAGAAATTATCGACTTAAATGGAGGGTTCGGTTGCAGATAAGATTCGAAGGGGCCAATTTGGAGCCATGAACATAATTCCAGTCCAATATAATTCAAAAAATGTTATTAAAACCCCAATCTCCTTTCATAACATGCTTTAAGCATTTTCTTATTCTTTCCTT
Source organism: Primulina eburnea (assembly GCF_022965805.1). NCBI lineage: Eukaryota > Viridiplantae > Streptophyta > Magnoliopsida > Lamiales > Gesneriaceae > Primulina > Primulina eburnea. The sequence continues at coordinate 62,521,315 of NC_133101.1, read as the reverse complement.
GTTCATAATTATTTTAAAAAGTCTCTTTATGACAGGAACTGGTATTCTTTTCTCATTAATTAACCAATGAAATTTTGGTGTGTGCGTATATATATAGTTTTGATATCATGAACACCTACCATGCACATTTTTGTGAGCACCGATGAAATGTCACTCACCCATTGGATGCACAATTTTTTTATATTTCATCACATCCAATAGATGAGTGACATATCATCAGTGCTCACAGAAGTGTGAACGGTAGGTGTGCAGGATATCAAAACTACGCAATTTTTGACCCGTAAAACTCGACTCCAAATGAATAATTCATCGTACAACAGATATTTACTTACTTAGAACCGAATTCTTTGCAAATGGGTAGTAACTCATATCACGGGAGGGTAGTAAAACTGGAACAAATAACAGCATCGCCACGAGAAATTTTTCCCACATCCAACTGAATCGTGAACTTCAGACACAAGAGTAACAACTCAATTCCAAAAACCTTGCTACAGAACAAACGCATTCTCCAATACTGGCTACGCACTACATTCAACCAGAATAACGTCCACTTTCACAGACAATTCAGCTTAAGTTTCCAAATAAGTCTAATAGCAGCTTCATTCTTGAGATGGAGATCTTTAACAAGGCGAGCGCCTGAATGATCAACAGAGAACAAATGTATTATTATTGATCAGCATCAAGATCATGAGAACAGTTGGTCCAATGTTCAAACAATAAAGAAAGGGAAAACACTTACCTTCGATATTTGTCCTTGGCGGGGCTTTCTGCCCTGTTGTAATCAGGACTCTCCCGTCGTACAGATCCAAGAATTGGAACAGATCCACGTCCGTAATCAGGGCTATCCCTGTCCCTGCGATAGTCATTTGGGGAATGTCCCCGACCATAGTTTCTCCTATCGGGGGACATATCTCGACCTCTTTTATCAGGGCTGTATCCATTTCTCTTGTCATCATCATCTCGAATGGCGTACTCTACAGAAATTACTCGATCCATGAATTTACTGCATCAAAATTGGATGATCCCAAGTGAGAAGAATCTCAAGCACAATGTTTTTTGGGCAAATCCTCAGGTAAGACAGCATATTCATGACGTGAAATGCAAAATTAGTTTAAGCATGTGAAAGTCGCACCGATGAATGCTATAATCAACAAAAGCTTGCATGCCAATATTGGGATTTTAAGGTTTCTTTCCACAACACCACCAAAGCTATTTTTTCTTCCTAACCTTTCAACCATCATGTAATTATATTAACTGCAAAACATGTATTTGCAGCAAAAATGTGAGTATTACAGCAAAATTGCAGCACCCGGACCCACAGAAATGCAACATGACATCAAGCTACTAGAGTAATCAACAAAAATTCATTTCACACACAAACCTCATATGAGTAGCTTCTAGTGCTCGTGTGGCATCTTCCAGCAAGTCAAAATGCACAAATGCAAAATTCCTTCTGATTCTGACATTCGATACCCTTCCATAATGTTCAAAATGCTTTTCGAGATCACTTGTCCTGGTATGGATGGGATCAAAGTTGATGACAAACAAACTTTTTGAAGGTTTTGTGTTGGTTGAAGGTTTTCTCGAGCTATCAGACCTCCTCCCACCTCGTTCTTGCTACAGTTCAAACTCAATAAAGTCATTAGGTTGTCATTGTAATGAAATAGATCAAACCCGAAACTCGATCAGATAACTCCAATTGAAGTAGAAGTATATGGGTACATCATCACAACCTCAAAGGACTTCCTAATACCTTGGTCCACTCAACGCGAAGTTGACGTCCTTTTCTACCAAACTCTATCCTGTCTAGTTTTCTTACTGCATCCTCTGCATCACGCTCATCTTCCATATAGACAAAAGCAAAACCTAGAAAGTAAAAAGAGAGAAGGGAAGTGAAAATCCATGCCAGAATGCTTCAGTAGTCAGAGGAAAAAATATTATATTCACCAAAAGGTGACGGTGATATGCCTCCGGTAGGAGACACTTAATTACAACATACAGTAACTAAACAAACGTTACCACCCAAAACCCCTGCAAATGAGAGAAAGAAAGAGAGAGAGGGAAATCTTTATGAAGAAAACACAACACCTGCCACAGGATCCGGAATGAACATGAAATCTATGTTGAAACATGTCGGAAACTGGTGTGAGCAAATTCATGAGGAATGCAAAAGGCAAAGGTCTCAGGAAAGTGTGGGATGGTATGACAATGGCAGATCATAATGGTTCTTTCGAACAAACACAATAACATGTATCTTGGGCACAAGCCAGAAAATAAACGGAGAGAACCATCCATCCAGGAAGATCATGGAATATCCAAACAATCCTGCATCAAAGAAACTATTGAGGTTTGGGGATTCACTACAGCAAAAAACGCCCTTTTAGAATAAAAACACATTAATATTCAGAAAATAGTTATTTAAAAAAATATGTTTAATCTTTCCAATTTCATAAAAGGGATTTCTTCAAAGACGATGGGAATTTTATCAACAAAAACTTTCCAGTGACCAAAAAGCAAGGGTTTGGTAGGCAACAATGTGTCAGCATATTTTTTCCTTCCTCATCCAGCCTCTTGCATGCCCTTTCAAAGGGTCCTAAATGGTTAGGATGAAGCAATCAATTTCAACTACGGTGGGAAGCGTAATATATCAATGTATACCATTAAATTCAATTCGATAATCATCGTCCATCATTCTTGTTACATGAATTCAGAGTAACGAAAAATCTTCTCCAAAAATGTCACCAACAGAACATGAAGTACATTTTCTACTATCAATTAAACTAATCAGCGTGGCCAGAACAATTTTCCCCCTCAATTTTGTTCCGGTGGTGATGACCACCGTGTACAGCTGCAGACTGAGTTTGAGAAGCAGTCTGTTTTTCAACCTTAAATGTAAATTCTTAAGACCTTTAGGTAAAACTAAATGCAAACTTACCAGATTTCATATCCACCCTGTCAACCCTCCCATATTTTTTGAAAAGGCGTTCAACATCGGACTGGTGAGCATCAAACTCCAGATTCCCACAAAATATGCCCCTCATTATCCTTAAAGCTTCTGAAAAAAGCTAAACTGTTTTCACCAAAAGTTCGAACGACAAATACAGATGCATCAAGAAAAATTCAATTAATCAATTCACATTCCTTCACTTCCAGAACTACAAAAAAAAAAAAAAAATAAGCGAAATATCCAATCAACAACTCCACAGTAATTTCGTTTAACCACAGCCTGAGAGATGTACACTTACCAACAATTCAAAAGATTTTCAACAGATATCTGAACTTCAAACTCAAATAATCCGAAGCACTGACAATGGAGAAATAAATCAGTCAGAAAATCTCTACTCTACACATAAACACAAAGAAATGGTAGCTTTGTGTACGTACCTTGGGAGCTTTCTGCAACAGTTCCAGTTTGTCGCGCCGCCCGAAACCTAGGGTGAAAGACTGAGAATTGCATGTGGTTTAAACGACAGCGTTTGGTAACACAATCGGGTCAGCCCAAGCCACGTTGAATTTTCAGGTCCTGGCGTCCCGTAATAGGTTGGGCCAAACAGGTAAAATAGAATATGTATCTCGAGGACATGATCGTGGTAAGCAACGATAATATCGATCTATAAGAGGTATATGATAAAATGAATCGATAAATATGTATTAATTTGGACTTTTGGGCTTACCGTCTGATTCATTTAACACTCAACTAGTGTACTATGTGTTGTAATTAAGTATAAAAAAATAAAATTGCATCTTGACTAATAATTACCGTTTTTAGCCTAAATCATAAGTAGTAGATATAATATTGGTATCAGAATGAGATCATGAATTCAAGTTTCTTAAAAAACATATTTATAAACTTCTTGGGGAGAATGTTGAGTTAAGCGTGTATTAGTGAGAGTAATACTAAAATGAGTGATATGTTGGGAAGTTCTCGTGCGTCAAGCTGTTGACGTTGCGTCGCTTGATTTGGTTAGGTAGGTAGGTCGTAAAAGAGTGACTTCATATCTTAACAAATAATATTTTTTCTGTTGGGAACGTGGTCGGTCATATAGAAACGGTAAAACTAATATCTACGAAATATGAGAAAACATCAGCAGATAGATATGAACATCCTTAACTCAAGGGCTTAACAGTCTGAATCAGTATCACTCAAGTGATAGACTTTATGCTACCACAAATATTAAAAAAAAGCTACACGTTGACTAAATATTATAACTTAATTTTAGTTAAATGATTGATAGCTTGAAAGTGGTATTTGGTCGCAAGCCATTGGATGGATCATAATGAAATATTTAATATATATATATATATTTTTATTTTGGGAACCCTTGATTATTGTCTTTCGTGTACTATGGATAAATTCAAAAGATCAATATAATAATTTGCAAATCATGTTGACTAGGTAGATCATACATGATAGATCATGTGTAACAGAATCAAAGTTGAGATGACAGAAATAGAAATAGATTGAACATTTGATGTCTTGGTAAGGACTCTTTATTGGTGTAAGGCAGAGGCCGTCCGGCAGATGGGTAGCGGAGATCAAAGACTCGTCCCAAAGAGTCCGACTATGGCTCGGGACACACGACACACCAGAAGAAGCACTGAAGCAGCACGCCAGCACGAGCCTATGATGAGGCCGCTTGTGCCATCCGAGGAGAAAATGCATGCACCAACTTCGTCACAACGAATCCTAACAGGAACCATCCCGATCCCACCAATGCCAACGAGAGAGATGACGAGTCTGGTACCAAACATGGGCCCAGTCAATCTTCTTTGAAGGCTAAATTAAGCAGGAATCTGCAGAGAATCATGGCCAGAAAATCGGCGAATAGAAGTAGGGTAAGCGATCACTTCACTTTTGCTAGTATTTTCCACTTCAAGAGATATAATCAGTGCCATGAAAACCCTTCAGACATCAAGAGAATCATTGATCATAAGATGGTGAAACCGAGTGTGATCGTGCCTCATGTTCGTGATGACAAGGCCTGTAGGGAGAGCTCGAGCGAATCGAATCATAGCAGAGAATCCTTCTCGGATTCGGGCAACATGGGTTAGATTCGGAGGGATCGGATGTGGGAGAAGTTTGCAATGGTTTGTTTGGGCGGATTACAAGTCGATCCGGAGGTAATCACAAGCTGCGGGATTGGATATGAATGCTGTAGAAGTAAAAGATTCAAGGTTTCTTCTTCTGTAATTGTCCCACCAATATTCAGTACCGAGTCTCCAATCCCATGCAGATACAGAATATGGTCATTAGTATCGATAAAATTAATAGTTTAGGAGTTTGTGTCGATCCAGCTCCAATGAATTCCTCCGTCCGTGTCAAAAGAACTTTCATCTTTATTTAATCTATATGGTTTCTGCCAAAGCCTTCGAAGCCATTTCAAGTAAAAATCTAAAAAATACATACAATTCAAGGTTGGATTGAATTCTAATGAAAATAATATTATCCCGATCTATAAAGTAATTGAAAAATATGATTGCATAAACATAACTTATAAGATTCTAATCAAGAACTCGGAAAATGGCCATGGTGATACAGAACAAATATTCAAGTAAAGCCAATGTTAAATTCTCCGAGGATAACTTGATCGACGAATACGCTCTTTAACAACACAATTCGAATTTCAGAACAATGAAGTATCATCAATGGTCAGGATTTGGTCCATTGTCCCATATGATTTATATGGACCCCACATCAAAATGATGTGTGAATAAATCTGTACCATTCCCTCGCAGCGGGTAATCCTTTATATTTTACAGTAATCCAACGGAGTCAGCACATTTCCTGATGTCGAAAAAATTGAGCCAATAGAGAGCCGGCAGGGGGCGGCAGAAAGAGCCGACGCGTAGAGGTTTTTCTTGGTCTTTGCTGAGCCGGTAAAAAAATTCGCAGGAGAAAAATGACAGTGGCGCTATCGGGAACCATTTCTTTCTCCTCCTGCATTCCTTCTTTGTCTCCGCCGGCTCCTCGCTGTCGATTCTTCTACACTGGGCACAAACTGCTGACCGGTAAGTGCGGTAACTAAGAAGGGACATACCTTTTTTTTGTTTGTTTTGGAAAAGCTATATGCTAGACTCGGCTTTTATCATTGAATTCGGCTAATTTTATCCTTTTTTTTTCGTTCAAGACTGTCCCATCACTGAGCTCTTCTTGAATTTACTTGATAATCTTGGTTGTTTTCTTGTCTGAATTAGAACTGTAAAGAGTGGTTAAAAACTTAATCTTTGCATGGTTCTGAATTGGGTTTTTGGAGCTTATTCTGCGATTTATTTCAATGGTGCCAGCTTATTTTGACATTGAAGTGAAGATGTTGAATCAAGATGTTTAGTTATTGCTTGACTATCTTGTTATGAAATGGTATTGAGTACGTGTATTGTCTGTAGTTTTCAAAAGTTTTCTGTGTTGGTTCTAGAATTTTTTCCCCATTCTATTGCTGCATGACAATAGTGCATTTGGAGTTCTGTCGTGTTGACACAAAAATTTAATTAGAAAAAGGAAAAGCGAGGACTTGCTTGAACTTTGGATGAAATTGAAAATAACTTGCAAATTGACAGTGGCGTCAATGGGTGCGGATCCAATCCGTGAGTGGATCCTATCTGAAGGCAAGGCGACTCAAATTACTGGCACTCGTTCAATTGGTGGTGGTTGCATCAATCGTGCCGCTCGGTATGACTCAGATGCTGGCTCCTTCTTTGTTAAAACTAACAGGTAAGCACAGCCACAATAGAGCTGTGGCAATAAATTGTGGAGTTGCATTTCCATTTATTTGTATCCTGTTCTTTTGGGGGATGAATCACTTCTCTAAACACTCCAGTAATGTCAGTTAGATGTAATTTAAGAGGCTCTTTACCTGAATATTGGTATGAAGTCCTCGATCTGATGTGTTTGACAATGAGTGGGCATAAATTAGATTAACAGTATGTTTTCTAAATAGAAAAGTTACCATCGTGCTCTGGAATCAATGAACAGGGGATCTGTTCAATGCACGAGTTATTATTTCAATGTCGACCTCTAATCCCTCCAATTCCCTCAGGACTGCATGGTGTTCTCATGTGTGATCTTAAACTATTAATGGATGATACGTCCTCTAGTCACCCAAATAGTAGTTTGAAATTCAATTGACTGTAGTAAACATTTTCATTGCTGCAAAGAATTTATGATGTTCGTCTTACTCTGTTGATTGTTAAACAGGAGTATTGGGCCAGAGATGTTTGAAGGAGAGGCTTTGGGTCTTAATGCCATGTATGCAACTGGATCAATTCAGTGTACCAAAACCATTAAAGGTATGAAGATTTTTACTTTCTTTCTTTCGCTCTCAATGATAGCTGATGGTATGTATATTTTTTTCTCATGCATTCAGGATGGACAACTACCAACTGGGTGGCTCATACATCATCATGGAGTATATCGAGTTTGGTGCATCTAGAGGCAATCAAGTGAGGAGTTAACCTCTTCCTTCTTTCAGTTGGTTAGAATTTATCGTTCCCATTTGATAACTCTCCGCTCCTTAGTCCGTGCTAGGAAGGAAGCTTGCGGAAATGCATAAAGCAGGAAAATCTGAAAAAGGCTTTGGTTTTGATGTCGATAATACAATTGGCAGGTAACTGTTTTCTCATATTGCCTGACCAAAAAAACTACTTTCCAGACATATGCTTAAACAGAGAGAAAACAGAAATCTCAGACAAACATTTGGCAAATATTGTACTCTTTCGCAAGTTATATGCACTTGTATTGTTAAAATTTTAATGTATTTGTTGTTGAGTTTCTATTACCTGTTTTGTGAGCTTTGAACTTGTGATAAGCGTGTAGTTAACCTCTTGTCATAATTGCGATACAACTGGTAACACTCTTGATGCAGTACTCCGCAGATAAACACATGGACTTCGGACTGGATTGAATTTTATGGGGTACACAGGTTGGGTACCAGTTGAAGTTGGCTCAACAACAGTATGGTGATTACCTAATTTATGAAAAAGGTAAATCTTTTTTATCTTTTAAGTTGGATAAAAGATTTTTTCCGGTCTCTAAGTAATAAATGCGCTTTAGGATATGAGATTGATAATTCAGCATGGAAACTATATATTATTTCATTAGTGAGTCGCATACTTCTCTCTCAGTATTGGAAACTAACATACTACACGTGTGCAAACTTATCTTCTTTGAAGTTGTGATCCTCTTAAATACTGAAAAATTAGCTAGTTTTTTGAAGGACAAAGGCTCGTAAAGAACATGGCACCTCTCTTTGAAGATTCTATAATTGAGCCATGCTTGTTACATGGAGACTTATGGAGCGGGAATGTTTGCTCTGACAAAAATGGCGAACCTGTCATACTCGACCCAGCTTGTTACTGTAAGTCTTGTTTTCTGAATCGCGATTGTCTTATTACATCAATTTGTCTTCCTCAGTACTTTTTGTGACTCGGGTAAACAACTAGCGAGGGTGGAATATCTCAGAACTAGAAATCGTACTTGAAATCTCTTTTGGAAACATTGTTGATGGAAGGGGCGTAAACAAACCAAATCGAATTGAATATTCGTAAAAATTTAATGTTCGACTTGTGCTCAAATTAAGTATATTCGAGTTCGAGCTCGATTCGAAGCTCAAAAATTTTAATTTTTTTTTGCTCGAGTTCGGCTATAAATGTTCGAACATGTTCGAGTTTGGTTTAAGTTCTATTAGTTCGAATACGAAAAATATTTATCGAGTCGACTCGATTGAAAAGCTCGCGAACCGACTCACAGTCCTTGCAGATGGACACAGCGAGGCTGAATTTGGAATGTCGTGGTGTGCCGGATTTGGAGGATCGTTCTACGATGCCTACTTTGAGGTAACAAACACTTGATCTCCCGCTCATTATATTCGATGTTTTCTGATGCGTATTTTTATGTTCAGGTGATGCCTAAACAACCAGGTTTTGAGAAAAGGAGAGATCTTTACATGCTGTATCATTACTTGAATCACTATAATCTGTTCGGATCTGGTTACCGCTCGTCGGCCATGTCCATCATCGATGGCTACCTGCAGATGCTGAAAGCTAATGTTTGAAATAAGTTGAGTTTTACTCTCTGTACATCACCAAGTTCGTATTACGCTGTAAAGGCCATGATTAATATCGTATATGTATATAATTCAAAGGTGCCCAATTTCTGGAGGTGATGTGTGGAAAATAATGGATATAATATAAATGTTTATATTTTAATTTTTTACAATTTAAACAAAATATTGTTGCTAAAAAATTTATTAGAAGGAAATATAATATATAAAATTAATTTAAAAATAATAAGGATATTTTAGGTAAGTCAAAAGCTAATATTTCAGCATTCATATGTTAATGGCAATAGATTTGGTGAAGGAGGATTAGTGATGACAACTTTTTTCACGAGTTTGAGGTCCTACGGAGAAAACCTGAAACGGAGATGGAGATCTCCGATTTTTTCGATTTTGGGTTCGTGTTTGGAGATTTTTTTAAATATCCGATGTATTTCGGGATGTGTATGAGATTACTCTCACTATTCTCGAGTACGTCCCAAAATTATTATCAATAATGAAATAATAATATCATTAGTATCAATAATATAATAATATTATTTTTTTAAAAATATTAATAATATTATCACTAATAATAATAGATAATAATAAGTTTTGGTTTGAGAAAATCTTCGAATCCGTCATCGTTTTACTATATTAATATTTTTGAAACGGGGATGAGGACGTGGATGTGGAGTTGATCCCCGAAATTTCGAGTTTGATGATTTTTCGAATCTGAAAAAGTGGGGATCAAGATCGGTACGAAGGTGAGGATAAAAGCCACTGTCATCCGTACGTAGGACAATCAAATAAATTGGATGTCATCCTAGTTATGTTAGCCTGATGAAATATACTTCAGCTTAATATTCAAATTATTAAACAAGATTATGTTCCACCAATGCATAAGCGTAAAAAAAAATATCTATTAAACAAATATACTTTTATGAGAGGAAAAATGATAAAATTTGTGGTATTTTTAAATAATATTAAGATGGTAAAAGATATATCTCAAAATATATTCGGAACTATTTCAGTATAATTGCAAAAATAACATAATATTTGTGGGATATAATTCTAAAAATAAATATAAAATTAAGCCTCTCGTGTGTGTTACACTTGTATAACTTACAAGTCACGATAAATGATTTATCATACAAGGGACCATTGAAGTAATTCATGTTATGGTATTGTTTTTATATATAATAATAAATTTTAAAAGCACAAAATGCATATTGTCTGTTTTTCTTAGAGAAAGAAAGAAAGGAATTACCACAAAATCGAAATGAACATGTAAAATAATGAATAAAAAGTTTGCCAACTTTAAAACAAATAATATATAAAGTTCATGTCATCATTATATTCACAGTAGATATCATTCGAATTCACGCAATAAATCGTACTGAATAAACATTAAAAATTCGAATTAACACAAATCTTCACGGACTCTAAGAGCGGATTGTCCAACGTACAACTTTCTTGGGGCTAATTATCATTATTTGATTGGTCTAAATATAGAATAAATCAAGATAAAAAAGTATGTGAGATGTTTTACGATTCGTATTTTGTGAGATTGATATCTTATTTGATTCATCTATGAAAAAGTATTATTTTTTATGCTAAAAATATTACTTTTTATTGTGAATATTAATAGAATTGACACATTTTACAGATAAATATTCGTGATATCTTTTCACATTCATAAATTAATTGCCATACTTACGGCTTATTCTTGACATATAAATCTTTTTAAATTCCATAAATTACTCTCTTCCACCACCCCCAATAAAATAATATTGCTTATAAGTATCAAACTCTTTCATCTTCGCTCTCCAACATTCTTGAATGAACACGTATGCTATACTTACACATGATTTGTATATGACATACGTATGAAATGATTACTCTGTCTGTTAACGCAGCTGTAACCGATTCATTTTCCTTGTATTCGTTTTCTTTATTGGTTCTTCGATTTCAACATGCAGACTCATTGAATTCAGTCTACGATTATTAATTTGAATTGAAGCGAATTCAATGTCGAAGACCCATTTTTTTTAGTTTTTGAACTTCTACGAAAAGAGGTGTGTGAAGGGAAAAAAAGGAAAAGATGAAGAATGAAGAGCAGGCGCGGTCCTTGTTCGGAATCTCACTTAGTGGACGGCCCAGATGGCAGCAGTTTCTTATCTGTTGTTCTGGTTTTTTCTTTGGGTACCTTGTTAATGGTATATGTGAGGTAAGTGATCAATCTTGTGTGTGTGTGTTTTTTTTTTCTTGTTGTTTGGTTTCTTGTGTGTGAGTGTATGTTAATTTTTTTTTTTTAAATCTTGAATAGTTGCTGGCGGCTGTGAATGTTGAAGGGTTTACTCCTTCTACAAGTTTTTATTTGTTTTTGTATTTTCTACTTGCTTAGGTTTATTTTTTCCAATGTTGAAGGGTTGGTCAAAGGTTTGATTTTGTTTGATTTCATGGCATTCCTCTGTCATCAGCAATGTGATTGTGATATTCAATAGTTGGTTTTAGACATTATTCAGTATGACTCAATATTTATGGATATCAAGAATTTAATGAATAACGATAGAGAATTGGAGTTTTTACTGCGACCTTTCACCTTCGTCGTTCAGTAACTTCCTGGCTGTTAATTAGCTCCTCCTCTTCTGAAAATATGTCTGTGCTAGTCGGAATTGCTATAGAATTTTGGGATTTGACTGATGTTACAGAGAGTTATAAAGTTCTAAAAGTTTCAAAAAGCTTGCGGGTCAATCATGAATTTTTTTTTGGGTGATTTGCAGTAGAGGCATCTGTCGATACCATACGCAGAACAGTCCTCGCGGTGGGAAGAAAATCCCCGGTGTAGCCCTGTTTTGTTTTACTAGTTACGGTTCATTTAGGCATAAGGTTAAGCAAGCAAACACACATATATTAAGTTTCTACTCTTGTTGCTAAGATTTTTTGCAATTTGGAGTTTTTCATATAAACTTATTTGATCATGCCACTTAGTGTGCTTGCTTCTTGGAAAAAGTCATTCTCTTTTTCGGTTTTGGAGTAAAGTTTTGTTTTTTCCTCTTGATTTCAGGAGTATGTTTACAACAGACTCCAATTCAGGTAAGATTCGATTTAGGAGTATAATAATACTTGATTTTGGGCATTTTTGGCAGTTTTATAGTTTTGTTTTGATTTATTCGGCGGTTGGTTTAATTGTAGTTATGGATGGTACTTCACCTTTGTGCAAGGTTGGGTTTACATTTTACTGATTTATCTGCAAGGATTCACCACCAAGCAAATGGTGAATCCATGGAAGACTTATGTGAAGCTCTCTGCGGTGCTTATGGGTTCTAATGGACTCACGAAAGGTTCTCTGGCTTTTCTGAATTATCCGGCACAAATCATGTTCAAATCAACTAAGGTGAAAAGTAACTACTTTTTTATGGCTTGAAACATTGTTTGGTTTAATTTGGTGCTGTCTTGTCCATGATTATTGAAAGATTAAGTTGTCCAATGAAATTGTTGTTGGTCCCACGTTCGGAATTTGAGATAATAAAACCCGAAAATAAAGAATAAACTAGACACCGAGATTTACGTGGAAAACCCCTAAAAATTATTAGGGTAAAAACCACGGGCAAGATGAAAAGATTTCCACTATAATATTTTGTGGTGTACAACTCACTCACTGTGTTTCCAAAGAGAACACACACTCTCTTAATACAGGAGAACAAAACACCTCACAAATATTATAGAACTAAGCACTCAAATGCTTATAAGATGAGAGAAAACTCGAAGAAGGGATAATTTCAGAATGAAGAAGGGAGCTCTATTTATAGAGCCCCTGGACCGTGTGAACACGCGTTATCGAAATCTCCACGAAATTTCCTTTTGCTACAAAACGTGTTTAGTTTTTCTTTGACTGGTGGCTGGTCCCCCCCACTCTGCCGACATTTCTCCCACTTGGAGATTTGATTGAGAATCAAACACATCTCCACACATCCTTTCAATCTTGCCATTACCTGTTGCTTACGTTTCTGCTAGACCACTTGAGAATCTGCACCACTCAAACTTTTCAATGTTCACTGGCTTGGTCATAAAATCAGCTATGTTGTCCTTCGTATGGATCTTCTGCATATCCACACTTCCTTCCTCTACTACTTCCCGCACAAAGTGAAATTGTACTCCAATATGTTTCGTCCTGGAATGAAAGGCTGGATTCCTTGCGATGTGCAAGGCACTCTGACTGTCACAAAACAAAGAAACATTCTCTTGTTTGTGTCCGATCTCCTCCAGTAACCTTTTAATCCATATTATTTCCTTGCAACCTTGAGTAGCTGCCATGTATTCTGCCTCTGTTGTAGATAACGCCACAACTGTCTGCAGTTTTGAAACCCAGCTTACTGCTCCCCCTGCAATTGTAAACACATAACCAGTAGTAGATTTCCTCTTATCAGGATCACCTGCATAATCTGAATCGACATAGCCTCTGAGTGTAAAATCCGATCCTCCATAACATAATGCAGCATTCGAGGTACCCTTGATGTATCTAAGGATCCTCTTAACAGTACTCCAATGCTCTCGTCCAGGATTCGCCATATACCGACTAACTGCTCCCACTGCTTGAGCAATGTCCGGTCTTGTACAGATCATAGCGAACATCAAACTTCCCACTGCTGATGCATACGGTACTCGAGACATCTCCATCCTCTCTGCTTCACTGCTAGGACACATCTCGGAGGATAACTTGAAGTTAACAGGAAGAGGGGTCGAAATTGGCTTACTATCTTGCATGTTGAAGCGTTGCAAGATTTTCTTCAAATAATTTCTCTGTGAAAGCCAAATCTTTCTGTTACTTCTATCTCGGTGAACTTGCATCCCTAGAATCTTGTTTGCTGGTCCCAAGTCCTTCATATCAAATTCCCTAGCCAACTCTGCCTTCAATCCTTGGACATGATCTTTGTTGGGGCCTGTTACCAACATGTCGTCCACATACAACAGCAAAATGATATAATCATCACCGGACCTCTTGAAATACGTACAAGGGTCTGCACTCAGTCTGTTGTATCCAAGGCTCGTGATATAGGAATCAAATCTCTTGTACCAACACCTCGGCGCCTGTTTGAGACCGTACAGAGATTTCTTCAACCTGCAAACCAAGTTCTCTTTGCCTATTTCCGCAAAACCTTCTGGCTGGAGCATATAGATTTCTTCTTCAAGATCTCCATGAAGAAATGCCGTTTTCACATCTAGCTGTTCTAGATGTAGGTCAAACACCGCATACAATGCCAACACTACTCTGACTGTTGTAAGTCGTACCACGGGAGAAAATATCTCATTGAAGTCAATGCCTTCTTTCTGAGCATACCCTTTTACCACCAATCTAGCACGATACCGCTCCACTTGGTTATTGCCATCACACTTGATCTTATAGACCCATCTGTTTCCAATGGATTTTCTCCCTCGTGGTAGTGTAACAAGATCCCAAGTTTTATTTCTGTCTAATGCCTCCAACTCTTCTTGCATTGCTATCATCCATAAGGATACATCCGAGCTTTGAGTAGCCTCGTGGAAACTCGATGGCTCACCATCTTCTGATAATAGACAATATGCAATGTTGCTTTCAGTGACATAATCTGAAAGCCAACCTGGTGGTCTTCTGTCTCGAGTTGACTGCCTCACATTGGAAACCTCGGACTCAACTTGTACTTGTTCTTCGTGCTCTGGTACTGCTTCATAAGAAACCTGACCTTCGTCTGTCTTATTTTCTACCTGAAAAATAGTAGTTTCTGAATTCTGTGTGCCTTTGTCTCCCTTTACTTTATCTTCCTCGAAGATAACATCCCTGCTGATGACAAGCTTGTGAACAGTAGGATCCCACAAGCGAAACCCCTTTACTCCATCAGCATAACCCAAGAAGATACATTTTCTGGATTTCGAATCCAACTTCGATCTTTCTTGCTCATTGTACAGAACGTACACCGGACTTCCAAATGTATGCAAATGAGAATAATCTGTCGGCTTCCCGGTCCACATCTCCATCGGAGTCTTCAGATCAATCGCCACTGAAGGAGAACGATTGATAATATAACAAGCGGTTTTGACTGCTTCTGCCCAAAATGACTTTTCTAGACCTGCAGTCCTCAACATAGCTCTTGTTCTGTCCAACAAGGTCCTGTTCATCCGCTCCGCCACTCCATTCTGTTGAGGTGTGTAAGCCGTCGTGAACTGTCTCTTGATGCCCTCATGTTGACAAAATGCATCAAACTCGTCACTGGTATATTCTCCTCCATTGTCAGTCCTCAGACACTTGATTTTCTTTTCAGAATCAAGTTCAACCCGCGCTTTGAAATCTTTGAAGACCTGGAAAACATCTGATTTCTTCTTGATTGGAAACACCCAACATCTCCTAGAGAAATTATCAATGAACGAGACAAAGTATCTCGCTCCTCCTAGGGATACAACCGGTGCTTGCCAAACATCCGAATGAATCAGCTCTAATATGCTTTTGCTCCTGGCAGTAGAAGTGCCAAACTTTAATCTGTGTTGTTTACTGGTAACACAGTGCTCACAAAAGGGTAGTGACACTTTTGTAAGTCCCGGCAGCAGCTTCCGTTCTGAGAGAATTTTCAACCCCCGTTCTGACATATGCCCGAGCTTTCTATGCCATAACACTGTTAATTCTTCTCCTGAACCAATTGATGCAACAGCTAGTTCTGCCTCTTTGTGTGTTTCTCCCAAAAGTACATACAGATTTGCAGCAACCTTTTCCGCCTTCATAACCACAAGCGCGCCCTTCACAATTTTCATGATCCCGTTCTCGATCCGAGTTTTGCACCCGATGTCATCCAATTGTCCCAAGGACAAAAGATTTTTCGTCAGTCCTTTCACATGTCGTACCTCCTGTATGGTGCGAATGGTGCCATCAAACATTTTAATTTTGATAGTACCGACCCCAGCGATTTCCAAGGCATGATCATTTCCCATGAATACAGATCCTCCTGAGACTGGTTCATAATGATCAAACCATTCTCTCCGAGACGTCATATGCCACGTCGCTCCTGAATCCATTATCCATGTGTCACAAAATTTGTGTCAGCCTTCCGCAACTGTTGCTGCTTCGCTGAATAATATTTCACCACTGCCTGAAGTACTGGCCACATTTCCTTGAGAACTTTTATCGATACTCGTACACTCTCTCTTGAAGTGCCCTTTACCGCCACATTTAAAGCAGTAAATATTTTTCTTCTTACTTCTTGACTTTGATCTACCTCGTCTTTGGCTCCCACTGGAGTCACGGTCCATAAATCTTCCTCTTATCATCGGTAAAGCCTCTGCCTGCTTTGAAGTTACCAACTTGTCTTCCTTATTCTTGCGCCGGCTTTCTTCTCCGAGAACCGCAGTTAAGACATCGTCGAATCTTAGAAAGCCCATAAGAATATTGTTGGTAATATTAATGATAAGTTGATCATATGAATCTGGTAGACTTTGAAGTAGAAGCTCCGCACGTTCATTTTCCCCTATTTTATGCCCCATGGAAGTGAGTTGGGCAAATAGAGTATTTAGTGTATTGATATGGTCGGTCATCGATGAGGATTCCGCCATCCGAAGAGTATAAAGCCTTCTCTTTAGGAAAATCATATTGTGTAGCGACTTGACCTCGTACATCTTTGTTAGAGTATCCCAGATAACTTTGGCTGTTTTTATCTCAGAGATACTTGACAAAACTTCGTCTGCTATAGCCAAGTGTAAATTGGCAACAGCGTTGTCATTCATCTCATTCCACTTTCCATCATCCGCAATCTCCACCGGTCTATCTCCAATAGCCGCCAAGCAATTCTCCTTTCTTAAAACTGCTTGTATCTTTATTTTCCACAACATAAAATTGCTTCCGTTGAACTTTGCTATCTCGTACCTTCCCGCCATTATGTCTACAACAGTTTTATAGACTGAACAAAATAATCCCGCCTTAAATAAAAAATCTCAAAAAATCTTTTCTGATGTGGAAGATCAGTCTAGGCTGCAACCACAGAGCATACTCAGAAATTTAAGAAATTTTAAACCAAGGCTCTGATACCACTTGTTGGTCCCACGTTCGGAATTTGAGATAATAAAACCCGAAAATAAAGAATAAACTAGACACCGAGATTTACGTGAAAAACCCCTAAAAATTATTAGGGTAAAAACCACGGGCAAGATGAAAAGATTTCCACTATAATATTTTGTGGTGTACAACTCACTCACTGTGTTTCCAAAGAGAACACACACTCTCTTAATACAGGAGAACAAAACACCTCACAAATATTATAGAACTAAGCACTCAAATGCTTATAAGATGAGAGAAAACTCGAAGAAGGGATAATTTCAGAATGAAGAAGGGAGCTCTATTTATAGAGCCCCTGGACCGTGTGAACACGCGTTATCGAAATCTCCACGAAATTTCCTTTTGCTACAAAACGTGTTTAGTTTTTCTTTGACTGGTGGCTGGTCCCCCCCACTCTGCCGACAATTGTCTGCATTTTGCTCAAACGTTGGTCCGACTCTGTTTTATCATCGTTGATGTGGAATTTTTTTATTTTTATTTTTTATCTCGTCCACTTGATAGACAGCCATTATGTACGAATTTCAGGTTATACCGGTGATGATAATGGGCTCTTTCATTCCTGGACTTAGACGAAAGTATCCGCCTCATGAATATTTATCTGCTGTACTTTTGGTAGTTGGCCTGATTCTTTTCACCTTAGCAGACGCCCAAACGTCTCCTAACTTCAGTGTGATCGGTGTCTTGATGGTATCTGGTGCATTGATTATGGATTCATTTCTTGGGAACTTACAAGAAGCTATCTTTACCATGAATCCTGAAACAACGCAGGTAAGGTACATTGTAAATGTGATTCATTTTTTGGTGGTCACACATGATTGCCGACCATAGGTAATTATTTATTTTTTCTTATGTATCCCAATCTTATAATAGACAGAAATGCTCTTCTGTTCGACCCTGGTTGGCATGCCTTTCTTGATCCCACCAATGCTGGTTACCGGAGAACTATTTAAGGCTTGGACTGCTTGCTCAGAAGTATGGACTATTTAAACATTAACTATTTTCCCTGAACAAGGACAAACTATTCAAGTTAAATCAATATTTATTTTCATCTTTGTTGGTTCTCGATGCAGCATCTTTATGTATATGGAGTTCTTGTTTTTGAAGCCATGGCCACTTTTATTGGTCAAGTGTCAGTCCTCTCTCTCATTGCTCTGTTTGGCGCCGCCACCACTGCCATGGTACGTAGAAGTCGTGCTTCTTTACTTCCAACTAGAACTCACACGGTCTGTTGACTTATCTATCACAGGCAGCAGACCACGTTCTCCAAAAATGCTGAAACTTTATTCATAATTTGTTTCCGAGATAGTAGTTTCGACTTTCGACCTCGCCAAATGCATTTGTATCAACATTTCTTGATCAGTTCAGCTCACCCATTAACTAAAGAATCACACTAAAAGGCAGCCCCAACGTGGCCCAACAAAATTATTGCCACACTGTTTTTGACATTGATATTCATGTTCATATCGACACAAACTTCGTGCAGATTACGACTGCTCGGAAAGCCGTCACATTATTGCTATCGTATATGATTTTCACCAAGCCTCTAACCGAACAACACGGAAGTGGGCTGTTGCTGATAGCAATGGGCATCGTGTTAAAGATGTTACCTGATTGGAAGCCTTCAAAGCAACAAACAACATCTAATTCCCATGCCAAGATTGAAATTATACCGCCGAGGGAAGATGGCGGGTTTCAAACCGGGATTCAAGAAGATGAAGAGAAAAGACCTTTGGTTTGAAACATAGTAAATTCGAAAGAGGAGAATCATCTGGTGCAAGAAGAAGGAAATATTGGTTTGAAATTGATCGATCACTGTCATTACCTTGTAATGTATCTTAGATTTTATTTATTTATTCGCCATGTCAATTGTCAAGGTGATGCGTCAAATGGTCATGGAACTATTTTCACATCCTTTTTCTTTAAAACTATGTTTTAATGCAATGATATAAATTCATTTTATTTCTAGATTACGCTAATTGAAAATAATTGCCGATGAGACTAAATTCTTTAATACTTATTCAATTGAATCGAATAAAAAGAAAAACAATTCAAAATTATTTGTATTTTAAAAATATTCACGAGATATGAAAAATATACTATAAAGTTCTTGTTACTCTTAATTATAAGACTCTATTAGAGTAATAGTAATTAAGAACAGTAGTACTTATAATAATATAATTTATTTTTTTCAAAAACATTATCCTCTAATTAATAATATATAAGTTTTGGTATTTAAAGTTGATTTTTTCCATACTTGTTATTTAAAAATGATATCTTTATTTTAAAATTTAAAATATAAATAAATATAATTTTGATAATTAAAAATAATTTTGAAAGTTTATACAATAATGATTTTTTATCTAAATTTTTTTTTAAAATTGAGATAAAGATAATTACAAATTATATATAATAATATATATAGTATAATAACATGAAAATTTAAAATATAGCGGAGGATCGCTAGGTTTATATATAGCGGCACTCGACGACGAGTTTAATTTGTCGTTTCTGTTCTTGATTGATTTCTCTCCCAAATCATCAAAGAGTCTATTAGGTTTTCTTTTTGATCCACCAAGAGTTTTTACGATTCAATCTCTCCAGGTTTGAAAGTTTTCCTCTTCGATTTTCTTAACGAGGCCGTGGTGTTTTATAATTTCTATAATTGGTGATCGATTCATCGCAATCTATGCGTGTTCAAGAATTGACGATTAATTTCTTGACGATGACGGGGTCTTATCGTTCGGCTTTGTTGTGGAGGCCATTTTTGTTTGGGAAAGCTAGGGATCTTGTGTTTAAGAGATTGTTTATTAAAATTAGCTAGGTTTGGTTACTGTCCATTGATGTGTTGTTCGATTGACGACGTGGATTTCCCGGGCCGCAACTTAAAGAAACAAGAATCTGGGTTATTGATGTGTTTTCTTTGTTTTTCTGATATCTTCGTCGATGATCTGGGCACTGGCAACGATTTAGATCACTTTAGGTTTCCGGTTTCTTTCTGATTATGATCCAGGGCGTTGATTCTGCGCCTTCTTTGAAACAAGTTGTCGGAAGATAGTCTCTGGTATTCTCCCTTATCAATCATCTGCGGACACAGGCCACAGCTTTTAAACCTTACCCTTGGAGGCCGTAGAATGTTTGGAACTGATGTCAAAAGATGTAGGATGAATTATTATTCTATTGTGGAGTGACTGCTGGAAACAGCTTTGGTTTTTATGGATGTACCTGAGTGTACTCTTGTCCTTGACTGATGATAAATGTTGTGGTAGCAAAAGTGTTTATGACATAAGCACGGTTGGTTTAGATTTTGATTCATCTTTTGTTTTGTTTTGGATTAGTTTTTGTAATGGCGAGCAAGACAGCAAACAGATGCTCAGTTTTTTCTCGTCTTGAGGGGCAGAATGTGAAAAACCAAGTATGCTCCTTTTGGTTGGCTGGAAAATGCAACCGCAATCCATGCAGATTCATGCACAGAGAATCGCCACCGCCACAACCACAGCATCACCATCCGTTGGCATCTTGTGACAACCGCAGCGAAGTATCCCATAAATTGACCTGGAAGAATCCCAACTACTGCAGTGCCAAAAAGGGCATTCTTTCAGCTAATGAAAGAAATAGGTCTAATGGAAATAGAGACCTACAGACTCAGCAGAAGGTTTCGAATGTTGTGACAGCTGAATCTGAAATCAACCGTGTAGAAAAAGTACAGCCAAAGCAATGCAAATATTGGATTACTGACAATTGTGTGCTTGGCGACAAGTGCAAGGATATGCACTCTTGGTTTTGTGGTTCAGGATTGATGGTGTTGACAAAATTACAAGGCCATGATAAGGTAACTTCTATATCTACAGTTTTTAAATGTTTTGAAATCCAGATCGATTTCTGGTTAGTTTACCATGTTTTCATTGGATTTCATTGAAAAGTATTTGCTGATGTATTCGATTTTCACACAGGCCATGTCTGGAGTTGCTCTTCCTTTTGGCTGTGACAAGCTATTCTCAGCTGGCAAGGATAAATGTATCCGCACTTGGGACTGCAACAGTGGTCAGGTTGAAATATTTTTATAATTTCTGTCATTTACCATTTACATTGAACAGTTGGCTTATATTTTGGCAATTCTTTCTCGATGCAGTGTGTTGGTTCTGTTGATATTGATAGCGATATTGGGTGCTTGATCAATGAAGGTCCATGGGTGTTTGTTGGATTGCCAAATTCTGTGAAGGTACTAGTCGTTCTTCACAGTTTATCACCCTGTTTATGCGATATCAGTTACCGCATAGTTTTACTGTTGTTTTTTCTTTCGTATAGGCCTGGAACTTCCAAACCCAAGCTGAGTTTACTCTCAATGGATTTGTTGGGCAAGTTCACTGCTTGGTTGCTGATAATGACCTGCTTTTTGCTGGTATAGAGGTATGTTCTAGGGACATTCTATTTTTGACCCATGTCTCCGTATCTATAGCATGTTTAGGTCATTTTTTATCGAGTCCCTTTTTTGTTTCTCATTTTCTGTATCAATCTATATGTGGCTGCAGGATGGTACCATATTGGTTTGGAAATGGGATCCAGAGGCCAATACTCCTAAACCAACTGCCATGCTAAAGGGGCACAATGGTGCTATTTGTTCATTTATAATAGGGGGTAAGAAGCTCTATTCAGGTTCCAAGGACCATACCATAAGGGTACGTTTCTTAATTGATTTTGATGGGCTCATGTTTACCTGCTAGCTACAAATCCATCTTTGTTAGATGAATTTGTGGAGGAATCTCATCTCTTTTACCGTCTTTCCAGGCCTGGGACCTTGAAACTTTGCAGTGTGTGCAAATATTAAGTGGGCACACCGGAGACGTGACATCTCTCCTTTGTTGGGACCGCTATCTACTCTCTACTTCTCTGGACAACACGCTAAAGGTTTGCTCTCTAGTTGTCAATATTATAATTTACTTTAAACACTTGGTTATTTGGTTGGGTTATGTGACATTCTTTTGTTTTCATTAGATTTGGGCTGCAACTGAGAGTGGGATTATAGAAGTGGTCTCTGAGCTCAAAGAATGTGTAAGTTTAAATGGCTGTGAAACCTTGTATTAACCTTTCCTCGATATTGAGTTCATCTATTCACTTCACATCTACTTTGTATTTCGCATTTTCTCATATTCTCACTTTGTTCAGGGGTTTCTTGCCATCCGAGGCATACATGATGTGGAAGATAAGCCTGTTCTTCTCTGCTCGTGCAAGGATAACTCTGTTCGCCTCTATGATCTACCTTCGTGAGTATCACTGACCATGAAACCACCTCGTTTACCTCAAACAACCTCCATTCCTGATTAGAGATTAACTTATTGTGTGCTGTCCTGGTTTCAGATTTGAAGAAAGAGGCAGAATATTTACAAGAGGAGAAGCCAAAGTTGTTGAAACCGGCATTGAGAGACTGTTTTTCATCGGAGATGACACCGGTGATCTCACCGTCTGTAGACTGCAATGAGATTCAAACATATATGCAATTAGAAGAAATTGTCATCAAATGGAGTCTCTTTGTTGAGAAAACCGATCCATTCTGATCTAATGTATATTGGCTCGAGAAAGTAAATGAAATTGTACGCTATTTTGTTAATGTTAACGCAAAATTCTCTTCTCCATGGGCGAAAATCATAAGATTTCTTTATTCCTTGGCACAATGGAGCATCACAATGCGCGGATATAACTTTAAATCACAGTCGCAGCTATTATTATACTCTTACAACCTTTTTCCTTTTTCCCCTACCCAAAAAAATTAATCAAATAAAAGCTATTTGCAAATTTTTCTTTTTAAATTATCTCGACATAATAACTATATTAATTATTGCGTTATAGTACTGATACTTGCATCAAAATTTATGACTATTAAAAAACAAGTATCCATTTCTTATTTTTAATTTTTTTTATATTTAGTTTATTTTTCATCTTAAATAATCAAGTCTCTCAATAATTAGATATACTATCATACTTAATTAATCTGAATTCGATTGTTGTACATTGTACTTATTTATAATTTAAATTCCTCAAAAAATAAGGATTAAAGCATATGTCCAGACTTGCGTAGGCGAATCCCTATTCTTCTGAGAATTCCGTCCCTAAATCGCTATCGCACTCCACCTGTTTGTATTAGACCCAAAACGACCAAAGAACGATACCCTTTTAACCATTCGCCGAGCAGGATAGTAATCGTATATCCCGTTTTCAATCGAAGTTGGTTGATGGGTTCCACTGAAAATTTGCCGGAGGGAACCGTGCAGAACATATTGGAACAGGATTCGCTGAAGTGGGTGTTCGTGGGGGGAAAAGGCGGTGTTGGGAAGACCACATGTAGCTCTATTCTTGCTACCCTTTTTGCACGGGTTCGGTCCTCTGTGCTTATAATCTCCACCGATCCTGCTCATAATTTGAGTGACGCGTTCCAGCAGAAGTTTACCAAGACTCCTACCCTTGTTAATGGCTACTCCAATTTGTACGCCATGGTGATTTGCTTTTCCTGCTCTTCTATATGAATATAAAATTCTATTCTTTGTTTAGTTTTGGATCCGTGTTAAGTTGATTTGAAATCTATAGATATAGAAATGCGACATTGAATCGGAATTTTAGTTTTTTTAATTTTGATTTTTTTGGACAATTAAATTTAGGTGTCTCAATTTTTCTTTGCTTTCTTGGGAAACCCTCCCATGGATGAATTTTTTACCTCTTGTAGTGGATCATTAAAAGTCTTGTGCTTGATTGGTGGATTTCCAAGCTTTCTGCTTTTAAATTTATGAAAGTAGGATTCTTTCTCTGCCCACAAGTATAAGTAATTTTTGTCTCTTACATCGTAAGTTTGTTTTGCCAAAAAACTTTTGGTAGATCGTAATGTTACTACAACTGAATTTTTTTAAATTGTATAGAGGCCAATCGCTAATTTTGATCATCCTCGCAAAAGTGACTATTTTTGTTCCCTAATAATACAACTCCCGGTGATTGTACAAACCTGCAACTTACAGAAATTGAACCATTGACTTTAATCTAATACCAATTATAGAATCACAGTAGTTGTTTTTATCAAAACTTATAAAATCAAGCACTTGCCGTTAATTTGTTTGAAAAGTTTCTTTATATTCTAGTTGAGTTCTGTGGAGCATAATAACCTTTGACATTTTAGTTATTAACTAGGTTTAAACAAATTTTCATTCGACAAACAAGAGCGATTCCCACTATATTCTTGGTTAACTTCATGTATTTGGATAGTTTTTAGAAGGCATGTTATTTGAATCAAATCAGATTTTGGTTTGGTTCAGTCTGTCGTGTAGAATAGAAGAAATCTGGCTTGGTTCAGTCTGTCATGTAGAATAGAATAATCACGTCTGGGTTGTATTTGTTTGGGTGTGGCTGGGTTTCTATGAAGTTATTGCTTCTTAAAGTGTGATTGGTAGTTCTCTTTCTTTTAGGAAGTTGATCCAAATGTGGAACACGATGAAAGTCTGGGGTCGGATATGACTGATGGATTTTTATCAGATTTAGCAAATTCTATCCCAGGAATCGATGAGGCCATGAGTTTTGCAGAAATGCTGAAGTAAGTGCGTCAAAATTATAAATTTTTTATGCCTGGGACATAAGAGTGAAGTAAAAACCACAATTGTGTCTGCCCTCTCTACTTTCATGTATTCGTAATGCAGTCCAGTCTGGAGTGTTTTTCTGTAATTTTTTAAATATTTATCACAAAGTTCTTTTGGAAGAAGTATGTTTACCTGGCATCATATGTTCATGTTGTTTTGCTGGAAAACATTCAATTAGAACATTAGATCTGTGATGAAGTGCCTATATTTTGAATTTATCCAACAAGAGTTATGGAATTCTATTTAACTGGTATTTTTCATAGTTTTTGCCTCCATGTGTAAAGTTAAAAATGTGTAGGTCAAGCTGATGATGTTATTGTGTTAAAAATAAGATCATGCCAACTCCAAGTTCATCTTGTATACTGGTCAGCCACATTTATCTTCAATATGTACTCTTATGAAACCTTTTTAGATTCTTTTATCCAAACTATTGCCTTTTATTGGATTCGATTGAAAATAGTTTGCTTGATGCAATATATAGCTTGATTTTATATATAGAAAATATTCCAAATACCAAGTTTGGGGCTGCAATTTTTTAACTCGTGTAATTCAATAATTGGATATTTATCACGGATCATGTTATTTTTGTTTGTTGATCTCATATTTCAAACTTGTCCTCTTCTTTTGCAGGTTAGTGCAAACTATGGATTACTCTGTTATAGTGTTTGATACTGCTCCAACTGGCCATACTCTTCGCCTGCTGCAATTTCCTTCAACACTAGAAAAAGGTCTTGCAAAAATGATGAGTTTGAAAAATAAATTTGGTGGCTTGTTGAGTCAGGTGTGATTTCTCTTTACTTTTATTTGCTTGGCGAGATAGATTTTGTTTGCAGGGTGAAGTTTTGGAATATGTCATTTTATCCTAGAAACTTGTATTAGAATAGCTTTTTCATGAAAAGCAATTTGGTTGATATTTATAAACTAACGCCAAAATGTTCTGAAAGTGTTTGCATGCATCAAAATCAAAATGAAGTTCTACACGTGAGTGCAACTCTTGTATTCTTTTATGATCAAATAGTTTATGTTTCATCAATTGTTTGACGATGTTGTATACTTAGCTGCTTTTGTTTTAGGTTTGGGTTATTTGAACGTATACTCATGGCATGTTGTTATTTGTTCATGTTCTCTATGGTTATTTGGGAGGTCTTGTATATACGATGAAATAAGATAGAAGACAGAACTGGAAAGACCAAAAGAAATAAAAAAGGGCAAATTTTTTTGTTTTTGCTGGGGTTGTTGGGCATTGTGAGCCAAGTTAATGGAAGGGATACTTTGCCTCTCCAAAGTTTGTCTTCCCCCCTCCAATCAGGATTTGCAAATACACTATCTTTTTCTTTGGTTTATTCTGATTCTTTTTGTGTGAATCTTGAGCTTTTTAGGGTTTTGAGCTCGATAATCACTTTTTATGTTGAAAGATGACGCATAATATTTATTTTACATGGCACTTACCCAATTACAGCAAAGTTGAAAGACAAACCTGAATTTTTAAGGAAAGTCAATGATGTATAAAATGAATTGGTGAAGTTTAATTTTAGAG
The DNA here is from genome assembly GCF_022965805.1 of Primulina eburnea. Lineage (NCBI taxonomy): Eukaryota > Viridiplantae > Streptophyta > Magnoliopsida > Lamiales > Gesneriaceae > Primulina > Primulina eburnea. The sequence continues at coordinate 62,495,056 of NC_133101.1, read as the reverse complement.
GTCAATCAAGTTCAGTTTTTCATGAACTTGAAATTTTCTGAGGTGTGTTCATAGTAACCTCATCAGATAATGCTATTCGTATAAATGGGCGTAAAACTTAAAAGTTAATCTGGTTTTTTATCACGCTCTGTAAAAACGTGCATTTGTTTGTCTTAAATGTTGGTCATATGAATTGATGATCATGACTTAAGGTTTTGTTTTGGGTCACATTAATGGATGAATCATAACATTTATCAATAACTCAAACATCCATGGCTTGGATGATAGATTAGATACTTTTTCTCGTTCAAGGATGAGCACGACCTATTTTCTTCATTTACATCGTTTATAGCTTTTAGTTAAAAATGAGTTTTTGCTGACGTTTTTTCAGAATCAGGTCAGTTGTGTTATTACTTGGCTTATTTTATTTGGCTTTGATATTCAAATAAGTTGCTTCAATCTTTTCATTGGCAGATGACCCGCCTTTTTGGTGTTGATGATGAATTTGGTGAAGATGCCATTCTAGGGAAGCTCGAGGGCATGAAAGATGTGATTGAACAAGTGAACAAGCAGTTCAAGGATCCTGTAAGATCATATTTGTTTTGGTCGGGATGTACATTTCTGGTTCATCCCGCAATGTCTATAGAAAGTGATTTATGGAATCTGGGGTTGTCCAAGAGTTAAAGCTTATGAATTCCACAATTCTGTATATATTAATGAATCGTTTCTTTCGAATTGCTGAATTTAAAATTTGATCGGAGATGATCCTGTAGGCAAAGCTTACAGTTAATTTTCATTTCTGTAGCATTGGTTATTCCCTGAAGTGATTCTTCTTTTTGTCTTTTGCAGGATTTGACTACTTTTGTCTGCGTTTGCATACCAGAGTTTCTGTCTTTGTACGAGACTGAACGACTTGTTCAAGAACTTACTAAATTTGAGATTGATACCCATAATATCATTATTAATCAAGTAATTTTTGATGAAGAAGGTACCGCTGAAACATGGTAGAGCAGTCCTTTGGTTTAAACGTATACTTTAAATACCTGAAATCACTCCTGTTCTTACTTTTTTTCAGTTGTCCAATCAAAGTTGCTCCAAGCTAGAATGCGCATGCAACAAAAGTACCTGGATCAGTTTTACATGTTATATGATGATTTCAACATAACTAAGTTACCTTTGCTTCCCCAAGAGGTAATAACTAACAAAATTCCGTCGTATTTTCCCGAATGATTTTATTTGGTTCATCTAATATTTCTTTGATGGACCTGTCTCAATGTATCAACAGGTTTGTGGGATTGAGGCCTTGAAAGCATTCTCACAACAATTCTTATCACCTTATCAACCATCCATAGCTCGAGGAACGGTAGAAGATCTGGAGTCAAGAGTATCAAGCTTAAGAGTACAGCTGCGGAATGCTGAAGCAGAACTTGATAAACTCAAGAAGGGGAAACAAAAGGTTTGATAAAAAAGGTTGGAAAAGGAGACGAGTGCACTCCAATATCAGATAATAAACCCGAATATTCGACTGGCTTCTAGATTGCTTTTTTACCTAGGTATAGTCATTGCCACAGTAGCAAATTGTGTCAACGTTTAATTGTGAAGGCATCACTTAGTATGTATAATTCATACCGAAACTACCTGTCAATTCTTATATTTTTGTACTAGTTTTTTTAAGACAATAAGTTTGGGTTCTTATTATCAAGAAGTGGCTTATTAATCATCATCATTGTTGTTTTTGTTATTATTAATAAATAAATAAATTATTATTTGTTTATTTTTTGGGTATTGACATTGTCGACTGTAAAAAAATTGACGACCACAGGACGTCCGAGTCATAAACTTGCAACTAAATATCGCAATGGGTGCAGTGTTTTTCCTTCTGTGTTCCCAGAGCTTATTTTGTAGGGACGAAACAAGAAATTTTGACCATGTTACCTTGGCCTAAGTTATGGTATTATTGGGTGCAAATCCTAACCACGTAAAACTGTGCAGGGAGATCGAGATGTATTTATGTCTTGATATTTTTAGATGAAACTTAGCAACATTCAATCATGGATAACCAAGATTTGGATCATTCATGCAAAAAAGTAAGAAATTTTCCTGAAAGTGGCGATTAATTACACTGTAGGCTCAAAAGAGAAGTAAAGCAAAAAAAAATTTCCTTGAAATCAACCTCGACGCTCCTGCTGCGAGAGAAACGTACGACAGACCAAAAAGGACGTTGCTTCTCACTTAAGTATCGCGCTCTCTTAAATCGTCAGATTTTCCTGAACGGCAAGAAATGATCCAACTACGTTCCCTCCAACATCAGGGCATGTCTCACAGTCGGGAAGCGGCTTCACTTTGCCTTTAACGATCAACGTCAACCGGATACTTAAGGTGTCCCCTCATTTCTGATACTTCATTTGATGCAAACTGGTTCCAGTTAGCCTCCCCCATCGATCTAACACGTCTAATAGATTAAACAGAGAGTCGGGTCGAGTAAAGCAGTCCTCCAGTACTCCAAGATGCTCAGCCCATAGAGACATTCTTTATCCATGTATCTGTAGAAAAAGGCAAGTGAAGTATCATTGAGAGTATACTAAGATGAAATATAATTTAATTCTGGAGCTTTCGTAGCTTATGGCCAGTGTGGAGGTGTATATTTGCTACTTGATTTCTCCCGTCCATCAAATTTTGTCACGTGATATTAAATTTGCATTAGCGATACACGTAAATAACAATTATATGATAAAGAATGAGATGACGTCCAAAATAATCTATGCAAGGAAAAATGACCTCTAAAAAATTACATATGAGAAATGAAAACTCAATGAACCCGTAGGAGATACTTTAAAAGTCAATGCTGGTCAATAACTCAAGCAAAGCACAGTGATTAAGTAATCTTGGACAGTAGATCCAATTTTTCAAGTTTTTAGATTACTTAGAATTTTGTTTCTTGCTCCTGGTGGTATCAAAAGGCCACTAGGTCGGGATGTTTTATCGGTTTCTCCGGGAGAACGAATATCTCCTAAAATTATTTTTAGTACAGTTTTTTGTTTTTCAATTTTTTTTTGTCTACTTGGACCAACCAGCTACTTTGCTTCTTGTTCTGTTTTACTTTCATCTCAATTTTCGAACATTTGATGAATTAATTAAAAGAAATTTTAGACTGCTTGTACCAGTAGCACATTTGTAATTTTCACTTCCCATATTAGAAAATCCACAACTCAAATGTTATACATTATTAGAAAATCCACAACTCAAATGTTATACATAGAAAACAGAAATATTCAAGACTACCTAACTTTACAATCATATATTCTAAGGCTTCTTGAAAGCGAAAAAAACCACAATAATGACATGTTGTGCCCAAAATTAATTAGCAAAGAGAATCCAATTCGGATATTTGTTTGAGACACAACAGCTGGTGTAAGCTCAGGATTTATCATTCTAAATATTGGAGCAATGTAAAGCTTACTGTTTTGTAGCCTGATATGCTTCTTGACGTAGGGTCGTCCCATACAAGAAGCAATACTCTTACTCCTTCCTCTGACTTTGACTTCAGCAGTTACACCCAAAGTGGAATCAGAGATAGAACTGCCATCCCTAACTAGTCTAACTTTGTGCCACACTGACCAACCAGTTATACAGATGAAGTGCTGAGCATGACGTATTGCCTCAAAAATGTCACGCCAGCACTTTCCATGTATGAACTGCATTCTATTGTCGAGCTTTAGACTCGGGAGGGATCCATCTGGTACGTGTGAATCTTGATAAAGGGTGACTATCCCACCTCTCCTAAGAGGAAAATATGTCCCATGAACTCCCTGATAACTGGGACCGGCTCCAATTACATGATGGTAAATACTCGGCTGCTCTATTGGGTAGTACTGAATTTACAAACTCAACACAGCTCCAGCTTTGCAGAGTTTTCCACTAGCATTAAGGATCGGAAACAGCCCCTGAAGTTTTCCTCCTCCATTTATGTGATCAACTGGAAGAGACTCCCTATATGCTGTGACCCCACAACATCATTATCCTTAACAACAAAGTTCACTCCAGCAGCATAATGAGCTACTGGGAGAACAAAATTTTGCCTCCAAACAGGATTTTATTCATTTTTTGTAACAAAGGTCCTTCCAATAGTGGCTCCGGTTAATGTAATGGAGACATAGGGATCACTAGTAATCTTACTATGTGCTTGCACCTCAATTTTGTTGCTCGCGTTTCCAGGAAATTTAAACATATCCCCGAATGTTTTGTGAATCATATCCATGTTTGGAAGGTTTTTCGCTTCATATATCCAGACATCTAAGTTCCCGTGTAAATGTAAAACATTCAAAGACGTTTTTGCGGTTGAGACTTGCCCTAGCTGCATACCCTGACCATGTGATAGATTCAAATGTGTGGATAAATGTGATGATACTGGATAAGAGGACTGCCCCTGGGTGACAGGAGATGTCTCCAAACTTGAAACGAGGTATTAGGATACCCATAAATTGCCCCAGAACCATCGAATTTATTAATCATTGGTAAGGGTCCAGAGTGATATTTTTGCGGGGGGACGGCCATAGATAAAGATGAAGGGACTGGAGGGGAAGCAGATACAGATGGCTTACTGTGATCATCAGACAATTTCATGTACGCCAATTGATTGTCAATAGGTGGGTAAAGCAGAGGGTAAGTTTGAGAACTATCGTTCTGCTCATCATGCTGCGAGATGGACTCACTGACAGATGATGAACTATCCTGATACTGATGGTGAGTGGAGTAATCACTGCTGACTCTAGGAGGAATATCAGATTGAATGTCTGGAGGTTGTAACCTCCCAGATGACTGATGATGAAGGTCAATAAATGAACCATTTTGGAAACTCCCAAAGGTCTCTGGGTTAAACCGAGGAGGGGCAGAGGGTGGTGGAGGAGGAGATGTGTATGCATGGTACTTGTAAGGAAAAGAACTATGCTGTAGTGGGTGGAGGTGGTGGTGCTGAACCAGGATATGGGTAATTCAGGGGGGTGGAATGTGCAGTGTTATGTGTGGTAGGATAATGGGAATGCTGTGTACGAAAAACGTGACACGTATTAAAAGAAGTAGCGTTTACAAATTGAAATTGGCGACGACCAAGAAAATTTAGATGCGTACACGATTCTTTTTACTCTCGGTTCCCGAATTTTCTCGTTGATGGAATGAGAAACGCCTATAAATAGAGACGATTGAGGTCCCTAAACATACAATCTCATACAGAATAATACACTATCTATAGAGAGACAATTTAATGACTGGAGGTAACGCTCGATTTAGCTTCCACATATTTGTATATTATGTTTATATACGTGCAGAAACATGATTTTTAGAGAAAATCTCTAACTTGCTTGCTGTAGATACGGGTACGGACCAGGATATGGAGGAAGATGAGGGGACTGATTTGGAGGTACAGGAGCATGAGTATTACCACAGGCGGGATTGTAAGGGTATGGAGACGGAGGGTAACTATTATTGATGTCATCCATTTAAGCACAGAGTTGTTCTTGACTTCTGATTCTTTTATGCATGCAAAACTATTACAAATTCAATCAAGAAAAGATAAAGAAAATATTCGCATCAAAAGGGTCTCATAGGTTCAACGCATTACCAATCATGCAGAAGTAAACAAACTGCATATTAATCAAAAGTGTCTCACAACTACAATCCAATAATGAACTTTCCTGGCGAAATGATTACTAACTCGATGAAATAAAATCGAAAAAATCTGTCTTTGTTGCAAGGTCATCTCAATTTCTATCCAAAGATGATCTTTCCTCGCAAAAGAATCAAATTAGATCCTACAAAACTCGATGAGTTAACTGCACATTCAACAAAAGTTCCCATTCAAAGATTAATCTTTCCTTGATAGAAGTAACCTAAATACGAATAAATGGAGAACAAATAAATGGTTCTACCCGAAATCTTTTCAGCTGAGGGAATCAAGAAGAAGAACAACAAAAAAACGTAATCAAACAGGGACTTTTTAAATACCTCCAATAATCCAGTAATTATTGTTCTTTATCGAGTTGATCGAAAGGAAATGAGTAATTTTCAGCGAGATTCAGGAGCCCAAAAGTTTCAAAAGTAAGTTAAAATATAAAACAATGGTAAAATATATATCAGAAACAGCAAAAAATTGAAAGTAATAATCATATAAGAAGGAAACAAAATCATTTTTGGGAGATTATAGTAAAATATATTTGCAATCCTTCATAATTTGGAGGCAGTGCCTGTTACTAGTCTATTAGAAATGACAATGGGACTCCTCACATTGTGATGAAAGCTTCTCCATGTAAGTGAACCTGGTCCAAACACAGCATCGGGCGTCGGTTTCACCTTCACCACCACTTTGAAACTTCGTTTCTGCAGCGCTCGAGTGAACGACAGACTCATCGGTTTCACCAGTATCTCCACCATTGGTGGAGCCTTTACTGTGGCATTATACACAGAAACAGGGTGCCCAACGTTGGTGACCCTCCTATGGAAAACTCCTATCGTTGTATCATGATCGTTCTTCAATGGAAGTTGCATGGTGGGATAATTTAGAGCATCTACCCCATTTGCTGGAATCAGTTTTGAACAATTTATCGGTCCCTGATCGAGTAAAGTCCCTAACTCTGACTCCGTGAAGCCTTCGTGACACAGAAACTGAATGTATGAGATTTCATCCAAGTCGTATATTAGTCCAGGGGATCTTGCTCGGGTGGGATTAAGCTGCCCTGACCCATATGCGAATTCTGCATCTTTATCTACTCTGGAACTCATTTCTGTTGCTGCAGCAGAGAGAAACAGATGTTTCAGGGTTAATTAAAGAGCCCATTTGCGGTAATGTTTGTGGCTTCACGGTTTTAAAATGGCTCACAACATGCGATGTCCGCACACTGGCTCTGAATCTGCTTTGGCTCATTACATTTGGAATCAGAACTGGTGTATGGACATTTTAACGTGTTTTAAAGTCGTTAAACCACATTACAAAATGGATAATATCACAAGTGAGTTGTCTTTTATATTTGGTATCAAGGTCAGTGTATAAACCCAGGAAGTTGGGATACGTTTTAAAGCCAGTCGCGACGCGAGCCAAAGTGGACAAGATCACAAGTTGGCTGACTCGTTACACTTGGTATCAAGTCAGTATGGACGCTGTACGTTATGACGTGTTATAAAGCCGTGAGATCATAGACTAAAGTAGACCATATCATAAGTAAACAAGGTTTCATTTGAATTACACCGTGGATCAGTTAATGCGAAGAATTGATTCAAGATATACCTGTTGTCATGATGGCAGATTTAATTGCTGCTGGGGACCAGTCAGGGTGAAACGACTTCACATAGGCAGCTGCACCACCGACGTGTGGACAGGACATTGAGGTACCTGACATGAAGGTGAACTTCGAGTGTTGGGTGTCACCTTTCAATCCGGTCAGCGAATTCAATGGAGTATATGATGCTAGGATGTCGATTCCAGGAGCAGCAATATCAGGCTGTTCCAGCTTGTTTTATTAGAAGCTAGTTAAAAGAAGGCCATAAACTACCCAACTTTCATCCAGTTCATACCTTGAGAAGGTGTTGTGAGCCAGGATTTGGACCCCTGGAAGAAAATGAAGCAGTGAAAGGAGAATGGATTTCAACTACCTCCGATTTGTATATAACGGCAGATGCTGATCTGTAATCGGCATGAGTAACATCGTTTTTAACAAAATGATTTCAACGTACATACATACAAATTGTTGCTTTCTTGGTAGATATCAGAACAAGCAAAAATATTTATTTACTTTGTCGAATGCATATAGTTGTTGATCTGCTTCCCTATTGTCGTATTCACCATAGTTGCTGGAGCCATGTAGATTTGTGCCACGTCCTGAAACAAGTCACTCTCGATAACTGTTCCAATCCCTCCCAAACTTTTGATCACAGAGTCAGCACCCCAAGCTCCTAGCTTACAATAAACGATCTTTCCTTTTACCTTTCTCGGATCCATTGTATTTTCGAGACAATACCTTGACAGTTCTTTAGTTTCGGAATTCTTAGACAAATCGACCCCACTTGCAAGAGGATACGAACTTTTTGTAGGCTCAAACGTGTTTACCCCAATTCCCTGCAGACATAATACAGGATCAGATTTCTGTTTTGAGAATGGTTTCTGAGATGTTTCAAATATATTTATGATGCATATCTTACTGATACAGTCAGGCCATTTCCTAGTACTACTTTGCTCCTCAACTGTCGACCGATCCCACTAGCAGCCACTGTTAGGATCCAAGGAGCATGATTCGCAACACTGGCAAACATCGGTCCATCATTCCCAGCCGAAGCCACAGTAAGAATTCCTTTCCTCATGGCATGAAACGCGCCAACTGCTATAGAATCCAGTGTGTAACGTTTTGATAGCCCTCCTATCGAGATGGAAATAATGTCTACTCCATCACTAATAGCAGCATCAAATGCAGCCAGAATGTCCATATCTGCACATCCCGAATTCGCCCAACAAACTTTGTAAATAGCCACTCGAGCAGAAGGCACCCCCCCACGCGCGATGCCTTTTCCTAGCCCAAAAACGCTAGCATTTGGAACGAAACGTCCTGCCAGAGTTGATGACGTATGTGTGCCATGGCCATCTACGTCTACAGGTGACAATATATCTTTGGGGTTGTGTATTTTATCTAGCTTGAAATACTTCGCTCCAATAAGTTTGCTTCAAGGGCGGCGCATAATAAATATGACAATATAAAAAAATCACATGTTATAGTCAAAGTTAATCTAAATACGACTAATAAAAATGAATAGATGGACATGAATTTACTTGTTACATCCTGAAAAATTTGCAAAGTGTTTACAACTTCCTTTCCATTTTGCTGGTGGAGGGCCAAGACCATAATCCTTAAAGCTCTCAGATCGCGGGGTGATTCCTGGTGCAGAAGTGAGATAATGTTTTGTTCAATCTCATAGTTCAGCAGCTTGTGCTACTTTAAAATCGCAACATGATGACACATAAAAAGTAAAATTGTTGAAGTGACACTAAATTTACCTGTATCTAGTAGGCCTACTATGACATCGCTCTCAACTTCTAAGTTCCTTTTCGAATCTGGGGTTAATCCTAGCAATTCCCATGATTTGGTAGTGTGTAGTTTCCGGTATTGGTTTGGAATTACCGAAACTACTTCATCCATACCTGAGAAATATCCCGTAGTCAGTTCAACACAGGTGTGACAAAAAATACTTACTCGAGATGTGGCCATGTATGGTTATACTATATGTCACGTACCGGACAACTTCCTGGCTTCATCTTCAGAAAGTTTAGCTGCAAATGCATTTAAACTTCTAGTGTAACTATACACCAGAGACTCCGAAGCATCTTGTTCACTGTGTTAGCAAAACATACTTTTTACCAGACATCGATGATGTTATAACTAAGACAAGAAGAACACTCGGTAAGATTATCAAAAAACTCGTCTCCCAAAATCATGGGATATAATAGAAGTTTCTTGCTCATACAAGTACATGAAAGCCCCCTAAAGGCTAAACATGGAGATTGTTAGCAGGAAAACCCACCTTTCCTTTATGGACGAGAGGACATTAAGATGTGTCTCAAGAATCGACCTTCCAGTCGTCGCTGGATGATGGTCTTTCAAGAAAACGATGTAGAAGTCCTGCAAAAACTAGAACACGATGATGTACCATGGCGAATCCCACGAAACGTATGAAATAACACTAAAGCCATCCACGAAAATTAACTTGACTGCATAAATCTACAGTAAGTGGCGACCTTCTGCACATTCCCATTTGCTGGTAAAAGACATGTAAAGGTAAAGATCAGAAGTAAAAGAAAATGCATTGATAGCCTTTGAATTCAAATCTCCCTGGAAATTATCATTGAAGAGCGAACAAACTGGCATTTAAATAATATGGATTTGAAGGGATTATAGAGGAACTAGAAGCAACAAACTTTTCCATGAAAGTAATTGAATATAGTATGAGACTTTAGCTTAACTCTTGGTCATTTATTGAAAGAGATTAGGTGAAACCGTAGAAGAAAGATATATGATTGAAGCTTGAATATTACGTCGGGAAATTAGTATCGAAGCTCTTAATTCCTGCACAATCTTGACTGTTCATTTTCATTATTTCATAAACGTTTGTGAAATGCGTAATAAATTTTATGTCAAAATATTGTATATATCATAAAGTCACAAAACACGATGCATGCACGTAAATTAAATTTCAACACAAATTTGTATTAGTGGATATTTGCATGAAATTATAATGATGTTAAGGGTAATTTTTTATTCAAATGTAATTCGTCAGTTTCAATTGTTCTGTTTTGTTTATTTTTTAAAAATATATTGTAACATGAGGAAATTAATAGTATTTTGGGGAAGAAAACTTGGTATGAGAAATTAGTATTATGGCCAAAATATTTATGATATAAAATAGAAGTACAAATATTTTGTTTTCTTTTAAGAATAACGGTACTATGGGGAAAGGTTATTTTGGGACCAAAAAATATTGGTATAGTCCTAATATGTATTTGCAGGTAAAGATAAAATATCATATGTATCATTTTTACAAACCATAGGCTCCGTTTGGTACGTGTGATAGGATAAGTAATTGAATCATAATTAGAGTGATTAAAAAATGAGATATATGGATTAATAATATGGTGAGATAAATAACATGGTGTTTGGTATGATTTTAAAATGATGAATTAATTTTGTAAATTTTATTGTAATGACCAAAATGCCCCAAATACTAATTAAATATATATTCTTAAAATAACTGGATAGATAATTAAATATTTATAATTATAATTTACATTTATTAAAATTAATTTAAGTATATTTATTAGAAATAAATTTGTAAATATTCATTTATTTTAATAATTAAAATAGCAACAATATTTTGAATAATTAATGTTAAATAAAGTTTAGTAATAATTACAATATTATTGTTTTTTTAAAATAATTATAAATATTTTTATAATAATTTGATAGATAATTAAATATTTATAATTATATTTTACATTTATTAAATTAATTTAAATATATTTATTAGAAATATATTTATAAATATAAATTTAATTACTAATTAAAATAGTAATAATATTTGAAATATTAATTTTATTGTTAAATAAATTTTAGTGATAATTATAATATTATTGTTTTTTTAAAATAAATGAAAATAATAAGAATATATGAAATTAATTTATAAAAAATATAATAAAAATTTAAATATTTTATTATTTATTAAATTTTCACTAATTTTAATTTTCATATTATATTGAAAAAGACAATTTAAGGGTATTATGGTCAATATATAATCTTATCATGATCACTATTCAAGAATTATACATTATGACACTTTTGAGGAAGGATAATCACACAAATAACATGATTAGTGAAGGCTTTCAATCATAATCAAGAGCTTGAAGACTAAATAAAAAATGAACCAACACAAAATAAAGAATGATTATTTAATAATCATTCCCTTATCAATGATAAAGAACAAATAAATAGAGAATTGCGGCATAAATAAATCAATATTAGGCATCTTGTGAGACAATCTCCTTGAAACATGTCAAACATGTCTATATTTACAAAAAAAAAAAAAAAAAAATCTATGCACCAAATATGAGATATGTCTCACAAAATTTACTCATGAATAGCCAATACTAATCACAAACTACATGTTACAAATATCACCCCCAAAAAAAAAATTAAGCTTACAAATCCAACATCAAACACGTGGATTTGAAAAAGAAAAAAAGAAAAAGAACTATTTTTAATCCAAGAAACGCTTACTTGGATTATTAAATTGAGAGTAATATATAACATAATCCTTAAAATTTCAGAATGAAACTTCCAAAGTTAATTCAATCATGTCAATCGTGTGAAAAAGAGCACCATCTCAATCAAATGCACGTACGTAAGTGATCAAAGGATTCAATTAATCTCTTCATGTTTCTTTGGTAAAAAACAAAGGGCAAGAATTATATGTCATTATTTATTTTGCAGTAACTTTCAAGCAATAACAACATAGTGCTTCAAACTTAAAACCATTGTCAAGATAACATTTTGGTAAACTGGGATAACAATATTTTCTAGGATGACGATGGATATCACATAATTTAGGTTGGAAAGGAAAAATTATATTTTTGGTCAAGTACTTGCATGTTTTCCATTTTTAATATGTTCAATCTATAGTTTTAGTACATTAATTTATATTATTTCGATTTTAGTCTTTCTTACACGAGTGATGACGTGACGACGGACATTGTTGACGTGCCTCATTCAAGAATCCAGTGATAAAGACTAAAATGTAAAAAAAATGAAAATTAGCGAATTATTAGACAGTGAATTGACTGATAACATGACCAAAAAAGGTGCAAATTATAGTACCAAAAATTTAATTTTTCCTTTACCGTAGTAAAAGAAAACAAATAAGGATCTTAGAGGGGAGAATTTAGCAAGGACGAGTGGAACAAGTCATCGGTTTCTTTTATAAAACTCAAACATACTTTTATTATGTGTAATTATAATTCTTGTAATTTTCTCCTCTGAAACAATGAACTCGGCTTCATGTATTTTATGACGATACCTTGAGACTGCTTTTGATTCAATTGGGTAAGAAAAAATTACTTTATTTGTGAGTGCTAGCTTGAATAGCTAGGGCAAGCCGATCGTGATCGATTAATGAAACGAATGCAATTGTATCATCTATAGAAATTTTCAAATACTTTACTTGTTCAAGCTACAAGTTAACTTGGTACACTATGAAAATATCCGCAGAAAACTAGCCTGGTGATGGAGCCATTCATTTTCTGAGATAGAGGTATCGGGTATATATGAATCGCGCAGCTTTTTCCGCGGTTTAAATTCAAAGTGCGGGTTGCAAATATAGGAGCTCAATATATATTTGCAAATTTAAGATCTTTTAAGACAAATTATATGAAAGTAAATCATTATTCAAACACCAAAATCTCTGGTTCATTATAAGTCCGTTGATCATATAATATATTCACACAACAAATATTTGCTGCTTGATCACAATTACATACAACAAAGCTGTCGGATATCTTGCCGGAGCACGAGTCATTTAATCAGTCAAATGGGATTCATAATCACAAACATTTTAATAATAATTAATAACAATACCAGATTTAATTATCAAAGCGTCCACCCATGGATAATATTATTGTTACCAGCATCGATGTTTCTTCGAACAGTTGCCGCTTCTCCAAGATTATAGTGTTGATACCTATAAAAAAAATTTCAGACATCATAAATTCATCGTTTCGCCTAGTCTACAACAAATATAAAATTAGGGTTTTATTCACATATACTCATTTATTTAATATATATACCCTATTTGGAGGAAAGGCTCCTGTTCCATATCCATAGGATTGGATGCTGGAATTTGCACAAAAAAGTTGCTGGTTCCGGCTGATGAATCGGTGTTCCATGGGAAGGGGAGTGTTCTGAGACCTTGTCCGTCGTCAACCTCTAGCTGCAAATTGCAATATTAATGGTACATAAGTAAGTAACTATTTTGATCGAGAGAACTTGAGAAATAAAGGTGTGAACTTTTGAAACAAATTACGAGAAAAGAATTATATGTTATATACGTATATAATAAAATACTTCTGTAGTTAAATTTTTTGTTTTAATTTTTCCACACACATACGTAGAAAACCGACTTAGCCAATATGTGTCAATTCATTGTTAAATGTGTTAAAAGATTGGAACTTGGACCTAACTCAACCCCAAAAGCTAGCTGGGGAGGATTGTCCGAGATCATATATGCAACTCCCAGGTTATTTATCCAACCGATGTGGGACAATTAACAAAATGTGGATATAAACGTGATTAAATTTACTTATAACCCGTCAAATTTCATATAGTACCGATGACATTTCCTGTGAAACCTTCATCTTGAGCTGCTTGTTCATGTCTCCTAGTTGGCGTTCCTGCAAGTATCAGTAAAGCTAATCGTTTAGCTGGTAGGTGATGTTGGGAATTTAGCTAGTAAACCACAGATTTTATAATCAAATTACTGGATCGACTTACGAAAAATGTTCCAATTTTATACTTTTTCAGAAGCCACAGATGTTATTGTCTCAACTAGAATCGGCTAGAATTATAATTCGAATGACGAAATCGAATAACTATTTAAGAATTTTCAAAGGATAGATCGATCACCTTTCTGCGAAGCTCTTCCATTTGTTCCAGCATGATCTGTGTCTGCAAATGTTTTATGAAAGGAGAAGAAGAGCAAGAGTCAACGTCAAAACAACATGTCATCAGGGCTAGAAACTCCACGAGATCCAATTTCTCATGGTTAGAAAAATCATGCCGAATCATAATTATCGATTATATATATAGAGACACAGAGCTTTGATCAATACCTTTCTCTGCCTGGCTTGAGCAAGAGCTCCTTCTAGTTGCTTTTCAAGATTCTGCAACTCTTTCACACTCAATGGCCCGAGATCTTCCCCAAGCAGATGCCTTCATTTTTTAGTTCAAATGTTACCAAACCCACACACACACTGCACCCCTATATAGTATATATTCAGTTCATATTATCAATTAGTTAAGTACTTAGTTGGTTTTGCTTAATGTTCATCAATGAATATCTCCACAAACTTTTATTTTATAGAGGTTAAAAAAAATTTAGGAAGGGTGGGTCGAAAAACTTATTAAATACCATAGACTTTGGTATCTAATAAGTCGGCACACCATTGAATGGACCGGAGTTTGGTAAACCCCTACCTGATTATCTAAATAATATAAGAAACATCAGTAGGAGACTAGACCAAAGCCGAAAACTATTACAACAAATTAAAAGATTTCGTTACGAAATGGGGACACAACTAAACAAAATCTACATAGCTAATTTTTTTTAATACATGTTTTTTTATTTAATTAATTACTATGCCTGAAAATACTCTGTCAATGTCGAGGTTATCGTTCTAAGCACAATGAAAGCACAAATATTATTATTTTCTTCATCAGTACTTCACTGCACACCAAAAGCTTTAAGAATTTTCATACAGAGATTATGGTAAAATTGAAAAAATTAAAAATAAATTAGATATATATATATATATGCATTTAATTATATATTGCATTTAAAATATTATTTTCAAATTTAAGAAATTCTAATTCAGATACTTTCATGCATACACATATAAAAGCATACTGAATCTTTAGTTTAGGTATATATTTTACCTTAATAATTTATTGATTATATCATGATATTTACGTAAAACTTTCAAATCTTACTGTTATTTGTTCTTCTGTCGTTCAATATTGTTTAAAGAATCGAACTCGTGAATTATTTTTATTTCGCACTTGCAAGATCGCAATAAATTACGCTTTGAAAGGGAAACATAGTAGATACAGAATCGTAGCTGCGAACCTTTGAGTCCGTTGAAGCGATTCATACTTGGCCTTTAATTTTGAGACCTCTTGATACCAGTTCTGTATTGACACCTCGAAATAAATTAAATAAAATGTTTGAAATTCGAAATTATGAAATTATGTAAACCATTAAAATATTTATCAACCTCAGATGTTTTTACAATAGAGAAATAAATATATGATTGACATTAACTTGGTAAATGAAAGTGCAAATTAAACCAAACCTGTGTTGGAGTTGGTTCGTTACTATTTTCATGGGGATTGAAGCAGCATCGCTGGTAGCGTTCAAGGGTACTCATGATACTGCAAAAAATAAATATAATCTAATTTATTTCATAATTCACAAATTATTAAATATAGGACAACATTAGGACTAAATTACTGGGACACTATAAATTAAACTAATATAGAAGAAATGTTGACAAACATGGAAGAAAGAAAATAAAAGCATGAGGTATATATAATCTGATGAGATGAAAAAATTTTAAAAAATTATAAAATGAACCATTTTAATAATATTTAGTATTCATGTGTGTGTGTGTGTGTGTGTGTGTGTGTCTATTCCAAAATGTTAAAATAGTATTTTTTTTTTTCCTGAAATGTGGTAACATCGAACACAGACAGACTAAGTTACCTGAATTCATATGAGGAACAAGAAGTTCTGAGAAAATAAGTATAATGGATAACAGGAGTGGGTAAACGCCCTTCAGATAAAAAAGAGCAAGAAATATAATAAAGAGGAGTGAAATAAAAATCAAACTTTCAAAAATAAAAAGGTGAAATCAAATTATTCTTGAAAGAAAAAAGATGTGAATTCCAAAAAGTAAAATAAAAAATTTGATAGCAGGAAAAAAATTTCCTTACATAAATTAACCTAAAAATCTGGAAATAAAATCACATAGCAAAACAAGAAAGAAACATAACTTGGATTCACAGTGGAAACTCGTATAAAAATTAGAGTTTCTTGCTTGAAATCCAAAATATTTACATTTCTGTTCTGATATATGGGAAAAAATGTCAACAAAAAGGAAAAAATATCATGGCTTCACAAAGTAAACACATTTCAGCCTTCTATTGAAATTTCCAAATCCCCTTTTCACATGTAATATCTTCCAAAAAAATATACAAATTTCTCTGGGAATCATCAAAATACGCATTTGTGAATAATTTATTCGGGTACAAGGTATGAGCTTGATTTACGGGCAAAAGCTGGTGAAGAGATCAAACCCAGAAAATCTGAGGATGTTAAAGAAAGAAGGAAAATCTGAAGCTTTTTCTCTAAAGGGTCTGACCAGTGCTTCATTTTTTGGGTAACTCCCAACTAAATGTTAAGAACTGAGAAGGAAAAAAAAAGAATGAGGAAGGAGAGAGAGTGTGAGAAACCCTAGATCTTGCACAGAGGTCCAAAGAGAAGTCTCCTCAGTAAAATTAAACAACCACCTTGCAATCACACGAATCTCATCAGTGTGATCTCTTGATCCATGGGATTCTCAGAAAACCCATGAAACGTGTCGATCTCTCATTGGAAGATTTACAAGGAAAAAGCATCAATCTTGAAACCATAAAAGAAAAAAAAAACATGTAGAGAAAAAAAAATTTATCCCAAAAATTAAATGAGTGGATGAAGACAACAGAAGTGGTACAACGCAAACTAAAGAAATATATCACAACCCAGAAAAATGGCTGCAAAAAGCTTAACAAAGTTTGATGTGATATGGAGTTCTTGTTATCTCTGCGTTTTGTGAAGTTTTTTGTGACAAAATTTACAATCTTTTGTGGTTTCTAGGTATTTTATAGAAAGCCCTTTTGACCAAACAAACAAAACATACCAGAAAACCAAAGTTTAACACAATCATCACATATGAAATTAACATGAATGGATAATTATGTACACGTACATAGCATAATAGCTTATGTGAGTCTGTGTTTATACATGTTTGTATATATGTATGTATACCTATTGCTACCAAATTCATAGAGCTTTCCCCTGCTGGAGAAGATGATTAGGGCAACTTCAGCATCACAAAGTACAGAGAGCTCATATGCTTTCTTCAACAACCCATTTCTCCGCTTAGAAAATGTCACCTGTCTGTTAATTTTGTTCTCGATTCTCTTCAATTCCACTCTCCCTCTTCCCATTTTCACAGTTTCTTACTTTCTTCACACAGTGTCACAAGAAAAAAAAACCGTGTAAATTGCTTGTGATGAGTAAATGTATATATAGCAGAAGGAATATGAGGAAAAATGGAGGTGGGATATATATTGAGCCTAAGTATTGTATGTGTGTGTAATAAAGAAAGCGTACAGAAATTCCTTCCCTTTATAAATGTGGAACCCCTAGTTCCTGTATTTTACTCTTGCAAGAAAATGGTAATCAAATAATTCTTTCTTTATCTTTACACCTTATTTTTTTTATTACATTTAGCAACAAATTGTTTGGATATTATGGAAGATGAAAACTTTACTTCTGTTCTTTATCTGACTAAGATAAAGACTCGGTCTTTCTCGTGCGACAGTGATTTATTGGGTAAAGACTGAAGTTCACGCGCTCCCTTTCCATGTAACTCCTGAACAATACAGTACACTTCTCGGCTACTGGTCATTGAAGGAATATAATTAGAGCAGAACTTGGCATTTATACGAAACGAGAAAAAGTAAATGATGGTTTGAAAATTTAAAGCGAGTTGGCCTGGCCATGTGAAAATGGGCACAAATTAAGGATGATTTCATGTATTTGCATATGAAACAAGAATGTTTGATGATGTTCAACTTGGCAAGGACTTGGCCATTTTAGTAAAGCAGGAGCCTAGCTGTATTTCTTTTCAAATATATAAGCGGCTAATTGCATCTACACTTCCTATGAAAATTAAAAAAAGCAAAAAACACCTTGTATAAAATTAACAGTATTTTACATTTATATAATACTAATATTATATTTTTGTTTTTTATTTTTAAAAAAAAAAAATTCAACACACACTTTTTTTTTTTTTTTCAACTATTCAAATATCAATTTAGTCTCCCTATAATTTGTCAAATTTCACTTTAATCTATCGATAATAATAAAAAGATTACACACACGCATCGCGTGTGAAGAATATATAAGTTGAATATAATTAAAATGTGAAGAAAATGTTTTTTTAGATAAATAAATTTATACAATTTTAAGGAGAAATTTTGATTAAAATCTTAAATTCTAAAATTCACATATTGTTATGCATATATATTAATATTACAGATTAACCTCGATTCCCCGATAGACATTCGAGTGGTTCTATGAGTCAATGGTGGTATCTAACCCATGCATGGATAACTGCGTCGCATTTCATTTTGAACAAACCTATTCGATATATAATTAGGATGGATTGAGTTTTTTTTAAAAAAAGTTAATTCAATGAAAATTATATCTCAATTTATTATTTCTTCTTATCCATGCTCAATCACAAAATGTGTAAAACTGTGTTGGCATGAGATGTTACTCTTAAGATATTATCGAAAAATAATTAACAATATATGTATAAATACTTACAAATATTATAATTGAAATTTTTTATTTTTGGTAATGTGGATTTGTCTCTTTGTGATTTCACAAAATACTCTTGTACGACTGTCTCACAGTTCAATTTTGTGAGACAAATCTTTAACTCGGTCCAACTAATGAAAAAATAACATTTTGATGCCAAAAATATTAATTTTCATGATAATTATGGATCGAATCGACCCATCTCACGAATAAAAACCTGTGAGACCGCCTCACAAGAGACGTCAAATTCCAATCTTAATTATTAGCTATTTTGTTATTTGACAATTTTAGTAATGTTTTATGACATGTTGCTAATATGTGTAACGTCATATTTGTACTCGTGATAAAATGGACTAAAGTTGCGAAAAAATCAAAAGATATAGGACTTAGACTGAAATTTGATAACATAGATAACCAAAATTGTAAAGCAGACTTACATGACCGAAATTGCAATTTTCTCTTGAATTTTTTAACAAAGCAAATCAAAACACATGTTACATATAAAATATCTGTTGGCCCTAAAAATATAATTAAATTTGGCTCATAAAGAAAATGAAAGGGAGAGCCCACAAAGAATAAGTGATTTATGGTCCATTAACTTCATCGGTTGAATTGTAAACAAGTGAAGGATTGACTAATTCATGGATTCATAATTGGTCACAACCCCATGTACAACACCATGCATGGAAAAAGTGGAAGAAATCATACTTGGAAAACCTGGCTAACTGACCTCCACTGCACGTCGAGGAAGTTGAGCCATGAAGAAGTGATCGTGGAAGACGGAAGTTGAGCCATGATCCACGACCGATGATCGTGAAATATGGGCCAAACTGCTCAGAGGAATGCAAACAAAAAGAGATAGAATCATCATAAGGAAAGACACACACAACTCAGAGCAAAAATGATCCGCATATTAGTTAGCTAATTTCCAGTTTTATTTAGTGTTCTTTCTATTTTAGCTTATATTCTTTCAAATTTTTTCAATTCTAGAATAAAAAATGTTGAATCAATTCATGATGGCAATATTAAATTTGTTGTTGTTCATGATTTTTCCTTCAATTTCTGATTCAATTTCCTAGTTTTTGTTTTTTAGTGAGTTACTATAACTAACGATCGAATCGAGATCCACATCGTTTGATCGCAGAAGTCAGATTTCGCATATTTGACATGATTTCATGTCTAAGACGCCCACAAATTTTCATGATAAATGATATCTAACCACCATTGTGCAGATAACTTATTAACATAAGGACCATTTGAACATGTAAATGGCTAGTACTTGGATGCCTTAAAAATGTCAGATAGTGTTATATTAATAAATGTCGTTGCTTAGGGGAGGAAAGAGGGCAAATTTGGCCTGGAGAAGTAATAGAATTATACGTAAATTAGCTTAATTTTCGTTGATTAGGTCGGCTTAAATTACCGAATTCGACTTGAATTTAAACAAATATATTTTTAACATTTACAAGCCAATAATTTTTTTAATAACTTAGCAGTACATATATTTACTATTTATAGAGACAATATTAATTGCGAGCATTTCTCCACGGCTGCTCAAGAAAATAATTAATTTATTCACAAGAGGGGAAATCCACTTCTCTCCAAAACTTGGAATCGTAGAGACGATCGACGACGAGGTTGCGAAATCGCTTTATTGTGACATCGAATGAATGCATCGATATTTAGATTTATATTTTTCATTAAAACGACTACACTTTTGTGTGATACAACAAGTAGATATCATGTTTCGTGATCCATTATCTTAATTACTTGGGAAATTTATCCAAAAGAACATATTTGTTTATGTAATTAGACATTATGTCGTAAATCGGGTTGTCAGCCCTTCAATTAAAGTCCCAATCACAATGCCATATTTACGTACAACGTTTTATATATAGCGTACAATCACATGGCCCATGGTAAAAAGAGAAGCCCGCCTCAAATTTACTACAAAGAGTTGGAAATAGGAAATGGGAAATAGTGAACGCTCATTCATTATAAAGTAACATATAATTTGGATTTGAGTAGGTCTCTTGTGAGACGGGTCGACCCTACCGATATTCACAATAAAAAATAATACTCTTAGCATTAGTTTGGTACATAAGATAGGATAACTAAGGGATATATAGTATAAGGATAAATCAAGGATAAATATAATAATAAGATAATATGTTGAATGTTTGGTATGATTTTAACATGAGTGATTAAATTTATATATTGTATTGTAATGACAAAATTAACCCTATTATAAAAAATTATATTTCATTCTTATCAAGATCTTGTAATTGCATGTCTCAATTCTTAAATTATGCTATATAATATATAATATACACACACACACACACACGTATATGCGTGTGTGTGTATATTTTTGTGTATATATATATATGTATCTATATATTTGTATATATGTATGTATTTAATAAACATTTAAAATTAACGGAAATGATTTAAAATATTTAAACAAAGAGAAACCAAACAAGAAAGCCAAATTAAAACCATCGCATATTAAAAAAAATAAAACGAAAGTGAAGTATATATGCGTGTGTGTGTATTTTTGTGTGTATATATATGTATCTATATATTTGTATATATATATGTATTTAATAAACATTTAAAATTAACTGAAATGATTTAAAATATTCAAACAAAGAGATACCAAACAAGAAAGCCAAATTATGGGTTGTTGCCGATGGAAAATTTGGGGGCTAATAATGTCATTTCATATTATTTATTCTTTTATCATGGAGATATCACTAACCTTTGGTGGGTTGTCTTCTCCATGATGGACCACCATTATCACGGGCCCATTTAATTTTTGTGGGCTTTTAAAAAGTGAACCAAACATAGGTTGAAGAGTGATAAATTATTAATCACTTAGTTATCAAACACACCAAACTATGCCTTAGTATAAAAAGTAAAACATTTTTATGGATGACCCAAATAAGATATATGTCTCACAAAATATGATCTATGATCTGTGAGACCGTGTCTTTGGATTTTCCATATTTTATCTCCTATGTTTTGATGTATTAATTAATTGTGTGTCAAAATCTAAGGAGTTAGTTACTATTTTGATATATAACCGAAATTAACTATCGCTAGAAATTACATTGAATTTAAAATATATACCGCATTAGTAAAATTAATTATAATATTATGATATCATGGAATATGCGTCGATACAATCTATATATACGAAAAATAATAATTTTAACATATAAAATAACGTTTTTCATTAAATTTTAGTTTGATTGAAATTTCATATTATAAAATTTACGTCTACGTAAAAAGTATTGAGGTCCACTGCATTAATTGAAGGTTGAAAAGCCATATTCGTGTACTAACTAGGCCATCTATATTGAGAGGTATTGCTAGGCTGTCGTGGAAGTCACTTCCTAATAGAGAGAGTTTTCAGTGGTTAAGTGGGCATTTTTCTTGCCCTTTTTCCCATTTCTTTCCCCCTTTTGTTGTTATATTATTTCACCTGATCACATTTTATTATAATAAAATCTTCCCCAATTCACTCAAAATATATGAATAACTGTGTTTTTTATCTTTTTTTTTTTTGTTTTTTTTTTTTACAATTTTAGTCATTTATGTTAAATTTCAGTTTTAGTTCGCTATTTTTGTTTTTTCTTCAATTTTAATCGTTTTCTGAACTGGATATGACGTGATGCTGATGTATATAATGAAACGATAATATTTCATTTCAAAAAACTAAAATTAACAAAAACCGAAAGTTTCACGATTAAAAATGAATTTTTTTAATTTAAAAGACCAAAATTGAAAGTTAAACAAACATACAAGATCAAAATTATTGTAATTTTTCCTATAAATATATGGTGTATCGGATATTTGAAGAACTGGATTAATATATATTATAGACAAAAATTTGTGTGAGACGGTCTCACAGGTCGTATTTGTGATATGCATCTATTATTTAGGTAATCCATGAAAAAGTATTAATTTTTATGCTAAAAGTATTAATTTTTATTGTGAATATCGACATGGTTGTCCCGTCTCACATATTAAGATCCGTGATACGGTCTCACATAAGACTCATTCTATATTATATCAATAAAAAAAAACTATAAGAAAATCTTATATGTTTAGTAATTTAAATAAAACATTGGAGGAAATTTACACACACAACAGCAATAACAGCAGTATGGTTTCACCGTCCTCAAAATCCATAGAGCTGAGTTATATTGGGATGACTTAGAGAAAATAGATATTGTTTTCTTTCCGGTACCAATGAATAGTTAGTATATAACCTTGTAATTTTCAAACTAAGAACAATAACGAGTATGACAATTTTTTTTATTTTAAAAATGACATTTCGAAATTAAAATGATAGCGATTTTTCGTAACCGATTTGTTTGCGCCGAAGATCCAAAATACAATGGTTAATTCCGAGTTTGGACTACGTACAAACCTAAACAAAAGGTCATCGTAGACCAAAAGAAATTTTCCCGTTGGTGAATTATTTGTATGCTTGTTCATTGAGAAATCCTAAAAAATAATGTTTTTTAAAGATTATCTATTATTCATCAAGTTACTAAATAAGGGTAATTTGTTTTTAAATCCTTATTTGTGTTTAGTTCTTGTCATAGAAAATATATAATGTTAATATTTACAAGCCAATAAATCGGCGCACAATATTGAAATCATGATAGTGGCGAATGATATCTGAGTACATACTGTTTTATTAATATCAGCATTTGCTACATTTATTTGGACACTCAAATATCATAAATTACTTCAGATTTGAAATATCATATATTAATATAATGTTTTCAATGTTTTGCATCAATTTTTCATATGATAAAAAACATGTGGGCTCATACTCCACAAATTAGTTGCAGAAGTTGACGAGATTTAAAAACAATTTACCCTTATAATAAATAAGTAGGAAAATGCTAAAATTTCTATTTTTTTATTAAAAAATGAAAATAACTAGAAAAACAAATATTTATCATATTGCGTAGATGGTGACGAGTTTGAGCAAACTTTTTCTGATAGTGTTATAATGAAATGAATCCGAAAGCATTTCTTGGAACCTAAAAGCCTATTTTTATTCTCTTTTTCCCCGTAAAGTCCGTACGAAAAGCCTGCCTGGTTCCTACTGTTCTATTCCATCAGTTGTAAATAGTAATCGGGGAATGTGGAAATGCGACTTTTTGGATACTACCCGAATTAGTGCACAGTTCTACTGTGAACTAAATATGACGCAAAAAGACAAGGGCCCTCTACTCGAAATTTGACATCTTTGAGTTGCTTCTGTGCGTTGCTGCTTTACTTCATTCAAGATTGTACTACTTAATTACTCCCAGTTATACGAATCAAACAATTAACTTTTATTCTTCTGTTTTGGCAAAGTATTTTGGAAATAAGGTAAATATTCTTAATTAGGTCGTCTGATTGATTCAATCCGCCAACTAAAGTTTTTCCAACTCGTACGGGATCGGGGCATTAGGCGGGATATCTAGATCGTTTGACAGCACTAGTAAATATTAATTTATATTTAAAATTATTTAATAAAGTTAAATTTTTAAATAATATGTAATATCATAATAGATTATTTTTTACAATTGACTAAGGTAAAAGTTAAAAGTAACGACTGTGCTGGAAATATTGAAAAATTAAAACTATATGTTTTCTGGATTTTTTTTAATAAAAAAAGAATGAGAGAGCAGGAAGAAAAAGATCCATCCCAAACTCTGATTGGGCTTTTTGGGCCCAGTCGAAAAATGGGCAACAATACAACGGCCCAGATCAAGTGGAACACGGCCACAGCCACGGCACAACTGCATAAGGCCGCCGTCCCCTTTTCCGATCAGTTCAGTAACGAAATCTCGTTACATGAATCAAATCTGCGATTTTCTTTTATTATTATCCTGCTTTGTCCGAAAGGGGCTGATTACGGGTTAATTCTACGTCGTCTGAGCTGTCGGATTAAAAATGATTTCTTCTAGCCCATTTCATTCACTGTTCGTTCTTCCTAGTTTCTTGATTTAATTCACGAAATGAGATCATCCTCTCAACTCTGAAGGAACTTGTTCATAATGCTCCATGATTTCGTAAATTATTTGAGGTGCGTGCATATGTTGATTAATTATATATCGATAATTCTAAAGTGAAACCATGCAATTATGAGTTTTGGTTTTGTGATATTAAATCCAGGAACTCATATAATGGGTTTCGATGGAGGATTTGAAATACATTGGGTTGATTCGAAAAATTAGTTTAGAATGAATAAATTATTTTAGTAGATTTGTGGTAAGAATTCCACAAAACGCAACCATAATATTTTTTGGAGAGAAAGACCGACACTTGCTGCAGTGAATATAACGCGTGAAATTTGATTATTTTTTTTCACTAAACGGAATCGCCTGCACCATTCCAAAGCTTCCCCACAAAACATTATCACTGCCTTTGCTTTCCTGTTAGGGGTAACCACGCAGACACTTGCATGGTCCACGGTACTCTTCATGTGTAATTCTGAACAGTTCTTGATGAAATTTTGGTTGATTGTTGTTTGTATGCTGGGAAAGTGCATTGTCGGTTTGCTGAATTTTTTTTACCACATGGTCTTGTAGGAGCTGGCAAAGGTGTGTACTTTTTCAGATAGTTCGGTTGGTACTCGACTTTAACTTGTGAAAAAGAAAGGAGTGTCAACCGTCTCTTTTCACCTTTGATGTCACATATTTAACTTCCACAAAGTTGCAGATTTCGGTATTATATATTTATATTTATAATTGATCTTCATTATATGAGCTTAAGAATATAGAATTATAGGGTATTGAAGCTGCTGGTTAATTTGTGCTTGTATTGACATATAATTTTCTCAAGAAACTGATTGTTTGACATCTTTGTTTTTACTTAAATATCTAATATATCTTCAATAATTCTTCTATATTATATTCAAATTCAAAATCAATTACATATTCTTCTTCTTTATATAATATAAATTGATTTAAAAATATGTCAAAAAACATTAGGGGACTTTTAAAAATTAAGGCAGTGAGCGACCGCTCAACGACCAAGACGACGTCTTTTAGAACACTGACATAACCAGTGACGGAGCCATCCCAAAGGCTGAGGTGGCTCAGTCTATTTTTTTGGGTCTAATTAAGAATATGGATCGAGTTTTTTTTTAAAAAAAATTTAGCCTTGTCTGCTCAATTTTTAGCTCATTTCCTGATGGCTTTCTTTCACAGTCATCCCCAAAATGGAAACAAGAGGATGAGAACTACTAGTTTCCTACTGATTGGAAATTTCACGTGAATGAATTTTTTAAATATTTGATTTATATAATTTAATGTTATTTATCGATTCATTCAGCCCGAGAAGAAAATATTTTCTGGCTACGTTTCTAGACATAACGTAGTAGTCTACAAATAATACCGGATAAACTATTATATGCAAACCCAGTACTCGAGACTCATCCGAAAAATATCGATGATGGAAATAAAAGTATCTTTTTCGAAAAAGATGTATCATTTACTCAGAACTTAAATCGTACAGCCATCGGGTCGGGCTTCTAATGAATACTTCATAGGGCCAGTAAAGATGGGTTCGCTAAATCTGGGCTTACTTTTTTTCCCCAGATTGTTGTTTTCTTTCTCAACTAGTTTTAAACTTTTAAATTATAATTGCATTCTAAATTTAAAAAATTGGTTGACTTTTAATATTAAAAAAAAAATTTAATGGGTCACCGAAATATTCAAAGATACCAACTTATTAGCCAAGAATATCCCATGATAATAATAAACAAGAATTGCACAAAATCAGTTGGAATGTATTAGTTATACCGGTATTTTTTAATACGTTACGAATACTTTTCTTTAACTATACTTTGTTTAAAACTAAACCCACAATTACTTCAAATCCAACAAATATGTGCCCACTCTTGTTTAAGAGTTGGTCTCGTGTAAGACCGTCTCACGGATATTAATCTGTGAGACGGATCAACTCTACTCATATTGATCAACTCTACTCATATTCACAGTAAAAGGTAATACTTTTAGCATAAAAAAGTAATATTTTTAATGGATAAATCAAATAAAAGATCTGTCTCACAAATATGACACGTGAGACCGTCACACACGAGTTTTTGTCCTTGTTTAATTATAATAGCCAATTGTTTCAAGACAGGTTACTAATCAAGTGCTTGCAAAAAATTATGTTTTTTTTATATGCGATTAAATTTATATATTATGAAAAAATGAAAAAAAAAATAAAGTTTTCGAAATAAAAGTGAAAAACTGAAATCAGTAGTGAGCTCTGTTTGATAAATAAGTTGATTTTAATATTAAATTTTTTATCAGAATCACTTTTGTAAAAACATGACCAACATGCCACCACAGTTTTTGGATTTCAATTAAATTAAGCTGAATGCAGAATCTACATCACAAATTGATTTTTTCAAGCCAAAACACAATAATAATTTTTTTTATTGATTACAAACACGTCCGTACAAACATGCTTTTTTTTTCAAGGTGGAAACGAAGTTTTATACGCCAATCTCGACAATATAGTTATAATAGGAAGCAGAAAGAATTATGCTGCACAGAACAAGAATAAGTTCAAACTTACCGAGTGAAGCAGAAAGTATTATGCTACTCCAACGAAACCAGAGAACACAAAGGTTTATTCGAGAAGAAGGCCTCTAGATTCCAAGACATGAGTTCGTACAGATCTTTAAAAGACTCCTTTGTCAACATTGGATGTACCTAAATCGAGTCGAAATCATATAGATGGATTTGATATAGTATAAAAAAAAAATTGTCTTTAATCTCAGAAAAATAAAAGCACCAATAATCCCAAGTTCGAATTCGATAGATCTATCGGGAATTTGGGATCATGGATTTTACTGAAGAAAAAACTATCACACACATTCGGTTGAAGTCACAGAACAAAGCGAAAAGATTAGTAAAACATTCAAGAACATGTCTCAAACATACCAATAGTAGACATGATAGCTCTACTAGAATGTAGCCGGAGAAAGCAACGGTTTATTGGAGAAGAATGCCTCCAAATTCCCAGTGACGAGTTCATATGAATCTCGAAAAGATTCCTCAGTGAACGCGGCAAAATGTGGGGACAATACAACATTGTCGAGTTCAAAAAGCTCTGTAGGAACACGAGGTTCGTTTTCAAATACGTCCAGCCCTGCACCAGCAATTTCCTTTTGCTGCAAACATCGCACCAATTCTTTTTCATCTATCACAGAACCACGAGCAATGTTAATAATCAACCCTTCCTTTCCTAATGCCAACAAAACATCCCGGTTGATCATATGACGTGTCTGCTCAGTTAATGGGCAACATATGACCAGAACATCAGATGCAGCTGCCAATTCCAGGATATTAGAATGAAATATATACGAAACTGACGAGTTTTTCTTCCTCGAGTGGTACAATAGTGAACACCCAAATGCTTCAAGCCTCTTAGCTACCTCTAAGCCAATGCTCCCGAGTCCCACAATCCCAACTTTCTTGCCTCCCAACTACAACGAGACACCAATATTAAATCAGTGACTCGGCAAGGAAAAAATTACAGGCCCTTGACCGGAATTTTTTTTTGTCCAATTTTTTTTTAAAAAATTTTTTTTTCCCCAAAGTGGAATCCTGAACCTTCATATGGGGTGTGGACACTACCCCGCACCAAGGATCGAACCTTCCGGTCGGGATAACGCAGTGTAGATCGTGCCATGGATACTAACCCGTGTTAAATCTATGCCAGGTTCCTAAAATTTGATCCTACATAGGACATAGAAAACATGCACTGGAGTAAATGTTTTAGTGCTAAAATTTGGTGTACCTTGAATCCAAGAGGGTAAATTCCTTGTTCAGGCCAAAGCCCATTTCTCACATATCGATTCCCAGCGCTGATTTTCCGCGAGACATCGATGAGTAACCCGACAGCAAGGTCCGCAACGTCGACGGAGAAGACAGTTGCCCCGTTTGCGATAGCGATACCGCGGCGGCGGCATTCCATAAGATCGATGTGGTTCATCCCAGCGCTGGTGCTTACTATAAGGCTGAGAGATGGGAGTTGGGAGATGACGGTGGCCGGAAGCGGACAAATACCTGAGCATAAGGCGACTCGCGTGTTCTGGGCGTGCTCAGCCAGGTAGTGTGGCAGCGGCAACGGCGATTCCCAGGGCTTCAGCATCTTGAATTTCGAGGAGAATTGGAGGGAGTAAATTTTGAAGACGGAAGGGGGGCCGAAAACGATGACTTCCGGGAGGTGGAGGTTCTTTTGATATTCTTCCGCCATGGAATCACTGGGGAGAAAATGCTAATTTCTATGTGATAGGTGAGAAGTTTTAATGTTTGATTAATCACACGAGCTTTAATTTTGTCAAATAATTAAAATTTATAACTGATTTAGTGTTTTTATGACCGGACCGTTAATCGAACCGATTAAACCTTAAAAAATGGTTCAATCGGTTCAATCTGTTCCACCGAACGGTCGAACCGGATCAATAAAATTAATATTTTATTTATTTTATATAATAAATAAAATAGTAAAATATTGATTATTTATGTTTTTTATAGTTTTTACTTAATTTTTAAGATGAAAATTACAACAAATATCAAAATAAACACCACTTTTCCGGTTTTTCCGGTTTTTCCGGTTTTTCCGGTTTTTAATCGGTTTTCGGTTTTTTTCGGTTTAGCCGGATTCTAACCGGTTTTTTTCGGTTAAACCGGTTTTCCGGTTTTTTCCTTATCTCCGGACCGGTCTGGAGGCCGGTTCGCGGTTGAACTGGTCCGACCGGCCGGTCCGGTCCGGTTTTGAAAACAGTGACTGATTTTATTTACTACAATATTCGACTTTTTATTCCAGCTATTCATAATTTTATTATATATATATTGGTTTATTTCTGACATAATATCCAGGCAAAAACTTTTGTGAGACGGTCTCACGGGTTATATTTGTGAGACGGATCTTTTATTTGGGTTATCTATGAAAAAGTATTACTTTTTATGCTAAAAGTATTAATTTTTATTGTGAATATGGGTAAGGTTGACTCGTCTCACGTATTAAGATTCGTGAGACGGTCTTACATGAGACACACTCTAATATCTGTTTGTCCCGAAAACCTATTCTTCTTTGCCGTTCATTTTAATCTCGATGAAATCATATTTTTCAACGATTTTGTCTTTTTTATTTTATTTTTTCAAAATAATAATAAAAAATAACGAAAACCAAATTAAACAAGGTAAAAATTTGTTGGAGACGGTGTCATGAGTTGTATTTGTGCGACGGATATCTTATTTGGATTATCCATGAAAAATTATTATTTTTTATGTTAAGAATATTATTTTTTATTGTAGGTAGGGTTGACCCGTCTTACAGATTTTGATCCATGAAACGGTCTCACATGATACTTACTCATTAAACAATGATTAGAAATTAAAAATTTATATTTCAAATTCATCGGTAAAAAAATAAATCTTTTTTTTCAACTGTGTCTGAACAACGAACACATGATATCTGACTGACAAGATTCGTCTACGTTGCTCTCCCCATTATTATATATGATTCCTTTATATTTTACATGAGATTCACACCACATTTAAAGAAGTTCAAAGATTCTAGTTTTTTCGGATTTTTTTTATAATTAATTTAAAATGAAAAAATATTTCAAAATAAAATAATGTGGTAAAATTACTTTAATCTGTGTGTACAAAGCACATATCAGTGTGAAGTGGAGTATTATCTGTGCTTTGTAACTTATAAGCACGAATGCTCTACGTAGACGAGCATCCGTGCTTTTCATGTATACAAAAATCCTTTGTTATGATCCATCTAGCTCTTTGACATTTTTGGCTATTGGATGGGTAAATTCTCGGTTTAGTCCCATATTTTATGTGTGTTTCTCGAGTTAGTCCCAAATCATTATTTCGACCCAATTTAGTCCCATATCTTCCCACTATTTTACCACATCGGTCTTTCCGTCAAATTGGAGTGTAATTTAACAGAAGAGAAAAACTGTTTCTGCCTTAATCGATCCTTTCTCTTCCAAGCCCTAATCGATCCTTTCTCTTCCAAGCAACTCCATAGCTGCGTGCTGCAACAACTCTCTTCTTCCACGCACCGCTGCACGCTCGAGGTAACCAAGTGTTCTTTTCTTCGGTATTCATTCAATTTCAGGTCGACTTTCCAGTATTTAGATTGCCTATTAATGCGAAAAACAAGCAACAGCTTCTTCCTGTAAGAGAATTACAACATTGTGCGAAATTGTTTATGGACAAGTACATTGACGATTTCTGTTACTTCCTGCCCTTCATTCTGCTGTGTATATGTTCTTTTATAAAATATGAATGATGCTGTGATTCGGTAGTTACATTTACAGACATATGAGAACTCATTTTCCTGCTCCTAAATTGCCGAAATTTAATTTTGTCGTTCATATAATTATTTTACCAGATGTTTCAGAATATGAAATGGATTTTATCGGTAAAAGTTGGCATCGGCCAAGCTCAGAATACTTTCTGTTTCTCTGTCGCAATTAAGACCTATTAATGTTTCATACACGTTAGAACCAACTACAAGGCAATGTTGCTGGAGCTCCAATGTCCTACGGTTTCATCAATAATGATTTTCTCAACATACAAGGGGCAGACTCCTGAACACTACTGGTGCAATATTGCTTTGATAAAAATTAAAGCAGAGAGTTTTCAAATTATTAAGAAGTCCAAAACATAGAGTGGATTTGGATGACCTTGTACATGAATCAATTGTTTCTGAACTTTGCACTTAGGAATATAAATCACTCATACCTGAAGATAGTAGATTATCTATATCTAATGCATTTATCCTCGTTTTATATCTCATATTCTTATAATATCATGTTTTGTTTACCTATCATTTCAGGAGGTCATCGAAGAAAGCTAACAAAATAGTGGTGCACCCTTTAATTGCAAGTACTGTTTTATTCTAATCATACTTGTTTACTAAAAAAATGAAAATTGCTTTGTATTTTTGTGTATTGTAGGGGAAAACATATGTTGTCTTCGTTGGACGTAAACCTGGTGTGTACGAGACATGGGAAGAAGCACATCGTCAAGTCAACAAATTTAGTGGGGCTTCTCATAAATCATTCTGGAGTAGGGATGAAGCATCAAAAGCTTTTCATGCATACCTAGAGAAACAAAATTCATCGGTTTCATTTATGCCTGACGAAGAAAGTTCGTGTTCAACTTTTAGCACCGCTCCAAACAGAAGTACTGAAGCTGAAAAATTATTAAAAGTGAAAGATTTGCTTTTAGATTTAGAAAATGAGAACCGCAATCATTTATTGAAGGTTGCAGGGATAGCGGAAGAGATTAAACAACTAGTACAATCTCTACAAATTAGTGGCGAAGATTAGATATCCTTGTGTATCTTTGTATCTATAACTTGGATTTGTAGTGTTCGTTCGTTGCCTCAAGACTACGTATGATTTTGGTGTATTGGTATAAAAATGTGAACTTCTTTCACACGTCCTTTTTTTTATTTCAGTGTTTTTCTATTTTAGT
Source organism: Primulina eburnea (assembly GCF_022965805.1). Taxonomy (NCBI): domain Eukaryota; kingdom Viridiplantae; phylum Streptophyta; class Magnoliopsida; order Lamiales; family Gesneriaceae; genus Primulina; species Primulina eburnea. The sequence goes on along the minus strand of NC_133101.1, from coordinate 62,462,597 downwards.
TAAATTGTGCCAGGAGAACAACTTCATCACTGGGTTTTTCGAAGGTAGCGATAATAATTGTGTGGTGGATGCTTATGAGTTGAAGGTGATAACTACATTCCGGCATGCCATATTTTGACACAACTATCATTAGTCATCTTCGCAACATGGATCCTCCAACAACATTTATCATCATTGCACTTAGCCCACAATCGGATGTTATCATTTTTTACAAACTTCACCGGTCTTCCTTCTCTAATGCAGTGACTTTCAATTGTGAATTTTGCTTCTTTTTTTGTGCTAAACACTAAACCAAGCTTCAACTCTTGATTTTCAAAATCTTTTTTTGGGTCAAACAACAAATGATTTTTAACTTCATCCTCATCTGAATCATGAAGACTGGTCAAACCGTCACTATCTGCACAAATATCCACTTCACTGTCATACTCATGCATTTCTTGAAGGAGATTATCTGTATTTTCTCTTTCAGGGACAACACTTTTTCCTTTCATAGATTCTATATCATGGACAACAACTGCATCAACTAGCTCATTATTTTCTACAAAATCATACTCATTGATATCAAAATTATCAACATTTTCATCTCCAACTTCGCCATTCTTACCATCTAAGTGTTCAATATATATTTCAACCTCATAATTAATTGGAATATACTTTCTAATATTCAACACATCCGAATCCTTTTCCAAATAGCCGCCTTTACTAATTGTAGTTCCAACTTTGTGCCAAAATCTAAAAGAATTTTTATCTTCAAATCCAAGCTCTTCCATAAATCCCCACATTTCAATCATTCCCAACTTATCAAGATCGACGTAATCAAAATACTCAAATCTCTCACCGATGTATTTATCGTGTTTTTCAAGAGCTTTGAATCTTCCATTATAATAAATTTTAATTGTAAAGTGATCTGGTTCCCCAATTAATCCTAAATAACAAAAACAAAAATTACATTAAATTATCGAGAAAATGCATCAAAAAAATAAAAAGCATGGTCGTTACAAAAATAATGCATTACCATAATTTGAAGTGCTATTTCTTGAGGAATTACTCCGTCTAGCCATTAGGAATCCACTCAGTCACCTTAACCACAAATGGAATAATAGTCAAGAATTTATCAATTGCAATTTTGGCAAAGCTAAAGCATAGATCAAAGAAAGTCAGCAAATCGAAGAAAGAGATACAAACGGGGTAATGACTAGGAGCACGTTTAGCAATAGGTTCCAACTCCTACACCTTCTCCCTGCAAGAAATCACAAGCCAGTACTATGTGATATTAAATCCAAAAAGAAAGGAGAAGAAAATCCTTGAACTTTGATCGCGCAACAAAAATAAATCTTATCATTTTAAAATTGAATTGCATAGCACTAAAGCAACAAAAAACCCAACACGAATTTCTCAAGTTTGCTCCCAAACATCATGTCTCAAAGAACAACACACGCACCGAAACATCCACAAACGCACAAAATACATACATGTAATGTAGTGACCCGTTTCAGAATCACCTACTAATGAAGAACTAAGCATGCAATTAACTTAACTAATAATAATCAGAAATAAAGGCGGAAAACTGTCACCAAAAGATAGTTATACAACCCAATCGAAAATCCGGGACAACTAAACTAAAAATGAAATATACGGTACAACCATATCGAACCGAAGAACTAAACCAACCAGCTACTCAACGTCCTCCTCCTCCTCCTCCTGAGCTGTCCAACCTGAGGCCTGCCCCGTGGGAATGGGGTGTCCAAGATAAACAAAACCGAGGACATGAGCGATAAGAACGCCCAGTACAAAAGCATGAGTATACAAACCTATATGAAATGCACATGCTATGATATGATACCAGGGTAGTCAAGAAACAGGAGTAACAAAGGATCTCAAAATGCTCAGTCTAGAGGCGCCAAGTGGATAGTGCCGCGCGGTACTCCTCTGGGTCACTGCATCCACTACAAGAACAGACGTGGACCTAAAATGTCCCGGATCACCGAAGCCCTCCGGACCCGTCGGCCACTGTGTACTCTCGGTGTCCATGCGTCTACAAGACAAGACAGGGCTGAGCGGCCCCACAAGATATAGCTTATCTCGAAAGAGATACAGCTCAACAGTAAAGGCTATCTCGAAGGAGATACGGCTCAACATGAAATGCAACATGCATCATAAAACGTGACATAATAGTATGCATCATATGACATATATCAATGCACCACATAATCATGCAACACATATAAGGATGTATACTCGACCAGGATATCTCAGATAGTACTTTCGTACCTCTATCACAGCAAGCCTAGCCTTACGCAACACCGCTAATCAGGTCTAGAATAAGCCTACGCATCAAAAGCATACCCAATGAACAATACTACCATGTTAGACTAGCAAAACCAGTACTACCAAAGGTTTAGGGTTTACCTTCGTCCGTCGACAGCCCTTTGATGTCGATTGCCTCGTAACTCAGGCGTCACTACACTACCAATCCTGGCAGCTCTTGGCTATCGCTCGACCGACAACTAACCCTAGAAACCTTCCAAACTTCTCAAATATGAGACACAACTCAAGAATTTGCAATGCCAAATGAGGAAATCCGAGCACTATTTATAGGCTATGTTCGGATCCACCGAACCCACTTCGGAACGTCCGAACTCCTACGTGTCCATCGGCTCTTGACACCTCATGATCGGATCCACCGAACCTAAACTTCGGATCATCCGAACTTGCATGTAAACTGACGTGTCGATCAACTCTTGACACCTCATGATCGGATCCACCGAACCCACTTCGGATCGTCCGAACTCTTCGGTGCTACCGAACCATCTTCGGTCCGTCCGATCATGACCACGGTCAAAATTACACATTAAACCTTCTTAATCACCATTAATCCGTTAATTACCCAATTTGGAATTCGGGCTACTACATTCTCCCCCCCTTAAAAAGATTTCGTCCTCGAAATCAAGTTTATAGGATGAACAAAAACTGAAATAACAACATCGTTATTACATCTCAATTGTTGTTGAATACAACTGATATTTGGATTACAACAGAAAAACACACACACCTCCATATTACAACCATAGTACAACTCAAAAGAGCTCTGGATGCTCCGAACGCATACGACTTTCTAACTCCCAAGTGGCTTCTTCAGTGCCTCTGCGCTGCCACTGAACTAAGACAAGAGGAATGATCTTATTCCGCAATACCTTGTCTTTGCGATCGAGAATCCGCACTGGTCGTTCCACGTAAGACAAATCCGAATTTAGTTGAACTTCAGAGGGATGCAAAATGTGAGACTCATCTGCTACGTATCGTCTCAACAAAGATACGTGGAACACATCATGAATACTTGATAGGTACGGCGGCAAAGCAAGTCTGTAAGCCAAATCTCCCACGCTTTCCAATATTTCAAATGGACCAATAAATCTTGGAGACAGCTTACCCTTGAGACCAAATCTCAAAATCCTGCGAAAAGGCGAAACTCGGAGAAACACTTTCTCACATGGCTGAAAATAAAGAGGTCGCCGCTTGGTGTTCGCATAACTAGCCTGTCGATCCTGAGCGATCTTAATCTGTTTCTTGATTATTGCAACCTTATCAATAGCCTGCTGGACTAACTCCGGTCCCTCAACATGTCGTTCCCCAACTTCATCCCAAAATAATGGAGTACGACAACGTCGCCCATACAACGCCTCAAATGGTGCCATACCAATACTACGATGATAGCTGTTGTTGTACGCGAACTCAATCAAAGGCAAATGATCCTGCCAAGCGGTTCCGAAATCCATCACACAAGCTCGCATCATATCCTCAAGTGTACGGATAGTCCTCTCCGTCTGACCGTCGGTCTCTGGATGATAAGCTGTACTTAAACTTAGGGACGTACCCAATACCGCCTGGAAACTACCCCAAAAATCGTGAGGTAAAACGAGGATCTCTGTCACCGTCGTAGGACGTGACCAATTCAGCACTGCCTCAATCTTGCTAGGATCCACAGAAATTCCTTCCTTGGAAATCACATGACCAAGGAATACTACACGATCAATCCAGAACTCGCACTTATTCAGCTTAGCATACAATTGCTTCTCGCGAAGAATCTGCAACACAATCCTCAAGTGCTGGATATGCTCTTCCACACTGTGAGAATAAATCAAGATATCATCGATGAAAACCACAACAAACTGATCCAGAAAATCCCGAAAGACTCGGTTCATTAGATCCATGAACACCGCTGGCGCATTCGTCAATCCGAATGGCATAACTAGAAACTCGTAATGCCCATATCGAGTACGAAATACAGTCTTGGAAATATCATCATCTCTGACTCTCATCTGATGATAACCCGATCGCAAGTCAATCTTGGAGTAAACAGAGGTACCCTGAAGCTGATCGAACAAGTCATCAATACGAGGTAATGGATACTTGTTTTTGATCGTCACACGATTCAGCTGGCGGTAATCAATACACAATCGCATCGATCCATCCTTTTTCTTGACAAACAAGACTGGAGCTCCCCAAGGTGAAACACTCGGGCGAATATAACCTTTATCAAGAAGATCCTGCAATTGCTGTTTCAATTCTCTCATCTCTGACGGAGCAAGACGATAGGGGGCACGAGAAATCGGTGCAGTCCCTGGCATTAACTCAATGCCAAATTCCACCTCTCTAATCGGAGGAAAACCAGGAATCTCATCTGGAAAAACATCAGGAAATTCACAAACCACTGGAATATCATCTATACCAACACTACCTGTGGGGGAATCAATCGCATAGATGAGGTAGCCTTCCCCGCCCGCCTCTAAAGCACGACAGGCTTTCAGAGCAGATACCACTGGCATCGGAGGTCGCGCTCCCTCACCATAGAAAAACCAACTAGAGCTCTCAGTCGTACGAAACTGAACAAGCTCCCGCGGCTGATCGGCATTGCTCCGATGGATGGTTCTTCCCACAATGGACACAAGAAACCTTCTTCTTACCAAAGCGGAAAACACCGCTAGACCGTGATCCAGATCCAGAAGAAGAAGAACCTGACTTCTTGAAAGACTGAGATCGAGGGCTCAAAGTACTCGGAGGTCTAGAAGAAAGAATAGCCCTACCACGCTGGAGACTGATCTCTGCCTGGCGACACCGGTTCACTAACCCATCATAAGAAGTAGGATTATCACAGACAGTGACTCGATCAAAAATCTCCTGGTTAAGACCCTGGAGGAAATGGTCATACTTGGCCTCAGAACTGCCACTGATATGAGGAGCAAAGGGTAACAACTCGAAGAACTTCTGCTGATATTCATCAACAGACATACTACCCTGCTTAAGGTTCAGGAGCTCAATCGTCTTTGCCTGGCGAAGGGCTGGAGGAAAGTATAGCTGCATGAAAGCCGCACGGAAATCGGCCCAAGTCACCCTACCCTGGGACTGAACTATCGGCGCAGACGTCGATCGCCACCACTTACGCGCACGACCCTCGAGAAGAAAACTAAGGGTCTCTATCTTCTGCTCCTCGGTGCACTGGAATGCACGGAAACAGCTCTCCATGCGCTCTAACCAATCCTCAGCATCATCGGGAGTCTCACCGCCGACTAAAGGCTTAGGCCCCATCTGAATGAAACGGTGCAAATCAAAACGCCTAGGACCATCCCGACGATGACGATGTTCACGATGACGCCTACGATCGTCCTGGTCACCCCAACGACCTACACTTCCCTGACTACTCTCATCACCAAAGTGGTCAGCCATCGCTACAAGATAGAATGGGGAAAATGGTAAAATGGTCAACGAAAATCCCAAAACAGAAATCTATATCCCAAAATCGTAAGCATGCTCTGATACCATAATTGTAGTGACCCGTTTCAGAATCACCTACTAATGAAGAACTAAGCATGCAATTAACTTAACTAATAATAATCAGAAATAAAGGCGAAAAACTGTCACCAAAAGATAGTTATACAACCCAATCGAAAATCCGGGACAACTAAACTAAAAATGAAATATACGGTACAACCATATCGAACCGAAGAACTAAACCAACCAGCTACTCAACGTCCTCCTCCTCCTCCTCCTGAGCTGTCCAACCTGAGGCCTGCCCCGTGGGAATGGGGTGTCCAAGATAAACAAAACCGAGGACATGAGCGATAAGAACGCCCAGTACAAAAGCATGAGTATACAAACCTATATGAAATGCACATGCTATGATATGATACCAGGGTAGTCAAGAAACAGGAGTAACAAAGGATCTCAAAATGCTCAGTCTAGAGGCGCCAAGTGGATAGTGCCGCGCGGTACTCCTCTGGGTCACTGCATCCACTACAAGAACAGACGTGGACCTAAAATGTCCCGGATCACCGAAGCCCTCCGGACCCGTCGGCCACTGTGTACTCTCGGTGTCCATGCGTCCACAAGACAAGACAGGGCTGAGCGGCCCCACAAGATATAGCTTATCTCGAAAGAGATACAGCTCAACAGTAAAGGCTATCTCGAAGGAGATACGGCTCAACATGAAATGCAACATGCATCATAAAACGTGACATAATAGCATGCATCATATGACATATATCAATGCACCACATAATCATGCAACACATATAAGGATGTATACTCGACCAGGATATCTCGGATAGTACTTTCGTACCTCTATCACAGCAAGCCTAGCCTTACGCAACACCGCTAATCAGGTCTAGAATAAGCCTACGCATCAAAAGCATACCCAATGAACAATACTACCATGCTAGACTAGCAAAACCAGTACTACCAAAGGTTTAGGGTTTACCTTCGTCCGTCGACAGCCCTTTGATGTCGATTGTCTCGTAACTCAGGCGTCACTACACTACCAATCCTGGCAGCTCTTGGCTATCGCTCGACCGACAACTAACCCTAGAAACCTTCCAAACTTCTCAAATATGAGACACAACTCAAGAATTTGCAATGCCAAATGAGGAAATCCGAGCACTATTTATAGGCTATGTTCGGATCCACCGAACCCACTTCGGAACGTCCGAACTCCTACGTGTCCATCGGCTCTTGACACCTCATGATCGGATCCACCGAACCTAAACTTCGGATCATCCGAACTTGCATGTAAACTGACGTGTCGATCAACTCTTGACACCTCATGATCGGATCCACCGAACCCACTTCGGATCGTCCGAACTCTTCGGTGCTACCGAACCATCTTCGGTCCGTCCGATCATGACCACGGTCAAAATTACACATTAAACCTTCTTAATCACCATTAATCCGTTAATTACCCAATTTAGAATTCGGGCTACTACATGTAACATATCAGTTCACAGTTGTAAAACGACTCGCCTTCTGTCCACATAAAAAATTGAATAAGATGATGGAAGTAGAAAAAGGAAGATCTGGGATTTCTGACTTCCTTCAGAAAAATTCAAGTTAAGCCTTTTAAGCTTCGACGATCCTATTTATTATCTGCTAAAAACAGCAATGGAACCCAGAAATGATCCAATCCCACGAGGACGAACCATGGTCGTGACTGTATGAAACGTCCAGCTGTGCGTGGAATTGCAGTCGACCTGAAATTGAATGAATACCGAAGAAAAGAACACTTGGTTACCTCGAGCGTGCAGCGGTGCGTAGAAGAAGAGAGTTGTTGCAGAACGCAGCTATGGAGTTGCTTGGAAGAGAAAGGATCGATTAGGGCTTGGAAGAGAAAGGATCGATTAAGGCAGAAACGTTTTTCTCTTCCGTTAAATTACACTCCAATTTGACGGAAAGACCGATGTGGTAAAATAGTGGGAAGATATGGGACTAAATTGGGTCGAAAAAATGATTTGGGACTAACTCGGGAAACACACATAAAATATGGGACTAAACCGAGAATTTACCCGCTATTGGATCAACAAAATAAAAAGTGGCCTCTTATAAAGTATTAGTGTCATTTGACAAGTAATGTGTGGGTGCATGTATATTATTTTTTTGATGTTATTTTTTTTTGTTGTTCGAAATTTTTAATAATGTATTAAATTTTATAAACTTTGAAATGATTTTTATATTATTTTTTATGTAAGAAATTAATATGATAAAATATAGATAAAAACAGAGAACCACCTAATGTTAGGTTCCTTCATGCGGAGGCCCTACGTGGTCCATGTTTGATTGCTACCTTAAATTGTTACCTTCACCAATTCGCACACGGGATTGAAGTAACACACGTGTTTTTTGTTTTTTGTTTTTAACACACGTGTTTTTTGTTTTTTGTTTTTTGTTTTCAGTATTTATTATTATTATTATTATTATTATTATTATTATTATTATTATTATTATCATCGAGGACTATGAATTTTTGTGGTTGATTATGTAATATTGTGACAAAATATTATTGAATCCTCTAAACATCTAAATAGTACTGTTGAATGAAGTGGAAAAATTGCGTTTGATTTGAGAGTAAATAATGTAAAAAAATTTTTTTTATAAAATATAAATGATTTGATATTAATGGGAAAAAAGTGATAATTTATATTGTATATATTCTTTAATAGAAGATCCTTTACTTTAAAAAAAAATTATGTTGAAAAAAAAACTTTACTAGCTATTTTTTGGTCTTTAAAATACATCATTTTTTTTCAAAAAATATTTTTTCTAATAATACATTTATTTTTTCATCGTTCTCTTGTATCTATTATGAGTATGCAGTATGTAGAGTCGTAGACATATTGTCAAATCTTAAAAAAGAATTAAACAATAAAATCTAATTTTAGTCAAAATAAAACATACGACCATTGCTTTCAAAACTGAACAAAGAGGGAATCATATAGCATTTGACTAAATTTGTTCAAAACAATAAATAGAAAGAAATAATAATAAAAAGAATATTGTTCTTAACAAACTCGCAAAAGCCGTTTTACGGTATTAATAAATTTCTTAATATCAAACGATTTCTACAACAATTATAGATAGGTAATAGATAAAATTGGTGACGTAACTTTAAAATGTGACTAAAATTTTCTTATTCTAAAAAATATATATCAAATTATTAAAAAACAAAAACAAAACAAAACACAATACATATTGCAATCAATCTAAAATAACATAAAACAAACATAAACCCATTAAAATTTGCATTGAACTAAATGATAAAAACTTGTGTGAAACGGTATCACGAGTCGTCTTTTGTGAGACAGATCTCTTATTTGGATCATCCATGAAAAAATATTATTTTTTATACTAAAAATATTACTTTTTAATGTGAATATCGATAAAAATATTTTAACTCATCAAATGATCAAATGATGTACCAAAACACGCCCTGCTTGAAAGTTATATATCGAAATAATGCAATAACATGCAAATTACACGATTAAAACATATCGAGATAATCTATATTGTTTGACCATACAAAATGTCTAATACATGTATAATCAGCAGTGCATTCGAAACAGTCTAAGAGAGAGAGCAGATAAAAGCTTTGATATCATCGTAAAGGGCTTGAGCAAATTTGGGATCAAACACCTCCACCCCATGGTGCCCTCCATCAATCCACTGACCTATCACGTGCACGCCGCGTGACTCCAGCATCTTCGCAAATTCCTTCTGTTTATCGATCAATGGGTCTCCTCCGTACCCTCTCACCACACTCACCGGCAGCCGTCCGATATCACTGTCGTGGCAGCCTTTCACTGCCGGGTCGCAGTACTCGTGCCCTCGATCTGCGTTCTCTGGCAATGCCAGTGACCATAAGAGATCCGATGCGTGCAGAGGAATGACGTGATTGTCCTTGAATTTGAGCTCTGATTCAGTCCTCGACACCGCACCGAAGAAGGGTTGATTCATGATCAGACCCAAGATTTTGATCGTTGGCTGCAGATCGAGGTCCAGTGAGCGGAGACACGCGTGGTACACCATGTTCCCCCCCGCGCTGCTGCCCATCAGGAAAACCCGAGAAAAATCTGCGTATTCTTTCATCCAAGGGTCGCAAGGATTGCTCTGGACAGTTAGTGCTTGGTTTTTAACCCACATGATGGCTTCAACGGCGTCGTCGTACGCCGCGGGGAGGCGGTGTTCCGGCGCGAGACGGTACTCAACGGAGGCGATCAGGGCAGGGATCTGAGCCGCCATTTTAGCACACGAATCGTGAAAGATGGTGGATGTGGCGCTGAAGAACACAAACCCGCCGCCATGATAGTAGATGACTATGGGTATTTTTGATGTTGGAGGAAGGTCCGAGGGGCGAAAGAGTCGTATAAAGGTGTTGTTGGTTGGGTTGAGAGGAATGTCTTTGTAGAGGGCCTGATCCGGAGATGGAGGGACGGTGGGGATTGGCTTGAGCCTGGTGAGTGAGCCGTCGGGATTCCGGACGAGATTGAGGAATTCGTATGCGTTTTCCATGGATGGAATCGGTGAATTGCTACTATGTTGCTCGGCGGACATCGTGATTTACCCGAATATTGGGAGCACCAAGAGAATCTGTGAAGATATTTGTGCGCTGTGTGGTGTAGACTGATGAGAATTTAATCAGTGGATCAAGTTGACTGACGTTCATCCATCCGTTGTTCGTGCATTTACTTACTGCCTAACTAATTATAACCATTTGACTTCGTCGTCCAGTTTTCTTCCACATAATCCAACGATATACACAACCATATCAAATAAGAAGGCCTCCCCTCCCAATTCCCATAAATAAGTTAGTTGATGGCCGTGCATAATATAATAGCATTGAAGGCCGAGAGGGGGAAAATAAATGCACTCCCACTCACTTTCCCAAGTCCTAACCACATTGTGACCGACACTAGGTTATCAAGTCGATGCTTATTTTTTCAGAACGTCCGGAGATTTCATTCAATTCACAGAGAAGTTGCACCTCACAAAACCTGATGTTGCCGAAGCTCTTGTCCAATTGCTTAACTTTTCTCAGTACACTTTGATACGTGTGCCAGGTCCATCCAGGCCCAATTTTTTCATGACTTTTCAACATTTATATCTAGTATGTCTTAATCAATTATATCACGCTGTAATGCTAATAAAAGGCAGAGAGTATATAATATATTAAGTATATTAAACAATACTCAGATACAGTGATATCTAATAAAATTTTAAACAAATTACATCAAGATGTGAATAGAAGCTACTTATTGCTGATCTCACTAGAAGTTGACAATTGATGTACAAGGAATTGGAACTATAAAACATATTGTTTTGGTTGTACTAAAGATTTTGGAGAATGTTAACTGTATCCGAAGTCAATGAGATTCTATTTTTATGATGATATTGATATTCCGAAGTTAGGTTGCTAACTAAGATAGATTGGAATAAACCTCTCCCTTTTGTTTAGAAAATAAACGAGAGAATTCGGTAACGTTTCTGAATAAAGCACATAGAGTAGTTAAAAAACAAAATTGATAAATTTCTCATTGAACTTCAAACTTTCCATATCCAAAAAATGGACTAAAGAACGAGCAGATGCTTCACCACATACGAGAAAAGCAAATAAGAATCATGAAACTAATCAGAACGAGTTTCATGCGGATATTGCAAACTAATGACAGATTAAATCCGTAAAACTTACTAGATTCAAGAACATAATCAAGTCTGTAGAGGCTTTGCACGTCCATTTTCTGTCACGAGTCCCACTCCGGTACCAATACCTGTCCGACCAAACCAACTCGAGAACCGACTATAGAGGCCGCGTCATCAAGGGCATCCATTAGTGCTCCTTATAACTCCATCTTCTTTCAGTTTCTTTCTTTCTTCCAAGGTTTTCTTCTCATCTTCGAGGGCAGCTAGCTGCTCTTCCTTGTTAAATTCATGATATGACACCTGAAAAGTTGAGCCACCACCCGGTAAGAACACAATATTTTATCCTTGTTAAATTCATGATCGAAACTGTCTAGTGGACTCTGCTAGCAATTACTCGTATTTATTCCTGTTTTATATAAGTAGTTCACCCAGAATCCTTGGACACATTCTTGTAAAGTTATTTACACCATTTCCACAATCCTATATCAGATTTGTAAGAGCATATAGTGGATTTATCTACCTAGTCGGGTTAATCTTTTTTCATAAAAGTATAGATGAACACAGATAATTGCTTGTAGAACCCATCTGCCAGATTTTTTATCCGAATTACAAAGTGCTTACCTGAATAGTAACTGTCCCTCGATCCTTCCTATCTTTAATTTTAAGCATATCAAGTGATGGTAGCATGTTCTAAAAACAAGACATCTAAATATTCTAACCTGCTCAAAAACAGGGGAAAGATATCCATTCTGGAAAGTTTTCACCGCAGATTTTGACCAGATCATCCATGTAAATTTTTTTAGATGACTTGATATTTCACTGGGGTTGTCTTATATCGAGTAAACTTTATATTAATACAGTATTTTACAAATGATATTAGTAAAGTAAATTATATTGTACAAGCTATGTCCGATAGAGTCGTTCAAAAGAATATTAGTATGAAATATCAAATTCATTAATATTAATCTACTCCATTAATCGAGACACCCAAACATATTTACATTTTTATATCTAATGAAGTTTTTTTTATTGTATTTTAAAGTTCTTTTTACCGTAAAACCTTTCATATTTATTGGAGTGCAAGGTTACCCAAAATTTAAAAGTCATGCTGAGTTCGGTAAAAAGTTCGTTCGATGTCGTTCGTTAAATTTATCGAAGTCGAGCTTGACAATTTATCGAGCCAAGCTAAATTGAAATATGGAAAAATAAGATTGGAAATTGATAATATATAATATAAAAATCGTGAAAATAAATATGAGTCTCTAAAATTTCAAATTTGGAGGTATTTTTCTTTGTTTTCGAAAAATTACATTGTTAAATAAAATATATATTCGATTATAATGTTTAGGGGAAAATAAACTTTATTTTAGCGGTCGAATCGTTTAGTTTTTTGTCAAGTGATTGATTTCTAATAATATATCGGATACATATTTATTTATTTATTTTAAAATGTATCATATTTTGTTAAAAAAAATTAACAGTAGAGCTTTTTTATGAAACTATATGTCTCTGTGTGATTAATCACATCAATTTAAGCGTGAAACACTACAAAAAAAAAAAAAAAACATTAACCGTCGCTAAAAGGGTAAAGCGACGATTTTAACGACGGTTTGAAACTCCGACACAGAAGTGCGCGTCGCCTTCTCAAAGCGACGATTTTTGAACACACGTCGCTTAATAGCGACGGTTTATTTAAAAAAGACCGTCGCCTGTTTATAGTAGCGACCGTTTATTAAAACGGTCGCAATATATTACGACGGTTTATTAAAACCGTCGCAATATATTACGACGGTTTATTCAAGCGTGGCTAAAAAAGCGACGGTTTATAGTAAATCGTGGCTAACAAAACGACAGTATTTATTAAACCGTCGCTTTTTTTATTTCGCCTATATGTTGACGGTTATAGAAAACCGTCGTAAAATTTGCTCGCAAAATTTGCGACGGTTTCCGTAAAAACCGTCGCTAAGCTTTCCGTTTTTTTGTAGTGAAAAAAGTAGATGCAAGCCATGGAATAAAACCCTTGTTTTTTATATATAATTTTTTTGTTATGGATCGTACCTATATATATATCTTTTACTATTTATTAAGTTTAAGCATATTAGAATAACTGTTTTTGGTGTCTTTGGTCCGTTTTTTGGTTTCCCTATTTTGCCCCTATTTGATATCAAAATTACATTTTCGTTTTTTTTTTTAATTTCAAAAAACATTTTTGTTTTTATTTTTTTTATTACAATTATTCAAATAGCACTTTAGTACCTCGATAATTGTCAAATTTCATTTTAGTCCATAAATAATTATAAAAAAAAATTGTACACACACGCACCGCGTGTGCAGAGTAGCTAGTATATATAATTGTACCACAACGATTGAGATGATCAGAGATGTCATATATATGGCCTTAGCAAGATCAGGGATTATTTGAAATTTCATATTTTCAATTTTAATCCATTCTTTTTGGCAATTTTTGTATTTTTAATCGGATGTGCTAAGGAAACACTACACAAGACGATATCTCATCAGCTTTGCAGTGGTTCTATATTAGGGTTTGTTTCATCTTACCCGTGCAGGCAGCTGATGCAGTGGTTCTATATTAGGGTTTGTTTCATCCTGCCCGTGCAGGCAGTCAATGAACGGCCCGGATCACTCCACATGACTGATCCAGGCCCACCCCCTGTAAAAAAAAAATTGACTCGGAAAAATTCGAGCCGTTGGATCGATCCCTGCGGACAGTGCCCGCAAGGGTAGGGTCGAACGAACCCTATATTAGTGTCATATCAAGAAAAAGAATACAATTATTAAAAAAAAAAAATTACTAGATACATTAAATTAAAATTTGATAATATATATGATCAAAATTGAAAAAAAAAAAAACAAATATAATGAAAAAACAATTTTCCTTGATGTTACTAATCAAATTAACTGAAGTTATTTTATATTCGTTTGGTTGGAATCATTGGACTTTTAAAATAGATCATACTGGACCAAAAATAAATAAATAAATAGATCGTGACAATTGCCAGCGGGGAATGATGGCAAATGGTCGTCTATAATCTAATATGATTATTTATTCTTTTAAGATTATAGTTTAATTATTAAAATGTAATAAAGTTGATGAAAAAGAAAGATTTTGGTTGGAATGCAGTCATTGTCCCGATTATAATTCAAAGTTTAGATTGTAGCAATAACTAGTCGAATAAAATTTTAGGCTAAATAGCCTGAAAAACAAGTTAATTAGATAATTATATTTAGTATGTTTTGTGTAAGAGAATCATTCGAGAAAATATTGGTAGATAGAATTTAACATATAAGATCGTATAATTAATCATATATGATCTACCTATAGCCGGATTATATTATTATTTCTCTTTTGCTATATACTTTTTTAAGCCATTACATTTATTTTAATATTTGTGACATTTTCATATTAGGAAAGACATAATCCTAAATGTGAGATCATGTATAAAAAATGTCGAGACCATTAAAATACATAGACTTTAACAATCGAGTGAGATATAAAATCTCAAATGTGATATTTCTAAAAATTGTAGATATCATACAAACATGTAGTCTTAGCAATCCTCGTCCTGATAAAAATTATAAATATTTTTTTCTCTCGATCCCGTTAAACGAGTGTCGGGATCCCGTAGGCCGTAACATAAGGAGATGATGTATATCTCAATAAATAAAAAAAATTTAATCCATCAAGCTCTCTAAGTATTAGACACACCAAATTTTCAATGTAAAAATCTATTTTTTTTAAAAAAAAAAAGACTCAGTTATTCATAAATCACGAATCAGCTTAAACAAAAGTTAAACATATCAAGCAAATTCAAGCAATTGTCTTGATTAATCCAAGTCAAGAATTAGTTAGGAACATAAATTCAATAAATTTGCTGGTACGTTACAAATTAGTCTATGAGTTCAATTTTATTTACAAATCAAGAAACTTAACAAGAGATTTCCTCTCATAACGATAAATTAAGTGTGATATCTCATGTCCCACATCTTAAAAATTAAAAATTTAAAATGACTTTATGATTGGCTTACAATGGAATTTTATAGTAAATTAGGTTAATCATTTTTGTAAAGCGATGATGAATACAAAGT
This sequence comes from Primulina eburnea, assembly GCF_022965805.1. Classification (NCBI taxonomy): domain Eukaryota; kingdom Viridiplantae; phylum Streptophyta; class Magnoliopsida; order Lamiales; family Gesneriaceae; genus Primulina; species Primulina eburnea. The sequence continues at coordinate 62,447,030 of NC_133101.1, read as the reverse complement.
AGTTGTTATATGGGTCATTGTATAGTCACACAGACGCAAACCCGAGCTCGGGACCTGACATTAAGAATTTAAAATTGTGAACTGTTAATACCCAGATATCGAAACTCTCAATTTTTCAATTGATATTAAATAAGTAATAAACGAGGATTTATGTTACGAAAATATAAAATATGCGAAATGGAAGACGAGATTATATAATCAAAATAACTAATATAATATATTAATGGCAAAAACTTGTGTGAGACGATCTCACTGATCGTGTTTGTGAGACATATATCTTATTTGGGTCATCAATGAAAAACTATTACTTTTTATGCTAAGATTATTACTTTTTATTGTGAATATGGCTAGGGTTGATCCGTCTCACAGATTATGATCAATGAGACGGTCTCACATGATACTCACTCTATATTAATAATACGGGTCAAGAATCTCTTCAAAGGGATGATAGATCTGGTTTCACGGTAAAAACTTGTGTGAGACGGTCTCACGGGTCGTATTTGTGAGATAGATATCTTATTTGGGTCACTCATGAAAAAATATTACTTTTTATGCTAAGAATGTTACTTTTTATTGTGAATATGGGTAACGTTGAGTCGTTGACTCGTCTCACAAATTATGATCTGTGAGACGGTGTCACATGAGACTCATTCTTGGTTTCACATGTTACAAAATTCTACAAACTTGTGAATCAATTGATGCTCGAGAGGATATTGAGAAGATCCAAAATGTTGAGATTTGTGTTATACTTGGATCAAAGAAAACTAGTGCCCACAACTCGTTATACAACATTGAGAAGGCCACGTTAAATTGAATGTTATTTTAGAATGTCATTATCAACTATTGATGAAAATGATTTAATTTATGATATGATTAATTGAACTGATGCTATCTTTTTGGATATCCGATTCTTTTCTCAACATTGGTCAGGACGAAAAATCCCCATAACTCGTTTGAGAAAACGGTGGGTCGGGATATTTTCGAGGCTGAAAATGAGATGAGATTCGACACGAGTCTATATTTTGGAGATTTTGCCACCCCTAATTTTATCTCAGAAATCCACAATGTTTAGCCTTTTTGAGATCAAATCATTTAAACAAAACATAATTATTTAGCAAAGAAAATGATTACTCGTACCACATCGCAAAAAAAGCTTCTTGATAATAAGAACTACTAAAATGGCTGCGATACAACTGGGACAGCCTTGAGAGATATGGTCTTTTGCAGAGAGAGTCCAAAACTTTCACTCATGTCCAGTTCTTCGGGCTTTAGCCCTCCATCAAGTTCCCAATCAAAGTTATGTACCAAAGTAGCAACCATTAGGTGCACCATACGATTCGCTAGTGGCAAGCCGGGGCAAGTTCTTCGACCAGCACCAAATGGGAGGAGCTCAAAATGCAGGCCCTTGAAGTCCGTTTCACTTTCTAGAAACCTTTCAGGGGTAAATAACTCAGGATCCGACCATGTACTAGAATCTCTCCCGATTGCCCATACATTAATGATGATTTGTGTGTTTTTAGGGATGGTGTAGCCATTGATTTCTGTATCTTCTATAGACTTGTGAGGTACCGACAAAGGGCCAGCGGGATGAAGCCTAAAAGTTTCCTTCACGACAGCTCTCAAATATGGAAGTCTTGAAATGTCTGATTCTGTAACTTGTTCATTCTTTCCGATGACTTCCCTCAACTCATTTTTAACTTTTAGCATTTTATCTGGATGTCTGAGTAACTCCGACATAGCCCATTCCACTGTGCTTGATGTTGTATCTGTACCTGCCACAAACAAATCCTAGTACCACGTCCGAAAGTTAGAAACAATATTAGACAAATTTAACATACCATATACCTGAAAAAAGTCACGAGTCAGCCTATTTATACTTCAATCGTATTCGAACGGCCGAATTGGCCTCGCAAGTAAATGGAAAAATTGAACTATAAAAATCAAAATGATCGATGACATTTGAAGATCAACTTGACGCGGAAGCAACTCAGCAAGAATATATTAGCACATGCTAAGTAGAATAACCGAACCGGTCACCTCATGAATTTGTTACTCTTTTTCCCAATCAGAAATAAAGTAAAAGAAAACCAAATCAAAATAAGTGGAGCGTTCATTCAAAATGGATCATCATATATAGTAACACCATTAATCACATAGCAATTCAAATTTGTTTCCCAAATTTCCAACACGAGAATCAGTTCTAATTTACTCACCAGAAGTAGATGCTTAATATCAAGAATGCTCAGTTCAGAATCATTTCTCTGATTAATGTCCAGTAGAGATTCTAACATATCACTTTTCCTAGTACCATCCACCGATATTCTTCCCCTCATTTCCAGCCGTTTTACAATTATTCCCTCAAATATATCGAAACATCTCTTGAAGTAAACCGTGCTCTTCCTCGAAATCCCTTGCGGGTCCAACGCTCTAAACAAGGGAAAATAATCCGTAAGATTCGGCTTCCCAATAATCTCCATTATTCCCCACACCAATTCTTTGAGTTCTTCAACCGAATCCGAGTCAAAAGCAGCGAATTCCTCGGAGAAAAGGGTTGCCGACATCAGATTAAGCGACGTCGTAAACGCAGCTCTCCCGATATCCACAGCCTTGCCATTGATGCAGCAACCGTGCACATACTCGCACAGTTTCTGCAACCTATCCCTCCTCAAACCCTGGCTCGAATCAAGACTATGCACCGAGAACATCTGCTCTTTACATATTTTGCGCAACTTCCGCCACTGATTCTCCACCGGAAGCCACACCATTGACAACTTGTTGTGATCCAGCGCGTGTACTGCGCCGGGGGCATTCCGGCTGGAGAAAACTTGATCGTGCTTTTGCAGAAGGATTTTGGCTATCCCAGGAGAGGATACAACTACGGTTGTTAATCTTCCGAGTTTCAGATGAATCAAGGGGCCGTAGACTTGGGAGAGTCTTGCGAGAGATTGGTGAGGTTTGTCTCCGAGTTCAAGAATGTTTCCTATTATTGGATATGGGTTTGGTCCTGGGGGGAGTTTGCATGGTTTCCTGGATTTTGATTTTAGAATTTGAAGAAACCATGCCCAGACTGCGATAGAAAGGAGCAGGATACTTGAGAATATTATATCCATGTTTCTGCCTTGGAGAACTCTTGAAACCTTGTTGATATATACAAATATGCATCATATCAATACATCAATCGTGTGAAAGTTAAAAAAAAAACGACACGTAATCGGCTTATCGCGAACGTTTGGCTACCAGTCAACTTTAAATATTAATTTTATGTATAAAATATTTATTATATATTATATTATATTTTTGGACCCATGGTGACTGGTTTGTGTGATACTCAATCCAAGAATAAAAGAAATTTCAATATTGTATAGGTATATGATTGTATAGTTAAAAGAAGGTTTAAACATATTTAATATGTATTACTGATTTCAATAACATGTTTTTTTGGAACTCATAGTTTAAAATCTCAAAGTTAATAGTATTTGACTTGAGGTAATTATCAGATGCGTGACTCTGAAAAAGTGACATAAGTATGATGAAAAAACTCGTGTTGGTACGAGATATATGTTGAATCTGAAACGTTACAATTTGCAAATTATTAAATTAATTCAAGATTTTATCGAGCGCACACCAAATTCTGTCTGTGAATCCGAAAATATATATTTAATCCAAAATAAAATTTAATCATAACTAATAATATTTAAAAACGACACAGAAATTTCCTTTCAGGTATCATATTTTGAGTTTGTGTCAGTCTTATAAAACCCGATATTAATTACAATCAATGTAGAAACTTTTCATAATAGTCATCTCAGCCTCCAACCCACTTCTGACTTCCTTCGAATTTTGTTATATTTAATTTTTTTTAAAATAACACACTTTTTGGCTCAAACCTTGTGGGAGTGGCCACATGGGGATCCCTACCTATTAATTTCGATTGTCAGCCTTTTTTTAAATATTTTTTAAACAAATCTATTATATATATATATATATATATATATATATATATATATAAAATCATAAATCTGATCTTGAGTAATAAATATATTTAATATTTTTATTTATTTTATTAATAATTATTTAAAGATTGTAATTGAAATTGTAAATATTTATGCAAATATGATTTTTGTACCCCTTCATCTAAAATTTCTAATAAAATTTTATTTTTAAATAAATTATACTCATAAATTAAATGAAATAATTTAAAATATTTATTTAAGGAATAAGCATTTATATTATGTGAATAAAATTGAAAACGTATTTATTAATGTAAATAATAATAAAGATGACTGCGTGAATAATAAGATCAGTAAATAATGAGTTTTAATTTTAAAATAAATGAGGAACAAATGAAAATGTTCATATAATGGCCTCGTTCTTTCTATGTACTAGTATACCGACGCACACATTGCGTGCTTATACAATATTTTTTATAATTCATTTGATTTCTATTTAAATAATAATAATAATAATATAATTATAAGAAATACTGAGAGACTGTACTCCAATTTTGATTTATAAATTAAAAAAATAAAAAGAAAAAAAAAGTAATAAAAAAAAGATCTTATTAAGAATTGAACCTACAACTTGATGGCTTAAAAACAAATACTCTATCCGCTAAATTATATGTAGCTTAATTAATATATATACTTATTAAAATAGACAATGATCTTAAAAATTAATTACTTTAAATGTTTCAACATAATATAAATATTGTAGATAGTATAGACGTGGTTTGTGTTACCAGCGACCCTAACGACCAAGTTATGTATTATGATTCAGCGGTCAGAACTTAGAGCCGCACAACGTTGAATAATATTTTATATTTCTTTTGATTTTTTTTTCTACACAAAGATTTCCAGAAAAGTGAGTTGTAACTTTTTGGAAATCTAGTGCAAGAATTGGTATACTAATATACTTGTCCGTAAATACATTTGATGTACTTGTAATATCACTCGATTAAAGAAAAAAAAAAGACATATTGATTTAAAAATGTTAGTAGCTTCTATTTCATTTTGTAAAGTCCGAAAAAGTGCGAACAGTTTGGTCGTCATATGATAGACAAGGTGCAAGCGAAATCAATACAAAATTTCAATTTTCTTTTGAATAAATGAGACGGTCTCACGAATTTTTATATGTGAAACAGATCAATCCCACCGATATGCACAATAAAAAATAATATTTTTAATATAAAAAGTAATAATTTTTCATGAATGACCCAAATAAAAGATTCGACATACGAAATTGATCTTTAAGACTGTCTCACAAAAATTTTTGTACAAATTTAAATGGCTCCGCGAATTATATATTAGATGTGATACATTTCCTATGATTTTGTACAAGAGCATCTAATGATTTTTCAGAATTCAAATAAAATTATTGTGAAATCCACAAAAACATCAATCGATATTCTAGTATACTATAAAATTTTAAAAATAAAAGTTACGTAGACAAAACACAGACGAAATCAATTTGTATATGGCCACCGCCATGTTGCTAAGAACGAACCAGCTAAAATGGGAAGGACAGAAAAAAGTAAGTTGACTTTGGTTCCAAAAAAAGGTCTAAATGATTTGAAGCTCCTATCGGCTATCTCCACATACGCCATCTCAAATTTGTACAATTTCTCTTCCATCAAAATTCGCCTAAATAATATAATAACAAAAAATTCATCAAAGTCGGCCAACATCACCTCGGACTTCCACTGTCACAAGACAAATTCTGCTTTGCCGCTTCCTTTATCTATATGTGGGTAACTGGATGGATTTGTTTCTTATATTAGTATTTTAAAAACACAAAAACTATCAGGAGATCGTCTATTTATTAAAAATTATTATTTTCTATAGAAAAAAATTAAATTTTACCGTAAAAAATAATTTTTTGTTAGTCAGTGAAGAAATATTGGTTAATTATTGTTTATTTGAGGAAAAATATTTATTTTCGCTATATGTATGAGTCGGTTTGAATTGTCTCAAGATTTTAGATATGTGATATCTTTACATATGAAACTCTAATAACTATAAATGTCACGACTAGACAAAACTAAATTAATGGATCCGAGATGTGAATTCGAGATTGGTTCGCAATCTATTGATTCGCTATTAACATTCTTGATTTGATAGCTAAAAAATCAACCCTCTAGGTTTGTTCTTAACGAATGTGTAAATAAGTTGTGAGGGATACTACAGGAGTTGGGTTTCGACTGGACATTTCCAAGTAAAGCCCGAGACTTGTTTCTCATAGAGATAGTATTCCACACCAGGAAAAGGAATACGAGCTTTTGGTATTTGGTAGTACACGGAATTTTTTGGTCGATATGATTGAAGAGGAACAATAGAATATTCACAGATTCAGTGGAGTCTTTGGACGACGTATGTGCGAAGATCAAATTCAGGGTTGCGACTTAGACCACGGAATTGCTGGAATTTAACCACTTATTTATTTCTGCTTTGGTTAGGGACCGGAAGTTTGTATGCTGTTGATATTAGTTTAAAACTGTTTTTTTTTAAATGTAAACATGAATTGTGGATTCCTCTCCTTTATAATCCGACCTACTTTTTTAATAAAATTTAGTTTCATATTAAAAAAAAAAAGTTGCGAGGGATATTATATGCGTGGGAAAAAAGTTGAAAATAACAAAGAAATAATATTACTGCGCATTAAGTTGGGCCTTCACAGTCCATTAAAAGGCCGATTGGGCCAAAAATCTTTCAACCGTGATTGGTTAATTGGCTGCCCCGGCCTTTTCCTCTCGCGCTCTACTTGATTCGCATTTCGATTTTCGATCCCCCATCTCATTCAACTTTCTCCGATCATTATCATTTTTCAATTTATTACTCTACTCAACCACACCAATCGCTGAATCAGATCTTCTCTTGCAAGGTAAGATTCAATCAATTACGTTCTTTTATCCGGTTGTAATCATTCCCATGTTCGCATCTTTTGCGGTTTTTTAAAATCAATTTCAAATCTTTTGATCCACACTGCGGCAGAAGATGATCTATATTTTAAATTTTTTTGAACCAGCAATGCGGTGTATAAGGTGTTGTTAGATCTTTGACGAAGTATCTGTAAACTTTAGTATTGGCTTCTGCCATTTATGACATCTGTCAGTTTTTGTTCGTTTTCAGTGCTGGTTTTGACCGTTAGTGATGTTGTTTCGCGTCTTACTTCATGAAAATGTGAGGAAAATCTTTTTGCTTCCCCAAGATGACTGCATTTGGTTTTGGTTGGATAAATTATTTGAAATTTGAGCTTGAACTTGCCATAATTGAACCCAACTATTAAATTGCTGGACCCGTGAAAGGCATAGCATTTTAGTTAGTGAGACGTGTTTGCTGCAGATCCTTGTTTTTATTGCCAATCATTAGTTCTCCTAGTTGATTTTTTGATATGCTCACACGTCCTATATCTTATTTATATACTTACGTGCTAACTTAGAATGATTGGGAACTTCCTTTTTTATCCTGCATCTTTCCCTTTCTTTATATTATTTCCTTTCTAGTGCTATATCATGTATTAATTGTCAGTGACTTCCCTTTTCTTTTCTTTCTTGTATGATTAACTGTATATTTTTAATTATACATTCAGGTAAAATTACTTTGTAAAAATTTCAAATGAAGAGTTAGTAAGATATAAACATTGTTGTAGTTTGAAATGGAGGAAGAAGCTAGATTCAATGAAGAAAATGACGAGAACAACTACAAAACGCAAAATGAAGGCACTGATTGGGGTAATAATATTGGAATTTCTCATGCTGCAGACACAGAAACATGTAGTGATAAAGCGGATGATGTGAGCAGTGATATAGTCTTAGAAGGAGCTGATGTGGTAGATGATTATTTTTTTGAGCATGTTTCGCTAAAAGATTCTGTTAAAAATGAAGAGGATGTAAATCAGTCTTCGAGTCCTAATAAGTTGAGACATTCGTCTGCTGGAAGCGATAATGTATTTGATTTTTCTTTTGCACATGCTCGATCAACCGGAATTGATTCACCTCAAGGTGCAGAGGTTCGTAATAATAATTATTTTTCTAGCACTGGGCCAGACAGAGATTCAGATTTTGACATGGAGGCATCACCTTCTGCTAGTGTTGATTCCGCGGTGCATTTGCATGGGGATTTTGGATACTCTCCAGTGGAATCACCTCAAAAGCCGAAGACTAAACATGTTATACCTAATGTGTCTCCAGAGCTTTTGCATTTAGTAGATTCAGCTATAATGGGGAAACCAGAAAGCTTCGAAAAGCTGAAGAATGTTGTGAGTGGTGTTGAGAGTTTTGGAGGTGATGATGAAGCTGTCGCTATTTCTTACTTGGTTGTTGATTCACTTCTAGCCACAATGGGAGGTGTCGAGTCTTTTGAAGAGGATGAAGATGATAATCCACCCAGTGTGATGCTTAACTCTAGGGCTGCGATTGTGGCTGGTGGGCTAATTCCATGGCTCCCTGACATTGGGGATTTCCAGGGTCTCATGTCTCCCAGGACTCGGATGGTGAGAGGACTACTTGCTATTTTGCGTGCTTGCACTAGGAACAGGGCGATGTGCTCTGTTGCTGGATTATTGGGAGTCCTACTTCATTCAGCTGAGAGGATTTTTGTGCAGGATGTTGGTTCGACAGAGAAAATGAAATGGGATGGAACTCCTCTCTGCTACTGCATTCAATACTTAGCTGGGCATTCTCTTAGCCCAAGTGATCTGCATAAGTGGCTACATGTCATTACAAGAACGCTCACCACAGCGTGGGCTGTTTGCTTGTTGCGTTCTCTAGAGAAGGCCATGGGTGGAAAAGAGGTCAGAGGTCCAACAAGCACTTTTGAGTTTGATGGTGAAAGCTCTGGCTTGCTTGGGCCAGGAGAGAGTAGATGGCCTTTTACAAATGGATATGCTTTTGCCACGTGGATCTATATTGAGTCATTTGCGGACAATATAAGCACAGCAACTACTGCTGCAGCAATTGCAATGGCTGCAGCTGCCACTTCAGGGAAATCCTCTCCTATGTCAGCTGCTGCAGCTGCCAGTGCATTAGCTGGAGAAGGAACAGCTCACATGCCTCGGCTGTTCAGTTTCTTATCCACTGATAATCAAGGGATGGAAGCATATTTTCATGCACAATTTCTGGTCGTTGAATGTGGAAGTGGGAAAGGGAGGAAAGCGTCTCTGCATTTTACTCATGCATTCAAGCCACAGTGTTGGTACTTTGTTGGCCTGGAACATACTTGCAAGCAGGGGCTCCTTGGAAAGTCTGAAAGTGAAATGAGATTGTACATAGATGGCTCCTTATATGAAAGTCGCCCTTTCGATTTCCCAAGAATTTCTAAGCCACTTTCATTTTGCTGCATTGGGACTAATCCTCCACCAACTATGGCTGGTCTACAACGTCGTCGACGCCAATGCCCTTTGTTTGCTGAAATGGGGCCTGTATATATCTTCAAGGAACCCATTGGGCCAGAAAAGATGGCACGGCTGGCTTATAGAGGAGGGGATGTGCTGCCTTCTTTTGGAAGTGCTGCTGGATCTCCATGGCTGGCAACAAATGACCATGTAACAAATGTGGCTCGGGACAGTGCACTTCTTGACGCTGAAATTGCTGGCTCCGTTCATCTTCTGTATCATCCTAATTTGCTTAATGGGCGTTACTGTCCAGATGCTTCTCCTTATGGTGCTGCAGGTACCAAGAACTCCCATTTTTGAGTAACTATAATATAATATGATAAAATAACTATTTGCGGTTGATTATTGTCCCTGTATTCCTAACGGAGGAGTTTTATTTTTTCCTCTGATTTGTGGAATATATGAAATCAGCGTAAGTAAAATAATTCTAGAATGTTCACTTCCCCACTCTTCTGGGGGCACGGACTTGTTTCTATTTAGTGTATTTAACATATTTCTTTCCTTGGTTAACTCTTACCCTGCTCTCAAATCATTTAAACTTTGACCGCAATGATTGCTATTCTTCTAGTCATTTTAACTCTCTCTGGAATGCTGTAGAGTTTATGGTGGATTAACATTCTTTGTTAACATATTATATTTGATTTATGCATGCACGAAATAAACTGCACAATCTAGCTTTGTTGGATACACTCTTTCTTATTTTTTCTGCATTAAGTGAAGACTGCGGTAAGGATCCTCTCTTTGATAAGTAGTGGTTTGATGCATTTCAGGCATGCTTCGAAGGCCAGCAGAGGTTCTTGGTCAAGTGCATGTTGCTACAAGAATGCGTCCTATTGAATCTCTGTGGGCCTTGGCTCATGGAGGTCCCATATCCTTGCTTCCAATTGCGGTGAGTAGTGTGCATGAGAATAGCCTTGAACCACAGCGAAGTGACCTTTCTCTGTCATTAGCAACAACTTCTCTTGCTGCTCCTATATTCCGAATAATGTCTTTGGCGATCAGGCACCCAGGAAACAATGAAGAGCTGTGTCTCCGAAGAGGCCCTGAAATATTGTCCAGAATCTTACATTATCTGTTGCAAACTTTATCTTCTATCGATGTTGCCAAGCATGATGGAGTTAGTGATGAGGAACTCGTTGCCGCTATTGTCTCTTTTTGTCAATCTCAGAAGTTCAACCAAATGCTCAAAGTCCAGCTTTTCAGTAACCTGCTACTTGATCTGAAAATTTGGAGTCTATGCAGCTATGGACTGCAAAAGAAGCTTTTGTCTTCACTCGCAGATATGGTTTTCACTGAGGCTTCCGTGATGCGAGATGCTAATGCTATTCAGATGCTCCTAGATGGTTGCAGGCGATGCTATTGGACTGTTCGCGAATGCGATTCTGTTAACACATTTTCTATGAACGAGGATACTCGGCTTGTCGGTGAAGTGAATGCTTTAGTTGATGAACTTCTAGTGGTTGTTGAACTTTTAGTCGTGGCTGCCACTCCATCCTTGGCTGCAGAAGATATCCGTTGCTTACTCGGTTTCATTGTTGACTGTCCACAACCAAATCAGGTAAATCTCATTAGTAATTGAATATTTCTTTCCTTGATTGATTGAGTGGCTTGGGGGTCTTATATAATAATTTTGCATAATAATTTCTTAACTGTCATATGACCTATATTGATCACAAGTTCAACTGGCTTTATTTTTGTTATCATTTAGAACAAAAAAAAACCCAGATTTGAGTAAATTTCTGTTGAATACTTACGGGGTTCTTGTATACTAAAAGTATACCTATGTTTTTGCTTCTTGTGCTCAAATTAAACTTGAAGGAATCTTGGATGCATTTTATTCCTGTTGCTTGCTTTCATAATCCGAACTCAATATCAGCATGCCTCACAGTGTGTGAAGGAGAACAAATGTATTCCCTTGCTCACCGGAGAAAAACATATCTGAATTATAATTTATTTTTCATCAACTATCACCCCAACCATGTTTACCCTCAGCTGTCAATGGACACTGTCAAGGAACCTAAGAGTTTAACCATTTGAGGTGGCAAGTTAATTTGAGTTGTTGACTTCTAATTTTATCCTTCAGAAGGCCATACTTTGTTAGGAAATTAAAGCTTCATTTTTTGGATTGTCACTCATAGTTTTCTCTTGCTCGATTCTTTTTAGGAAATAAAAAATTGTTTAACTGTTAGTTGATATCAGTTGCTTGTTATTTCTTACGATTATTCAACAAGCATATTCTGAATTGTGATTACAATTTTATATAGTTTTGGAGAAACTTGACGTATTAGGTGATACCAGTGCTTTCATGCCCGAGCATAAATGCATATATCAGAGAGCTGCCTTCTCTTTTGACAATTCTTTGTTGCTATTGTTTTCTCGGACTTGATAGTGTTTTGCAGCGTTGTAAAAATCAATGTAAGCTGTTGTACCTTGGAAAGTCGTGAGTTTTAAACTGGACACCGGTGGGAAAATGCTTGATACATGATGGTGTGACTATCTCCTCTGTGTTTCTGCGTCTCACTTATATTTTCAGAAACTTGTGTATATCACATGAAATTGAGAGAAAAATATGGTGAATTAATTCATTGAAATCAGACATATTTTAGCATGTTCACCATATTCTACACATCTCTTTGTCTTCTTTTGGAGATCAGGGGAGGGGGATTTCTCGAACCTGAGGGCTGAGACCTATCCCAATTTTTGGACAAAGGTGCCACTTGGCCTTGAGGCCCGTGGCACTTCTAAACATTCCAAGTTTTGAATAATTGAGTTCTGTCATCATCTACATAGCCAATAATGATTCAGTGTTTAGTTTTCTCACTCTAAAGTGCTGAAAGCATGTCTGATTATCTCATGTGACATAATCTGCCATTGTTCCCTCCTTCCAGGTTGCCAGGGTGCTACATCTGATGTACAGGTTGGTGGTTCAGCCAAATACATCCAGGGCTCAAAGTTTTGCTGAGGCCTTTATATCATTTGGTGGCATTGAAACACTTCTTGTCCTGCTGCAGCGTGAAGCAAAAGCTGGAGACCATGCTGCTGCAGAGTATTCAAACAAGCAGGGCGAGTCATTGTCATCCTCCAAAACAGATACAGATATAACGGAGGGTATTTCTGAAAATAGTGAGCATGGTTATGCAGGATACATGGAGCAAAAAGATTCAACTTTACATGAAAATGATTCTGAACTCAAGTGTTTTAGTGGTCCTACGGTATCTAATATTGAAAGGATGTCATCTATCTCCGAAAATCCTTTCACCAGAAACTTGGGTGGTATAAGTTTTTCAATAAGCGCTGAAAATGCGAGGAATAATGTGTATAATGATGACAAAAGTGATGGTATAGTTGTAGGAATAATCAACCTCATAGGAGCTTTGGTGATAGCAGGACATTTGAAATTTGATGCACCCGCTCCCCCAAATGTGTCTAAAAACATTGTTGGCTTGCTTGAGGGAGGAGGTACCATGTTTAATGATAAGGTTTCTCTCCTTCTTTTTGGTCTACAAAAGGCTTTCCAAGCGGCTCCACACCGACTTATGACTAATAGTGCGTACACAGCATTATTGGCTGCTTCGGTATGCCATTTTAATATCCAACTTGCTGCTGCAATGCCATTTTTGTATGTGAAAAGAATTGACTGCTTATCTTTTGAACACATGGTGGACAACTGTGGGCCTTGGTCAAATCTGTTTGTCTTTTCACTTTGGTCTGGGTAGGATGGACGGTATTTGTTTACTGCGACACTGTTCTTTTCTCTGTGTGTTCTGTATCTGTATAAGTAGTGGAAACCTGCCTCCGTTAACTCATTTTTGCTTTTACTTCTATGTATGCTACGACTGTGGTTTCTGACATAAGATTTGCCTTGCAAAATTTGAGATGTGGTCCCTGCAGGATTGAGATGGTGCAGCAGTTTATTGTAGGTCAAATTCAGAATCAGAAGATTCTTGCAGTATTTTTTGTCCATATTTTCGTTAGCTTTCCATCTCTTCTAGAAATGGGCCTCTATAAAGTGCTCTTTGATCAATTCCATTTACTGGTATTACTATGATGATCCACTAATTAGTTGGTGCAACCATTGGTCAATGAGTGTGTACCTTTTTGAGGTGCATTATCGTGATGGACAATGTCATCGCAAATAAAAATGATGGGAATAGCTTATTATGATCACAGATATAAGAACCTAGTTTTTCTCATTTTTTATGCATCACTGTGTAATGACTAGCGTGCTTAAAAATTTCTTCTTTCAAGTTCCAAGGGCCTCTAGTCTATTTTGCATTGTGATTTGCTAGTTTAAAACGTTACATTGAATCTGAATTATTCTCAGTGAAGTGTATATGGACCTATCAAAAGAGGGTATTGAATTCCTCAAACAGAAAGATGTCCTACTTTTGGGAAAAGCTTGTACATTCAAGTCGTTGCTTAATTTGAGTTCCTGAGATGCCTATTTTTTTAATAATTTCAGATAAACGTATCTTCAAACGATGATGGACTAAACTTCCATGATATAGGTCACCGCTTTGAGCACTTTCAACTTTTGCTGGTTCTTCTTCGTTCTCTTCCATATGCATCAACAGCATTTCAAAGTCGAGCACTACAGGTACTTAGTTTGTGGCACACAAATTGTATTATATTAATTCCATGCGTTTAATTGTTCTTTACTATTTTACTTATATGGTGTTGGTCTTTCAGTGTGCTCTTGATGTTGGGATTGTAATTTGGTTAATCACGTACATGTAGCATGGTCAAATGCCTGCTTGATTGCATTCAGCTTTGTCACTAATTTTAATTTGTGTAACAAAAGAGTAAGCATGTTACTGGTCTAATGTTCTCATATATTCTCCAACTGTTTGTAATAGTTAATTTTCGCTTGACTTTCCAATCTTGGAAGGAAGTTTGCTTACTTATTTTTTTATGTTCATGATGGAGTCACAATGTTCCAGTATATATTGTCTAAGCAATATATTGCAAATATCTTCTTTGAGTTTTTATACTTTTTATTTGATTTTAGGATCTATTGATATTGTCTTGCGGTCATCCAGAAAACAGAAGTAACCTGACAAAAATGGATGAATGGCCTGAGTGGATTTTGGAGATTCTCATATCCAATCATGAGGTGTAATCATCAAGCCTTGTAGTGCTTCACATGATTATTTTATCGAGACATCTTTGTCAATTTTATAATTTCCTCGCACTTTTCACCTCCTATTGTGCAGCAAGGCTCAAGTAAAAATACAAATACATCTGAGTTGAAAGATGTAGAAGACTTTATCCACAACTTCTTGATTATTATGTTGGAGCACTCAATGCGCCAGAAGGATGGATGGAAGGTTTATGTTCTTTCGCCTTTTCTTTTTATTTTATATTTATTGTCTCCCTTGCTGCCAACTTTTGTTAGATATTCCAAAAAAATGAAGAATTTTCTTTAATAGAATGTTGAGCAATAGAGAGTAAACCGAATTGGTATTGAACTGGAAGGAAATGTTTTTATAATATGCTTTAATAGAATGTTGAACAATAGAGAGTAAACTGAATTGGTATTGAACTGCAAGGAAATGTTTTTATAATTTATTATTTGACATAATTTTTTCACCAATTCTATTACTTTATTTCGAGTGCATTCTTTTTCTTCAATTACTTAATCATCCCCATCCACACCTATCAACCCTTGTGGTGCTTTGTCACAAGCAATTGCAGCAAGGATTCTCCATTTGCAGATGCCCCTGCTTGTGGTGGAATTTCTGTCGGGCTCTTATGGGTGTGGCCGTGGTGTAAGGCGATGTGGAAGGTAAGGGAAGAAGAAGAAGAAAAAGAAAAAAGGAAAATAAAGGTAAAAATTAAAATGAAAAGAGAAAATGAAATGAAATGGGAGGAGTGTGTTGGTGAGCGGATAATATATTTGAGACTGTTTGAATTCGTATACTGTGAAATTATGCTGTAGATATGAATATATGGAATGAAAAAGAGAACTTGGTGACAAAAATTGTAATTAAAAATTGAAAAGAAATCCTGCCTTTTGGATTTTCTGACCCAAACTCTATGCAGTTGGCCTGTCTATAACAATTTCTACTCTTTGTTTCAGTTTTGGTTGAAATTTTAGTTTTTTTCTCCTCCGTCCTAAACTTCCAAGTGTCGTTATCTGTTTTGTCGTTGTTTTGACAGGATATTGAAGCTACAATTCATTGTGCAGAATGGCTGTCTATGGTGGGTGGTTGTAGTACTGGTGATCTAAGGATTAGGTATTGCAACTTAAGACTTGACATTTGGACTCAAGTTTTATAGGATAAGAGATAAATAGTGGGGTTGCTGTATTTTATGATTGAATATTTCAGCACCAACTTGAATCATGTTTAGCTTTTCTTGAAAAATCACAGTAATTGAGGAATGTATTAACAAGTTGGTTCAAACACTCGTTCTTCAAATATGCCGAATAAAATTGGATCAGATATGCTTTACTTGTGCATTTCACAGAGAACTTTGACGCTCTGATAGGCCATGCTTCTCTCTCTCTCTCTCTCTCTCTCTCGGTTTCTTTTCCAATATTATTCCAGCTTATAGTAACACGTGTTTGTCAGACGGGAGGAATCATTGCCAATTTTCAAAAGGAGGCTTTTGGGTAGCTTGCTAGACTTTGCTGCTAGGGAATTGCAGGATCAGGTGATCTGTAAATCTTTTTTATGGAAAGTTTTTTTTTACTACTTATTTATGTACAATTCATATTAATTTATTTCTCCTTTTTCACTCACTGGAGTTTAGTTGTGACACTATGATAATAAAATGTCTTTCTTTCCCTCCCAGTGATGGCAACATCCAACCTTACCATTTTAAATAGATGTAACTTTCCTACCCTTATATTATTCTAGATCATGGTGATGGAATTTCACTTTACTGAGTGAATCCAGGCTTTCGTAGCAATGTATCGAATAATTTATGCCTACTCTTTAAAAAATGTGCTGTCAACTGTCTACAGGTGGAGACGATTTTAAAATTGACTCATGCATTTCTAAAAATTTGGAATTTACGTGCCCAACTCCTCAGTACCCTACTAAACTACATTTTTAAGTATCAGTGATATATTTTTATACATGAATATCTGTCTTCTTATGTCAAAACTCTTGAATGAACTTTGCAATGTGACCTTATGGGTGATGACCTAACTGGTTATATTTACCCCTCATGTGTGGCATCTTCCATGTCTATGCCTCTTCTTCCCTTCTTGAACAAAGAGCTTCACTATCTCTCCCTCCCTTGCCAGTAAGATAGGATGTAATTCTCAGCGTTTACTGAAGCTGGTATTCATATGCCTCGTAGAACCAAAGAAGCAATCTCTTTTTTTACTTGGATGCAGAGGTTTTTTATTTACGACCTTTTGTTTAATATTGTACACTATTGTCTGTTTCTGTTCACCATCGACACAATGCCTTTGATCTCTGTTCTTAACCATGCTCTTCTTTTTATCTTTCACGTTCCTTGGTTGGGAGGGAGGGATTTTCTTTTATGGTTTTTAAAATATTAATATTTTTCGTCTTATTCTACTATAATGTCAATGTCGTCCCATTTGTTGCTGCAGACTCAAGTTATTGCTGCTGCAGCTGCTGGAGTGGCAGCTGAGGGGTTGTCGCCTAGAAATGCTAAGATGGAAGCAGAGAATGCTGCTCAACTTTCTGTGGCTTTGGTTGAGAATGCAATTGTGATTTTGATGCTTGTTGAAGATCATTTACGGCTACAAAGCAAACTTTATTGTGCTTCATGTTTTCCAACTACTTATGCGTCCCCACTTTCAAATGTTAATCCTGTGGGCAACCAGGCTTCAAGCACAGCGAATGGAGACACTCTAGATCCTGTATCTAATCGTAATTCTTCATCTAATGATGCAGGGGGCCTCTCTCTTGATGTATGTTTGCTGCTATATGATCATGACACAATATACATATCTGACCCACAATGAAATAACTGAAGCATATGCACTTGCTGCTGGCTTTTTATTTCCTTGTTACTTTATGTCTGTTTTTTTTTCCTTGAGCATATTTCATATAATCTCGTTTCTTATCATCTGATGTCTGCCTGAAGTGAAAATATTAC
This sequence comes from Primulina eburnea, assembly GCF_022965805.1. Lineage (NCBI taxonomy): Eukaryota > Viridiplantae > Streptophyta > Magnoliopsida > Lamiales > Gesneriaceae > Primulina > Primulina eburnea. The sequence goes on along the minus strand of NC_133101.1, from coordinate 62,429,564 downwards.
TATATCAAATGTTATACCCAAGTTTGATGGATGTTTTTCACCATGCATATTGTTTGCGCATGAGATCTTATATCATTTTCCATTGCAGTGTGTCTGCTGTTCCTTTTGATAACCGTGTATCCTGTATGCGTTTTATGTCATCTGTCACTGTATTGGTCCTAGAAGATCTTAATTTTGTATGGCATAAAGTTGTCTCATCAATTCATTTTGACACACCGCTGTCTTAACCTGAAAACTGAATTTATCTTGGTTTGAGTAGGTTCTTGCTTCAATGGCTGATGCTAATGGACAAATTTCTACCACAGTTATGGAACGACTTGCTGCTGCAGCGGCTGCAGAACCTTATGAATCAGTTTCCTGTGCATTTGTGTCATATGGAAGTTGTTTTATGGATTTGGCAGAAGGATGGAAATATAGAAGTCAATTATGGTATGGTGTTGGTCTTCCTTTGAAGACCTCAGGGTGTGGTGGGGGTGGCAGTGGATGGGAATCTTGGAAAACTGCTTTAGAGAAGGACAGTGATGGAAACTGGATTGAACTTCCATTGATAAACAAGTCAGTTGCCATGCTTCAAGCTTTGCTATTGGATGATTCTGGACTCGGTGGTGGTCTTGGTATTGGTGGAGGATCTGGTACTGGGATGGGAGGAATGTCAGTGCTTTATCAGCTTTTAGACAGTGACCAACCATTCCTATGTATGTTGCGGATGGTGCTTGTCTCACTGAGGGAGGGTGATACTGGTGAAGACAATTTGCTCATGAGGCATTTAGACAGGTCACCAAATGGTGTTGGTCGTCAAACTAGCAGTGCTACATCTTTTGATGCGACTTCTAGATTATCAACTAGAAAACCACGATCTTCTCTGCTTTGGAGGTATTATCTGTTTTACCCATTCCAATCAATTCGAATATATATTATTCTTCCCATTTCTTAACCATCGATACATTCATTGTGGGAGGTGTGTTATTTGTGCCAATACAAACCCAGCTGTGGCAATGAATTTTCTTCATATTTTTTTATCCTCTGATGGTTATACTTGTTTCTTCACAAAATCTTAGCTTCATATCCATGGGACCTGCCAAACATTTTGATGTTCACTTTCCATCTGATCTCACATAAGGAACTTTTGTTGATTTGACAGCATGTTTTCAGATTCCATGTCAATAATCTTCTTCATAGTCTTCTGAATCATCGTTTCATACTTTCATACATTTCATCTTTCCTGGACTAAAGCTTTATGAGAAGGATGGTAACTGTCCCATGAGTAACAAACGTAATAGTGCTCCACTCAACTGGGAAAATTGTTTGAAGCTTTTCTTTGTATATTTGAACTAAGAAACTAACATGGGTTCAATGTACAGCGTATTGTCCCCTGTCCTGAACACGCCAATTTCTGAGTCAAAGAGGCAGCGAGTCTTGGTTGCATCATGTGTTTTATATTCTGAGGTCAGATTTGTACTATCGTTAGGTTACTTCTGTTGCCATTAACAATTATATATTCCTTGCACTGTATCGGTCCTGAATTATGAATTCGAGTGTAAATATATCGAGCTTGAGTTTGAACTCAACTCTGACAAATATGAGCTTGAGCTCAAAATGGAAGAGCTTGAGATCAACTTATGATTTTAAATTGTATTTACAAAATTGATTAATGAACATGTTTGCGAGCCAAGATAACAAGTTTGACATGTGAGATTGAGATTGAGCTTATAACTGTTCACGAGCTCCTGATTAAAATTGGTGCTACTATGTGTATTCAGTAATAATATTATGTATAACATTTAAAATATTCATTTTTCTTTTAGACATATTAAAATATATTTTAAAGTTTGTTTTGCGCTTGCGAGCTTGTGAATAAATCGAGTTTGTCCTCGAAAAATCTTATACTCGATTGAGGTTGAATCACTCCTGCTCAACGGGCTTGTTAATTAGCTCTTCTCACCTTACTCTCCTATTATGCATGAAGCTATATAAGTTTCATGAACAACCACTATTATAACTACTTATGCTCTGTTTTATTGATGTTGCAGGTATGGCATGCTATTGGAAAGGACCGAAATCCTCTGCGAAAGCATTACTTGGAGGCCATTTTACCTCCATTTGTTGCTGTTCTCAGAAGGTGGCGGCCACTTTTGGCTGGAATTCATGAACTTGCGACTGCAGATGGTATAAATCCCCTTGTTGTTGATGATCGTGCCTTGGCTGCAGATGCTTTGCCTGTTGAGGTTACTGATCCAGTTTCCTTTGAACAAAGTTCTTTTGTCCATATTTTATTGCATAGCAGTTTATCTCAAGAGATGAAGTTAGCTTCTTCTGTCCAAACAAATAAAACTGAATGATCCCAAATGAACCACCATGTTCCATGACATTTTCACCGTACTTAGCCAAATATTTTAGGTCACATTGAATAGATTACACTTCAATCATTTGGTTGAGAACATTTTGGCTCCACCATTAAGTTCGGTCATTTATTTATATTACGAGCTTGGTATTTCTACGCCTTATCATCTGCAACTCAAAATAGTTTTTTTACGCACTTATCTGAATGGCTACAATAAATATACTTTAGCTTAGCTATAGCAAGGGTCTCGGTTGAAGCTAAACCACTTGAGTCCAAATCCTTTATAAACCTGTCTTTTTTAATCACAGACGCATGCCCACAAGCCATTAGAGATTTAGAATATCGAAGTTTTGACCCAACTCTTTTTACCCTAGCATGAACCTATGGTTTCAAAAGATAATACTATGTTGGAGGCAAATTTTGTGTCCATATGGTTTAAATTAATATGTTATTTCAAGAATCAATCATACTACATGCTCTAGTTCCTTTGTATTTTTTTTCTTTTTTATGCTCTGATTAATATTGCGTTCTTCTTACTGTGGTATAAATAAGACTTGACTTGATATTTCTTAGGCTGCACTTGCTATGATATCTTCTAGCTGGGCTGCATCTTTTGCGTCACCTCCTGCTGCTATGGCATTAGCCATAATTGCTGCTGGTGCTGCTGGAAGTGAAAATAATGCTCCTCCAACTACCTCACAGCTTCGACGCGACTCATCATTGCTTGAGCGAAAGACGACAAGATTGCATACATTTTCAAGCTTTCAAAAGCCTCTGGAGACACCAAACAAATTTTCAGTTGTTCCGAAGGACAAGACTGCCGCAAAAGCAGCTGCATTGGCAGCTGCAAGAGACCTTGAGCGTAATGCAAAGATTGGTTCAGGACGAGGTCTTAGTGCTGTGGCAATGGCCACATCAGCACAGCGACGGTCTAGAACTGATATGGACCGTGTAAAGAGATGGAGTGTTTCGGAAGCAATGGGAACTGCCTGGGCAGAATGTTTGCAATCAGTTGATTCAAAATCTGTATATGCGAAGGATTTAAATGCCCTTTCCTATAAATATATTGCTGTCCTTGTGGGAAGTTTAGCTTTGGCTAGAAACATGCAAAGATCCGAGGTATTGCATTCTTTTATTGAAGGCCTATCAGTATCTTAAAGTTACAGACAACAAACACTTCAAACCTTTATTTGTGGTTTTCAGGTGGACAGGAGGTCAACTGTTGATATGATTGCTCAGCATCGCACATACACCGGCATACGTGAATGGCGCAAGCTGATTCACTGTTTGACAGAGACTAAATGTCTTTTTGGGCCTTTCAGTGACGATTTGTGCAGTCCCCAGCGTGTGGGTTTCTTATTACTAGAATTTATGTCTATCACGGTTTCTGAGTCAACTATTTCTAACTGTTAGCCTGGGTGATATTAGGTATTCTGGAAGCTAGATTCCATGGAAGGTTCTTCAAGGATGAGGAGGATTTTACGAAGGAACTACCAGGGATCAGATCATTCTGGTGCTGCTGCAAATTATGAAGACCATATTGATCAGAGGCACGAAACACATAAAGTTGTAAGTCCATCTGAAGCCTCTATCTTAGCTGCAGAAGCCATCTCAACCGAGGTAAAAAATGAGGAGGATGAGCATGATGCTTTCTATATGGATGGTAGTGAAAATGGTGAATTTCCGAAGATGTCTGGATCGGGTGAGCAGCCGCTGACTATGTTTACAGAGTCTAGAGACCCACCAGTGACTAATGATCTAGACTCGGCACCAGTCTCATCAGCCGTTGCTTCTGGTTATGTTCCTAGTGAGCATGATGAAAGAATTGTTCTCGAGCTTCCGTCTTCAATGGTCCGCCCTCTAAAGGTCCTAACAGGAACTTTTCAAGTAAGTTCTACATGCCTTAATTTTGAATCCATCATTTATATTGCATTAAAATCCCAACCCATTTCCCTGATACGAGAATGGCATATTAAATTTTTTTTGGGTCAAAAGACTTGGGACTGATGTCTTGGCACTGCTGCAATATGTTGTTGGAACCTGGAACAGTTTTGTCACCTAAGGTTGTGTTTGGTTCGATGAATTTGAATTTAATGAAGGGATTCCAAATGCTTTTAATTGTGGAGATTAAAATCCATTACATTATTATGACACACACTTAAAATGGTAATGAAGGAATTTGAAATCCGTAAAATTCCATGGGTTTTCAGACAATCATAATGAATTTAAATAATATGTTTGAAGTTTGAAATGGATTTAAATAATATGTTTGAAGTTCTTTGATTTCAAACCAATCAATCCAAACACACTTAGAATGTTGAGAAAAGGGCACCTGGAAGCAAGATAAAAACATAGTAGGTACATTTTGTTTTTAACCCATTCATCTTTGGGTCACGAGTCCTATTTTTCTTTTGGTATGGGCATTGATTTTTGGTTCCAAAATTTGCGATTTGATTGTTAGTCATGGATATGTAGGAATTCCAAGTTTTTCATCTATCGGTTGTTCATTGCATTAGGTCAAGGATTTGTGTTGAACCTGAATTCCCCTTTAAACTGTTTGTTTCCACACTGAAGATTCTGGTTTTTATCGACTAATAAGTTCCAAACATCTGTGATAACTTTTATGTCAAGGTAACTGGTAATGATAAATTTGTGAAACTGATGTATTTTGACAGATAACAAGTAGAAGAATTAACTTTTTGGTTGATCACATGGATAACGGTGCTGTGGATGACGTGTTGAACTGCAAAGGTTTGAATGAAGTTCAAGAAAAAGACCGAAGCTGGTTAATATCGTCACTTCACCAAATATATAGCAGAAGGTTATATCCTTGACACACCACTTTGACCTCCAAGCCTTTTCTCACTTTTTATTTAGCACTAAAATATAAAGTAGAATGGGATCTGTTACTACCCGCACCAGTGGTCCTATTTTTGTGATCTATGTAATTTTTTCTCTCTTACTCTTTTGCCCTTGTAACCTTTTCCCCCTTTTTAGGCTCAAGTATGTTTGGGGTTCTATGAAGAAAGAGGATACTCGTTATCCTGATTGAAGATTACCATTTCTTCTGCTCATTCTGTTGGCCAGCTTATAACTTTTCTCAAACCTGACAGTCTCTTTGTTTTCTTGCTTGTGCTCACGCTACTTACTGCAGATGTTTCATAATGTTATAATTCTGTGAAATAAAATGCAAATGAAAATGCTTAAACACTAAAAGAATGGGCAATTTCTAACCTAATATATGCCTTGTCGAGTTTTTTTATTCTCCACCAAAACACCTATTGATGTCCATGAACATAAGAGCATAGTATCACAAGCAAGGGATTTTTATTTAAAAGTCTTCTCAAAGCTGTGCAATGTTTTCTCATCCCAAGTTAAGTGTGAGAATATCTCTACAATGCTTTGGAATAAGCAGCAGTAATCAAACAAAAAAATCACTTAAATAAGACCCCATCCCAAAGCTAACATCATGCAGAATCAATTTAGACATCATCTAATAGGCTAAGCCCCCCCTCTTAACATCTTATTGAGCAAGTGCTGAACTAGTTTCTAAATCTCCGGTTATACCTGTCAATGATATTAATTTCATCATAGAATGTTTGCCTATGAAAAGATGAACTATGAGAAAAGTCCTGGCCTATAGTTGCAGCTTGTTTAAGAGCGGAAATATTGTCTTGGAAAATTTACTTCTCTCCAAGCATATCCTTGTCCAATCGATTGTTTTCTTATGTATTCTCCTATTCACGAGTATGTTGGTTTGGCTCCCAATTGCGTAAGATGGTGCCACATAAGCATATTTTTTCACCATTATATGTGAATTTTGAATTTCTATTTCTGCAGATATCTTTTGAGAAGAAGTGCTCTGGAGTTATTCATGGTTGACCAGTCAAACTACTTTTTTGATTTTGGTGTAAGCACTTTCAAATTTTCTGTGATTGCAAAGATTTTCGAATTTTATGTCTAATAATCTTAGTTTGTTGGGTTTTCATTTGAAGAGCACTGAGGGCCGACGAAATGCATATCGAGCTATTGTTCAAGCCCGTCCTCCTCATTTGAACAATATTTACCTTGCCACTCAGGTATTGACCTTGTTATGCCTTGCTTTGCCTCTTTTATAGCAGAAGTTACTGTGCTCCTCTGAGCGGGAACCCTCTTCTTTTGGATTTTCACAAACTGCTGTGTTCTTTACTGCGATTATACATACATATTTTTTATATTTAGTTGCAATGGAACAGACTCTTCCCACAAACATGGCATTGAAAGAACACCTGGTTGTGAATGTTTTGATCTTTGATTTTAGTAATGTCTTGTAGTATTTCTATACTAATATTCTTTTTTCCTATGCTCAAGAGACCTGAACAACTTTTAAAGCGAACTCAACTTACGGAACGTTGGGCTAGGTGGGAGGTCTGTTATAAATTAAGTCGTTCAGAATTTATTTGGTCTATTTCTTTGATTTTAACTTCGTAATCTACTTTTAGTAAGAGGCTGAATTGTTTGTTTGTTTGCAGCTCAGCAACTTTGAATATCTAATGCAGCTCAATACGTTGGCAGGGCGTAGTTATAATGACATTACACAGGTTTAGTGTCTGCTTGGAAATGCAGTTCTTTTATTTAATGGAGATCTTCTTATATAAATTTTAATGCTTAATTCCATATGTTTGTGCAGTATCCTGTATTCCCCTGGGTCCTTTCTGATTATAGCTCACCTAGTTTGGATCTTTCAAATCCTTCTTCTTATCGAGATCTCTCAAAGGTTATCTATAGTAGAATTTCCTTCAATTACTCATGTTTCTTTTTGTCATCTAATTATTTTGTATATATTTACAGCCCCTTGGTGCCCTGAATGAGGAGAGACTACAGAAATTCCAAGAGAGATACTCTAGTTTTGATGATCCTCTCATTCCAAAATTCCACTATGGATCACACTACTCCACAGCTGGAACAGTAAGTTCTCTCATTATAATGACTGCATAAGCCCCTTTTACCATTAACCGCTACAATTTGTTGTAGAAATCTATGGTTCTTCTGTCGCTTCTACCCATTATGGTGTATTTTCCGAAGGTCTTGGTTTAGTCCCATCCATCGCCTTTTCTTCGTCTTGATTAATAAAATTATTCTACTTAGAAATTGTATCTATAGTTTGTTGCATCTGTATGTTTCACCTTCGCTTAAATAACCTGGTTTGCAAGCTTATACCCGATTTCTATGTAGCTAATTGCAATTTTCTATGTCTATTTTCTCGAGCAGTTTTTTAATGACTGCAACACTTATATTGGTTTTACCCATTCAGAATTCTGTCATGATATGACCCAGACAAAAAAGACATTTGTAACTCACTTATGAGAGTAAAGCCACTATCCTACTCTATGTGGAATACTGTGATCTAGCCTACAGAACTAATTTATTATTGCTATCATGTGTTGACTTTATCGGAAAATAATTAAACCATATATTTGGTCACGTTGGTATGATTGCTTGAGGTTGTCGCAAAGAAGAGCACTCAAATTATGGCATTTGAAGTTGCTACCCATTCACATCAATCTTATCTCTGTATACCTTGGTGATTTAAGTGCAACTTCATGAGTATGAATGCATTGATTTGCTACCCTATCTGTTTTATGTTGCAGGTGCTATATTACCTCACGAGAGTAGAACCTTTTACTACTCTATCTATTCAACTTCAAGGTGGCAAGTTTGATCATGCTGATAGAATGTTTTCAGACATAAATGCAACTTGGGATGGAGTTCTGGAAGACATGAGTGATGTAAAGGAAGTGGTATGATTTATTTTCATTTTCTCTTTATTTTTCCTTACTACTGAAGTATTTGAATGTTCTACTTCTTTCTTTGATGTCCTCTGCTTCACATCTTGCAGAATGCATGTGCGCATATGGCTCTTCAAATTTAATATTGAGTTATTTATTTTCCTGGGTTTAGGTTCCCGAACTATTCTATCTTCCAGAAATCCTAAGCAATGAAAACTCAATCGACTTTGGTACGACACAGCTAGGAGAAAAGCTTGGTAATGCATTTAAATTGCTTGCTTGCAATACAGAAGTGGAGCTATATCTATAGGTCTTTGATAGTTCTATTTTGCCTCCTCACAGTTTAAGGTCCGGTTCGGCTTCCTCAGTGGGCAGAAAACCCAGTTGATTTTATCCATAAACATCGGATGTCACTTGAGAGTGAGCATGTCTCAGCTCATTTGCATGAGTGGATTGATCTTATATTTGGGTGAGATATTTTCGAAATGTAGATTTATGTATGTGTTCCCTCTAGTGTAAATAGATGAATATTAATGTGTACAATTTCTGAATTTGGTTTCCACAATTCTAAATATTTAGGTATAAGCAACGTGGAAAAGAAGCTATCCAGGCTAATAATGTCTTCTTCTATATCACATATGAAGGAGCTGTAGATATTGATAAAATATCTGATCCAGTAAGTATGCTTTATGTTTACTTTTGTTGCTTTAGTTTTAATCATGCATGTCATCTGGATTGCATTTATATATATTTCAAATTTTAAGGTACAACAGCGTTCCACCCAAGATCAGATTGCTTACTTTGGTCAAACCCCATCACAGCTTCTAACTGTACCTCATGTGAAAAGGATGGCACTGGCAGATGCCCTTCACATGCAGGTATTCCTAGTTTTTATGTTTTACTTTTTTTTTTGTATATGTAGTCTTTAGTTTTCTTTTTTAAATTAAACGTCCGGTATTGAAAACCACAAAATGTACGGGGAACGGAGCTAAATTAAAGACCTCCCACTCCCTCTCCTGCAGCCATATATTGCTAGACTGTTTTGTCCTACATTATTTATGTGGTGCTGTGATTTGGATTCAATTGCTATGGCGATGCGAATAAAATTGTCAGAAATATGGCGATGCGAATAAAATTGTCAGAAATATGAATTAAGGTTGTTGAATTGTGTACCACCAATTCAACATCTAGGCATCTTTTATTAGTTTGATGATACTTCCTCTAGTGGATTAACTAAGATGTGTTCGGATACCCGAACATCAATATCCATTGTTTTTCTTGAGAAATAGAAGGGTTTCATATTTAATACTCCCATTCTTATCATTGTTGTCAGAGTCACGTTCTTCTGAATCAGCACCTTTATGCAAATACATTTAATTTTCCTTTAGAGAACATACAGTTAGAGTAGGATGCCAGACTTTCAATGCCTATAAAACTTTATTATGTTTACAACATGATAATAAGAATTATTGACATGTAGGTTTAACTTCAACGCAACATTAAAGTCATTTACGGCTTATAAAAATTATATATGATTTTAGAAAGTATAGTAATGTGAGTGGTAACTGTTTTTGATCCATGTATAGAATTGGATTTGTTTGCAACATACCACAAAGGCATTATGATATCTGCTTTTGTTACAGACCATTTTCCGGAATCCTAGAGACGTTAAGCCATATGTTGTTCCCTATTCCGAACGCTGCAATCTGCCTGCTTCAGCCATTCGTGCTTCGTCCGACTCTCTTATAATTGTTGATACAAATGTACCAGCTGCACATATAGCACAACATAAGTGGCAGCCGAATGCACCTGATGGCCAGGGGACACCTTTCCTTTTTCACCATGGAAGGCCAGGTGGGGTTGCTGGTGGTGGAGCTTTTATGCGAATGTTCAAAGGTCCGACAGCATCTGGATCAGAAGAGTTCCATTTCCCACAAGCTACTGGCATTTCCAACTTCTGGGATCCAAAGCTCTGGAATAGTTTCAATCACCTGTGATGGAGAGATTATCACTGGTGAGGATATATGCTTTCCGATATAATTTTAAATCTGATGCCCTTTTTACAAGTTCAAGTCATATGAGTTGTGTAATAAACAAAGTTATTCTCTGTATCCAATGTATCAGAAGTAAACAGATGCTAGCTTGTTTAACCTACTATGTCATGTGTGATGTATCTTTCAGGTGGCTTTTAACTTGTGATATTGAATTTCAGAGATGGCTACTCTCCTTCCATTATCTATTATTTTGGGCAGAAACTAAGTGTTGTTGATGGGCTGATTCAGATAGGTGGTGGAGATACCGATATAACTAGAAGATTCAATAGTCTGTGCTCGAGAGTGACTCACTCAGGAATGAGAGATTAAAAGATTCCATGTAGTTCAGTTATTAGTGGAATACATATAAGATGGCATGCCTTCTTCACAATCATCCCATCAACAATTATACTAGGATCATAATAATAAGATTTAATCCATGTTTCAAACTGTAAGCTATATTTGAATCTCCCATTTTCTCATCCTCTTAAACGGGTTGAATAAGTGACCACCTTTCGCTTAAACAGGTTGAATAAGTGACCACCTTTAGCTGGTGTGAAAGTTTTATATGTTTGGATGTCAAATACTTTTCTTTTTACACAAAAAATCACAATTGACCTGTTGCCTGAAAAAATTAATCTTTCTTGGTTATTTCCGTGAATGTTCATACTTCTGGTACAATAATCATTGGTGTCTGGACCCTGGAAAAATATGCTTTGTGTCATAAGAAGTTGCTTTGCACAGTATATGACTTTTGTTTGTTGTCTTCTTTATATATGAATTTTTATGTAAACTTCTCACTGCTACTTTAGATTCTAACTTATTGGAAATGATGGTTGATTTGTCATTAGTTTGTAATGACTTTACAATGTTGACCTTTTATTTTAGGGGGGCATGTAGATAACAGTGTGAGGCTGATATCAGCTGATGGAGCAAAAACTATTGAAATAGCCAGAGGGCATTGCGCTCCTGTGACTTGCCTAGATTTATCTTCTGATAGCAACTATCTTGTCACTGGATCTCGAGATGCAACAGTTCTACTCTGGAGAATACATCGAGCATCCAGTTCCCGTTCCAGTACATCACAAGAGCCTTCCACTAATCCAGGCACACCCAAATCCCCTGGCGTTCGCGCGGCTGCCAACAACTTAGCAGAAAATAGTAGGGGGCACCGTATTCAGGGTCCCATCCATGTCCTCAGGGGTCATCTAGGGGAAATAACATCTTGCAGTGTCAGTTCTGACCTTGGAATTGTAGCTTCATGCTCCAAATCATCGGATCTCTTGATTCATTCGATAAGACGAGGTCGGTTGGTTAGAAGACTAGTTGGTGTGGAAGCACATTCTGTATGCATATCATCCGATGGAGTCATAATTGCTTGGAATAGATATTTTTGTACTCTCAGAACTTTTACTCCTAATGGAAGTCTGATTGCTAAAAAGCAACTTCCGCTCCTGTCAAGCGTTAGTTGTATAGAGGTTTCTGTTGATGGACGCAGTGCTTTGGTTGGAATAAACCCATCTTTGGAAAATGATCAAGGCGCTGATTACAGCCAGCTTATGACATCGAAAGAATCAAGTGGTGTAGATAATGAATTAAATAAAGGCGACAGACTTGATGTGCCATTTCCTTCTATTTGCTTCTTCGATCTCTACACTCTAAAGGTGGGGTAAAATAAGTGTGAATTTATAAAACAAATACTGTTGTCATTTGTATTTATGTTCGTTTCAAGCACGTACACTGTTTTGAGAACCATTTGGCTTCCAACTCACCAAATTTTCTGTCTTATTCATTTTTTGTTATTGTTTCTTACAATTAGAAATCCTCTTCCCGCAGGTCTTTCATGTATTGAAACTAGCAGAAGGACAATATATTACTACCTTTGCTTTGAACGAGGATAACACAAACCTTTTGGTGTCAACAGCTGATAAACAGTTGATAATATATACAGATCCTGCTGTGAGTTACATCTATTATATATTGTTTAATTATTTATGAATTTGAATTTGATCATAGATTCACATTTTCTCTACTATGAAAATACCTGAATTTATTGTACTAGCCTCTTTTTGCTTTTTTGTGTTAGGAAAGAATGGAAGTGCATTCCATTGAGTCTTTTTTATGCCAGCAAAAATAATTACATTGCAAATCAATATCCATGTCGATCTTTTGGTTCAGTTCATCTATCCAGAAAATACCTGGGAAGAAAGCAAGAAACTGGATTCTCACGATTTTTCGAATGTGTCAAAACGTGAAAGAAAAAAATATCAGTTACTTTAAAGCTTTATCTTTGCTTTATTTTGAGGGCAAAAATTATTGAGCATGGAGTTTTTAATGCATTGAAAGTTCGGGAATGGTGCACTACTCTGGCTAGTATTTATATTCTGTCTACTATTTTTTAAAAAGAAAAATACGTTGTTTTCGCTGCTTGCAGTTGAGCTTGAAGGTCGTAGATCACATGCTCAAGCTGGGTTGGGAAGGTGATGGACTGAGCCCTCTCATCAACTGAAAGTCCCACGGTAATAGATTTCATCTTCGGGAAGGAGTTGTAGTTCAACACCCAATCGCCACTTGTGGTGCGGCAATTGTATTGCGGGCTATGCGTTCTTAAATAGACTTCCCTGTTTTACACAGAAGTTTCCTGAATAGCTATTTTGAAGGGAGAGCCAAAAATAACACGATTGTATTTACTAGTGTATACTATTTTTTAAAAAATGGGTTAAGAAAGTTTTGTTTGCATTAGGCTGACCCTCATACTGTGTATTATAATTAACTTTTTCAAGGTGATGTATAAATTTTTTTGATTCGTATGTTAAAGCCAGTCTTTCCAATGAATTTATCAACTTAAACCTTGATTTTGTAACGTTTTCCTGCGGAAATTATTCTATAGTAAATTTCTGAATTTAAACTTCTTTAATTTTCTGACATGTTTTGGTGTTTTTTTCTATTTATATACTGCACATGCACCATTTTGTAATTAAAGATTAAATGATCTCCAAAATTAACACCTTATACGAGGATGCAGGATATTGCTCTACTTCGTTATGCATTACTCCTGTTTGGATATCGTCAACTTGATATTTAATTTCAAATCATTCCATTTCATTATTTATTATTTATTATAATTATTTATTTTTTTGTCGATGGTTATAATAAATTTCAAATCTGTTAGGAATTTAAAATATTTATATGGGTGCGCTCTCATTGATAATAATAATATAATATTTTTCAAAAAAATAAAAAATATTATCATAATATAATCGAATCGTGTCGAGAATTTCATCGAGCAGAGATTATAATTTTAAATTGAATAGTATTGGGTCCAAGCCCGCTCGCTGATGCATTTAAAAAAATAGCTACGATTTTAGAAGTTAAATTAAATTATTAACTATTTCATTTAAATAAAAAATTTACATAGAAAAATATTATAATAATAATTCAAAAAAAATTATATAAAATAAAATAGAGTTTATCATCATTTTCTTATATTCAGCCTAAACTTGAAAAAGTGAATGTAAAACATTGATATGGCCGAGATAGACATGACTTATCATAGAAAGGAAATCACGTCTAATGTATATTCATTGATGCAAATTGTTTTTATTCATTAAATATTATTTGTTTATGATTTTTATATTTATAACTAAAAAAATATTTCAACTAGGAAAAAATTAATTGATGTTAAATAGAGTTTGAGAAGTTTATTTGGCAGTTTAATGAGATAATGATTTGATATGTTAATTTTGTTTGGATTGTTTGGATTAATCATTTAACTTTTAATAATTATTTACATTGTTCGTTGTATTTGTGATCATCATAACTTAAAAATAGACTTGTCTTGTCCAAATTTAATATGTTATTAGAGAACATCCATGAATTTTAAAAAATGTTTATCGGTTCCCAACACTTGCAAGGTAAAAGATCGAAAAAAAATTTCTCCATTCTCATCGACACAAAATTGGTAGCATGATTACACTTGTCTTGTCCAGATTTAATATGTTATTAGAGAACATCCATGAATTTTAAAAAATGTTTATCGGTTCCCAACACTTGCAAGATAAAAGATCGAAAAAAATTTCTCCATTCTCATCGACACAAAATTAGTAGCAAGATTACAGTCACATTATTTTTAAACTTCTGTTCTATTTCAAAGAATACAAACACAAAGTAGTAATTATTATTTAATATTATCTTTTCAATGTATACCTTTTTGTAATATATTTTATCTGATTTAATTTAGATAGTAGCAATATTAATTAATATTATTATGTACGTTTTTTTAGTGAGATTGTATTTTAAAACGATTAATATTTATTTATTTATTTTGGATTTAATTTAGATAGTAGCAATATTAATTAATATATTATGTACGTTTTTTTAGTGAGTTTGTATTTTAAAACGATTTTAAAATAATATTTATTTATTTATTTTGGATAAAATAAATATAATATTTCAACACTAAGTTTAAAAGCCCATCCATTTTATATAAAAAATAAATACATTTACATTCCTTGCAATACCCCGACATGAACGAACCTCAAGCTGGGGCGAGTGTTGTGCGCCACATTTGCGAAGCCTAAAGTCAATTTCTAGGAAGGCGTCTGGTGAAATTTCGATCCCGACTCATTTTCTGCTTATTTACGAACCAATACCTGCCCTGGAATGTGCTATTTGAAAGAAGTAATTGAAAGCATAAGCACGATCTTCTCCAGTCTAGGCAATTCACAGCAAAACTCTAGCAATAGAACCGATCGTCCCATGGACGGAGAAGGCGGTGTTTCGAATGGGAACGAACGGGCCGCGTACAAATTGAAGGGTTTTTTCGATTTGGCCAAGGAGGAGATCGCCAAGGCCGTTCGAGCTGAAGAGTGGGGTTTACTTGACGACGCCGTGTTGCATTACCATAATGCTCAGAAAATACTCAGTGAAGCTATTTCAACGCCTATTCCTTATTACATATCGTCTAGGTAATAAAGAGATCGTTTTTAATTGTGCCTAATGCCAATACTAGATGAATTTTCACCATTTTTGGGTCTCTGTGTATGTAGTCCGTTTGGTTGTCATATCGATGATCAAGTCTACGATTGATAACAATAATTTAGAAGAATTAAATCTCTTCAAAATGACAGATATTTACAGTAAGGCTGCGTTTGGTTTGAAGGATAGGATAAACTAATGATTAGTACGTAAATGATAAAGAAAATGATTGTGGTAGGATTGTAATATATGGTGTAAAATAATATTATGTTTGGTAAGATTTTTAAGTGTAGGATAATTTTGAATTTTTTGATGAACAGACGAAATTGTCCTTCCCCCGGAAAAGATCGGTGGGTGAGTCGGCCGGAGACGGCTGCCGGAAATTACCGACGGATTTTGAAAAAACCGTCGCTAATAGCGACTGTTTTCCTGAGAAACTGTCGCCGATCTTGTTTTGAATTATTTTAATTACTAAAAATTTGACATTTTGCGACGGTTTATAATAAAACCGTCGCTATTTGCGACGGATTTTTTGCAAACCGTCGCTAACCCGGCTGTCGGCCGGTGTTCTGCCGGCAATCGGCAGTTCGTCGCCGGTCTGCCGTGCTCGGCCGCGGTCGGCGGTCCGTCGGTGGTCGGCCGGCGGCGGCCGTGGAGGCGGCGGTCGGTGGCGGGAAGTGGTGGTGAGTTTGAATTTAGGAGAAGGGTAAAATTGGAAAAATAAGAGGTATTAAGAGTGGGATAAATAATCCTAGGGGGTGAGGAGGTATTATTTTAACCTACCTAATATAACCTAATCATTCATAGGAGGGATTGAGTTGGTTTAATAATCACACGAACCAAACAGCTGACTAGGTAGGATAAAATAATCAATACAGGCTAATCACCCGAACCAAACGCAACCTAAGTGTACTTGTTGAATTTTAATAATGTATAAAATACGAGGATCATCCTTACATTGATTGATAAGTTAAAATTTTAACACAATTATTTTGTTTAAGTAAAAGTAAAACGATAAATAAATTAATTTATTAACTAAATCGATATTGAAATAAAATGACGAAACAAATGTAATATAAACTAAAATAATACACAAACAATTGTTAGGATTTCGATTCACTTACTAGAATTTCAATTCATAAATTATGCTTTTAACGAGATCCTTTAATCTGTCAATATACTATGTCGAACTTTGTTTTTTTTTTTTGATAAGAAACAAATTTTATTAATTTAGGGATTAATTACATCATATGTACGGACTGAGTAATCCGCAACATTCCTACACTACCACAAAGTTTTGAACCTGTTTAATCACACCAAACACAAAAAAAAAACTCAAGACCATACAAATTTCCAGTCCCTATAGAGATCGGAGGCCCTTAGATGTTGATTCTGAGTAAGATTGACCGTCGAACTTTGTTAATCTAACTCTGTCGAGCTATATTAATATAATTCAACAATATGCAATAACCAAGTGTTATTGTATTATTTAAAAATTACAATAACATTAACGAACCGTGGAATCCTTTAGCTTTCGACATATTGGACTATGACTATCAACATGTATCTAGCCTCATATGTCTGTGCAAGTTGTAAATCTATGAGTTCTGTTACCTTATCATATTACAAAATCTCATTTCGGTCTCAATCATAACATATAAAAAAACTTCGAAGTAGATCATGCTCCAAAGATGCAATAAAAACGATAACTTATTCAAATATACTTAGAAACAAAATTCAATCTTAAAAAAAAATCAAAACATAATTGTTTGGGAGCAGTATCCCCTTAGTCCCAACAAATAGAAAAGAGAAAACGTTGTGTGAAGCTCTCGTTCTTGGCTTGTTCTCTTGTTCTTCCTCAGTCTCTTTATCTCCTCCGGTGTGGCTCTCTTCATCTGCGGCTTTTGCTGAAGGTGGTGGCTGATCTCTTTTTGTTATTTTTTTTCCCTTTTATATGGTCTCAAGAGTCATATTTTCTTTCCTTCTTGGCCAAAAAAATCCGCGCAGATCTTTTTTCATAATTTTGTCGCACTGGACGGTCATTTTTGACGATTTACTCGACCCTACCCCTGCTGGAAGTGCCCGCAAGGGTCGATCCAACGGCTCGGATTTTTCCGAGTCAATTTTTTTTTTTTACATGGAGGTGGGCCCAGATCACTCATGTGGAGTGATCCGGGCCGTTCATTGCCCGTGCAGGCCGGGCCGTTCACGGGCAGGGTGAAACAATCCATTTTTGACCGCCTTAGCGCTAAAATAACGGCCCAGCGCGAGACGCACTGTTCATTTTTTTTTCCTTCAGTTCCCGCTGGGTTTTTACCCGCCCTAACGCGACATGTTCTATCCCAGTTTAATGTTTTCTTTAATTCGTGGTGGGCCATATTTTTTCGTGGCCCTAACACGACATCTGCTGCCTATCTTGCTACCCAGTTTTGCATCCACCATCTTGAATTCGTTTTTTTGACACTTTTGCCAATAAAATAACAAATTCAAGTGAATAGTGACTTATATACATAAATTATTAATTATGAAATAAAAGAACAAAATACAGACGCGACACAACAAAACCATGCAACAACGGACTCAAAACGACGCACTCAGACACGTAAAATCGACATATATCAACTGTTTAGGAGGAACATGAATTTTTCATTTGTTATGCAACAATTGATCTATTATAAGTATTTAAGTATTTATGTCAGGTAGTTCGGCATTTTGCGTGGTGGCATTTGATTCCTTTGTAGCTTGAGGAGAGTCATGATATATATCAGGTGTAACATCCTTCTTATGTGGCAGTAATTGATGTTCTAAAGTTCATTGGTATTGGAATGTGCTAATTTGACACGAGTTGATAGTGTTCTGAGTCAACCTATAGAATGACATTCTCTGCTTTTGTATATGATTGGGGATAATGTCATATCCGGGACTCCTTGTCAGATGACTTGAATACTTCATTGTTGATTCTTTAACATGTCGGTAGTTTTGGATGTATTACGGACAATGCGGTGCATGTTTGCCTTTTGCTGTCAATTTCTTAAATTTTCAACAGTGAACTGGAGAAGGTTAAATCTTATCGTCAAAAGGTGTCAAAATGGCAGGGCCAAGTAGCAGAGCGATTACGAACTCTATCTCGGAGAACAGGTCTGTCCCCTCTTGCATCTTTTTTTCCCAAAAGAACTTCTGCCATGGATTTTAAAGAAATGTGATTAAAGAGATACACAGTCTTTTTCTTTGTTAATTCTCCTCTTTTCCTCTCACTTATATCAGGTGGATCTTCAGAAAACAAGGTATGGACTGCTCTATGTGAAGTGTAAGTTTAGTCTTTATTTGGTTATTGTTATGCCCTTCAAGCTCTTAAATTTGGCACATCTTCTGTTGACGTCACTTGTTTTGGCTTATGGCCATTATAGTTGACTTTTGTATTCCAATAATCTTCCTAGAGTAAGAAACCGTGAAAATTTGGATAATTGAGTAAATTCGACCTGCAAATAAGGTTGAGCTATGTGATTCATATAACCATTTTCTAAAAATGTTAACAAAAATAACAAGCAATCATCCAAGCACGTGACTTAATTTATTTCTTATTTCTAACCTATATTTTCTTAGGGTAACTTGCCTAAAGCCCAAGCTGTGGCAGTCACTTCTACTAGTTCACATCTTAAAAAAGGGGAAGTACAAAAATCTTCTGGCAATAGCAGAGGCAGTTCTGCTGTTAGGAGTCACAGTGGTAAGGTAACAACTTCAAGACTTGTCCAGGAATCTGGCAATGGCTATGATGATAAGCTTGTGGAAATGATTAATTCGGTGATTGTTGAGCAAGGCCCATCAGTTAAATGGGAAGATATTGGTTAGCTGGTCATTTCTTCCTTATTATATAATTGTTTATTTGAATGGACAAAATTATGTTATTTTTATTTATGATACTTTGCTGCAGCTGGGCTTGAAACGGCAAAACAAGCACTATGGGAAATGGTTATTCTACCAACTAAAAGAAGAGATCTATTTACTGGACTTCGGAAACCTGCCAAGGGTAATATATGGGAAACGAACTTCCTTTCCCATTTGTACGACTATAGAAGTTTGATGAAAAGTTGAAAGACTCCATTATTTTGACAGGTTTGCTTCTCTTTGGACCACCTGGAACTGGGAAGACTTTGCTTGCCAAAGCAGTTGCTTCAGAGTCAGAAGCGACATTTTTCAATGTTTCTGCTTCCTCCCTTACTTCGAAGTGGGTATGTGTACTGCACCTGCGATTACTGCCCCACTCTGTATCTTCTCTGCAGACTGTCGTAGAGGTGGATGTATCCTCTTGACTTCTAACAGTTGAAATTATCGCATATTTGCTTGAAATGTCAGGTGGGAGAAGGTGAAAAGCTTGTTCGAACACTTTTTTTGGTTGCCATATCCAGACAGCCATCAGTGATTTTTATCGACGAGGTATTGTACCATGGTGAAAGAACTGTCAAATTCTTAGCATATTTACTCACTTTTGGCTCCAACCTTTGCGCTGAATGTATAATTGTATATGTTGCCGTTTATTAAAAAAGAGAGTAAACCCCTGGGAAAAAAGGCAGGAAATGTCACAAGTGAAATTTAAGTTATATAATGACCTGGAGAGATAATTGCTAGTAGTATGTCTAATAGTGAAGTGTCACCTTCATTTAAAAGAAAACAAACTAAAAATGAAACAAATTATTGTAGCATGAATACTTCCTAATATTCTCTTTCTATGTAATACTATTTGATGGTGGTATTCTTCCACCATTTTTGTTTAGCAGCCACTGATATGTTCTTTTCACAACACTGGCACACCTTCTGTGATACAGATAGATAGTATCATGTCAAGTAGGACCGCTAATGAGAATGAAGCAAGTAGAAGATTGAAGTCAGAGTTTTTAATTCAGTTCGACGGAGTGACATCAAGTTCTGATGATTTAGTTACTGTCATTGGTAAGATTTATTTTCAACACCATCACTAGATCATCTAGAAGTGTTTATGTTTAATTAGGAAAGAAATTACATACCAGACTAGCTGCATACTGTTTTCTTTGAAGGGTTTGGGATAAACTCTAATATAATGTTGGAAGTCCAAAATATTCACAAAATAAACAACTCTTATAACCACTTTCTTATATTAGGAAATCAGCTAGTGTAGGAAAAGTAAATACTAAGGTATGCTAGTTAAATTGTGAATTTGAAATCCGGACATGGGCTTCAATTTCTCACAAAATTCTAGCACTGAAACTACTGCAGTTTGTGTTATATAGGCTGAAATTGGTGTTCAAATATGCAAAAGTTCTGATATAGATAATGTATTATAGAATAAAACAGGTATTGGGGATGAGTATTTGTTGAATTTCCTAATCAATAATAAGCTGATAAATTCACAATCTCTCTGAAACAAGGCAGATTATAAGTTAAATTGCATTGCATTTCTTTTCTTGTAGACATTCTTTATCATTGCAGGTGCAACCAATAAACCCCAAGAGTTGGATGACGCAGTTCTTAGAAGACTGGTTAGTATGTTGCCATGTGCATAATCCTCATGACATATATATATATAAGTTAGAATATTCTTAAAACTGATTTCCCTATTCCCAGTTAATTAGTCATAGATTCTTGTAACTCTATATAATAAAAAGAATTCCGAGTCTAGTTATGTATTCAAGCTGTAATGCAGCATTTTCTCGGTCCAAAATTTTCAGAAATATTATTGTATTAGCTTCCTGTTATTCTGAAAGGAATGAGGAAAGACCTAGTCATGTCGGGCACGTTTGAAATTTAAATAGGTCATATACTTGTATTTTTGGGCACTTAATCTGAGGGCTAACTTAAACTTCCATGAGGCTCGTGAACAAACTTGGATTTCCTGTCGATCCCCCCTCTGAGGTGGACATCAATTGATTGCTGTTTTATCTATGTATTTATTGTTATAAAGCATCTGAGAAGGGTATGGAACGTTTTATTCAAAGATAAATTTATATAGCTTGCAGGACTTTGATAGAACTATTTTTATATTTATTGTCATGACCTTGCCACAGGTGAAGCGGATACACATTCCTTTGCCAAATGAAACTGCTAGAAGAGTTCTTTTGAAACACAAGCTCAAAGGCAATGCATTTTCTATGCCAGGTTAGAATCATGAGCTCAGCTAGTTGGATTTGTTTTACTTCATTTGTGTACCCTTTGCAACTAGTGCAAGCGAAATTTTTACTGCATTTAACACTCTTACATGTCCTTTGGCTACAGAGAGAGATTTAGAGAGACTTGTGACAGATACAGATGGTGAGATATTTTTTTCTTTTTCTGACTATTCTTACATTCATGAATCTTGGTTTGGATCCAGAATCCCAGATGTGATCCATTTCCATGTAGTCTGATTTAAACTTATGATTAGCTCTATTTACAGGGTATTCTGGAAGCGACCTACAAGCTTTGTGTGAGGAAGCTGCGATGATGCCAATCAGAGAACTTGGTTCAGACATTCTTACGGTTCAGGCGTATCAGGTAGGCCGTCTGTGTTGTAGTCTTTTTTTTATGTTCTGAACCTTCCCACTAGTTTTAATTAAAGTAGAATAAGAGTTTACATGTTATCCAATAAAAAAGATGTGTATTCCTTCCATATAGAAATGACATCTCTTATTTTACTATTTTGAAAAGATTTATTTGAGCATTTGTTTTCTTTCAACGTTTAGTATTAACTTATGTCTGATCATTAACATGTGTCAATTATTAAACTAATTTTGTCAATGATTTTATTATTTATACAACTTTGAAAGTACATTTATCTTTTAATTGACATGGACAAAGTAAATATCTTATTGGTAAAATGGGTACACTGAAAATTTTTAAGTAATAATTACTAAAGTATTTTTTTTTATGAAAAGGCTTCTAGATTTCAAATTTTACTTTCCAAAGAAATTTAATGTTTTGCTAAAAATAGCTACTTTTTAGATATTGTATATCCATTCAATCATAGTTTAATGTAAAATAAAGTGCAGATTATGTTAACTGTATTGTGTAAATAATTCTTTCAGAATTATGAATCCTAAATATATTTGATAGTTTTTAGGGGTTCAACTGAGAAATTAATGAGCTGGATGAAGTAAATTATTATTAATTTATAAATAAATATTACATATATTAATTTTTATATGAGGGTAAAAATGATTTGATTTGTTTTAATAAGATACATTCGAAAATTCACTGGATTAGAATTTTTTTGCCCTTTCTGAAATGAGCTGATAGATTTATGGTGCTGAACTTTGTCTTCCCTCCTTTTATGTGCATCATTGCTTGTTATGCTCTCTAGAAACCACGGACCTCAAACATTGGAGTCTTGATATACAGTAAATATGCAAAAGTGTAGCCAGATGATATAGCTGGGAATATCGAATATGGATTAACACGAAACCGGGATCTGTGTGTATGAGATGTGCAGGTAAGGCGATTGAGATATGGAGATTTTCAAAAGGCAATGAGCATAATTAGACCTAGCTTACAGAAAAAGAAGTGGCAAGAGCTTGAGCAGTGGAATCGAGAGTTTGGCTCCAACTAAATCAAACAAGTGACTTTGTATTTTCCATAAATTAAGGTTCTTACACAGTTAATACTATTATTATTATCATGTGTTGAAAAGTATATATATATATATATATATATATATATATATATATATATATATATATATATATATATATATATATATATTCAGTCCATGTCTAGAAAACGTACGATCTCATGAATTTGTCCCTAACGACTTTGTGGGATACAAAATATGATTGCAATCCAAAGCATGCAAGACTTGTTTGATATTTGTAGAAGATCGTGTACTGCTGTATTCAGGTAATCTTTCTAAAAGATAAAAAAAAAATTATGAACTTTTTTTTTTATAAAATTTGTGAAAGAAACGATGGTAATAATTTTTTAAGCATTTGTAAACACTACATGACTACGCCATGTCATATTTGATTTCAATCTAGGAAAACAATATTCTCGTTATTTTTTTGTATTCCTAGCTATTATTAATTTATTTCATATTAATTGTTTATTACTATTCATATTATCGATATTATTATTTCTTTTTTCCTTATTAATTAATGATCACCATGTAATTGATTTATTTGTTATGTGTATAAATTAATAATAATATTTAAAAAAATAAAATAAAGTTTCATATATTGTATTAACGATTTTAAAAATATGATATATAGGAAATTTTGAAAGAAAAAAAAAAGAGGGGTGTCACGTTAAAGATTTTCAAGAGCCAATAATCCAGACCGGCCGGCTCCTCAGCAAAAGCAGTCCAGACCCCGGTTTATCGTGGTCACAATTTTGTTTATTTTAGTAAAAGAAAAAGCAAACAATAATAATAATAACTTAGCATCCAGTGAGCAGAGCTGAAGGAAGCCAAAGGAATCAGTCGAACCGCTGTGTCGGTTTCCATTGGAGGATGATTTTTTGGTTTTGTTTTCGAAGATGTATTTCAAATGGCGCGTATCGTTCTCCTTTTCCTTTTATCATGTGTTGTGAAGATTTTCCAGTGAAGTTTTTTTTATCAAACAGCTTCGGCTCCATTTCCAGTTTGTCGTATTTCTGATTTTGTTTTGAATTACCTGTTGATTTCTAGTCGGTGACGCTTCACACGAATTTGGGCGACATCAAGTGTAAGATCTTCTGATTTCCCCCTGCATGCCTTTTTTTTCGTACGTGATATCTTAGCTGCATGAGGAACTGAAGTCACCAAAAGTAGCAAGATTCTTTGATTTAGACTAATATTTTCTTTATTACTTATTATATTGGACGTTCAAAATCCTCTCCTCATGACCAGCAGTGGAGCTGATCTTGCTCATTTGAGAGTCATTACCTTTAAGTGGTCTGAACTCTGAAGCGCACATGACACAACCGAATAAACCGAACCCCATCCCATGTATTTGTTGTTTTGCGGTTGGAATTTAAATTTGACCCTAATGTTAACAGTGTTACTTGATCCAGAGAACTTATATGTTCAGACTCTGGACTGTTTATGTTATGTGTATGGACCTCTTTCCTCTCTATTAAGGTCAGTCAGTGCATGTAAACTAATGGGATGAGATGGTATGCCTTTTTCTTCATATGATTTATCAGTTCCTTTAATTTGGAAATTTTAATTGGATTTAGAAGCTATAGGGGATAGTAATTAATGACATGAGTAACCTATTAACCCAATTCCAGTAGGTTGATCTTTCCTAATCCATTTTTGCAATTCATAAATCATTCTCGTGTGCTGATATAATTTGAAGAGCATAAAGTTGATTTTGTTACATGCCCACTGACCTTGATTCTCTTGTTCTTTCGGTTTTCATCCAGCACAATGCTAGAGGTATTTTATCCATGGCTAATAGTGGCCCTAATACAAACGGAAGCCAGTTTTTCATTACATACGCCAAGCAACCTCATCTTAATGGACTATACACCATCTTCGGCAAAATGATTCATGGTTCTGAAGTTCTTTACATGATGGAAAAGGTATGTTAAAAGGTTTTGACCCCTGTTGTGCTGTTGTGTTGACCAATCATAATCAGGGATAATTTAAAATGTAATTCTAAAATATCATTTTTTATTGTTGTGTTATTAAGTTACCATTTTTTCCGGAGCCGTATTTTAATATAACGAAACATTGTTTGCTTTTTTCCCAGGCTCCGACGGGACCTGGAGATCGAGCTCTTATGGAGATCAGGCTTAATCGTGTGACAATACATGCTAATCCACTTGCTGGCTAAGTAAACTGTTCAAATACTCTGTGGTCACGGAGGTTGATCTGTTTGGAAATTCACCATATTGGCATTGATTCTCTAGAGTTCGAAGCTGTTAATAGGAACCAAGGAAGGAAAACTTAGATCCTTTAAATATTTTAAGGTTAAATCAATGGAACTTGTGTATTTTTAGCCCAGGGTATTCATTTTAAAATCCTGAACCGTCATACGTTTCACTTGATAATATATTTTGTGACGATATGTCACCTAATACACGTCATCTTATATTTAATTACTATCATGATATTGTTAGATTCCGGTAATCTACACGTCCAAACGCAGCGGAAGTTTTAGAATTTTTATTTATTTTGACAATCAAAATATGTTTGGACGCTCGTATGATTTTATCAAACATTCATAGGATGTAAAGAATGCTATACCTTTGGTGAATAAATCACGTGGCTCCAACTACACCGGTATTAGCGGACGTAGCTCTTGATAAATCCCTACGAACTTTCTTCAAGAGACTCCTTTCTTCTAATCAGGTCCACGACCAGAAGATTTGTTCCTCTTTCAAATAGCACTAGAATATTTGAAAGAAGTTTTTACGTTGAGATCAAAATTTTGAGAGAGGACTCAAAATTCTTTTCTTTGGAAAAATTGCCAAAATTTTTGGGGAGTTCTAAAGTGATTTACGTGAATCACTTTAGGGAGAGGTGGTGGAGGCTAGGGTTTGACTTTTCAACCCTTTATTTATAATTAGATTATAACCTAATTACATAATTAATATTAATGAGCTTGATTTAATTAATTGGGCTAGTCCAACTAGTTTAATTAATTTAATCAAAGTCCATTAAAACTTTAATTATTTTAATATGTTGGACTTGTACCCCTACAAGCCTATTAAACATATTATCCACCATATTTAATTTATTAATTAATCAACTCAACTTTTGAGCTTAATAAATTAAATACATTATAAATTCAACATTTGAATATATTATTTAAATTATAAATTCAACTCCTTGGATTTTTATCACCTCCAAAATTTAATATTTAATAAACCCAACATTTGAGTTTAATAAATTAAATTCTCAAATTTTATAAATTCAACTCCTTGAATTTATTATCTCCAAATTTCATAAATTCAACTTCTTGAATTTACTATATCATAAATTCAACTCATTGAATTTATTTTCTCAAAATTTAATTATCATAATATAAATTCAACTATTTGAATTTACTATATTATAATATAAATTCAACTTCTTGAATTTATTCTCTCCAAATTTCATAAATTCAACTTCTTGAATTTACTATATCATAAATTCAACTCCTTGAATTTATTTTCTCAAAATTTAATTATCATAATATAAATTCAACTCTTTGAATTTACTATATTATAATATAAATTCAACTCCTTGAATTTATTCTCTCAACGGGAACAAACGATCCAGTGTTTGTGTGACCCTCAATGGTTCAGGGATACAGCTAGCCGTGGGTTCACAACTCTTTGTGATTCAGGACATAATCCTTTATTCGGGCTTACCCTAGTTAGCCCCATTCTTTTCATCAACACCTTGATCAAGAATGTCAGAACTCATTTCTGATTGCACCCATCGGATCATGGTAAGAGCGTCTAGTAGCATCGCCCCATGATCCCCTAGGTATCACTGATAGTGCCTGCAAGAACCAGTCGATCATGATTAACGTACAGTACGGTCCCTTCATCTCATATATCCCGATCGAATCTGCAACCATTGGTTCATCGAGGGTTGCATATTAATTCGATAACTATGTGATAACTATAATAGTGGCATCGCGTGTATATTGGAGAACTCCTTCTCCAACATACATCTCATACTCTGGCCAGAGATTCCATGCACTATTGTTTCATTAGATCACATAGGATATCCACACCCGTAGGTGAGCGGTGAATCCCCGACTACAATGCACTGGCTCCTATATGTGTCGCAACTGTACCCAACCTCGCCACCTGATGACTCTCCTGGAGCCGGTAAACGAGTCAAAGCACAGCCCTAGCATATAGAGCCTCAGTGTTGTCTCGGATCGTAAGGACTAATGGTGTACAATCATAATCACGGACTTATCCTCTCGATGAATGATAACCACTTGGAAAGTCCGAGGGAGGGTTGTTCGGTATAATCATCATATGACTACCCATCTGCATGTTTGGACATCACTATGCCCTTACCAAGAAACGCAGTACACAACATCACAGATGCTAGTCTCTAGCTCAAGCGGCCTTTATCCCTGTTTTAGGCGGCTGAATCGACTAGGAACGAATTTAGAATATGCAGTGTTTACAAATGAGTTTCAACATCGAATTACGATTCATTTGTATTAAAGCATAATCAAGGACTTTATCTATGCTGTTTGCATTGGTATACAGATAAAGTATAACAAAACCATAAAAAGTTAAATTATATTAAAATAAAGATTGTATGTTTCACTTGAGTCAATAAATTCCCTAGCCAACCGTTGGCTTGCAGGGCATCTACTCTAACAGATATATTATCGTTTGAATTTTTAACTATACACAACCTAAGCTTATTTCCTCGCTAAGTCCCCGAATACCTAATATCATTCTTTATATTTTTTGTAAATTTCGTATATATGATCTTAAGACTTCGAAATAGAATGAAAATCTTGACTTAGCAAGATCATGATTTTTTCTGTTGAATTTATATATTTGTTATATTTTGTAAAACCGAATACATGTTTTTGTTACGGTAAATTAAAGTGATAATGATGATATTACGATTGAGAGATCCACATTAGTAATATTAGAATTTATTTAATTTATTGTTTTAGTTTTAAGAATATGTATAACTATAATTGATATTTTGAATATACGTATATAATTATTTGGTTTTAAAAATTTGATATATATATATATTTGTCTATTTATATACATCGTTTTAAAATTTAAAATATATTATTTTTATATTAATTAATATCTATACTATATATAAAGGTTGTGCTTAATATAAAAGTTGTGCTTAATAGAGACAAAAATGAACACTAATTTTTTCTTTCAATTTTGTAATGATGTGATACTAATATTACATTTTTGGTTTTTTTTTTATTTCAACACATACTTTTATTTTTATTTTTTTTTAAAAATTTCAACAATTCAAACTACACTTTGTAATCCATCGATATTTTGTCAAATTTCAATTTAATCTTTTCATATTATAAAAAAGATTGTAGATATACACACCACGTATGTAGGGATGGCAATTTTCCCCGTGGGTTTGGGACCCCACGGGGAAAACCCGAAACGGGGATGAGGATCCCCGATTTTTTCGGGTTCGGGTTCAGGTTCGGGGATTTTTTTAAATCCTCGATGTAGTTCGGGGCGGGTATGAGATTACTATTCTCATCTTCGAAATCTCCGAACCCGCCCCGAAAATATATTATCAATAATAAAATAATAATATTATTAGTATTCATAATATAATTTTTAAAATATTAATAATATTATTATTATTAATATTGATATTGATATTAATATTAAAATTATATATAATAATAATTGATAATAATAAGTTTTGGTTTGAGAAAATTTCCGAAACCGTTATCGTCTTGCCATATTAATATTTTTGAAACGGGGATGGGACGGAGATGGTAAGTTGATCTCCGAAGTTTCGGGTTTGGGGATTCCCCGAACCCGAAAAAACGGGGATGAGGGCGAGGATGGCATTCGAGCATGGGGATGAGAAGGGCAAACCCTCCCCCGATCCGACCCATTGTCATCCCTACACGTATGCAGAGCGAGTAGTTTATATGATGGAAGAGTACTCCAATTATTAAATTGGTCGGACCGATTGGGTAGCTATTTAGACATGTCTGTTTGATAGGTTACGAAATAAAGGCGGTTGGAGATAGCTAGGTTTTGCTGTCACTGAATGGCAAAGGACAAGAAGTTATCGACTGCCAAGGCCTCTAAGCCAAATTCGACTCCAAATGGTCCCGACAGGCTTGCCAATAGCAGCAACCGTACACAGTGCAGAAATCTGAAAACTGCTAAGGAGTTTATATCATCAGTGGCCGCGAGAATCGCCGATCAGCCGCTGCAATGCTTCGGCCCCGAAGTTTGGGGTGTGCTCACTGCCATATCAGAAAAGGCACGCCAGCGCTGCCAGGTTTGCCACTGCTCCTAAAGACTTGGTTTTTGTTGGTTCCTACTTCTTTGGTGGCATTGCAGTTTGCGACTCACTATGTCATGGATACTTGTGAGTTTTCACGCATTTTTGGTCTAGGGTTCTTTTTCGGAATGTGTTATTGTAGAATTATGCAAAGGGCTGTAACTTTGCCTTGCTTACATGGTTGAATGTAGTTAATGAGGTCTTGTTTATGGTTTATTATTGGGGAAAGGGAAAAAAACGATATTTGTAGACGATGCCACGGCTTGCATTTAGCGACTTTATGTAGAAAAAGTGTCAAATTTCCACTCTAGTTGACAGTTTAGTTTAGAAACACGTCATACATATATTAAAACAAAGGAGCTTGATATTGGGTAAAGGCTGAGATTTGGTGAATGTTTCATTTTTTTTACCATTTTTTTGTTATGCTTTTATTTCCGTTTTGCTAGAACACAATCTCCATTTGGCTGTTCACCTCAACTGGATAGGCTGTTTTAAAATTCTACGAAGCAGATATTAGAGGAGTTATGTGCTCCTTTCAGGTTTGTGGCATTTTTCAACATGTTTTTGGGTGAGGCAAACAGTTCTAGAGTTATGACATCGTCTTTGCTTGATGTAGAGAGAAATAAAATATACCATCTCTATGACATAGACCGAGATAGTATGTTTAGATTATGTGGCTTTAGTTTGTTTTATTACGGCTTCTTATATTGATTGCTGTGGTATGCTTGCGTTAGCACCACACTCTTCATACTTTTGTAGAACTTCTTGCCTCTTGGCTTTGCTGATAGTTGCATTTTATGATATTGGCTGATGCAAGTATTGGAAACAGGGTCTAAATATGCCTCTGACTTGCGATGAACACTGTATCGGTCGGTCAGTGGATGACACACATTTTCGGATTACTACACCTGCTGTAAGTGCTAATCATTGCAAGATTTATCGGAAGAAGGTTTCTGCTGCAGATACGAAACTTCCATCGGACAACTGTTTTATGTTCTTGAAAGATACTAGGTTATTCTTTCTTTAGCAAAGGCCATTCGTAGATTTTGATGTAGCAAATCTTTTGATATTTTAAATTCTTACACAGCATGAATGGTACATATTTAAATTGGGAGAAATTGAATAAAAGCGGTTCTCAAATGAAGCTGCGCCATGGAGACATAATCTCAATAGCGGTTGCTCCACATCATGGTGCGATTAGTTCAATTTATTAAATTTTGTTCTTTTGTTAGATCTTCTCTTGCCTCTTTTTGTTTCGCTTCTATGCATGGTGGAGTTTAGGTTTTATTTGGTGACTTTTCTATGTTAAGTATCTAGTATCTACAATTTGAGATCAAACGATTTTATTATTTGGGAACTTCCATCAAATTTACTTACGAACTCTGTTTTCTTGATTTTATGCAGAACATGCTTTTGCATTTGTATTTCGGGAAGTTCGGAAATCCTCTGTTGTCAATTATGGACTACTGAAGAGAAAAGCTGGTAAATTGCTTGAGAATTTCAAGCTGACTTTTTTTAAAAAAAATTCCGGGATTATAATTGCAATCTAAAGACAAGTGCAATATTTGGGGCTTGTGTGCAAGTATACTGGAATCTCTTTCTTTAATTTCTAGTGTGCATGGGCGTGGTGGTATGGAGTTTTATCTGTATATTGCTTATAGCCTAGTCATTTCTTGAAGAGGGACTTGGTATTGAGAACAAAAGGCTGAAAGGGATTGGCATAGGAGCTTTAGATGGTCCAATATTGCTTGACGATTTTCGGAGCCTTGAAAAATCGAACAAGGTATTAATATAGACTTCTAACTTTTCGTTACTGTAGTATTACATGAACTCCGATGTTTTCATCTTTTCTTTCACCTGTGGCAGCTTTTTTATACTTTTTGAGTGTTGGTTATACATTGTAGGAACTTAGGAAACTTCTGGAAGATCAAGTTGCTATAAACGGAGCTTTGCGAAGTGAAGACCGTGCATCTATTGAGAAGCATGAATCTGTATGTCTTGCTTTGCTCATTTGTTCATTCTTTTAAAGAACTTTTTATGATCATATGCCTATATTCTTTGGTTTATGGAACGACGCCTCGTCATTTAGAATTTATCTATTACTTATCTCTTTGTGAATCATGGTTTCGCGGCTTCAGAATTTATTGTTGAAATTAATTGGAATCTTATTATCTACTTTCATGCCAAGGATTATGGTGTCTAAAGCATGTGAGAATAATTCCTAAAATTATTATTCTGGGATTTAATTGCTATAATTATCGTCATTGGACGTGCAGTTTCCATTGCTGTTGTAATGTGCTTTGATGCATTTGATTGAAAACATGTTGCCTTGATGTTAAGTCAGGTTAAGCTTCTTTTTTCTGCTTCGGCGCATAAATGTTTGTGGCATACCCTGTTAACGTTAAGGCTAAGCTGCTGCTTTACCTCTTTTGTGGCATACCCTGTAGTCTGTACCTCAGCCAACATGATGAATTTGACATTATCAATGAAAATTGTTCTGCATGAACTGATTTATTTTACGTGCTGTGTGTAGTATTTTGATGGTGTTTGCTTGTGATAAGGATCAAACATGCTTTGTTTTTCAGGAAATGAGAGGGTTGCAAGAATCAATATCAAAATCTTATCTGTCTGAATTCAATATGCTGAACCAGCATTTAGAGGCTATAAAGAAGGAACTGGCGGAATTGAATAGAACATTTGCTGAACAGAGACATGAGATGGAAAACTTTAACAAAAGACTTATTGCATCTAAGCAATCATGTGTTAAAGCCAATGAAATAATTGATAGGTGAGAAATGAAATACAAGTATACTCAGGTTCAGGGTTGATGGAAAATACAAACCATTGACCATTCACAATCATTGTTCTTTAAACTGGTTGCAGCACTTTTCCTCTGGCTTTTAGCTTATGATTTGTGTAAAGTTTTACTTTAATAATAAATTTCTAAGCTTTCTACAGCATCTTATATTATTATTTGCATGAAGCTCAGATGGAGTCAAATTTTCTTGAGATATGGAGGAAACAAAATTTATATGTGTTTGCTTGGTTCAGCCAGAAGGCATCTATGTCAGAACTGAAAACTTTATTAGACGAAGAGCGTGATCAAAGAAGAAGAGAGCGGGAGAGTGATACTGCAGATTTTAATTTGTCAATCCTAAGAATTCGAGCTGAGACTGAAGAGGAAATAAAAAGAGTGTCGCATGGTGCTCTAATGCGGGAGAAAGAGCAACTGGAAACGATAAACAAACTTCAGGTAGAGAATATGGATTTTAATTTAGCTTTAGTTTCTTTCTAGAAGGACAGTTAATCATGACTTTTATTCAGGATTCAGAGAAGGAAAGGTGTTCATTGGTAGAGACTTTGAGGTCCAAATTGGTACGTTTACATCTTTCTTCCTGATTTCAGAGTTGTCTTTGCATATAATGTTGATGTGCTCTGTTAATTGCAGGAAGATACACGGCAAAAGCTGGTAGACTCTGATAATAAAGTTCGCCAGTTGGAGGGTCGAATTCATGAGGAGCTGCTTGCTTCTGCCCGGAGCAGAAAAGTATAGTGGCTTAATTCTATCTGCCGAGATATGCTGCTACCATTTTAAAAATTCCTACATGTTCCATATTCTTGCTTATGCTTTTGGTTTTGAGTTAACAGAGGGTTGAAGAAATTGAACATGACCGAAAAAGGCTAATTAAAGAACTTGATTGCGAGAAGGTAGGATATGCAGTACATTTTCTTTACTGTTTATTAACATTAACAATATGAAGTAAATGCCTGCAATGAAGCTAAGTCATCATTAATCACATTTTAGGGCAAACCGAAGTTTTATGTGTCGAACTGAGATCCTTTCGTGCTTATAGCAGGCAGCTCGGGAAGAAGCTTGGGCAAAGGTGTCTGCACTTGAACTTGAGATTAGTGTTGCTTTACGAGATCTTGATTTTGAAAGGCACAGACTAAAAGGGGCTAGGGAAAGGATTATGCTCCGGTGAGATAGCAATTACATGAGATGGATTAATTAAGGCTTCGTTTAAGTTTTAAAAAAGTTCAGAACATTAATTGCATGTATAGCTATAAATTTCTTGCATATCTGGCCACAAAGTTTAACTGTTTTTACAGATTTGGGCAGTGGGCAATTTTTCTTCTGCTTAGATGGTTATTAAATAAATATGGCATGGTTTTTTTGCTTACTGATATTGACATTTATGGCCGAGTGATCAGCACATCTTTTTCCATTGAGCACGTTGCTGGTTGTTCATATCAAATAACTTTTTGCAGTGAAACTCAGCTTCGCTCTTTCTATTCTGCTACAGAGGAGATATCGGTGTTGTTTGTAAAGCAGCAGGAACAACTCAAGGCAATGCAAAGAACACTCGAAGACGAAGAGAATTACAAGACCACATCTGTTGGTGCTGACCTCAATCCAGAATATATCCATGTGAATCGATCTTTGGCCCGAGACAAGGAGACCTACGAACATAAGATTGTAGCTAAGGTAGGATCAGGTGCATGCCATGGCCATGGCAGAGATCAACTTGAGTCATCAAGTGATGAAGCAAGTACGACAGAAAAGCATGACTGCAATGTCAAAAGCCGTGGTGGTGGTCAGGATACAGAGGAGGTGGAAATCACTAGTGATGAACATAACGTTGGGGGTGGTTTGGATTCTGATATCAATGGCAATGGCAAAACGCCCGTTTTGGTAGGTGATGCTATTGGAACTGAACAATTCCCTGAAACCGAGGCCGTTGGTACATCACCAATTCTGGAAGGAGATGTTGCTGAAACTGAACAAGTTGTGGAAACTGAAAGCCAATCTCTTCACAGAAGGCTGAAGTCCGATTTAAATAAATTTAGCACCTCGGATGACGATGAAATGCTGATAGATGATGAAATAAACTCAGAAGCTCTGGATCAGGCCCAAAACAAAAGTCCTGATACTTCTCCTCTCTCTCAATCAAACAGTCCTCTGGCCGTTCAGAATTCAATGGAAGACACTGAAGGTGGAGGAAGTATCAAAACAGGTGACCTTTTGGCCTCAGAAGTGCTTGGGAGTTGGGCATGCAGCACCGCTCCTTCTGCCCATGGAGAGAACGATTCTCCAAGGAGCACATACGATGATGGTACTGCGTTGCCTGTGAAGGACTCCAACAGTCTTGTAGCTGAGAGTCAACACATACCATCCTCAAATTCTGATGCTAATGCTTCTGACACTCAAAATCTAATGCTATTGTGCGATATGATACCTATCATTTCTCCCAATTCAAAGGAACAATTTAGCAGCACTGTTATAAGAGATAATCAAGTTGGATGTGATGGAATAGTAAGTTCTTCCGAAACTGAAGATTGTGGTGATAAAGATGAAGATGTGAACGAAGCTGTTGCTGGAGGTGTATCAGATACTGAGACAGTTGGTAGAGACGGAGTAGTGGCGAATGATGAAATGGAAGACGTTAATGACACATAAGAAGATTCTGTTGGATAATGAGCATCTCTAGAATCTAGATTAGTTTATATATACTCTTTTTGTGCAAATTAGTAGTTTTTTTAAACTTTATTATTTTGTTTTATAGCCGAGGCAAGGAGTCATTGCCGATAATGTGCATATGTTGAAGATGTTCTATTCTAAGTTTGGCATTTTAGAGCAGTTCGGGATTCTGAAAGTCTGATTTTGTAGGAGGAAGATACGACTCTGAAAATGTTGCATTATCGAACTTCTGGATAATGTCGAGACAAAATGGAAATGCCCTTCTGATATATGTCCATTTGTTTTCTGGAAACAATGATAATATGATGAAGAATGCTAAGAAAGTTACTGTTATCGACATTTAAAGTTGTTTTTATCGCTAAAAGAAAATAAGAGGGAGGAAATTCAGTCTTAGATGGTGAAAGAATGAAGAGAGAAGTATAATTCAAAATGACTTTTTTTAAATCAAAAAATTAGATGATTTCAATAAATCCACCTTTAAGATTGCTTGCAGTGTCTATGAGTTTGAAAACCATGATAAGTCATGTTTCTTAGAGAAGAGGAAGAATTTCACTTTTTCTTGATTTGGGTTTTGGATCTTTTATGTGATCAAGCTGTTTTGATGTCGAGTACTTGCCAGTCTCTATATCATTGACCTAGCATTCTCATTTGGCACTAGAATGTACCAGATTGTCAGAAAAAAGAAGAAAAACATGTTAATTGTTTGGATTTTCCAATAAATAAAACCTTTTAAATATTTATCTGTAATATGGTCAAGTTTGTATATTGGCAAATTCTATGTTACATTGAGAGATGTAAAATTTGAAAATATTAATTGATGTGATCCGGGTGAATCGGGTGAGCTGAGTCGAAGCAATTCATCGGATCTGATGAGAAGCTGGTTTAAGGAAAATGAGAAGGAAATATATATGTGATGAAAGTATATATATGTAATATGGCATCAAATATGACATGTAGACAAGAACATAAACTCGTGAATGGGTGCTGGAAGGGTGTTTGACATGGTCACTCTAATGCATAAGTCAGCAGGTGAAGAATAAGAGTAAAGTGGCTGTATAGGTGGTGATATACGTGAGTGTCTGAGAGTTAAAAATTTCAGAATCTGTAAATGAAATGTATACATGTTATTTATAAGAGGAAATCTCATGATTACCTTGTTTTCAGTGTCCACCTACTAAGTATGGCAAGACGGCTGCCTATACCCTGCTTCTGATGACTTCTTTGACACGTCAAACCAATGTAGTTCTGATAGCAATGATTGTCAAGCATAAGCTAGCACATACTGATATACTCAAATGTTGTGCATTTCTCGAGGTAGCCCGGGTAAAAGTTCCCGGGAACTTGCATGAGATGAGAGTCCTATCATATGGTAGCCCAGGGAGAAGATGTCCCGGTCATTTGCCTGACCGGCTGCTGAAGAAATCTTCATGCATATTGACTCTGATTTGGGTTATCCATTTAGTATCTCGGATCATCCATGACCCTGGCTCTTATGAGGGTATCACAATTAATCTATATACACATTTGGATATCTCATAGTTTTAGCTTTACTCATTTCGTATTCTGTAGTTTTATGGAAATTAAAAAATGACAAACGTTTCTTAAATTATGATAAACCTCAAATTTTGATTTAAACTGAGATATAATATATATTTCAATTTTCATATTTAGTATTATTTTTCTATCTTTTATGAATTCACACACACACACACAGAGATATATATCATAAAATGCATTAACTACTACTTGTAATAAATTTTTTATCATGTTTAAACACTCATTAAATAAAGGTAAAATGAAAATTTTCTTCGTAAAATTTATTTTTTCAATAATTTTCTTAATCTATATTAAGACATACATAAACTTATATATAATAATATACGAGACGGAGAGAATATTTCATATATATCTGAGAAATTATGTCGAACTCTTTTTGTCAACCTAATAAATATTTGTACGCAGAATGCACCTAAACTATACCACAATGCAGGAATCTTGACGAAATTAAGGAATTTAATCACGATCTATATATGATCTCTAAGCCTCATCGACAGATCATTAAAAAAATAAGAAGTTTAAACACAACACATCTTAAAAACTCAATCCATATATTTACACATGCATATTCCCCCAAGAGAACAGAAAAACCTGGGGGATGTTGGGCAAATATCTCCATGCAAACATCATCATTTAGCTGTATGTCTTTCCAAACAAATATCATGATCGAGAACGAGCCTTCAAAATAATAACAAGTTTAGTACTTTATAGTTTTATACAAACACAAATTCTTATTCTAAAATATTTTCAGTATTCCCTAACTCCATCTCGTTCTCTCTTACTCCCATTTCTAAATTAGCAAT
Source organism: Primulina eburnea (assembly GCF_022965805.1). NCBI lineage: Eukaryota > Viridiplantae > Streptophyta > Magnoliopsida > Lamiales > Gesneriaceae > Primulina > Primulina eburnea. The sequence continues at coordinate 62,392,703 of NC_133101.1, read as the reverse complement.
TATCTAATGGGAAAATTACAACTTTGGTCATTTATGTTTATCTCTTTATCATTTTCATTTTTATGCTATCAAATTTTAGTATTAATCCGCTGTCTTTTTTGTTTTTGAAATTCAGAACAGTTTTTCGATGTGACCCTGATATAACATTGCACCTTAACACTCTCATTGAGAATTAAAAAGCCAAATTTATTAAAAACGGAAAGATACAAAATAAAAACTCAAATTTGACCATTTACAGTATGATGATGGCAAAGAAAGAACCATACAACATGAAAATATGATTTAATTAACATTATTTAAATGGTATAATGATGACGTGGGATTGGGAGTAGTAATTACGAAGAATTGTAGATTGGCTGTTAGTTGGAGGTGGGATGGGTTTCGGATGTGGTGGAAGAGGGAGTTAGTTTTGCCTCGAAAAAAAGCCAAGTTCAGAGCAGTGCACGTGTAGTCCAGTACCCAATATTCATGTCTCTGCGCCTCAGTCAACATACAAGAAATCAAGGCATCATGTTAAGCCCACACATCTCTGTCCATTTTTCATTATTACTCTTAACCAACCAACCTCATTTTCATGCACTGCTTCTCAAACATCTTGCCTAGCTACTGCCCACCAAATGCGTAACTTGAAACTTCATATTTCAGAATTTCCATTACGCAGTCAAGAATGATTCACAGACACGCACGCACAAATTAAAAAAGACTAATTTATAAATATAAACTAATAATTTTTATTTATGTATCGTACTTTTTGCTGGATTATTTTATGTCATAAGTGCTGCATATTTAATTATATCTATCTGTTTAATCTAAAAGATTTGGATGACATAATTATCCCGAAAGGAGAAGACATGTTTAAGTAGGTTAATTTTATGAGATGGTTCAATTCTGGATATCGTAGTACTAAAAGGAGAAACTTTAAATAACCAAAAACCAACTAAAAGGAGAAAAAAGGAAGACCTTATTGCTTCCGCAGAAAGTGATCGATGAATATGATTGTCAGACAAGTTACCAGAATTCAGTAGGTACTGCAAACAAGAAATTGTGGACATGCAAAGCAATGAAATTCTTGACGAAAACTTTTAGATTTCATGTCTTCCAATATTTCTACTCCCAGCTTGTAATTTGTCAGAATTCACGACTTTGTACATCCCTAGCTAGTTCTTCTCAAAAGGCACAAGGGCATGATAATTTTAACCGGTGCATGAAACCAAGACTCGAGAAAAGCACTAATTCTTTAAAAAGACCACGAAGACGAGGAGGAACTAATGCGAATTAGATAATTTTCCACAACTAGAGAAATCAAGTCCATAAATTTTAAGAAAATTAACCAGGTTGTTTGATTTCTTGATTGATTTAAAACGGAGGGCGACCTGTTCCCCAGTAAGCTGCTTCGGATGGTAATTGGCATGAATTTAAGAAATTTTGAGGCATCCCTTGAAACATAGTTGTGTTGGGATCATTCATCATCTGCTGAGCCACAAGCCCCGGAGATCCCAGTTGCCCGCTTCCCTGCCCTCCCACCGCCGCCTCTTCTTCTTCCAGAGGCAGCCTCTCGTAAGCTGCATTTCCAAATGATGCTGCCATTATCACCACTGGCCCGGAAGCCAGAAGTGGCCCAACAACCGTTCCCCCCATGACCTGTCCTTGCCCGCCGGCTAAATATATAGTCAGACCAGATGCGGCGGGCGGAGCTGGAGGTGGGAGAAACGAACCCGAAAGAGAGAGAATTTCGAACCTGCCTTGTAAAGTCACAACCGCACCCGGCGCAGAAGGCTGCCGGAGTGTGACATTCGTAACCGTGCCGTTGCCGCTCAATATACAAACACCTCTCTGCCGCCTTGTGGCGAAGATTGATATACTCTCCTGAATATCAGACCCGTTGGCAACTTCCATAACATGGGATCTGAGTGCATTTGCACTATCTCTAGTGATTATGATGGGGGGTTTAGGCTTGTTCTTGGAGCCGGAGGGGCGGCCCCGAGGTCTTCTAGTGACCTCGCTTTGATCGCCAGCGAGCTGCGCAAGCTCTTTGCCTTCAGAAGTCGGCGTGGTGGTAGCCATGTTGGTGGAAGAATTAGTGGTCGGAAAACCATGATTCTCTTCACGGTCTCGCTTCACCATACGGTTTGGGTTCCTGTTTCCGCTTTGTTCATCTTCTGGATCATTCTGGTGATGCTGCTGCTGATATTGGCGGTGGTGGTGGAGCTGAAGATCTCTGGCGAGGAACGGCGGTGGTAAAGGGCGGCCTTGAGCTAGCCGATCCATCAGCAGTACCAATTCTCGCAAACCTCACAATATCTATAATTTTCCTTCTTTTTATTTCAAAAACACAAAATCTTGACAAAAGTTGGAGGAAATCGACAAAGGGTTAGCTTTTTCTTGGGAAATTGGACAAGAATGAAACTCTATAACTGAGTAACGTCCTTCAGCTCATCAACATGAGCGTAATTATCACAAGTGGCCAAGATTTGAGCTGAAAGATCCATCAATAGATATTCGATCTCGTTGTTGAGTTTGTACGTATGTATCGGAAAAGTAAAATTGGTATTTTATTTCTTGGAGAAGATAAGCGAAGTTTGGTTTGGTTTAGGGTTTGGTCCCAAAGAACTAAGAAGAGAGATAGAGAGAGAGATAGCGTGCGCTAGGCCGCATAGGGAATGATGTGCTGCCATTTTTCTCTATCCTGTCTCTTACCTTCATTATAGATTTCTCGAGAAATATTTTGCAAATTTTCAAGTTGCTAGCTATTATTAATTGGCTTTGAATAATAAAATGATACATTATGAAACACATACGATTCATATCAATAATTTGATGTAACCAAATTAAAAAGCTATATATATAATTTTTCAAATCTTGAAACAAAATTTGCGAGTCTAGTTAGGTTGGGATTGCAAGCACTGATTATTGATCTAGCTTAAACTTTTTTCCCTATTTAGAGTTGAAACTTGAACTCAAATTCGAGCCAAACTCCGGATTCTTTGGAGACAGCAATTATTGGAATATAAAGATATCTATAAAAGTGTATACAATATATATGTATATATGTATGTATGTATGTATGTTGTGATAATTTAGGTCAACTATCAATAAACTTGACAAAGGACTCATCAGGCCTTCTAAAAACTCAAATTGTGAGACGATCTCGTGAATCTTTATCTTTGAAACGAGCCATTATTATCTATATTTATAATAATTTTAACAAAAAATATAATTTTTTTTTTATTAATAACTCAAATAAGAGATATGTCTAACAAAATTTTTTGGGTAGGCTTAAACGGAGTCATACACATTCTTACATGTTAAAATAAGAATTAATATTTATGTATAATATTTCAAATTAACTAAAAACAAGTAATAATTGAGTTTGTGGGGTCGATGTATGATCAAATTCAATATAAGACAAGGTGCCACATTTAGTCATCTTGTCGAATTATATGATATAAAACGGTGGCGTTTTGTTGTTAATGTGGGAAGTGAACCTGTTAACCTGGAGATAAAGACACGATAGAGAGGAAATTCGGTCAGCATAGTATATGTGGGCCATAAGATTTTTTTCCCCTCCAAGATACTAATTTCTTGTAATTTTATAAACAAAAAAATATTTACATGGATATTAGCAAAACTCGTATGAAACGGTCTCACGGATCGTATTTTATGAGATGAATATCTTATTTCAGTCATCAATGAAAAAGTATTGCTTTTTATGCTAAAAGTATTATTTTTTATTGTGAATATCGGTAAGGTTGACCCGTCTCACAGATAAAAATTCGTGAGTCTGTCTCACAAAACACATATTCATCAATATTTTGGGTTTTTTAAAAAAAAAATTCAAAGAGCAATTTAATTATTTAACATGGTATGAGGACTAAAATTCCATTAAATTGATTTTTAGATGTATAATGTCTGATTACAAAAGTATATGTGTGTTTTAAATAATAAATTTCGAACATGTATTTCGATGTTTCAAACGAAGAATAATTAATTAATAGTTTTTCTTTGAAAGGATATTTTTACAATTTTTGAGGAATATTTATATAAACCATACAAATAAAACAACAACTAATGACGGATAATGAGCAAAATTCATCGTAATTAATTATTTATATGATATGTTAAATATTTGATATTAAACAAATTATTTTTGAATAAGGATAAAAAATTTATTTAGTAAGAAATGGGAAAAAATGAGAGCCCCACCGCAGCGCATGTGGGGCATAGGAAATTGGGATTGATTGGCCCAAAGATCCACGCAAAATAATGGAGCCAGCAGGGCGCAGACCGTGTCTGGTGGGCGATTTCGCTCCGCCCTGAAATATTAACAGATCATACAAATATATCAGACATTCGAGAATTTTGTGTGTGTGTGTGTGTGTATACACATACAGAGACTATAAAAAATTTAAAGGCATTAAATATAATGGCTAATATTGAATAAGGCTAGCTAACTATTTCCATGACCACAAAGTTCTTTGATTTTAAACATGAAATTTAACTAAACAGTATTAATTGATGTACATCTTTGTTTAGAACATTAATTAATTCATGTATTCTATTTCAGACATGTACGAAAGATATATATACTATATTAATTGCTTTCCATGTACTTTACCTAAAAGATCGTAACATAATATATACTTAGAGATGTTATAAATTATGTTGGATTCAATTTCCTATATGAATTAATTTAATTAATTAACTAACTATAATTATTATACATTTGATAATGTTCATCCCAATCATTATGTTTTCTTTAAACTAATTAAATTAATGACTTTCAATCATTTAAATTGTTTTAGGAGTCCTTTCATTTGTCGTGAACTCCGGCCAGACATTAGAATAAAGAGAATTTTATTAATTGGGCAACTTTTAGAATGTTGAGAAAGTATAATATATTTTAAAAAAGTTATATATGTTTTGAATTTAAATAACAAATTAAATATAAAAATTCATTATTTGTACTACTGATTCAGACTACTTTTGATATTTTTTAATAAAATTTTATTAATTAAGTTCAATCATTAAAAAATTATTGTGAATATAAAAAATACTCATGTAGAATAATCAAATTATATCTACAAGCCATTTATTAGGGATGTAAATGAGCCGAGCTATTGGCGAGTTTTTCGGATCTCGGCTCGTTAAAAAGCTCGTTCGGGCTCGTTCGTTAAGCTTATCGAGCCGAGCCCGAGCCTTATTTTGGGCTCGACAATTTTGTTGAGCCGAGCTTGAGATTAATGATGTTCGGCTCGTTAGCTCGTGAACATGTTCGATAATAAGTTCGTGAGCTCAAAATTGAGCTCGGCTCGTTTAGCTGGCTCGTGAGCTCGAGCTCGAGCTCGGCTCGTTTAAGTGGTTCACGAGCTCGGGTTCGAGCTCGGCTCGTTTAGATAGATCGTGAGCTCGAATTTGAGATAATTAATGAGTTATAATATTAAAATAATTATGTATGATAAATAATAATAAATTAAAAATTAAAAATCTCTACATATTATAAAAGTGTGAATTAAGGTCAAAGTTATTTGTTTTTATTTGCTTGTAGATGAAGTGAATATATATTTTTCACAAAATATTAAATTGAATATGATTTGTTTTATTTTGTAAATCTATAATCTTTTGAATGAGTTATATATGCAAGAAGTTTCTCAGAAAAAAATTAATATATACAAATTTAATACTTCCTATAATATAGTATGAAATATAAAAAAATTATGTTATCTTAATTTTGAATTTTTGTATTTAAATAACATATTGCATAAATATGTTATATCATTAAGAGTTGAACACTTTTTGATAAATATAATAAAATATTAATTAAATCATATTTTGTCAGTTGTCTAGAAGATAGAATAACCAAAATTCATTGATTTTATTTGCTTGTAGATTAAGTTAAAATATTTACAAAAAATAAATATAATTTGTAGAATACTGAAATAACAAAATTCAATTCTTTGATTTTATTTGCTTGATGAAACAAATTTTTTTTTCTACAAAACGCTTAATTGTGTGGAGATTTGTAGAGGTATCAAATAGAGAAGAATATGCATTTCTTCTCATAAGATTTGCTAATGAAGATGGCGAGAATATTGTTTTTTAAAGAGAAGAAAAAATTGATGACAAAAAAAATCGTGAAAGCAATATAAATTGAAAATATAAAAGAAGAAAAAATTTGACGCAATAATTTAATTTAAGGTTTAGAATATATTATGTATATTATATTTTTATTTTCATAAATCAATAACACTGTGATAAAATAAGTGGTCAACGTTATGTATTATACTTTTTTCTTCTCTCAAATTTAATTTTAATACCTATTGTGATATCAATTTTATATTATATTTTCTCCAATGTCTAATTTATACAAAATTATAATATTTATTACTAATATGTTTTTTCAACAATTATTAATTTATTTAGATTGTGCTTGGATAAATTGATTTCAAATTTATGGATTAGAATTATAATTTTATTGTTAACAATGAAACAATATATCAAATCTTGAATCTACACATTACTTATTTACATATTATTATTTATATAAAGTAGAATAAATTTCAAATAACATTATTATTTGGTGGACTTGAACAATATCATAACTAACATGAAATACTACTATATAAACATGAAATGAGTGGATTTGAAGTTTATGATGTTACATCTCTAAATAACAAAAATACATTTGAATGTATTGAAATCATAGATTTGAAATCCTTCCAATCAAGAATAACCTTAGATTTATAACACATAAATTTTTTAAACAAATATCTTTTGCAATCATTTTATAATACATATAGTATAAATTATATTACATTGAATTTCCTACGGATAATGCTAAAGGTACAACTAATATATAGTACTGTGATATTTACAACAATTATATCGTGAGATTTTGTTATTATCTAATGAGATTTTATATTTAATTTATCATGAGATTTTGATAAATGAAATTTCTATTGATTTTTTTGAATTGTAAGAATTATTGTACAAATTTGGTTGCACATAGCATTACTCATGTCTATCGACTAATATAGCATGAAATCATTAATATATAATTTTTTGTAAAATAATCTCTTCTGATCTCATTTCTTTAAGAACAATTATTGATAATAGAAATGTATTTTCACGTGCGTCGCACGTATCTTTACCTAGTTATATTAAAAATGTGAATGTTATGGCAATAATCACTAGTAGAAAAATCGGATTTTATTTCGGCAGACTTTACTTCGGCAATAATAAATTACGAAGTAATACATTACCAATAACTTCAGTAATAACACAAGCGAAGTAAAATAATATATTTTACTTCGGATGTTTAAAAACAAGGGCTTCACTATATTTTTTTATTATATTTTACTTCGGTATATCAATGTTGATGAAGTAAAAAAATAAGAAAAATAATTTCATGTTGAAGTAATAAGATGAACCGCGCATATTAACAAAGGAAACTAAACTATGCTAAACATTTAGCGACAGTTTGTCATTAAAAACCGTCGCTGATTTAATCAGCGACGGTTTGTCGCATAAAAACCGTCGCTGATGGTCTTTCAAAAATTCGTCGCTAAATGTTCGAGCCGAGCCCCTAGCTTCATAACTTCCGAATGAGCCGAGCCCGAGCTCGAAACCAAAAGCTCGTAACGAGCCCGAGCCGAGCTCGAGCCGAGAAAATAGTTGAACGAGCCGAGCCCGAGCCTGATACTGTTCAGTTCGGCTCGGCTCATTTACATCCCTACCATTTATGTACCTGATCATAGTGTATAAAAATACATTGGAGTAGGTTGGATCAGAACCAAAATTATCCTTTTAAATTAGTGATTAATAAAAGGGTCACAACATAATTTGTCAAATGCAATATTTATTATAAGGTTGAACAATCGAAATATGGTACTTGGACTGAATTACGGTTTAAAAGATTTGAGTTGCACCGTTACCACAAACACTTATTCCTACAAATTATCTATCATTCTACATAATTTCGGTTTTTATTTTTTCAGAACTTGAACCGAACCGTAAGTCCTTTGTTCTTGTTTTGACTTTTGGAAGATACATGAATCTGATTATTGGGTCTACATACATATATATAAATATTTTTGCATACTTTGACATGGACTTATTATTAGTATATATTAAATTTCAAAATCTTTACCCATAGTTAGGTCATGAGGCGTGCCTAATTACTCAGGTTGAGATTAGTAGTAATAATAATTACACATTTTCTAATATTTTGAACTTTATTATTATATTTTTACTCATCATATTCCCTGGAGGAAAAAAAACTTTGATAATTAAAAGTTATGTTTTCGAAGTTATATTTTAATTTCAAACTATTTTGGTCTGATGACATCATACACGTCAACATTTTTCGATGTCTTTCAGAACTCCGTCGAAATAAGACTTAAAACAATTCAAAAAATCAAAGTTATCGCACCGGAACCAATATTTGAATACTTACCTGACCAAAAAATAAATTATTTGTACAAGTGATTATAAATAAAAATGCAAAGTCGTTTAAAATAAGAGATTGTAACGTCATATAGAACTGGGGTGTGCGGAAAGTTCATGACAAAGCTGGGATTCGAAATCAATCCTCTCCATCACGTGTTGACCTCTACTTTGGTCGGCTGTTGTTCGATTTATCCCCTTAAATTATTCCCCATTACAGATGCAATTTGTATTAATTAATTGATTAATCCCTTCAAAAGAAAATTGAGTGCAACAAATTTCAACCCACTTCCATTCACATGCATCTTCCAAGAAAGCTACCTAGCTGAACGTGGGATGGTGTATTTATCTTTATAAACAAAACTATTATTTAATTATATATCAACCCTTTCACTGTTTCATCATCGATCGTAAAGATCGGTTCATCGTGTGACATAATTAAGCCTCTCGATCGAGCTCGATATATATATATTTCGAATCACAGAAATATTGGACGCAGTTGAAATCCATGATATTAATCGTATATATATATTGATCGATATAGTATATTTGGATTTGGAATCTCTCGATTAAATTTATCTAAACAACAAAAATATATTTGGAGTACTCGTAACTTCAATCCAAGCAAGAGCGTCGAGCTATAATTCCAGACTGTGAGACCCTAATTAGTGCACATCACATTATAGTAATTAATAGTGTGTGGTCCAATATCTCCCACTATATATTGATTAGCTTAGCTAATGAACACGATTATTTTAATTGGGGAATCTGGTAAATTAATCCTTTAAATTAATTGGTAAATATGGTTTGTAAAGATAAGATTTTTACAAGGTCCTTAGATGAATTTAATTTCCTACATCGTTACTTTTGCTAGGGAGGAGGATTTAGTTGATGACTCTACACAAATTTTATTTTTTTTAAAAAAAAAGATTTCCCGAGTCCTCTTAAAAATTATACGGTGTATTTGATCATGAGTTTATAGTTTTTAACCGATGTCCCGTGTATATATAGTGCCAGTACGATTTTTACAAATATAAAGGTCGTGGATCAAATATTTTGCCTAAAGTTGTTCTTGGATCGATTGATTTTAGATTTGTAAAAATAAAGTTGAAGATTTTATTTTATAGATGATGTAAGATATCATTCACAAAATTAAAGAATGAGGGATGATATGCGTTGAGGGATGATGTTCTGAACGCTACTAGTTGGATACTTCATGGGCATTGCAAGATGTTCGTATAAACATTTTGTGGAATGTCACATCTTTTCGATTCTCGAGAAACTCGTTTAATTAAATGCTTACAGGATGTTGTAACGTTCGTGAGATGTCCAAACAAAAAGCGTTCGGGATATCAAATTCATATTTAGAATATCCCCACATGTTTTATTTCATCACATGATATATGATATACAAGGAGCGCCTTATATTGTGATATGATAACAAAGAATACACACGCACACACACACACACACACATATATATATATATATACACACACAGTGGCAGATTTAGTGTAAGACAGCCCCCCGGAAATTTTTTAAAAAATTATTATTATATAATGTATATTTTATTATTTAGTATATATATTATTTGATCATAAAAAAAAATAAAATATCTATTAACGGCCCCCTCGAATTTTTTTAAAAAAATTATTACTCTATAAGATATATTTTATTATTTAGTATATATTATATTTGACCATAAAAAATTAAAGTATCTATAATTAGTTTAATAGTTATAGACTTTCAAAGTTTATATATGTGATCCGCGTTCCATTCTCTGTAATTTTTTTCCGAAAAACTAAATAACGAACCTTTACAAAAGGTCAAATGCCCAACTTAAAACTTTCATCATTGGTGGTGAGCCGGCCCCCCAAACTTAAAATCCAGGCTCCGCCCCTGCACACACACACACTCGAGCCCAAATGATCGAGCTACAACGTGACAGGACTAAAGCTGCAGGCATATGATAAACATGAACATCTGTAAATTTAAGGTTGTGTTCTGATGGAGAATTTTTGTTAAAAAGAATATGGTTCTACGTATGTTTTAGGGAAAATGATTTTTTTAGTTCATTAACTTGTTCATTTTGATTTTGATCAATTAACCTTTCAAAGTTTGGTTTTTATTCAATAACATTTAATTTTCGGCTATTTTGAAGCAACTGCTGACATGGCATGTTGACAAGTCAGAGTTTTTCCAAAGCCGCATTATCATTTTCTGCTGTCATATCAGTAATTTGATAAAAATAACCGATAATTAAAAGTTATTGTACCAATACATAACTTTGAAAATTTAATTATCCAAAAACTATTTTATGTATGTGCCAATAATTCTCCAGTTAGAAACCGGGCCTTTCCAAGTAGCAAAACTCTTCTATTCGTTGGGTCTGGTGAAAGTGGACCTGATAGCTCATAGGCACAAGTAGTCTGTCTAAAGCAACTGGACAACGACGAAGATATTAGGCCCGTTTCTTCAGAAAAAGGGAACAAAGAAAAATTCATATTGGGAGTTGTTAATTTTCCAGAACATTTGTCTAGACTAGACTAGAAAGCTGGCTGGAGTCTGGCGGATCATCTTTCCTACACTCCCTAATCCTGCATTTCCCGAGCCCTAATCTTCCAAGAACCCTTTGCAACTCCCTAGCAGAAATCAAGCCATTTTTGTCATCATCATAAACCCTGAAAACCTCCATAATGCTATCTCCACGCAAAACCCATGTCCAGAATCTCCATTCACACGACTATTTTGCATCACTCACATGAATGCATCGCAAGAAGCCATGCATCTCCATCGCAGTCCATTTCTCTCACCATCCTTTCTGCTAATTATTCTGTTGCAGCCATGGAGTTCTAGTCCCCCAAGCTCAATACAACCTGTTTCATGAGCTCTAAAGGTGATATCTTTCCATCTCCATTTGTGTTCATGAATTTGAAAACTTCTTGCAGTTGGGACGACATTTCCGTGGCTGCAAAAGATGAGGTTAAAGAAGTTAACTCAGAAGACACAAGTTTCTTGGTTTTTCTTCTCTTCCAGGTTCCGAAATCAGTACTAAGCAGAAATTGAGGTTCAGGAGAAGTTTCCTTGATCGGTTGAGTGGTGAATTTAAGCATTTTTTCAGGTAATGTAGCATGATGGTTGGAGTAACTGATGGGAGAAGGAATAGTTGCAAGAATTTGTTAAAAGTCGGGAAACTTTAGATAATTTTAGGATAGAATGACGAACAACAGTTTGGATGTTACTCTAATTTTTGTTGAATACACTTCGTCTTTAATTTATTTTTTGTAATAAATATTACCAATAATACTTTTTTATAAATTTGATGATCTCATGAATTCCTAAAATAAGTTTCTTAAAACATTAAATGTAGAAAAATATGCAAAAATTTACAAAAACAAATTACAAATATAACTTATTAAATTAATCCTTACTTTTGTTTTTTGTTTTTTTACCAATTCGTTACTTTATTTTAATTTTTTTTCTTATTTTATTATTTTCGAACCAAGCGATATTTCAATCTTATATTTTAATATTTTATTCCATATATTCTTCTATTTTTATAATAATTTAAAAAATTTATTTATATTTTAAACAAAATTTTATTTATCAAAATAGTTAATATACTTCTGTGCAAATAATTTTCACAACAAAAAAATGTTAAAAACTTAATTTTGAAATTTAGTTAATGATCAAATGAATATTGTTCGTAATATATCTTTAAGTTATCAAAATTATACAGTTTATCATTAAAAATTTTGTAAAAATTATAATATAATGTAACAAAAAATTATTTTTAATTTCAAATTTTAATTAAAGTTGTATTTTATTCCAAACTTTATTAAATATTGATAAATCAAAATTCTGTACACCTCAATCTTATTAAGTATTTTATGAAAATAATTAACTGATAATTTGCAAACCCCTACTAAAGCCTGGGATAAAATATGAAAATATTATTCTTTAATATGAGAACTAAAAATATTATATTTGTAATTTTATGTATACATGATAGAAATTATGATAAATAATTGAAAATTTTAAATTCTTATCGTGCAACATATATGAATCATGTTAGATGTATACTCAAGGTTACATTCATGATGATATTTTTCATTTTCAAGGGTAATAGAGAATTTAAAATAAAATAGAGGTAATTGGATTCAATGATACTTTTGAATTTATCGTGTAAAATATAAATCTGAATGTAAAATAAAGAATACACCCAGAATTTTTCCAACGTATATTGCATTTGAGATTTTGGAGATAAATCAGTTCCATCATCAGTAAATACTTGAAATAGAATAATCAAGAAAAGTGTATTCCGTTGCTTGTCAATGATGCATCAGCTTCACGAATAATCAACGTATGATATATGGCTCAATTAACGTACAACACTGAACTCCTCAATCGAAATAAGAACCTAAAGCTGAACTATTAAAAGGTCATCTACAGTAAAAAGCACTGGGATGTAGAAAACCAATACCCAATTTTTCATACACAATGTAAATCCTATATTTTCCAAAACAATCATAATAAAGTAAAAGAAAAAATTACAAGAAAAAATTCTCTGATAAAAGTATGGTACATCTCCAAGAAAACTTGTACCTGTCTTCTGAGGCTCAACAGGACCGAAGTAGAACTGGCCCAACCGATGAATTAAGCATTTCGCTTAGGGCTGACTGCACCTCATTTGAACCATGCTCGCAACTAATCAAGCTCGAAAGCAAGGGGAAGAAGCAAGACAAGTTCTTGTCGAAAGAAGAATCTCCTAAGCTACATATAGCCTGTAGAGTAGCGACAATTAGAGGTGCTCGTGCAGCCAATTCTCTCCGTCTTCCAGAACCTAGAGGTATCGTCCAGTGGGTGTGTTGGTTGAGAGCCGAATCGAGAATCTGTACCGAGCATGCAACATCAATGTAGAACTTCAAGACCTCCTGACAGAGGTTGACAAGGTATGATTCCACCTCCAACTCTTCGTAAGTAGGAGGATGGTCGAGTACAAGATTCTGCAAAATGTGAGACATATTTGATAAGATTCATTCTCCAGGCGAAGCAGGGGCGGATCCTGCATTTGTGTCAGGGATCCAAGTTCTAGTAGCTTTGAACGCAGAACTTCATCACTATTTATCTTGTGAGAATGAACTGCCACAGCGTGGACTGCATCGAAGAGTACAACGGTGTTTTTAACTGATAGTTGAGATCTATACATGTTGTAAATCTCCGTGAACGCCTGCCATGATAAACGGAAAAGCTATAATCAGAAATTATAAAATATATTAATCATTATGTACGACTTCAAATAAAAAATGCTAAACTTCAGCAGGACCTTCGGTTATCAAGAGGCTAGTTTAACAGATGGCCATAATTTTGGTGGGAGAAAAGTATAATTAATTGTAATGTTACCCACCTGAATTAATAAAAGTTGAATGGCAGCCCTACATCTGACATTTGATATAGCAGCTTGCAAGCGATATCTCCAGTTATCTGAGTCACTGTTGGAGGTAATTGTCCCAGAATATTCATCATGGCTGTTTCTATGCAAATCTTCTTTATTGCCCCATATTTTACCTTCTTCATCAAGTGCAAAAGAAAAATCGGGAAGTGTTTCCTCAGCAGCTTCTTTGAGAGATGAAACCACCTCAAACCACTTGTCTTCAGAAAACAGTTCACCAGCATTGCTCATCAACCGAACAAAAGCAGCAATACCAATACCAGCAAGGCTTTGATGAGGCCGTTTGATAAAGCTAACCAATAACATAAGCACTTTTTTCAGAAGGGGGTTGACTGTGTCATAGAAATTAACAAAAAGATCCACAACCAGTTGTAGAGCCAATGTGCACGTCTCATAAAGCCATGCATCTTGATCAAGTTCCTCCATGTCACCATTGGGCAGGTGCCCTAAAGCGTTTTCACCATATGGATCAATTGCACGTCGAGCATCATCGAAGATTCTAAATAGGACAGATTCAAAAACCTTTTCCCACAAGGGTAGAGAAAAATGTTGACCATAATTGCGTAAAGTGTCAAAAAGTACTTGCAAGGCACTCTTCCTGATTTCAGGCCTTGGATCAAAGCTCAGTTCAGATAAACCTGGTGAGACAGTGAGAAGAAGAATGAGCAGATTATTTTAAATAAACTTTCATTTCATTTTGAATAACCAGAAGAAGAGAAACTGCTGGAACAGATGATGGTTGAGGTCTTGATCATTTATTACATAATCAACAACAAAACCAATAGTTTGTCTACCTGCCAACAAAGGAAACCAAAAATAGAGATGATCCACTTTCTCTATGGATTCTCCATGTTCAAATTTTTTATCTTTTACTTTCTGAGGTGAAGATGGAGAGAACTTTCCAGAAGTTCCCTTGCCAATGTCTCCTTCAGCGAGTTTTGCAGCGCAGAATCGGAGGAAACCAATAGCATTAAGACTAATGTCTTTGTTGAATCTACTATTGGTGAATGCAATGAGGCAATTTACACAATCCGTAAAAGTGGTGGTCTCAGTTTCAGTTATATAAGGAAAATAGTCTCGCACTATTTTCTCAATTATTTCAAAGGCTAGAAGGACAATGTTCTTATGGTCATCATAAGCGGCAGTTGTGAAGACCTGCAAAAGTGAAGATTATTAGAAAAAGCTAAATTGAGCCAGGAAAAAACATTCAAATCCGAGTGCATTAACAAAAAAAATTAGCAATTAAAGAATTTAATTACCATGAACATACTCTTCCATCCTGACTTGACATTATTCACACGAGACAACACCATTTGAGAAACACATCTGATAATCAATTCTCTGATTTCAACAGCACTACTTTTGCGCATCACAATTACAAAAGGCTTCATAAACTCATTTTGGTAGTTATAATTAGCCAACTCTTCTCTCTCCAAGAATTTCATTGATAACTGGCGTAACGAGTCCATTGCAAATATTGCAATTGAAAGGTTTTCCGAACAGCCAATGGTCACAAAAAACTCAGAGAGTACTAGCCAAATTTTTGACCAAACAAGCCTAATGCGGTTCATGTTATAATGCCTGTTCAAAGACAAACAAATTTTCAATGACTTGCATTGCCAACAAACCAAAAAAGGGGGAGAAATTTTGAAGTTCATCATTAATTAAATCAGAAACAAATTCAGAATGATAAAAGGAAAAAAAAGGTAACAGTAACATACGCAATTTCAACGATCTTTGTAAGGCTGAAAACCCGCGGATCAGATGTAGATCGCAATTCATCCATAGACACTTTGCACAGAGCCTTGACAAAGTCAACTATTGCCTCACTGTTTAGTTTTTGGCTCCGTGTAAATATGCGGTTTACTTCACCCACTTGTTCCAACATGTTTAAGTTAGAGACCAAGTTATTCATCTGTTCCGAAGTAATTCCAGCAGCAGCATTACCACCAACACCAGCACTATCATATGAACCCCTTCTCACAGATGAAGCTGCATTCTGAATCTTCCCAGGACCCTTCTTTCTCAGAGCAGGAAGAATATTAGATTTGGTTTGTTTAGATTTGTCAAAGTCATTCTGAGGAAGGGCGAAGAAAGTGGCATCTGGTGGAGCACCTTCACCCAGGAGATGCAAATGTTCAAACCGTGAAACACATGTTAAAATATGTTCCCAGGCATCCTGTAAGTAATTACCATCTTCCTCTGCTATTGTAACTATAGCCTGTCAAACAAAGTTAATTGAAAGATAAGAGTTGTTTCAAATGTCTCCACGGCATTGGTGATGTGTTTTTTAAACTCAGATTAACTGCATATACAAAAGTTAGACTGTGGAGACTCAAAACAGAAAAGTAACCTTTGGACTTGGAGCTGGCAAAATAGAGAAGTGGGAGGTGAAAATGGTCGCAGAAACAATCACAAAATACTCCCAAATGAAAATCAGAGTAGTGCACCATGAAGATAGGTAGTCAATGCAATAGAGACAGTCATAGGAGGCAGGGCCCATTTGAAAATCGTGTAATTTTTCTTTGTGTACGAACGTATGTGCCTGATTAGGAAGGAGGGGATGGGAACATAGGTCTATCAAATGGGACAGACACCAATGGGAATAATCAGCCAAAAGCAGACAAGGTAGTGATTTCATTGTTTATCAGACCCATTAAAGCTGGAAAAAACCTATAGGGATCCATAAATGAACATAGAAGAGAAGAAACCAAACAGGAAACGAGAATGGTTGGTGAAAGATATTGTTGGGTGCCTTGGGATGAGGAGGGAGACTTAAAAACCAGGACAATAGAGTTAGTTGTTATCTTGAGCAGGCAGTAAGCTGAACAGCATATATTACTTTAACTACTCTTTGAAAAGAACAGAGATTGGAAAAGGATTCGATAACTATAGCCTCTTGACTTCGGACATAATTAATTCCAGAAACCAATATGATAAGCACATAAGAATAACATATTCTTACCTTAATAGCATCAATATTTTTTTGTTTTATGTCTGCAGGTGCATGGAGGGACGTAAACTTGGCTAATGATGTCACAAAAGCATCTCTGTGAGTTTTCATGGACATCGCTGCAGTAACATAGATTGCACTGCGAAAACCTTCCAAGCATAGTTCTATCACAACCTCATCATCTGTTTGGTCTAGAGGAACACTGAAGGCAGCCAAAGCGGGAGCCCAACATGCCTCAATCATGAATCTGAGGATCAACACATCTGTTGCAGGATAATATACTGACCTACAAGTTGCCAATGCAAGTTCAACATTAAAATAAATCTAGAGCATATACTAAAGCATGATAAGAATCATTGTCCCTACAAACAAGAAAGAAAAAAACTGTACGTTAGCCCAATCATGAACGAGAAAGCAAGTGCAGCCATTCATCAAATTGTAAGGTCCCTTCCCAATATATTCTTCATATTGTTTTCAAGTATGCTTTTGTGGTAAATATATACATGAGACCGTTTACACATACTACACTTCCCAACATATGAAAGAACATAACAGATTAGTAGGAGAAAAAAAGGAAAAAAAGTCTCAAACTAAAGCACAAATATGCTTTGCCAAGAAGCAGGTCAAGTCTTTGGACTGTTAAAAATATTTCATAGTTGATCTTACTCGGATTTGCGAGCTTTTTCTTTAAATTGTTCCTGCATGTGTCGCATGAGGTTGTCGCCAGTTTCCATATTGTCCTCACCCCGCTTACGGATCACTATATTCAGTATACTGTCTAAGCCTAGCACTCTGTTTAGGTTCACAGATTGCTTCTGTTGGATGGACAAATTATCATCTTTCATTTTAATCTCACTCTTTGATATTCGTTCAAATAATGATCTCAAGTACTCATCTGGTAGATCTTTTCCATCATCAATCCCACGATTATTTCGAATAAAGTCCTCAGCAGACATCTGGATAAATGATAAAAAATGAAGAAGATGAAGAATAGATTAAATCTCCGTCACCGTAAAATGTTTACCCGTGTTTAGGCATACAAAAATACCTTGTTCTTGACCATAGGATTGTGAGCATCAGTATTCAGCAGTATAACAGAGTATGCAAGCACATAAGCCGTGTCAGCACTGGTAAAGGCCTTAGGATTGCATTTGCAGTACCTTTCAGCAAACTTTTCCATAATACGATCTATCTTCTGTGCCTCACCAGGCAGTCTGAAGCCTTGTAAGAAGACCCTGATGGCTTCATCAAACTCCATGCCTTGTAAATCAAAGGAATCCACATATGCATGCATCACTTTGAGAGATAAATCTTCTCTTTCACCCAAATAATCACCAATCAGAGTTTTATCTAAACCAGATGCATTCTTGAGAAAAGCTGCTATCTCCTGTGGCGAATTTCCCACCTTATTGGCATTTATAAGAAATTCAATACCTTTTTTGGGTTTACGGTTAAAAAGAGAGATGCCTTCCTGTCATACATGTCAGATTAGAATCCATCAGCGATCACCATAGTGTCAGAATATAGAACTATCCACCAAATTAATCAAACAAGAATAATGTAAAGTGCACCTGAAGTTCAAGTTTATACGCACGACGCTGCTCTATTGTTGAAACATCGGAAACTTCATTGGAGGCTTCAGAATGACTATCTGGCGCTTCATTTGGCTCATCTATACTACCATTCGCCAACGAGATGCCAGGATCAGAACTGTTATCGGCAGTTTCGAATTTCCTCGCAGAACGAGAATCTGGAATGCGCAGTTGTTTGTTCATCCAGTCACCCATGCATTTCAAAATAGCGATCAAGCATTTCATAGCTTCTAGTTTCATAGTAACATCTTGAGGAGGCTGAAGGGTAGTTGCAACACCAGGTGGAACGCCCTGAGCAGTTTTAAGAAGTCCATTGACCATTCTGGCATATGACAACAAAACGGAGAAAGATATAGAGAGATTAGGTTCTATAGATAACTGCCCAGACACTTATACCTAACAGTAAATAAGTAAAGCATTAATGCAAAGACATTCATGAGAAATAACGTACAGTTAACAAAAAACAAACCTCTCGAATATATTTGAAGCATTAACATCACAATCATAGTTAAGGAATATGTCTATCAAGATCTGTGAATCAGCACACAACTTCTCTAGAAACCGAAGCACAGTCATTTTTTGCTGAAAATTCGGTTGCGCGACATTTTCCAATACTCTAAGGACGATCATGGGGAAAAAGACTCCAATTTCTGCCTTCAGACCGGCTCTAAATCGAGAGACAAGACTTACAAATATTGAGCAAGAGAGCTGGAAAACGATCATAAGGGTTGAAGCACTGTTCTTCAACAGCGACAGACACAAGTACTGCTTTATAGCATCTAAAAATCTGTTCGATAAGAAAAAAACAGAGTGGCATGATTAATAATGCAAGTATGTTACTAAAGAAAAGCAGCCAATTAAATCAGGAAACAGATCTAAGCCATGCAAAAGAAGAGTGATATAATATCAGTATATTAAGCAATCAAAGAGTACTACCAAATTGATGATAGTATCGACTGAATAGCACAAATATAGAACAAACAAACCATTGGAAACGAAATGATTTGCACAGAAATCCAACAGAACATAATAATATTAATCAAATTAAATTACTCAAAATGTTGTAGCTCTCGAACAAGCCTTTTAGATTCATTCCAATGGTTCAGCCAAGCTTAGAGCAACTGGAAATTTTTGATAGAAACTAATTTAATGTACAAACAGGCGTATTTGAAATGAGCATAATGATACTATACTGTATCCTCTCCTCATGCATGAATGGTTCAAGCAATCAAGCCAGTGACTAGCTAATTGCAAAGAACAATGGATGAAGTGCAATTCTACTGTATCCAGTTCACATGGGTAGTTTAGATGATAAAAGGACAGATTGAGATTAAAAAAGAACAAACTTTACGAAATTTGCCACATAGAGGAGAAAAAATTGCAAGCGAAATCAACTGGCATTCTACTGTTCTTCTGTTTACAATTTTATACAGTTGTTAACCAAAAAAAAAGTATAATTGATGCTGAGAACTTCAGTTGAATTAAAGGTATCTATGTCTCCACGTCAAGAGAACTGTTAATCATAAGTTCTAAGCAAGTATAAAACATCCATCCCATATTTTTCAAGAGCTCAAGGCGCACCGAGGCCATGGAGCCTGAGGCGCAAGGGGCAAGGCTAGGCACGCGTCTTACCGAAGCAAAGCGCATATTTTTAAATTTTTGAAAAAAATATATTTGTCTTAGAATATATTAAAATATGAAATAATTAAGTCACAATGTAATACAAAATAAAAAATAATTAATAAGTTAATAGCAATTAATAACACGATTAAAATTCTTCAATCATCTAAATCAAGTTCATGTTCTTCCATCAAATCGTCAGAGACCTCACTTGTGTTCTTCTTGGACTTCATCATTTTCTTGATCAACATTAATTTCTTCTTCCTCTCCATCTAAAAGATGTGAAATCGGTCTTTTTCAGGTTGTTTTGGATGTAGATGCACTTACCTCGTTCTTCTGTTTAAAGCTCTCTTCTTCTAATTCCGGTGTTGAGGCGTTGGGTTGCTGAGGTTTGGGTCTTGGCTATTTGTTTTAAACAAGTAATTAAAAAATTCGCACACACGCGCCTGAGTAAACTTCCAAGCTCGCCCAGACTCGCTTTAGTGAATCACTGCGACTGGCGCTCGCCTTTGACAACTATGATCCATCCGCATCAAGATATCTCAACAAGTCCAATAATTATGTTTTGGTCGCATAATTATTAAATGGTTATATGGACATTATGTTCATGTAGTACAGAAACTATTTACGAATAAATTCAAAATATACATTCCAGCATTAATTTGATATGCATTTTACAGGAGTTTGGAGTGTAAGCACGTGTTTCTAATCCAATAAGACTAGTGCACAATTATATTTGTTTTGATAGAAGATATTCTGAACAATAAGCTATATGATGAACGGATTTATCATAGGTACTAAACGACCATAGCGACATTAACAACTGGGTAATGCAATCACAAATTTATACGGCATACCTACTTCATGCAAGCAAGAAAAATTTGCAAAATACATTATTGCATTTTTAAAGGTTTTCCATACTATTTTTATACCTAGTTCCATGATGTAGAGAGTCCTACCTCAAATTGCGTCCTATAGTCAAAGCACCATATAATCAATATTACATCAAATTACACAAGGGATCCACTCTTAAGACATTGCATCAAGTGAAAATCAAGGGGTAAAATTCACTTAGGATTTACCCACATTCTGAGACAATAAATGCATGTGGCATGTATGTTTATTCTGATGAGCTAAATCATTGTAATATAATTATCAATCTTGCAAACATGACACTCTTTCTCAGTTAAGGCATCTCCAGGAACTATCAGCACCCCTAATAACAAAGGGGCCAAAATTTCCACCAGTCTAAACATCTATTGCATTATTTGCATGCCACAATCTATAAATTCATCATTCAGGCATATATATAACCAATTGAACGTACCATACAAGATACAGGATTCAGAATTCATCGATTGACTAGCAAAAGTTACTGAATTGCTCCCATAAAAACAAATTCAAATAATGTCGCACTTCCAATACCTTTCACTGGTCCTAAAAATTGCACCAGCATTTTCCAATAAAATCTTGAGCAACTCCAAAGCCACAATCTTCCCCTTCATTGCTTGAGGATCAGCCACGGCATCTTTAGGAGGAGTCTTCATCGAGAGCTTACATAAAGCCCGGAAAACCAAAAATGCATCCCGCCTCAACTTGTTACCGATCTGAACCTCCAAATCATCATCCCTTTCCCCTTCACCATCCGCCAACTCTCCTTTCCTTCCCTCTAAGGCTGTCTTATACATGCTGATCTCCCAATACTTTGCGTCCAGCATATCCTTATCCGTTGAGTCCAACAAATCAGCCGGATTTGTGCCCTCAACAGTCGATGTCTTAGTTTCAAATGCCCCATCATGTGCCCCAACCGCTGATCCCATGCCTGCACTAGGTGTACTAGGACTAAATACCCCGTCAATATCCTGCATTATCTTAGTAATAAAACCCTGAACAAATACTGTCATAGAACCATCCACGTCTGCCTTCTCAACTGGTTCCATGAGCTCTGCTACTACAATTGGCTGCAATGGCACGGTAGATGAATCTGCCTCCATTCTCCGAAATACAATAACCAGCATTTGAACCAGTGATGCCTTCGCAGTAGTTTGATTCACCACATTCTTGCTACTCAAGTAAACATCGTAACACGTCCTCACCACCTGCAGCAAGCAATCTCCGTGAATCCTTAGGGAGACCGAAGTCACAGCAGACAGAAGCGCCTTGATCACCAGTAATTCCGCATTTTCATCCCCCAAATCGTGGCATTTGCACACAGAGTCGATCAATTTGGACAGTAATTTGGCGTCGGGGCCACCACTTGGGTCCGCCTCGCCACGTAAATACCCATGTGCGATCAACTTCTGAACTGCATCGAGAGCTGGTTCGGAAACTTTAAGGTAACTAGATGAGAGTGCATTGATTATGGGGCTGAGAATGAGATCGGAATCGGGTAGGGATAGTTCTAGGAGGACGCCAGGATGAGATGGCGAGTCGGCATCCGATGAGGCGGAGGGAGAGGTAGGTGGTGTGGGAGGGTTGGGATTTGGTGAGGTGAGGCGTTCGATAACCGATTTACACTCGGCTGCGAGCTTGGAATGCTTCCGCCAAGAAGCATTCTTGATGATCTTGTCGAGTGCGGGGAAGAGGACTTGGTTTAAGCGGGAATCGGCTTCCGAAGAAGCCATTCCCGA
This sequence comes from Primulina eburnea, assembly GCF_022965805.1. Lineage (NCBI taxonomy): Eukaryota > Viridiplantae > Streptophyta > Magnoliopsida > Lamiales > Gesneriaceae > Primulina > Primulina eburnea. The sequence goes on along the minus strand of NC_133101.1, from coordinate 62,370,014 downwards.
AGTCTGGAGATGGTGGTGGCGGGGTTGGATCTGGGACTGGGAATGTAAGGTGGAAGTAAGGTCGCTTGAGTCCTTCGATTAAGGTGGCGGCTTTTGGTGGCTATGGAGGAGCGATGGTTACTGCTCGGCGGCGACGGTGAATCTAGGCTAGATAAACGGGAGGAGCTGCGGGAGGAATGGTCATTCGGATCAAGTTAAGAAAGGAGGAGGATGGATTTGATGCACCGGTCTAAATTTGACGAGGTTGCAATGACGGGGATGCCCTTTGGTTTGACCATGAGAAAAACTAGTATTAAATCCTCCAGTCTGGCACTCTACGCAGGTGGAGTCTCGCAATCACTTATTAATACCTATTTAATTTATATTTAAAACAAAATGGTTTTATTTCAGATGAAGATCCGATATTTTTCTCGAAGGGTGTTTAAGGTAATTTATCGATTCCTCCTCCGTTGCCGCCGTTAATATCCGGCCAGTCGACTTACTGCTTTTTTGCGCCTTGTTCACAGCCATCATACTACTCCGAAAACTTCCAAGTTTAATTACACATGCCTACTGACGAGGATATGATCAAATTTTAATTACACAGCCCTCGTACTACTTAAGAGAGCTTCCAAAAAATCAAATATTCAAAATAAACAACATATGTTCTCAATAAATACAACAACATAAACAAATGTCGGATAAGCACAATTATGACATATACAAACCAAAAATATCATAGAGCCGACAAGACTCGATAATAACATAATAAAATCCTTCAAATATATACATGTAGTATTTGGGATATGAAAACATTACACAATACCCAAATACAATCGATCTCACACTCAAGCAGCTATGGTGTTTCTTGATGTTTCTTGGCGAGTCCGAGGTCGAACCACATGTACGACATGTCATGTCTACACACAAAAAAACATTACAACAACTTCTCATGGGTCATAAACTCTAGTACGAGACATCAAGAAACCATGACATATGACAGATAAACGCAACGATGTCATGTATGAATGCAATGCATACATATGTACAATATATTAAGATATCACGTGTCAAATGGTGGACATCAACAATTACACACAAATATGCTCTAGCTAGTCCACTGCTCAGAGGACTGTGCTTGGGATATGACACAATCCCAAAACCAACAATTACCTAAATCGGACCGAATCAAGGTAATCAAACATATCTATGACACAATATCATATCATATATGTAATGGATCTCGACCGATATAATTAGATCTCATTAACAACATGATCAATGTGATTTGTTCAATGATATTGATGTAACTAGTCAAGATGAAAATAATTGATCTCTATATACATCAATCAATTTTTTTATATAAACGATACTTATTAATCATAATAATATAATTTTAACTTATCTTTATAATTTTAATCAATAAAATAATATTGAAAAAGTAAAATTGAATTTAGTAATATTATTAAACTTGCAGCAATTTAGAGGAGATGTAAATTGCCTTCTAGTTAGATAACATAGTAATTAAACTATTTACAATAGTTTATATATATCAAGTTGTCATTTCATCAATAATCACGTATCAAAATACTTTTTACTCTTACTTTAACCGTGCATTTATAATTTAATTATGAAGTGCTAATAATGAGTAAGGATGTTGGTAATTATCAAACAACTAGCCAAAGTTAGGTCAAACTTTGTAGGTGTAAAGAATGATTAATACATAAATGATAAATAAATAATTATGTAAATATTTGTAGGTGTGCTCAAATCTTTGTTGTGTTTGGTGAGATTTTTAAGGGTGTAACTAAGTAATGGATTAAATTTTAATTACCCAAACTACCCTTTCACCTTTTTTATATTTAATATTTTAACAACATTTTTTATACCTATCCGCCCATTGCCTTGGACCCATTTTATCCACACAATCTCTTCGATTAAAACCCTAGCCGCGATGAACGAAAATAACTCCGCATAGATGTAGGATTTGTTCCCGAACATCTTTGTATCGTGATGTGTTTTAGTTGAATCCGACTGTTCCAGCTAAAAATCGGTTGTCACACGCACATATATCATACGGGCTGAAGTAATAAATTGACAGATGCTTAATAAGATTTGGTGTTCGACTGTAATGAAATAATATACAAGAACTCGAAAAACAAACTCAGTAGAATAGTAATTTTACAAAGGAAATATGCAACGATTTCGTCGAACTAAGAAAAATGGCACAAAACAAGAAAAGATTGAGACAAAATATGTCAACCAAAACTACCGAAAGCACAAATTTTTGGCAGAAACCATGAACATAAAGAAAGCTCATTCAACTACACAGTCATACACTCCTCAGATTTCTGCAAAATGTCGCAATCGACATTCGAAAATTTCACCATTGAAAACAAAATTTTGAAAACAACTTCCGAAATTTGTAGTGTCAAACATAAAATTTAAACAATAATTACCTGATTTCGGAAGATTTCGCCGTGAACAACAAATATCTAACCCACTCTCTTTTCTTCCTTCGGAAGCTAATGTTGATTTGGCGGTCAAGTCTTCTGTGGGGTTTATTTTGTAGTAAGGGGTATTATAGGAAAATATATGTAGGATAAATTGAAGGACTATTAATATTGGCATGTGGCGTGGATTTAATTTAACCAGCCTTGTACAACACAATCCAGTGCAGAGCTTAATTAATGATTAAGGATGTTGGTAATTATCAAACACTAGCCAAAGTTAGGTCAAACCAAACCTGTTGTTTCTACATTTACTTATATATATTAAGGATTAAGGATCTTGATAATTACGATCTCCAAAATCTTTATATGCCTCAAATTGCTACAATTATCATGTTCGGAGTTGGCCTTCTCATACAGTCATACTTTACAATCACGTGTTTCATTGTTGAATTATTATTGAATTAATTATCTCATAAATTATTTTTTTTGAGAAAAATATGTTTGTAGTATTGGGCTGTTGTAAGAGTTATTGAATGATGATAATATCTCTCACTTCAACGTATTATAAAATTTGGTTAAAAAACACTTGTATAAAAAAATGAGTGGGTATCGTGTGAGACCGTCTCACGGATCTTCATCCGTAAGACCGTTCAACCCTACCGATAATCAAAATAAAAAGTAATACTTTTTCATGGATGACCCGAATAAGAGATCCGTCTCACAAATACGACCTGTTAGACCGTCTCATACAAGTTTTACTTAAACAAATATGGTCGAAAATAAAAGTGTTTTTTAATCGAAAATAAAAAAATTTATGTAGGAATTTTTTTAATAATTTCCGGTTCTATCATTCTACCAACCTGAAAGAAAATATATGATCCATGCATATTGATAGATATATTCTATAAAAAAAATTTGTAAATTCGTGTATTTTAAAAAATAACACATCTATAACAATATCATTTAACATCAGCTAAAGCATTACGTCATGTGTTTATTGACAATCCAACAGTGACAATTGTATTGTTCCCTATGATCGACTATTCAAGTTTTGAGTGAGTCTCATGTGAGATTGTCTCATAAATTTTAATGTGTGTGACGAGTCAACTCTACTCATATTCACAATAAAAAGTAGTATTCTTAGCATAAAAAACAATACTTTTTCATGGATAACCCAAATAAGATATCCGTCTCACAAATACGATCTGTGAGATCATCTCACACAAATTTTTGCCTCAAGTTTTTATAGAGAAAAAATAGTATTTTATTTTCAATAGGAAAAATATATTATGGATTTAATTAATGACGTAAATCACAAAGTTATAATATATACGGTGTTTGGCATGCAAGTCAGAGAGAGCATAGTGAGTTTCACTGGTGTCCTGTTCTTGTCAGCGCACCCAAAACGACTTCGTTTTCGGCATATATATTCGAAGAGAGAGAAAGCGCAGTTAGAGAGAGAAAATTCAAAACCTTCCTCTGATGCTAAATTCTACAGCTAAGTTCGCCGTCGGCCCGCCGTGAATTTCGTCGATGCAAATGAATCCAAGCAAAATTGAGAAGGATCTATTCCATCACCTGGGACCGCCGTCGCCCAATCATGAACAGTTCATGCATCCTCACCGAACTCAATCTCAGCCCTCCATCGATGAAGACCCCTTCTCTCTCGCCGAGATGGAGCTCTTCCGAGACGAAGACGACGATGACGTCAGCCACACCTCGTCCGACGTCGAAATTCCACTCCCCCTCTCTGATGGAGCCGTTCCGTCTCAAAGCCCTAGTATACTGAATTCATCCCTAATCGACAATCACGAGAGGCGAATACATCGTCCACTGCTGCTTATCAGCCCGGAGCCGCATATTTCGACTCAATTTTATACCTTTAATAAGGAATCGCATGCCCTAATGGTTCAATGCTTGATGGAAGGCCGATTAGCAACGCCGGAGGAGATCCGGGCCGCCACGCCGTCGCCGGTGCTCTCGAGCTGGCGTTCTGTGTGGAAGGACCGCAACGAGGATACTGCGTATTTGACTGCGTGGAAGCGTATCCAGGATAAGCTCACCGTTCATGTATCGGAATCCGCTGCTGCAAGTACTAGTAATAACATTTATTTCCTTTGTTTCAAGAACAATTCCAATCAATTTGTTTCACATGTGGACCAGTGGCAGGACATAGTCATGTCATTTCATGGTGACGGGGATCTTAAACACCTAGGGTTGAGAGAAACAATTGAGAAAATTAAGCAGGTATGGACCGTAGGTGCCAAATTTTATGGTATTCCCGAGAGTTATATTAGGACCTGTATTGCTGCATGTCCTGTGTGCTCGGACGAGTCTTCAGGGTGCGCTCCGAGGTCTAAAAGGCGTAGGTTTGAATATACCGAGTCTTTTGATGTGCCTGCTAAAGAAGTGCCTGTTAAGTTGCAGCAATTGGCTGCAAAGCATAAGGTGGTGCTGTGTATACGGCAGAAATATATCAGGTATAAGCCATTTATGGCTGAGGTAAAGGATTATGCATGCCACAGGGCAGGGGAGCCAGCGTCCTCGAAAAAATCTAGGATGTTGAAGAGGGAGCCATATACTTCGAAGAGGTGCGGTTGCGGGTTTCGTATAAGGGCGATAGTTCCCATTTCGAATTATAATGAGAAGGACAAAACTTTTGTCTATGAGGAAGAAGGGACAGCTGTGTTTAAGCTGTTTGCGGTGCACTCAGGACATGAGCCAGGGCCATTGGATGGGAATGCAAGGATTATGCACCGAATGGTTGTTTATAAAGGAGGTTTTCTGATGGACCACGAGACTGTGTATGCAATGGTGGATGAAGGGGAAAATGATGTTTTTGGGTTCTTAGGAAAGGATTCTGGAGATATGCAGCATACTGTTTTTCAGCAAGTTCAAGAATTAAGGAATGAGTTGGGATTGCTTGAGAGTAAGATTGGGAAAATCCCACCACAAATGTTGGGTTCTGTGTCGTGTGAGCTCTTTGACATCGCTAATAAGTTAAGAAATATTCCCGATGAAGGATCAAAATCCGTTGGATTGTTGTCTGAGAAGCAGCATATGGATGATGTGTTGGTGGTGGAGCATGATTTACCCGATTGGGGTGATGACCATCATACGAGGATCTATGGGGATCGCAAGGACGCAGATGTTATTGAAGATGATGAGGACAGCTTCGGGAGAACTCTCGGGGAGGTTGCTTCTTGGGATCAGATGAGGGCCGACTGCCAGAGTGAGAAGGATCTGCTCGGTGAGACTTGTAAAGAAGAAAAATGGTTGAAATGTGGAGGGTTTGATGAAAAGGGAATTCTTGGCTGCGGCAATCCGAAGCTTGTAAAGCCAACAGGTCATCAAGATGAGATGGATCCGGATGTTGGTCTTACCAGCTTACAGGTGGATGGCTTCTACCATGAAACTCCAAAGTGGTTTGACTCTCCTTGTGGACTGGATCCGAGAGCTGATTGTAGCGATTCTGGATTCCGACACGAGGAGATTGTGTACAGATAATTCTTCTCGGTGAATCCATTCTAACTTAACTCTCAGTTTTTTTTTTTGCTGGCCATTTGTATTAGTTCGCTGTTGGTGGTGTGTTGTACATTTGTGTACACAGAGCTTTAAAAGGCTCTCACAATCGCAGTAACAGTCTTTTATACCGTGTGTTATTTGTAAAGTTTGAGCCATTTTGTATCTCTGCATATACTTACACGACTATGTGGAGCTTCTTGTAACTTCTGAATTTAGAACTCGGAGTTTCTGATTTGATATTATTTATATTGTTTCATGGTTTGTCATCTGTTGATGCCGCTACGTTTGCATCTGTTGGTTGGTTGCCATTGTATCGTGAAATATACGTCAACGCGCCCCAGTAAACTTCGTGTTCCGACTGGAATTAACATTCAAGACAATGTTTATTCAATGCAGCTTACCATGTCGCGATTTGGCATTCTGCCTTTTAGATTTCACTACACAATATTATTGATGTGGTTCCGAGGATATGCCTAATGATTTGGTCCATTTGTTTGGAAATTTTCTATGATAATTGGTAGATTTGTTATCAATCCATTATCAAATAGCAGATCAGTTTGTTCACATATCAATTTGTTTTCATGACGAACATATAAATTATAGAATGTAGTGGAAGAATTTGCTGAACTCAGAGTTCCATCTCAAGATCAAAATCGTTACAGGAATAGAAAAAATAATTAATGTACTAATGTTTTGAGAGCATGTGATGCTAATTTGAAGTCTATTATGTGAGAAAAAAATTCTCATAATTTTAATACAATGAAAAAGGTAGCGTCAAACTATTGATCGATTTAACTTATGTCAATATAAAATATAATGATAATTACGAAAAATTTGAAATACACTCAATATCACTAATGTATGCTTGTTTATTTTTTCAGATAGATGAAGAAAATCATTGAAACAAACAAATTTATATAAATCTTATTGTATTTATATTTAATCCATTAAAAAATAATTTTACATTTTGTGATAGATGTATATTAATAAATACAAATAAACGTAAAAATTGAATTATACACTTGAAACAAGAATAATATATTTTGGTAATACACGTGGATTATTCTTAAATCGGAGAGGATAGAATAGAAATCTTTTTTGAAATTCAAAAAACCTCAGCGGGTCCTTTTTTTTCTTTCACAAAGTATAAAGGAGCGTTCTTGCTACTTCGAAATCATTTCCCTCCCGCTGTATGTACCATTCGAAAATCATTGCATGCGCGTTACGCAACTTACACTTTTTTAGGGTTCTTTAAATTCCTGATTCCTAAGGGGCAAACACCCTGCGATTTCATTCTCCGGTGAGTTTCATAAACCGAAGGTCCGGTTTGTAGACGCTCTGGTCTGTTTTTTTTTTTTTTTTTTTTTTGTGTTTATCGGATTGAAAATTGAATATTGTTAGTGATACTTTTTAATTTTTTTGGAGATGGTTGAATGTTTTTCCGACAAGTAAGCAAATCGACAATTTTTTTTCTCCGTTCACTAAAAATATCAAACCCCTAATTGTCCATGTAGATCTTCCAACTTGAATGGTATGTTTGGCGAGGCGATGTCTGATTCAATGTAATTCTTTGTTGTCATGCTGTGCATTTCCAATAATTTAAATTTCATTTAAAATATTCATCATCTCCTACCTTTTGATATGCAAGTAATCCATGTTGGTTCAAAAGTTGGTAGACCTTCAAGCCACGGTTAATCCTTATTTTGGAGAATTAAGGAAGCTATTTTTCTGTCTACATTTAGAAGTATCGAGTAACCTTTGTAACTGAGATGGCATTTGTGGATTAAGGTTTTCATGTCCATGTAACTTGGTTTTCTTTGTGCTGTGGTATGTCTGGCGCAGTTGGCTTCGCACGAATAGGCACCATCAATCAGCCTTCACAGATGGAAACAAGCTGTGGTTCTCTTCTATCCGAGCTTCAGGTTATTTCCATTCATCAGCCTTCTTCTGTCAGTTTGAACTAATTTGCATTCACAAAACTTTGTTGCCCCTTTCATAAGATCCTCACGCTGATAAATAGTTGTTCTGGAATCAGACAATATGGGACGAGATTGGAGAACCTGACGATGAAAGAGATAAAATGCTTTTTGAACTTGAGCAAGAGTGTCTGGATGCATATCGAAGAAAAGTGGATCAGGCAAGGCGCTGCCAAGTTCAGCTGAGGCAATCACTTGCTGACTGTGAAGCACAACTCGCAGACATCTGTGGTGCACTGGGCGACCTGCCAGTCAACATAAAGAAGGTGAAAACAGTAAAAATGAAGAGGAAAGAAAAAACCTAGAGAAATGCCTGCTCCTCAGTGTCTCTAGCTCTTAATATAGCGTGCTTAATTATGTTATGCTATACTATTGGTGTTAAACAGATTTCTGGGACTTTGAAGAAAGAACTTCTGGCCATAATGCCCCAACTAGAAGATATGAAGAAGAAAAAAACTGAGAGGAAGGGTCAATTTGCCGAGGTGAAGAAGCAAATAAATTGCATCCTAAAGGAGTTTTCGGGATCCACAGAGGAGATATTGGATACATTGGTCATTGATGACAGTGATTTGTCACTCAAAAAATTAGAAGATTTACAAAATAAGTTGCTTCTGCTGCAGAAAGAGAAGGTCTTTTTTCTCCTACTTGAGTTGTCCATTTTGTTGATCTGACTCATATTGACATCAATAGCTATAATCTATCTAAATAAAAGGTGGGGACTATGAATATATCAGAACTAAGTTCTTTCCAACACAGTATTGAATACTTTGGAATTAGTCTGGAACCAAGTGATAACCTTTGCGTTAATAAAGCAACATAAGGAAACCTGAGGGTTTAGCAATTTTTTTGCCATTTGAAAGTTTTCTCTCAATTATATACGCACATATATACATACATATATAATCTAATTGATTGAATTTACGTGCAGAGTGAGCGCCTAAAGCAGGTAGCAGAAAAGTTAAAAGTCCTGAACTACCTCTGTTTGGTTCTTGGAATGGACTTCAAATTAACAATTTGTAATATTCATCCAACTTTGGATGGCTCACGGGTCATGAAAAGTATTAGCGGAGACACAATTGAGAGCTTGCATACCACAATATGCAGGCTTAAGGATGTCAAGCTGCAGCGCATGCAAAAGGTATATTGTTTTTTCCAATTACCTTTCTTCGTATCATCTTATCCTCATTTTCTTATTCGTTCGTGTTCAGTTGCAAGATCTTGCAGTGACCATGATAGAGCTTTGGAATCTTATGGATACACCAGTTGAGGAGCAACAGAAATTCCATAATGTCACAAGTACTATTGCAGCTTCAGAGAACGAAATAACAGAACCGGACATTTTGTCATTGGAATTCCTCAATAATGTATTTCATCACATTTTAGTATTCACTACCTATGTTGTTTCTCTATATGCCTTTCACATGATAAGGGTGCTCGATCCATGGCAATTCACCCTTTACACACAGTGACACATAATGCTTTTCTATGCTCAGGCAGAGGCGGAAGTTGCAAGATTGGAAGAACTGAAATTCAGTAAAATGAAGGAGGTCCTTTTGAAAAAGAAGTTAGTTTTAGAGGAAATATGCCGTGGATCACACATGATTGTTGAAGAAAGATACACGGCAGACCTTTCAGTGGAAGCTATTGAGTCCGGTATGGCTCCTGCCCCTTCATACATTGAAAATGGTTGAATATTGTTCCAAGAAACAGGCCAATTTTGACTACCATCTTGCAGGGGAAACCAATCCATCTTATCTACTTGAACAGATGGAGGTTCAGATTTCCAAGGTTAAAGAGGAAGCATTTAGCAGAAAAGAGATTCTCGAAAAGGTTAAAAAATGGCTGGCTGCTTGTGAAGAGGAATGCTGGTTGGAGGAGTATAACAGGGTGGGTTGGCTATAATATTTATTTCTATGAACGAACCTTAGCTCATTATCTACATCCTTCTAGTTTTCTAATTGCAAGCCTATTTCTAATGTAGGACGGCAGTCGTTATAATGCTGGAAGAGGCACACATCTTATGCTAAAGAGGGCTGAAAAGGCGCGTTCACTAGTCGGTAAAATCCCAGGTACATGCAGAACTTTCCATTAGTTAATATCAACGCGTTTTACATTTCATATTTCTACGATAAGATTAGATCTAGTTTTTCATTATGAGGCTTAAACCATTAGATCCATGTTGCTTGTTTTGAAACATAGAGGTGTACTTGGAGAATACAGAACAGAAGGGCAACTCAACGTAAACAAGTTAGATAAATTATTTGTAGTATCAAGTGCTTTTAGTTTTTAAAGTGTTGAACATTATGTTCAAAGGATTCTTTATGTATTCTTTATTTCTTGTAATTAGTGATGGTGGAGACATTGAAAACAAAAGTGAGTACCTGGGAGAAGGATAAAGAAACTGAGTTCCTATATGATGGAGTAAGCACTGTTCTTAGATTCTTTCAAAAGAATTTACCACCTGTCAAACTTGATCTATATTCGCTTTTAACATGGTTGCATCGATATTTTAATCTGTTGCACACAATATTTGTGTCCTCTTATTTCTAGGTTGGTCTTCTGTCCATGATTGAGCAGTATCGTGAATTAAACCAGTTGAAAGAACTAGATCGTCAAAGGCAGAGGGTATGCTTCCTATTAAGTCAAACATTTAGGCCAAGATTTTTGTGATGGAGATACTTCATGTGAATGCAAAAGTAATAAGTTCCATGCTTATTTTTAAATTAGGATCAGAAGAAACTTCAGGGACAGTTGATGGTTGAGCAAGAAGCACTATTTGGGTCAAAACAAAGTCCATCAAGAAGTGGTAGCAAGAATTTTAGACCTTCAACTGGAGGTGTGGCTAATAAGAAGTTTTCTGTAGGAGGGGCAATGCTACAGAGTATTTTCACAGAGAAATCCGCTCTCTCTTCTCTCTCCCTTTTGAAGAACAACCCTGTGAAGCAGCAGCAGGGTTCTCGCAGCCATCACCACGGTGGTTTCATGGCTCACTCTTCTGGTAGATGTTAAAAAGCTCAATTATATTTACTTGAACTTACAGTTTCTACGCTTGGAATTGGAGGCAAAAGGACTTCTCCAAATCTATCAGGTTTCAATTTGTTTATAATATACTGTGACTTGTTGATACAGGCAATAAACACATGACCAGTTGCCATGGAAAACACCATTCTGTCAATGCTGCAACAAGCTCACAGCACTGTCAAATGTCGCCTATGAGGAAGCCCCTCTCTCCAATAACTTCCTTATCTTCCAATATCATTCCTTTCAACTTTCAGGATCAGAACGCAGAAAGTGGGGTCACAAGCAGCTTCTCTACAACTCCCTTGGCTACCCCAACGAAGAATGCATTTTCTTTTAATGAGAATAGAACTCCAACAAAAATGCAAATTCCAATGCCAGCTACTCCTCCAACCGTGTCTATTACAATGCAAACTGCCACGACCCCTTTCACACCGTGCATTCGTGATACAGAAGAAGTTGAATATTCTTACGAAGAGAGACGGTCTGGCTTTATCGTTTCTAAATCTACCATGCTGACCCATGTTTGAAGCATTTTACTATCACCGATGTTTATTCATAGTTTGATAGGGTTTGAATTTCCACCTTCTTCATTGAATTCCACAAGGCTTTTTTATTCTTGGCTTTTCCCCTATTCATGTGTATAGGACAACCTTCTGGACACGTTTTCTATCCTATTCTTGTACTGTCTTGTGATGAGAAATTAAGAATCACATTACCTGATTTGTCAGTTGTTTGGCTTTTTTTTTTGGTTCTCTCTCTCTCCCATTTCTAATAGCATGAGCCTGAGAGGGCTCATTCTTTGAAAACTCAAGATAAACACATTTTTGAATTCCACAGATTTCAACCCAAACATCAGAAGTCGGCTAAAAAGCAGAGAAAGTTGTTGCATACTTATCTCTAGCAGATTCCAAGTACAAGGTAGTAGCATAGAATCACCCTCTAGTTATCTAAAAAATGAAATCTGTTGGTGACAACTTAGCCATGAATAGAAGCTTCATGTTAAATAACTGCAGCTTCTTCAGAAAGCCAAAATGCAACTAACTGCTTAAATTGAGAAATGGTTGCAGCGTATGGACCATAATTTTAAGTTAATGAGCCAAGGGTATGCATGGTTGACCAACAGAAGTTTTGTGAATTTGTAAAGAACAATTTACCATCACTTTTTTTTAAGCATCTGCAAACACTATCTTAGAAACAACAATGATGAGACTAGAGTGCTTTCATCAAATGATGCATATGGGATAAGCCATTCTCATCCTCTTCAAGAAAATTCAAATATTCAAATAACTAACATAAACATGATTCTGTGATTAATTTTCTACAATATCTGTTCTGTTTGTTCTATTTGTATGTTTTTTCCCACAAAACAAAAGGAACATAAAACAATATTCAAATAAATCTTTTGGTTTTTGTTATCTATATATATATATATAAAACTGAGTTTTTGTCTAAAATAAGTTTTCGTCAAAATGACGATTCTAAAAAAAAATTTATTAGGAATTTCCAAATATGCGTGCTGCAATAAACGATTGAAAACATTTAATTTTACGATTTTTTATTGATATTTTTTTATAAGTACTTGATTTTCTTTTAAAAATACAAATGTGAATTTAAAGATATTTGAAAACATAAACTTCATTTGTTGTCTGCATTGATTATATTAATTTTTTTACCAATTCAAATTTGAACTGAACTCTATTGAAAAAATAAACTATTTTTAAATTTTGCATATTATTATATCAATTAATTTAATTTGAGTTATCGTTTTGTGTTACTTTGATACATTTAGTTGTTAATATAAACTGGATAAATAATTCAGTCCAATTTATGTATCACATTTATACAATTAGTTTTCAATCAGAAGAAAAAAATAGCTCCGATGTTTAGTGTCATCCGTGACGTAGATCATTCGAAAATGTATTGAGCGCTAAAATTCTGATTGATTCGTTATTACTATCTATTTACGTATAAAACAACAAAGATTACAATTTAAAATGTATCATTTATGCATTTTATTTTTATGATTATTGGGGATATTATTCAGATTTTATTTATGTCGTAGGATTCAACAGGAAACAATCAAACGTCAGGTCATGGAAGAATGAAACATACTCTCAAATAATGTCATATATTTGCAATAAAATGTCAACATAGGATAAAATCGCATGAAGTAAAATACAACAAACGCATCCAAAAATTAATTTTTATCATTAAGACTCATATATGCGAGATTTTCGATGAAACTTGCTTCACACATGTGAAATATATATAAAATCGCATGAAGTAAAATACAACAAACGCATACAAAAATTAATTTTATCATTAAGTACTCATTACTCTCTAAAATATTAAATAAAAAATATGTTTTTTCCATATAATATTACGTTTTTCAATTTTTTAGTAAAAAATATCATCATGAATTTTTGGTACATTGCTTGTTTATAAATTTATAGTGTTATTATTATTTATCTTAATTAAATTTTATGTAAATATTTTAACATATTTTTAAAAATAATTAAAAAAAATTAAATCATAATCTATTCATCTAATTAGTGACAATAATTTTTATTTTTGAAAATATTTATTTATTTTTCAAAAATTTGATAGATAATTTTTCAAATTTTTTTATGAATAATAGTTTCACTCAACCAATATATAAAATGCAATGATAAAAAATCAATTTGAAAACATAAAATTATTATTTCAATCTGAGTGTTATGTCAAATGGTTTCAACATTCTTATATAATAATTATTTATAATAATATTATTTTAAAATGTAAATATATTTATTACATAATGTCAATAATTTAAAGTGAGTATTCAAACTCTCATCTTTTAATAATTTTCATAATTAATTACATAAAACAACACTCGGTGAGTGAGATACTAGTTTCTAACATTTCAGTTCAAAAACCATAACATCGAAGGTTAGTTTATCATCCAAGAGATATTAGTTTCTAACATTTCAGTTCAAAAAACATAACATCGAAGGTTACTTTATTATCCAACCTTCATCTAATATGCTCATGAATAACTAACTGGTTACTCACAGGTAGGCTTACAGTTGGTACGACTGCATGATACAAAGTGTACAAATGTTTCTATACGAACCGAAACGATCTTAACGATATCATTCAACCATGCCAAAAATGTACATCTTCATACCCATACCGATGAGGAGCTCGAAATCAAAAGCTATTTTCTGAGGCCCATCCCTTCTTCTCTAATGCTAGCCTCAAGGCCTGTGAAAGTAAAATAAAAACTCTAATTTTCTGCTGTCACAAGTATTTTTGAACTAATAATATATGTATGCCAAATAAATAAAAGTCCCACCTTGATTCTCTTTCTGTTTACATCAAAGTCAAAATTCCCCAACCGGGAGGCAGACCTATACTGCACCATTGATTTCTTCCCAGGAGGAAACCAGAACTCAACATCATCAACAAACTGAGATAAAGAAACAACGAACTTGTCAATAACAAGATTTAAAATGTTTTACACAAGTTGACTTAATTGCAGTATGCACATGTAAGTCTTAGTTTCAATATAGCTGAATTCAAATACATGAATGGGTCTCGTATTTACTTACATATATCAGATAAAAATATAAAAAGGAGAGGAACTGTATCACACTTACCCCCATGATTGGGCTTTCATATTCCACACGTACATAATCATCTGTTTTCTCTGTTATTTTTGAAGAAAAATTTTCCGGTTTTGTAGATTTTATCTGTGGAAAGAAAGTAAGAACAAGCTTCACTCTCATCTATTTTGGTGACTTAAAAAATCTATCACGGTTCATATACATAGATTCATAAATGTTTTTGTGTGTGTGTGTGTGATATATGACAGGTAAATGTTAAGTTTTTACCACGTCAAGTAGCTCTTTCATCGCTTGTTCTTTGCTTGCTGGATTTTTGCTGCCTCGTCCCTCCTCCGGGTTATAATTCCTAACAAATGTTGCACCAAAACACATAATTCCACTATCATAAGTTCCTATATACACATACATATATACACAAAAATGTTCAAATTATTAAATTTTCAAGTTGTCACTAAAGAAATGCATGCAAGAACTTGAAATATCCCAAATCCTAATTTAGCAAATCTGCAGTACCTTAACCGTTCAAACATTTATCTTTTTCAGATGCATCTAACAGCAGACAACACCACACTCTGTGAAAAAAAAGCATGGTTCTGAATTTTTTGGAAAATTAATCAGGTAAACCTTGAACCCTTCTACCTGACCAACCTTGCCATATTCATTGATTACATCACGCTCATACCACAAATTTGACTTGAAATTCATACAAAGTGCATACTGCCTCAATCTTGGGTTAAGTTTATCATCATCTAACCTACTATGTGTCTGAATCATTTATGATTAAATTTATTAGCAAGTTTCTAAAAAGTTTAAATTTTGGCTTAAGACTTTAATGCCTCGCACGTGAATTTCAATACTGTAATCCAGGTCAGTTCTCATCATAATCCAAATTCATGGATTACAGTCACTGACAACTACCATTATTAATTAAACATATTCAAATATGTGCTATTAAAATGAAGTAAGTTTAGAGTCAAATCCTAAGGGCAAATTCACTTCGAGACGAAGGCAAATAAACTCGAAAATATTGCAACTTACCAAGGGGGGGCATAGTGCGATCGATCACTAACATTCTCAGAAGTTGAAACACAATTATTCGTGGCAGGGCATAAAGCCAGTGATGGGGGATTTTTCTGTACACCCAAGTAATTTGGCTTAGTCCCACTGCATCGTTTTTCACAAATTTAATAATTTTCTCTTCAATAATATAACCAAATTTAATCAATTTGTTTCATCCAAAATAATAATAATAAAAATAAATATCAATTCGAAAACAAAGTTCAAAGCTTACTGAGGTTTGAAGTTCAAACCCAATAAACAGAGTTGTCTCCAGTGAAAGATTGAAATCAAAATTACCAGCATAAACACTCGTGATGACTAATGGCTCGTAACTTCGATCGAAATTCTTCCTTCGTTTTGAAAATTTAAAGATAAAAAATACAAAGAAGTGGACACGGAAACTGCTAAAATAGGAACATTAGCATATCTATATCAGCTTGATGCAACTAAAGTGTTTTTTTTTTCTAAATAATATCTAGGCATAACACAATAAAAATTTCACGAAATGTGGATTATGCTTAATATTTTTTTTCCCCAAGGAACAACCTGAAATGGAAGATGGCTCCGAGAACAGCAATTTCACTGCTCCGCAATATTAATTCCCTGAAAACACAAAAAATAACCAAATCAATAATCAGAATGGTAAAAAATTACGGCGTCTATTAATAATAAAATAGTTCAACTATCTGTATACCTACGACTACCCCTTTTGCTACTACTTCGATTGTGCGGCGGCTCCTCCGGAGGGTTCTGCTGAGATAGTATGCGAAGGTTGATTCGACGCGAAACTGAAGGTTCACGCGAGTTTTTGTCTGGGTAAAAATGGGCGTTAGGGGAAGCCACGGAAGCCATTTGAAAGATCTCGTTGGAGTGACTCTTGCTTGCCTTCCGTTTCTGTGATTGTGTAACAGAAGCATATTTTCCATGTTTTATTATCCTTTTTACCACGGGTACAATATTCATTTCTTCCAAACCCCAAATTATGCACAAAATTACAATCTAACCCCAATTCAATTTATTTCATTCTTTGAAATACACCATCTTTCATCAATTACAATAAAAAAACATTATCCATGCTTTGAATTCATAAATATAAAAGATAAATTGTTTATAATCTTTTTCTTAGAGTTCATATTTTTGGAATATTTTCTCTCTTATAGTGTTTCATGAATGTTCCAGCGGTATTATTGTTGTCTCGAATTGAAATCTAAAGACCAAAATACAAGTGTTCCTCCACTTGATGAAACTCTTAGAAAGAATATAGAACCTGATCTTGAACTGATGTCCAAGCCATGATGCTATTGATTATACATTTGAAGTCAAAGTTGAGAATATAGCCAATTCTAATCCCGTTCAAGATTTTGAGGCCATGATATCTCGCAAAGATGGTCCACAATGGGTGGAGCATGCCATTCAGAATATGAAATATAAAATTGTTGATTTAGTCGATAATTCTTTTAAAAGAGATGCTTATAGTTTCAATGCGCAGCTGTTACATTTTTGAGCAGGTACGATTCCCCATCTCTGTGTTGGATATATTTCTTGGTTTTGCATATTCTTAAATGGTTTGCGAGAACTGACAAAGATTTGTTGAATGTGATACAATGTCAAGAATCTTTGAAACTTCAGGAACCAAAACAGTTCAACAACTTCTTGCATCATCTCCACAAATTCTACCAAGAGAGGGGCCTCAAAAGCTTCACTGAATTTTTGGCAGTCCATGAAATTGTTCTAATAAGCTACATTGAAGCAGTTGAGAGGTCTGAACATATCATCGTCTTCTGTTTGTTTATTTAATTCAAATTATAACTCTTGCTCTCATCTTTTTTGAGTGAAAGGTGGTGAAGTCCACCAACCAAAATGTCGGCTGCTAATCTGGTTATTTTTATTCGTTGTTCATTGATGTTTCAGAGAGTGAAGCTAGAAGCTTGATGGTGACAAAGGAGCCAAAATCAGAGCAAAGAATCTGAGGCAATAATTTTAATGGATGAACTAGGAAATGTTTCTTTGACGTAGCCATATTTTGAACGATAAAGATTAATCTCCGTATTAAAAAAATTGAGTTAGTAAGAGGCGATTTTGCAATTTGTGGTATTTGATATAGAATTAATATCTACTAATTACTTCACGCTCTAAAATTTAAGAAATTTTCATTTGAAATTCGTTAAAACTTTTCAAGAAGAACAATGTCATTAAAAAGTATTCTACAAGAAGCTCTGTCACCATAAATTTTCTTTGTACACAATAACTGTTTCAGTAAAAGAAACTGTTACGTGACAATGCCTGCTGAGATTTTTCGGTTGGACCTTTTGCTTCAGACCCCATTTCTTACTTCCTCGTTTCTTCCACCACTTTCCAAGGTCACAAGTAAGGAATCAAGGAGTAAAGCAGTTAATGAATCAACGAACATCGACCAATTCGATATCATACACAAGCCATGAGTTTGGTGGCACATTTTCTCCCACTCCTTGACTTCCAAAACTGCATCACACGTATAAGAACCTTCAACAGTATGAAATGCAGGCCATATATTTGAAATGCGAAAGATAAACCAAAACGGAATATCTGAGAAAAGGCAGAATATCATATGTGGCACAGAAGATTTAAAACATACCCCATAGATGGTGGGATGACGAGTCTCCTATTATCACCAATGCGCATACCTGAGCACATTACATGTTAAGATAAACAGATGAACATGGAGATTGAAGGCAAAGAAGAGATACATAGAACAACAGTAATGTACGAAGACTATTTTAGTTCTCAAATCAACTACCATCAATACCAATGTTCCATCCATCAATAAATTCTTCATCACCTAAATAAAGATCAAACAACGATGATAAGCACGTCAACAAACATCATTTCATTTTTTTTCCAGATATCAGAAGAAAACAATCTGGGTATACGCGGTACAAGGCTACCTAGACGCCAGCTACAAGCAGTGCCGTTCATATTCGAGTCAAATACTTTCCCACTCTCTTTTAACATGGCGGTGTAGAAAACTTTTATCTGATCCAAGATTCATTGAAGCCATAGTAAGTGATACGATAAAAAATCCTCCAAACTAAAAGCCATATATGAAAAAATAGTAGTTAAAAGTCTCCTTTTCAATAAGTTAATAGTTAATACCAACGATACCTTTTTCCCAACCGCAGCAAGTTTTCCATCTGGTGGCCCCTGAGCCAATTCTTCAATAATCAACCCATTTAATAAGGCCGTCTCTTTAACTTGCTTGGCATTTTCTGTCTGATCCTCATATTTCATGACCATATTTTCCTGATTACTTTTCATTTTCGTCGCATTCATATCCACGCCCCCATCACCTTGAGCTTTCTTCTTCCCCTTTTTCTTAATTTTCTTCTTAGGTTGACTATAAGCAACAAGCAACACATTGTATACCGATACTTGTACATGTAGAAAAAAATTCATGTAATGACAGCACTGGAAGTCTTATGTTGAAAATGCCAGGATTGTCCGATGCAGTCAATCACCAATCGCCAATCCACTTAATCACTAATATTTTTGGTGGGAATTCAATGCCAAAAACAAAAGCACTACCTGAACGACAAGATGTCTTTTTTGTTCGTGGTTCAAAGCAGTCTCGATTTTATCCTCGCATTTTACAAAAACAAATTTTGAACATATCTGTTCTTCAAACTAAATATCTTTATCAACAATTCACCATCCATCTATGGAAAAAACACAGAAACCCAGTATGCCCCTGATTGAAATTTCAAAGATAAATAAACTTTCTACCTCACCCTCACTTGCATGTGATGTGTCAGCTGGAGGAATGAATACTTGGTAAAATGAAATCCTAAACAAATAAAAGCACTCAAGATGAGATAATAACTTATCCATCACTTGTTCCTGATGTTCTCCGTTTGCAGTCAGCAGAATCTTTGATGTACTTCCATCACACAGCAAACCATGGTTGGATTCATTATCCTTAGGAGTATTATCACATATCCCTCCAATTTCTTCTGCACTCGTCTCTTTCAACTGAAGTTCTTCTGTTCTCTCCTTTGATTCTCGACCATTTTCAGTGCCCAATTCAAGAGATGGCACCCGAAAATTAGAATCAATATCGCTGCTTAAGTTTGAAATATAAGACGAAACTGATTAGGGCCAACGATAGAATTTCCAGTGAAAAAGAAACTTGCGCATTTCACCAGCACAAGAGAATAAAGATGCACCAATGATAAACAGATTAAAGAAACAATGTTCTCACAGTTTAATGGAGGACTCAACTTCTGGACCTTTTTTTACTCTTAGTACACTCTGACCACTGTCAATTTCAAATTCACAATTTTTCTCCTCCTGAAAGGAATGTTTTCTTCTTTTCCTTTTCGGTTTTCTACTGATCTCGAGTCCCAGAGAGGCAACAATCAGACAGACAGACAGACAGTTAGATGAATGTATGAGTAGTTGAGAAAACAAGAAAGTGCATAAAGTAGGTAAATAGCACACTTGTGAAAATCAAGCAATTGACTACAGTCTTTCTCATTGCTCATAGAAAGACGTTGGTTGATGATTGCGACTTCTCCTTTACTTTCATAAACCTTATCATCAGCTAAGTACTTCTCATAGTTATCAACAATTTTCTCAGGAGTCTGTACTTTGTTGGGTCCTTCATTCTTTTCAATCTTAACCCATCCTTTATCATCCAATCCCATCATTGCTTCTCTGCATAAATATCTGAATTAAGCTCTCAATTTCAGGTATAGAACCCTGAATAATGCAATACATTTGGTTTCTCAAATATAAAATCTCTGTGTGTGTGTGTGTACACCCACAGTCTTCTATCAGGCACAAAAGAACTGTTGATAATGACTATATCCCATCCCCAAAAAATCATTCAACAGAAATGAATGCAAATACTAAAATCATTTATGGGCTTATTACCTTTCTGATTTTCCACTTATATCAGGATCAACTTTTTCATTTGCTTTGCTGCCACAGTTACCACCATCTTCAGCTTTTTTGCCTAGTTCTACAAGTACCTGAGCAATATTTTCAGCACCATCTGACATAGCTGTCTGCAAACATCTTCTACTCTTTAACACAGATAGAAGATGGTCATGTTCATCTTCAGTTTTATGTGTTTCATCACCATCTGACAGAATTTCTCGGTTTCTCTTTCTAAGTTGTTTACAGAGACGCTTTCTGTCATTTGGCGTATCTTTTTTTAGCGCATTAGCATCCACTGCTTGAACAAAAACACGGTTCTTAATGTAAGTTGAAACGGTTCTTAATGTAAGTTGAAACATCATAATAAATATGTTTAAAGCATTTCTCGATGATGAATCACCACAATAGCTATCAACCACACCAAGCAAGGGTTTGTATATTATGTTCTCAGATAGATAGAAAAAATATTATATAAAATAAACCTATTACTTTGGACTCGTTTGTGAAAGTATAATGATGAGGTTCTCCAAGTTTCTTATCAAAAAATAAAAAATAAAAAAATAATTATGAGGTTCTCTAGAAAGGATATTTATGGCTCGTGCCTTGATAAATAAAAACCCATTCATAGCAGAATATAAACTATTGCATTTAATATATACACCATGAGCATTAAAGATATTAAAAGAAGAAAAAAAAACCTTCGAGGCTTAAAACAGGGTCAGAAGGGGAAACTTGTAATTCAACGTCGTCAATAAAACTATCATCATACTTATCATCATCACTGCAGAAACTAGACCCCTCTGTCTGAGTGTTTTCTATATCCACTCCATATGATTCTCTGTTGAATCAAAGTAAAGGAAATCTGAGAAGTGAGAGTACAGAAGTTAAAGCTCGACACTAACAGAGCAATGAATTCATATCCAAGAAAAATTTTCACAACTGTGTTCAAAATTTTGAAAAATTCTATTGGGCCTCAAGGGAACTTTGACATCATCACACATTGACCTGTAACATGGCAATAAATGATAGATGAATTGTAAATATAAAGGCCATCCAATGAAGGTGCTCCTCAGAATTAACAAAAAATAGAAAAGTAAAAAAGATACGTATCACTTTCATGATTTGACTGGTGATTTTTCTGGAGATAATAGCCAGTGAGGTAAACACTTCGTGGTCCAATAACAGAAAAAATCACATCGTCTGCTTCCTCAAACTCCAAATCCAAGTGGCATGACTCTGTTTTGTTGGGTAGCAACGCACAGAGTAGGACCGGCCTCCGGTTACCCACATTACATTGTACAACACCTTTCTGTGTAGCATCGCCAATACCCAGTGTTGCCTGAACAATAAATCACAGCATAGCCAAAATGAGTTCGATTAAATTTTACCAAATAAATCAAACGAAAAGAATGAAGGATAAACACATACACAATGCACCATGAGAATTTAAACATATCTTCTATGATAAATTTACCAGTAGAAAACTGATGGAACAAAAAACATGAAATTATCCTCGCGCAGACATAAACTAAAGCAAAACAAATTGTTGTTTTCTCATTTTGGTTTGATAGGAATTAGTACCTGGGAAATCCGGAGCCTTCCCTTAGACTTTTCGCAACAATGAGTAAATGACTTTCCGGGCTTTACCTCGACGCCTGAAACACAGCAACAAATTAAATTTGTTTTCCCCCCAGAAAAATGACAATCAACCAACCCATAAAAGCACGTACATACAAAAAAACTTTTCATCGCTCATCTCCTACTAAACTCAAAAACAAATAACATCAAACTTGCAACAATTAACTGCCTCGAGTAATTTAAAAACAGAACTTTAATAAAACATACGTTTCCACTGAAAAAACGCGGTCGTGAAATTCTGCACAGGCTACCATTCAAACAGATAAACACATAATCAGTAAAAAAATGAGCAGGAGAAAAAGAGCTAACCCCAGAAAGCCATTCAGGTAAACAGAAGATATCAGGCTTCCGATTGCTTTAAGCAGTAATCTTGATTGTTCGATCCTTGTTCCATCTTCAGCATCCACCCATTGAACCCTAGAGCGAGAGCGAGAGTATCACGGTTTAATGTAAAATCTTTAAACCTCGCTGCCATCTATAGTATACTTGGGGGTACGGAGGGACTCAATACGGAAATAATTTCACATTTTCTTTATTCTATCTGGAAAATAAAAATAAAAATAAAAATAAAAATTACCAGACCCTTAGGTTCTATGTATTTGTTTTTTATTTTATTTTATTTATTTTCTCGACGTTACATTAACCCAGTATTGATATTTTGATGTGTACAACATCACATCAGTATAAAAAATAATTATAAAAATTGACACATATATATAATTAAAAATGAAATTAGATAATTTAGATGATTTAAATAATATATATATATATATATATATATATATATATATATATTGAGAGATATATATGATTAAAAATAAAATTGACAAAAAAAAAATCTAAATAAAAAAAACAAACATATTGAACAAAAATGGTAATATTTTCTGCTAAACCGTTTCCTATTCTTGTTCATTCCTTCTTCTTCCCTCCTATTATCAACTTTATTTTATTTGCATTTTGTATTTACTTATTAACAAATAATCACTCACTTATTCAAAAAAATGGACACTGGTCAATTAATTTATTCCTTAATCTTCTTACCATTTTTTTTCTTCCTATCATTTTTATTTACAAAAAAAAATTCAAATTTAAGTCGATTATTTATTACTACTGTGTTAAAGTTATAATTGTGAAATTTGTAAATTACTATAATTCTCCTATTTTATTTAAATAATTATTAACCCACAAAGTAAATATAAAATTTAACTAAACACGAAACATGAATTCCGGAGAAAACATTAAAAAAAAAAACCCTTACAGACCACACTTTTGAAAAATCGTAGGTTTCCTAATTTTTTATTTCATCAATTATGGACTCCAAAGAGCAGGTGCCTCTCCTCTCTCTCCCTCACCCATAATTTCAGTTTGATAATTTTCCGGAATAATTGCTAAATGAAAATGATTGCAGAAGCCTGGCCCACTTGATTCTTCGTCGTCTCCGAAACTTGTACTGTACTCTTACTGGCAGAGCTCGTGTTCTTGGCGGGTTCGCTTTGCTTTGAATCTCAAAGGTTTTTTATCTTCGTTATTTATGCTGCAATTTTCTTGAAATTACTATTTTTTTAACTATATATATTGGGGAAGGGATTTATTTTGCCTTTTGGGTGCTTAGGACTTTCTTACCAGTACAGAGCAGTGGATCTTGCCAGACGGGAACAGTTCAGGTCGAGGTAGTGTCTTTTCTGAATTGATTTTGCATTCTAGCTAGAATCATGTAATATAATTCTTATATATGAATTATATGTAGTTATGGATAATCACACTAGCTACTTATCTGAATAATTGATGCCGTTGTTCTTAACTGATTATTATGTAGGGGTTGTTTAACATAGAAATACATAAAGTAATTATATTTAGTGTATCAGATTTAAGTGTTGTATGTAGATGTTGTCGACACATATTCACAACATGCAATGGGATATATTAGTTTAACGCACAAATAAACTTTAATAAGTAGAATATGATGGATGAAAATATGCACCAATATAAATACTTTCACGACGTCTCAGGGCAAAATATTTACTACACAACTGTAAATAGTTTACAAAAACAAATACTAGTGAGACTTATGAAAACTATATTCTTCCACAACTAAAGGAAATAAATTGCATCCAAAACCACGTGTGCAACTACAATATTGCCTAAACCGAAGACACAAATTTCTTCCACCACTGCACACGACTGTTGTCTTTCGGGTGTCATCAACACTACACATCAACACAGTACACAGTGTGAGTCAATCATGTAAACACTTTGCTGAAGTAAATCGTCGTTCTCCGTACTTAGTTTTTATGTTCTCCGTTTTCTCTCTCAAAAACCACATATCGTCGCAATGATAATCTCTTATGTATATATTTTCTTTGACCTAGATTCCATTCCATAAAAGAGTCTTACATGATATGGAAACAAGAGTTTGATTAGGACATGAACTCTTTTCCCTAGAGATATAATATCTAGAGATAAATTAATTCAAATATTATAATACCTAGAGATAACATAAAATCAAATCTTGTTAGTCTAGAAAAGTAAAAGAGTGAGTCTCATGTGAGACCGTCTCACGGATACTAATCTGTGAGACGGGTCAACCCTACCCATATTCATAATAAAAAGTAGTACTCTTAGCATAAAAAACAATATTTTTCATGGATGACCCAAATAAGAGATCCGTCTCACAAGTACGACCCGTGAGACCGTCTCACACAAGTTTTTGCCAAAGTAAAATCTAAATTACTATATTTCAATATTATCAATAAAAGAAAATAAATAAAGAAAGAATAAAATATTCCTTTCATGTTATATTATATTGAAAACTTTGAAAATTTTACAATAAAAAAACAGAACTATTTAGTAAGTTCAAATAATGACTCGCACAAAAATTCAGTAAAAATCCATAAATGTAACTGAAAAAAGTAAAGCTATTTTGATTGCAGAAAAATCTAAGAGTCCAAGGAAAATCTCTAACGTGTTCTTGCATAATTTATAGATATGCATATATCTGT
Source organism: Primulina eburnea (assembly GCF_022965805.1). Classification (NCBI taxonomy): domain Eukaryota; kingdom Viridiplantae; phylum Streptophyta; class Magnoliopsida; order Lamiales; family Gesneriaceae; genus Primulina; species Primulina eburnea. Next base: position 62,344,845 of record NC_133101.1, on the reverse strand, counting down.
TATTTTGTATCACCAATGCGAGCATTGTTTGTCTTGCCCATAATATATACTGGTAATAATGCAAGTTTGATACGGAAACTTAGGCTCAAACTGGTACATCCTCGATTAATGGCAGATATGAGCTTGTGCTGCTGATATATATATATATATATATATATATATATATATATATATATAAAGGTGTTTGGGGCAAGCATATCGAACAACCAAATGAATAAGATCCAAGAGATGAAAAGGATCAAAAAGAGTATAATAATTTCCAAGCTTTGGGTTTTGACTTTACAGAGTTTGAGAAATTGAATCCGCTTCACTACGTCCCAGTTTTGATTGACGGTGATGTTGTTGTTTCTGACTCATATGCAATCATACTGGTTAGTTATTCTATTCGAAATTTACATGGTGATTCAGCTCTGTTTGTTTCTGAAATTAAAGTCCATAATCGATTGTCTGAGGCATACGTTCTTTTCTTCTTCCATCTTCCCTTTTTCTGCCAGCATTTGGAAGAGAAGTATCCTAATATTCCACTTTTGCCAGTTGATCCTCAACTAAGAGCGATTAATCTCCAGGTTAGGTTCAAACTGGTCTCTTTCATACAACGTACTATGGTGAAAGATCATGCTTACAAATCAAACACACTTTTAAGCTTCATATTACTCTTAAGTTTGGACCCTTTAATATTCGAAGATAAGACATCAAAGAAAATTTCTTCTTCGTTTTCTGATAAAGAGCTATCGTTTCTGTTGCAACTATTCTTAATTAACGTCGACTCATCATCACTAGGAAGTCATCTTTACAATCTTATGCAGGCTGCAAGTATTGTGTCTTCAAGTATACAGCCTTTTCACATGTCATCTTTGCTGGTGAGTTTTAACGCATCTCGTTCATTTTTTATTCATTTCAAAAAGTAAAAACTTAATGTTTCTGAGGATTCAACATGATGGTTTCCATCAATGTGACAGAAATATGTTGAGGAAAAAATGGGTCCAGAAGAGTCGCTAGGGTGGGCTCAATTGCACATAGAAAACGGCTTCCTCGGTAAAAGTCGTCTTACCTTCTTTCTTTGTACACTTCAAACTTAGTTAAAAGAAAGTGACATGTTATAAGCATGTTCAATTCATATATATCCAGCTCTTGAGAAGCTACTGAAGGATTATGCCGGCAAATACGCGACAGGAAATCACATCTATATGGTATTTTGTTTAATATTATCTACCTAACACGATATATAACATGTGTTTGATCGTGCCAAGGATGCGTTGTATAGTAAATTCTAAGCCAATTTGTGATTGTGCTATCTGCAGGCTGATGTCTTTTTGGCTCCACAAATTGCAATAGCTACCACGCGGTTTAAAATCGATATGGTATGTGCGTGTGCTTAACCTTTCGACTTTCGAGGATGGACCTTCCTCGTTATTTTAGTTAATTGGCCAAATATTCTTAATTGAGATGCTTGTTTTGTTGATCTTTTATTAATAATTTATGCATGCAGTCCAAGTTCCCGGTTTTGAATATGATATACGAAGCATGCAGCTCGTTACCAGAATTCCAAGCTTCTATGCCAGATAGACAACCTGATGCTGTGCCATACTAATTAAATAGTTTGCTGGGAAGAAACTGATTTCGATTTTTTGTTTTAGAATATATATATATAATCCGATATTCGAATTATTTCAATAATGGTTTTGTTATTTTGGTTTGATTTATTTGTTTTGATAATTATTTAAATTATCAATTAAATATAATTTAAAAGACACTATATTATTTTTTTAGTAGAAATTTAAAATCTAAAATCTAAAAAAATTAAATAAATAACAATAAATTAAAAATTAACAAAAATATTCTTAATTCACTGAGTATCATTTCTTAAAATTATCGTAGATTATAATATTTATTATAATTTTTGATAAAATAATGATTACTGAAATTGTAATTTGATTTCCTATTCCTTAGGAGATGTAAGTGACAAAACTTATTTGCTGTCCAACTAAAAAAAAAATTTACGCCGTGCCTATTATCATTAATATTCTCTTATTTAATGATTTGTTACAGACTACTCGCGATTAAGTTAAGTACTGAATTCAACCATTAGCTATTAATAGTCTAATTAGTTCTACCTTACTGATATTTAATTCACCAAACGATCATTTTCCATCTAATTTTTGTTAAAAAAATCTTAATTATTTTCCGGGAAAAGACACGAAGAATTTAGATACACACACACACACATTTATATATATATATATATATATATATATTGAATCTATTTTTTATATTAAGCCACCAGCTCTTACACATATTATCCTACTTGATTTCTTTTGAAGATCACGAAGGAAATATACATTTGAATGTGTTGTGAACTAAAAGAAACCCTTTTCCTTACAACATCTAATTGCGTCGTCATACATATCTTCGAGTCCATGTTGAAACTTGAATCCAGTTTCCAGTAATTTCTTTGATGAAAACCCGGAAAATTTTGCAGATACTACGTCCTTCAAGGAACTGAATGGAGGCAGGCGAACACAAAATATATATTACAAAGAACGGTGCGAAATGGATGATAAGGCAGACCGCGAGCTAGGTGATTAATCAGCTGTAACCGGCCACTAGTTCTCCATAACAATGATTTTGCACCCACTCTCGATTTATAAAATGATTAATCTAAGTTGCTAGAGAAATACATTTTCCGGACTTTATATGAAATATTTGGAATTTAGCAATCTATTTTGAATGATCTTAAGAGTTAGAAGTACTTACTCTGCATTAATTGGTAACTGATACTGGGGATATCTTGCAGAAACAAACTTGCTCAACTCGTGTATTGTAACATGGAGAGCTGAACAAAGGTATCTCCCTTTTGCATTCGGATACTCGAAAAGGAAAATGTGGGCTCTCGCAACGTCGTCCACATGAACCAAACTTGTATCCCATATGTACTTGTAATGCTCTTGATCACCTGCACAGTGCACACACATGGGATTAGTAATTTATGATCATGAAGTATATATTTATGGTGTGGTTGCTATTTAAATATGTTGCAAGAAACTTTTTTCCCAAATTAGGGAGGCAGTAGCAATTAAATTAACACATAAAGATCAGATCATGAATTTGATCATGCAGATACCGAAAAACAAGGCCAGACATATCTTCACTGAATCAGGGAAATGAGAACTGATAAAGGGACCGTGTATCCATGACGGGATCACCGTGACAAGATCCAATCCATGGTTCTCTGCAAATTCAATAGCTGCTTTCTCTGTCAATGTCTTGCTTATGACATATGATCCCGCTGAAGCTCCCATGCTTCTCATTAATCCCACATCAGTCCAAGAATCCTCATCCACCATGTCCAAATTCTTGCCATTGTAAACAACAGTTGATGCACTCGAAGTGTATATAAACCGCTTCACAGTTTTCGAATCAATGCAAGCTTGTAAAATGGTTAGGACACCATTGATGGCCCTTTTGGTCTTTGTTTCTTCTTCTTCTTTGCCTTCTAAATCTAAGGCATGAGCGACGTGGAAAACACCTATGCATCCTTGGATGGCGGGTACGAAGCTCTGGGGCTTATCAAGATCCGCGTTGAAGATTTGGAGCCTTTCTGATGCGCCTGGAAGATTTGTGAGGTAGCTAACGTCCCTTCCGCCGTCTGTTGCATAAAAATTATATACATATGCCGATAATAAGTTTCCATGCGTTATTAAATATGGAACCATACAAATGGGATTTAGTTATGGATAATCTTTGCTTGGTTCTCTGAAAAACAAATTTCATCGACAGGAAAATAATAAAAAGAGTTATGTTGCAAACGGTCGACTGAGTCACCACGAGCAGGTCGTCGCCTCGCAAGTTTTGGGGTGGAATCAGACTGAGTTATTAATTTGCTTACATAAAGAATAAACAAGCATATATACCTGGATTTGGCCTTACAGTTGTATTGACAGCGTAACCAGACTGAAGAAGCTTCAGTATAAGCCTTGATCCAAGGAAACCAGTCCCACCAGTCACACATACTCTTCCTTTCTTGCTACTTTGATTATCCTCTTCCATTAACTAGCTGTTTGTTTTCCTTTTTCTTTTTTCTTGAAGATTTATCTGTTTGTTTTCGACTTCTCTCTGTCTGATTTTCCAACACACATTTAATATAATTTTGTTTTACTTGGACGAGGCCGGCGAATATATATATATTACCCTTAAAAGACCCTATTAATGTCCTATTTTGACATATGCTTAAGACAAAATCCAGGTTGTGAGACAAGAGGTAAATAATTTGAATATATTTTTTGGGCAAAAACTTGTGTGAGACGGTTTCACGGGTCGTATTTGTGAGACGGATCTCTTATTTGGGTTATCCATGAAAAAGTACTACTTTTTATGCTAAGAATATTATTTTTTATTGTGAATATGAGTAGGGTTAACCCAGATTAAGATCCGTGAGACGGTCTCACATGATACTCACTCTTTTTGTTGTCTTGTAATTTGATTTTTTTTTTCATTTTTGAATCTTTTAGACAATAAATCTGTATTTTAATCATTAAACTTGCATTTTTTTTATCATCGGTAATTGTACTGAATTGTGGCTCAATTCAAACTATTGGTTATATATGTGAAATAATTTAGAATATTTAAGTGTAGCAAATGTCTCATTCTTGGTACCAATGTGTGACTTGCCTCAAATTGTTGGCTAGGTATGTATAACATACACATTAAATTTTTCAGATGTTTTACTGTATTTTGTGCTATGATAGCACTTAAATGTACAGAATTTTTACCAAAACATATTGCACAACAATTACAAATGTACCGTACCAATGCACAATAATTGAGTAGACATCGCCTAAAAATTCAATAAATTTCAAATAATAAGTAAATATCATTTTCAAGCACAAAATCTTAAAATATAGGCATCATATTATTGTAATTGATTTCGGATGATGCCGAAACATTTGTGAGTTGTGAATAAATCGAGAAGAGGATAAAAACATCTATGACTGAATCATGTCATTTTCTCGTTAATTTTAACAATTAAGTTGACGGAATGATCAACATATAAATTTATTTGAAACGTTTAGAACTAAATCGAGAAGACCAAAATATTTGAAATCGAACAAAAAAATATGATAAATTTATAGTATTGAGCCGGGTCTTTCCCCTTCAATCCATAGTACTTGTTAATCATCATCAGATTAAAGTCACTTCCAAATACAATGTACTGAATAAACATATAATTTCAATTCACCCCAATCTACCAGCATATATTGCATTGTTGCCCCTCTTCGTACTTTCCATTTTTCCCATTTTCACTCCTTGGTACCTCAATTGTCATACTCTCCACGCGGAATCGATGAACCCTAACTACTCCCCTACTCACATCACATTTACCGATTCAATAATCAAGACTTCTGTGTGAAATTATTGATTTTTTTTCATTTTTCTATTTATTTAATTGATTTATATTATGTATAGATCTGGTGTAATGATGGCGTGGAATGTATTCAAATTCTGTACCGCTCTCCGGGGTCTAGGTTCGATCATGATTCTATTGGTTCTTGGCGTCGTTGGCGTCTCATATTATGCTGTGGTGATCACGAATTACGGGCCAGCGCTAGCCGCTGGAGGGGTGGATACGCTGCAAGCTTTGGCCGTGTTGATCTCGTTTCATTGTTTGGTAATTTCTTGCTTGTTCTTTGGAGTTTTATATGTTGTTTTTGCATATTGATATCCAGCTGCTTGATTACTCTACTGTACAATTTTTTGGGAAATAGAATAGATTTTGTGTGCTTTGTGTTATCCTGGAGTTGCATGTTTCTTTAACTATACTTCACCTCTTTTGTCAAATTAAATTGGAAGGTCCCGTAGATGTGGATTTTATCTGAGTTCTTAAGCTTGAATTACACTCTAAATAGTTGGGATTTAGGAAATTTAGGACTGTTCTTTCATGGTTTTAGCTTACGTGGTAATATAGTTTTGTTGGTGGCTCGTGTAATTAGTTAGCACAATTAGTTGGCTATTAATAGAAATTCAGCTGTTGTTCAGATAGATGTTATTGTTTTTGTTGTGTTCCCTTACTTTTGGAAACTGATGGAAAGTTGATGAAGTAGCTGAAAACTAAAGCAATAGTTTTCAATTTTCTCGACATATATCAATTACTATCTTTGTCATCATGTGTTACATCTTGTATTTTTATCATTACCATTACTCATATAGAAATCAATATTCGTTAGGATTGGTTGATTTGAAAGATTTCAGTCCTGTTACCAGAGAAATAGTTTTCACAAACTGAGTGATTACAAGAATGCTAGGTTTTAGCTGATTAGTTACACGTTTGTTGGATGATATGATGCAATATTAGTGAGCAAGAAACCTGATTTTTTCAAATGCTCAATGCAGTTAGTAATGCTATTATGGAGTTATTTTTCGGTTGTTTTCACGGACCCTGGTAGTGTGCCTTCAAGTTGGAGGCCGACAATGGATGAAGAAAGAGGAGATGCCGACCCTCTAACCGCATCAGAATTTCAATCCGACACAGAGAGTAGAGGCATCCGTTATTGTAGAAAATGCAATCAGTTAAAACCACCAAGATGCCATCACTGCTCTATCTGTGAGTTTTGTTATGTGGCTCCTCGTGGCTATTGCATTCTTTTATATTCTGTTTCCTAGATTAATTGTTGATATTTCTATTTAGGTGGGAGGTGCGTACTAAAAATGGACCATCATTGTGTATGGGTGGTCAATTGTGTTGGGGCATTGAATTACAAGTATTTCCTTCTCTTCCTGGTATGATCAGATAACTCTGAAATGACTAAATTGGTTGGTTTTCAGGTCTTGATGATTATGAGTGATAGCTAACAGATTCTGTGTCTTGGTTTTGAAATAATTTTTTCTTTGTAATGGAGTTTTCTTGTGTATGTTGATCTGTTTTGGTGTTGATTTTTATCATCTTATGTGTGGCACCGGCAGCAGTTATTTCTAACCTCTGCTCCTTGTTGATGCTTTTCTCTGTTTCTTTAAAAATGAATATGCTCTCAGCTTTTGAAAGTATTTTATGGCTTTATATTTGAAAATATATTGACCAGTTTATTACATCAATGACCGATGATTCACTTGTGATGCAGTTGTACACGTTTCTCGAAACTAGTCTCGTCGCATTATCATTATTACCACATTTTATTGCATTCTTCAGCGATGGAGAGATTCCTGGGACTCCAGGAACTCTTGCCACAACTTTTCTTGCCTTTGGTAAAATCACATTCCTTTTCTTTCCCATTTAATTCTTAAGGAGCGATGAATTTGGCTCTGTACGATGGGGTTGAAGCAGTTTCAGCTCCCCTTCCAATGTTTGCTGTATTCTGCTGATGCTTTCTCCTTCTCACATTTTATAGTGTTAAATTTGGCATTTGCATTGAGTGTTTTGGGATTTCTGATCATGCACATATCAATGGTGGCTGCCAATACCACGACCATTGAGGTACACTTGTTCATCTGTTTTCGCAATTTGATTTTGATTATCAGTGATGCCTTCTTTCTCAAAATTTTATTGGGAGGCGTTGAATATGCCTTCAATATCAAAGGTTCGTGTATATTCCTGGGATCCATAGCATGTTTTTAGTTCCTTCTAACAGATGGGTGTAAATGGTCAACTGAAGCATCCTCTCCGAGACTCGCCTTGTTTTTATGTTGAAAGTAGCTGATGCATTTTACTGGCTTATATTAGGCATATGAGAAGAAGGCCACCCCAAAATGGCGTTATGATCTTGGGCGGAAAAGAAACTTTGAACAGGTTGGGCTTGTTTCGGTTTTAATAATCATAACAGTGCTTTCAGTTTCAATTATAATTTAAATCTTTCTCAATGACCATATTGTTTCAAATCTGAATGAGCTGTCATCTGTAGCAACTGAACCTGTTTCTCAAGGAAAGTATGTGGCTTTCTCCACATTTTATTTCGTGTTCTTGTTCATACATCTTTTTAAATTATCCCATTATGTAATAGGTATTTGGGATGGACAAGAGATATTGGTTTATCCCAAGTTACTCTGAAGAAGATTTGCGGAGGATGCCTGCTCTCCAGGGTCTTGAATACCCTTCAAAACCAGATCTGTCTCCACAAGAATTCTGAGAATGATCAAATAATCATACATCCAACTAAGTTTACAGAAGCTACTAATCCAGGACTGGAACAACCAGTAAGCTTACTCTCTGCTGAAATAACATTGAGGGATGGAACAAACATGCAGAAAATCGGGCGGATTAGAGCTGATTTTATGATGCTGACGGTGAGGATGTTTAGATTTTGCTATCACGGCAAGAAACGGGGCACTGTATGATACTAAATGTGCTAACCCGTTGGTGGCTTTGTATGTTGTTTAAAGTTGTAGATTAATGTTCGCATCTCACAAAAACTTTATATGGTGTTATATTGTAGGGATTCTTGCACACTAGTATAATTTTTTATGGATAATTACCTCAGCTGTGAACACATATCGTGTGACTACTCAAATTCAACATCAAGCTCGGGAAAAAAAAAATCAGGCTGTTAAAAGTTTTACGAAAGGATCGGAAGAATCCAGGATTGGGGTAAAATGAATTGCAAGTTATACTCTTTCAAGTAAAAAGTTTGGAAAACGTTAAAGCATACCGACACGTTCATTTAATATGTTTAATTTTCACGTATGTATAAACAGATTGAAAAGAAATAGAAACAGTAGAAAGAACACCTCAGCAATAATTCACTTGGCAAGAAGCCAGGGTACAAAACATTCAGAGGGAACAAAGACAGAAAAGCCCAGAGCCTACCAAATAAATGCTCGTGACCAAATTCGAACGTTTTGAAAAATAATAATTATAATATAACTTTTATATAAATTCATGTCAAGTTCTGTTTAAATGCAAGCAGGAAAGATCTTTTTATTTATTTTATTTTAAATTCATTATGCAGTTTTACTGTTAGATCAAAAAACAATTCTACGAAATATTGTGTACGACTTTGGGCAATGACTACTCAATCAGGTTCTGGAACTTCAAAAAAAAAATGAAATTGCATGAGAAATGCCTACTATGCTTATCAGCAAAAATAGGTAGATTGAATACCACCATGTTTTACCTACTCCATGTCTTACCCATTCCACCGACTCGACTGGTCTAGAATTTCACAAGGAACTTAAGTTAAGTCCTGGCTGATACACGGTGCAGGCATATAACATTTTGCATGCTTTGCCATCAGCAAAAAATTGGTACAATTTAACTCTTCTGGAGTGACATGTTTGAGCAAGAGTTTAAATCGATGCCATCCAGTTCTTGCATCACAGTTCCAATGTCTGGCCTCTGGTCGGGAGACTCGTTCGTGCAAAGAAGTGCAACTTCTCCAAGCCTAGCTGCCTCAGATTCCTTGAACTTTCCAGCAAGATTTGCATCTATAAAGTCTTCAAATCTTGATAATTCCGCCCCGTGACAGTTTAACTGCGAGATTCTGCTCTTCCCCGAGAGGATTTGAAATATGATCATACCAAAGGCATAGACGTCGCTCTTTTCAGTGAACCTGCCTGTGGTGGTGTATTCGGGAGCTAAGTACCCCATCGCAGCACTACCTTTTAATGTTGAGAAAACTATGTCGTCTGCTAATAGGTTGTGAAAGCCGGAATCCGAGAGTAATGGGTTGTAGTGCTTATCGATCAGGACTTTCTCAGCTGATATGTTACGGTGAACCAATTTTGATTTGTTATTGTCAGTTCCATGCAAATACCCAATACCTGAAGACAAGAACACGAGTATGAGAAACAATATTACGATCAAGAACTTTTTAACTAAATAGATGACTTGAATAAAAGCTGACCTTTGGCGATCCCCTGGATTATAGATTTCCGAGTGGGCCAATCGAGAACATTCCCTTTATCTACTTTCACGTCAAGATATTGTAAAAGGTTCCCATTGGAAACGAACTCATATATGAGGAAGCACTCTCCCCTCCCCTTTGAACAACAAAAGCCTCTCAACCTCAAAATATTTTCATGTTTCAGTGAAGTCAATAGCTTCAATCCTTTGAGAAATTCAGTTTCATCAGACTTGCAACTTATCTTTGAAATGCACTTGATAGCAACTGCAGATCCGTCCCTCAATATCCCTTTGTAAATAGCCGAGAAGCTACTCTTCCCCAATAAGTTAGTCTCGGAGAAGTACTGAGTTGCAGACTCCACTGCATCCAGAGTGAACATGTAACTTTCAATAACCTCCTGAGAGAAGCTATTTCCATCTTCCCGCTTAGCCAGAGGATCCCAACTGTTGGAATACTCAAGACTAATGAGAGGTGATGCAGTTCTCCTGCAAATATCCTTAACTTGATCAGTACTTGGTCGAGCTTCGCCAGAATCAAAGGCACTCCCGATTTTCTGTTTCCTGCGACGATGCCATGAAAATGTAAAAAGAGCAACCACTGTTGAAGCAACAATTAATCCAATAACTATAATAACAGCAGCAGCAGCAGTATGGGTTCTCTTGGACTGATTCAACCCATTTGGTAGAACATTTGCTGACTCGGGGATATCTTTAGAAGGAAGATGACCAGTACCAGGTCCAAATGGCTCAGGTTTACTGGAATTTTTACTAGAATCAGCACAAGCATTTAACAAAGAAAAACCAATCCCACACAACCCTGGATTATTGGCATACTGGAAACCTTCATTCAGTCTCTTCAGTTCTTTGTTTTGACATACAAGAAAACAAACCATGTCATTAGATAACATTATTATAACAAAAATCATCATTTGGAAACTGCAAATCCCAAGATTAAGAAGATACCTAGAGGGACGTTGCCAGAAAGAGTATTATTTCTGACGTCAAGAACTTTGAGCAACGGTAAATCCGCCAATTTAGATGGGATCGAACCGAAGAGATTATTGAAGCTCAAATCCAACCTAGTCAAAACCATTAAACCGCCTAGACTCGCAGGAATAGCACCAGATAACTTGTTGGACTGCAGAGCCAGAACACTGAGTTTCGTTAAAGAGCCTAGCTGAGTGGGAATGCTTCCACTTAATTTATTGTAACAGAGTTGCAACACTGCATAAATATAGAGAGGGGAAAAAAAGTAAGATGTAGCTTGATCACTATAACTAAATGCAGAATATTTGCAACTCGTGACAATGATCAAAGCTAAGTGAAAGCTACAGGACCACGACTTCGTTCTCCATTGTTAATTAACCAGATTATAACAGACCCCACACCTCCCAAATACCTCAATATATCTTATTGATAAATGATAAAGCCTTCTTTTTTAAGTAAATGATTCATAGTGAAACAAAACAGATCTAACAGCAAAGTTTTCAACTTTTGCTCCACCTTTTTCCTCCCAACAAACCCTAATACCCAAACCACAGAAAATAAAATAAAATATGATTGCAAAGGAAAGAAGAAGAATAAAAAAACCAACTGAAAAAAAAAGATCCGATATTATTTACTTTGGACCAACTACACTACTGCTATTTACTTTCAATCCACAAAATCGAAGAGAAACATACTTTGCTTGAAGGGAGGAAAAGAAAAAGAAAAAGGAAAGAACTGGAAGACCAATATAACTATATAAGTGTATTTCAATGAACTTTCTCTGGTTTTTGTCTGAGAGAAGAGGAGAGAGGAGAGAAAAATAACCCAAGAACTTACCTTGTAAGCTGAACATAGACCCAATCTCCGAAGGAATATGACCAGAGAGATTATTAACGTTGAGATACAAATCAGAGAGGTCAGTCAAGTCAGCGAGCTCCTTAGGTACAACCCCATGAAGCTCATTGAAGTGCAAGTACAAACCCGTCAAGTTCTTGAGCTGACCAATCTCAGGTGGTATTTGCCCAGAAAGCCCTTTCCCTTGCAGTGAAATGTTAACCACTTGACCGAATTCATTACATGCAATCCCTTCAAAGGAGCCATCGCAGGGACCAGAAGTAGAGTTTAGTGACCATGAAGAAAGAACGAAATTTTGAGGGTCCAAATAAGCTTTGATTGCCATTAGAAGAGGTAAAGAAGTGGCATAGGAGTTAGAGTTTGTTGGTTGGGAGATTGTGGATGGCAAAAATGGGAGAAATATGGAGGAGATGATGAAGAATAGGGAGAGGAAAGCCATTTTTGCTGGATTCAGAGAAAAAGCTCTCTCCTTTGCTAGGAAATTGACAAATTTTTTTCTTTTTTAGGATCAAGATGGTGACTGCAGTGAGTGTGTGTACTTATCGATAAAAGATTGTTTTTTTATTTTTTTATTGTACTTCCAAAGTTTGAAACTTTCTGGATTAAAATGGTGCCAGCCAAGAGAGGTTTGAGAATCAAGAGATGGGCAAAAAACAAAATTATTTTTGACATAAATTAATATTTTTTTATGAGTTATATCGAATTTGAGTCTCTCTACGATACAATATGATTTTAAAAAATTGTGGCTTTTATTTAGATCAAAGGGCAACGGTGATTATTATTTCAAATATTCGTCCTTGGACTGGTATTCTGGGTAGGAAGAGGTGAGCAGATGGGATGGGTGGTTGGATAATTCACTAGGCCAGATTTGAATTCTTGGTTACTGGGAAGTCCGGTAGTCGGTCGCCTTACGGCAGGCAGCCTTTTTAACATGGGGAAATGCGCATTGTTATTGGGTACCCATTTTTTATAGTAATTTCGAAAGTGCCCTTAAGCATTTGTTATTGAGAAATGCACCTTGAAATTGCGTTTTTGGCACATTAGGCCTCGTAATTACATCTGATTGTCACAACACACTCTAAAGTTTGATTTTTAAGATCAGAAATAACTGATGGAAGTTCGACTTGTTTTTAAGGTTATGTTTTCCCTATAAAAAACAATTAAATACGATAATTGAGTTTGCTAGAGGTGAGGGTAGGGATGGCAATTTCTTCCGAACCCGTTGGAGGATCCGATACCCGACCCGAATAGAAGAGGGTATGGAGGGATTTTTAGATCCGATTAAATAATTGGATAATCGGGTATGGAGATTTTCGGGTTTGGGTATAGAGACGGGTTTGATATAATCTGACTCACATCCGACCCGAATACCCGTTTAAATTAAATATAAATATATATATATATATATATATATATATATATATATATATATATATATATATATATATATATATATACTATGTATATATATATAGTAATTATATTTATTTATATTAAAGATTTATCTTCTCAAATCAAAATAAATCATACATATATAGTAATTATATTTATTTATATTAAAGATTCATCTTCTCAAATTCAAGTAAATCGATACTTTTTCTTTTTTCTTTCCTTTCGCTTTCACTTTTACGTTTCAAGGTTTTACCGCTCATTTATTTTCATTCAATTTTTCATCTTCTCCATTGATAAGTTTATTCCATGTTTGACTTCAAAAATTGAAAAATATTTTATTTTTGTTGAATTGCGTACTTTTATTCAACTAATATAAACTATTTTTAATATTTTGTTATTTTTTATATAAAGTTTATTTGCAAATTTTTATCATTAATATTTTTTTATATTGTTCATTTAAATAGTTTTTTAAATATTCATAACTTCATTGAAACAATTTAAATTTGAAAAAATTCAATTGTATATGATAATAGGGTATTTGGGTAGATTATGAGTATCCGATAATCCGATGGATATGGGGATGAAGATGAAACTCAATACCCGATGGGTATGAAGATGGGTATGGAGATGAATTTAATAAATATGTATGAGGATAAATGTATGAAATCTGATCCATACCCTACCCATTATTATCCCTAGGTGGGGGAGTTTTAGGGTCTGGTCGTTAGGGGAGCAATCTGACAATTACCTTATTGTTTTACAACAATTTGGTACCTTAAGTTTGATTGTGTTACAATTTGGTCCTAGGTTTGACAAACTATGGTGCCTATTTTGTTATTAAATGCGGGATAGAGCACCGAATTGCAATTTGGCTGACACGCAAGATGCAGTTCGCATATTGCATGGGCCTACTGAAGATTCGTTATTTAATGATGTCTCAAATTTTGAATCAAAACGAAACAATAATTGCCCATTTCAAATTTGATCATTTTTTTAATATATTTTATGTTTCATTTGGTAAATTTAAAGTAAAAAAATCTTTTATGATAATTTTATAGATTAATTTCGTGAAACAAAACTTTAATCCAACTTGATCTGCAAAAAACTGTATTTTTTATGTGAAAAATATTATTTTTAATTGAATATATGGATCGGATCGACTAGTCTCACAAATATAAATATATGAGACTGATGTGCTTTGAGAGATGTATAAAATTTGCAATGAAACATGATACAAGAAATTAAAGTTTGATAAAATTTGCAATCAAATATAATACGAAAAAATAAAATTTGATTTAAAATAATTACTGAAATGGTATTTTTCAAATTTAAATATGTAAAAGACTATCATAGCCGTTCGGTGCGATTAAATTTAATACTCGAACCACTGGAATCTGCATATACATTTTTATTTTATTAATTTTTAAATATACAATATGGAGTTCTCGTTATTTTTAATATTCACCTATTTCTCTGACAAATTTTTTTTATCCCGAACAATTTATAATTCAAAAGTTTATAGCAGTGATTTAGGCAAAGGTTTGGTAGGAGGGATTAGTTGGATTTATAGTTTTTTAACTCATCTAATCTCATATTTGTTAGGATTTTTATTCAACCAAGTCAATCCCACCTATAAATAATTAGGTTATATTAACTGAGATAAATTAATCACTCCTCATTTCATAGGATTATTTATCTAACTCTTAATATATCTTATTTTTTCAATTTTATCGTTCTCATATATTCAAACTCACCACCACTTCCCGCCACCGACCGCCCGCCGACGCCAAAGTGGATGGACAATTTTATCTATTCATCAAAAGATTTTTAGTTATCTCATTCTTAACAATCATATCACAAACACCGACATTTTATTTATTACACCTATAGGGCTGGATGAGAAAGTTTTGAGATTCCAAAATCAAAGTGATCAAGGAACATGCTTAAAATTTATTGAGTTTACATCAATCAATCCAATCATATCCTAACATTAAAAATAAGAATGCATTTTATATATTTTTGTTTATTTGAAGATAAAATTGATGTCATGTCACGTGTCTCCTTTGCAACAGGATCTTTAAAAGCTAACGCACCAAATACTGAAATGGTTGGTCCATACCACGCGAAATCAGTACTGTAACAGAGATATGTAGAAATTAAACAAAATTTAAATTAAATTTTTATAAAAGAACATCTAAATACAAGGAGCACAATATAGTTTCATCCATATTTATTTAAAAAATCCTACTCGATTACAGAAAATCTAAGTTAGAAAACTTTAGCCTAGTTTCTATTTCTGTACTACATCGAGTGATTGAGCCTGGTGCTTGCCAAAAACTAAGGAGAAAACAGGACAACAGCCACCTATTTATATCATATTTCTGAGTAAAAATAGATAGCCAGTAATCCAGTATTCATTCACATGTTCTTGATACCTGCATACAGTGATATAAATGGTAGTTCACCACATTTAGAAATCCATCATAATTTAACCCTCTCGGTAAAAGAAACCACGAGCACGGGGCCAGCACCAAACTTTCACCATGGCATTTTTTCACCTCTAAAAATGTAAGTTTGGCCACCCCATATTGGACATGTTTTCTCAAGATCGTCGCACAAGAGTACTTTCATTGAAACTACACTCGAATTCACCGACGATTTTATACTTCTTGCCATCACTTTCCAATACATCTTTCCTATAGGATCAATTAGCCCTTCATCACAGATTGACAAACAAAACATAGCATCCATGAGAAAGTAGGATAATTGAAGCCTAATTTCAGAATAAATCCTTCAAGCCTACTGGTTTGTTCCCACAAATGCTCGACACTTCTTGACCATCTAGTACATTGCCTATGATTTATTATTCGACAATAATACACCTTGAAACCAACAGCATTAGATTATGTGTTGAAGGCATCTGATGATTGTCCATCCGTCCTGAGTCATCACAAATATTTATGTGTAACAATGTGGTAGCCATTACATCAAGACCCCATGGAGAATGTTCTCATAAGATGATTGTTTATACACAGCACATATTTCACTTATGTTCCTATGTATATGTAAATAGCTCATACCTGGCTATCAAAAAATGGAAATCTACTTTGTCAAATATAATGCATCAACAGATCTAACACTTTAATACGGAATTCTCTGCTTCCAACTCTGATACTAACGAACGGAAAACATAAACAGATTACATAAACTCAAACATCAAATGTACCTAAATATGCAACCCTTTGAATCCATTATTAGTCCAAAATCCTAGAAGTGAGTGCCTGAAGAGCAACTAATCAACCAGCATAGATTACCATTTATGGAAGAACAAGCAGTTAAAAAGCTGGCATGTACTGCGTACCCCCAAACACGAAATGGAAATTAAATTACTTCATCAATAAATCCGCCAACAAAAAACGGTAATGAATCTAAATAAAGTTTGTAATAGCAAAACTATCTTGTGCTACTTTATTTAGATCGAATTCAGATGATACAAGTCCATGAATTAGCAAATTGCTCTATTAGTCATGAATTATACAAATTATATAAAACTACAACAATTACGATCCCATGAGTGAAAAATGGAACACCGGGGGAACCAATGGCCTCCAACCACAAAAGCTTCTTCACCATGAGAGAGGAATTTCCTCATTATATCACACTCAAGACTTGTGGAAACAAGAGAATTGCCAACAAACGGAAATAGCTTAAAACAATTGTAAGAATTGAAATGAACCAAGAATGGAATGATCCTACCGCACAATTGAAAAAATCGTATTACTGTGCGCTCTTCTTCCCGTTTGCAGAGTAACTGAGGTACCACCGAACAAATTTCTTCAACCCTGTCTGAAGATCAGTCGAGGGTTTATAACCAAGCTCTTTCTGAGCTAAGCTTATGTTGGCATGCGTAAATTGTACATCACCATTCCTTGGCAACTTCATAACCAACCTCTTAGCCTTCACCTTGAGTAGCCTCTCTAAAATACTCACAAGATCCGAAACTGGTACGGGGGATGTGTTTCCCAGATTGTACACCCGCAATTGAGCCGGCCCCTTCTTCTTGCCACCACTGCCGGTACTTTTCTCTGCGGTATCTAATGCACCCAAACAACCTTTTACAATATCATCAACGTAGGTAAAATCCCTGGCCACCGTTCCATGATTTGCAGCCTCAAAGATTGGGATCGACTTCCCCTTCAAAATATCCCTAGTGAAAAAGAAGTATGCCATGTCCGGCCTACCCCATGGTCCATAAACGGTGAAGAATCTCAATCCAGTAAGAGAAAGCCCATATATATGATTATAAGTATGTGCAATCTCTTCACCGGCTTTCTTAGTAGCGGCATACAGGCTTGCAGGCTGATCAGTCCTGTCCCTCTCGGAAAAAGGAACCTTGGTATTCAATCCATACACAGAACTACTCGAAGCCCACACGATTGCTGGCTGCGGATTCGCATTCTTGCAAACCTCAAGCACACTAACTAGGCCGGCAATGTTGCTATGTACGTAGGAGCTAGGATTCTCCATTGCATAGCGAACACCGGCCTGCGCAGCCAGATGCATAACATGAGTAAAGGGCACAATATCAAAAAGTTTCTTTAATAGAGCAGCATCATTGATATCCCCCTCCACAATGTACACCCCGATTCTGTCTAAAAGTGCTTGTCTAGCCCTCTTCAGGGAGGTATCGTAATAATCATTGAAATTATCAATCCCCAAGACACCGTCCCCCCGCCGTTTGAGGGCGGAGGAGACATGAGTTCCCACAAAACCAGAAGCCCCTGTAACCAAAACCGAAATCCCATTTCTAGACCTGGTTTTAGCAGAGGCCCTGACCCTTTTTTCGAAGTTAGGGCCTTCATAAGAGCTTCTAAGGGACCTTCTAGAGAGATCTGAAGGAACAGGGGATGAAGAAGAGGGTGATCTATAGAAGAACAAAAAGATCAAGCCAAGGAAAACAAATGACCAAAAAGCGAGCTTGGCCAGAGAAGAATGCAGCCTCACCCTATTGTACGGAGACTTCTCCATCTTGAACTTTCCTGGGGTTGAAGGGGCGCTGTCAATGTGCTTCATCTGTGACATTAACTGAAAACCCAAAAAAAATCGAGATTTGACGAGTTCCCACGACCAATTTCCCTGCCTTTGCGGCCTATCTGCTGATTTTCTTGGATATTCTTGAAATCAGAATCCAAGGAATATGGCCTGGGCGTATAAACAAAATTTTGATAAATGCAGGTGCTGAGGACTGAGGATTACGTACCTAGAGATGGTGGTGTGGAATAGTTCTACGGTTTATTCATGGGGAATCTTTGGTTTCTTGTAGAAAATGTTTGGTGGTGGCGGTGGTGATTGAATTTTTTTTTCTTTTCTTCTAAAAAAAAATATCACTTTTCTTTCGTGCGGGTTCCTATGATTTTTACAGTGGCAAAGAGATTTGAAAATTGATGATTGAATAAGAATGGTGATTGGAGAGAGGGCCAAGAGATTTGGGGCGGAACTAAACCAGAGGAGGGAGTGAAATGCGGTCTCAACAAAGTTTAAAATAGATCAAAGCAAGAGTGGTCTTTGTTTGGATGGATGGATGGATGGATGCAGGGCCTGTCTTCCGATATCAGTCAAATTTATTATTTTTAGTGTGAGTTGATATAATGTGAGATCGTCTCATGGATCATAATCTGTGAGACGGGTCAATCTTACTCATATTCACAATAAAAATTAATACTCTTAGCATAAAAATAATATTTTTTCACGGGTGACCCAAATTAGATATCCGTCTCACAAATACGACCTGTGAGACCGTCTCACACAAGTTTTTGCCTTTTAGTTTAGTATGACTTGTGAGTTTATTTATTATTATTATTATTTTTTAGATTACAGATATGATATTGTTCCATGCTACAAATATCTAATATAATTGTCCATCATATTGACGACACTTGAACATAGATATGAGACTTACTTATCTCAGACAAACGTACAAAGAAACAACTAAATCTATCCTAAATTATAAATTAGAAAAACTACATGCAATCAACTAAACTCGAACCGGAGACAAATAAGTTTCAAAGCTTCAACATTAACCAGTAGACTAAGGTCTAATTACCTACAATCAACTAAACTCGAACTTGAAACGAATAAGTATATGATAGCTTATCTCATAATTTGTCGATAGAAATCAAATTATTAATATATGATAGCTCTTGCTAAATATCTAGTCAAATACATAATGGGGTAGTTTCAAAACATTGGATAATTAAAATTTTCTTGAAAATGGGGTAATTTAAAAAAATAGTTAATAATTAGCTTTGGTTGGCAGTAAAGGTAAAATTTTATGTCACATGGTCTTAACCAATAAAATATTTTGTGGGGGTTATTTATTTTGGCGAGGATTAAGGTTGGGAATCTGTTGAGGCTCATTTGTGGAGGAGGTGGTGTGGTGGAGAGATTTTGGGGGTAATTATTAAGGGTTCTGAACTCCATGGCCATTGGATAGTGTGTGTGTGTGATTACTTGTTTTTTTTTATACAGATTTTAAAAATAATTGGAAAAAAAAAATTTAAAAATGTTTCGGAATCTAGGAACTACATTATATGTTCAAGACAATTGAAAAATGTTATGTATGGAGTATGTTTATTATGAAACAGTATGAATGATCTATATTTGTACAACAGGTCGATCGATTTTTAGTATAAAAATCATATACCTCTTTCGACGGATCAAGTAGATGATTTGTATCACAAAATTAAGAAATGAAATATTGTTATGATATTTTTTTGTGATATTTGGGATGGAGGAATTAGTTATTATAATTTTAAATTTGTTAGAATAGATATAGCATCAATGGAAATTACGAAAACAATCTGATCATAGATGATAGTAATATTATTAATTCAAATGTAGAGCAATTATTTTTTTCAATTATATGTATGCATGACATACATATTATAATCTTGAATAATATATTATATTGATGATTTGAATTGTATATAGAAACCAATGAAGGGACGACATTTTGTAACACGAAGTGGCCAATTTATGGAAATATACCAAAAAGCTTTTTTTTTTCTGATGCAAATATAATCTAAAACTGTCAAATATTTAAGAATATGTGTTTTGTGAGATTGTCTCACAAATCTATATTTGTAAGATGAGTCAACCTTACCGATATTCACAATAAAAAGTAGAGTAGGTCTTATGTGAGACCGTCTCACGGATCTTAATCTATGAGACGGATCAACCTTACCCATATTCACAATAAAAAGTAATATTTTTAACATAAAAAGTAATACTTTTTCATAGATGACCCAAATAAGAGATCTGTCTCACAAATATGACCCGTGAGACCGTCTCACACAAATTTTTGCCTAAAAAGTAATACACTTAGCATAAAAAGTAAAAAAAAATCATAGATGATCCAAATAAAATATTTATCTCACAAAATGCGATTACGCAATCTTTTGTCAAGATTTAATAAAATTCGTTACAGCTGTGAAAGTGATTTTTCGATGTCCTTTTTTAAGATGTTCTTTCGCAGGCTCCTTACCGTAAATGCTACTGCATTGTTTTTCACGAGTATTTTTTTTGATAAAAAAATATTTTTATAATAATCTCTTCATTTTTGTTTCACATTATTATTTTAATCTTAAAAGGATAGAATTACCTCATCAAAATAATACACTAAATGATAGCTTTATTGAAAATAATGACATCTGAGAACAATCTCGTTAGTTTATACAAAAACTTATATGACTCGATCAATTAAAAAATATTATTTTTTACTTTAGATACGAACAGAGTCGATCCGTCACATCAATATAAATATGTGAGATCGTTTAAATAAAATGAGAACACTAACCATGAAGGAAAGGTTAGATTTTGCTAGATATATACTTTTATTGCTTTTTTTTTTTTACAAACATTTTCTTAGCATGTTACAAATATTATTCAATTTTTTTTTAATTATTGAAGTTTAATAGATAATCAATGAAATTAAAATGATCTTGTTGCACGGTTGCACCATCTGGAAAACTTCGTCCATCAATTCCACTGATTATAGAGCCCATTTGGAGTTCAAGTAAAAAAAAAATAGAAGGAAAAATAAACAAAGAAAGAATTTGCCTCCACATGGTTCTCGATTCTCATCATTCTAAAAAACAAAAAGGGTCCCTAACATCATTTTGATTTGATTATAAAATTATAAAAATGGCATAATTACTCAGACTGCATAAAAGTACATCAAGAAATTATAAAAATTACAGCTTGCAAATGGCACTAATTCTCATGTTCATGCGATGGTACAATCATGCACACAGTTAGGGGCCATAGCAATTAATACTTGGTGGTGATTTTAAAGGGGTCAAAGTGAGGAGGTGAGGGTTGGAGGAGTCACATTTAGTGTGTGTGTGTGGCCTTACAGTGCAAAAAACTTCAAAAACAGGGCAACAGCCTTTTTCAAGAACCGCCCATGTCCCATGTTATTAGGTTTCTACATGTGAATCAATATGTTTTTCTGTGTGTATGAACTGCGACAGTGTATATTCGAAAATGTTGGGAAAAAAAAGAGAATTTTTTTAGAAGCCGTTACAGTTTTTCGTGAAAACAATGTTGAAGACGTTGAAATGAAGAGGGTCTGGTCGAGAACAGACAGAATTTGGGGTAATGATATCCTCTTTGTGAGAGGAAATCATAAACCCGTGTTCGAAACAGAAAAAGGGGAAAACATGTTGGATCATGGAATATAACATTTATGATTGACACACTTGATGATCAAGCAAATTGGAGCCTGCTTGGAGGGGAAGTTATTTAGTTACTTGCAAGTAATAGCAGTAATATTCAAGAGTTGGTCATTAAAACTTTTCTGATATTACAACAATCTCAACAACTTAATACACACAGTTTACTCAGAAAATTCCGGAGGATTCCCATCCATCTCTTCCTCACATCAAGGATAGATTATTCGAATAATCGTGAATAACCACATTTTTTCAATTCAAAAGTAGATGTCTTGAAAAAGGAAAAAGCTTCTCAGTGCTGTGAGAAAGTAGCAAGAACGTCGAAATAATTAGGGAATGTTTTGCGCGTGCAACCAGGATCTTTTATTGTGACGGGAACATCAGCACAGGCGGCGAGTGAAAAGGCCATGGCCATCCTATGATCATCATATGTATCGATGGAGGTTATATTTAGTTTCTCCGGCGGAGTAATCACACAGTAATCTGGACCTTCTACAACTGTGGCTCCCAACTGAAGAACAGAACAAAAAAGGGAGAAGATATCAAGGGACCGCTTTGTAGATAAATATTTAATTGCTTACTTTTTTTCAAACTTAATAAAGGTTCAAGCTGATGAGAGTTAAAAGTGAAAGCTAGAAAGCGAGGAACCTTTCTAAGTTCTGTGCATATGGCGATCATTCGCTCAGTTTCTTTCACCCTCCAGCTAGCAACTGCAAACATATGCATAAAAAATCGGCTTGCTTCCTTTTTTCTTGCTTTTTTAGATAATGATGGTCAAAGATTATATTTTAAGTTGATGTTGTACCATCTCGTATAGCAGTCGGCCCATCAGCGAAAAGCGCTACAACAGCAAGAGTCATGGCGACATCTGGCATTTTATTCATGTTGATATCAATGGCACGCAAATGCTTCCTTCCAGACGAATCACGCGGAGGGCCTTTAACAGTGACACTATTCTCAGTCCACGTAACTTCTGCACCCATTTTTTCAAGAACCTCGGCAAATTTGACGTCACCCTTCCAGAGGAAAAGTTTGAAGACAATAGTTACAAAAGATCACTTCATAAGAGCATAAACAATAACTGACTCCGCCAGAAAAATGTGGCATCATTCTACAGAATGCTGTGAGAAATCAACTTCGTGCTAGGTGGTTAACTTGTATAACCCTATTCTTAGAGTTCATGTTCTGATCTAGAAAATCTACTTTTCAGATGCTCCTGGGATTTCGGGTTGTTTCCGGTCAATATTTAAGTGATGATGAGAGTCGCACGCGTGGATAAAAGTGTCAAAAACTAACTGAACTTCTTATGTCACCTAGAGCACAAGAATACGTGAAAATTTGGGAATTCTGGAGCAATAGGTACCTGTAAACTACTTGTCCCACAACCTTCAACGGTAACAGTTCCACCAGTAACAGCTGCACCAGCCAAGAAGTAACTGGCACTTGAGGCATCGCCTTCAACATAAGATTTTCCAGGAGACCTAATGAAAAATTGTCCTTAAACTTCGACGATACTAAGTTTATCGAAGCCTTAAAAACATTAGAGTATTGGGACTCACTTGTACTTTTGACCTCCACGAACCAAGAATCTGTCCCACTCATCACTGTGCTCTACAGAGACACCATACCTTTCCATTAACTTAATGGTCATCTCCACATAAGGAACCGAAATTAGTTTGTCAATTATCTCAATTTCCACATTGCCTAGCGCCAGTGGAGCTGCCATGAGCAGAGCAGTCAAGTATTGGCTACTGATGGACCCAGAGAGTTTCACCTGCCAAAAGAGATTAAACCATCACAAATCTTATTCAAAGAACAGTATACATTTACCCCCATTTCATTTGGACTAGAAGGCATCTGTAGGGCCAGGGCCAACTAACAAATAAGTATATAAACAAAGATAAATTTTAAATCACCGCGCAATTTGACTGAACATCTTTATAACTTCTTCCTTTCCTGGAGTTAATGGGGGATAGCAAATTGGACTAAAGGCCTAATTTTGGACGGAAGGTTAAGTTATACGGAGTATAATGGCAAATAAGGAAATTTCGGCAGAGACATTCTCAGAAATAACCACCCATTCGATATTCTACAAGGCACATAGCTACTTTCTCTTCCACGAATGTGCAAGTTATAACTTTGCTTCAGTTTTTTCTTTAATATTTTCATTCAAAAATGAGTATTGCGCCAATCAACGTGCCTTGTGATTAAGCTGATATAACATTCATCTATCCATTGAAACCACCCACAGGAGCTCTTTAAAGAAAGTAAGACACACCTTTCCCCCTGGAAGACCACCCTTTCCAACAACACGAACTGGGGGACAATTCGTCCCCAGGAAGCAATCGACTTCTGCTCCAAGCTGTTTAAGTCCAGTCACTAAATCACCAATTGGTCTCTCTCTCATGCGAGGAACTCCATCAAGGACGTAGCTGACAATCAACAAGAATTTATGATGGTATAAATCAATTACTCTTATTTAGACTGTAAATTGTATTTTGAGGTAAATTAAATTGTTATAAGATCACAGAAAAAAAATCACAAGCTAATATTTTTCTTTAAAAGAATCACATCATAGCGCTTCAGGATTATGGGATAAATAAGAAAGAATCAACAAAAATCCATTCAGTATACCTTGCGTTTCCACCAGCGGCAGTAACTGCAGCAGCCAAAGGGCGCATAGCTGTTCCTGCATTTCCTAGGAAAAGCTGAATTTCATCTTTGGCATCTTTAGAAACTGGAAATAGACCACCACATCCTTCCACAACAGCTCGGTGATCTGCTTTATCTTCTTCCACATTCAGCCCAAGTGTTCTCAAGGCACCAAGCATATAATGGATGTCATCACTGTTTAGTAAGTTGTCCACAACAGTTGTTCCCTAGAAAATCATGTGTATCATGTAATGTGAGCTTGTGTAAGAATGCTGATTTAGAAAGGCATATAACGCTTAAATAATCAATTGTAAAACATATGAGCTAACAAGAAATGTGGAATATGGACCACTGAGAATCCTGGAATATTGTAAACAGAAAACGGTGAAATTGAAAATGGGCATGATGTAAAATGCTAATAGGCTAACAAACTTAATAAGGATACGACCAAATGTGTAAAACAGTTTTCCAAACCTTAGATTGTCGTTCTCACACCACAGACTTAAAAGTGTGTGATCCTGAATCGAGAAAATGTAATGATTCAAGCATACATTTGAAAGTGTGCTCTCATCTAGTTAAACAAATTTTCAATCGCTCACCATTCAATTAATTTGTGATTGTATCCTTGCTTTAAGTGATGGCATTAGAATTCTCAATTCCCAACCAATACTTCTAAGTCAAACACGTATCTTTTGTGCTAACCACTACCCTTGCTTATTTACATCCATTTACTCTGTATTAAAACAAGTTTAACTTTAATCTAAAAATATATTCAATTCAATCGCTTTCCTATGCAACTAATTCATTTTATAGCAGAAAGTTCATCGAAACATTATTCCATTCAAGGAATGTAGCGCCAGCATACTCTATAAAAACAGCGATTCTCATAAACGTGCAGAACAATATACACAATGAGTGATTCCTTCAGATATTTCAATCTAAAATAGCTGCAGATATAATGCATTTTGACATATGAATGTCTTTGCAGAAAAGCACAGGCTTGTGTATTTATTGATCAGTTTAAAAAATGTCCATCACACAATTGTACTTGGATCAAAGAATCCGGAAACAAGATTGTGCATACATATTTGCCAGCAGTAATATGAACCTCAGGCTCATAATGTTATAGAGAGGCATTTGGGCCTGGATCTTAAATATTCACAAGACTTGTGAACTCTTTCTTTCTCGATATTAATCATATTCATACATAAAGCTACACAGCATAGAATCAAACGAGGACGTGGCATTCTCAATTTGCACAACAGGAAAAATTTATCCATATTCATGCACAATCCCATCAGATTCACACTTCCACAATCCCAATATAACAATACAGGCACTGCAAAATTGAACAACAATTAATAATCATGTACGCGTGATGTCGAACACACCACAATATTACCTCAGAGAGGGCAGCAAGAAGTAAAATACGGTTAGAGAGGGATTTGGAGCCTGGTAACTTAACAGTACCGGATATTTCTTTGATGGGTTCCAACACAATTTCCGGCAGCGTTGACTGCTTCTCCGCCGTTGCAACAGAAGCCGTAACCTTTAAAGAATTCTTCCCTTGAACTGTAAAGATTGAATTTTTATCCACAACCCATGAACACTTTGACGGGCTTTTCAGATTCTTTGCGCCAAAAAACAAGGAATTCGAAGTTGCAGCAGAAGATCTGGCAATAATGGTGGAGAATCTTGGGGAAACTTTGTGCGCCATGTTGCTAACGTGCGCCATTTCTCAGAAGAACTAAAATAGTTTAAACAAAATCGATCGGGAAAAAAGTGTGGAGTTTTAAAACTTCTTCTTTTTTTTAAAAAAAAAAAACAGAAAAATCCCACCTAATTCTTCTTGGGTTTTAAGTTGAGGATGATGGTATGGCTTGGCGGGGACGGTGAGCAGGTTAGGACTCAAGTGTGATTATGAAGAAACTGGGTCGTGGAGATCCAATTTGTCTCACAAACCTTATTTGACCGGTCGAACAATTTATTTTTCTTACCAAAAAAAAAATAAAATCATGCAAGAGAAATAAAGAATACTGACTAATTTGTAAATTTTGGTTTCTTTTAGAATTTATTTACAATAACATCAAATATCATGTGATAGGTAAATATGGATATAGGACCAAATTAACATAGAGTAGGTCTCTTGTGAGACGATCTCACGAATCTTTATCTGTGAGACAGGTCAAACCTACCGATATTCACAATAAAAAGTAATACTCTTAGCATAAAAATAATAATTTTTCATGGATGACCGAAATAAGATATCTGTCTCACAAAATATGACTCGTGAGACCGTCTCACACAAGTTTTTGTCATTAGCATAAACAATGGTTTTTTAAAAATGCTTTTCAAAATATTTTTTTATGTGAATATAGTAGTTGAGAACTGAAGCATATATTTTAAAAATAACTTGTTCAAAAAATTTGAAAAAGAACTTTGATTTTAATATTTAAAAGCAATTTTGTCATGAAAACAGTATCAATTATTAACTTTATCGTAAAATTTAACTAAAACTACTGAAAACAATTGGTTCGGTATAGTTCACACCAACTTCCAAAATTTTGTTACACTGGTGGAAATAGACTTCAACATGGGCGGCTCGGCCTCAAGGTCTTGATAGAAAAATAGCATGAAATGTATTCATAACATCTAGTCTTGATTAAAACTGTCGTGATGGTTTCACGAATTATACGATTTACAGTTATGAAACAAACTATGATAATATAAATCCGTCTATACGTCAAATCGCATAATATACTCATATCAATGATTTACAACTTGATTTGACATCAATATTCCAAGATTAAAATGATATGAAGTTCGAGGCTCAATTTTAACAAACATTTCCCACAACTCACCGAAAATTCCTCAATTTATAGTTCTCAAGGTCCCAACTCAAATGTTCCAATTTTGAATACTCGTTAGAAGCAACAAAGACTACACACCAACTAAAATTGACAATAAGTTAAATGCAAAGAGTGAGTGGCAATCAGTGTCATACAAAAGATTGGAAGTAGGAGAATGTGGATGGTCAAGTTTAAAGCATAAATCTCCCAACAACCACATCCAACACACACCTTCAACTACCACTTGCTAATTGGATGGATCCGTCTTGGATTCGGGGCTCCATCTCTATTTTGTACTTCTATTTTTTTAAGAAGAGATTAGGTTCACCCCATCAATTCTGACACATCAATGGTTTGAATTCATGTTCCAATCTAAAACAATATAAAAATAATGATAATGAATATAAGTCAAGCTCACGTTGAAGGATCAAGCAATAGCTCGCATTCATATTGCCTATCTACTTCTGCTTATTTGAAACAAGAACCTTGTAATTATTCGAAACGTGTTAACATACGATACGATGTTACAAATCAGGAGTATGATATGCCGAACTCTCTCTTGTTGTTCCATTTAGACTCCAAACTCTGCTGCTAGATTTCAAAAACCAAAAAGAAACACAGAAAAATTGCATGTTTTTGTGGCAAACTCTCGAGTACAGACTTACTTATCCTAAACCGAGTTTCTTATGCATTCTTCCAATACAGTTTTACCAACCCGAAATCCAAAAGCACGTGGTCTTCGAATTCCACAAGGAATCAAAGAACCTCAGCCTACAAGAGCTCTTTAGCTGCAGCTATGACGGCTTCCGCTGTGATGCCAAACTCCTTGTAAATTTTTCCTGCAGGCGCACTAGCTCCAAATCGGTCAATTCCAATGGACTTTCCTTTAGATCCAACAATCTTTCCCCAGCCAAATGTCGTTCCAGCTTCGATGCTTACTCTAGCAGTTACTGCGGAGGGCAGAACACTTTCCTTGTACTCATCAGATTGTTCGTCGAAAAGTTCCCAAGAAACAAAGGAGACAACTCTTACTTTCTTCCCTTCATTCCTAAGTTCATCACCTGCCTTTGCTGCAATTTCTAACTCGGAACCGGTTCCAATCAAAATGACATCAGGCTTGTTATTGAATGAATTGTCAGATATGATGTAACCTCCCTTTTCAACACCTTCGATGGATGTTCCAGGAAGCTGTGTTAGCTTTTGTCGAGACAGGGCAAGGACTGATGGCCTCTTCCGATTAAGAACAGCCACCTTGTATGCACCAGCTGTCTCGTTGCCGTCCGCTGGACGGAGCATCAATATGTTAGGCATTGCTCGGAAACTTGCCACATGCTCAATAGGTTGATGAGTCGGTCCGTCCTCTCCAAGCCCGATTGAGTCGTGGGTCATCACGTAAATAACTCCAGCTTCACACAGTGCGGAGATCCTCATGGCTGCTCTCATGTAGTCAGTGAAAACAAAGAAAGTTGCACAGTAGGGAATGATGCCAGGGCTGTGAAGTGCTATTCCATTACATATGGCTCCCATGCCATGTTCACGAACACCAAACCTTATATTTCGTTCTTCTGGTGTGTTCTTTTGAAAGTCGCCAAACATTTTGAGAAGGGTCATGTTGGATGAGGCGAGATCGGCACTGCCACCTAGCAAACCAGGGAGAACCTTTGCAAGAGCATTGAGATTTTGCTGAGAAAGGTTTCTAGTGGCATCAGCTGGGCTCTCAGGTGTGTACGTCTGGAATGAAGGGACGTTACTCAGAAATAAATTTCGAGAGAATATAACAATACAACACAACATGGAAGCTTTTTTCATTTAATATGCATTTGCATGATCTGTTTTCTAACATTACACTCATTGCTCACACGGCCAAGCATCCGCAACTTTCTGAAATTGCTCTTTCATTTTAATAGTAATAACATATTCACAGATGTTGCATCTTTCAAAGTCATAAACGAGGTTAAAGATGATAAAAAAAATGGGGGCAAAATTACTCACAGGAAGAGCCTTTTCCCAACCAGCTGGTAGTTCACCAGTGATGATAGACTTCAACTCAGCTGCTTCCTCTGGATACTTCTTCTCATATTCAGCAAACTTGGCATTCCATTCAGCTTCAAATGAAGCACCCTCAGGAACATGTCGGCTCCAATGACTGCAATAAAGTATGTCCAAAATCATGAAGTCTAACATAAATTATTAAAATCAAGAGGAATCCAATTTCTTACTTCTTCACATCTTCGGGCACATGGAAAGGCTCGTAAGGCCATCCAAGATTCTTTCTGGTTGCTTCAACTTCCTTGGCACCCAGTGCACTTCCATGCACACTGTATGAGTTGGCCTTGTTGGGGGACCCAAAACCAATGGTAGTTGTTACCTGCTTGGAGAAAAAAAAGACGGAAATTATACGATTTTACCTTCAACAAGATGCAAAGAATTCAAGAAGAAATAAGAAGTAAAAAAAAAAAAAAACAGAGGCCAGTGGCTGGTACAATTTCCATGTGTTTTTAGGAACCGAGGTATTCAATTATCCCTAAAAATGAATGAATATCTGACCTTAATCAGAGTGGGCTTGTCTTTTACTGCCTTGGCTTCCTTGATAGCGGCACTAATTTCATCATAACCTGTGTTACCATTCTTCACCCAAATCACATGCCAACCAAGCCCCTCAAAACGAGAGTCAACACTCTCAGTGAAAGCAATTTCGGTGTCACCGTCAATAGAGATGTGATTGTCGTCATAAAAGGCAATAAGCTTTCCCAATCCCCAGTGTCCTGCAAGGGAGCACACTTCATTTGATATACCCTCCATTTGACACCCATCACCGAGGATAACATACCTAATAAGGAGCCAATACCATCAGGCAAATAAGTTAAGAACAGTGAACCAAATCCATCATCAAAGAACACAAATGAAGAGACGAATTTTGAGGTTAACTTACGTGTAGTGGTCAACAATCTCGCTATCTGGTTTGTTATAGCGGGCTGCCAGGTGTTTTTCTGCAAGAGCCAAGCCCACTGCATTGGCAATGCCTTGACCAAGTGGGCCTGTGCAAACAAAACGTGTCAACCGTAATCAGTTTCAGAAAACCCATTCAAGTGTATGGAAGCAAACAAATCGAAATTTCATTATTAGATTCTACCAGTAGTGACTTCAACACCAGGTGTCTCAAAGTTCTCAGGATGACCAGGTGTTTTGCTTCCCCACTGACGGAAACTCTTCAAATCCTCTTCCTGTCAAGTTAATGAAGTTTGCCCAAGAATCATATGAAATGCTCATGAGGCATCGAATATGCATATGTACTTTCTATAAAACTCGAACTACCCCTAAAAGGTGCTCCACAGACCAGTAGAACACAAAAGAGCAGAAATAACAATTTTATCCCCCAGCTGAATCTGAACTCTCTAAGAAGCCAGAAAAAGCACCAGAAAGTAAATTCGAAAATCACCGGAGCTGTACAAAGCCAAGCCGATATTTTTACAACAATTCCCAACAAATCTGAAACTTAGTTTCACTCAATCCCAGAAAACTACATTAACAGTAGAATCTCAACAGATTATCTCAAAGTTGGATCTTTGCAATTTTCTCACGGCCCATCTTTAAAACAAAAAAGAAGATCAACCTTCCATCACCGAAACAAAAAAGAAGATTAACCTACCAACTCAGTATCCAAAAGCAATCCCACTAAGATCCATCACATTCACACCTACCACGCGCACAGTCTAATATCAAAAATCCTAGTGCATGTCGTATATTTGATCGGAAAAGATTAATAAATTAGTTAATATTGCGAAAAAAACCAAAGATTAGACCTTGACGGAGTCATATCCAGCGAGGTGAAGCAGCGCGTACTGTAGCATACACCCATGTCCAGCGGAAAGCACAAAGCGGTCACGATTAAACCAATAAGGATTCTTAGGATTGTACCTCATGATTTCATCGTACAACACGTGACCCATCGGAGCGCATCCCATTGGCAGACCAGGGTGCCCCGAATTAGCTTTCTCGACGGCATCGATTGCCAAGAATCTGATCGTGTTGACGGATTTATCGATAAGAGCAGTGTCAGTTTTCTCTAAGGTTTCAACTGTTGCGGAAGCAATAACTGGAAAACGGATGGTGGCGGGGATGCTGCGGCGGCTTGAGATGGAGGACGTGGTCGTGGAGGTAGATTTCAGACCCGAGAAGGAAGGAAGGAACAAGGACTGGGAGGAGGAGGTGGTGGTGGAGCCATGGCGGGGAATGGCCGCGCGCGATAGCATGGCTTGGGATGGTATGAGGGAGGAAGAAGAAGCCATGGCTCTGCACTGTTTCTGTGTGAGAGAAAAACAATGCAAAAAAATGGGGACAAGATCAAAGAAAATACGAGGTGTAGGCTATTTGGTCTTACTTACAGTTGTTCTGCTATTTTAGTTATCTTTCGTAATAATAATATATTTTAAATTATAAAATATATTAAATATATATATATATAAATAATAAAAATATATAGTTATCCAAATACAAAATATTTTACATTTGGTATCATTTTTAGAGGGGAAAAAATCCTTTAATTCAGTTATTTTTATATCTAAATAAATCCTATACAAGTAACAGAATTGCACTGAAAAAGAAATTCGCACCCACCGTGGTAGGTGAACTTTTAAAATAGAGAGGTCACCGATGGCTTATTAGGACAAGGGTTTAGTTTAAAATTAGATATTTTTTTTTAATTTTAGTTTGAGACGAGAATTTTATTATGCTTAAATTCGATTTTGAGATCTCGTCTTAAATTTGAGATGTTGATATGAATATATTAAACATCATCGATGACCTATATTTTTCTTTAAGCTCGATTTATTATATTTGCAACATGTTTATTTATTGAGCATTCATTACATGTTTAATGTTTTACCACAAAAAAATAAACCAGTATATAATTAGGTATAGTGAAGTATGGTGGGAAAAGTCCGGCAGCTGCTCAAAAATATTATTTTATTTATCATTTTCATGAAACTTGCCATAGGTCGAATAATTTATTGTTGAAATTATGGAGTTTAAGTTGGGAAATTACCATACAAAAGGAGATGAAACTTGAGGTGTGGACACAAGATTGTGAGAGGGTCTAGTTAGGACTTAGGACATAGATGAACTTAATCGGGATAAATATAAATATGACAAAAATTTGTGTGAGACGGTCTTACGAGTCGTATTTTGTGAATCGAATATCTTATTTGAGTTATCCATGAAAAAATATTATTTTTTATGCTAAGAGTATTACTTTTTATTGTGAATATAGATGTAGTTGATCCGTCTCACAAGAGACTTACTCTATAAATAAAATTTTACATCTCAAGTGTATTGAATCGAAACCCAAATTTTTTTAATATTTTGATTCGAATTTGATAATTTTGAAGATGAATCAAATATTTTTTAATCGATTTTTACAGGTCTAATGTGTAAACCTTGAGGATAAGCTTCATAAAAAATAAATAATCATAATTTAATAATGTATCATGTAAAGATGCTATAATTATATTTTTATAATATAATATAAAAGTTGCTAATAACTGATTTTATATGGGTTATTCTTCCTATTAGAAATTAAAGTCATTAGAAAAATTATTTTAATGTATTTCATGATTTTTAAATAATATTGTGTTAGTCATTTTATTTATCCCCTATTAGTTTTCCATAATTTCTGTATTTCTGGAATTTGCATAAGAATTAGATATTTTGAAATTTTTATTTATTTTCTGTATTATTTATTTCTTATCTGATATTAATTTCGCTTTACCTTTAATACTGTGTGGAGTGATGGTAGTGATCTTTGTCGGAAAAAAAGATTTCATCTTGACCCCGAAGTCACTTTATCCTCCGAAGTCCGAACTACGGTAGATTATCGCCTCAATTGCCGGCGGGATCTCCGAGCAGGTAGCTTCAAGCCTGTCCATTTGTTTTATGTTTTTTTTTTCCGCTCAACTTTATGTGTTTGATTGGTAGATGTCAAATAGGTTCCGTTGCTTTCATTTGTTTGTTTTTCTAGGGTTTGGTGATTAGGAGTTTTAGAGTTTATTTATGTGTAGTTGGAGGCGATTCTTCTTTTACTTAATTTAGTAATGGATATTAAAACGAATTTTTGTTTAGTATGTGTAAAGCGAGGTTTAGAAACGGTTGATGGAAGTTTAGATAAATGCTAAAGTTAAGGAAGAGCTGGTGATGTCTTTCACATGGTATGTTCGTTGGTGTTTTCTGCATTTTCTTAAAAATGGGAGGCAATGATGTTTTTGTATTGAGTTCTCTAATGTGTTACCATCGGCGAATTGTGATTGTCAAGTGAGTGTTATTGGTTGTTATGGCGGTTGGATTTTGATTGGCATGAATTGCAGTAATGTTTACTTGTTGTGGTATTTGTTTACATCGATTTTTTTATTCTTTTCTGTATCTTTGATCTTTGTTTTTTCTCTCTCTCTTTTTCTTTTTGCTGGGAGACTATCTTTGAGTTGTTCTTGGTTTAGTAAAATTTTGAAGTCCCTTGAGAAAATTTAAATTTATGGTCAATGTCCGCTGGTACACCGTTGTTGTCCAATGAGCTCTGAGTGATCGAATCTCCATATTATATTCACTTTGAGTTTTCCAAATTGCGGTAAATGATGTAACTTCCATTTGTGATAAGAATATTATGCCTTATGTTGACTATAAGTTTTGTTGTGAATGGAATACGATTATTATTTGCAGTAATCCAACATTTTGCATAATAAGTGATTTCCATGAGTGATTTCCAATTAATTATCAAGAATAAAAATTTGCCTAGTATATTTCCCCCAGTGTTTGAGAGGAACCTCTTAAATCCCACCCAAAATGTCAATTGACTCTTCTCGGTGCCTTTGAAGCTTAATGAACCTTGACATAACATCAGCGTAAATTGGAGACTCTCTTCATTTTTAATTGACGTCTATTATGAAGATTACATGTGGGCTATTTATTGTGTTCTCTCCGTGGCTTAGGAGAGTAGTTAAAACAGGAATGTTACCTTCTAAATATCAATATTATTTGACTTGTTTTATCCCAACCTTCCATGATTGTCCTGGATTGTTGCAAAGAATAATAAATCAGAATATCAAATTTTAACTATGGAAATTTTACCAAATAAGTGAGAGGTGTTGATCATACAGCAGTTATTCAGTTTATTAATATTTGTTTACTTTTTGGTCATAGTCCAGTGGGTGGGGTGTTTTAAACTATTCTTTACTCGAGTTCATGTGCTAATTAAATAGCATTTAGCCATTTCTTGTGTCTAATCAATAAAGTTATCATGCCTCTGGACACACATTACTGGTTTTGGTGAAACAAACATACATATTAATACATATACCAACAGATGTGCATGTAATCTCATGAGATATCATTCTCTTTCCATAATTTTCAAATTCTCATTAGCTAGTGAAGCGTTGTTTAGAACAAACACAAGCTTGCACTCTTAGAAAACTGTTATTTCAATGTTGATGGTGTTGTTTCACAGTATTGGAGTGGGACGTGCCTCTTAAGCTTGACAGTTTTTAACCATGATTTTGTGTTGGTTCTGTTCAAGCATTTCCGAGATTCAGTTGATACATCCCGTGTAACTTATCTATGTATATTCGCATTTCCTTGTACAGTATTTACCTTCCGTGCAAAACTATTTTGGTGAATTTTGCCATCATCAAAAGAAGATATGCAACACACTGGTGCGAAAGATACCCAACTTCGTGAAAGCAGCAACCAAAAGGTTCATCCCCAACCAATGGAAGATGTCAGAAATCAAAATCCTGAAGCTATGGAAAACCTAGTATCTAAGATATTTACAAACATATCCTCTCTGAAGTCAGCTTACATTCAACTTCAATCTGCTCATACTCCTTATGACCCTGACAAAATTCAAGCTGCCGATAAACTCGTAATATCGGAGTTGAAAATTTTATCTGAACTCAAGCACTTCTATAGAGAGCACCACCCCAAACCTGTTTGTTTTTCTCCGCAAGACTCCCGGCTAGCTGCTGAGATTCAAGAACAGCAGAGCTTGTTAAAAACATACGAGGTCATGGTGAAAAAGTTTCAGTCTGAGATTCAGAATAAAGATTCCGAGATCCTTCAAGTACAACAGCTTATTGAAGAGGCAAATCAGAAACGTGTAAAACTTGAGAAGAACTTAAAGCTCAGAGGCTTGTCAACCAAAGAAACTGAAGGGGGTGGTGATGAAAATAGATATTCCTCATTGGAGTTGTCACCGGATCTTTTCAAGTCAGCAGTGGAAGCTGCTTCCAGGGCCATCCACGACTTTTCCAAACCTTTGATTAACATGATGAAAGCAGCCTGGATGGGATCTTGACGCCGCAGCAAACTCCATAGAGCCAGATATTGTTTATGCAAAGCGAGCTCACAAGAAATATGCCTTTGAATCTCACATATGCCAAAGAATGTTCATTGATTTCCAAGATGAAAGCTATTCCATAAAACCAGAAAACCCACTAGAGATTCCGAATGACAGTTTGTTCCAGCAGTATCTTGCCTTGAGGGAAATGGATCCTCTAGATGCCGTATGCCAGACTCCAGATTCAGCTTTTGGAAAATTTTGCCAGAACAAATACCTAATACTGATCCATCCAAAAATGGAAGCTTCATTTTTTGGAAACCTAGACCACTGGAATTTTATAATGGGAGGTGGACATCCTAGGACTGCCTTTTACCAGGCTTTTCTGAAACTTGCCATGTCGATTTGGCTTTTGCACATGTTGGCACATTCTTTTGATCCTCCCGTCAAAATCTTTCAAGTGAAGCGTGACAATGAGTTTTCGGAAGTTTATATGGAAAGCGTCGTTAAAAAGTACATTACAGAAGACAGTGATCAAAATCCTAAAGTCGGCCTAATGGTTATGCCCGGCTTTTGGATTGGTGGTGGCGTGATCCAGTCCCAAGTCTACCTTACAGGTATAAAAGTGACTGAATGACCGTTTTTATTGTTCCGAAATTTTGGAGCATGTATCATGTATGTATTTCAGTGCTTGTCATGTATCAGTGCTTCGTCTGAGAATGTTTTCTGTATTATCTTCTTGTGCTTTTATCCTCTTGGTAGCATTTTCACTGTGGTTCGTGCAGCATTAGGGAATCGCAGGTAAAATGGAACTGGGAGAATGTTATCCCATAAATTTACTACTCTTTTATTTTATCTTTGAGGATTTATTGTAATATTAAAAAATTCCTACTTTAGATTTTACGATACAAATTTCTCGTGTATACGTGTAAAAGCATGCATGCGAGTTCAAATTTGGTTTCTAATTCTTCGAAAGAAAAAAAATGGTTTCTTATTAATAGAAAAATTATTTTTAAAAAGTAGATCAACTTTCACTTTAGGTCATGTAATTTACCTATGTATTATATATATTTATCACAAAAAAAGAAATGTAGTCTCTATAAAATTAAAAACTATTTCAAGTTTATAGTAATATAATTTTATTTTATTTTTTTGACCAAGCTTGTATATAGTGATATAATTAATAGTAGTATGGAAAATGGATTTTGGACCTTCTTCTGAAATATTATCATTGAACTTAAGAGATGAAAATTAATTATAGAGAAAACTAAAACTAAAAATTTTCAACTTAAAACAAAAGTCACAGTTTTGCATTGACATTAACCCATTAATTACTTTATAGTAATCGTTGCCTCATTGTCTACGACACGTTTGATTAAGAGAGTACACATTTGATCAAGAGATTGTTTAGCAGAGATTATAAGCTCTCTTCTTATAAATTTTGAAATTTTGTTTGATAATTTAAAAAAAAAAAACATCCTATAAATTGTCAAAATAAACAGTTTGTCAGCTTATAAGTCGTTTTAAAAAATTGATATCCTGCTTTATTTAAAATATCGTGTTTTAAAAATCAAATCATCTTCACATATTTTATAACATTTCAAACATATCATCGTGAACATAAAATTCATAATGTTAAGTCCTTCTGATGATTATCATTAAATAAAATGGTATAATATCGTCATAAAAAAATAAATCTTATAATATCAAACAAATAAAAAAACTTTAAACTTTCATTGTACAAGAATAAATCTTTAATATCAAACACATTAACAACTTTAAACTTTCATTTTATCCTTACAGATTATATCATATGTAAAAAATTTAATATATAATATTAGTCACAATT
This sequence comes from Primulina eburnea, assembly GCF_022965805.1. NCBI lineage: Eukaryota > Viridiplantae > Streptophyta > Magnoliopsida > Lamiales > Gesneriaceae > Primulina > Primulina eburnea. Next base: position 62,307,383 of record NC_133101.1, on the reverse strand, counting down.
CGTATCTGTCTACGTATATACGTTAACCCATTAAACTTCTTTTGGATCTCTTCCGAACCTGCAACTTCCGGGTACATTGAACCGCCTTGATCCGGGTCTGGACACGCTCAAACTCCGAGATCCGACAAGGTATCGTTATTCCACCCGGATGATTGAACCCGTATTCCTTTTCGGACTCTTTGAGCAAATCCACAAACAAAGGGTGATTAATATACGCTAGGGGCACCAACATCCTCTGAGAATCCCCATCTCGTGGACCCACGTAGACCGCAATATGCCCTTTAGGAACCTGCACGGGTTTCTCCAAAACCGGGTCTCCACCGACCCGGATGTATCCTTGTCCCGCATGATTATTCCTTGATACCACTGCCTGCGCTTTTGTGCCGAGGTGCCGTGTCCAGCCGACGAGCCTTGAAACAGCCTCGGGCGCATCAGTTTCGATCGGGTTTAGCCGAATATACGCATCCGATGAGCGATTTCTCCGGAAGAACCGCCGGAAAAGCGTCGTTAGATGGTGTTTGATCAAGAAACCATGTCTCCTGCAGCTCATGATAGTTTCTTTCCCTGGAAATGAAAATTTTCCTATAACCTTAGCTAGATATATATAACAAGTGTGAAAATGAATCTATATATTCACAGATGGGCTACGAATACTAGGAGAAAGGCCACGGATCATCTTCCGACATGGCTAAACGGAAAAGAGTGAGGCAGACCTCAGAAAGAGAGAGAGGTATGTTAGAAGACATTATTCCACACTAATAATAAATCATTCGAGTACTTCATATAATTTACTTCTTTCGTATGCTGAAGATGAAGATAATTGCAAAAGTACATAGAATCCGAGAAGAGCATGGTGTAGTATATATAATACAGGCAAAACTTTTTAAGATTTTGATATTTTAGTTGTGGAATTTTAGTTTCAATAATATATAATTTAATTTTAAATTTTTTTTATTTAAATAGTTCACGTAACTTATTATTATATTTGTGACACGTGCTGTCACATCAACATCACATTAGAAGAACGACTAATAACATATTAAAACTGAAATTTGACTACGATTAGAATCTAAAAAAAAGTAAACTTATGGGACAAAAAATGCAGTTTCCTATAATATAGAGAGATTGAGTTTGAAAAGTCGAGTAAAAGTTTTGGTGTGCAGTTTTTGGTTAGTTTTGATTGCTGGTTTGGAATTTATCAGGAATGAGAGGTGTTAGCTTGTGATTAGTGGATGAGATATTTATTATTCAAAATTGGGTGGCTGGAGTCTCAAGAGTTATTTGAGATTAGAATACGAAAATTTCAAAATTATTGTATTGTTGTGCTATTTTAAGTTCTTCCTAAGTTATTTATTTTTTAAAACTACTTCTATAAAATTAATAAAATATTTCAGCATGTTATTCAAATTTTATGCTACCTTGTACGATGTTGCACCACTGCCCTAGTGCAACACATTTTGTTTGTTTGTTTTTTTTTTTTTGTATTTGTTTGTTTTCATTAATTTAATTAGGAAAAAATCATTTAAATAAGAACTTCCATCATGCTGACTTATTTTACAATCAATTAATATATTAATAAGAATATATAATTATTTTGTAATTTGTTTATAAACTATAGTTATTCAAATACTAATAAAAATGAATTTATTATTTAAACAAATGATTATGCGAATAAGTCAATGAAGTATGAATAGCACGACTTGGAAAGAAGCAGGCATCTTCGAGTCAATCAGAATTGTCAAAAAAAATTATAATGAATTTTTATTGAATATTATCTCTCAAAGTATTTATTTATTTATAACATAAATGTGCATGTATTAATACTTGGTTGCAACCGGTAGCTACCGCAATTAGTGTATTTGTTTATATTATTCATTGTTCCATTTCTTTTGGAATACTTCCTTTGAATTTTTTTTAGTTGACAAGTGTGGTTGCCTTGTTCAAACTTTTCCGTGCAAATTGTAACAAATGGAGAACAGACAGAGATATTTGAGCCACTATATTTTTTTTATAATTTTGTGATTTTTTATGTTATCAAATTTTAGTTTTAGTTTGTTTTTTTTTTTTCAAGTTTAATCAATTTCGATATGATATTGATTCAACGACAACCTTAAACTTAATTATAAAATTTCAGATCAGAATTCTCGGTTTTAAATATAATTTTATAAAGTAAGTCTCTTGTAATATAGACGAGGTGGGTCAAATCGATTCATACATACATACATTGAAAAATAAAATTTGACATATAAGTCATAATTTTTTTTCATGAATAGAAGATTCGTTTAACAAAATTGATATATAAAACTGTAGTTTTTTTTTAATTTCGTAAGATCAAATTAAAGGTTTATCTATAATTTAAAAACAATATTAAAAAATTGAAAGTTAGGCAATTTAAATGACCTTCTTAAAATATCCCAAATTATTATCTTGTTTTATAAATATCTTACTATATTATTAATAATGTGACCATTAAAATTTCGATTTTTTTAAAGAAAACCTGTTTACAATCGAATAAGGCCCACCAGAAACTATATTTGGGCTCCATGGATACATACAGCCCACTGGAAACCAATTGTTCTTTTTCGAATTATTACAAAGACTGATTTTTTATCTTCTTTAAAAAAAATATATTTATCAAAAATTGAAATAATTTATCTTTGAGTAGGAGTTTTTGTGATAATGTCGTTGCTTATTGAGGAAAAATAACGATTTAATCAAATTCTTTAGAAAATAACATTTGTAGTATTGTTTTTGAAAAAAGGGTTGAGGATTGGGTGATATAATCCATATGTACTGATTAGAAAAACTCGTAGCCTTCCTTTCTTCGTGGTCCAAACAAAACCTGACAGAGATGATTTTCTCAGTGTTCATTTTGATTGTTTTCCCATTTCATTCCATCAATTTGTGAAATTTTTTGTTCAATATATATCTGATTTGCTTGATACAATCAAAGATTTAGAAACATGAGTATGGGGGATTTTATCAATATTCAACCTTCAGAATTGAAGTTCCCATGTAAGTAAGTTACGGGATTTTTTTTGTTTGTTTTTTAATCAAACCCATGAACCATGAATTGGAATGATGCTCGCTTTATGTGAAATTTTTGTCGGCTTTCAGAGATGCGTTTTAATGCTCTTGGTGTTATTCGTTTACAATTATATGGAATCATTACCCAATTTTATTGGAATGGATATAAAAAGTTTCTTTTTTTATTTCTAATTTAATTTATTAATTTTGAAGATGATATTTCGTGTGTTTTGATTGTTTTGATGTGGGCTTGTGAATAAAGTTGAATTGAGGAAGCAGAGCTCATGTTCTTTGCAGTTGGCCAATAAGACCGATCAGTTTATTGCATTTAAGGTAATTCTCATTGTAGTTTCAGAACGGCAAGACCTGTTTTATCCTTTTATAAGATATTTGGCATATGTTACTTTGCGATCGATAACTGTGTTTTTTCAATTAAAAGGTCAAAACGACCAATCCCAAGAAATACTCGGTTCGCCCGAATGCTGGTATAGTTTTGCCCAACTCTGTGTGCAATGTCACAGGTGAAAACCCTCGGATCTTTCTGAAGATATTGCTGGTTACGTTTTTTTCCTTTTGAATTTTGTATGTCTTGTTTTTTTTTAAAAAAATATTTGTTCTTGTTTCTTTTGTCTGTTAGTTACTATGCAAGCGCAAAAGAGTCGCCCCCAGACATGCAATGTCGGGATAAGTTTCTGGTGCAAAGTGCTGTTGCTCCTAATGGTTCAACGAGCAAGGATGTCACTCAAGAAATGGTGGGTTGAGTTGGGTTATATAACTGATGTTAATTAAAACAACAGTTCGATGATTTTTACTCCTGTCAATTTTTTATCAGTTCAACAGGGAGGATGGGAAGGTTGTTCATGAGTTTAAATTGAGGGTTGTTTATATCCCTGCTAATCCTCCCTCCCCAGTACCTGAAGGAGACGAAGAGGGGAATTCTCCTAAATCTTCTGCTGAGGAGGAGATCAGAAAGTCTTCATTGCCTGAGGCTGTAAGTGTGCTTAAAATGTTTCTTAGTATTTACCTGCCTCAGCTATGATCAAATTGTTTATTTTAGTCATTAAATTTCAGGTTGCAAGATCGATGAAACAATCAATGGGAAATTCTTCTTCTGAGGTGGCTTATCTTTGTTATTTTCCCCAAAATATCGTTACATCGTAATATGTTTGAAAATATATCTAATGGTTTCTGGCTTTCTGCTCTCAAATTATGATGTCTGTGAGGGACTGAGGGTGCTAGATATTATGTTATGGGAAATATATCTATTATAAACGTTGAAGGGCCTTTCTTCTTGTGCTGTTCCCGAGATATAAGTTTGTGTACAATTAACGATATAATAAGATGCACTAGAAGCATCAAATTATTGGCCATTACAACACCCCTAAGTGCGGAAAATATTAATAAAAATTCGATTTGTTATAGGCCACACATTTTGTGATTTGTTTTTCCCATAAACATTTGGTATTACCCATCTTGAAGGAGGGCTGGAAACCTAATACAAACTCATCAAGAGTCAATCTAAGAAATGCATAATGATTTAAGGAGGGATTTGAGCTTGTATCGAACAATTTCAATTTTAAACTGCATTGTTTGTACTGCAGTGTTAGATAATCAAAAGGGTGAATTAGGTTCTTTGCTTAGTTTAATGCTTTTGAAATGATTATTAACACACTAATTGTAGCTTGTCCAATGATGTAGAGTGTCTGCAGGATGTAGTGGACCTTTAGTTGCACTCAGTGCTTTAGTCCCTCATGTGTTGGCAACGGACATATCCTGTAATCATCCGGTGCTCAGAACATGCTTTTTTGTTCGATCCACTTGATCCTCTTGTATGCCTAATGCTTGACAAGCTGATTTTTTTTTGTTATGGGCAACTTGTCCGAGACACAATTGCTTGATTTTGATAAATTTGGTAAAAGTAAAAAAGCACAAATATACAAGTTTTGTTCTCATAAAATCCATCTCAAGGACCTACAGAATAGGTTAAAAGCACACGACAATGATAAGTCTGTAATTACACAAAACTCATCCAGATGCATGTAATTTTTTTATAGTATACACGTCTTGGTTTGAATTATATCAAATTAATTGTCTGACCAAATGAAACAGATTATGAAATGGTAAAAGATGCAGCTAATTAATTCAGCATATTTGAAAGCTTATTTACAGGTGAAATTAGTGATGATTTTTGATATCTAACTCATAATAAAATATGTATTTCAGGAATGGTCTGCTGTCTCCAAATTGAATGAGGAGAAAGCTTTGGCTATTCAACAAAATAAAAAGCTCCAAGAGGAATTGGTAACACGATTATAGCTTAATTCAAAGCAATTATGTGGCTATGTTGATATTTTACCTAGTGATTCAACCCCTATTGAAAATTATTGGCATTACAATATAAATTTCGCTGTGCACTTTATTTAACCGTGAGAATGTGCCCTTGCATTTTAACACTGTTCAGGTGGAAAAGATGAGATTTAAAGGAAATAGGGAGATGATGCCACAATTTTTTTTTTAGGAAAATATTTTGTTATTAATACTTTTTTTTATATCCATTGCTATTCCAACCAGTTCATTAAAACATGTCGTGGATTCAGGCATGTGGCATTTACATATTACCAGGGTGGTATGCTTATAGAAGGGGTGTTTTTAATATCCGTAATTCTAATCCCCATAATCTTTTCACCAAGTACACTGACTGAACATGCCTGTGTAAGTTTCAATCATGTAGCAGGCTTGAGCTTGAAAATGAAATACTTTAGGCTTGAGTTTGGTTTGACTTAGAGTTTGGATTCAAGCTCGATTCATTTGGCCCGAGTATAATTATTGAGTTCTATTAAACAAAGGTCCAAGCTTGTGAAATCATTTACATTTAAGTTCGTGAGTTCAGACAAATTTGGGATTGGATTTGGCTCAGAATCTATTCGAAATTGTTCAATCTTCACTCGAGTTCGTGATAATTTTGAATACGAGCTACATGATATCTAAGTCGGCTCAAAAAGCTCGCAAGCTGATCAATTCGTATGCATATATATGATCTACGTTGACGAAGGAGAAGTATAAGTGTATCTTATGGAATTGGGGTGAAGAAAGTGATTTCATAAGCAATAAATGTGAGTGAAAGTAGTGTGCATGCTGTGGATCTTTGAAGTTGAAACTGTCAGCTCAAACAAACTTGGACGAAGGGACTTGCATTGATTGTAATTGTGCTAATTCGATTGTAAATATGAACTTAATCAAGGATACAACTACAATATGACATTTTAATTTGATACATAGACCGACAGATTATATGTAAATAAGGAAGCGAATATAGTGCCTTTTCATATCTGTATCATATTGCCACTATATTTTTTAGAACACTCCAGAAGCCTGTGTTTTACACTTCATGTTTGATGCAAATGTCATTTTTGGAATTTAAGGTGAGATTGTGGATCTCCCTCTTTCTTATCGGTTAGGGGGTGAGCATGATAAGCCTGATAGTTTTCCTTTATTTGGGTAGCTTTTTAATTGTATTATTTGGGTTCGTGGAACATATGGCACAAACATTTTTAACGCAACAAATCTTTTAATTCAACGGAAAACTTGAGCAAGTTTTTTCTGTTTTAAATCTGTTAAAAGTTTCTTCACGCACAGTGAATCAGTGATACATTTGCAATGCATTTGTTTTGCTTTAAGTTTAGCCTTACTCTACTTCTTTGGCCAGGACTTGTTGAGAAAACAAACCAGACATGGCCAAGGTGCTCGTGTTTCAACCATTGTAGTGCTGTTCTGTCTCTTGCTTGGTATTTTGTTGGGATACTTCATGAAGAAATAAGAGCCAGTGTGAGAATGTGGGGTCGTTCTTTGTTCGGATGCTGGTCCATTTGCGCGACGGCATGAATATTCAACGAAAATTTAAATGTAGAGGCTTGGGATTTTTTCCGTCCGTTCAAATTTTGGACATTGATATTTGAGAATTCAGATTGTAGCTTGCTTTTAGTGGTGGTGGAAGTTAAATTTACTTCACCTCTTCCGACTTTAGCAATAAAGAACTGATGCTTTTGGTTGCTATATATATATTGTGCTGCTCTCTTTATTGTGAGATATGTTGCACACATCCATGATGAACATCGGATTCATATAGCAGAAGATGTATCATCGTAGCCAAAATTTAAAATAAGTGGTTTGTTTAACCTTTGAGTTCTAAAGGATGTGGCAATAGATGTAGATGAAGGAATTTAACAATTAAAACTTGCGATCGATCTTCATATAAAATAGTTTCAATTTGTCGAAGTTAGTTCAGTTTTTATTTGGAATAGTATTCCGTTTTCTTGGTGTTTATTTGTTCGATTCCGCGAACAAAATTTAATATAAAAATGACATCGCTCCTTGATTACCTTTGCATGAACCAAATGAATAAATAGTAATCCGTTTTGTTGGTATATTAATCCGAACCCTATATGTTTGTATATGCAACAACATTTACACTCATGATTAGAAGCAAATTAATCAACACTAAGAGATTCTTTGATGCCATTGCCAGGTTTCCAGTCTTTGGCCTTCCATAAACCATTATCAGCGGCAAATTTGTAGTAGCTGCTGCTTATTATTTTGACCCTTTCACACACTCCTTCCAATCCCACTTGATTAACTAGCCAGTCCAGGTACTCAAACTGCAAAAACAATAAGTGTGTGCCATGAGATATGAGGCACTTCATTTTATCCCTAAAGAACAAGTTAATATCTGTATAACTTGCATGCTCTTGATCATTATGCAAACGGATCCGAAACTAGTTAAAATCATGAGCAACACGATATGGAAGTATATAGCGTGATAGTGAAAGATCCAATAACATATCAAGAGTATTACTCTTTTACCTTAAGATGGAGGCAATGCGTGTGGTGTTGCGGTATCCCTTTGGCCTCCATCTGCCTGTAGTGCTCTTCGACCTCGGCCACCATCTCCTCTTTCGATGGTAGAAGTCCTAAACCCGATAAAATATGGGAAACCCACTTTGCTTGTAAGTCAATATGCAGAAACACAAGTGTCTGCAAGATTTTTTAGAAAGAAAGGAAAGAATTTTAGCTCAAATATTGGTCTTGTTTGAAATTGAATCTAAAGCAAACAATTTATTTCTTTGACATATTATGTGAGATTTGAGACGACCAAATATAGTCCGTACAGAAGAGAAGCAATTAGGCGTCGGATATTTCACCTGATAGGGAAGTCCGACGAAGGAGAGGTTAGGAGCAAGCTTCGGAGGAAATATATGCTTGTAAAGGGGTCCAACACGATTATCTTCCACATTTACAATCCCATCCGTTTTCAAGAATGGGAAACTATAGTTGTACCTGTTTTTTTCAAATAATATATATTATACTGTCCAAAAAAGTTCATTACAAAATCACACAAACACCATATAAGAAACTAATATTGGGACAATATAACATACTTACCCTGTACAATGGAGGATGATATCTGCCTGAACCAAAGCCCCGTCTTGAAATGCAACTTCTCCATTTTCATTTACATAATCAATCTAAATTTTAAATCCCCAAAGAATATAATTACATATATGTTCATATTAAAATCACAAAGGGATGGAGTGAGTGCAATTTATAAAATATCACCATTGAATGCTGCCACATATTATTCCCAGAAACCAACTTGGAAACTTCAACATTGGGAGATCTTGATGAAAGATGAACTTCTCTGGCAACATCACATATGTCTCTAGAAATGTCTATTGCACTAGGTCCTTCTCCAATAACCACAACAATCTTCAACTCCAAATATAGAATCTTGTTATATTCATCTTCCAGATATGTTTAAATATGATTGTAAATTATATAGGCAAATATTGGCCCTCGATCACCTGATCCTCAAATGGCTCGGGAACTCGATAATTGTGACTGTGCATCTGTTTCCCTGGCCATTTTTCTATACCTTGCAATTTGGAAGTCAACCGAAAAAATCTTGTCACTGCACAATCTGTGTGCGTGTGTGTGTGTGTGTGTGTATAACCATATATTTTAAGGAAACTTTCTGGTTTCTCATCCAGTCTCTTCAGAAATTGAGTTTATGATGTGATGAATATATTTACACCGATTAGTTAGTACGTACCTGGTAGAGTGGCCACTCTTGGTTGAGTATGATGACCATTACAAACAACGACCGCATCAAAAATCTCTTCCGATTTCTGATTGCTACATATCGACTCGATTAGCCACCGATCATTCCTCGAGTCGACCTGCTCGACCCTGACAACTTCACAATCAAACCTAATCAGCTCAACCAGTCCGAACTCCGCAGCGAAGTCGGTCAAGAACTTGAGCACCTCTTCATGACCCGGAAAATAATCGCCCGAACACCCATTTTTGCTCTCGGGAAATGGGTAGTCCGAAAATCCCATGAGTTGCCTGGGAAGATTGGTGCAGAGTGACTTATATAGGCTGCCATGTACAATTTCTCTGGTGGGGTCGAGGCCTAATGGATCGGATTCCACTCGGGGATCGAACGACCATGTGCCGCCGAGTTGGTTCAGCTTTTCGAAGACCACAATGCGGTGGCCGGAACTTTTGAGTGCTCTGGCGGTGGCCAGGCCAGAGACACCGGCTCCAATCACTGCCACCTCCATATGGAATTTGTTTGGTGTAATTGATCCAAGTTCATTGTATTTGTACTTTTTGACCGTACATATTTAACACGTTGTAAACTATCAACCAACTTAGTTTATTATAAATTATAGTCATAAAATTTTAAATTAATATAGATATATAATTTTTTCATAAATTATTCATAATAAATTTTATTTCACAATTTATTTATTATTTCAAAATTAATTTCTCTAATAATTTTTTTATTTTTTTTATTTGAATCATTCGACATCTTTTTCGTTTCTTTTTAAATTATTATATATATATATTTCATAATTTATTTATTATTTCAAACAATCATAGTTTAATTTCTCTAATAATTTTTTTATTTTTTTTATTTGAATCATTCGACATCTTTTTCGTTTCTTTTTAAATTATTATTATATATATATATATATAAATTTTATTTTAAGAATATTAATTATCAGAGTGAGTCTCATGTGAGACCGTCTCACGGATTATAATCCGTGAGACGGGTCAAATCTATCCATATTCACAATAAAAAGTAATACTCTTAGCATGAAAAGTAATACTTTTTCATGGGTGACCCAAATAAGAGATCCGTCTCACAAATACGACCTGTGAGACCGTCTCACACAAATTTTTGCCTAATTATTATTCTATTTAAATATTTTTACATAATCCTGTTGGACGTGTTACAAACCGAATTAATGGGCCAGATCATGCATTATGGGCGTTCATCACAAAAAATCTAACATGAATTCACTTCATGCCAATCACCAAAATGAACATCTTGGCTTCAATCCATGGGCCAAAAACTAACGACAATTTTGTAAAATTATAAAATTTATGGAGATTTTTTTTAAAAAAATTTAAATTCAATCCTCGAAAATATTTTTGAAAGTAACTAAAATGGTTTCGAATCCATTTTCCCATAAAACAAATCAATTTTTCTATGTGCAACCATTTTATGTTGTACTTAACGTCAAACCATTTTATGTTGCAAAACCAAATCATTCTATGTGCAAAACGTACCTAGATCGAAACATATATTATAGCTTTTTATCAAATGTATTTATTTATTTCAAATACAGTCAAGATGTGTGATAACGTAAAGTAGTATACGATAATAAATAATTCGAAAAACGTGTATATAGCATGATATTGTGTCGATTTAATGTCGTGGTGTGGATACACATTTTGGTTACTTTTCTTTTTTGCCACCTAATAACAAGAGAGGAATCTAAAAGAACAAAACCAAGTTCAACTGTGTCGAAACAAAAAAAGGTTTCTTGTACATGTTAACATGTATTTGGTTATAAAAGCTAGGATTTGTACCTTGAGATGAGAGAAAAGAATTTACATCCAAACGATCACACTTTTTAGCCACATTAGATTTTGTAGTTTGTAGAGAATCATCGTGAACCTACCTGATGGTTTACTTGTTTTTGTTTGTTTGTTTGTTTTTTTAATTAAAAAAAATCCAAATTTTATGTATAGCTTTTCAAATGGTTCTAATTTTCTCGTTGGAAGAATTCAATGGCGTTCATTATTAGTTGTCTCACATCTGTTGGATGATATACTCGAGAATTGCATATATGGATTTGAATAATCCTACCTCCTTGAGCTAGCTTATGAGATTGATTTAGGTCTAAGTTTCAATCTTAACATGATATCAGAGCTCATGTTCCACCGTTATTTATTGGACTGCCTATAGTTAGGAGTTGTGTTAGTTGTCCTACATCGGTTGGATAATTTACCTGAGAGTTGCATATATAGGACTTGGATAATCCTCTCTCTTTGAGCTAGTTTTTGGGATTGAGTTATGTCCAAATTCCAATCTTAACACTTATATATGTATGTATGTATGTATGTATGTATGTATTGCATGTGTAATACAGGGAATGTATTGCCAAATTATTATATAAATGAATGGTGGAGATAATTATAGGTAAAGAACTTTAATCACACACTTTCCACATCATTGAAGATAAAAATAATAATATGGCCCTTCACATGGGTCCTAATTAAACAAGGATTTCTTGCACTTATATCTAAATCAAAGTTATGTTAAATTTAAGCGTGTCTTTTTGCATACAGATTAAATTATATATGTGTCTGTCCATGACAAAAACATTTTTTTTTTATGATTTTAGTCATATCTTTTGATTTTTCTTGATATAACTGTATTAATATATTTTTATATGTGTTATGTATTTATACAATCAATTTTGTAAAATAAATGATTTATATTTATTTATGTATTTTTAAAGCATTGCAACGAACAAAATTTGTTATTATCAATTATATTATGAGTATGTTTTTTGTGAGACAGTCTCACGAATCTTTATTTGTGAGATGAATTAATCTTATCGATATTTACAACAAAAAGTAATATTCGTAGTATAAAAAAAATTTCATAGATTACCTAAATAAAATATATACATTACAAAATACGACCCGAAAAATGGTCGAGTTTTCGTGTCTTCCATTAGTAGGAGTGGAGTCTGATGCGTAGACCTGGACCATACAAAATCAATTACATGGAGACAGAGCTGCAATCTCTGGCCGTCTATCCTCATCGTCTGACGAGATCCTGTACGTTGATCTGCCTCGTCTAGTGTCGCCGATTCGGTTCGATTATGTCTGAAAGTACGGAATTGCCCTGACACCGATAATCGAGGCAACTTGACAGTAAGCTGCAGGGCAAGGACAATTTTGGAAGGCAAGAAAGGACCCCATCTCTCCATCCACTGTAGTGTTTTATTGGTCCCTGTCCAAAACCACTCAAGCGAACGCTCCCTCACCGCGCGTGTCTCTCTCACTTTTTCTATATTTTCTGGTGAAATGAATTGAAAAAATTAAAACAAATTTTAAAAGTATCTTGTTCCCGCATACAAAAAATAAAATGATTGGTAGACAAAGAAACAAAATGGAAATTAAGTGAGAATGTCTTTCTCTGTACCAATAATTTACACATTATCTATATTTATTTTATTTGAAAAAAAACACACTCTTTATCCAAATATAATTGCAAAATCAAACAAATATTCTCGATACAGTTGTTCATAATTTTATATAAAAATTAACTAAGCACGAAATATTCATTTTAAAAAATTCAATTATACAAACACACAACACGTAGACAAACCATAAGTAATTCGATATAAAATATGAGATTGAGGTTCTTTGAACTATTTGCTAATACATTGTACTAATTGAATCGGTTGTTTCACAAGATGGGTCAACGTATGTTTAGAGTACATTATTGTGACATGCATCATTGAGCTAATGGAGTTATTAAATATTTAGATATTCACTTCTTTATTTTTTTATTTATTTTTGAATATGAACGTCTCGATGCATTTAATGTCCATTCAGTTCTTGGTATATCAATAGCTGAATTTACCATTTTATCGAACATAAGTTGGGAGTTTTTCAGTTCTCAAGTGAAAATATTAGTAACTGCAAAATCACTTTTTGCACGCATAAAATTTAGAAAAATAGATTATGTTATTTTTTTTGTATATTGAGTAAGCTCTCAGGTTAACACAATAATCTGCTAACTACGTTAGTTCGAGTAAACCGTATTGGACTGATAGGTTTGCTCGAAAAAATATTTGTAGCAGGAATCAAATTCTTGACTATTAGTCAAACATTCATTTACTCTACTAACTCGGATACTAAGACTTTTAATCAATTTTTTTAGTCATAATAGTTATCAATTTTTTTTTTTTTGGCTTTTGTAGTGTATGTGCATCTCAATCCATTTATTTTAACATACAGCAAATATTTTACATTTTAGTAATTGTTTTATTTAATTCGAATATATTTCATTAAAAATAATTTAACTATATATTTTAATTTTAGTTTTAATTTTAAAAGATTAAAAGCCCACGTCTTCTGACCAAGCCAGCCATGAAATAGGCTACATTCTACTAATTTTTGAATTGATCATATCTTGTAGATATAATTTATATGAAATTGTTATCAAATCAGTTCATATGTCAATTTTACGAGACATAAATCATATATGATCATAAAAAATATTATTTTTATTATTAAAATTATTATTTTTATCTTAAATATAGATCAGATCAATCTATATAACATATATAAATCCGTAAAATAGTATTTAAAATTCAAATAATTTATTGAATATTATGATAAAAAGGAATTTTACCAAGCTGAGAATATAATGCGTGACACGCGGGAGGTTGTGCGTATGTGGGTTTGGGTAGAACCGTGAAAGCAAGAAAGATAACTAAAAATTAATTTAACTAAAAAGGGTGAAAAATAAATAATAAAATAAAAATAAAAAGGAAGAAAATAGAGAGGGATGAGATGAAGCCATGAAGGAAGGGGGGGGGGGGCACTTTACTACTTTTTTATGTTTTACGCATCGATGGCAGAGAACGCAAGATAGGGCGACTACTCCTTCCATAGAAAAAATATATAAGTTAAAAGAAGAATACTTCAGGACCCTCTACCCATCCTGCCATCCAGTCTATTGATTGATTTTCCCCAAAGATAATTAAAAAAAAAAATTTAAGCTAGCCGGGAGAGCTAGCCACTACAACTGAGTATCTACATACATGCATGCATAGGCTTGTTTGTATGTATTATTGAGTTTCCGGGATTTGGGGATATGGGTAGTTGTGGTTTTGCTGTAAAGATTGGATTTTTTCTTGAAAATTTTGGTTTGTTGGTGGGTAGTTTTAATACTTTTTTGTCGTAAAAGCTGGAGGAATTGAAGAAAGTGGTGGATATTGGGTGTTTGATTTGGTTCGTAAATGAGGGGGATGCCCTTACCCTTTGATTTTGAGGGGCCGGGGGTGTTGGATTTGGAGCGGGTTGTGGAGAAAAGTGGTTTTTTTACTGATTGTGGCACCCTTTCGTTTGATTTTTTCAAGAAAAATTGTTTCTTGGATAGCAGTTTTGTTGAGCCCACGTCTGTCCTGGATTCTGCAAGGATTTCTAGCCGGCCCACATCTTCCTCAACCCTGTCTTCTTCTTTCTGTGGCGGTGGTGGCGGTGCCCCATCATCTACCGACACGGCGGGGGTGGCGGCGGTTTCGGACACAAACCCATCTCCCAAGTGGCAGCAAGATTCGACTACTGCCACCAGCTCCAATGTCGCACGAGTTGATTCCGAACTCCTCCCTGTTCCGACGTCTCTTGAGACCGGAATAGCCTTCGGCGGCGGTGTTGTAAACGAGGAGAAATGTGCTATGGAGGATTGGGAGAGTGTGCTGTCGGAGTCTGTCGCTGTTTCTCCGACTCAAGAACAGTCTATTCTCCGGATGATCATGGGGGATGCGGAGGATCCTGGAATGGGAAATCTGAATAAGGGTCTTCAATTTAGCGGTGGTGGCAGTTCAGCTGCGGCGGAGTTTGAGTTCAGTGCGGGGTTTGGAGCTGTGGATCAAAGCTTCGGTGGTGACCAATTTGGCGCACATTTCATGCCAACATTTCAAAATTTCCCCAATAGTAGTAATAGATCCAATGCCGAAAATTTTGTTTTGTCTTCAATCGTCTCAAGTAATGATAAGTTTCCTCCTAACTCTAAAAATCTTGTGCATCCTTCTTCAATATCGAACAATCTTGGAGCCGTTGGTCTGCATCATCAAACTACGTTTGATTCTTGTGCAGAAATGAAGCCTCCCATTTTCAATCCCCAACTGATGATGAACCAGCACCAAATTCAGCAATCTCAGAACCTCTCGTTTAACTTACCTCTAACGTTTGTACAACACCAAGAGCAGAATCTTTTTGTGGCTCCTCAGTCGAAAAGGCTCAACACGGGGACTATTTGTGGTGGCCTCGATCCCCGTGGCCAAATATTGAAAGGTTCTTATGAGGATACAGGGCAACAAGAGTTGTTCGTTAGTAGACAGCAGGCAATTCCTCATCAGCTTCAGTTACTTCCCCAATATCTGCAACATAGGCCCATCGGTTCAGGGCAGAAGCCAAAAATTGGCGGTGGGGATGAACCAGGACATTGCCTCCAGCAACAACAGCAGGCAATAATCGACCAGCTGTACAAGGCTGCGGAGCTGGTTCAGACGGGGAATCCTGTACTCGCGCAAGAGATATTGGCGCGGCTCAATCACCAGTTCTCTCCCATTGATAAGCCTTTTCATCGGGCTGCTTTTTATTGCAAGGAGGCGTTGCAATTGCTCCTCCAAACTAACAACAATCTTGACCTGTGTACCACCACTTCTTCCCCATTTAGTCTCATTTTCAAGATTGGTGCTTATAAGGCCTTCTCTGAGATTTCACCCCTAGTACAATTTACCCATTTTACTTGCAATCAAGCCCTCCTAGAAGCCTTTGACGGATTCCATAGAATTCATATTGTGGATTTTGATATTGGATATGGTGGACAATGGGCCTCTCTCATTCAGGAGCTAGCACTAAGGAACGAGGGCACGTCGTCTTTGAAGATCACTGTACTTGCCTCACCCTCGACTCATGATCAGATAGAGCTCGGACTCACTCGGGAAAATATTGTCCAGTTTGCTAGTGAAATAAATGTAGCATTTGAGTTCGAGGTTATGAGCATCGATTCTTTGAATTCCGGTTCATGGTCTCAGTGTTGGCACACATCCGATGGTGAAGTGGTTGCTGTGAATCTTCCCGTTGGTTCCCTTGTCAATTTCCAGTTGCCGGTTCCTTTAGTCTTGCACTTTGTGAAACAATTGTCACCAAGAATTGTTGTTTCTGTGGACCGAGGATGTGACAGAACCGATCTTTCATTTGCCAACCATATGATTCACGCCCTTCAATCGTATTCCAACCTCCTCGAGTCACTGGATGCAGCTAATATGAATGCGGATGCCACGCAAAAGATCGAGAGGTTTTTTATCCATCCGGGAATCGAAAAGGTTGTCACGGGGCGTTTTCGTTATCCTGAAAAGACACAGCATTGGAGGACTATGTTTCTATCTTCCGGCTTCTCCCCAGTAACATTTAGCAATTTCACCGAATCACAAGCCGAATGTCTCATAAAGAAAACCCCCATAAGAGGATTCCAGGTAGAAAAGAGACAGTCATCACTCACCCTATGTTGGCAACGGAAGGAGTTGATCTCTGCTTCGGCTTGGAGATGCTAACACGATTCTTGATCCAGTTTCACGAACAAGGCGTCTTTCAAGCTTCTGACCCACTGAACTTTAATGAATTTTCTTACCTGAATTTCTGCACAACTAATTCACTCTGTGGCTTAGGCAGATTTGTTCCCAACTTTCGGAAAGAAAGAGGTACATTTTAGCACAAGATGTTCTAATATTATAGCTCTATTATTCAGTTTATTGTGTTGGCTTTCGTTGGTTTTAATTTAAACATACAGTAGACAGTATTTATGAAACCAGGAATCGAAATAACAAAATAATTTAACCATTTGAATGAAATTATGTCATGGAAGAAATACATTGTTGAAATTTTTGCCTATTAGCACAGGAAAATCTTGATCGATGGAATGGTTTTTTGAAACTTTGGTGGTCGAATTGAAAGTTAGCATGAATATTTTGAATCTTATCTAGTGGAATACAACAAGTTCATCAATGTTTGATCTGCAGAGGGATTGCTTGCTCTGTCTCTTTCAGTAAAATCAAATCATGTATTTAATGACTTTTTATTATATAATTAATATAGTATTAGTTTTGCGGCTTTTCATAATGTTTTGGAGTGTGTTTTTTTTTTAATGAATCAATCGTGTCTGATTGAATGGCAGTAGTTGTATTTGTATTATAATGACGTAGTTAAGGGTCAATTAGTTTTTATAATTTCTGTCCTAATCAAATCACATGGGGCCTCGTGATTAGTTCAGCCTCTTTTCATTTCCTTAATTATTTATTATTCTATTCATTACTTTAAGGATGAGTCTAATGTGAAACCGTCTCACGGATACTAATCTGTAAGACAGGTCAACTCTACTCATATTCACAATAAAAAGTAATACTCTTATCATAAAAAATTATATTTTTTCATGGAAATCCGTCTCACAAATTCGACCTGTGAGATCTTCTCATACAAGTTTTTGTCTTACTTTAATCTCTTTTTTGAAATGGTAGTGATATAGGAATTTTAGGATCTTAAATTGCATTTGGATCAACAGAAATTTTATAGACTAAATTTACTCGCTAAAATTGGCTAATTTAACTTTTAAAATTTTCTGCCTGTGCACTATAATAAACACGCTAGAAATCGATAAAAATAAAATAAATTAACGGACAATTTGGCAGAACGGACTTGTTAAATTAACTCATTACAGAACAAACATGGATTGAAGAATCTAAGAATTTTCGAAAAACTTGGTTCATTCAAAATATTTTAGTTAGTTTCATTTATGTTTTTTAAAAATAATAGTTTAATTTGAGCTTGGTCGTTATTTTCTGGTACTAGTCAGTTGCCCTGAAGTAAATTATACCGTGGCATGCGACCTATTGATGATCAAAATATAAGGTCAATATTAGTTAAGATTCCCAAAAAAAAAACTAAAATAATAATAATAAAAATAATAATATTTTATCCGTCCAAATATATAATCCTATTGTTTTTCACATAAATTAAGAAATCATTGAAAAAATAAAGTTTACAAAAAAAGTTATTTTATTTATATTTAAATCATTCAAAAAATAGTTGTACATTTTCTAATATTCAGTTAAGAGTTAAATAACAAATAAAAAGAAAAAGAAAAAGAGTATCTCTTTTATGAGATGATCTCACGAATTTTTATCTGTGAGATGGATGAACATTGCTGATATTCACAATAAAAAGTAATACTCTTAGCATAAAAAGTAATATCTTTTCATGGATGACCCAAATAAGATATCTGTATCACAAAATACAACTCATGAGACCGTTTCACACAAGTTTTTACCAAAGAAAAAATACCACTTAATTTGAAATCAGACTATATATTTACAATAACCGAAAAAAGAAATGAAATTGTAGGACCGAGTGCTTACCGCTTTACCAAAAGCTATAGCTAGTAGTAATGATGCAACTCAAATCTTTTAAACCGCACAGCAGCTCAAGCACCACGGTTCGATCGCTCTACCAAGTAAGGACAATTATTGCACCCAACAATCTCCCTCCCAATAATTGCATTCCTTGCAATCAAAGGGAATCGAACCCGTGACCTTGGCTCTGATACCAATTGTATGACCGAGTGCTTACCGCTTTACCAAAAGCTATAGCTAGTAGTAATGGTGCAACTCAAATCTTTTAAACCGCACAGCAGCTCAAGCACCACGGTTCGATCGCTCTACCAAGTAAGGACAATTATTGCACCCAACAGAAATATATACAATTGAGAGGGAAGGCTGGGGAAAATTATATTAATATTGGTGGTTGTGTGTACATTGTATATTTTTATTTGTCACAAAGAGGTGCAATTGGAATTAAAATAGTTATATAGAACTAAAAAAGGCAACCAAATTGAATGATCGACAGCCATTAATGAAACTTGATGTGGACACTCATAAAATTGACAAAATCCAAAAACTAAAAGCAATTGAGATATATGGGAAGGAATTTTACTTTTGTCTAAAAATATATAACTTTCAACAAAGGGGAAATTTTCCAAGCTTCAAAAGTTGCACAGTCAATGTAAATTGGAGGAAAAACGAACACTTATATTTTAATTTAAAAATATGAACTCAATTTTTTAAAATCATTCATATTATATATAACTCTTTACAATTTTAGTTATGTGAATTGACATATTTTGGGTTTTATTTTTGGAACTTGTCAATACTTATTTCATACAATAATTTGGATTTTTTTTTGTTTTCTTCTTTTTCGTCTGATGTCACTAAATCAACCAAATATTTCACCGATTATCTCCTATGTGAATCACATAGCGAGTTATATTATACACATTAAAATTCTTTCAAACAAAATAATTAAAGAAAAACAATACATTTTTTCCACTCATTTTACAATATCGAGTGTCAGTTTTGTTTTATTTAATCCCTTCGTTTTTGTTATAGATTTATTTTAGTATGTGCAACAAGGTTTATTCTCGCTACAAAAATTATGTAGATGGGTACCAAATACATAATACACACACAGGGGCGGAGGCAGGCTATCATTCACCCGGGCTTTTTAGCCCGGGTATTACAAAAAAATTTTAAAAAATCTATATGTAATTTTTTTTATAATTTTGGATAAATTTGATATTAACCCGGATAGATCAATTTAAAATATTAAAGAATTTTGGAGTTTAAAAATCTAGCCCGAGTATAATCGGATTCTTGGCTCCGTCACTGACACACAGACACATGGCTTGAAAGTAGATTATGAAAGAGGGCACCAAATGTGAGTGTCACGTAGACTGTAGTTATGCAGGAGCACGCTTTATTAAAAAAGAAGACCACCCCACCCCTTCGATGCATGGAAAGTATGCATGCAACTTTCTAGCTCGTTAAGGAATTTGGAAAGTAGACGGGCACTTTTGTGATGTATAAGCCTCCTGCGAGTGCGGGAGATTTGGGTCTTCTTAGTTATTTTACAAAAGAAAATCCAGATTTGCTCCAACAATCCATAAATCTTTGCCAGCTAGCTTTTGTCCTCTTCACAACAAATATAATGTTTTCATGCATATACACGTCTGTATATTGTTTTAAGTTGTGTGTTAAAAAACGAATGTAGACACAGACAGACAGACAGTTGGGGGGAAAAAGGTCAGCCGTACGAGCATCCAAGGCAAATGGGCATATATAAAGTAAAGTGGGAAAAGGGTGGTTATATTATATTGTGATTTGTGTTACGTACACGGGTGGTGTGAGTTTGCCAAGAAACCAAATCTTCTCCCCATCTCACAAATATAATGTTATTTTCCAGATTCTGGAACGGGACAAGCTTCTCAGTCAATTACAAAAATATATATATATATATATATATATATATATATATTCATGAATATATGTGGTGGCTTTGATAGATATAATTTAAAAAAATTTAGAAAGAAATTATGAAATGGGGAAAGTAGCTTTTTTGTTAAAATTACTTGCACGTATCGCTTACAAACGACGCATTCCTTCCTTTTCTACACTTATTTATTTTTGTTTTCTTATATGAATACCAATCCCAAAAGTTAGCACATACGAATTGTCACTTGTTGTAGGACCCTAATTAATTAATAGCTACACACAACATATATTTGGTCTTTTTCTCATCCAACTCCTACAAGTACCCTTCATTACCTGGTTTGGAATAGTTCATTTTTATACAAAAAGTTATAAAGGTAATACAACAAAAAAAAAAAATTAACATGCAAGTCTCTTTCCTTTTAGACCCAAAACTTCACGGGAGATCGTCGTACAGATCAATTTTGTGATATATATTTTCTATCAAACTCGACTTATTAAAAAGGAGTGAGTCTCATGTGAGACCGTCTCACGGATCATAATCTGTGAGACGGGTCAACCCTACCCATATTCACAATAAAAAGTAATACTCTTAGCATAAAAAATAAGAGTGAGTCTCATGTGAGACCGTCTCACGGATCTTAATCTGTGAGACAGGTCAACCCTACTCATATTCACAATAAAAAGTAATACTCTTAACATAAAAAATACTAATACTTTTTCATGGATGATCCAAATAAAATATCCGTCTCACAAATATGAGTACATGACCCGTAAGGACGTCTCACACAAGTTTTTGTCAAAAAATAATATTTTTTTTATGGATGACCCAAATAAGAGATCCGTCTCACAAATACGACCCGTGAGATCGTCTCACACAAGTTTTTGTCCTAAAAAATATGTGTGCGTGAAAGCGGCTCCAAGTTAAAAAAGAAAAAAACTAAATTCATCAAACCGATCTACCTCGTGTGTGCGTGTATGCATAACATATGAATTTTATTTTTGTTATTATTTAAAAATGCTTATTTGGGTTAATATTTCTCCAAAAAAAAAATGCAAATTTTAAAAAGATTCAACTAGATTTTCGGGGCCGACATAATTCAAACAAATTAATTGGGTGGGGCTACACTCCTTTTACTCGTATTGGACTTTGAGTAACACTTGTACGTTAGTGGCATTGGGCTGAAAATCATGCAAAAAGCCTGATTCACCTAGCCCGTTTGACACCTAGATCAATTTTGTAATGTTTTCATTCGATTCGTTCTAAACTTTTAACATGGATAAATATTTAATTTAGATTTTTATATAATTTATAAAACTTTAGCGATATTCAATATAAACTTTTGTATAGTTTTAAAAAACCATGTGATATTCAAACTTGACTTTTACACACTTCACAAAAATATTTAGGTATTCAAAATATCAATATAGTTTTACTGACTTCATAAAATTCTATTAAGTACAAGAATTAAAACATAACATAAAAATATAAATCGTCAAAAAATATTTTGTATTCGTCCTAAATATTTGAATGGATATTTAATCGAGAATTATATCAAACTCACATATTAAATTTTATTTTTATTAAACATAATATAAATACGAACACTGAGTAATTCATTCTTTCTCCTCCACATGTTTTTTTTATTTGGAATTTTTAAAAACATATTTTATTATTGCTAACAATAGTTTAAAATTAAAATTATTAGCATTATTCATTTTATTTTTTAATTTTGGTATTAAAACTTTATTTTAATTTTGAATATATGTGTGTGTGTGTGTGTGTGATACATTAATATAGTTTTAAAATTTTATGAACATGAGCATATATAAGGATAATTATAATATTTTAACATACATATTCTTTATTTTCAGGCATAAATAATTGTCTTGTTTATTTTTTGTTTTACATATATTTTCAAAAACAAAATTGATATATATTTTCATACAAAATTTACTCAAACTGAATGAATCATTTTAAATTTGATTATTTATTAATATTAAAATTATTGTTACATATTTTTTAAAAGTATTAATTAAATTAATACGTGTAATTAATTTGAATAATTGAAGTTTGATTGCAATAAAATTAGTACTGAATTATTTATCATTTTTATCAAATTATATCAATAAGTAAAAATTATTTATATTGATATAAAAAAATATTTTAAATAAATAAAATATATTCGTGTTCAAATTTTAGTTTAAAGAAATTTAAAAAAATCACAATTATATATATTAAAATCCACAGTCTTCTATAAAAAAAAATTCGTCTCATGCAAAATAAATCAACAAGATCCTGTAAAAATCTTTAGAAATATGTAGGATTCTACAAATTGCAGGTATCTTGTGAGACGATCTCACGATTATTTATTTGTAAGACGATCTCACGAATATTTATTTATGAGACGGTGGTCAACTTTGCTCATATTTACAATAATAAACATTATTTTTGGCCAAAAATTAATACTTCAATGTGTGACCCAAATAAAATATATGTCTCATAAAATTGACTTGTGAGACCGTATAACAAATTCTTTTGTTTTCTACAAATCGGTAGAAATCTATCGACTCCACAAAAGTTTTTTATTTAAAAAAATCCGCAAATCTTTGAACCTTTAATTGGTATTAATGCAGTTAATTTATATCTATTAGTGAATCGTGACACACGTGATGTATGTATTCTAAAAAATAAATAGTGAATTAGTTTATGAAAAATTGAAAATAAAATTATATTTTTTAAATTGAAATGGTAGAAGATAAAAAAAAAATTAAGAATAAAATTACTATAATATAGTAAAGTCATATAGTCAGTTTGATATTTCTTAAATTGAAATGGTAGAAGATAAAAAAAAAAAAATTAAATTACTATAATATAGTAAAGTCATATAGTCAGTTTGATAAGATTGTTGGTGTTTTATACAAATCCAAAATTACACTATATGACTCTATATAATTAGTGAAGGATACGTTGAATTATATGTAGTAATTAATGACTATATAAATTGCTCTTCTTTTTTTTTTGGAAGCGATAATACGAAATACTTTTAAAAATCAAATTGTGTGTTGCACAGTAACACTTTCAATTATCTTTCATCGGTTTCTTGTTCATGTATATTTGTTGCTACGATAGTCAGATCTAATGAGACCGGTCGTCTCCAATCAAAATATTACAACATATTTACATAGATACAGTTTGTATTAAAATAGATAATTTTCGCGTCAAAATCAAAATTAATCTTCAACTCATTTACTGCAAACTTTTTACTGAAAGGTATATTCTCAAATTATATTTTTAACAAAAATTAAACACTATGAAGTTTCTTAGGAACTTGTTCATGATAAACACTCCAAAGCACCTTCACAATTCTTGTAGTTGATCATTATCTCGATTTTATTTAGGTTATAATTCATGCTACCTTAAAAATAGCACTTTAATGTTAAATCCAATGGTCTAAATTGATTTGGACACGTGAGATATATAAAAATACTACTTGGATGCATTAGCTTATCCATAATTTAAATTTCACATTACATTTTGGAAACTTATTTAATTCATTTGAAATTTAGTAAACCAAACAACCCTCAAAAGTTGACAGTGGATCTATAAGTCTTTCCCGTATCATAATCAGCAGGTATAACATCAGTAGCCACAATAGTCTTGCCGGAACCGCCTCCGGAAGTCAACCGCATCGAAAACGGCGGCTGCAGGCCTGATCCCACGTTCAACCTCCACACAGAACCCCAAGATCTCTGCATGGGACGCCACGCGCCACCGTAACCCGCCTGTTTCAGCTCGACTTTGGAGAGACCATACCCATTTTCGAATAAAATGAGTACCGCGAAGTAATTTTGGTTGGAGCCGGCGTCGACCCGAAACGCCACAGATACGCCATGAAAGTTGCATGCTACTCTGAAAGATTCAGTGTATGTTAGAAATTAATTTACTTGTTGGATAGACCAAACAAATTATTTTTTTTATATGTTTTATTATGTTTTCTCAGATATAACATAGACCATAAATTAAATATATTAATACACATTATATATTTATAGCACAAGTACAACTTACAAGCAATTCTTAAATTTTAATATATCCATGCGTCTATTAAAATTGTTCTTATAATTCAAGGGGTGGAAAAATTTCGAATGAATATTTGAGTATCGAAATGCTAAAAAGATATTAATTTAGTCAAAATCATCAAAGTTATTACGGCCAAAGGAGATTTTAATTTTCAGACATGCGCGTATTTGAATGAACTGATAACCTCTTATATTTTATATCTTGAATTCCCACACTCCTAAGCTGACCAGCTTCGCCGGAATTCGACATGGTTCCGAACGAAGTGCCGCTTAAATCAAATTGAATCGACTGCGGGTCACAGCCGGGGCACTCGTCCGTTACAACCACGGTCACGGGGTTCCCGGAGCAAGCTCTATGCGTTGTACATTTCACCTGAATAAATGAAGAAAATAATTATGATAATTTCTTTCATACACACAGGAAGACTTATTTTACTTTGAATGAAGTACTTTATGGATTGGGAGAGACCTGATAACATAACCCACATCCCGCGCCGGAGTTGAAAAGAGAAGAAGCGGCGGCCGTTATCAGGGAAGAATACGGCGGCGTCGAAACATCATTTTCGTACCCGCATGCACCCCCTAATTATATTATTCAATATGAAATTAACAAAAAGATTAATCAAAGTATACACATTAATTATCATGTGAAAAATGTATGATGAAGTAAATAATTTTAAATTGAGGGGGGAAACAATCTTATTCGAGGAATGCGTTAATTTTATTAATTAGGGTTTCCTATTAACGGTTTACCACTACTTCCTGCGCCATAGGGATCCCCGTACCAACTAGCTCGCGCGGTAGACCATCCCGACTCGGTCTGAATTCTTGACACATTTAGGAGCTTTGGATTGAAACAATAGCACAAGTTTGGTACGACAAATAAGATTGTTGCTAAGTATGCTAAAAGAGAATAACGCGAAGTTAAGGCCATGAGATATATTCAAGAGTCGGAGGGGATACGTCGGATATAGCTATAAGCTTGATCATTGTTAGTGGATGTCCAAACCCTATTTATAGCGACTCCATATGCACTTTGCATTCACAAAGAATTTAATATAAAATGTCAATTCATACAAATTATCGCTATAAATAATTAATCAGATGTCGGGCACATGTGCATTCCCGATAGGAAATAGGATTTTGAGTTCGTGTAATTAATTTGGCTGTTTGCGCGAACGTACAGTCAACATAATCTCTCTGCATACATATGCCATTTCTGAAATTGAAATTTAACATGTTCTTGGTTTTGAGCACGAATTAAGTAATTTGAAATGGTTTGAAACTTTAATTTTCAATAACAAAACTTAATAATTTGTCTAATTATTTAGCCTAAATTGTACTTAGAACCCGTGCAATACTATTTTTTTTTATTACAACACACGCGGGGAGAGGATTAGCCGGTTCCGTGGGTCCGTGCAATACTATTAAAAAAGAAGTTATTGAATGTTTGCAGCATGAAAAGCATAATAATGTTGGGGCCTTGTGTTTGTTACTTACACGGCCCATTTTAAATCGTCATTTTGGGCCCACATAGAATTTTTCCAAAACAAAAATCCTTTTTTTTTCTCGGAAGGGTACAAAATTTGAGCCATCAACGTAAAGAAAACCGCCGTTAAGTGGGCCGTTAATGTCGGTTATTGACCGTTGGTCATTAAAATAATCTCACGTGTTCGCCCCGTTACGACGGTTAGAGCTTTGAAATTGGTACAAAGTCCACGTGGACGTCGCATTCGAAGTTAAACATAGAAGCCATAATGTAAGGCGAGAATTAGGGTTTTCATTTTTCATCTTCATCACGTATTTTTCACGAGTAATATTTTAAGATAAATATATTTAAAATTTCAGCAATTAAATAACTATTTAAAAATTAACAGAAATTATATATATGATATACGCAAAAATTCGAATTGAGGCATATTCCTATAAGTAGAAACATTTTTGGGTAATTCTTGGCCAAGATTTGAACAATGGGTCGTTCCAATGTCATCATCATCTCCAATTATATTTAATTTGTGTGTTTTGCCGGAAATCTTTTGATTGAAGTTGATATACAAATTAATTATAAGTGAAAATTTTATAGTCAATCATAAAACTGATTCGTTGTGCCAACACCTTCTATTGGTGTAATGACACACTAGTAGAAAAATCGGATTTTATTTTGACAGGCGTTATTTCGGCAATAATAAATTACGAAATAATACAATACCAATAACTTCAGTAACATAAACATCTTCCAATTAGTGAAAAACATAGATTCGTTTTCATGTTAAAGCAAAACGTTGCACCCCATTTGTAGTAAAGAAAAAGAGCAGGTCTCTTGTACAATGGTCTCACGAATTTTTATCTGTGAGATGAGTCAACCCTACCGATATTCACAATAAAAATTAATACTATTAGCATAAAAAGTAATATTTTTTTCATAAATAACCCAAATATAAGATCTGTCTAACAAAATACGGCTCGTGAGACCGTCTCACACAAATTTTTGCCACATAAAAAAAATTATATGTTCCTTAAAATATCAGTCTTTTACTTGACTATTCGATCGATTGCCGATCATAACAATATATTTACAAAATTTTGGCTAAAATTCCACTCCAATTCAACAAAATGCAATTTCAGTGAAATATATTTCATGTTTCCGTGATTTCTGATAAATTTTTCATATACTTTTGCACACAATTGATCAATGTCATATGAAATTTGTTGAAGAAATCTCTGATAGCAGACAACACAAAATCTTTGAAAATGTAGACTGGGAATCGATTAATTTGTCCAGGGGATCTGCACATATCCGTGGATATGATTATACTAATATAAACATATGGTTTGGAGTTTTTATATAGATAAATGTGGAGTAAAGTCTAATCTCGTTAGCAAATTAAGCCTCCAATTCACGTGGCTTTCATTATCAATAGGAGATCGACCGTGACTAATTTCAATTTTTTATTTTATTTTTTGTTCTTACTTTTCGATCAATTTGTCATAAGGAATCCGAATAAATTTCATTTACGGCCGATTTATAATTAAAAAAATTCAATAATTTCACAATTATACGAGTACGTTAAGGCTGAGGCTCTGAGACTTGTTGGTTTCAGATTCGACTCTCGCTGATTGCTGGTAGTTTTCTTAATTTATTGAGATAAATTTATTTGTTTCTTTGTATTTTCTTTGCCCGAGATAAGTAATAGATAGTTCAATTATACATTTATAGTCCGTAACAAAATCATCCTTGTACTATAATTTTTTTTTTTAAAGTGAGAAACTTTATTGATGTGCGTACCAAAAGCTTTGATTTTGAGATTCTTAAAAATCCAAAATTCCTGTTTTTTCTTCACTCATCCCAATATCAACAAATTATATAAGGCTCAATTACTTAGAACTTGAGATTTTTTAATTTACAAAAAAATGAAAAATGATGTTCTGAGTTAATTCAACTAGCCCAAGAAAACACCCTCATGGTAAAACCATCGGGCTAGGCTGATTATAGGTGGCACTGTTCTCCAAACCTATTGTAGCCCAATAATGTAGACCAGGAATGTGAGCCTTTGGCCCATTAATAAACCCTAAATCTGTCGTTATTTTGAGTATATCTATATCATATTATTACATTTGAGACTCTTAGAGTACTTAAATTTTAGTGTCATAATCTATTTTAATAATTATATATATTAATAACATGTTAAAATTTTAATATAAATTATAGGTAGTTTAGTAGATACAGTCTTTGTTTCTTAAACAACAAGAAGTATGTTCAATTCCTATTATCATATTTTTATTTTCTTTCTGTTTTCTATTTTTCATTCATATATCATTACAGTGTATAATATCTCATTATTTATTATAATTATATTTTAATCTTCATTTAAATATAAACTAAATTAATTATAAAAAATATTGCGCATGCGAGCAACGCGTGCGTCGATGCATTAATATACATGATTGACAAACGTACGTACACATGAAAGTCTGATGTGTCAGGCTTAACAAACTAACTTTGGTAATGATTAATAAATTGGACTGTGTATTTTGTCAGACGATTTTACATTTATTTATTTATGAGATAAATATTTTTGTTTAGGTGTCCCAACTAGAATGTCCGTCATAGAAAAATGACTTAAAATAATTTCAGATGAGTTTTTGTGATAAAATTTTTTTTATTTTAAAATAATCACCATTAAGTTTGTTGCTTCTTCAACGGCATCGCTGTACTTTAAAATTAATATCTCGTTGTTGGTATTTTATGATTTTAAGATTCACAACATGTCGACTAACAAAATACCAAAATATTTTAAGTTTTATCTTTTAAAAAATACCCAAATACCATATTATTTATATATGTAACTTAACTTGTTAGAATCGATGAATGTCAGCTTATTTGACTTATTTAAATGGACAAATTGAAAGCATTCCCAAAATCAAATGTATTGATCCAACGCAACCTAATAGTTGAATCTTTTCTGGGGGAATTTGATCGCTCCCAATAAAAGTTTGAACCGTTATGTGTTTCAATATTGAAATTTAAGGCATGTAATTGTCAATTTTTTGAGTAATATTTTTTTGAGACGATCTATATTTTTAAGACGAATCGACTCGATGCATATTTTTCATAAAAAATAATACTTTTGACGATAATATCATCTTGTATATATTGTCAGCCTTATTTTAATCTAATTTGGTTTATAATGTCACCATTACGTAATAAAATCATTATTAATACAATAATAAGATCTAAAAAAAATGAAGATAAACAAGCTGTAAACGCACATAGGAACCGATCCAAAGACCATTCGGGCCGCAGGCCCATATCAGTGATAGGCTATCCTGTCATGGGCCCTATTTTAATGATGAAAGTTTCATGGTGTCGAATTTTTGTGGGCCTGTATAGGGAAATCCATTACTTTTACAACCAAACAAATTGGGCCCACCATTTCCCAGAAATATGGTGGTGAAATGTTTGCACTAGCTTTCCTCAACTGCATTCAATCATCGACACTTTATTCAAGGATAAATTATTAATACTTGAATAAATTTCTACGTGGGCCCACATTATTTTTGGAAAAGCTCATGTTTCAGAACTCACCCTACTTGTGGTTTGTGAATATGCATCAATTCAATCGTGTGACACCATCAGTGTATCGAATCGACACGAAAATTACTCGAATCAAACAGATCAAGTTCGAAAAAATAAAGTTTTTCGAGCTAATCTATCAGAAAAAACTAACTTATACAAGTTGGATAAGTCGATGTGAATCACCACTTGAAGTTTATTTTAAGTATAATTATATATTGATTTTAAATAATTTGTGTTCCTTTCGTCGGTAGTATATATTTATATATAATAATTAAAACAATAGAGTAGCAATAAATGGTAAAGGAATAGTAGAAATCTTGAGTGGTCCCGTGTGAATTAAAAGGGCACATGGAAGAGCCGAGTTGAGTGTGTGGGGATGATCTTCTTTAAGGAAACACCAAAAGTACGCCACAATTGTTTCCTTCCCCCGTAGATAAAGTGCTTTTTTTTATATAAAAAATTATATATATTATAATAATTAATTTATTGATTTCCATGTTCTAATTTCATATGTCATTAGTTCAAATTTTGACGAGGTAAAATTATAATTTTCAAAAAAAAATTATACATATAATAATATTTATTGAAAAGCCCAACTTGATCGCGCTAGAGAGAGATCAAACACTATTTTTTGGCCTAATCTAGCAGTGGGGTACGTGTATAATTACTTGAGCTCTACTTTTTCAATCGGAATAAACCCTAAAACTATGCAGATTGAAATATTATGAATTTTTATCTGTCAGACATATCAACCTTTACGATATTCATAATAAAATATAAACTTTATATTTCTTTTTTCATTCATCCCAAATATATATATATATAGTCCGATTTCCATGTTTAATATTATTTTGTCAAACTATCATCATCATTAAATACATGAACTACTTCAAGCAATTCTCATCTCTAATTTAAAAATTTTATTAAATAAGAGTAAAATGAGAAATTTCGAGCACTAGTTAAAATAATGTGGCTATGGATGAAAATATTGTATATCTCCCAATATATAATTTGATATCATGGTTACAAATCGGTCGAATGATGTAACTATTAACTTATTTTTAAAAACGGACAACGGAGACAAAAAAAGTTAGGTCCGATTATTCGTATATATCGTTCTTTTGCGAGTTTTAACTATTTCCCCGTAGGCCAAAATGCATCTCACCCGAAGGGTCGACAATAACACAATCCCACCTTCATGAAAATACAAAAAATTGAAATCCAAACTTCGAAGACTTCACATATAAAAGTGCACGTACATAAATTAAAAACACGAGTGTACAAGATTATTAATTAACTTCAGATTGATTTTTTCAATCTGTGTGCCAGAGGCGTAGTCAGAAATATTTAATATGATGGGCAAAAATTTATTTGGAAGTATATTACCAGGCAATAAGCCAGCTTTGGCCCCAACTACCATCCGCCTCTGGTCCCGGCCATTTTGCGGACTTTTGTTTAAAAGGTTAAAAGTTACTCATACTCCATTTCTCACCCTAAAAATGACTGATGCGCCCGACTATGTTAAGGCAACTGCTGGTACGAAGTTGACCGGTGTCCCATGTTATATTTATGAGTCCTGATTTTAACCTTTTTCCACCACTCCACTGTCGGGGAAATTTACGCTCACTGTCACGTGTACTGCGTGTTCCACACCTTTCCCATCTCTACGAAAGTTCATTTTTGCGCAATAATTAAATTGATTGCTTAAAGTTTTGATTAGTGAGTTTTAATGTATCTTGTGAATCTTAAATGTGTAGAAACAAAAAGAGTAATTTATCTTTTCGTAATTAGTTAAACAGAAATATAAGAAATTATTTATAATATTTATGGTTATCGGATAGCGTGTTATAATGTTCCCTATCTCTGACCTCGTTATCTTGTTTACTTCTAAGGATAAATTAAATGACTCTCTAAAAAGAACGAACAAATATATCTAATTGATCCACCGTAGATGTCGCTTACAGTTTAATTCTTTATGATTTAACACAATGTATTATTCTGGATTTTATATGGACTTCTTCTAAAAATATTTGTTTTTTTAATCGCGTACGACGATATGCGTGGTGAATTCAAGTTAACGTAGAATTTGGATAAATCCAATTGTCATTTCAAATATTTTTTTTTTTCCAATTTTTCCGCTCCAAACGCAACACAATGTTCTTTTTTCGTTAAAAGCGTATACGAGATTGTGATCTTGTTCAACAAAACTTCACAAATCATTCGCAAAGCTGAAGATGTGAATGCAAGAGTGAATGCTGTCCGTTTTCGAACCTATTCCCGCGAATCATTCTACGACTATCGATGATATATTATAGTGGTTTCAGGCATGCTTTGCATATTCGTAGATTAAAATGTCTTGATGATTTGACAAAAGTTGTTTCAGTGTCATATATAGATATAATTTAGCTACATTCTATCTAGATCGTGCTTATCAATGACGTGACAATTATTTATTGAATGTGGTGAACATATTCAAAATTGTACATCCAATATACGAGAGCTATCTTATCGATGAGTACGATAAGTAAACTTCATTCAAGTTCGGCCTCAACATTATAGAAACTAACCGCGACCCCGTCGCAAGAACATCCAGCCAAAAAATCAATGAATGATCACAAAAGAATCATGAAGATAATTAATAATTTTTGCATAATTGAGGTACAAGAAAAAGATTGATCAGTACTCTAGGTAACAGGAGTGTACCAAGCCAATACAATCCATTTATTTTGCCCATAAATAGGGTACTAGAAAATTAACACGTATGTGAAGGAATTAAATTGACATAGTGAATCAATTAATCAACCCGATCGACTATAGGTTTAATCTTGTTTGTTAGTTACCACATCAATTAATACATATTATATTATGACAAATACGATCATATAAAAATATTGAACGACTACAATCAAACCGATCGATTTGATCTAATTGAGAGCTGCAAAAATCAATAATTTTTCTATAATATAAGTTTTAAATAATTATTATTTATGTCAACGATTAATTAATTTAGTATATGCCATCAATTTTTTTTGGAGCAACATGATTTGCCCTGTTTAAAAGCAAACATTAAGAAGTGATTAAAAAAAATAGGATCGTGGTAGTGAAATTAACACTATATAATGCTGAATAATTTTAATTACTTGGTTCACAAAGACTTTTGCTTTGATATAATATTTTAATAATGATTAAGTCTATTCCCGTCGTTTTTCTAAACAATAAAAATACATCCGAAATCATTTAATCCATTAATCTACCTTCAACGTTTTTTAGACTTTCTTTTTCCATCAAGAGTTAATGTTTTAAACCACACCTAGTGAACCTATAATTTTTAAATCAAAAAGTAAACACGATCGAAATAATTTAAATTCCACTTATTCCAAGGTTTAAAAATTATTTAAAAAAATTTCTAAGAAATTTTGGGTAAAATTTCTTAGAAATCTAATAGGTGAAACAATTATTATTAATATTTCAAATAGAAATATAGATGGTGTGATGAATAGCGTATAAAACACTCAACAAATAACTTGAAACTATTATTATTATTATTATTCTTATTATAAAATAAAAATTAATGAAATATTTAACACGAGCACGCACTTGCGGTTATTCATATTTAATTAAGAAAAAAAGTTAAAATTCCATTTTTTTAAAAATGGAAATATAATATAATAACAGTACATGTCTTTATTAAAATTATGAACTCCGGATTCCACCACCACTTTCTTACAATAAAACAATCAATTTTCTGGCCTACCGGTATCTATCTATATCTAACCATCCCACACACACAACGCAAAACAATAATATACACAGTTGAATTTATGCGTATATATGTGTGTGTATATATATATATATGAGAGGCACCCACACCGACTTAAAACCTGTTTACAAATTAATAATAATTTCTGCTCCTTTGTTTTTAATAATCAAAATTGATTTCTCTCTCTAAATCAGCCCTGGAAATAAAGAAATGGTAGATCAGCAGGCGGCCGTTTGCTGTATGTGCGGCGATGTCGGGTTCCCGGACAAACTCTTCCGCTGCTCCAAGTGTCGTCATCGCTCCCAACACTCGTAAGCAGCCGGCCCTCCGTATAAATACATGTGTTGTGTGTGTGTGTGTGCGTGTATATATATGCAGACACAGGTTTTAACGTGTGTGTTTCACCACCATAGTCCATTTGTATACACTTATTTTGTGAATTATTGGGCTGGATGAATGGAGCGATCGAGAGGTGATTTTATGCGACACTTGTATATATATTGATTTGATTGAAAAGGTTGAGTACTGTGTCCATCTTTGCTCAATAGTGTCTCCTCTGGCCTTGATTCTTCGGCCAAACAGTCATGAAAACTTAGTGCAGCACACGATGAAATAAGTTTATTTGGGACAAGAATGGGTCGTGGTTATGCGCCGCCTAATCAAATACTGATTAAATGTTTATTACATCATTCGATAGCTAATTTTTATAACTCTATGTGATTACCAGTCACCCATCATTCTCGACCTCACAATCACTAAGCTATTACCTTATTTTTATGCTTTATGAAGATAATAGTTACTTATTAATTATGATAAACCCGTGTGCTTATTCTTGCCAAAAGTTTACAAATTTTAATTTGAAAAAAATAAATCGATTATTCGACAGGTACTGTAGCAATTTTTACAGCGAATTCTCGGATCCTATTGAAGTATGTGACTGGTGCCAATGCGAGGGAAAAAATTCCTCGTTAACACATGGGAACTCGTCGTCTTCAAGGAATAACAACAATAATAGCAAAGCTGTGCATGCAAATGAAGTGAGGTCCGCCTACTCCGGCGACAAAATTAAGCAGCAGGATCGGGAAGAGGGTGGTTCTCCGGCCGAGAAAGCTGCCGGAAAAAGCCCCTCGCCACGCCCCACCACCCGAAGGTACAAGCTTCTCAAGGATGTAATGTGTTGAACTATGAAAAAGTTGGGCCCTAAAAATATAATATAAATTAATAAATAAATTTTGTTCGCGAGATGTTTGTGTTTGCGTATTATGTATATTAATTACCAGTAGCTTTAGTTGGATGTCCTTTTCAGTTTTTTTTTTTTTTTTTTTTAACTTAGATGAGTGTTTCTCGGCCCATGTCTCCTTGCTAATAAACCGTACTGTAAATATGAAAAATGGAAGCTTTTGCGACTTGATGTTTCTCTCTTCATTACATATTCCATGTTTATCGTTAATATCTATACATGCATACATATTTCTACGTAGGGTTCGATCGTCTGTTTGATAATTACAGAGAGTAGCGTGAAAGGCGAGAGTGGATTACCCTCGTTTGTTCTGTTGAGTCTCGTACGAAGAATTGAATTAATGCGGTTGGCCGGCTCTCCTATTTCCCAAGAAAATAAATGTTCATAGTACCTTCTAAAGCTGCTAACTTTTTACCAGATCCATTCATTGAGTCTATCCATTATTGTTTAATTTTCATTCAAATATTGGAAAAATGAAAACGGAGTACCATGAAGTTCGGAACTCCATGATGGGGTTAAGGAAAATGATGTTTTTGATATTCTATATTTGATGCTTTTGTGGTTTGGTCATTCAGTTTTTTTTTTCCTAATGATTTTAGTTATTATTGTTTCACTAGGAGTGTTGATCAGACATTATACATGCACGGCAACGACACGTTGAGGAAGAACTAATTTTTTTTCATAAAAATAAAGGAGTAAGATTGAAATTTGAAAGTTAAAAACCAAGACATTATTAAAAAAGTAATTATATTTAATTGTGATGTCTGGCTGGTGTCAGAAGCAAGACAATTTTTTCAAAGTTTGGTTATTTGGGTTGTCTGAGTTTGAAGTTAGAATTCGTTAGTGGCTAAGTGTTTGGGTACCCATTTTTGTTAGATGTGATAATTGCATCATCGTTGCTTATGTTTCTCTCATGGGCTCTTTCTTCTGCTTTTCGCCCTAACAAACATAAACCTTGAATTGATTTCTCCAAACAATTTTAAGACAACCTTCCGCCATTATTTTAACTTTTTTTTTAATATTGTACGAGTCGACGGCCTAAACTCGACGACGATATATGAAAATTTCCCGACTACTAAACATGTAAATTCAGATAAGAAGTGCTATCTCTTAAATAGAACCTACCCTCAATTCCACAAAATATTAGTATAAATTAATGGAAAAGAAAATGGTGAAATGTTGGTAATTATATTAAAGTTGGGCCAAAGTATAATAAACTTCGAAATGAGCAGAGCCATTTGATTCTTGGCCTTGATTGCTCCAAACAAATTACACACACGTGTCTTCTTTTGTTTCAATTTTTTTTTTTTTTTGTATTAAAAAAAATGCAATGTCGGTATCTTTCAATTACCAATCTTATAATAATTATTATTAAATACACATGCATCAAACTATATCAGAAGAATAAAAAAAAGGTAATAACTAATAAGTCTCGCAAAATGTTCCCCCTACATAAAAAAAAATGGTTGTTATGTATCCAGACAATGTTTTGTGTGTTTCATTAAAAGGAACACTGTAGTTTACGATGCAAGATAGATCACTCCCTTCACCCACTCTTCTTGCCCGTGTTCGATCTCAAACTTAAGCAAACATTAAATCGTCTTTCAATAAAACATGACGATTGAGCTGTTATATATTATTAATTAAAAGTTTTGATTGACATATACTACATAGTTATTTATTTAAAAGATATATATATATATATATATAGAAATACATTTGTATTATATATAAATTTTTTGATATAATAAATATTCACCAACTTGTCTTAATTGGGACTATAATTATAAGCCGGATTTGAATTCGAATATGTCTTCAAATTTGACATTTAAATGCCATATGTAGTAGTTTTTATTGATAAATCAATATGGCAGTCGGCAGTTTGAATGAACAACCGTCGGACTAACTGTTCAACGGACAACTGTGTGATATAAAGAAATAAATAAATAATACTTATTTATTTATTTATTTATTATTACCTTCAGATAAAATTAAAGGATATACATAAAGAGGGTGCAGATAATTTCAGTTTCTGTTGACGTTGACAAGACGGAGAGATTTGATTTCGAAATTATGACATAAACTTGTGTGAGACGGTCTCATTTTATGAGACAACTTTTATTTGAGTCATACATGAAAAATATTATTTTTTATGCTCAGGTTATTACTTTTATTATGAATATCGGTAGGGTTGACCTATCTCACAGTTAAAGAATCGTGAGACCATCTCACAAGAGACCTACTCATTAATTATTATGATATATCACTTTATCTTTGTTAACTTTTTCTCAATTTTTTTTTTGAAATTTAGGCAAAAATTTGTGTGAAACGGTTTCACGGATCGTATTTTGTGAGATATATCTCTTAATTGGGTCATCCATGAAAAAATGTTACTTTTATGTTAAATGTATTACTTTTTATTATATATATTGATAGGGTTACTTATCTCACAGATAAAGAATCGTGAGACCGTCTCACAAGAGACCTACTCTTTAATTTATTGAAAAGTTAAACTATATCATTAAATTTTATCTATTTATTAATTTATAAATATAATATTCTAATAAAATAATAAATATTTTTTACATAAAAATGATAAAACACTACAAAAAATAGAGCAGGTATATTATAAAATCATCTCCGATCTCTCCTGAGTTTAAATAAAGATAATAAAAAAAATTCATTTCTCCCATATATCTACATTTAAAATTTAAATAAATTCGACAAAAATGTAAACTAGCAAAAATAAAATAAAATAAAATTTATTACTATTTATATTATAACTATAAAATATAAAAAGTGAGTTTGATGTGAAACGATTTCACATATTTACAAATGTGAGAGGATCGGTTTGATTTATATTTTGAGTACAAATTAATAATTTTATTTACATTATTTATTACTTGAGTTTATTTAATGAATAGATCTCTTGACGGTTTTACGAATCTTTATTTTTGAGACGAGTCAACCTTACCGATATTAACAATAAAAAATAATACTCTTAGCATAAAAAGTTTTTTTTTTAATGGATGACCTAAATAAATATTCATCTCACAAAATATGACACGTGAGATCGTCTCACACTAATTTTTTTACCATTTTTTAATGTACAAATGATAATAATAAAAAAAAGATGATTATTATTTTTGTCGTCAATCTAGACGACTTGCAACCCATTAACAATAACCCCAAATAGAGGGCGCATTAAAGGCCATGGACCTGAAACATCCAAGTGGCGATCTTAGTTATAAATGAATAAGGTGCTCATGTCTCCCTTGTCTCGTGCATATTTAAATATCGACATACTCACATACCGATATGAAAGAGATTTTGTTGCTCTTTATTTTCTGCTCGTCTCGTACTTTTGTTGTAGGATCGAGTGCTTACCGCTTTACAATTAGCTATAACTAGTGGTAATGGTGCAACTCAAATCTTTTAAATCGCACAACAACTCAAGCACCACGGTTCGATCGCTCTACCAAGCAGGGACAATTATTGCACCCAACAATCTCCCTCTCAATAATTGCACTCCTTGCAATTAATGAGAATCAAACCCATGACCTTGGCTCTGATACCAATTGTAGGACCGAGTGCTTACCGCTTTACCAATAGCTATAACTAGTGGTAATGGTGCAACTCAAATCTTTTAAACCGCACAACAACTCAAGCACCACAGTTCGATCGCTCTACCAAGCAGGGACAATTATTGCACCCAACATTTGTATTTTCATACAAATAAAATAAAACTATTATAAAAGTAATTTTTTTAAAAAATTTACTTCTTGCTCTTATTTATATTATCACTATATTATTAAACTTAAATACCTCGTGCTGACTAATTATGATATGTCAATATGACACTAAAATTTCTTTGATGTTTTACCCTTCATACTATTAGTTATCTAATTTTGTTGGCGTGAGTTAACTAGTTCTAATTTTTGCACGTCTTTCTATTTTTCTCCAATTTATCTCTAATTTATTTAAAAATTCGAACCATCTTAGTAAATCTTATTTAATCATAATATATAAGTACCATACCTCAATAAGATAATATATATCGAAATAACAAAAATTTAATATACCACACATCATGTGCCACACAACATTGGTTATAAGAAAAAAGAATAATACTACATATACAGTCAAATTTGTACATCAATTCTTACAACACAATAAATTCATTAACTTGTACGAGTTTTTAGTTGTACCTTTAGCGTTATTCAATAAAAAATTGCCTAAATTGTCATCTAAAATTTCTTATTTTGTGTTCAGGCCTATAAGTATTGAAATTTGAGTTTTATTAATATAAATTAAGTCGTGTTTTCATTTTTAGTTTGCTCATGAAGTGTTTACGTGACATAAAAAATGATAACATCCTCTATATAATCACTCCATAAAAAAATATCAAAAGCCAAAATACAACCTAATTTACAAAACCAGATCCCAAATTTCAAGATTTAGAAGTTCGAAATAAGAAATAGGCAAACTCAAAATAACTCTTATAAAAAGTTTTATATGTCAATTTTGTCTTACAAATATTTTACACGTACGAATTACGATCAAAATAACGAAATTTTTTATTTTTCATTTTAAAATTGAAATTGATGCATGTCACAGATATATATCATGTCATCTCACAAGAGAAATCGGTTAAATTAACGGTACATTGCGGAAGAAAGTGTCGTTGTAGACACAAAAAGTTCATTCTCGTTATTTTATTTCAAGTGACGAAAATAAAATAGCTAGTGGCGATGACTGAATCTGATATTCCTGAATTTTTTTTGTTAACATTTAAATCTACAATTTATTTATTATTTATTATTTTTTACCTTTGTTTTTTCAGGGCTTCGCATCCAATCAAATAAAAGCTTAATAGCGTGCATTCAACAACTTCCACTGATAAGTCGTTATCGAATTAACAATGTACAGCTTTCTTGGTTACATAAAATTATTATGAATTAAATTAAATGTTTGACTAAAAATTTGATAATGAGACGAGATTCATAATTTAAATTTATAAATTTACAAAAGCTATACTACAATATTGAGTTTTAAAAAAAATTGGTAACCAATTAGACGGACAAAATTAAAGAACTTTAATGTTCATATATAAATTTAAACTAATAAAAGATGTAAGTACAGGCGTGGCATGTATTATTATTATTTTTATTTTGATCAAATAATATTAAAAAATTAACACGATATTATTTTCATTTTTGAAGTGGCATGTATTATTATTATTTTTATTTTGATCAAATAATATTAAAAAATTAACACGATATTATTTTCATTTTTGAAGAGTTGTTCGATTTAAAAAAAAATTATTTAGATTTTTTTATGTAAAATATGCATTGACTTGAGAAATTTTTAGTATGATAAAAAAAATAATTATAAAATTAAATATTTTGATGTTTTCTATGATAATTACTTACACTTAATATTATAACATAGATGTTGCAGCAATATATTCAATATTTAAATGATAATTATATTTTTTAAACATTACGTGTGTGCTCAAGCAATTAAGAAATTTTGCTGTGAAAAATAATTTTTTTATCTAGATAAAACATTAATCTATTCAATATATCATTACTTATATATTTATAATTACTAATAAAATTGTAATTATTAATAAATATTTGAATACTATTTTATCTGCCTATTTTTTATTGCGATAAAAATTGATTAATTTAAACCCATTATTATAGTATCTTATATATAAAACATATAGTATCTTATATATAAAAAAATTAGTACCAAGAGGAAGCTCATTTTAAATACATTATTTTTTTATCAAATCAAAGGCTATTTTAATCAAAATTCATATATTTATGAAGATATTGTAAAATATAATTAAGTTTTAATGTTTTGTGTGCATGTTAGTAGAACGAATTGAATGTTAAAAACAATATATGTGTTTGCATTAAAAAAAAATGAGGAACAATTAAATTTAAAAAATAAAGTTGTTGGTATTGTTTTCGTACTTTTTATGATTTAAATTTTCGGCTACGAATATTTTCATTAAAAAAAACGTGACAAGGCGAATACAATTTTAGAAATCAAGAGAAAACATCACAGGTTATTTTTGTTAAATTTTAATATAAATCATAAAATACTGTATCATTGGCAAAAAAATAAAACAACACCTCAAAATATAATAATGAGATGGTAATACGGTAGGGATGACAACAATTAGGTTTAGGATTGGTCGATAAAAAAATGAACCTAACACTCGTTGGGTGGAAAAAAATATCGAATTTTGGGTATATCGAGATTATCGTACTGAAAAATATCAGTGTAGCGAAGATTTGGGACGGAGGGTTCAATTTGGGTTGAAGTCGTAAATTCACCTAGCGTTATATGTCCTAAATCCTAATAAGAAATTCTTTCATTCGTAACCTAATCATTTATACAATTTTTGAAAGAAACATCATTCAAGAATCCATAGAATATTATATAAAATATAAATGAATCATTATTAATATACCCAAAAAAATTATAAATACATCCGTTAAAAAAGTTCAATATTTACATTATGAATATACAAAAGCATGTAGTTTATTCCATATATGGCAACGCACATTAGGACAGAAAAAAATATGATATAATAAAGTTATTGTACCGAAAAATATCGATTTAATCGTACAATACGGTATTGATACAGAAATTTTTTATATGTTAAAAGATATAGAATTTGATATATATAAATTTAAAATATATAATATTTTAAAATGATAAAGTTAAATTTTGCTGATGTCGTCAAATGATCATGACGCTTTTTGCTCTCTGCGATTACGTAAACAAGAAAAATATTTATGACAGGCTCACGTACACTTCACACAAGTATACAAATTAAATCAGTTTTTTTTTTTTACAGAACGAGTATCATTAATTCTTTTGTTGATAACATTAATTCTTTTCTTGGAATATTTTATTACATTTAAATGATATAAATTTGGTAAATTAATACTAATTATTATTTACATAAGTGATACA
Source organism: Primulina eburnea (assembly GCF_022965805.1). Lineage (NCBI taxonomy): Eukaryota > Viridiplantae > Streptophyta > Magnoliopsida > Lamiales > Gesneriaceae > Primulina > Primulina eburnea. Next base: position 62,265,723 of record NC_133101.1, on the reverse strand, counting down.
TACCTATTCAGTATACTTAACCAAAAACAAATAACAATTTTTATATGTTTTCCGACACAGATTGAAAAGAATTGTAATGTGACCCAAGAACACAAGATCAATACATTGTCGTGAACAATCACTATAAATTATCCCAAATATTTATTGATCGTTTTTATCACTTTTAGCTTGCAAATAAAGATTTAGATCATCTACTGTGTTAAAAAAACAGTATTTGGTGGCTGGTGCTGTGAATTTTTTACACAAGATGGTCACATATTCATCTTGTGGACATCACAATCATATGAGATAAATTTAAAAATTTGTCAGGTTAAAACAAAATGATCATATAATCATTACGTGTAAAAAATGCACAACATCAATTACTGTGTTTTTAATAAACTAGAAGATACAAATCCTACAAATAACTTATATTACTTCTGCTTTACAGAAATTATAATATTTTTTTCCCAATCACAAAAGCAAATAACTAGAAATGAATAAAATTTGTTATAAATTAAATTAGAGTAAAATCAATGACTTAATATTGACTAAATTAAGTTTTTATCTTTCGATGTACATATGATAAACCTTCTACTAATACAATAATATTTAAATATCATCAATCAAATAAACAGTATAATTAATCAAACACTCGGGTGTAACAACTCGAATACCCATTCCAAAACAATTTTAAAATTAATTTAATAAATGAATTGACTACTCAACCAAAAGAACCGCAATCGGTCAATGAAACATATAAAAAAAAGAACCTATTTTTGTCCCTAAATTTTGACGCTCCATTTTCTGTTCATCTCATGACGTTACTCAGTCTGCAAAAGTTGCAGCTTTTCTCTTTAAGAACATTACCCTATTGGATTAGCGCACAGATGAATCCCCCAGCCCTCTCGGTCCACAATCACATCGACAATCTAATCTCTCCTCTCCAAATTTTCAAATCCACACTCCTTTCCTTTCTCTATTTTGGAATAAAACAAAACCAGATCCGTGAATTTTGTTGCTGCAGAGTTATTTCCTCATTTGTTTAGTTTCCGCTAACTACCCCAACTACTTATAGTCCTCCACCGCTGCTCAAAGAAAGGTACACCACGATTTTCAGGGAAAAAGCACGCACTAACTCATACTGGGAAGAAGATGGAGTATTATTGGACTCTGCTAAACAACAATGCAAGCCGTGGTGATGGTGTGGGTGAGCATCATAGTAATAGTTGTGGGAACCCTGCATGGGAATCATGGGATCCTGTTGGTAATGTCCAAGCGCCGCCTACCTCAGCCGGAAGGCAGGTGGAAGCTGGTGCGTTTGACGCGCTGGTGCTGCGAGAGGAAGAAAAGAATGGGGGACTGCATTGTTGTTCTGCGTCTTCTCCATCTCTTTATTCGGGTAAAGGGCCCTGTTACTACAACCCGGACCCGCATTTAACATGCTTGAAGCTGGGAAAGAGGCAGTATCTTCCAAGGAGCTGCTCCCGCCCATCTTACGCGGGCAAGAAGGGGAAATTCTGCGACCCCAGTTGTGAGAAACCTTCGGAGCCAGCTGCGGCGGTACCTGACGCCGTTTCGGCGGTGGTGCCTAGGTGTCAGGTTGAGGGATGTTGGGCGGTGCTGGCGAATGCTAAGAATTATCACAGGAGGCACAAAGTTTGTGCGAAGCACTCAAAAGCTCCGAAAGTAGTAGTTCTCGGAATTGAACAACGATTCTGCCAACAATGTAGCAGGTAATTATTGGTCGAAAGTCGAATTATTTTTGGATATAGTGGGATCGATTTCTAGTATGTTTTTGTTTTGAATTAGCAGGTTTCATACATTGGATGAGTTTGATGAATCAAAGAGGAGTTGCAGAAGGAGACTGGCAGGGCATAATGAGAGAAGAAGAAAGAGTTCTCAAAAGCATTCCCTTTCTAAGAGATCCGTCCAAGGTAAAATCATCACATTATTATTATTTTTTTGAAAAAAATTGGAACAATTTTTAAAAAATTTATTTGAATTATGATTATAATGTAGTTCTGAATATTAAACTTTCCTACGAAGTTTCAAATAAGTAATCCGAATTAGTTGTCTAGTTTACGCGCTAAATTTATTACTATGCCTCAAGTCGAAGGTTAATCATATTTTGAGTCGAGATATTTGTTCACTTTTAATCAATCGATCCCATTCATCCCAGTAAGAAATTGCGGCCGATTCAAATGGTACGAGAAAAAATAGAATGATTTTTGCCAAGAAAAAGTCGTTGCGGTATATCGATTACTCAACGCGTACTAATTTCACGTTAGCTCACATGTGAATTGTGATGGTTTGTTTGGGGGGATGATCAAAATTTTGAGGTGAGGGGACAAATCTTGAATACATTAAAAATTGCTTGTGAATTTTATTTATTTTGTATCTATGGGATTATGTAATATAGCTTCTCCTCACTTTTCCCCCTGATTGCTTCTGTCTTTATGGTTGCGATTGTCTTTCTTGTATATTTGAATATTGTTCATCTGTACTGCACTACAAAGATGCCCATGCTCTATATATGTTACTTTGCATCTGTACCTCATGTACGTTAAGATTTGCGCATTTTCACGTACTTTTTGACTATAAAATTACATGCATATTTATGAAAACGATACATGCAGATATGAAAACGATGGCCGCCAGGAGAAACCCACACCACTTCCCTAATAGCAGTGAGTGTGCTCTCTCTCTTCTGTCATCGACGAACCGAAGTCCTTGGAACAGCATATCTGCTTCCTCAGATCTTCCGGCCAGATGCAGCCATGCGCTGCGAGAGCTCATCGCCGAAAATCGAGCCTCCATTTTAGCCTGCAGCAAGGATAATATTCTCAAATTTGATAATCGGATGGAGAGCCTTTGGTTTCAAAACAGATCGGATCTACGGCTCTTGAGCAGCCCCTTCCCCTCCCAACAAACTGGAGGACATTTAACGTTGGATCTCATGCGGGCTTCGAGTTCCGAATTTGGGATGTTTTCTTTGCGTGATTATGATATTGGTAACAGCACTAAATTATTTAAGGGAGGAAATGATCAGCAAGAGTATCGTTCTGAGTTGTGGAGACTGCCTTTGGGTTCTTAATCACTTTATTTATATATGATTCTTGACATATGTATGATTTGTTGTTATCGGTTAATTTCGTTCTCAAACATTCATCCGTCATTGTATATTCAACGTTTGGATATATTCTAGGCTTAAATGTGTATCTGGATTGCAAGATTATTGTTTTGTTTTTTGTTTTATTAATAATTAGGATTTATATTCTTTGTTCATGGAATCGTGGAAATAATTTGAATTTATGCGATTTGTGATTTTTCCATCTTCTCTTAATTTTTGGCCTGCGAATATCCACTTCATCGTTCAAGAATCAAAAATCAATCAAACAATAAATTAAGAGCTAAATTTGAGCATTTTTCAAACCGAAATAACAAGGACTAGCAGCTCCTTAATTTTAACAAATTAGAGAGCACTACTTCAACATGAATCGTATTATTTGAGTTATGCATGGGGGAAGGTAAAATTAATATAGCTAGCTCCGATATATCCCCGACCACTGTAATCACTCAACCAAGGCATGAATAGGCCAGTGATTTTTCCTCATTCAACTCTTCAGCCGACGCATCCATTTTCTTCCTCGAAAATTCGTCTATCTTCAAACCTGAAAATGCTCCGATGTGTTCTTGATTTTAAACATATTTCCATATTAATATTATATATAGTTATTATAATATATTGGAATGACAAAAAAACTAATTAACCTTGCACGATCGACCATTCTCCCTTGTGACAGGTAACTGGGAATGAATAAATCAGGCCCGGTGGTATGCTATAGGAGCCATCAGAACAAACTCCCATTGACACCCAAGTGCCCTACAAAAAATTATGCCAGGATTATAGAATATAGATAAATTGTAATTGATAAAACGAAAACACGTATGTGCCCTTCTGTCTTTGAATTTTCATATTTTGAAAATTATGATGCTTTAATATTTTAGATATAAATAAATGAAATATGCCGGATTAAACCTTAGGCGTTCCAAGAACCCAATCCCGGATATGATCACAAGCAGCGCTGGCAGCAGAGAGTGCGCTAGAAAGCTTACGAGCTTTGATAATAGCCGCGCCACGTTGTTGCACCGTGGTAATAAACTCTTTATTTAACCTAAACAAATGGCAGGACATCAAATTTTATCAAACTCATGAGTGTAAACATGATCATTGCGACACATAAATTGCATATATAGCACTTATATATATTAGTCATGAGTTGGTTTACCATTGATCATCAGCAATGAGTTCTCTAACGGGCTTGTGCCCATTTTCCGTGTTAACAGTTGCATGGTTAACATCTGGATATTGAGTGGACGAGTGATTCCCCCATAAGATGATATTTTTCACGTCGGTGACGGGGACGTCCAGCCGATCTGAAATCTGGGCTTGAGCTCGGTTTTGGTCAAGTCTCGTGAGGCAAGTGATGTTCTTAGCTGGGATTGAGGATAGTTCTTTCAAGATCAGGGCATTTGTGTTGGCCGGGTTCGCCACCACCAACACCTACGTACATCAATAATATAATCTATCTATTCAGGGATTTAATGGGATTAAAATGAATTTTTTTGTGCAAATCGTACGAGCAATTAACAAAAACTGAAAGATTATAACTAACATTTCTAGCTAGCCATTTTGCCTTCCGACCATATTTATTTTTTATATACTTGATTAATTACCTTGCAATCAGGGGCTGCATACTGGTGTAGCGCCGAGGCCTGAGCCTTGTAAATGGACACATTCTTGGAGATAACATCCTTCCTTTCCATGCCTTCCTTCCGAGGGGATCCACCCAACATTACTGCTATATCAACACCTTTGCAAGCTTCCACCACATCAGTTGTCACAAATACACCTAGTATATTTAGACATATAGCCGATTTGGTTAACGTTTTGTCGCGATTACATCAATGTAATTTATTAGAATGAATGGCATGCAACCAGTATTGTTAATTACCTTTGACGAGGGGTAAAGCTGCATCAACTAACTCCATTTTCACCCCTCTCAACGCCTCCGCCGCAGGTTCTATATCAAGCATGTGTATGATTACAGGCTGATCGGGGCCTAGCATTGCTCCTCTTGCTATCATGGGAACAAGAGCATACCCTATTTGACCTGTTATACAGTATGATCATTCGATCAAGAGACAATCTCATGTCTTAATTAAGGTAACAAAAACTAAGCAAAAACTCAGCTTGAAATTATACTGATAATTCCAACAGAAAATTAAGCTTCAAATTAAATTTTTAAAAATTAATATTATTAAAAGTTTCAACATGCCTGCAGCCCCCGTGACAAGCACCTTGACGGGTTCCTTCTCTATTTCCATGAAACTCCATATATGTTTCACAATCTTCCAAGATAAATATACACAAGCCAAAACAACAAGAGGTTTTTCGATCGATCGGGCATCATCCATTTTAATTACACAAGATTAAAAAGGAATTACTACGATTTAGTATCATTCAATCCTGCATCATTTATATATATATGTTCAAATCTTGGAAGAATTCATTTATAAACGAGCTAGAGAATCTTGTATATGGTCATTTGTAAGCGAGGCAGATGAAAGAGTAATACAAAGTCCACAAGACATGAATTAGTATAACATTTCTTATTCCATGAGAAAAGAACATCTTATAGCAGAGAGTTCAAAGTTTAGATATTTTCAAATATTTGTAAAAAAAAAGTGCTTATTTCCCTTTACGTTCATTACACATTCCAACTTCCAACTTTACGAAATTCTCAAAAATCGAACGTTTGAATTTTGTTGGTGAAGCTAATGGAGTGGTTGTATTGGATGTAAAGTAAGTCTCATTTAAGACGATTATGAGATGTTAAAACCGAAGTTTATGAGGTTCGGTTTGGATCATATATGTAGAAAACGAACTGACCCAAAAACCTAAAGTTTAATTGAGTTAATAATTTTTTAATATTATATATTTTATAAAATGATATTTATTGAATTAAGTATATATTTTTGCTAACCTTTAGTTGATTATTATTGTTTAATACATTTAGATTTTATACTCAAAAGTTTTATAAAAAAAATTAATAAAAAGATAATATATTATATTTTAAAATGTACTTTAATTAATAATTTAAATAAATTTTCAAACCAAATAAATTCTTTAAAACCAAATCGACAGAGAAACACCCTTAAATAAAATCAAACTAGACGGACCAAGATGCATAATAAAATAATTATATATTTCAATAAATTTAGGGTTAGCAATTGAAATTTTAATTATCCAATATTTAATTATATAAATAAAATTAAATATAATTTCCGAAACAGAAAATCCATTACTATGACCAATCCTCCAAACAAGTCTTTATCAATGTTTGGATAAGTAAAAAATTGGATTTGAATTTGAATTTCTATTTTGAATGTTCAAGTAAACTTTTTAAATTTAATTTGGAATTTGTTTTAACCATTAAAACTATTTTATTTGATACTAAAATAATCTTGTATCGTTATTTTTTAAAAGAATGTTTATTAACAATATTTATATAAATATTCTTTTTTTTTTCTAGGAAAAAATTTATTCTCGAAAGTATAAAAAAATACAAAAATAATAAAGTTTACAAATTTATCAAATTTTGATAAATTTAGTATTTACTATTAAAACAACAAACTTTTTAATAAAAATATCTTATTTATAGAATTTTTTAATATAAAAATAATAAAATTGATTTTGAAATAATTTTAAAAAATATATATATGATATAAAGATTTGTGAATGGATAATGAGTATTTTTGGATAAATGAATTTTTTTAAAAAATCTGAGAATAAGATTTAAAATTTATGAATAATATATACAAATATATCAGTAAAATATTTTTATTTTTTTATGACCAATTTTCACGAAATCATTCTAAATTTTTACAGATTTTATTAAGATTTTACCGAGTTAAATCCGATCTTTTATCAGATTTAGATTCCACCAATAGCAATCCGTTTTGAAATTCATCTTTCCAAACGCATTTAAATCGTATTTTAATTCCAAGAATCCCGGGCTGAATCAAGAAACAAACTCTGAATTCGGACGTTGGATATCAACAAAAATAAGAATTGCAGCAGAATCGAGAGAAAAATGCGAAGCCATAATGCTGCTTTGCTTCTGAGGAGCTGTTTCTGGCCCAGTTATGGATATAGATGCCTTAGTTCACTTCCCAGCAATCCCCTCATCGACGATCACGCCGATGATATGGTAAGCTTTCACTCGTTATTTGCTGCATTTAACCCTCTATCTCTTTCTTTTTCCCCGTTCGATTTGGTTGCCTTGATTTTGCTTTCAGGTGCTTGTTGAAGGCAAAGCTAGTTCAAGAACGGCAATTCTCAATAGACCCTCTTCCCTTAATGCTCTTAATATCTCTATGGTAAGTTTTTGATCGTCTGCTGTTTGTATTTTCGATGCTTCGGTTTCCTAATTGTTGATATTCGTGTTTCCTTTGCTGGCGTTAACGTTTTTTACTCTATCGAACTGGTAAAATTTTGGAATTCTATCTATCTGATGGGAGGGTTGTTTCTTTTTCTGTCTTTGTTGAGATGCTTCCTTGAGGTCCCATGTACAAGATTTTGTCTTTTATCTGATAGCAATGCTGAGGTAGCTATATTAGGAATGATTAAATTGTGAACAGTTGCAGTCGTAAATTTCTGTGAGGTGACAAAACCAAACAATATTAAAAGTTTTTTAAAATATGGGGCTGAAAGTCAGTAGATTTTGTTAATTGTTGTTTGCTATGATTATTTTGATGAATGTTTAAATAATTCACAAGGTAAGTTCTGTCTTCAATGGGATTGCTGCTTTTTTGCTGTTGAATTAATCATGTGGTTGTGTCTGGATTTAATTTGATACGTGGTAGTGTGGCAGTTTTAGATTTGGTGTTTCATCTATCGTCGATGTGATATTTGTTGATTCCAGTTGTGAGAAAGAGAGTCGTGTGGCTCCATTGTTATGTTTGTTGGGACATTACTTGATCAAGGTTAAGCTATATTGTTTCTGTAGTTGTTTCAATTATGGTGCATGGTAAAATCAAGCACAATTCATCATTGCATTTAGACAAAGTTTTTACCGATGAATGTAGGTATCCAGGCTTCATAAGCTTTACAAAAGTTGGGAAGACAACCCTGACATTGGATTTGTAGCATCAAAGGTATACCTCCTTTCAAGTGTCCAGGCTCTTGACTTTTTAGAAGTCACTTTTTTTCCTTTGCTTCGTGTTATATTAAAGAATTGTAGGTTTACATTTGTTTTTTACACTTATAAATAACTCCAAGGTGAATTACAATTCTTCAAGGGCAGAGGCAGGGCATTTTGTGCTGGTGGAGATATTGTTTCGCTCTATAATTTGATAAAAAAAGGTACTTCTCTCTCTCTCTATAGACACACACACACACACACACATCTGTTTGCATGTCTACCGATAGTGGTAGTTTCGTTGTGGTTTGCCACCAAACGGGAGTGGACTCGAGGAGATGGAACGGTTCCTGGAATTATTAAGCCATACCTTTGTGGCTGAGAGTTTAGTCATGCCAACACTGATAAATTCATCCTGAAATTGGGAACATCGGGTAGAGGAAAGGTAAGCGTAGAAATAATGCTAATTACATTTATTGTTCTAAGAAGACCGGAAACTTCTAGGACCGAGGTTTATGTTGGCAGCATTTTCACTTTATCTCTTTTTGGTAGTCTACGAACATAAATGACCATGTGTTCTATAATTGTCATGCATTATTTTGTACACTATTCTTTTGTCCTTTAGCTTGCTCTATGAACTAGCGGTTATCATGGCGACTTGGGGATGGAGGACAAGGACCCTATAGAAATTAGGTTGAGTGAATCTAAAAACAAAGATAGTTCTGATTAAATTCAGCCTGTATATTTAGATTCCATTTTAACATGACCCCTAACGAAGGAAGGAATATAACTTAAGAAATTTCACATGATCTCTGTTCATTTGCTTGCTTATGTATGAACATTTAGTTTTTGGATGTTGCTATAGTACCGGTTTGGGTATCAGATCCTGCCAAGTTACAAAATAATCGAGTTACAAAATAATTGACAATTTTACATGTCAGATATGTGGGTGCAAACAATTGCTATTGGCATCTGTAAAGGGCATTCAATGCTGCATTAATTTTATTGATTGTAAAATTGACCGATTCACTATCTTTTATCTTCTTAATCAAAAAAGTGTCTGATTCTATGTGAACTTGAAAATTAGTTTCACTACAACCACTCTCAGTTTCCTGCATATTCAGGGTCCTTGATTTGGGTGTAAAAATGCATAGACAGATATTTTTACTCTAGTTATATTCTTAACAAGGAATGTTGTTGGGAAATATGCCAAAAAATCCTCATATTTTATGTGGTGACCACTTCAGGATGAAGCAATCATTTTTGGGTTTCAGAATGTGCCGTGACAATTCTTTATTAGAAAATAGTGAGATTTTTCTTCATGAATCATGATATAAGAAGTATGATGATGGCCTCTTTAATTTCACTATGTTTTTTTTTGTTTTTTTTTAATCTTTTTTTGGCAAAATTAGCTGCAAGTTCTAATCCTACTCATACAGGGAATCTAGACGAGTGCAAAGAATTCTTCTTGAAGGCATATGGTTTTATGTACTTTCTTCATACTTATTTAAAGCCACATGTGAGTATATTTGTTCTGCGTCTGCATTGTTATCTATTTGTTGTGTGCTAGTCAAATGTTGCACGACAGGTCATCGTTTATCTTCCTAAGATATATGTAATAATATAACTCGAAATTCAAATTTTCAGAGTGCAAATAACTACATTTTCCTCTTCAACACGATTCTTGTTTGTGCAACTCTTTCCCAATAATTTCTTCACACTCGTTGTTCGATCTTTTGAGCAGGCATAGAAAAAGCGATGGATTTTTGGTCTATGTTGGTTCTATGTTCTTGCTCTATTTCTGTATCCTTGGAGTTTGTCTCTTAATAAGCAGCATTTGGAAATGTGTTATTTTCATTTGAATTAAGATTTGCTTATAAATAAAGAAGAATGAATGTTTCCATATAAAAAAACTTATTTTCCCATGCATGAATATATGTTGAATAGCACTTCTGTATTTACCAGCTTGTAGCTATTGATGCTGAATTGTTTACTCTGTCTGGGTTGTATTGAATTTACACTAGTTTCCTATATTCCATTCAGGTTTCTATTTTAAATGGGATTACTATGGGTGGTGGAGCTGGAATTTCGATTCCTGGCACGTTCCAACTTGCAACCGATAGAACTGTATGATAAAGACAAAATACTGAATAACTTCTTATTCTCCTCTTTGTAGTTATTCATTAAGAGAGGTCTGTTTTTTTAAGTTCAATTGGTCTTGTACTTTGGGGAATTATTTAACTTATTGTGTATAACTTAGTTTTAGGGTTGCTCAAATAGCTCCGACATATTTTTGCTAGAATTTTTTATAGACGAATGATGGGATGAAGCTTAAATTGCAAATTAGGTATGAAAATCTTCAGAGAGAAATCATAGCCGTGAAATTGAACATAATCCATATGAAGTTATGTTTTTTGCATTGAAATAGTGATGTTCTAGAATTTATGTTTGCTGATTACGAAAATAAATTCAAACCACAGTGTACTTCGATGTGACTATTCTTACTGCCTTAATTTGTTATCTTTATAATAAAGGAACAAGGAGCCTAAAAAATATATGTGCTGTTGAAAAAACGTTTTTTCTGCTGTCATTTAGGTCTTCACTGGGAATTTTATCAACATGCTTGCAGCTTTTACTTGTTTGCAAAAATTGAGCTCCATTCTACCCAATAATTGTAGATTTTTGCCACTCCTGAAACGCTAATTGGTTTCCATCCAGATGCTGGAGCGTCCTTTTACCTCTCCCATTTGCCTGGCTATTTGGGTAATTTTTAAACTTTTTGTGTTTCATCAGTGTTCATCATGTTTTTTTTTCAAAATGTGATCACTGACCTTTCGTAGTCCGCTGTTAGCTTGTTGAGATAGATGCGAACCACCCTCACCCATATTTTTCGATCATCTACCAGTCAATTGCAAAGTCTTTGTAGGATATTGTTCTTGAATTTACAAACTTGATGATTTTATGTATGATAATCAAAAGAACATCATGTCGGCCAACGTTTGGTTTCCAGTTTGAATAAATGACACATAATGCGCTACCGGTGGTTGGACAATATCACATTTCCTTTCTTCTTCTCTATTATTCATTCGACATTTCTATATCTTTGCTTGTATGTACGGGAATGTGCATGAAAATTATTATTCTTGTTCTCATGCCCATTTGATCGATATGTTAAACTGATCACGCAGCTGATTGAGCCTCTGAATCTGTATTTTCCGTTTACAGGAGAGTACGTGGCTCTGACAGGAGAGAAACTTAGCGGAGCGGAAATGGCATCTTGTGGGCTTGCTACACACTATTCACTTTTCACAGTCAGGCCCACTTCTTTTTTACAAAAATTCGATCTTCATATTCTTTTTCATTTCCCAGTGGATTTAATGCAATTAAATTGCATTGCTCATCATCCTTTATCCTTGCAGAAACTTCCTTTAATTGAAGAACAACTTGGAAACTTGGTAACAGATTGTCCCTCTGTCCTTGAAAGTTCTTTAGAAAATCACAGGGATCCCATTGATCTAGATCAAACAAGTGTAATTCATAGGTAATTGTTTCTTGCAAGTCTTTGGGTTAGATTCCCGTTGAAGCTCGATCGGTCCCATGAACACCAATTCAATTAAGCTTATCATTGATTATGTGCTGCTGACTGTTGAATATTACTTTAATTCCACTAGGAAAGGGTGTTAATACACTGTGCTATGCAATCATAGGTCTAGACTAATCTTTTTCATTTTCATCGGTTTCCCAATTACTCAATTTGTGCTCTTCAACATTTGATCTTTAGGATTGAAACTGTCAACAGATGTTTTGGTCACGACACAGTCGAAGAAATAATTGAATCATTGGTGAGCATATAAATCTCAAACGTTGGAAAGGGGTTTTAAACTTGCTTGTGCTTAAATTTATCATACTGTATTTCCTCCAACTCTAAGCTATAAACTTTTATAGAAAAACGAGGCTGCCAAAACAAATGATGCATGGTGTGTTTCAACTTTGAATAAACTTAAAGAAGCTGCGCCCTTGAGCTTGAAGGTTTCCTTAAGATCCGTAAGTCCCTTCCATCATTTTCCTTGTTTTCATTTCAATCGACTTTTGTCATTATTTTTCTCATTTTCCCTTCCATCATTTTCTCATTATTTGAATCAACGTCTGGTCCAGATACGTGAAGGTCGATTTCAAACTCTTGACCGGTGTCTTGTTCGTGAGTATAGAATGTCCGTACAAGGAATCACGGGGCAGATAAGCCATGACTTCTGTGAGGTACTATGTTCAAGGGTTCAGAGTTTCCGTTTCATTAGCCGCAAACATTTTGGGCCATTGTCATCTTTCCATGTTCCTTGCTAGGGTGTTCGGGCAAAGCTAGTTGACAAAGATTTCGCACCAAAGGTAAAACTGATTGTTTATAACTCGTTGGCATCATTTTTCATATAAATGCTTGAAACTTTTCGCTTATCTAAATCTCTAGTACCACTATGATAAACAAGAACTACATTTCCTCTGTTTACATGTAATTTGTTTGTAAAACATGCAGTGGGATCCTCCAAGCTTGGAGCATGTATCACAAGACATGGTTGACCAATACTTTTCTCCAATTTCTTCACTTGAGCCTGAACTTGAGCTACCCACCAAGCAAAGAGAAGCATTTTTATGATATACTCGGAAAGTACATAAACTATAATATTCTTCCATTTCTTTTTAGATTTTGGATGAAATCACACAAGTCGTGTGATAAGACATTTGGACCACTGTGCATTATTTTGCTTTAATTGGTTAGGCATTTCTTTTCTTTTTCTTTTTCTTTTTCTTTTTCTTTCTGGTTGGTGAACCCAAATTTAATAATCACTCTGCTTATGTACTTGATAATTAATTAAATAAAGCCTTGATCAATTTGATTTAATGTTTAACTCGATTTTAAATCAACATTCAGATTGGATATGACAGACGAAGTAGAAAAAGTTAACTGGCCCTCGTAGCTGCTTTCACCTCAAAATCAAGATTACAAAATCGGGAGTTGTAACATAATGGGCTCATGTAAAGATTGGATTTTTGTTGGATAATACTATAAAAAGATTGGATTGAATCGTAATGTAATAAATATGATAGTAATAATAATAATAATTTTTTTTAAAATAAAATACAATGATGTTGTTATTCAAATATAGGGAAGCAAGAAGAGTTTGGTGGCATACATATATATCCATTCTCATTCCCAAAAGTTCTCAATCATGGAAGGAGGTTTCGTGTCCGACACCGAGAACTCGAATTCTTTGGAGCCTATCATCGGGAAAACCTCTGATAAAGGCGCACTCGAAGCTGTTGTTCCAAGTAATGGTGATTGTGTATTCGGGCCGGTTCCATCACGAGTCGAGGTTCAAAGGGCGATTTCTGATCTCCAGAGGTGAGTGGCTGTAATGTTGGGCAATTACCTGGGAATTTCTTCTTCTTTAGTAATCAAAATCTGCGTATTTAGTCAAACTGAGATTTTATTCTAGTTACAAGATGCGGTGCTATACATTTTTGGGGGTTTTAGAAAATAAATTTTAGATTTTTATTCTAGTTTCGAGGTGATCGACCACCATCAACTGCTTGCTCACCATCATAATTGGGTGGAATGGAAGCTTGCAAGTGGGGAGACTATTCTGTGTGGTGATACGTGCGTTTTTATAAAAATAAAAACATTTAAAGTTTGAGAGGTGACTGTCCTGATCATTACACTGGTTCTGCCCCATCCGCACGGCCATATGGTGGCTAGGATGAAATTAAGATGGTGGCTAGGATGAAATTAAGATGGTTAGAACCTACGCATGATTGTTCTGGGCTACATCATGGCTAGGTTTCAATTGATGCCAAATGGTCGGTACAGATCGGTCTGGATTGCTATTTTATTGGGCTGACATGGTGGGATGGATGGATTGCTCTTGTTTATATACTTCTTAGATTTATTTTATTCCAATAATACTAAGACTTCGACAAAATATGTGGTTTGCAGAATATAATATTCCACAAAATACAGTAGAACTAGTTTTTACGTGAACCATGTGTCCAAGTCCATGTATTTATCATATCATGATTTGCTTAGGTTTGTGAACACCCATTCTGCTTCTAAATCAGAGCTAGATGGGGTTCAGCAATTGCTGTATCGCCTCGATCAGATTAATATGCTGCAGTCTCCTGGATATGCGAAATTTCATGATGCTTTTTCTACCATGCAAGTAGAGCCTGCTTTTCGGGTATCATCATGTTTTCCATTTATGAAAGCGTATAAAATGCATAGTTGACAGCCATTGAACATCATTTGGTTTTGTGCAACATAAATGATTTTCAATTACGCGTTGTTTTATTTAAATTTCACTTGTATCCGAAAAATGAACTTTGAGATGCTCGTTTCTTCTTTCTACTTGTTTTTTTCCTTTTTCTCAATGAAATTTGGATATGTTTGCTTCTTCTCTTTGAATGGAAAAACATCATTTTTCATGTTTGCCTATGAAGAAAAGCGTGAAGTGGAATCATTTCCTTGCTAGCAGATTATGACTCCATCCATTTTTTTTCATTTCGTGACATCTGAAGTAACTTTAATTTATTTAAAATGTGAAAAGGGTGAGAATGGTTTTGCATGGAAGGAAAATGTGATAAAAATCTCTTTCAAGTCTCCTTTAAATCTTGGATATTCTCTGTTACTGAGGAAACTGATTTCTTGCATAGAACACGGTTGCCTCCATTTCATCTGATAAAGCTGTTTGGGAGGCTATACAGAGTAACAAAGCAGTCCAAGATTTACGAGGCTCTATTTTTGCAGGTTTTACATTTGAACTAAATTATTCTTATTATATATGTAGTTTCATTTTGCTTTAACATGCTCTCTTTTGTTGACGTAAACGTTATTCTAATAGGTATAAAATGTTATGATGCGAGCTATTTTGAGTGAATCAAGATCCACTAGAAAACCAACCATTTTAAGAGAACACCTAAGATCTATGTGACCTGTGTTTTTGGATTTCTTTTCTTGTTTTATTTTTTGTTGTCTACGTTATGTAACATGGTATCCAGGATCTTCATCCGCAATCCTCATCATGTTCAAAGTCTTGATTCCAGAGCAGTTGATCAATGTTGTCCATTTGAAACTATTGGTGCTGATAGTCATTTTGCACCATATTTGACTTGAATGATTTGATAAAAGGATACCAAACCTCTCAAATTAGAGGATTTGAGATGCATTAGTTAGTCAAACTCCATCGGAATTCAGTATTACCCAAACAAGTGGACCGCATTTATGGTAAGAATTAGGTTATTGAACTCTCGGCATTTCTATCCATGCTGCAAAAAAGAAGACACTTTTGAACTGCCTTGAAGAGGAATCAGACATAATAGCCCTTATCATGAGGTGGATCCTGAACTTCACAAGGTCAAGGGTTTTGGAATTGGCTGAAAGCTTTAGATTGCTGGTGAATGAGATGATCCAATCTTCTCCCAAGGATAAACCCACTTCAGAGCTCGAGAATCTTTTGGAAGAGAAAGTTAGATCGTCATTGCTACTCTCAATCATTATCATGCTGATTATTGTCATCACCCGAAGCTAATGCTAGTTAATCTCACAGACGAAAGAATGCCCCAAAAAGTTCCAATCTTATCGTGTTTGCTGGTGGACTTGTTTATATCAACTACCGACATTTGAATCTTGAAATTTGTGAAGTGTGTTAAATGTTATGTTGGTTTCATCTCTCAATTTAGAACTTGTAACATGTATGCTACTATGGCTTTCCGTTCTGCCATAAGATTGGATCCGGAGTTTTTTCTTTGCCTTTCAATTTATTTGTGGATACAAGAGTAGTAATCAAGGACAATCGATCTATAAGGCTACTACATTATCAATTTGGTTTTAGAAAAATCAAGTGTTCGGTTTCATTTCTGACACTTTTGGGACTTTCTAAAATAAGATATAGTTGGTTTAGTAATATTATATTTAATTTTTAAGTTAGGACGTGGACTACATTAAGATATTTACAAAACGTAATATATTAGTTTAACATTTAGCACATTAAGAGAATGATCTTTAACTTAGTCAAGACAAGTATGCTGATTGTGTTGGTAAATATGAAGTCAAGCGAAAATATATATTACAACATATGAATAGAATTCTTACATCAACTAATCATTTCGAAGACTAACATTTACAGAAATTGAATCCAAACAGAACTCAGGTTTTGCTCCACAGACTATCGTTTATTACTTACTCTATCGTACTTAGCTCAAGTCAAATCTGCGACTTTCTTTATACTAAAAAACACTACAATACTAATTTTACATGTTTTATATTATTAACTTTAAATTTTGATCTATTATTTTTGTTATGTTCGTAATTATAGTTTTTTTTTCGACGCGTAACTACAAGTCACACCTATAGAGCATCTATGTTACTGACATGACATCGAGCCGATGTAAATATCACATCAATCTTTCCGATATAAAAGAAACCAAAATTTCAGTTCTCTTTTTTCCCCCACATTAATTCTAGCTCAGAAAATAATAAATAGTTGGTTTGAATCACATATCATCCTTGATCTGAAATCTGAACATCTTCAGATAAACATTTTTTGAGATACAAATGATAGATTGAAGCTACCAAATACGCGACGTCTAAACAATTTACATCTCAATTCAACCATAGCTTTGGCCGCGTCAATTCGTGCTCTGTAGCTGAACCCTGGTTCGCGAGCTTCTGGATACGTGAAGAGAATTCCTCCGCCTGTCATGTTACACAAACCATCAGAAATACATAATTTTCAAATTTGAAATGATAGAAGAATTGAGAGACAGCAAATACTGGGAGGCATGTCAAGGTTTAAAATGTTCTTACATCAAACTAATGGGATATTTATTCTATTAACTGCATTACATGAAATTTTTAATTGGTTCCATGTTTGTAAAGAAATGTGTGAATGGAAGAATATTGAAATTTTCCACTTAAACTTAAATTGGAAGTTTCAACACATACAAAAGGAAGAGAATTGATAAAACAGTAAAAAAAACAAATTTTGTCACTCAGACCTGTGAAAGCGATGTGTGTGTAACATACGCACACGCACACATAGAACCCTCTTTTTATGATTTCCGTGATTGCTAGCTTCAATAGTTCGGTTTTTAAGTTTCTATTAAAGGGTCACCCAGAAACACCATCACTTCCACATGAAGCCAGCCTTCAAACAGGCCAAACGCCATTCGCCCCTTGTCAGTGATTGTTGTAAGTTGTAACTTATAACTTCTTTTGAAATGAATAGTGAAAATTCGGATACCAATTTTAACCGTAATTGCCACACAAATTCCTGGTAATATTATTAAAATATATATGAACAATAGAAAAAACACCAAATTTTGCTCACCATATACTAACAAGGGTGGTATTTGCTGCTCACAACAAATCCAACAGCATCTGAAAAAGAGTAAGAGTTAAGATTCTTACCTTTTCATCAACCCACATCAATGAACTCAGTTGGTTGTTTAAGATACGAACAACGACATCCAGTGGAGTCATTCCATCCGTGGCATCAAGCCCTCCACCCTAATTTTGAAATATCAGTTATGTATTGTCTACTCAAATCTTTAAAGAATATGAAACACATTTAAAGTAAAAGTGTTGAATATAGTATTTTATTTTATAAGTAGTTAATGGATTATTATCTACTAATTAGTTAAGATTTTATTTGATTGTCATTAACTTAGTAGATTAGATAGTGGTATCTTTTATTTGTTTTTTAAACTCTTTTAGATTAAGATTTCTTTTTTGATTCTTCTAGATTAGGATAGCTTATTTCTTTCTTATTTATAATTGTACTGGGACGATTGGAAAGACGAATGAGAAACGTTTTGTTTCCTCCCAAGCTCTCTCTCTAAAAACAACATGGTATCAGAGCTATAACAAAACAACAAAAAATATTTTTTTTTCCATGGCCTCTTCATTCAAATCTTCGGGTTCCAGTTCCACAATCCCGGTAGTGCCCATTCCCCTGGCGGCCGCCGATACCTCCCATATCCCGATCACTTGCCACAAATTAAATGGGCAAAACTACCTACAATGGTCACAATCCATATTGATGTTCATCTGTGGAAAGGGAAAAGATGAACTCATCACGGGTACGACGGATCAACCTGAAAAATCCGACCCCAAGTTTAAGGCCTGGAATTCCGAAAATTATATGGTAATGTCTTGGTTGATCAATTCCATGACGACTGAAATAAGTGAAAACTTTCTCCTCTATACCACTGCCAAAGACATATGGGAAGCCGCCCGTGATACATATTCAGCCAAGGACAATACATCAGAATTGTTCGCTGTTGAAAGCAATCTTCAGGATCTCCGTCAAGGTGATCTCACTGTCACAGCTTATTTTTTTTTTTTGATAAGAAACTAATATATATTGATAAAATTTAGTTAAATATTACAACATTAAGTGGACAAGCCATCCACAAATCGTGGTAAATGAAAAAGATTACAGCCTCAACTTTCAAGAATCAACAGAGGATAAAACACCAATCCCTAACAAGATCTGATAACATTAAATGGCTAAAAGCCGGAATCGCAACTGTCCATCTTGCTACTCTGATCTTAATTGTTTCCCACAGATTATCTGAAGTCTCTTCTATGTCGCTGAATATCCTGTTGTTTCGTTCGAGCCATATCGACCAAAATAAGCAATGAATTATGATCAGCCAGAACTGGTTTAGGCTTTTCCCTTTGAGATAGCAATGATCCATAAGGTACATATCGCCTGATTTGAAGGGAACGGTCCATTGAAATCCCAAGTGTTGCATGACTTTGTTCCAAATACTTGTCGTGTAAGAGCAATGAACCAAAATGTGATCCTGTTCTTCGATATCTTGTTTACACAATACACACCACTGAGGACATAAATCATGATGAGGATTCCTAATCTGCAGCTTGTCGTTCGTCTGCAATTTCCCCAACGCGACTATCCACGAGAACACTTTCACCTTATGAGGGATTGGCACTTTCCAGATTTTATCGATGAAAGGAAAAGATGAGGTAGAACTACTGTTGAAAAAAGAAGAGTAAAAAGAATTAACTGAGAAAAGACCCGAAGCATCTCCCAACCAAACCCTGAAGTCCCTAACCCCGACACTCACAGTAACCGAATGCAACACTCCAGATAAATTTGTGAACTCTTCTAATTCTGCATCGTGCAACCCTCTTCTAAAGCTCACCTCCCACTGAACTGGAGATAGACCTAAACTGTCTGGGACGGAGTAAAAATGATTTACTGTTTTGTTCTTAGACTCTGAAAGAAGATAAAGAAGAGGAAAACACTCTCTCAAAGGAGACAAACCCACCCACCTATCCTCCCAAAACCTCAATAAATTTCCACCCTTAATAACCGAGCCAATCAAATTCCAGCAAAGTGAATGAGTCCGAGAGATATACTTCCATGGGCTTCTAAACGTCAAATTCCTTGCCTCGCACAAATCCCATCCGTTACTCTGTACTCCATAAATACTGCCAACAACTTGTTTCCACAACGGGCTTTCCTCAATTGCACCTCTCCACCACCATTTTCCGAGTAGTGCTTTGTTCCTTAGAAGTAAATTACCTAGTCCTAGCCCACCTTGTTCTTTCGGTTTGCTAACTTGATTCCAATTAATGACATGGCAGTGCGAATCTCCATCATTTCCGTCCCATAAGAAGTTCCTCATTAGTCTTTCCATAATCTTTGCCACACTGTTGGGGACCCTGAACAAAGACATAAAATAAGTGGGCAAAGCACTTAAAACCGATTGAATCAGTGTCAGACGACCACCTCTTGAAAGGAAACCCCTCTTCCATCCAGCCAACTTATTGGACATCTTGGAAATGACCGGCATCCAAAATTCCAATTTGGTTGGGTTACCTCCTAACGGTACGCCAAGGTATCTGATGGGCCAACTTTCCATCTTGCATCCAATTGTTCTTGCCATGTTCTGTACTGTGACATCCGATTGGTTCAATCCAAGCAATGAGCTCTTCTCAAAATTAATCTTCAACCCTGATCTTGTGCAAAAAAGCTTTAGGATTTCGACTACTGCCATCAAATGTTGATCTGTTTGAACGAGGAATAAAGTGTCGTCCGCAAACTGAATATGTGACACTTGTACTTTGTTTCTTCCCACCTCAAGGCCTCTAACAGTGTTGCTGGATTTTGCTCGATCGACCAAACCCCCTAAACTGTCGATCACCAAATTAAATAGGAATGGTGATAGCGGATCTCCTTGTCTGAGTCCTCGCTCTCCTTTGAACTTACCTCTCGGTCGCCCGTTAATGAAAATCGAATATGATACATTGGACACGCAACCCTTAATCCACTTCCTCCACTTAGTTCCGAAACCTTTCTTATTCAATACGAAATCTAGGAAACTCCAATCTACATTATCGTATGCTTTTTCGAAGTCAACTTTCAAGATCCAACCTTGTTTCCTCTTCCTTCTATATTCCTCAACCACCTCATTTGCGATAAGGCAACAATCTGTTATATGTCTGCCCCGGATGAAAGCACACTGGTTCTCCGCCACTGTTTTGCTCATCACCTCTTTCAGTCTGTTTGCTAGGACTTTGGATAAAATTTTGTACAAGCTGGTTACTAAACTGATCGGTCGAAAGTCTTTGATTTTCATGGCCTCTTGTTTTTTTGGAATGAGACACAGGTATGTCTCATTTGTTACCCCATTTACGATTCCATCCGTGAAAAATTCCTCGAAAACTTGCAACAGATCATTCTTAACCGTGGCCCAACATTTTTGAAAGAAAGCTAGACTGAAACCATCTGGTCCCGGTGCCTTATTTCCGTCACAATGAAACACCGCACGTTTAATCTCTTCCTCAGAAAAAAGCACTTCCAGATTCGTTGCATCCTCTGGACTTAAGGATCTCCAATCCAATCCCTCTAAGCCCAATTCAACTTGCTCTGATTTCCTGAACAGTTTTTTGTAGTATTCTATAATGGCTTCCTCTATCTCCGCTTCGTCTGTAAGCAACGACCCGTCATCCAACTCGATCTTTTCTATCAGCGCTTTATTTCTTCTGTTTTTCAGCAAGGAATGGAAGAACATGGTATTTTGATCCCCATAAGTGAGCCATTTGACATTAGATTTTTGACTTTCCATTTGCATTTTTCGTATAGTTAGTAATTCCAGCTCACTTCGCACATCCCTGCGTTTTTGTTTTAGTTGGGTTGACCAAACACCTGTTGACTCCTGCTCATCTAGTTGTGAAACCACGAATTGCAGCTCTTTAAACCTGATGTTAACGTCACCGAAGAATTCCTTATTCCATACTGAGACCCTTTTTTTTGTTTCTCTAAGCTTCCTCATAAATCTGTACCCTGCCCATCCTTGAAAATCCTCGGCGTTCCACCATGATGCTAGTGACTGCTGAAAAGCTTTATGAGTTAACCATACATTCTCAAATCGAAACGGTGAAGGTCCCCATTTGAGTCTCTTTGTGTCCAAAACTATCGGGTGATGGTCAGAAGTAATTCTTGGAAGCACCAACTGTCGGTGTGTTTGGAAAATAGCTAACCATCCCTCAGATAACAGAAACCTGTCTAATCTGCTACAAATTGGATTGACTCTGAAGTTGGACCAAGTGTATTTAGCATTCAATAAAGGCGGATCGTAAAGGCACATCTCCTCAATGAGAGCATCGAAACATTGCATACTTGTGGTGAGCGAGTTGCTATTCATCTTTTCATTCAAATTGCGAACCACGTTGAAATCGCCTCCTACACACCATCTGACTCCGCAGATTGAATTCAAACCTGCCAATTCCTCCCAAAACAATTCTCGATGCCTTGGATTACACGGCCCATAAACAGCGGAGAACCACCACAAAATATCATCCCTGCGCTTGATTTGAATTGATACCGAGTAATTCCCGATCAAATTGTCACAAACCTCAATTGACTTATTCGAGACTCACGAGTGGAAATGCCCTGATGATGGTGGGTTATATCATGTGATTCTGGAAAGGAAACGCATCTTCAAATTTTTATCGGGCCTCAACTCTACACTGGATGAAGTGCGCGGACGGATATTGGGCACAAAACCTCTCCCTGGTCTTCGGGCTGTTTTTTCCGAAGTACGTCACGAGGAAAGCCGCAGAAAAGTCATGTTAGGTCCCCTCGTTCCTCCACTATCCGTCGAATCTGCACTAGCTACTCCGAATCATTCATTCTCCGCTGCTGATGATCTTGGTTCAATGCGATACCCACCATCGCAAATGAAGACAGGTCGTCCATGGTGCTCAAAATGCCGAAAACCCAATCATACGCTGGAAACATATTGGAAAATACATGGAAAGCCTGTGGACTGGAAGCCCGCACGTGAAAGGCGAGCCAATGCAGCAGTAACAGAAGAACATTCTGAAGATCAGCTATCTCAACAACCTTTCACCAAAGAACAACTTGAACTACTCCAAAAACTGATTGGTCAGAATACTCTTGCCACTTCTCCCTCACTCACTGGCACTGGTAACGTGGCTCACGCAGGTATTTTCTCATTTGCTTCAACTGCCAAACATGAAACATCATCCTGGATAGTAGACTCGGGTGCGTCTGACCACATGACTGGAAATATGAATTATTTTCAATCATTTAGCAATTGTAATGCTTCGAATACAGTCCAAATTGCAAACGGATCATTATCTAGAGTTGCTGGTTATGGATCAATTCAATTGACTGCTGAGATTCACCTTCGTACAGTTTTGTTTGTACCAGATCTTGCATGTAATCTGTTGTCTGTAAGTAAGCTCAGTAATGATCTCAGATGCACAGCTCAGTTCTCTGTTGATTCGTGTGTTTTTCAGGATTTGGCATCGGGGAGGAAGATTGGCAGTGCTGATTTGTGTGCTGGACTGTATCTTCTCAAGATGAATGTTTCCAAGAATACCCCACACCCAAGTCCTTCCCAGCCTTTCTGCTCTCATTCCATTACAACTTTGAACAAAGATAGTGATATCCTATTATGGCATTATCGATTAGGCCATCCAAATTTTTGGTATCTTCGCAAGTTGTTTCCCTTTTTGTTTAGTAATAATAAAAATCTGCATTCTCTTAAATGCGATATTTGTCAATTATCTAAACATACACGTACAACTTTCACGCCTAATCATTATAAACCATCAACACCTTTTTCTCTTATACACAGTGACATCTGGGGTCCCTCAAATATAAACAATATGAGTGGCACTCGCTGGTTTATTTTATTCGTCGATGATCATACACGTCTTTCGTGGGTGTTCTTGATGAAAGATAAATCAGAGACTACACAGATTTTCAAACATTTCCACACCATGATCCACACACAATTTTCTACCAAAATTCAAATTTTACGAACAGACAGAGCAAGGGACTACTTCAATTCTGTTTTGGGAGGTTACTTGCAAACGCATGGAATTATTCACCAAAGTTCTTGCGTTGATACACCCCAACAAAACGGAGTGTCAGAGCGAAAAAATCGTCACCTCCTTGAAGTAGCACGATCACTTCTTTACACTATGAATGTCCCTAAGTCCCACTGGGGTGATGCCATCCTCTCAGCCACTTACCTCATTAATCGGATGCCCTCTCGAGTCCTAAATTTTCAAACCCCCATCCAATGCTTCCAGAAATTTTTTCCCAACTCACATCTTCTTCACGACATACCCCTTAAGGTATTTGGTTGCTCATGCTTCGTTCACATCCACTCCCATAATCGCGGCAAACTCGAGCCACGCGCTGTCAAGTGCATATTTCTCGGTTATTCTCCTAACCAGAAAGGGTACAAGTGTTTTTCTCCCATCACGAAAAAATTTTACTCTTCAATGGATGTTACCTTTTTTGAGTCTGTCTCTTTCTATCCCAATACATCGGTTCCAGGGGAGTGTTCAAACGATGAACCGTTACATTGGGAACTCACAACACCCTACATTGAACCGATCCCCGACTCATCCTGTGAGTCCAGTGAACCAATCCCCGAGCCATTTTTTCCATCCACAAATGAGCAAACTGAAACAAATACAATCAGCCCACTACCTCATGTCTACTCCCGAAGGACACATCATCAAAAGAATGTACAGCCGGCACAACATCAACTTGTCCATGATTGCTCTCCGCTGCCAAATTCAGAAACAATCACACAAGGTATGTCTGATTCCGATACCCCGGTAGTTGAGTACATTGAACCTGATGACAGACCAATTGCTGTGAGGAAAGGTGTTCGAACATGTACAATGCATCCTATAGGTGATTTTGTATCACTCAAACGTTTTTCTCCTGTATATCGGTCATTTCTTTCCACTATAGACCAGATTCAAGTTCCAAGGGACATTCATGAAGCTCTCAATCATCCGAAATGGAAGGCTGCTGTCTATGATGAAATCAGAGCACTGGAGAAGAATCATACATGGAACATCGCTGATCTCCCAGCTGGAAAGAAACCCGTTGGATGTAAATGGATCTTCACAATCAAACATAAGTCCGATGGAAGCATAGAGCGGTTCAAAGCAAGACTTGTGGCTAAAGGGTATACACAAACTTATGGCATTGACTACCAAGAAACTTTCGCTCCTGTTGCTCGACTCAACACTGTTCGAGTTCTATTATCTATTGCAGCCAACCTAGACTGGCCTTTGTATCAGCTTGATGTTAAGAATGCTTTTCTCAACGGTGACCTCGAAGAAGAAGTGTACATGAACATTCCTCCCGGCTTTGAATCAACAAATACAGAAAATAAGGTATGCAGATTGAGGAAATCGCTATATGGGCTTAAACAATCACCTAGAGCCTGGTTCCATCGATTTACCAACGTGTTGAAGATACATGGCTACACTCAATGTCAAACTGATCACACATTATTTGTAAAACACTCTAAGGAAGGGAAGATTGCTGCCATTATAGTGTACGTAGATGACATTGTTCTTACAGGAAATCATAGTGAGGAAATGGCCCATGTAAAACTGATTCTCTCAAAAGAATTCGAAATGAAAGACCTTGGTCCTCTAAAGTATTTTTTGGGGATGGAAGTAGCAAGATCATCTCTCGGTATCTCGATCTCACAAAGAAGATATGTTCTTGACTTGCTGAAAGAAACTGGTATGTTAGGGTGCAAACCTGTGGGTACTCCGATGGATCCAAACATCAAGTTAGGCATTAAAGATGATAGTCCTCCTGTTGATAAAGGGAGATATCAACGACTAGTGGGAAAACTTATATACCTAGCACATACACGACCGGATATTGGATTTATTGTTAGTGTTATCAGTCAATTCATGAATACTCTGACAGAAGAGCACTTGGATGCTGCATATCGAGTGTTGAGATATCTGAAAGGGACACCTGGAAAAGGGTTACTCTTTAGGAAATCATCTATCCGAAATATCAAAGTGTATAGTGATGCTGATTGGGCTGGATCTCCTACAGACAGACGCTCCACGTCAGGATATTGCACATTTGTATGGGGGAACTTGGTAACATGGCGGAGCAAGAAACAACCTGTGGTAGCTCGTAGTAGTGCTGAAGCAGAGTTCCGTGCGTTGTCTAATGGAATTTGTGAAAGAATATGGCTCAAGAGACTTCTCGATGAATTAAAAGTGGAAGATGGTCATCCTATAGAAGTACTGTGTGATAGTCAAGCTGCCATTAGCATCTCAAAAAATCCAGTCCATCATGACAGAACAAAACACGTTGAGGTTGATCGACATTTCATTAGTGAGAAGATTGAAAAGGGGGTGATAGACCTCGGCTACACTCCTACCCAATTGCAAGTTGCAGATATACTTACGAAAGCACTTCACAGGCCCATTTATGAAGACTTGAGTTCCAAGCTTGGCATGATAAACTTATATGACCCAGCTTGAGGGGGAGTGTTGAATATAGTATTTTATTTTATAAGTAGTTAATGGATTATTATCTACTAATTAGTTAAGATTTTATTTGATTGTCATTAACTTAGTAGATTAGATAGTGGTATCTTTTATTTGTTTTTTAAACTCTTTTAGATTAAGATTTCTTTTTTGATTCTTCTAGATTAGGATAGCTTATTTCTTCCTTATTTATAATTGTACTGGGACGATTGGAAAGACGAATGAGAAACGTTTTGTTTCCTCCCAAGCTCTCTCTCTAAAAACAACAAAAAGTACTCACTTTGTTGGCATTAATAGAATTGATAATAGATTTAATCTGTTCAGTCATATGCTCCAGGTCTCGTTCTATCATTTCAGCCTGCTCGTACCTGCAATCATTAAGAATAAGAAAAATAAAGTATAAGACTAAAAATGAACAGTAAATCAACAGTACTTTTTAACTCCACCAAGCCTTGGAAGGTAATTTGATGCCCAATGACTTAACGGTTCATTGCATTGAAAACTGTCGGTCATCTAACAGCTAGACCTTAGATACAGTAACGCTAAATTTCATAATAACCCCGCGACAATTTTCAAATTTCGAGCTGAGAAATGTTTTTAAACAAAAAAACTGAGATGAGAGATGGAGACAGTCAAAACATATGTTAAAAGGAATCTACAAGAACCACGCAAAAGGAGTTCTCACATTGCATCTCTGGTAGATGCAGCCTCGTCATCAAGCAGTAATCCACGCTCTTCGCTGTATATACGCTCGGCTTCTTCCTCCATACTTTCCAAGGCTTTGTCAACCTAACAACCAATGACGAAACCAAAGCAAGAATTAGTTATGAAACTGACGCAAACAGCATTCTAGACAAAATCAACAGAAGAGTAATGATCTACAGACCGCAGGACGCAAACTAGGTTTTCTTGTTGCCTCTTGGATGTTAGTTTACGCCTCATGGCCCATAAAACTGGGCTTTTAATTCTTAGGACAAGTCAACAAATGAGACACCAGTTTTTTTATTATTGGGCTTTTAGAATCTTAAAAGCCTGCGGCATCTAGACGATTAGTCGGTGCCTAGCTTAAAAGCCTGTGGCATCTAGACGATTAGTCGTTGCCTAGGCTCGCCGACTATCACATTTTCGGTGCGGTCGGCCGGCTGGCGCCCAGCGCTTAGGCGGCTGCCTATCCCGAAATTTAGAACACTGCTTTATATGAAATCTAAGTTACACAAGAAACTATGTTACCAACTAGGAATTCTTAAAAGTTAAACCCGTAATTAATTGCTGTAAAAGGTTCAGTAATCAGTAAATATAAAAATATGTCCCAAGTTTTCCTCAAAAGGGAAAAACAAAAGGCAATATCACACTTGAGAATATTCAAAAGTAAACTTACATCCCATAAAATCATTTTTCTATTAAAACAAAGCACAAACTTCACCATCACTACATAAAACAATAAGAGTGGGTACCTCATCTTGATAAGTTTCAATTAGCTCCAACTGCCGCTCCAAACTATCCTGGGTCTTAACAACTTTTGCAACTTCACTCTAATTCAAAATTTTAAGAGTTCAATTCACCAGAGCCAATAATAAATATGATACATGCTAAAATTAAGGATAAACATAAAAAGTCCATAAGATGAATTCTTAAATCAATCGCTCATGCACATTGACACTCTGAATCCGGACATTAAATATTTGACAAACAAAAAGAGCAGTTCGACCTTCAAACAAGACCGTGTGGAAAGACAAAAATTCACAGACAGCAGACAATTATCGAGTAGCCCTTTCAAATGACATCGATTTAGTTCAAAATTGTGAAAAATAAAATAGATCATTCGGACCCAAAAGCCTGATATTAGGCCAATATAAAAAACGACTTCGAGAACGGACATGAGTGCAACAGTAAGGTAATTGAGGCATTGGACCAGTGCATATCCCTCAGAAACAGGAAAGATAAACCCACAGAACAAAAACATTAGGTTTATGGGTGTCAAGTTGGAACATACAACTTTATATCATGACCATATTCATTATTTTTAATCAGGAATGTATTAACTGAATATCATCGTTCAGATTTTTCAAGTAGATTGTAGTTTAAAAAAACCATTAATGCTTTTCCAAGAAACAAATCATACTAAGTTGAGAAATTGTCTTTTAGTTAACGCGATGAACTTGAATATTCAAAATCACGAACTAGATGGGAATCTGTCCGACTCTATAAGCTTTGACTTGTACCTAGTCAAACATAAATTCAGTTGCATAAGCCATTCTATAAGTTCCAGATTAAGTTAATCTCGGAATTGAAGCTTTTTAGGGGATCACAAACTTCTTTTGGTTGCATCCACAATCAATCAGGCAGTAATTAGAGCCCATTTAAATGATCTGAAATGTACAAGAGTTAAAGAAATACAGTAAATGAGAAGACTTGCATAAAAAAATACTTTTCCTCATACACCGGGTGACTGAATTAAAAACTGAAGCGCAGAGACAGCATCTTCAAGGTAGAAAACATAAAAAACAAATACAGCATACATAATAAATAGAAAAAGGGAATGCATATGCATCCAACAAATACTGACAGGCAATACTACTAAATCCCACCAATTAAGGCTAAATGTAAAGGCAACTAAACAAATAAACATTGGCATAGAATCACATTACTGAGAAAAAATTTCTACGATATTAATGTGGTATACAGTGAACTACCTCAAGTGTGAGAAGAATATCACGATTCTGCAAAATCCTACGGTCCCACTCAGCTATTGCATTAGCTTGCTTCTGAAATTTTCCAGCCCGCTCCTGTAGTTCAGCATTCCATTCCTTGATGATCTACAACAAATATTTTCACATAATTGGTGACCCAAAACACAAACAGAAGATTGCCGATAAAAAATTATAGGAACAGAGTTTTTTTTATGTTTCTGCGTAGTAAAGTTTATATAACTGTAAAACATAAGCATACTGTTGATAAAAATTAAAAAAAGCACCACCGGTGCAAAAAATATTTACCTCTTCAACAGTTCTCCCAGTAATTTCAGACGGTAACTTGGGTGCAGAGGCTAATGCTGTACTGGTTGTTGAAGTAGTCCTGCAAGACAAGAATAATACGAGGAGAGAATAAATGTTTAAAACCTAATATACATCTACCATAGAAAATGTTTCCAGTATTTGATCTACTAAATAAAGCACCAAATAACTTTTGCTATGAGTTATTCATTTAATTTACAATAACTACTTCGGTAAATTTGTGCTAGTAATCCAACTGGGAAACTGTTAACCATCTATCGGCCTCCAATCCTGTGTTAGCGGGAAATCTACTCTTCACTCCTCATTCTTAAGTTCGAGAATATAGGAACCAGAGTTTGGTCTCAAATCTTATAAACCACAGAATTCAAACTTATCATTCAACCACTAAAAACTCCGATATTGTGTTGCGTGCTTGTATTTGTTTGTCTAGTATCTTAACATTTTATGCCCCTCTTTGCAGAACATATTACTTTTTTTCTGTGATAGTAAGACTATTAAAATGGTATTTTATCTACTCTTTCAAAGTGATTGGATATAGGGTCTCCAATCTATATGCTAAATAATATCTTTCAGGAAAAATTGACCGCCAAGAAACAACAAAAAGAACGATTATAAGCATGATTCTATCTAAAACTGGGATTGCAAGTTTGGAACATCCTGAAAATTGCAGCTCCATCACAATGATTAATACACTTTGTAGTGAATAAGACAAAAAAAAATGATAGAACCAGTGTGACATACAGACCCACTACTGGAAGATACAACAAGGGATGATGTTGTTTGAGCAGAAGAACCGGGAGTTGCACTTATCGGAGTTGTTGAAGCCACACCTGGAGCACCCACAAATACATTGACACAGTCTAAAATAAACCAACAAGTAAGGGAAGTATTGTATTAATTACCACCAGCTTCATATAAAATATATGGGCGATTACATCATGATTGAAAAAGACACACAAAAGAAAGGAAAAAATGAGAAAGTTCTGTTGGTGAGATATCTCATATCTAACAAGTATTCCCTCAATTTATAGCATCCAAAACTGAAAGCTTTAAGAGCTTATCTAATTAAAGCTCATTGTCATCATTTTGCTATATAGGACAAAAGAAAAGTATTCAAGGACTTGATACCACCTGTGCTAGGCTTTTAATAATCGATGGAGCCTACATTAGCCTATCAAACCCAAATTTTTGGTTTTACGTGTCTTGCAGTCTACTCGAATAATTGGACTTCAAATTCCAGTACAATCATGACCACTATCCTCACCAATGGCACCTTCACAATATATTAATTTTTAAGAAAATTAAGATTTCATCATAATAATAGTAAATCCATAAAGATTAAAAAAAAGGGTTCAAGTGAAGGATAAACATCCATCGAATGTAGGTTTTCAAATATTTCTCGCAAAATATATAAAGGTACTTGATGCGTATTCACGCGAAATAATTAATACCATAATAGAAAACCCTTAATTTTCCAACATTCTAGCAAATTATCCACAAAATTATTAAAGCTTTAAAAAATAATTAACACCGTAATAGAAAAAACTCTTCATTTTACAATTTCAACTCAAACCAACAGATCAAATAATCCAGAATCCGCCAGTATCCCAGCATTTTTCTCTTTACTCCGCTAAAACTTAAAAGAAGGTGCAACAAGCAAGAGCT
This sequence comes from Primulina eburnea, assembly GCF_022965805.1. NCBI lineage: Eukaryota > Viridiplantae > Streptophyta > Magnoliopsida > Lamiales > Gesneriaceae > Primulina > Primulina eburnea. The sequence goes on along the minus strand of NC_133101.1, from coordinate 62,234,980 downwards.
CAAATAACTAAACCAAGTAAACATTCCTCTTGTCGAAGATTTACTAGTAACATATCAACATTATTCTTCCTCGACTGCTCTGATTCTTAAGAGTTAAACAGCATGCCCTATATTACAAGAACACAACATCTAGAAAATGTATATATTGAATTTGGACTGATATGCACAAGTATAAAATTTCCAATCAAGCGAATAGAAATTTACCTAGAGAAGGCAGAGTAGAAACCGATTGTGGTTGAGATGACACTGAGGATGCAGCTATGGGTGATTTCAAAGATAAAGAGAAGGCACTTGAAGCTCCAGATGACAATGCAGGCGCACTAGCAGCGCTGAAACCCGTGAAACCTGTAGATGGAGCAGATGTAATGATATTCAATGTCGTGGACACTGAATGAACAGTACCAATAGAAACAGGGAAAGTCAAACCAGAACTAGCAGTAGAAGATGCGGTAGCAGCAGATAGAAATGAAGCAGTTGTAGCTGAAGGGGTGGTACCAGCTGCAGTGGCTTTTGATGTGGGCACACTTGACAGAGGCGATGTTAAAGTGGAGGATTGAAACCCTGTAGTGCCAAAACTGGGCAAAGTCGATGATGAAGCTGCTCCTGTTGCTAAACCGGTAGTGCTCTTTAAAAATGAAAAACCAGAAGAAACAGAAGTGGGCGCTGTTGAAAATGAAGCAGCGGGTGTAGTAGCAGCAGTTCCCAGGCCAGCAGCTGATGCTGCAGGGAACGAAAATCCAGGAGAACCAGATGCACTGGCAAAAGAAAATCCAGGTGCTGAAGAAGCTGAGCTTGAAGCATTGGTAGGTGCGGGGAATGATGTAGCTGTGGTGAAAGAGCTCGATGAACCGAACAGGGGAGCTGGAGATGAACTAAAGATGGATGAGGAGGAACCCGTAAGACCTAAAGTTGACGCAGAACTTGATCCAAATAATGGTGCATTTCCGAGAGAACTAGATGCAGTGGCAAATGAAAATCCAGATGCCGAAGAAGCTGAGCTTGAAGCATTGATAGGTAATGGGGATGATGTAGCTGAGGAGGAAGTGCTTAACGAACCGAACAAAGTAACTGGAGAGGAACTAAACATGGACGAAGAGGAACCCAAAAGGCCTAAAGTTGATCCAGAGCTTGATCCAAACGATGGTGTATTTCCCACTGATGCTACATTTGTTGGAAATGAAGGTGTGGAGGGGGCGAATAGGCCTCCAGCTGGGAACTTACCATCAAAAACATTTGACGCTGGGATTGGACCTGACTCGGACAGGGGAGCAGTGTTTGCAGTATTTGATGATGATAAAGACGATCCGAATAGGTTGGACGATGCGGCTAGACCAGATCCAAATGACGGTGTGGTGGTACTGCTATTAGAAGCTCCAGAGAAAAATCCGAAAGGGTTAGAAGTTGGGGCATTGCTGGACCCAGATAAGTTTGAAGATCCCGGAGCAGGGGATGCAAATAATGTTGAGGTACCAAATGGTGATGATGAAGGCGATGGCGATCCGACCACAGCAGCAGAACTCGACCCAAACACGTTAGCAGGATTACCCGTACCCAAAGATGGGGATCCAAAAGGAATTGAAGCAGGAGCCGCAGAAGAGGACCCCAAAATGTTCGGAGCTGGCACTGATCCAAAAAAGTTCGAAGAGGAGGCTGACCCAGATAATGATGAACCAAAAGGACTAGAGGTGGAAGACGCGGTAGAAGAAGACCCAAACATGCTGGGTGCAGAACCCGAACCGAAAATATTTGTTGTTGGCGCCGAACCAGATAAAGAGGATCCAAAGAAATTGGAAGTACTTGCTGAAGCAGAAGATCCGAAAGAGCTCGGAGTCGTCCCAGATCCAAAAAATTGGATGTTGGAGTCGAACCTGATGCAGAAGATGATCCAAATGTATTTGATGTGAGGCCTGCACCGGTAGAAGACCCGAATAAATTGGAGGCGGGAGAAGGCGACGAGCCGAACATTGAGGAACCTCCGAATGGGGTTGCAGATGATCCGGTGGTGGAAGATGCCGTTCCCGACCCAACGCCGAAGGAAATTGCGGAAGTGGTTGAGGTGGGGTTTGAACTAGGGTTTGAAAAGCCAAACGAAAAGGGATAAGGGGACGACGAAGAAGACGAAAATGAGGAAGTTGTGGAGAAGCCAAAGTTCGTCCCCGCCATGGTGGAGGCGGATATCGGCTGCTCTGCGGACGGTGGCGGGGTATGGGGTTTTTTAAATTTTGGGGTTTAGGGGTAGAAGGGAAGGAAATGTGTCTTGTCGTAAATTGAGGTTTAGGAAGTACATTTCCGCGATCTTTGTTTAGGGCCGGAACACCTTTCGGCCCGGTCAAATAGTACCATAACGGCCCATTTTCAATTTCTCATACATTTTAACAAACAAATTCCTGCCGCGGGTCGGTTGTCGCTGTTCCGGCAAAAACATGAACTACGAGCAGAGACTGGTCGAGGGGGCCAAGTACGTCTACGCCGGATATTCTAGGACCTCCGCAGATGCACGTGTCGATCTCTCTCAGCTGGAGATAAAGCTACGCTCAAACATCACCAAGTCGAAAGTGTCTCCTGGCTCATTCGGCGATACCACCTCGGCGTCAACGTCATCCTTGATACACTTCTAATTTCGAAAATTCTTGTTTTTTTCCGTTTGTCTAGGAGGTCGACTTTCAAATTCAATGGTGTGCTGAGTTTTTCTAGAATTGTATACCAGTAATTGTGAATGAAATATCTGAATGTTAGCAGAAATACCCAATTTTTTAATGGTTGGTTTTAGTTAATTAAGACCAAATATTTGCAAAAGTGTAGAGTTCTTGTTAACATTTTTCTTAGCATGTTGTATTGTAGAATTATTGTTAACATTTTTATAGTATTTTGTCGTGGAGTCTCTGAATTACAAATTCGTAGCAATTTGAGTTACTGGATGAACTATTGATGCGGAGCTAGCAGCACGAAATTTTTAGTTTAGAATTCACTCGTTTGCATCAAAGATGGAAAAATTGCACTTGGTTCAGCGTTATCTCTAAATTACATGAAAAGTGGTCGTTGATATGACACAAAGAAGTACCAAACACTGCCCCGAATATGCATATAAATAATATCCACAGTATCATGCTACCAGATGCATGCATATATATATATATGCTAGTGTAAAAATATCAAGGAAGTGAGATGATTGTAATACTAGAGTGCAAAACTCAGTCAAACACCATGATGTATTGAGTTATCTTAGCATTCCAAAATCCAATATAGTAGATATGCATTTTTGGTGGCCTCTCATTGCATGTCAAGAAATTGGTGTTTGGGAGAAATAATCAGAGTTTATATGAATTCTTTATTAGCGTAAATCTTAAACAAGTATGTAGTGGATCCATGGTATTTGTTTTATTTTATTTTGCAAAATATATTTCAACTTATTTCATCAGTTAAACTGATCAACTAACAATAAATGGAATGAAGTAAACCAATTATTTGAGGCTGTCATCTACTTTACGGACAGACGTTAAACCTCAAAAGACCAAGTCAAAGATAAGAGCATATCTTTCTCGAGAGAAAAATGAGCTATTTATAGAATTCACTCATGGGCCTTCTGAAAAGCAATGGGTCTCTTTTATGGGCTCTCTTAGGAATGATGGGCTTCATTGGCTTGAGTAGATTAATTATTCCAATCTCACCTTTTCCTTACAAGATTAAATTTAATTTATTTAAAAAGCCACCAAATTATAAAGACGACGCCGTTCTAGTTCTCCGGGACAAAAACATCGCTGTAAATTCTGTTGGTTGCCAAGTTAAGGTTCCACCGTTCCAGAGCTATCTGTCTCTGTAAAGTTCTTAAATTTTCTGCGGATTTCATATGATTTTTCGTATGTCAGGTTCAATTAACAACTCTTGTTTCAGCTCCGAGTTTGCTTCTTCTACTTGTTTTATTTTTTTTATTTTTGGCCTGAAATAGGCTTTTGATCCAGCATTTATTGTGGTTCAACGAGTTCTTATAGGACCTTCCAGTTTTTTTTAATGTAATTTATAAGGTAGAGGAATCGCTATTATTCATGGACCATAGAAATGCCGCTGGCGAGGAATCGCCGTTGATGGTAATGTACTTCAATTGCACCTTGTGATACATGCTTTTCATTATGGTTATTTTGATTCGTGGAGTTCTTTTATGAAGGAAAATGGAAGTTCGACGAGGAACGACCGGCCTGGTATTCCGCAGTTATTTACATCAGTACCATCTCTGAATTATGCTGCTGCTTGTTTCGCTGAAACAACTTCGATTTTCACGCGCTGTTTCACTGATGTTTCGGGTATCTATTATTTCATAAGAAAAAGCTTCTAGAACAATGATTCTGAATGCATTTATTTATGTATTGCATTTTTCTGTTGTAACAGTGTACGTGTGGTAAATTTTTGAATTTTCAATATTAATGGAATACTATGATTGTTGCTGATGCAGATTATCTCGTGGAGGAAAATCAATTGATTTTAAAACAAACTACTGCAACCGAATCTTCATGTTTGTTTACGAGTGTTTTTCTGTTGTTATTAAAGCATAAGAGGTCTCAGCTTCTTTTGTTTTGTCGATGGACCGTCTTTAGGTCAAGCACACGTCTTTCTAAAACAAGAAAACGCACTCCTTTGTGCTATTTAAAATTTCGTGCACGGTTTCATCATTTCCTGTGAGGGAACCTGAGTTTGGAGCTGTGATCCAATGAGCTATGATTCGATATTGTTTTCTGATAATGTTTCTCTATTGTCTCTCTCTTTCTGTGTTGTATTTGATTACTGTCCCTTTTGTTGTTTACTTTTAATTTGCATCTCAAGAGTCTTCTGAATATCATATGGACGGCGGACCTTTAAATAGATGATAATTTGGACATCTGTTGGCTGCATAGTAAATGGACGTGAAATTTCATTTTTTAGAAATTGATAAATGCACAATGTCAGATTAAGAAGCCTTTGAATATGCAAGTTGTTTATTACTCAAAGTGTCGATGTATTACACATCCCAACATTCAGCTTTTAATTTAAATTGATCTTTATTCATCAATACTTTGGTGTTTGTTCAACGGATTGGTGCTATGTTCCAGACATTGAGAATGTGAAGCATAACAATAATTGAACACGAGTTGTTGAAAACTAGCATCCTCTCTATCCACATTTTCTACCTCATTTTTCCTGTATTTTTCAGTTCCTTAAATCAATTGCCACAATTTTCTTGATGTCGAGTTCTAGCATCTAATTTGGGGCATTTAGATTTACATATTCAGATGTCTTTTCGACACGTAAAATTCACTGAAAAATTAGTGGATTTTTAAGTAAGGCATAGTTTTTCCATTTCTGACATAATGATGCATGTGAGATGAATGAAACTAAAAAATACACTTCATCTGTTCCAAGAGTGGGGAAAATATATTTTATCACTTGATTATTTAGAGAAAAGGCATAAAGGTATTTTCTTCAGAAAGCAGACTGGTCAGCTATTGAGGGATATGGAAGGTGCATTTTTAGTGAAGAAATTAATGTGAGAATGGAATAAAACTAGGTAGGGTTTAAGATTTGAGATCATTGGGCGACCAACTAAATCCGTATTTTGTGTTGAACACCGTGAAGTCGTTCCATGTGGCGCAAGATGCAGCAATTTATTCACTTTTGATGTTTTTGCTATTTGATCATATGGTAAACATCTTTCAGGACGACGACATTCTATTTAAATTGATTTGGTTCATCACATGTCATAAAAAGCTTGCCTCCCTTTTTATACGAATTATATATTTTCTCCCCCATCTCTTTCCCAAGCACCAAAAATGATTTGCTAGAAATGGCAATGCTTTGAAAGTTATGCTGTTTAACTAATGTGTAAATTTCTTGCAGTGGGACCTGTGTCTGAAGACTCTGATGGGCCGGAAACGTTGGCGTTTGCTTCAGGAGAAGCCATATCTTTGACACCTAATCGGAATATGTCTTCAAGTGGCAGTGCTTCATCCGTTATTGAATCAGTTGATACCAAATTTGATGCTTCAATAGTACACGGTGGAGTAACCAGGAACTCTGCTGGAGAGCCTTCTCAAAATTCTAGCTTGGTTGTGGAATCAAATAACAACCACCAAAATGGCATTTCCCTTTTTCAAGGGTAATAATTGTCTGAGCCTACTATATGGTGCCGCTTTTATATTTGGTGGATTCAATGCATGGGCATTGTGCTTTTTATTTGATGGGTTGGCATATCCCCATTTTACATGAAAAACTTGATCGCAAAATTTTTGCAAAGAAAGAAGTGTTTGTCGGATCCTGTCTAGTTTTGTCATTTTTTTTGCCAATCATCTACTTTTTACAACACATCAAATGGTAGACCTTGATTTTGTTGCACTTTCACGTTCTGATTTTCTTGCTCTATTTATTTATGAAATTATCTTATTATTGTTCTGCTATCAGCCTTATTGAAAAGGTCAAGAGGACAGTTCAAGGCTCTGCTGATGACATTGGATGGTTACAACGAGATCCGGACATGCCACCAGTTGAAGATGGAAATGGAAGATTTACAGAAATACTTGATGATATAAGGTTTATTCGATGTGTATTTTTCCAGCATATCTCATTATATATGTTCTTAGTTTTCATGTGTATGATTTAGTTTTGTTTCTCTATCAGGCATGGATTGCATGGGTTGCCAAACACAATGGTTTACTTGTTGGTCCCAGGTAGCAACTCATTTCCCCTAGTTAGCTCATAAAGTGGTATCTCTGGAGACCTTCTTGTTAGGCACCTGAGGGAAATTTGGGGGAATTACCTTGGTCCAATTTCATTTTTAAAAGTAACCTCCCCAAGTGTATTTGAGTGAATTCAGATACACATGGGTGGCTTATTTTTTTAAAAAAAATGTTTAACCAATATTATTTTGCTAAGTACCCCTGGTACAGCTGTATAACTTTGTCATAATTCCCTCACAATACAAAATTCTTCCACTCCTTGCTTAATCACAGAAAAAGCAGAGCAATGATTACTAAACTGGAAAATGATGATGGTTCGGTGGTAGAGGATGAGGATGACATTGTCAAAACAATTGTTGATTATTTCCAGCAACTGTACAGTAAACGAGATGGGAGGAGCTTTGGGATTGAAGGAGTGGATTGGAGACCTATTGATGATGACATGAGGCTTGAGCTTGAGAAACCGTTCATGGAATAAGAAGTTAAGAAGGCGGTGTTTGAGTGTGATAGATGCAAAGCGCCAGGGCCCGATGGTTACACTATGGCTCTTTACCAGGATTGTTGGGATATTGTCAAAGGTGATTTGATGAAAGTTTTGGTGGAATTTTACGAAGGGGGAGTCATAAATGGTTTGACTAATGAAACGTATATTTGTTTGATCCCAAAGAAAAACGATTCGTTAAAGGTAAAAGATTTTAGACCCATTAGTCTCATCACGAGTTTATATAAGATAATTGCAAAAGTGTTGGCTACAAGAATGAAAAAGGTTTTGTCTCACACATTATCGGAATCTCAAAATGCATTTATAGAGGGGAGACAAATTTTGGATTGTTGCTTAGTTGCGAATGAGGCGGTGGAGGAAGGTAAAAAAATGAATAAAAATGGTTGGGTATTGAAAATTGAGTTTGAAAAAGCATATGACAATGTCGATTGGAACTTTTGGATTTCGTATTACAAAAAAAAGGCTTTGGGACAAGGTGGAGAGGTTGGATGAGAGGCTGCGTATCTAATGTATCGTTTTCCATCATGATCAACGGGAGACCAAGAGGGAAATTTAAGTCATATAGGGGGATTAGACAAGGAGATCCCTTATCACCTTTTCTTTTCAACATGGTAGTGGATGTGTTGGGCAGTTTGATCGATAAAGCAAAAGAGACAAGTTTAATCAGTGGGATTGAGGTGGGACGAGAAAAGGTGGAAGTGTCACATATACAATTTGCGGATGGTACCTTGTTTTTTGTTAAAACTGAGGAACACATTAGCTTTTTGGTGCAAGTGGTGAAGCTATTCTGTGACATGTCTGGTTTAAGGATCAATTGGGTAAAGAGTGCTTTATTGGGATTAAACCAAGATGAAGAACTGGAGGTCGACATAGCACACACGATTGGTTGTCGTAGGGAACAATGGCCGATGAAATACTTGGGAGTTCCTCTAGGGGGCAATCCACTTAAAGCATCTTTTTGGGAACCTATTACGGTTAAATTAAGCCGGAAGTTAGCAACTTGGAAAAAGGCTTTCTTGTTCTTGTCCAAGGGAGGGAGATTAACATTGATCGCTGCGGTACTAAATGCTTTGCCAATTTATTTCATGTCTCTCTTCAAAGTACCAAAAGGAGTGGCAGCGGGATGGGAGAAAACAATGCGCGATTTTTTGTGGGATGGACATGAGGGCGAAACACATTGCCATATGGTTGGATGGAAGAAGGTTAGTAGAGCGAAAGAGCGTGGTGGGTTAGGTGTAGGGAATATCTGTTTGAGAAACATTGCATTATTGGGAAAATGGTGGTGGAGGTTTAGTGTTGAAAATGACACGTTGTGGAGAAGAATAATTAGGAGTAAATATGGCCTACAAGAAAATGGTTGGGATGCGGGATTGGCAAAAAATGTAACTTTCAGATGTCCGTGGAAATTCATCTCTAGAGCTTACCCGATTTATCACCGATTTGTGCGACTAGAGGTTCGAGGGGGAACTAAAATTAGATTTTGGGAGGACATTTGGTGGGGGGAGTCATCTTTCCGTGACATGTTTCCTTCATTATATCTCATCTCACAGGGTCATAATTTAACCATATCTCATTTCGTCTCTTTTAACTCATCTAATGCTCTATCTTGGAATCTACATTTTCGTAGATCACTTCGAGATGAAGAGATCAATCAATTGTCTGTGTTCCTAGGTATTTTGGACAGGGTAATAATGGTGGGTAGATGATTTCAGGGTTTGGGAGGGGGATCCATCGGGGAAGTTTTCGGTCAAATCTTTGTTCAATTCTTTCTTCAACGTTAATAATTCTACACTACAATTCAGCTTCTTCGATATCATTTGGAAAACACCTATTCCAACAAAAATTCAAATCTTCTCTTGGACAGCAATTCTAGGAAAATTACCAACATCCGAGGTGATTCAAACGAGATGGCCTACTTGTGCTCTTTCTCTAAATTGGTGTGTGTTATGTCGTAAGGATGCGGAAACACAAGATCATTTGCTGGTTCATTGCAACTTCAGTAGTGCATTGTGGGCTAGGGCTTTGGAAGAATTGAGACTGGTTTGGGTTACTCCGAAAACATCAAAGGACTTGTTTGCTACGGACCTTGGACAGTTGCTTGGCAAAAAGGGAAAAATCTTTTGGAGAGTGGTGATGCACGGAATATGTTGGGCGATATGGCTAGAGAGAAATAGAAGAATCTTTCAAGAGATGGTACAATCAGAAGAAGATTGCTGGGAGAATATCAAGATCAATATAGCAAACTGGATTCGACCCGTCAAAGATTTCAAGGGTTTATCAATTTCTGATTTATTAAGAGATTGGTCTTACATCTATTGTTAGACGTTGTGGTTTCTTTTCATTAGTGGTGGATTTCTAGTCCACTGACTGTAATGGACATTAACATATATTAATAATAATTATTTGTTTCTTATAAAAAAAAGACTGTACACTTCCACCTTGTGTTATGGTTAGAGGAAGTAGTTGAACAATAATTATTTTGAACAGTAATGATTATTATTGTAAATTTGTTTTGGAGCTTCTTAAGTGTTAGTAATATAATTCTGTAGCATTGGATTATTTGCACTATTTAAAAAAAATTTAAACAGTGAAAATGATTCTCAGCACTCTCAGCTATCAGATTATGTTACGTTTAATCGTTGCTACTTCTGTAGGTCTTTTCAGCAACCATGGGCCTCTTTACTTTGTGAATACAAAAACAAGTTTTTCAAAGATGGGCCTCACATGTCATATAGCCAAAATTCACAGTGAGGTGCTTGTCAATTAACACTGTGTACTTGGTGTTATTTTTATTATTTATTATTAATGAATTTAAGGTTTAGGCTTCAGTAGATAAGAATGCTAAAGAGATAAAGGACTACATAGAGGAATTATACTGGGGTTCAAAGAAACGTGTTTTGCTACTTGGCCATAGCAAGGGGGGTGTCGATGCGGCTGCCTCTTTGTCCATGTATTGGGATGAACTCAAAGACAAGGTTGCGGGGTTAGCATTAGCACAAAGTCCATATGGAGGTAGTCCAATTGCTTCAGATATATTACGGGAAGGACAGCTTGGTGATTATTTTAATGTCCGTAAGCTTATGGAGATCCTGATTTGTAAAGTTATTAAGGTACGCTTACATCCACCCTTTACTCTGATATTGTTTCTTGTTTCCTTAAATGTTTTGGTGTATTTTATTTGAAATTACCATGACACAACCTAAAAAGGCTAAAATTGAAATGTTTTTTTTATTGGGACGGGATACACAGTTTATCAGGTTTATTTTAGTCTTGAAATTTGACACTTACCTGAAATATTGAGTAAGATGCCAATTCATTTTGGTTCTTTGGTGTAGTCTGAGGGATTTGGAGGAGATATTTATTCATTTACTAACAACAGCACATAGCACAAAATCCACCATACGTTGTAGCAATATAATGCGCTAATATTGGTAGCTGTTATAAAGGGTGACATGCAGGCGCTTGAAGATTTAACGTACGAGAGGAGAAAAAACTTCTTGCGAGAATACCATTTACCTAGGGAGCTGCCCGTTGTTTCGTTCCACACAGAGGCTAGCATATCTCCAGTTGTTTTGGCTACATTATCTCGTGTGGCCCATGCAGAACTACCCATGTTTTCCCCTCTCGCTAGTGGTTCACCTACAACACTCCCTGTTGTGATTCCTCTCGGTGCAGCAATGGCTGCATGTGCTCAGCTGCTTCAGATCAGATATGGTGAAAAGAGTGACGGGCTCGTAACTTGTCGTGATGCTGAGGTTCCCGGTTCAACTGTTGTACGGCCAAAACGCAAGCTCGACCATGCTTGGATGGTGTATTCGTCGTTGGACGACGATCCATCAGAAGCCAATGCATCTCAAGTATGCGAAGCTCTTCTGACTCTGCTTGTAGAGACAGGGCAAAAGAAGAGGCACGAACTTACCAGCAAAGATGAGTGAAACACTTGAATTTAAAATTTTACTTTATTCAACTGCTGTACGTTTTTTCAACACAGCAGAACGATCACTCGTTGCAGTGTCCTAAGATTGTAGGACACAACTTACTCCCAAGATTCAATCGTAAAAACATGTATGTACAAATTAGTAGTCCAAGTACTTTGCATGTCTAAACACGACTTTCAATTCGTCAAAGTTAATATTTAGCGTAGTTAGTGTGATCAAGAAATTCGATTTTCACGGAAAGAACATTACTCGCGGAATATATCATAAGAGATCATATGATGGTTTCACATTATTTTATCTGTGGGACAGATCAATTTGATTTATATATATAATTAAATATAATATTTTTTTATGAATTAGATCGAATTTGAAAGTCATCTCACAAACTCATAATAGTTTTGTGTTACTTGTATACGTTTGTTGCTATCTGTTTCTGAAAATTATAAATACATCGATAAAGCTTGACAAGATGCTAACACATCCAGGGATTAAATTTCAATTTGGTTATATGAGGTACAATTATTTTATAAGTTCCACAATTTCAGATTAATATTAGATAATTAGATTTTGCACAAGAGTGTAATGATGCATGTAATTTAATAATGAGAGAAAAAATATGCTCTGTATTTTATTTTTAAATTTTTTTAAAAAAACTAAATCACTGGTTTTTTTAAAAAGAAAATCACTCCTTATTTTTAGTATAATATAATATAATATAATGTGGAGTATTTTTTTATCTTTGTATATTTGATTTGCGAGCGGGGAGGTTCGTAGCTTCCAGCCTGGCACAAACCATGTCTCGAGCACAAAGCCTCGCAGACCCAATTAATGACCCCATCCATATCCAAAATCCGAATCCGTCCAGCGATCCGATTTCCTATACTAACCCTAGTCCTCCGTCACCATCAGCGTCTCGCATGAATTCTTCATCGACTCTGCCGGAACTACCAGAGGATACTGTGGCGGCGGATATTCCGGCTTCAACGCTTAAGAGGCATCGGGAGGATGACACGGAGGCCGATGCAGATGAAGGGGCCTCAACAGACATGCCGGCAGCGAAGCGGCGTGTGGTTGCTACGCAAGACTTGATATATCGCATCGTTGTGCCGTCAAGGCAGATAGGAAAGGTCATTGGGAAGGGGGGCCATCGAATTCAGAAGGTTCGGGAGGATACTAAAGCTACTATTAAAATTGCTGATGCTATCTCGGTAAGTAAGTTTTTATTTTGTAACTGATCGAGTTCTTTGGGTTTGTTATAATTCTCATGATCAACAACGGGTTCAAATATTATATTTGCGAGAGTTGTGCTGCAGTTCTGATCATGGACTGTTTGTCCTATTTCTGGCGCTAATTTTATTTTAATTATATTTTATTTGTATAAAAACGGAAGGGATGTAATGTGTTGCAAAGAGGAAGCAAGAAGTTTGGCATCTGCTTAACAAAAAATAAATCCCATTTTTTGCAGTTTCAATTTTTTCAAAATAAATCTAAGATGTAAATATATTACTGGAATTATTTTCTGTTGTTTAAATTTATTAAGACAATCTAAACTTTGGTACATAGTTGATTTGTTACCCAATTGTAGTGTAGAAGACTGGTGATGGTAACAATGTGAAAATTTAATTGGTTACGATGCAACTTGTGCTTGGTTTGGAATTCAGATGTTTGGTACCTATCATCAACTCGGGAAGTTGATGCTAATACTAGGGTTTAGGTGTATAGTCTTACGGAGATGAAAAAAGAAGTAACAGCGTGAGCAAACATGTCATCTTTAGTGGAGTTTTTGTATGGGGGAAGGTGGTGGTGTTTATTTTTCATTATCCTGTTTTCTAATGATGAGTTTTAGGTTTTAGGCCAAAAAAAAGTCAAATTTAATGTGCAAAATGAAGCTGGTAGGAATTGACATGAAACTCACATCCTTATTTTGTTGCTCTGCAGTTCTATCTTAACAGATAGAGGAACTAGGCCCCTCTATATTTCTAACGGGATTTAGGCCGATAAGGTGGTGCGTTTATATATCAGATCCAGGTTCATCACGTTCTTGCTGGAAATCTCAAATGGGTTCCAGACCACATCCATATTGCGCAAAGTCAAAAAACTAAATATCCATATTTACGTCAGATTATCTCTGGTATTTTTAAAATTGAAGTCTCATACCCCACCCTATCGCTTCTTGCTCCCACCCCCACTATGTTACTCCCACCCCTTATGCTTTCTTTATCCCACCCCATTGTATTATTCCCCACCCCTGCTGCTTGCTTTATCCCCTATGCTTTCTTTATCCCACCCCATTGTATTATTCCCCACCCCTGCTGCTTGTTTTATCCCCGTCCCCATTGCTTTATTGCTAACCCGTAGACCTTAGTCTCAACCCCCCCCCCCCCTCCAAAAAAAAAAACCATTGGAGTGGCCCTGGCCGCATGGCCATTGCTCTCCCTCCTTACCTCCATCTGTGAAACCCCCTTTTTCCCTCCCATCTATTCTGTATGTGTATGGATGTTTCGGTGGGGTTGGGATGAGGGGTTGATGAATCCAAGTTTAGGTCAATTTAGCATCCTGTCAAGAAAATAATATTGAAAAGTATGGATCCTAAAGGCAACCTTTTCTGGGTCTGGTTATAATTTTGCATCCATAGGGCTAGCTCAACTGGGTCCAGATGCGGAAGAGACCCCACCATTCACGTGCCTCCGTGTAATCATGTCATTTTCAGATTGGGTTTCTTGAGCTGATGGCCAGATTTTTCTTTTGAATATCTCATCCAACTTCCATTGTTACGTAATATTAGACCTTCTATATTTGGTGATGCTATTTCTGGCTGCGGATATTTATTGACATGACGGTTTTGCAGCGACATGAAGAGCGAGTGATCATCGTGAGTTCCAAAGATAGCGACAATGTTTTCTCTGATGCGGAAAATGCTCTTCATCAAATTGTTACCCTTATCCTCAAGGTACTGTAACTAGAATATGATGACGTTGTTCCAAAACTTCCATTTGGATCATTGTTGTGGACATTGCATCTTGCTTGGTGGTTTGGTTCAACTTCATGTCAGTTGAATTTGTTTAGATTTTTACCAACTCGGATGTCATAAATCTCTAACATGTGCTGACTGCCTATGAATTCTCAAGATAAGAATCAGCAAATCTACAGTAGACTACGTGTGACGTTAATTAATAATAAACATTCTTTCTTCTTTATACTGCTAGGGGTGTGCAATCTCACGAGACTGTTCTTGCGTATGCAGGAAACTTATTTAGAGTGGATAATATTTTTGTTGATTAAGAATTACAAATTTTAAGCTAGACTTCAATTTAAGGGAATGGCTACAGACTTCCAAGAATAGGTATTTGCACAATCGATTGCAACAAGGATTAATGGTTTTCTAACAAATAATATTAAAATCTCCATAGACCTTGCAAACATGAGAGAACTGTTGTTGGGTTGGAAGATGAAGGGAGAGCCGAATGTATAAGATTGTGTTACACATGTTTGATTGAGCCGGTGACTATATTTGAGTTCAAGAAAGTTCAGTGCAAGAGCCTTTGTTTGTTTCCTTCTACTTAGTTCTAGTTCTTGTTGTTTGCTGTGTCTGTCTTGTTTAATTACTGAATTTTTTTATTTATCTAACATTAATGTGGAACATTTCTTTCCTGCTAATTTTAAAGGAAGACTGTAGTGGTAATGTGGAGACAGCGAAAGTTGGCGCCGGACATGTAGCAGCTAATACAGTGAGGCTTCTGATTGCTGGTTCTCAAGCTGGTGGTTTGATTGGAGTTTCAGGTCAAAACATAGAGAACTTGAGGAATTCCTCTGGAGCAAATATTACGGTTCTTTCTCCTAGTCAGTTACCTCCATATGCATCCGCCCATGAGTCAGATCGCGTTGTGCAGGTTAGCTGATGGGGGATCTCATCTTTCATATCAACATGGTCTTGCCTATCAAGTGCATAGAATTGAAATTGTACTGTAGATTCATGAGTATGTTATACTGTTTTTTTCCTTGTGCACTGCACCATTCTCTTGCTCGTTCTTTTTATATGAAAAACGATTCATGTTCTAAATTTTATAATATCAGTTCAACGGATTATTATCTTTGTGTCATATGCAAGGCCTAGTGAATGACGCTGGACCTGCAAAACAATTTAAGTACTCTCTTTGCATGCCTGATGGATCTTGAATATTGAGATCTACAATTAATTTTTTCCATTATCAATGCTTCCCTAAAACTGATGAAACTCTATTTATTGATTCTGTGAGTGTTACTCGTTTTGTTTTCGCAGATATCAGGAGATATCCCTGTTGTTCTTAGAGCTGTAGTTGAAATTGGTTGTCAACTTAGGTGAGCATTGGTGGTTCGCATGGCGTTAATTCTCTCTATATATCTTTTTTTTTAATAATACCATCACTCGCTATGTTTAGAGAGAACCCGCCGAAGCAAGTGATATCAATAAGCCCAACTTATAATTCTGGTTTTCATCGGCAGCCTCAACAGTACTTGGATCCTGCTTCTGGTACTAACCCTTTGCATTCCAGTATTACAGTTGAATTTTGATAGCTTAATTGCAATATTTGGTGAAAGTAACCATGTTATATTTCCGATAAATACATCATACTTAGGACTAAAAATCTTGCAGCTGAATATGTTAACCTGAATTTGTTGGTTCCTGAAAATTTGGTGGGTGGGTTGATTGGGCGGTTCGGTGCTAACATCTCAAGGATCAGAAATGAGTCCGGAGCAAATATCAAGGTATTTTGAATTTACCTGCATGTGTTCAAATGTCTCTGCTGTTCGTAGCAGATTTTACTTCGAAAATAATTGATTGGGCGATGCTCATGCATATTTATTTCTATAGTTTCTATTTCGTACAAGGCAAGCAGATTGTTATTCATGATTGAAGGAAATTAACATATTAATATCACAAGAAGTTTTATTGCTTTCATGGATATCATTTTGCTATGGCAAGCAATGACTTATATACGTTGAATTCTCACGCCCTCTGTGAAACAGGTTGAGAAATTGTAGATTGTATCAAAATGTACATCTTTTTTTTGTTTTCTTTTTTTATGTTTACGTTCTTCAAACTTTTGGAGTTTATACAGGTAAGTTATGGTTTCAAAGGTTCGGATATTGGATATTGTTATCTTTTATGGATGATTTACATGTCTTTTTCCCTCTGTTATTCTCTATGCAGGTTCATGGTGGCCGAGGTGAACAAACACAAAGGCAAATCCATCTAGGTGGTAGTGCTCAACAGGTAAAGTTTCTTTTGCTTGAACCTTTTTTCCTCTTTTCCTATCCGATGGTGTTTTCAAGTGATTCACTAGTCAGACTTGCTTTTCATAAGAAATCTTTTCTGCTAATCCTGTTGTGTTACTAGACCATCTGATCCATCCCTAACTAATAGGACTACTAAAATTACTAATCAGAAAAAATTTGGATCTGAGCTGCCATTTTCGGATTCTTGATGCCGATATCTTGTTAGGTTGCTCTTGCCAAACAACGTGTTGATGAATATGTGTATGCTGAGTTGATGCGACAAGCAGGTGGTCAACTGCAACAAACTTCTGTTCAATCACAACAATTACCAATTCAGCAACCAATGTATGTTGGTAATTTTGGTCTCATCCAGATTTGATTTTACATGTGTTTCGAAAACTTCTATGAATTAAGCTAATAATAAGTGCTGTTATTTGCACAGGCATGGCATGTCAGATGCACTATACCAAGGTTACAGCAATGTCCACGGTCTTTATACCAACAGGTTTGTATCTCTGAATATACCTCAACACTTTTATATTTAACGTGCTTGCATCTGCGACAAATTTTTATCGAGTGTTTTTTATATAAATGAGAGGCTGATGGATAGTTGCAATTTGTGATTGAGTCTTGATTTGTGATTGAGTCTTGATATTTCGCTCAAAAGTTGATCGACTCTCATATACCATGCATTTTGATGATTTTGCAATTGAGTCTTGATTAAAAGCTGACCCACTCTCATATATCATGCATTTAAATGGTTAATTAATAAAGTGATTCATGAAATCATTTGCAGATTCATTTCAAGTATACATTATCTATCAATTTAATTCATTCAAATGTATGTAACACTAAATGTAATAAAAATTAGATTTTCGAAAAAAATGCAATATATATTAGACAAACTCGGGGATTGCTCGTAAATATGCCATATGAATAAAGACTACTTATTGGAGGAAGATGCAATTGAAGTTTACCATGAAATGGTGCAGTACTCATCAAGCTGGAATGCTGCCTTCGCTTCCTACATTGTATGTGCCGCCAGCCTACAACAGGACAAGCTCCTTACTATGGCCATCACCCGTACAACGCCCCACCATTATAGGTGTTCGGATAAGCTTATTCCTCCCTTGTGTGGATGCCTGGTCATTTTCTGAAATTTTCCATGTAAGAGTGCTATACTGTTTGTGCTATATTATGTTATTTTTAAAACTAGTTCTAGTGATTGGTAGTGATTTGTTTTAGGCAACGTTCTACGTGGGATCCTCTACTATCGATCTGGTTTCACATGATGCGTTGTGTTACGAGAATCGTAAACCAATAAAGTTATGTGTTTGAATGTGTGAATTTCTAAAATTTGTCTATAAACTTTCTAAATCCAATAGGATTAATTTGATCAACTGTTATTTTACATTTTATATTAACTAAAATAAGTCATTTCTTGCCTTCAGTGTTGCTTATATTCATATTATAGCAATTTTACCCCAGTATCGTAACCAAGAAAGGTTGGTCGAGTGGGAAATCGTTTTCCTTGAACAAATTATCATCATGTACAGAACATAAAAAAAAAAAAAAGCATAAAGTTCACAATTAGTAGTTCTTCAATCAAGTGGTTATCTAAGAAGTTATTCGCCAAATCCTCAACCACCCAAATAAATAAAAACCTTGATTCTTTCATGAAACCAAAATTTCACGATGATTTCACCTCAAAGATCAGGCAACCAAAATCTTGAATCTTGACTTATGCACACAATGGCACGTGCGAACTCCAAGAGAATCAACAGGGGGCACTGTGGATTTGCTAGGCTGGACGATAGAGTTGTATCTGTACGGAGAAGTTATTCTGTTATTTTAATTATTTTAAGCAAATGGTTGAATTGTAGAGATGCATGTGTGTACCATTGTTTGACCCCAAATGTCTGAAAGAATTGAGCAAACATGACACGTGGTGTGCCAGGTGCAGATAGATATTCATTCCATCCCTCCACTTCCATTGTTTTACTAAAATTTTATTGATGGGGATATTAAGTTGAATAATGCATTTCAAACCATGAGATATTTTATATCACATTAATGATTTGACACATTTATTGAAATAGTATGAATTGTTATCAAATGATTAGTAAACACCTAACCAACTTATTAGGATATGTGTAACGTTGACAACCAAAAATTCATTAATATGGAGAGGGAGAAGAAGAAGAAGATATCCATTATTGATTCAATGAAATTATTAGGTTTTAGTAATATTTATATTTGGAAAAGCTTTCGTTTTATGATTCATTAATTTGAAATAAAATAAAAAATCGAAATAGGAGAAATAAAATGGAAAGATAAGTTGACGAGTTAGGAGGCAAGATCACGTGAACGGAGCAACTGTAAGGTTTTGGAAGGATTCAGGTGGGGTGCAACGACATGATTGTTAAGCATTTTCAGTGGCTAATAATTCTTCAATTATTATCTTCAACCACATCATAACGGCCCCGCCAATTTGAAGTCTCGATTAGGGTTGGCAAAAAAAAAAATCTCGATCCAATTCGAATTTCGCTCCACCTCTCGTCTCGAAAAAATCTTGATTCGAGTTTTATCGGGATTTTTTTGTTCCAATCAATGTCCAGAGAAAGATTATTAAACTAATATCCTCCCAGCCCAACTCGATCCGATTTTTTAATTTTTTTATAATATTATTAACACATTGAGTTAGAATATTGTCGTTTTAAATAAAATAATATTGGATCGAAATTCTTATAGAAATGGACTAATGTATTTAAATTGGTTAGCCCATAGATGACAATATTTAAGGTTTAAATGAAATGATTAACCAATTCATACAAATAAAAAAATTACACACATATATAAAGATTATATAATTCAAATAAAAATATACAAATTTAAAAGAAATTTATTGTTATTTTATATATTCAGCTTAAACTTATAAAAGTAAATGAACCACATTGTTATTCTCACCACTATATATATCGCGATATCCTCTCCTTATCTGAGGAGATATTGAACTTCCGGAATATCTTCTCCGTGCCTGATGGGATCCCCAATTTTTACAATTTCGGATTTTCAGGTCATGATAATATCATATACGAGATTGAGAGAAACAAAAAGATTCATGATTCTTATCTAGACTTGAATGAAATAGGAGGATTATGGCACGAGTCTCGACCCAAATTCATCCTGGAAATGACGGTCCTCATATTTTAGCTGTTATTTTGAATTTTTAGTTAAAAAGTCATTTGATTATTAAAAATAATTTTATTTCATACATTTTTATTCATTTCTTCTGGTATCAATTATTGAAATGAAATAAAATTATCATTCTACTCTCATTTATTAGTTCATTTTAATTTGATTTTATTTCTACATTATTCCATTTCAACCTATCAATCATGCCCTTTGACATATACCCATCATAAAGAGAGACATTAGCCTTAAAAACCACCAAGTTTCTCTGAAAAGAAAAATAATTACAGTACAATTACTATAGATTAATGATAATTTAATCCATGATTAGAGGTCCCCTCGTGTGCATCCTAGTTGTCCCATGTGATTGGCTTCAAAATCAGTGCAACATTTGACTAATTTTAATTCCCTAATTGCAACCCATAATTTATCATCAACCATGTGGATGTGATCCGTGACAACCATACTCTTCATATTGACAACCATATTTGTCCAGCATATCTTTAGTAGTTTTTTTTCCCTTTTAAAACGCCACTTTTGGTGATATTTTATTAGATGAGGAGGTCATTTGTGAGACGGTATCACGAATCTTTATCTGTGAGACTGGTCAATCCTACCTATTTTCACAATAAAAAGTAATATTTTTTCATGGATGACTCAAATAAGATATATGTCTCACAAAATACGACTCGTTATACCGTTTCACACAAGTTTTTGCCTTATTTTTCATATACCAACAATTTGATTAAATGCTTTTATAATCATTGATTATATTTGATTGTTTGTATATATTTTTTCGCACATTCAAATATTAAATAATGTATTGTAGTATCTTCAAAAATCTTGACAGTATGACATCAACCTATACAATATTTTTTGTTATGAAAAGAATAGCATTGAGTTATTCTATGATGTCAAATTTAATTAATTAAGTTTGTCTAATAATAAAAAAAACTTTTAACAATTAGTTATTCGATTTAATTAAGGGGCGGATATGCCCATTAACATGTGTGAATACAATAAATTAGCTGTTGTTGGTTGGCTGACTCACCATGATTTACTTCCTCTCATATTTCTGTCGGGCCGGGAGTGAGGGGCGCCTAAGGTGAGCGATTTCACCTTTTGGAGAAATGTGTGAATACAATAAAATAAAATAGAAGGCCATTAATATGGATCGGGTGATAGAGTATGATGAGCCATATCAAGATATCGTGAGTTCAAATTTTCGATCTCTCATTGTTACGTAGAATTTGTCTAATGTAGTTTACCTGATTATCGTAGGGATGACATTGGGACGGAACGAGGGCAGGGTTGTCTTCTCCATCCTCGCCCCAATCCTCGTTTTTGTAATCGAGGATTCTTTATTTAATCTCTGCAGAGATTAAGTCTTCATCGGGCTCGTATACCCGGTTCACAAATATTAAATCTTCATGCTAGCTTCAAATAATTTAGAAATTGTAACGAGATAGGTCAAATTTGTCATAATCATCTTCAAATTCATGTAAATTAAATCATGATCTCCATTAACGTTTTAAACATCGGTTGAATTAACAAAAAAATTCTTTAAATTCAATTATAATAAACCAATGACTTCGGGTTTTCTCCGCGAGCTCCAAACCTATCGGAATAATTGTCATGTTTAAATCAACGTAATTCACATGATACTACGTTGATTACATAAAAAATAACGCCGTTGATTCTCAAAGCTAAAATAAATAAATAAAAATAAATAAATAAATAAATAAGATAGAGGCGTCAATTGAATTAAATGGGCGACGATGGAGGGCAAGAGGGCAACAGCGACGGGAGTAGGGACGAGTGTGGCAGTGGGAATCACGTGGGATGAAGGGGTCGGCAAGTAATTATCCAGAAATCTGGGGGCAAAATAATCAAATCCCAGAGATGTTCACGTGCGGTGGGACTATATATGTCGTGTGGTCATGTGTCAAAATATTTCAATTATTATTATAATAATAATGTTATTATTAATATTATTATTGGGAAGTAAAGAGCGAAAAACATTAAAAGTAAATAGGGCCCACATTGTGTCGTGTTTGTCCCCTCCACACCCACACATCCAGTTTTCCCCAATCATTTGTTACACCACCACCTTCTCTTTTATTAATCATCTTTTTAGACTTCGTGTTTTTTTACCATTTTTTTTTGTCTCGAAAAATATATTTCATTTCAATTAAATAAAACAAAAACTTGTGTGAGACGATCTCTTATTTATGACACAGATATTTTATTTGGGTCATCCATAAAAAATTATTATTGTTTATGCTAAAAATATTATTTTTTATTGTGAATATGAGTAGGGTTGACTCGTCTCACAGATTAAGATTCGTGAGACGGTCTCATATGAGTCTCACCCATTAAATAAAACATACAAACAATGTCCTACAATCTCTTGTTTTTTTATCTAGAAAAATCACAAAACATCCATCAATAGAGATATTGGCCTCAATATCCCAATGATTTTAATATGATAAAAACTATCAGAAATTCGATTTTACCTTAAAAACAAAAAATAAAAAAAAAAAAGAGAGAAATCTCATGATGAAAATTGGAAGGAAAAAAAAGCAAGTGGGTGGTCGGAGAAATAATGAGATTGATAATATCAAGGGTGTAATGATTATTCAAAAAGAGATTCAAACAAGTACACAAGAATGCAATGATTACAATTGTGGACCAAAACTAAGATGGAGACGGGTCAGTTTCAATCTTTCCACTTATTTTCTATTTGTCGGTATTCTGCACATTCTCATTCAATGCTTTGTTTTCCAAGCACTCGATTACAATTTAGGGCCATGTTTGCTTTTTACTAATACTGTTTTTTTTTTAATAGGCAAGAATATATCTTTCATTCATTGTCGTTTGTTTTTTTTTTTGGTTTGAATTTGAACTACTCTTACAGGCTGTGTCAGTTTTTATCTTGTAACAAAGTTTTGCGCCTGAAATATCTTTTCAGACTTAAAATTCAATTATAACAATTTCTTTCTCCACTCTGGAAAAATTCATCATGTTATTATCCGTCCTTGGTCTCGTAAAATATTTCATATCATGATTTGTAAGTAGATAATGATCAAATATGATATCAACTTTTTAAACGTTAAAGGAACGTTTGGTACGCGTGATTAGACGGGATTATTTTTTTTATCCTGCCTAGTCAGCTGTTTGGTACACGTGATTATTTAACCAAGTCAATCTCTTCTATGAATGATTAGATTATATTAGGTAGATTAAAATAATATCTCCTCACCTCCTAGAATTATTTATCCAACTCTTAATACCTCATATTTTTCCAATTTTACCTTTCTCTTATATTCAAACTCACCACCACTTCCCGCCATCGACCGCCGCCGGCCGACCGCCGATTATCCTACATTTAAAAATCTTACCAATCATAATATTATTTTACATCATATATTACAATCCTACCATAATCATTTTCTTTATCATTTACATACTAATCATTAGTTTATTCTATCCTTCCAACCAAACGTAGCCTAAATGGTCAAATAATATCATTCCAATTGAAATGAACATGGGATAGTCATTCTCGTCTAAAATAGATAGAATGACTATTTATTTTAAGGTAAAAATTTGTGTGAGACGGTTTCATAAGTCGTATTTTGTGAGATATGTCTTTTATTTGGGTCATCAATGAGAAATATTATTTTTTATGCTAAGAGTGTTATTTTTTATTGCAAATATCGGTATAGTTGACTTTTCTCACAGATAAATATTCGTGAGACCGTCTCATAAGAGACCTAATCTTATTTTAATATAATGATAGTTGTTCCAATTGGAATGAACATTTCCATTAAAATATACATATTAAGGTCATCTCCAACCCAAAATTATATTTTAAAACAACTTTATTTTAAAATAGTGTAGTTTCTGCATCAAATACAATATTCATATTTAACTCATCTACTTCAAATCTTACTCTAAAAAAAATATTTTCAGAATATTATTTTTATTATTTATTTAAATTTTTTCTTATTATTTATTTTTTAGATTTAGTAATATAAATTTAATTATATTTTATATTTTATATAATTAATATTATATTATTATTAATTTCGATAATATTATCAAAATGATTAATTTAGTTATTTTAAATATATTATTAAATATAAATAATTAAAACTGGTGAACCAAAATTAATACATGACATGTAATTAAATAACATATTACAAATACAACTTCGAATATTTGAACGATCATATTCATCCAATAAATTATCAATTAAAATATTTCGTAATTCATAGCGAGCGTCTCTGTCTTTTTTTTTATATCGAGCGAAAAATTCGCAAAATCTGATATTCGCATTGACAGTCAAAGCTAAATATAATTTTTTTAAAATAATTATTGCTAACTAAAAATGTATAGTATTATATTCTAGATTATGCAATATTATATTATATGAAAAAATTAAGCACCTTTAAAAAAATCATGTATGTATTTATTTTCAATAAAATATTTTAAAAAAAAAATTCAAGGAACATTTAGGGGTGATCAAATTTTTTTATTAACCGCCCGAACCGCCCGAACCGAATTGCACCGCACCATTTTTCATAATATTTTATAAAAACCGCGATTAAAAATATTAATCATAAACCGCACCGCATACGCGGTTCGGTTATTTTTTTGCCAAGAACCGCACCAAACCGCACCGCCTAAAGCGCTTGTCATAATATTTGACCTATAATTATAATAATTTGTAAACAACATATTCAAATAAAGAAGTCATCATTCATTCTATCATAACTATCTTTAAAATTATTTTTCTTACAAATAAAACTTATCTTTTTCTTAATTATTCTTCATATTAGTCTTTTATTAAAGTATTTATTTTTTTTGCTACAATATTTTGTTTGTAGTTTGAAAGTAAAAAATGATAAAATAGTGTAAATGTCATTTTTGTTGTGAATGTGTTGTATTGTTAAATTATTAACTTAGTTTTGAATCTTGATTATTGTTTAATCTATTTTGATCTTTATATGCTTTGAACTATATTTTATATTTGAAAAAAATATATTGTTGTTGTTTTCAAATAAATTAGAGTATATGTTTTAATATTTTTCATTAAAAAAACCATAAAACCGACCGCAACCGCTTGAAACCGCTCAAAACCGCAAGGCTGAATTTTTACGTAAAACCGCAATTAATTTTTCAAAATACTAACTGACCGCATATGGTTTGAATTTTTTTAAAAAAACCGCAAAACCGCACCGTGATCATCCCTAGGAACATTATAAAATAATTAATCATAAAAAATTTAAAACAAAGAAAATTAAATATGAAATATAAAAAATGTAAAAATAATATTTTTCAACAATAAATATCATTAATATTATTTTTTATACAAAGTATAATAATAAAAAATATCAAAAACTATAATTTAATTTTAATCAATTAAAACAAACATTTTATCATTTATTTACATAATTCAATTATTAATCAGGTAAAATGCGTGGTGTGGGAGAAGGGAGAAAGAATCCAATGATTGTAACATTGTGGGCGTCGGATAGGAGAGGGACAAGGCAACGCACGAGCGCTCCCCTGTGGTCCCACGTGCCGCCACGTGGGCGAGCATTACATGGTCATGTACACGTGAACCCCACGCTCCCATCCCACGTGATCATCCTCCCTTCTTCCCAGACCTTTCCAACTTAATTATTTATTAATTATTTCAAAAATTTAACATCACTTTCTTCTTCTATTTTTTTAACAGATATTTTAATTTCTATTAACAAAACTAAAAGTTGTAAATAAATATTGTGCAACAAAAAGAAAAAGGAAGGAATCTCTTTTAAGAAAAGACTTATTGTTATTTTAAAAGCGTGTACGGTCATATTAGATAAATCTTAATTACATTATTTTTTGATTTGTTTTATATTTTTAAATCTATTTTTTAAATTAATTTTCAGGTACAAAACATCAATATCGACATGGATTACAACAATTTTCCAAAATCTGTTTACTCTCCTTTTAATTTTTTGTATGTCATAGCTTCGCTATTGACAACTTGATATGAAACAATTACGTAAACAAAAACTAAATTTATTATATATGTTCAAGAGACATGAATGTTTTTTTTTTACTTTCCATTCTCTTCACATCGACCAAATACATGGAATGTGTGGCTCAACGTGTTTGTTTATACATCATGTATCAGGTTCGGTTTGTTTAAGGTATATATGAACTCGAGCACGGTCGAGTTTTATAATGAGTTCGAGCTCGACTCATTTTAAAATTATTGAACTTGCGAAAATCTTGCGTTCGACTCGTTAATAGGTCTATTATCTTGTAACGAGTATGACTCAAGCTCGATCCATCGCGACTCGTTACGTGGACTCGTTTTTGAGCTTATTAAACAATATAATTTTCGAGCTCGTCGAACATTTATAGTTGAAAGGGCGATATTTATAGTTGAAAGGGCGATGAAGATATAAAAATTTAAGGAGACATACTTATAATTTTATAGTATTTCAATCACTTTCTTTACACTCAAAATTTGATGAATAATGATACAAGTTATTGTCATATCCTCAAGGCTCAACAAACTACTCCAGTCGACGTAAACTAACTGAACATCTTTAAACTCGATCTCGACTATATAAAATTGTTGAGCTTGAAATCGAGCTCGATTCGATAAATTTAACAAAGAATCTTGATCGAACTTTTTTTCGAATCGAGTTTCAAGTAGCTCGCGAATAGTTTGATTCATTTATACTTAGTTTATGTCCAAAAAAATATTTTAGTAGATATAAATTTTCAGAAATATTTTTTTTAAAAAAAGGTAATTTTGATCGCGTTAAAACGCCACACTAGGATCCATGAACAGTATATACTATAAATATATTTATGTTTCATCCCTGGCATTAAAAGTATTATTATGAGATAATTAAAATTTTATCTAAACTTAGGGCCATTAATTGCTAGTTTAATGTAAATTACCGAAAGAAGACAAGACAACCTTGGAGATATAAAGGCAAACCCACATGCATCACTCGCTTACTCCGGAAAGTGGATCCCACTCCTGAAAGTTTGCATTTATCACTCTTTTAAAAAGCTTCGCGCGTGGAATAACTGCGCGGTACTCACGAGATAAATCATAAGCTCCGTCTCTCTTCCAGTCAACGGTCAATGGTATAAAAAGCCCCTTTTTAATGAAGTTACAGTTGTGAGAGAGTACGGTTTGACTTAACCATGGTTAAGAAAACCAATTCAAAGGATCGAGACCATGGTTAATAGTTAGTCAAGTCACAAACATACATGATGGCTGAAGCCAAATCCCATAATCATGATTGAGCCAATTGCCACCTCTGACACATGTCATCATTGAACATCTGCCCACTGTATCTATACTTCCTTCCATCCCCTGTATTTCTCTGTATCTATAGGTCCTTACCTAAGCTATTTCTCTCTCTTTTTTTCAGTGCTGTAATATATATATCGGTTGTATATATCATTCTTGACCCTAAGAAAAGCTGTGACTCCTTTGCCAAAGAAAAAGACCACCCCTTTTCTCCTCATTCTGTCCCCCTCTTGGTTCTGTTATTTTCACATCAACTCTCTGTAAAAGATACAGGGATTGAGATTTAAAGAAAGTTTTGTTGTTTTCTTTTTCTTTATATCATAAGAAGGGGGAGAAAGATAGGATTGTGGAAAGGATGGCTAACAAAGATGATGGCTTGGGTTTGAGTTTGAGCTTGAGGTTCCCGGAGAACCAACATCAGAATTTGAATTTGAGTCCGCCGGCGGCATCAGTAGTTTCAGTCCCTTTTCCGTTGAATCTGTTTAGATCTCCGTTACCGTTTCCACAACAGCCGCAACAGCAGCACAAACCTTCGAACACGGATGCATTTCAGATATCTGCTGGTAAATTTCTTGTTTCTATTAGTCTCCACGTAAGGTTGATGATTCCTTTTCTTTTATCATTTCTCGAAGCGTTAAAGGTGAAAACTTTTCTCTCAAAGATATATTATCCTCTAGGAGAACAGTGCACCTCTCCTCGTTGGAGAAAAACATTTGCATGTATAGTTTGTGATATTTTACCCTCGAGATCGATCTTCAAAGCTTGTATCTGTACATTCTCAGATCGTAGTGGGGAGACAAGACCATACTTCCGAGGGATAGATGTGAATCGAGCAATAACTGTGATAGATTGCGACGAAGAAGCTATGGTTTCTTCCCCAAACAGCACAGTTTCAAGTGTGAGTGGGAAGAGGAGTGAGAGAGAAGAGAACGAAGCGGAGAGGGCTTCCAGCTCATTTGAGATGGAGGACGACGGTGGAGAGGCGGCGAGGAAGAAGCTCCGCCTGTCGAAGGAGCAGGCGGCGGTTCTGGAAGAGACTTTTAAGGAGTATAATACTCTGAATCCGGTGAGCAGTGGCAGTTTGGTAAATGTCCTTGTGGGTCGAGGGTGTTTTTGTAATTCTTCTTTACTGAGATTTTGTATTTTGTTTCTCTGTAGAAGCAAAAGATGGCTTTGGCTAAACGGCTGAATCTGAGGCCCAGACAGGTGGAGGTTTGGTTCCAGAACAGAAGAGCAAGGTTAGTTACAATTTTTCCTTTTGGTGGGTATTTTGGTCATCGTGTTA
Organism: Primulina eburnea; assembly: GCF_022965805.1. NCBI lineage: Eukaryota > Viridiplantae > Streptophyta > Magnoliopsida > Lamiales > Gesneriaceae > Primulina > Primulina eburnea. Next base: position 62,206,776 of record NC_133101.1, on the reverse strand, counting down.
AATGTCGATTCATGTCTCTTAGTTTGTGCTGTTGCACTTGTACTGGATTCAAACATAGATCTGACGCCGCTGAGTTTAATTTTCTTGCTAAAGTTAACTATGATTTAAATAATGTAAGAAACCAAGGTTGAAAATTGTCGATTTTGTGATTCTCTTTAACTTTTATTTGATGGGTGACTCCCGATCTTGTCATCCATATCATATGCAAAGTAAACCTATCAGATTTGGTTACAATGATGCAGGACTAAGCTGAAGCAAACTGAGGTCGATTGCGAGTACTTGCGACGATGCTGCGATAATCTTACTGATGAGAACAGACGATTGCAGAAGGAGGTGAACGAGCTCCGAGCATTGAAGCTATCCCCACAATTCTACATGAACATGAGCCCTCCCACCACCCTCACCATGTGCCCTCAATGCGAACGCGTGGCTGTCTCATCAACATCTTCATCAGCCGCTGCGTCCACTGCAAACGCTGGCATCAATCGCCAACCCACGAACCGCCAGCTCCAGTTGCCTATGGCCTCGTGGGCGGCGATCATCCCACCTCAGTCAGTCCCCAGACCGTAGGGTGAGGGGACAAGATGGTGATGTCGTCGACGCATAAAGTGGCAGTTGTGTGTTAAAATGTAGGTAGTATGTGTAGGAGATGGATGAAAATCTCGAGAGACTTTGATCTTGGATTAGTGTTTTATGTTCACTTTGTTCTATGAGATGTTAATTGTATTTTCTCATTGAGGGATGAATATGCTGAGTTTTGGACTGTTGATTTATTCGAATCCATCTGTTTATTTAATTGTTTGGGTTCATTTTAATCAATACAAGGATGTAAAATTTCATTTCTCGAAAAACCAAGTCGAAGTCCATAAGATTTTTCAACTTTGGATTCTTGGCTTGGCTGGCTCATTTGCAACCAACATGACCCTATATAGGAAAGGGTGCCTAATAATCAATTGTCAAGGGAGTCCACCAACATTAATTGGGCTTCTTATTTTTGAACGATCACATACGTGAATTTAAGCTGAGTGAGTCATGATGGACTAGCCCTGTTCTCGAGTTTCACTGTGCGACAACTTAACTAATCGGGCTCACTAGAGGAGCCCCATCTCGACTGGCTGAAGGCGTATTGAGTTGTTCGAGGAAGAGTCTTTATCTGCATGATGCATCGTTCATGGATGGAGCAACGTGGGGGATGTATACAAGATTTAGATCCAATCTTATTCTAGCCATTAACCAAAAATTTCTACTGGATGACCACTACAATGTCTAATTTAAATTAATATAGTTCTATCATGGTCGCATATATAATGGTTAAATTTCAAGCATAACCTGAGCGCGACGATCACAATCAGCATCAACAGTTGAATTCTGGGCATGTGAACTAACCTCTCCGGCTCAAAATCCTCCCTTTAACTGATATAATATCCTAAAATCGTAGTGTGTTCTCGGATATTGTACTTTACAATCTAAAGATAGCTATATGCAACTACGGGTTGGCTTGTAATATTGATTTCACTTGTTAAGACTCGCTCGCGTTTAAATCTTGTGTCGACTTTGCAAGTTCAATGTTGTTTCATTTAATATTTCCTCGGTCAGTTTGTTTTGTTGGGAGCTGTTCCATTTCCCGTGAATGTTATGCGGTTGATGTTCTTGGTGGAGGTTGCTTTTCATGCTAAAAGAACTACTGCATGCATGCTCGGTCGGACTAGAGTCGGAGCACAAATGTGTCCAATGTAGAGTTTAAATGTACGTGTAATACGTTTCAAAGTCTCCGTACATTGTAGACAAGTAGGCATTTTATGAATTAATGTATGGTCACTCCCTACAACCAAAGACAGGAGAAATTTTTTGAAATAAAAATCGTAAAGAGTCTCTTGTTTGTTGAATAATTTATCTGATCAATCATATCAATAGCAAATTTTTTACATATGAAAAATCTAACTAATAATAAATAAAGATTCATAACTGAGAGTGCAAGAAAAATTCGACATTTCCAAACCAATTATAAATGAATAGGTGTCATAAGGATCTATATTCGTGATACGTGTCGACTCGATCCATATTTTGAATTAAAAGTAATATTATTAATACTTTCAACATAAAAGATATATTTTCATATATCAGATCAGATAAGTAAGTTTTTTGTACGTGTGAAAGATGGAGTTTTGTGATTATAAAGTGATGTATCACTTCTCCTAGTACAAGGCTGCGCATTTTGCATTGATGTCGTATAAAACAACATTAAAAAATGAATGATATAATTTTTAAATTTGTATTGAAGCTCTATGTTATTCAAAATTATTTATTTTCTCTGAATAATGTGGAAATATCGAAGACTCACAGAATGTAGCATTTCAAGCATTCAAGGCACTTAATTTTGGTCTTTGTTTCGTCGCCGTCTTTGATATTTTGGCACAATTCTCTCCTACCCTTTCTCCTTTTGTCTTTTGTCTGCGCATATGTGTAATCGAATGAATGAATGAATGAATGTAAAGGAGCGAGGCGTTTTCACGGATAAAGATTTGAGTCGATTTGATTTTGTTGTGCATCAGGTATCGTCACTGAAACATATACAAGGTTTCACAAATGCAATTTCCCTCAATGGGCTATAGATTTATCGTAGATTGGAGAGTTAAAGGTTTTGCTCGAGGCCCACAAAGCTTAGAAAACTCAGGTACGAATGAAAGTGTAATTGATTTCGCCTTAATATGATTCACTTATGATTGGGTATTCATCCTATTTCGAGCAAGGATTTTTTGCGTGCTGTTTGAGGCTTGATTCTGTTTTATCGTGCTTCATGTTATTGTGGGTTTATGATTTAGGGATTGTTAACGTTCCTGGGTCCATTCGTGGTTCATCTGAGGAAGCTTTGCTCGTTTCTGGATGTGGATTTTGAGATTAAATTGTTTTTGACTTATGCCACTTGATTTTCATCAACGATTATGAAAAAATGGAGTCTTTAATATGTAATGGATGCTTGTCTTTTGCGCTTATGAACTGTGACCAATATTGGTAGGTTTTAATGGTTTCAGGTGGGATCGTTGTGGTATAGTGGTTTCTGGTTTGGCAGCTGGGAGATATTAAGGGAAGTGGTAGTTCATCACATACCGTTCGCCAGGTTATTATTTTTTTTTGCTTAGGATCGAGTGTATAGAGTTTATCATATAGTGCATCATCTCAGGCTATTTTGAATTACCTAGTTGTTGATAGCTTCTTTACTTGCCGTGGGAGAGCGTGCTTGTGCTGAAGCGGTTCAAGCATGAGTAGGAGGGTGCGGAGGAGAGTTGTTAAGAAGGGCAAAGAGAAAGTTGATTGCCCTGAGATCGATGAGAATTTGAGTTTGAATGAGAAAGGAATGGTTGATTGGACCAAACTACCCGATGATACAGTGCTTCAGCTTTTCTCATGTCTGAACTATCGTGACCGGGCAAGTCTGTCGTCAACCTGCCGCACATGGAGGACTCTGGGTAAATCACCTTGTCTGTGGCACGTATTGGATCTGCGGCCCCACAAGTTCGATTCTGCGGCTGCTGTATCTCTGGCTTCTCGGTGTGAGAATCTGCAGAAGCTTCGTTTTCGTGGTCCTGAATGCGCTGATGCTATCATAAACCTTCACGCTAATAATTTGCGTGAGATCAGCGCTGACTGTTGTAGAAAAATGACCGATGCCACTCTCTCTGTACTTGCAGCGCGGCACGAAGCGCTAGAGTGCCTTCAGTTGGGGCCAGATTTCTGTGAAAAGATTACCAGTGATGCTGTAAAAGCCATAGCAATTTGCTGTCCACGGCTGCAGAAACTTCGACTTTCAGGTGTACATGAAGTGGATGCAGACGCTGTCAATGCTTTGGCAAAACATTGCCCGAATTTGACAGATATTGGATTCATTGACTGCCGAAAGGTAGATGAAACATACCTGGGAAATTTTGCATCAGTTCGTTTCCTTTCAGTTGCGGGAACAACTAATATAAATTGGAATTTGGTGTTGCAAAAATGGAGTAAGCCACCAAACCTGACAGGCTTAGATGCCTCCAGAACAGATATTACTCTTACAACCGTTTCAAGATTTTTTTCGTCCTTGCCTAGTTTGAAGGTTTTCTGTGCCTTGAATTGTCCGGCACTTGAAGAAGAGGTGGATACCACCTTTCTCTCCATTAAACATAATAAAGGTAAAGTGCTTCTAGCTGCCTTCACAGACATTCTTAAAGGAGTAGCAACCCTATTTTTCAATACACCAAAGAACAAGAGGAATATTTTCTTAGATTGGAGAAGCTCGAATATCAAGGATAGGAAGTTGGATGGAATCTTGAATTGGTTGGAATGGATAATTTCAAGTTCACTTCTACGAGTTTCTGAGAGCAATCCTCGTGGTTTGGATAAATTCTGGCTCAACCAAGGAACAACTTTGTTGCTTAGTTGCATGCAGAGTGCCCAGGAGGAAGTTCAAGAAAGGGCAGCCATGGCTCTTGCAACTTTTGTTGTAATTGATGATGAAAGTGCAAGTATAGACACTGGAAGGGCTGAGGCAGTTTTGCGAGACGGTGGCATTCGCCTTCTCCTAAATCTTGCCTGCTCGTGGAGGGAGGGGCTTCAGGCAGAAGCTGCTAAGGTGAGATCTCTTTCATCGATGCCTGATTGAGAATGTTGTCCCATAGCTTAGCTCGTGCAATTAATCTGTCCCTGTCATCATCTATTGATCTTATTGCAAATTACTCCTGCCTTTTCAGATGGTAGAGGAAGCAATAATTAGTTGTTGACCAAATGCTGAAATTGATCTTCTGTGTAGGCCATTGCTAACTTATCGGTGAATACCAATGTTGCGAAAGCTGTGGCTGATGAAGGAGGCATCCGGATTCTTGCAAATCTTGCTCGGTCTGTAAACAGATTGGTTGCTGAAGAGGCTGCGGGAGGACTGTGGAATCTCTCCGTTGGTGAAGAGCATAAGGTTATATCTCTGCTGTATGTTTTACTTTAGTTTCATGGCATTTCATGCTTTATTCCTTTGATTATTCCAGGGTACCATTGCTGAAGCTGGTGCTATAAAAGCTTTAGTTGACCTCATCTTCAAATGGTCGAGGTGTACTGGTGGTGAAGGAGTATTGGTATGTTTTAAAAGGGAAATTGTTCTTATTTACACTTTGTTCATGCATAGAGGTGTGTTATAATTGAATGGACCCAGAGTTGCATTATCGTGCTCCAGTGGGTTATTTTTCTCCAATTGATTTTAGGAACGTGCGGCTGGTGCATTGGCGAATTTGGCTGCAGATGATAAATGTAGCATGGAGGTAGCTGCGGTGGGTGGTGTACATTGCTTGGTATCCCTTGTTCGGAATTGCAAGGTTGAAGGAGTGCAAGAGCAGGTGGTGTTTTGTTCCAACTGAATGGAATATTGAACCATGAATATTCCATATATTTATTTAACGCTCTGGATAGGTTAAATTTATAATTAGGAGTTTGGCCATCCTTGATGGTTGATGCATTACAGAAATTTGTCCCAAAATAATTTGTTTGTAGACTCTTCTTACATACTTTGTTTTCATGTTTCGGAAGTCAATATTTACAACTTGTTTGTAAAGTCATTTTGAGTTGTTTTCTGGGCGGGGATTTGTGCTCTTCATTTGTTGTTCTGTTGCTAAGGCCTAAAGCTTCCCACCCGGGGAATAGGTTAGAAAGAACTCAACTGGCATACCGTTCTTCTATCTAAATCTAAGTGAGCGCATTCAGGCATATTCCCTACTGGGATATGGGTTGAAACCAGATACCAGGGCACACCTAGAAATTTAGCTGGAGGGAGTGATGGGAATGAGGGGGGATTTAATATGTTTTTATGGTTGAAATTTAATTTTTATAATTTTTTAATAAAAGTTTTATTTTGTTTCACACCCTTGCTGGGTTTTTTGAATTAGCAGATTCTACTCCATGGCTGTCTTTTACCTTCAATTAGTTATTTGCGTGGAAAAATCTCCTGGCATATGAGAAAAGTTGTATCCAGTTTCTAAGTGACACACCTTGGTGTCATTGTGCAGGCTGCTCGGGCTTTGGCAAATTTGGCTGCTCATGGAGATAGCAATAGTAATAATGCTTCTGTGGGACAAGAGGCAGGAGCTCTTGAAGCTCTAGTGCAACTTACTCGCTCTCTCCATGATGGTGTTAGGTAGTGTATATTTACTGAAATTTCAATGGCTATGTCAAGTTTTTAGCATTTTTGCATGAGGTTGGGTATTTCTAGGTTTTCCTTGTCATGTAAATGTATTAATTTCCTTTGATGAAAATAGCTCCAATATTGGCTGATTTTTAGGCAAGAAGCTGCTGGTGCATTATGGAATTTATCATTTGATGACAGAAATCGGGAAGCAATTGCGGCAGCTGGCGGAGTTGAGGCATTGGTATGGCATTTTTATGTATTACATCATTTAGATATTCTTGATTGCTTCCAAGCAACTAATAGTTTAGAGGAAACCGTGGGTTAATTTTGCAAAATCCAACTGTTTGAAACCGTACATTTGTCAAAAAGAAAAAGCATGAAGGTAAAGGATATAGATTCACTGGGTCACTTATGTACGTTCTAGGACAGCCTATTTTATTGGAACAATATCAAAAGCATGTCTTAGTTACTTTCACTTTTAGGCATCATGGACTGCTCCTAACTGATATATGGTATGGACCTTTCCAAAAGTTAGCGCATTCTCAATTTCACTCTACCTGAAATTTTTATAGTTGATTTTTGTCGTGTTATATATTTCTTCGAGTTATTGAACTTACTTCAAATGAGCTACCACTTCCCAGAAGGTCAAGAATTTGAGCCTGTGTGTGATAATAATCAGCGAACCAGATATATCTGTGGTGGAGGGAATTTGGTTTGCTGGAATTCTGGTGGGGTTATGATGACAGGCTTGTGTCTAGAAAAGCGATGAATCATATACTTCATTGTTGCTGGAGATTTTTATATCGATGTCTTTGGTGTTTGCCTTCCTCTGTCATTTATATAAGATAATGGGATTGACGTACTTTGGTGCACTACTTATAAAACAAACTTATTGTTTTTGCACTACATTATGGCTTACATGACTTCGTTTGCATCAACCACAAGTTCAGACATCAATAATAAATAATTTTTTAAATAGCTTTTCTTGCTTCTTCTAGGTATGTGCTTTCCTAGCTTGTTAAAGGTATTTCATTATGTTAGAAGCATCAAGAATCTGTGCTTAAGCTTAAGCTTGGACCTATGAAATCAGGAAAAATCAGTAGTAGGAGAAGCAAGCACTATTAGTATGCATTATGCACGAGCTGTGCACATTCCTACCCAGCCAGGCGCTCGCCTTTTATAACCCTGTGCAGGTCGGGAATGTGCTGTCACAGTTATGAGCAAGTTTTCAGTGCACATCGTTGAGTCTCTCATAGATAAGTCTCACCATTATCACATTCATGCTTGTATTTTGTGGTCTCTCCCGTGGAGGCTAATAGCATGAATCTTCCAAAATTGTCATTGTTGTATGTAACATCTTTTTCACTAATATCACAAGGAAATATATCCTGTAGAAGTTTACTCTTAAATTAAATATTACATGTCAGTCTGTTACCTCCCAACTTTGTACACAAGCTTAGAAAACATCACCAGCTTTATGTTGCATTACCTTGTTTTTATATAGTTGGTTTTGTAGATGTGTAATGTGCTCGAGTCTTGACTACCCATTGGAAATTATTTTGAGGATGTTTGATGTACTAGTGGATGTACTCATCCACTCTATGAATATGGATAAGTATGTGTTGACTTTGACATTGTTGTTAATCAACTGCATAAAGTAGTCCTAAAATTTTGGTTTAGTCGCTCAATGGTTGAGGAATGTTCGCTCGAGTGATATTTCTGTCTGATATTATGTCTTATCTTTGCCAAAAGTTTTTGTATTCTTGTTGAAATGGTGTGCAAGAGTGTATATGTTCTTTTGCCTATGTTATGATGATAATTAGATAATAGTATTTGTAAATTGGGCCAGTAACTCTTGATCCAGTTTGTGGATCTCTAATAGGCGGGGAAATTAAGTTGCAGTCTAGTTTACTTCATTTTATAACTTATAATATCGGATTGTGTTGATTTTGTCTGCATTCTGTGTGAACTATCTCAAAATTGCTCTTAACATAGTAGCAAAATTGTTATTTCTCTTAAAGCCATCTACGACAATTGTACTGTATTCATCGGAGTTGTACATGATTTGTCTGGTATTACCTTTTCCCTCTGTTCTGCTCTACTCTTACACCACCAATGGTTCTTATCAATTGACTTAGTGTTTATAATAACTTAGCGGAAGAATTCCAGCTCATGCTGGCTGTTGAATTTTTTTGTGATCCATAGGTTGTTCTAGCACGTTCCTGTTCAAATGCCTCTCATGGCCTTCAGGAGAGGGCTGCCGGTGCTCTTTGGGGATTGTCTGTTTCAGAAGCAAATAGGTATAAGCATTACAGTTGGTTGTATGATATTTCTGCTTCTGATGATGGTCTTTGGCAGATATAATGTGAAAATCTCTACATAGTTTTTTTGTATACCCAGTTTGCACCAATCCAGTTCAGTAGAAATGCTTTATAATGTGTCAGTTTTGCGACATATCTATCCTATTTGGTGGATATATAGTTTTTGACCAATTATTATCTATTCATTTATTTTTTGACAATATGTTTCTTGTAATAGCATTGCCATTGGTCGAGAAGGTGGTGTGGCACCTCTAATTGCACTGGCACAATCAGATGCTGCGGTGAGTTTTCGTATTAACACCATAACTGTCATTTGGGTTTTCTTTCGGTTGTCATTTTTGCCATCCAAGCATGTTAGGTTAATGTGGTTTTTCACTTCTTTTTCTCCACTATAAAATCCCTTTACTTGCAATTCTGATTTTCATTAGTTGACATAGCTAACTTCTGTAAGTGTCATCGATTGCTTTCATGTTAAAAGTGGATATAATCCAGAAAACCATATAGCTGGCCACTAACTATTCTTTATCGAAATTGTTGTAATGTTCGTGATTGTAAGAAAGATCGTGGTAGGATCAGACATTACTAACATTTGATTTTTCTGGAGTGGCGGAGGGTGTAAGTTATGGTTATTGTAATATCTTCTGAGGGGAGAAACCTGAATGACATGCTGGATTCAGGAGTGGTAGAAGTTGGTGGCATGCTGTGAGGTCCGGGGCTGAAGAGGGCGGGGGGTGATCACCGGTGCCATGAGGTGACACGAGCAATGAGCGGCTCCTGGCAGGCTTCTAGGTGGAAGGAAAATGAATGAACCGTTCTCACACCGGAAGGAGAGGGATTCCGAGACTGTTCAATGTAATGGACTGTACAATTGAAGATGACTTAGAAGATTTGATTGGTATTACTCATATCACGAAGGTGCATCTTCTTTTCGGTAGCTCATCACATAAGAACTCCAAAGTTAAGCGTGCTTGACTTGGGGCAGTTTTGGGATGGGTGACCTCCTGGGAAGTTTCTCAGGGTGCGTGTGAGTGAGGACATAAGCACGCTGGAAAGACACGTCTTGGTACAGTGAGGACAGTCGTCGAATCTGGGACGTTACACATGCTATGACTGCAGTCCGAGCAAGAACATTATATGGCCCGTAAAACAGCAGTCGTGTTTCGAGTATTGTTGGTTGCAGGTCGAGTTCTGTCCACAAGATTGAAGCCTGACTAGTACTGATTACTGACTCGATATTGTGCATCATCTTTTCTTATCGCAGGTCGCTTCATATTATTTTTAGTATTGGCCATATTTTGCTTGAGATTGTGGAGAATACTATCTTGTTGAAAGAAAGATTCCACGAAAACACATACTTCACAAGCAATGCATTTATCAAATTCAAAGTGGATTCGGCCTCGGAAACATTTTGATGTGTTAAATTTTTGTAGGGGTATTGAATAGTTACAGGTAAATGATTCGCGTAAGATATGGTAATCATGAAACCTTGACCGATGTACCTGGTAGCTCGTAGTGTTTGTTGACTAGAATTTAAGACCTCAATTAACATAGGAGATATATTGAATATTTATTAATAAAATGATACTTGTTTCTTTCTCTCGTTTCAGATAAGTTGTGAATAGAGAATTCTTTTGCACTGAAAGAAGTTGGGACAAAGTTGTTAATAGTAAATTACCTTGCGAATTAGGTAAAAGAAATTTCCCAAGATTTAAAAGTTGGTCTATTCTCAGTTTTGGTAAAGTCCATTTTGTTGCAATAGAAATGAACAAAAACAAAAAAGTTTTATCTAGTTCTGTAGATGGCTGAATTACAAGAGGTTGTGATCTGTTGAGAATGTGGAAAGGAGAATAACCTCTTGATGAGTGAACAATGAGTTTTATGAAAACTCTACCCAAGACAAAAATGAAAGTTAAGAACAAGGTTATCCATCGCATAGCCGCAAAGACATTGTTCAAGCCTACGGTTAGTGACCTCTGGTTGTTCGTCCATTCGGGACCACCCCAGCGCCAAAGATACACAATTTTTTTCATGGTGGTTCATGGCCTTGTACACACATTCTTTTTCTTTCGGGGCCTCGGTACGGCACGGCACCTTTGCCGTGGCATTTCTCACTAGTTGTTTGGCATCGAGGTACTCCAACTTGGACTTTTTCCTCATGATATATCTTACTTTACTTTTCCATTTTCATCTATACATAACCAAAAACAAAGATAAAAAACTATAAATGTTGATTAAAACATCAAAACAGCCCAATATCGACAAATTAAACCGACGAAATATACATATAAAATGAACTTATCAAGCATCTCCACCAGAAGGAGCATTAGCTGAGGCAAATGAATTACTGGCGATTGTGGATTTTAGTTTTTGAGTTAAGATCGGTGTGTTTTTTTAATGGCGAACATCTCGTGGAGGATTTCTCTAACTGCTTCACCAATGGCATCAAGTTACTTGTCCTGTCCTGCAATTTGAGAGACATTCACAATTCGGGTTGATGCATGAATCCCATCTGTCATGCAAATGCTGGTGTAGTGTCAACAAGAGCACCCGAAAATGATGGGTTGTGATGAGTGGTAATTTAAGAATACCCACGCTCCCGACATGGTGGAAAGAAGGAGATAAACTTGTACTCAAAATTTTCTCGAATTAGTTACAAGACTTCCAATACTTTCGAGATACGTTGAGGTCAAAATCCAAGTAAGCAAGTCACAAAATATTGTTACGTGACTATATTTGTTACTGTAGGACACCACTATTTTTGAGCATGTGTGCAAGGTATTCCATAAACTTCCTCCTTTTCTACCTTAGCTTCCAGCTAGTGCATAATGTAATCTTTCTAAGTATTGTTGATCATCTGGGATCAGTATGTGTGCTTCTTATATCACACTTAGTACTACTTCTCCTTATATGATTAGTATTTTGTTTCTCACTAAAATGTGAAACAATCTTTGCACATGCATTATATTTTCAGGATGTACATGAGACTGCGGCAGGAGCTCTTTGGAACCTTGCTTTCAATCCTTGTAATGCTTTCTCAATTGTCGTGGAAGGGGGGGTTCCTGTGCTGGTTCATCTTTGTTCTTCTTCTACATCGAAAATGGCACGCTTTATGTCTGCATTGGCATTGTCTTACATGTTTGACGGAAGGTATTCAACAATTCTCTGACGTGGCTTCTATTATTTTAGTAGCATTTTGTTGTTCGTAGTCATTGTATGTATACTTTTAGTTTTTACCTTCCATTGACACAATGCAATATTTTTTTTTATAAGAAACGCTATTTTATTAATAATAATATAAGAAAGAGTACATGAGTGAACTAGTAGTCCACTGTCATCATGAAAAACACAATATCGATGCTATCATAATGATACACATAATCCTAATCTCTCAATAAATCTAATATCGAGACGTTCTTAAAGTCTTCATGAGTGGCGATCCACATTGCAATCTTGATCTTAATTTTCCCCCAGCATGTTTCTGTATTTTCTTCATTGTCATAAAAAATTCTTCGATTTCTTTCCAACCATACCGTCCAGCTCATGCAATGTACCACAACTTGCCAAAAAAATCTTCTCTTGGTACCAGTTAGTTGTCCTAAATCCATAGAGAATAGTTCCTTTGTCGACTTCAGCATAACCCAAATCAATCGAAGCTCTTGCAAAGCTTTAGCCCATAATGAGATCGTGAATGGACAGTGGATGATTATATGATCTTGAGTCTCAGTCAGATCTTTCTTCGAGTCGTTTTTCCCACTTACTCGTTTTTCCGTTTTTCCTCTTTTCAATGTTATTTGGAAAGTTCCCATTCCAAAAAAGATTAAGCTATTTTCTTGGATAGCAACTCAAGGTAAGCTACCGACCTCTGAGACGATTCAAAAAAGATAGCCTGCAATTGCTTTGTGTCACACTCATTATCGACCTATCTTTTCAGTTGAGAAAATTGCAAGTGCAATAAGTTATGATAGAATCGGATTTGAGTCTGAGTTGGTCTCACAAAGACTAGTATTTAATTACTTAACTTCACCTAGACTAAATCAAATAAGTGAGATCAAGGTAAAATATTAAATCTAATAAACTAAAACTAAGGAAATTTGCCAATTAAATCTATCAGTGGGCAATGATTGAAGAAGAATTCATATTCAAATAAAAGAAACCAAGACACGCGATATTGCTGAACTCTACTATGTTCACACATGTTAAAATTCAGTTAATTGTCAAATTTTACACAATCAAGGTGAAATATACTAATTTCTTTATTAATTAATCACTCGAATTAATCTGCCCATTTAAACGTAACATTCCAATTATTCATAATTGAATTTAAGTAAGACTTAAATGTTTTTCCTAATATTGCACATGGAAATTAAATTATATTCTTAGTCGATTGTACTATGTGTTAATTGACGTCTTTTAGCTATATCAACAAATATGTAAATAATTGACAAGGTTATTTACAAGCAGTAATAAACCAACTTTAATCAATAATTGAGAGCAAAAATTAAATTTCATTGCAAACAAATCAAATATCAAAACATATTATCGTCTTGACCCTGTCAGATATTAGTATAAAGAAATTTATTTCATAATGTTTGAATTCATATAAATAAATTCTAGAAAGAAAATAAGAAAATCTCATCGTGATTGACATGATTTCTCTTTAAAGTTGTCTTCCTTTTGTCTCAAACCCCATCCGTAAAAAAAGGAATTGTCAAAAGTCTCTAAAAATAGTCCAAGACCTGGTATTTATAATTTTATGTTTTTTTCCCGTAAAAGAGTCATGCTTGGACTTGAATTCTTCCCAAAATCTAAAAAATATCAAGTTTTATGGAAATTCCATCTTTTCCTGATTTTCTGAGATTTTCCAGGATTTTTTTGTCGGGATTACCGTTCATATCTACCTTGTATCAGTCATAATTTGCTTCACAATGCATATGCTCAATTTACACCGATACATACCTGGGTACGGAGGCAGCCCAAAATTGATCCTCAGAAATTCCTTCCTTTCTCTTTAGGTCCTTTTTTGGTTTTTTGGGGCCTTTTGCTATGTGACGTTGAATTGTTTGACCTCCTTTCCATAATTGAACTTTTTTGATACTTTGGTCAAACCTAGGAACGATATAAAATAAGACGAAATAAGTGCAAAATACAGAATAAAAACGCTAGATAAGCACGAATATGTTGAAACAATCCCTAAATTCTCTATAGCATTCTTGTTTATTAATTATCTTTCCAAGTTTTACAATGGCTGATGTCAACTCCGTAGCTTAGTGATCATGTACCATATTTGCACTCATTCTCATTGCATTATCTCTTCTTTTGTAAAGAGCTGTTTCTGGAAGGCAGTAAACAATGAATCTGGAATCGAATAGTATTAATCTGGAATCATAATCCATGGACATGATGTCATCCGTTTATCTCAAGAATACTGTACACTCGAAAAATCTGAAGGTTCTGGGAGCACCTTTGAACAAACTACTTGAACCGAGTCTTTCCCCTTCAACTTTAAATAATTTACTTTATCAAGCGAGATTTGTGCGACATCTGACTTGGTATTTGACAAAGATTTTCAGTTCTAATGCGCTTGACTCGGTTTAATAAATCCGGAGAATTTCTTGTGCCTCCCTTGATACATTATACTCAGACCTCTAATCAGATTATGTTTTTTGCATCTACTGCCCTGACTCCCTGAGGTTTTAAAATGTTTAACATGCTGGGGTGTAAAAGTGACTAAAATGTGTATGTCTACTTCCCCTTATTATTTGTTTGAAGAACTACTTGTGTTATTTGGACACACCTAAAGGGGAGCAAATGAAATTTCTATGGCAAAAACAGTGTATATAATTCCAGATGAGCAAAAACAGTGTTATTTGGACACACTTTGACATGTAAAAATAATGTTCCAGATGAGTACATCCTCCTTTTAAAATTAGTTTTGAATCTAAATTGGCTCGTGTATCACTAGGGAGTTTGTGCTTCAGAGAACTGTATGCTACACGTAATAATGGACTTGTTTTAGTTGGAGTTGTTATATATTTTACCATAAATTGTTTGACTATGCAATATTTTCCTGTTGCCCGACTTCCATATAATGCACTGGCAAGCCATTGAATTCAAACAAGAAGCTTTCTTTCATTTGTTGGTACTTTCTTCAAAAATAAAAAAAACTCTAATAAGTTATGAACTGCTGAAATGTGAAAGTTTTTTCTTTTTTTAAAGGATAGGGGTTCTATGAATATTTTTTATGCTTCACTTTTCCCGTCTCCATTGCTTTTGGAAAGTGGCAGGTGTTGGCCACAGCGTTGTGAAATTTTCAATTTATGTGCAGAATTGATGAAATTGCCCACATAGGAACATCAACTAGTCCTTCCAAGAGTATGACCTTAGATGGTGCCAGAAGATTGGCTTTGAAGCACATTGAAGCATTTTTCTTGACATTTACTGACCCCCATGCTTTTTCTAGTGCTGCTGTCTCATCAGCTCCTGCAGCATTGAATCAAGTAACAGAATGTGCTCGTATTCAAGAAGCAGGCCATCTTAGATGCAGGTCCTCTCTCTCTCTCTCTCTCTCTCTCTCTCTCTCTCTCTCTCCACTAAAATCTCTCTCTCTCCACTAAAATCTCTCTCTCTCTCTCTCTCTACCCTAAAATTGTATTTTCGCTTGCAGTTTTTACTGGCGTTAATTTTTGTTTTATTTAGCTGCCGGCCCTATAGATTACTTAGATGCTCACTTTAATGTGTTTTGTAGAGATACTCTCCCCTTAATTCAGTATGAATGATATTCCTTTATCACTACGTAAACTGGATTTTACCGGTTCTTTACGTGTCTAAATCAAAATCCCAGGGGAGACAGACTACTTATTTTACATTCTTTCAGTTCTACCGACAAATTTTTCTAAATCATTTTCAGTTATCTAGCCACATGCATGATCAAGTTATGTGAATAAAAAGCTTTGACCACTCTCTCCGGATCTCGGATTTCTCAATTTCTCGTGCTTGTGTTTTGACAATCTTTTATTGCACAAAAGGATTTGTGTGCATGTTCTAAATTAGACTTGAAAGATGATTGTGGGATCTGCCAAATTTGCATTGATGTGAGCTTGGAAACTTACTTTGCATATTATCTAAAGATTGTTAGATGATTAATACACTGTCTGGGAAGAAACAATGGATTTTTGTAGGTTTGATGTATCTCCGCACATTATTGGATTTTTCTTTTCTACGGAGTGTTATCCAGTATGGTTAATGTGAGCCCTTGGATCAGGAACCCGTAATCTAATGGTGTTGAGACGTGGGGATTGGGGAGAATTACTCCCGGAGGAAGATATAGATCAACTCCACATTATTTTGATATTTGCTTACTGATTACCAGCTTTTCATGACTTTTTCAAAGCACTTTTCTGTTTGTTAAATTTTGTCAAGTTGCCACTGTCCATATTATCATGATGTAGGTGGGAACTGTTCTGATAACATATTTTATCCTAGTGCATTATTGAAACCCGTTAGTTGTACTATTTACACCAAAAGAGTACCTGCAGAATAGTTTTTTTGACATACTAGTTTTATTATATCATTCCTCGTGAGCCCTCAATCTATGTTCTTTGTATGGTGTCTGAATTTTTTTCTGGTTGTGGTTGGTGCCTAACTATAATTGTCTTGAACCTTTTGCTACTTCTGTACTCATTGTCCTGATATTTCTATTTTTATTCAGTGGAGCTGAGATTGGAAGATTTGTCGGTATGCTACGAAATCCTTCTTCTATTCTGAAGGCATGTGCTGCATTTGCTCTTCTTCAGGTACATCAAACAAGGATTCACACACGACAAATTTCATACATTCTCGCCCCTCATTATTCTGGACCTATATATACATTAGATTATTACTGCCCGCATTGTGTTGACATCTCATGTTCAACCTTTCAAGTTTACGATCCCTGGGGGCCGGCACTCCCTGCACCACGTGATCCTTCTCCAAAACGCTGGAGCTCCTCGAGTACTTCGTGCAGCAGCAGCAGCAACAGGTGCCACACTCGAAGCCAAAATTTTTGCTCGTATCGTGCTTAGAAATCTGGAGCAACATCACATGGAATCTTCTGTCGGAAGAGCATCTGTGTAGATAACAGTTTTTCATTTAGAGTCTGCATTCCATTCTCAAAAAAAAGGTCCAGCTTAATTTTCTTGATGACGAGTTACCTATATTATATTTGACCGTGGTTCCATATCCTATGATTTGCAATTGAGACTTGTGAGTTGAAATAAATTTTCCTTTTTGGGTTTTAATTTATGCGCTCAAGGTGTTGGTGGGTGTAAAATCAAAATATTAATTTTATTCGCATTAATTTAGTATGGACCTGAGTATGACATCAATTGCACTCGTGACAAATGTGGGTTAAAGTTATCTAAGTGAAACGTGGATTCTTATGATAAAAAAATTGAACTATTATAGTATTCTTCTTCTTATTATTAATAATATTATTATTGTTATTATTAATATTAATATTATTTTTTAATAAACATTCATCTCTTTTATTTTATTTCAAATTCGTATTTTTGGGAGGAAAACATTCGAAGTCATTAATTCAACACTTTAATGAAGTTGTTCGTTGTTGGTATTTATTTTATTTATGCATCTTAAATAGTACTAATCAATGCATGCGAATAAATTTACCAAGTAAAAAATTTATAAAAATGTTTCATCAGTTTTCTATTAAATTATTGTAAAAAAATTATCTTCTGACCCAAATTTATTAAAGCTCGATTTTTATTTAGAATGAAGGATCAATTTATCGTGAATATATTATTATTATTTTTTGATACGAATATATATTATTTTTGTCTTGTCGTCGAATATAAAAATAAATAAACAAACTATTATTTAAATTCAAATTAGTAATTGATATAATTTTCAACGAATGTCCATAGCATTGAATTATGTTATATTTCACTTCTTATTTTAAAAATTGTGATAGATAAATCAATATTACCTGAAATCATTCGTTTGCATGACAACCAATGCTCTAATGCAAAAAACCGACAATTAATTTGAGAAATCAAATGTTGTTGGGGAAAAAATACGGGAACTAGAACGACAATTCTAAAATCAATAAAAGGAAAAACAAACAAATTTAGAAGTAAAAGAATTGAAGGAAGGAAAAAGGAAAATGTTGGCAACTCGGATATTAGAATACTGCTGTTTATCACTTTACACTACCAAAACCAAAAGCCTTTATTTGCTATAAAAACGCAAAGATTTTGTCACAATTAACAAACTATTCTTCCCTACCAACCGTTCTCTCTCCCCTACAGAGTCTTGGGAGGAACACATTCGTGTGTGTTGAAAACCCAGAAATCGATCCAGGTGTTTCTTTTGATTATTAATGTCTTGATTTTTGTGTTCTAACTTTAGATGGAAACCCAATTTGCCTTGGTTTTTTTGTTGCTATGATCACCTTTTGGTTGTCTCATTCATGGGTGACTTGCTCGTTTTATGGTCAATTTCCATTTCTTGTTTCGGGTATTCAAAGGTGATTCGATCATAAATCAAGATTGAGTTTTTCTTGGGGAAGGGTTTCATTTTCCCTTCCTTCCCTGCATTTTTGTGAAGATTTGTATTCATTATTGGGGTGCTGACAGCCCTGATTGACTTCGCTTGAATTCTTTCTTGTTGTTTATCTTTTTCTTTTTTCATTTATCTCTTTTTTCTATTTATTTTTTTATTTGGAGAAGTCACGAATTTATATAATTCCTACACTTTTATAGCTATTATCTGTCAGCGTGTGCTGTGCCTGTGCCTTGTGCAGTTATTAGTTTGGGTTTGAGTGGTATGCTTGTGTCTTGATCTGACTTTGAATTCAAGTTTAGAAAAGAAGATGAACTTGTTACATTGAGTAGTATGAGATCAGTGATTTTTCGGTTTCAATCCGAAATAAACCAAGAAAAATGAACTATCTTGGTCAGGTTTTATGACACAAAAGTCCCAGATTGATTGCATATCAGACGAGCTATATATCTATATTTTTAATGCATTAGATGTACATATTTGGTATCTTATTTATTAGAAATAAATTGCGCTGACAAGTTAATGAGACTATCTTTCTAGTGAGTTCACGTGGTGTAGCATGATCTCGTTAGATTATCTATGCTTTTTGGTGTATGCGGAAATATGGTAAGTTGTAACACAATCTTGTTAATATACAAGGCAGTTCGTATACCGGCATTTGGAAAAGTTTCTTTTTACGAAATCGTTTGAACCTTTTTCTTGCATTGATCAATTGATCTTTTTCTCGCTTTAATTAACTGCGACTGGGCTTGTGGATTTAAGGGTTTGGAGATTAAACCTAACAAATGCAATCTGGCCTTTTTGAACCATTTGACTTGAGTTTCAGATGCGACCATCTCACTACATACACATACATTAAATCAAGGTTGAGTGGACAGTACTGTTGCTTTATTTCATTCCAGTGTTACATCCCTTGCATAGTGAACTCTGAATCCCGTTGCTTAATTTTATTAACTTTTATCGTACGGATTTTATATTTCTACCACTTCTTATGCTGATTAAGATTTTTTAAAGCAACCGCGCTAGTAAAATGCTATTTCCCCACCTTTTCAGGTGTTATTTTTTCTTGTTTGACACGTTCACGAAATGAGATATTTTTGATTGTATAGCACAATAAAATCATGGTGTAGCAATTGGAGAGGAATTAGAAACAAAACATGGAGGCTTCAACCTACAAGCCAAGTGGAATTTTCGCTAAAGAACTTGAAGACGAACTTATGAAATTTACAGCTAGTTACGAGGACTGTAAAGTCAACACACGCTCGGCTGAGCAGAGCGAAGAAGTCCAAGGTAATGATGATGTGGATGTTAACATTACGGACTGCACGAAATCTGGTGGCCGTGAGCTTGTTGCTGCAGAATACCATGACACAACAGAGAGCTCAAGTTCCTTTGGTAACAGTGACACCGACGATATTGACCCGTTGGATGATTCTGAAATTATGTCGGATTTTCACGGTGACGCTGCATCATCTCTGGGTTTTGATGGATTTGGTGAACCATTTAGAACGAGGTTTGTTTTATGTTCTTTATTTTTCTTTATGACATTTCTTGTCAAAACTAGGCATTTACTCCTTGTAAAGAAAAGAAATCATAAGAAACTGGAAAGTGGACTGGCTATTTTGGGTTGGCAGTTGAAGAAATTGCTTGAACTACGGTTTTCAGTGCTGAAATTGCTCTGATCTGATCCTAGATTTGTTTGGTTTAAAGTGATTAGATGTATACGAGTGAGCGTTATGCTTTACCTCATCTGAGATTAGTCATTATAAAAAAATCCATGTCTTGGGATTGAAGCACCATAATGAGCATTAATAAATTTGAACTTTCTGCAGTATGTTATCTTTTGTCTTACGCAATAAAAAACATTGAGTTATATAAGATGTGGCCAACTGTAGACCGTAGTTTCATAATTTGGGGGTGAATTTGGAGCTTGCTGCGTGTGTCCACACTAGAAGTGAATGAGATATCAGGATATCAGTGCTTTGAGCAGGCCAACTTGGTTTTCATTCTTTCTACTTTGATTTCTTTTTCTGGCCTCTTATGAATCAAACATACTCAAAAATTGTAATTTCATCTTCATCTTTAGTGCTTGTCAGTATGTTTCCATGATTATCATCGCATGCGGCATATATTTGTTGCAATATTTAGGAAGAAAAAGGTGACTGGTCATTGGAGATCATTTATCCAACCTCTGATGTGGCGCTGTAAATGGGCTGAATTGCAAATTCGTAAGTTTGAATCACAAGCCCGAAGATACGACAGAGAACTTGAGGAATACAGTCAGCGAAAGAAGGATCGATTGCAGAATCCTTCATTGGAATGTGTCGGTGTGAAATCCCTTCATTGTACATCCAGCAATGCTAGAAATGATATTTACATGAGGAAGAAAAGAAAACGAACCGAAGACACAGTGGATATAGCATCGTATATGTCTCACCATAACTTGCTTTCGTATCATGGTACATATTTTGTTCTTCATTTTTTGTCGAGTTCAGTTGATTTTTGTATTTGTCTGAAGTTAAGGATCTTCATGTGCCATTTTGCAGAGAGTAAGAAGTCTTCAGGTAAGGGTCTCCTCAAGGACGATGAATTAAGGAATCGAGGTGAGAATTGACATTTTCAGTTGGTCTTAATTATCCAACCGTGATATACGTAATATGAATAGCTAGTGTCATAATATGACGATACAAAAGCGTTGACCCCTTTTTCTTTATTCTTATTTGTCATTTTGGGCTTATTCAATTGGTTCCATTGGTTTCTAAGCTTTTGTTGTGCCCTTGTTGCCTGCCCCACCTATTCTTTCTGTTACATTTTTAAGAGCTGGTCTCTAGTCCCTACTTTGGGCTATCATCATATTATCCCCTCATAACTTGTTATTGGATATTAAGTTAGTTGTGCTTATACCAATCGGTAAAATATTTTCAGTTTGCTCTATTTTGCATGTGCCATGTGCTTTTGATTGGAGATGGGGTGGTGCATTGGATATCAATTTAGTTGAGTTTATTACATTCACTAGAACATTGTAGTTCGCTTCTTTTTGTTAGTGCAATGCGCATTGATTTGGAGACTGGTGATTTTGCATTTTTCTTAAATTTGTTTTATCATGTGATTGAATTTGACAGGAGAGAGAAATGAGACATAAGATTGATTTGACATGAGATAGATGTGATCATACTTTTAGAATGATCATAATACTGTAATAATTTTGACAGAAACTCGTTGTGCTTATACCTGATTTTTAATATTTTGTAGCAGTGGCAACTCAAAAAGTCAACGTTAATAATGAGTTGTGGGCCCGTGATGAACAGATCTTCCTTGAGCCCGGAGATGGTGATAATCCTTTGGAAGTCATACTTGGAAAGATTGAATTTCTACGATCACGAGTTGTTAAAATGAAGAGTAGAGTTGAGAAGGTGATGAGTGAAAATGCCGGAAAGTTACCTTTCATGGATGACTCAAGCAAGCTTATTCCATTTAGTGCTCTGATAGCCTCTCCTCAACATACTTCTCCAAACAATGGGGACAAAATGCCTGTAGGAACTTATATTGATTCTCAGCTTAAGGTGGAGCATAACACGAGTGATGCACTTGTACCTGAAAATAGAGACACAATTAATGAAGTGATTCCTGGAGTAAATGGAAGGACTAATCATGTTAGTTTTACCAGCACATACAAAAAAGTGAGTTACATTTTATGTTTCCTCGCCTCAAGGTTGTTTTAACTAATCTTTAAAAACAATTTTCAGCAATATACTTCACTGAGATTATTCCTTTTGAATCCTTTGCTTTTGCATGTGTGTAGCCGTTGGAATCGCAAGTGAGAACACATTTTGTGAATGTGTTGGTAGTTCTTTATGATATACTCCTCTTTTCTTGATCCTTCTTTATTTAATCATCTCTAAAATGCTCTCAGGGAGAAGAAGACATTCTCATTGACAATAAGAGGGTGAAGGAAGAGATGAATAGCTTTGAGGAAGTAAAGATTGAGCCAACCCGAAGTCCTTCGGTGCTAAAGGAGGAGCTAGCTAGCACCAGCCCTCAAGTTCGAACAGCAGTCAATCCTCCCACAAACAATCAAACACCACCTATAATGCGTTCTATATCAAAGCTTACGGCCCCTAAAACCCAGAGAAAGAGTCGTAAAAGAAGAGGTGCTGGTCAGAGGCGTTGAAGATCCACAGGTTAACCTCTCCTAGGTTGGTACATGGTTTTCGCTTGTCTAAGCGGTATTGGAATGGAGGAAACTAATGTTACAGCAGAAATTGTCGATATTTGTTGCCTTTTTTCAGTTTGTAAATTCTTAAGTTCTATTCTTTGTTCTGAGTGACTGGGAAATTGAAAAGATTGCGTATAGTCTGCAGGAAGTGTGAATTATATTGATTTGCTTGACTTATATATAAATTCACATTTCATAAAATTGTGTTCAATCCTATAGTGATATCTACAAATCCTCTCATTTCAATTCCTGTGTCAAATGCAAACCCTCTGAACGCTAGATGCTAGTTCCTCCACTGATGTTGTAGCATGTTTTTGAGACCTCTAAATATGGCTCATGTTTTTGGAAATTGAGCCGATATGATGTAGGATGTAGCATCAGGTAGATGTCAAATGCTGTTAAGTACTTTGCTGGCACCTCAGTATCTTCGTTTGTCAAATGCCATCCACTTTCACATCTTCTTAACTCGAAATGTGCAGCATCAGAGGGATGGAAATATTTTGATGTTCTGGTTTAGATCCTTCGCATCATTAAGATTTACCATCTATTCTCGCACCAAAACATGGGTGTCACTTTCACATGCTTCTGCTTTTTCTTTGACACCAATTGACTTACTCCTTTTTTTGTCTGGAGTTATCTATGCAACAACTCAGAACCATGCTATTTGAACACTTTTGGGCAAACTTCAATTCACGCTTCAGATTCAGAATTATACCCCCCATTAAGTTTCACTCACTTTCCACTCTACACTGAGATATGAATCCTTCCCCTTCATGTGCATCTGCAATTGATTCAACAATAAATGTGTCACCTCCAAGTGCGGATGCACCAGATCACCAGCGATAAACTCCAAAACCTGGCCTTTGATCTCAATTGCACTATATCCTACTTTTTTCTTAGCACCGTTGATTAACATCAAATATTTGATTTGTTCCACGTCTTTCCATCTCTTCTCAGCTGCATACAAATTCCTCAACATTATGTAGTTACCATCACAAAATGGCTCCATAATTACCACCTTTTTCATCACCCTCTCAGCTCTGATAACCTCCTTAGCGTAACCACAAGCAAATAGGAACGAACTTAATATGATCCCATTAGTCTCGTAAGGCATGTTATTTATCAATCTCTCAGCCTCATCCAAACACCCAGCCCTACCCAGTAGATCAATCATGCAACCATAATGCTCCACTTTAGGAGACAGCTTGAATTCTTCCATTTCATAGAACCATCTTCTTCCTTCCTCCACTAAACCACCATGGTTACAAGCTGACAGAACTCCAAGCATGGTGATCTCATCTGGTTTAAACCCTTTTCTTTTCATATCCAGAAACGCTTCTAATGCCTCCTTGGGACGCCCATTGAGTGCTAGTCCATTAATCAAAGCATTCCAAGTGCACACGCCTCTTCCAAGCAAGTTGTCAAAAACTCGTTTTGCTTTCTCGATTTCCCCAAATTTAGCATACATATCTACCAATGCTGCCGATACGCTTGCAGATGCATCCAGTTTCTTCCTCTTCACGAATTCATATACCCAATTCCCCATATCAAAAGCACCCAAATCTGCAATAGCTGGAAGAACACTGACAACAGTAACATCATCTGGTTCGAAAATTTTCTGGGCTAACAAGTTCTGGAACAAGATCAAAGCCTCATGGGATTGCTTATTCTGACAATACCCTCCAATCATTGCATTCCAAGAATATAAATTCCGCTCAGGCATCTCATCAAAGAACCGTCTACCTTCATCTATGTTGCCTTTGCTGCAGTACCCATCAATCATAGTAGTCCAAGAAATAATATTTTTCTCTGGCATTCTGTCAAATAGCATCTTAGCCAACACCATGTTCCCTAACTTAACATATCCATCAATCAACACATTATATGCAGCTGCATCTTTATCATTCTCAGGCATTGAATCAAAAAGGTCTTTTGCGTTGCCCATATCCCCAGCCTTCACATATCCGCTAGTTAGTGCGGTCCACGACACCGAATTCCTCTCGGTCATCTCATCAAATATTTTCCTCGCAGAACATATCTGCCCTAGCTTTCCATACATATCAATCAATGCAGTGGAAACATACAGATTAGACTTGAACCCATATTTAACCACATGAGCATGAACTTCCATTCCTTCCCACATTAAAAAGTTCAAACCACAACACTTTGCCAGCGTCGAGAAAGTATAGTTATCTGGCACAAAACCCTCGTTCTTCCTCAAACAAACATACAAGGAGATGGCTTCTAAGAATTGGCAAGAAATGAGGTGAGACTTCATCATGGTATTGCATAGGAAGGCATCAGACTTGTGCGGCATTAGATCAAACACCTGGCGGGCATGATGAATACCACAGTGTGGTACAACGGCAGAGAGGGTGATGATGAGCTTTGTAACGAGGTTGAGGTTGGCCTCAAGGGCGTTTCGGAGCATGAAGGCTTGGATTTGGTGGAGGTTGGATTTACCGAGGGTTTTCATTTGGAGGAAAGAAAGGCAAATCCTCTCTTTTGTGCTCCATATCCATGAAGTTTCGGATCCTACTCTACTCATAGTTGTATTCTTGAAATCATATCTCTTGCTTTCATGCCATCTTGAATGCTGTCTCACCCTACGATGACGAGGGAAAAGGGGGAGACAGGATGACAGTTATGTTGGTTCCCAAATGAATCAATTGATGGATGACAAAGGTGACAATAATTTGATGTAACATGTTGGACCAAAGAATTTAATAAGAACCCTATTACTACTAGCGGATCAGTGTACACCTTATGTGGTATGATCCATCAACTACCCTTGTTGAATTATCTCACTCAGATCATACATATTTTCAACAAGAGATATATCAAAAAGTTACAACCGTGTTAGCAGAAATTCAAAGTTTATCAGAAACCTAGTCTAAAATTCCTGACAAATTATCTTTTTTTGATTTTATAGGCAATAATCTGGCAAAACAAGGGTTATTCAGGGCATGTTCAATGGATAACGGAGATGAAATAACCATGTGTTTACTGATTGTTATATACACTGAAGAAAGAAAAAAAAAAGAAAAAACCATGTGCTTATATATTTATATTTTTTTATGGATAATACCTTTTTGGATTTAATTGAAAAATATTATTTCCGATTAATTGGATCGTTTCTTTGTGGATTCCTATAGGAATCTTTTGTAGATGTATTTTCGAGTATTCCTTGATCAGTTCGTCCAAGAAGAGGATTTCCTCTAATTCTATGAACTTTTCTAAAATACTTTTTTCTTGAATATCATTCAAAAATATTTCGGATTGATCAGTATTCGACCAATTAGTAACCCAAGATTCCATACTTTTAGTAAATGATGAGAGAGAAATCCAACATGACAAAAACACTATAGATGCAAGATACAAAAGAGGAATGAATGCTTTATTTTTTGCCATTTTTCGTATGTGAATTATTAATTAACCCGCTACCCAATATTCGGGGGATCCTTATAGTTTTATTTTAATTCCGGATGTTTTGTTTTCCTCTAGATTTATTACAATAAGTTAGATCAATTATAAATAGTTTATGATTGTTTACTTATGTTTTCTACCCCTAGATCAATTATAATAATTAATTAGCTCAATTATAATAATTAGTTAGATCACTTGGTAGAACATCGAAGTAGGATACTTGTTTTGTTCAAGGACAAAAATTTGTGTGAGACGGTTTCACGAGTCGTATTTTG
Organism: Primulina eburnea; assembly: GCF_022965805.1. NCBI lineage: Eukaryota > Viridiplantae > Streptophyta > Magnoliopsida > Lamiales > Gesneriaceae > Primulina > Primulina eburnea. The sequence continues at coordinate 62,180,841 of NC_133101.1, read as the reverse complement.
TGAGAAAGATCTCTTATTTGAGTCATCCACGAAAAAATATTACTTTTATGCTAAGAATATTACTTTTTATTGTGAATATCGGTAGGATTGACCCGTCTCACAGATAAAGATTCGTGAGACCGTATCACAATAGACATACTCTTTTTTAAGTTGGAGAACATGTTTTGTTTTTAAAATTAAGATAATTTACAATTATATTGTGAATGGAGGGTAATCTTGTGATGAGTAGGTCTCTTGTGAGATGGTCTCACGAATCTTTATCTGTGAGATGTGTCAACACTACCGATATTCACAATAAAAAGTAATCATCTTAGCATAGAAAGTAATACTTTTTCATGGATGACCCAAATAAGAGATCCGTCTCACAAAATACGACCCGTGAAACCGTCTCACACAAGTTTTTGCCTATTGTGATTTAGTTTTATTGTCATACTAACCAAATTTAGTTACCTCCAATAGTTAGATTCTTTATAAAATGATATAGATGAATGTCTACTAAATTTTATTATAAAATATAATATTACATATTATATTTTAATATAGTGTAGCTATATTGGAATAAATTTGGAATAATTTATTTTCCATCAACTATTAGGTTTATATTTTTATTTCATTATTTTATATTTTTCATAAAAATAAGGGTATTATGGAGATGCATATTTTGGGGAAAAAATTATGATAATATATTTTAGAGACCAAAAACAGTTATTCTACAAGCCTAGCACTTAATAATACGGTACAAATTACAGAATAGTGTAGATAAATAAATCTAGAGAGAAACTACGGCGAAGTGCGGAATTTTGTAGGTAAGATTTTAAAAAACGTGGAGCCAATCACGCTTTATCGACCCCAAATTAAAGTTTGACATTTACTTCAAGGTTTTCAACCTGAAGATACTGGCCCGGAGGAATTTTGTAGGTAAGATATTAAAAAATATATGCTACGCTAAATGACATTAACTAAAAAAATTACCGAGCAAAGAGAGTGTTGCACTGAATCTTGCATCATCTAAGACAACGATTGAATATTCACCATATGCCCTGTTAAGGGACAAACAAAGCGCATTGACTCGGTGTATGAATCTAATAGATAAATAACCAATTCTACAGATGATGTTCCGGATAACCCGCCGCAGCTCTGTCCACGCAGCGAAAGTATGCATTACCACCAATTTTCATAAAAATGTTGAATGGGTGCCATTTACTCGCATCACAAATCTACATTGTTTCTCGTCAAATAAAAAAATATAATTACACGAGCCCGATCTAAGCTAATGCTATCAGTTTCAAACACATAGTCAACAAAAAGTCAGTGCAGAAAGGTCGTCTCGTCTTCTAGAGCAGCAGCCATCGAGATGTTTTGCTACCATGATTCTGAATAAGGAATGGCCGACTTAATTGCCTGACCAGTTCATCCCGTGGTCCAGGTTAAATCATATCTCCTCAACCTACAGGATGTCGTCTCCTGTACATTATTCTCGAGTGAGACAAGGAGACACATCAGATGTATATTGAAACTCAAGAGAAGTGCTTGATTCTTAAAATATTATAATTTTCCTTCACTGCTATCCCTGTGCCACAATATATTTATTTCAACACAACATTCAATAAATTTGATATAGGCATCGGGGCTGAAGTGGAGAAAATGTAGCGTTGATACAAGCTTCTTGTGCGAGAAAGTATTGGAGAAGGTTAAAAGAAACAGCACAAGAAGTTATGAGTGGACATTTTGTACTTGAATGCTAAATTCGGAGGTCAGGATCTCAAATGCTACCTCTTTGGTCGGCTGCGATCTTCCTCATAATCCATCACTCCAAGTTCAGAAAAGATCTCTTCATGCCCTCGGAGATCAATGCAGGCCTGCTTACATTTTGTAACTTCTGCCACAATGTAAGTAAGACATATCGACCAACATGTCTAGATCTTAAACTCACACTTGCCACACATCAACATATCAATAACTGAAAACTTCGAACAGATCCATAAATTAATCTCAGTACAACTTCTTCTTCTTAAAATTTTCAGGTTACACAGCATTCAAGTTGGCCACTATAATGTGCAAAGCTGCCTCACAATGTCTCTACTGATAGCCAGGAAGACATGGAATTAAACAAATGACTCTTTGAAACAGAAAATATCGTTTCTTTACCAAAGGAAAGTTGATCTGACCTTTGCAGATTGTGCCTTTTTCACTTCTTCCACTCTTTCATCAACTTCCTTTCTATGCTTCTTGTTTATTTTACTCATGGAATCTGCCCATTTGATTTTTTCTTGAATGGAAACAAGAAGATTGTCTGATATTGACAACCTAAGAAATTATAAACCAAGATTTGCATAAATAAATCTACGTAGAAGGAAATATATATAAAAAAAACATGAGAAAAAACGATAAGAAACATATAAAATGATAATCATGCTAGATGTATCGTGCAACATAAAATGTGTAATATAACACCCAAAGTAAGACTTTTGTTCAGTGACATCACAAGGGTTGGTTTGCACGCTAGAGTCAAATATTCGGGGACATGCATCATTATTAAAAAGAATAAAGGTTAATAACTCATTCATTCGTCAGGCTCGGAAGCTAAAACAAACTGCAGACGGTTTCTGCTAAATCAGACTTATACAAACATATCAACTACCAGATTTCATTTGCAAGATGATTTGAGTACGGTAAAACTAATCTTGGCTAGGATGGAGTGAGCGGGAAAAGTTGAAACAGGGAACGCACGTAGGAATTTGAACACAAGTCATCTCTTGCATAACTTTGCTTCCTGGAAACCCGAGAAAGGCAATAAAACATCTAAAGGTGTGCAACGATGTCAAGCGACAGAGGCAAGTTTCAAAAGAACGCACCAGTAGTTTAGGAGTTCTAATTAGTATCAACCTCCAGCCTTTGGAGGAGTTGACAAAAAAAAAAGAAGCTATATAATTATCATAAACTTTATCATTTTTCATGCTTGGATGGTTTTTATTTCAGTTTCTCCGCGCGCAGCAAGAACCTTCAGAGAGGGACATGTCAAAGATAGCAGTCTTAAATAAAATTAATCAGGAAGAAATATTACCAATTCGCTAGCGTTTCATTCATACTACTCAACTGTTCAGGTCTGAGATCCCTCCCTGCAGCAAATTGTACCTACAAGCTTGAAGAAAGCCTAAGTTAGAAGCCAATTGTTGTCAAACATGGAGAAGTTAACACGACTGACAAAAATAAATCAAGACCTCAAAGCATCTCCGCAACTGATCAAGCTTTCCTCTTATTATTCCCTGTTCATAAGAGTAAGAACAAAATTAGCTTATTTATCTTTGAAACGTCTTCAAGTGAATATCTCTTTATATCATATTGCCAAGATCCCATACTTTTTTGTGTACAGAACATAAAAGTTTCAAATGTAGAAGAACGAACAAGAACAAGGTCAAATCTGTACTAAGGAATAAAAAACACAGCAGACCAACCCGTGCAATGAAATTTTATCTTTCACTGCAAGTCCATTGTCTTGATAGATGTGACATTAATGGCGAAGTAGCTGGTCAGAGATGAAAAGCAGAAACTTACCACATACATGCAGCCGCTAATGAGGAAATCTTCCAACTCCCGAACATTAGTGACATCCAGCTCCTGCATCAATGTATCATATGGCAATACCTGGGCAAATCAATTTTCATTAAAGGAAAGTCGAACTGCCTCCAATAAATTTACACTTCAAAGTGATGTAACATGTAGTGAAAAAATGTACTTTAAAATAAGCATACAATTGTAATTACAAAACAGGGATGGCATCATAGATGCCACATAAACTTCTCATCTGTCTTATAAATTTAACCTTGAGAGAAAATAGAGGAGACAGGTACATCTGCATGGACACTTTCGCATCTAGATTCTAGATAAATCAAATATACTTGCTCATTTCAAATTCAAACAAGAAACACGTATTTTTCAACTTAAAGAGTAAAGTCTCCACCACGACAAAACAAGGGACAGATCAAGTGAGAACGTAATCTCCTGCATCGTATCACTCGAGCACACCTAAAAAGGTTTCATGGATCCTACCTTGTTTGTCTCAGCCAAAGTAAGCACAGTCAGCTGCTTCAGCTTTAGGACTTGATCAGGAACTAATTGTGGAAGACGATGTGAGTCACCTGCATGAAATAATTATCTGTAAAAGTCGTCCACGAAGAGGAGAAACTCCCTTGAAAAAAGGTGTAAATAGAGCTAGCATTGCTTTAAGTCAATACAAGTTATGACTGCCTATCTGTAAACGATATAAATATTGCTAATACAACAAGAATGATTCTTATTGCCCATAATACCCGACGATCTATTTCCAAGAATCAAATTGCAACTCCAGAAGGTAAAATTTCTTTTGCAAATGCAATACAAGCATTAATAGCTATGTAGAATGCCAGGTTTCATGAAACTTAATCACTTATTAAAGAAGAGAAGGCGATTCAGCCAAAATAAACCCAGACAGTTTCATCCTGGAAACTTTCATCAAGACAAACCAAAAAACAAAACTGAATAAAGATTAGGCAATTCTGTAGATGAAATTGGATACCAAGGACAAATTGATAATTGAAAAGACTAAATGCTTACTCTTGTATTCACTCCATGTACCATATGCACACAGCTGGAGCAATTCACGATATATACTATTACCAGTTCCTTCAAGCTGCACTTAAATTCAACCGTAGAAACATCAATCGAGAAAAACTAAGATTAATCCCCCTATGTAGCAAACTTAGAACCTGAAGACCATTCCAAGAAAATCAAGAAGCATGGTGCTACAGATACCCTCTAGACGAGATCATTAGCCCAGAAGTGTAGACTATGAGAAACAACGCACAATCTCTAATCCCAAAACTTAATACACAAAGAAAGAATTCGCTAAAAATCACAAGCCAAACTCCGGAATCCAACAGTTTGACCGATCATACGACAAATCGAAAAACATTTCATTCCAACTCGCAACAGTACATATAATCAATACATCAATCAAGAAGAAAAATACACGAATCCGCAAGGTATACCTTAATGACGGTCGGAACCGAGAGAATTTCGGAAAAAGCAAACAATGATGGATGAGAAGTGGCCTCAACGATAACATCAACAAGCTCCGAGCCCTTGAGACTAGCCGCCTGCTTCACAAAGTAATCTATGAGCTCTGCTTGCCTTTGTTCAATGTCCATTTCAACAGGTTCCGCTGATCCAACTTACTAAGTGCAAGCTATCCGGAGCATCTGCGCCTAGATTTTAGATAATTTGGAGAGGAGCTTCTCCGATTTACGGATCTTTTTTTTTCTTGGGACTTGGGATGCAAGCAATAGAATACAAATAGTTTTTGTTAGGGTATTTCGACTATGAATGGTTCTCTTTTATAAAAGGATCTTTATTTGTTGATTTCGATGGACATGAGACTATCAAAATGGATATTAAACTTTAAATTTTCAGAAAGCAAAATTTGAACCATATTGTGGAAAACAAAACATCAATTCTTTAAATTTTTTTAACTAAAAGGATCTTTATTTAGTTTTTGGTTTGGATCTATATTTTATTTCATTTTTTTCAATGCACTCAATATCTCTATTTTTTTTTGTACTGAATAAACTCTTAGACTTACTGCAGTGCAGCAGTTAGGTAAGCCAACAAACAAGTGTTATCGAAACCAGATTGAACGGACGGTTCGACTGAGAATCGGTTATAGATTCTATCTGAACATGCTTAAAACTCGTTTTAACGGTAAAAAAAGATCAAAATGAGTCAAGAACGGTCAGATCGATTATAAAACGGGTCAAGAACGGTCATTCTGTAGGTTCCATTGTAGCACCAAAGTTCTAATATTGCTCTACAGTGTCTTTTCTGCATTTCTGCAATTATCGAGTTTATTTAGCTTGAATCAGTTAAATTTCCAAATGTTTGCCAAGACTTGTACCTGAATGCTTATCGATATATTGGCGTGTGCTGACTGTGGATAATCTAGGCTAGAGAAGGCGTAAAAATCGAGCATGAGAAAAAGTTGTCAGTGCTTCAAAGTCAGGAGTGCCGAGGGGGAGTGGAAGCCAACTTGGACAAGACAAAGGCATCGACAAAGAGGCTGCGATCACTAATCGTGGTTACATCTCTGGCCGTTTCAACGACTTCCGCTGCTACTGTCACTTTACGAGACTCTGACCTTGTCCCACAACTTGTTGAATTCTGTCACGGGTATGTATTGCCACCTTGTTTATTAGAAACCAAGTGTTTTAATGATCAGTATTTACGAAAACCAACAAGATGTCAAAAGCTTTTTTGATAAGTTTATCAGTATCACTGATTACATGTCCTGGAAAAATGTGAATAAATTCCTGAAATTCCCCTGCATTTTTTGTAGTTTTGTATTAAACTGGTGGTGTTAATAATGCAGGTTCATGTACATGTGGAGATCTATGAATCAGTATCATGCAATCCAAAAGGACATAGTGCAAAAAGTTCGTGGCCTAGTTAATTGAACAACCAAAGGTGAATCAACGTCTGACCTGCACAAGCAGGCGACACGAGATCTTGAATCGGCTGTATCAACTTGGCATTCCGGTTTCTTTCGCCTGATAAAGTTTCAGCGTGATTTTGTCTGCTCTCTCCATGGCTGGTTTAGACTAACCCTCATCCCCATTCACACCGAGGAAAATAATAGGGAGCTACCAGAGGTTTTTGCTTTCTTCGATGAGTGGAAACTTGCAGGCGACCGAATCCCAGATACAGTTGCATCCGAAGCCATCAAAAGCTTCGTCAACGTCGTTCGTTCAATATCCCTGAAACAAATAGAGGAGCTCAAGATCAAGAAAAACACAGAAAATGCATCAAAGGAACTCGAGAAAAAGGCTTCCTCACTAAGAAACATAGACAGAAAATATTACCACTCTTACTCAATGGTTGGCACAGGACTTCCCTGATACAGGACCAGATAACGGACACATTTTGGATGCTAGGGACCCCCTGGCTGATAAAAAAGCAGAACTTGCAGCTTGCCAGAGGCGGGTTGAGGACGAGATGCTTAAACACTCTAAGGCAGTCGAGGTGACCCGAGCAATGACACCGAACAACATTCAAACAGGGTTGCCTGGAGTTTTTTAAAGCCATGACCAGTTTTTCTTCATTAATCACCGAATCCCTCAAGACGGTTTGCACCCGTTCGTATGCCATTAAGTAACGCGTAAGATGAAATTATGCTCCATTTTTTCCCTTTCTCCTAATGGGGTTGGTTATAAGATAGCAATAGAAAAGGCCAGGTAATTTACATGACTTGTTTTTTTTTTATAAATACGTAAATATGGAATTTTGCAGCTGTATTCACCCCATTTTGCTTTGTGGGGTCTGGGGATGATAATATTGTCTGTGTACGTGTATAGTAGGAAAGCATCAGAGATCCACCTTTGCCATCTGGCATTCCAGTATCAAGTTCTTGTTGTGCTTTGGAAATTTTACCCGATCAGTACATGCGGTAATCCCCAACTCGTAATGGTCACATTTGTTAATTAAAGGGAGTCGAAAGAAACATTTCCCTTTCACAAATCATCTTTTTAAGTTCGTGTTGTGTTTTAACAGATACAGAAAAACGAAGAGAACACGAAGTGATGCTTAGACTACTACTATCTCATTTATCAGACGAATAGCCCACGTTTGTTACGATCCACGTGTATATGAAATTTTAAATATATTTGCCACCAACCTTTTGGTCAAAGTGGATGTGGGAGAGGTCATATGGGTTTTAAACCCACCCCTTGATTAAAAAAAAAAAAACACTACTCAAATTATGCATATGTTGTAAATAAGACATATGATCATTGGATATACACTTGGAGAGAGTAATATTCCCAAGGTCAAATTAACTTAAATAGTAAAGCAATACTCGGACATGGTTGACTAGAGGAAAAATCTATGCCCATTAAGTGTGTAACCTGTAATACACCCAGTGGGGTAAAAAATAATTGTGTGTTTGCACCGACTTTAGCTGGGATAATTCTTCCCGAAAGTTTTGTTTATCATTTTTCTTGCGGTAGCGCGGAACGGGCAATTGGAACCTACGAACCCGTCAACCAGATGAAGGTACGTTTTAAGATCATGACATGTGCCGATGTCGTTGCCGTCCAGGTACGGAGAGTCTCGGCTGCTCAGTCGCAGCTCGCAGCCGACGTTTGCGTATACTAGCTGGCTGTCCTCGGCCAGTTTCTCAATCCATCCGCCCAGACCCGCTGTCGTGTTTCTTCGGAGAAGTTTGTCAGGACACTGAGTCTGTGCTTTGTCGTCAACCACAAATCCAGGGACTTTTGTGATCAGGTCGTCGGAATTGACTATGCGTAGTATTTTAGTCCCTTGTTTCTCCAGCTCACACCTGAAGCTCAAGTTTCCAACTCTTGGCCCTGCAAAGGAGATTACGGTGACAAGTGGTGAGTTTTTGAAGGTTTTTTTGATGTCGTATGCGGCAAGAGTGGCCAGCGCTGCCCCGAGTGAGTGGCCGGTGATGGTGAAGCTCAATGGCTCGTTTTTGTACTTTTCCAGAATTCTTGATATCTCGCGTCTCACAAGATTTTGTAAACTCTGTCGTCTTTTGAAGATGGAGGTGTACAAACTCAGGAATCCACTCGCCACCATTGGCTCCAAATCGGATTCGGAGTTGGAATTATAATGTGGCAATGGAGTTAAGGTTGCCCGAAAATTTTCTAGCCACTCCAGGCAGGTAATCGTCCCCCGGAATGCAATGACCACGTCTCGCCTCCCGAGTCTGGAAATCTCATTTTGATCACGACACACTGCCACAAATCCGATCCAGCTCGATTGCATGGCCACCCAAGCTGGGGCTCGTTCGATCCACCGTGGAATTTGTATCCCAGAATTGACGGTAAGATTCTCGGTGACTTGATATCCAGTCTCCTTGAATCCAGACTCATTGAGTAGGTTTCTTTTATGGTAGCGACAAGTAGCATATGATGAAGATGAAGGATTAATATCACATGCTCGGTAAGCTGCCTCCACGAACTTACCATAACGGATAATCTCAGACCTCAGATTATTGTCGAGAGGATCGAGCAATCCTTCCCAATTCTTGATTCCTTGGTAATCCATCCACCTCTTGCTAAGCTTCAGTACCGGGGTAGATGAGGAGTTTGGTTCAACATAATTCTTGAGAAGATGGGAGTACTTTTCCAATTTCGGTAGAGCTTCCATCCTCATGCATATGGTTTTCTTTGTGGGTTTTGTATCAATAAGAAACGAGTGCCTAAAGTTTTGAGATATCGTAGCATTTGTTGAGTTGCATTGCCTTACATATTCACTAGTCGAAAGCCTCATGCTGACCGCTGAGTTATTGTTAACAAAATGCCGTGATCTTGCACACGAGGGCGTGGAGATTGAGCACCTTTTACTTGATTTAACTTGGTGTGGGGTTGGCGTGTTTAGGGATTAGTGATTTTTGATCTTGCAAGAAGCATTTGATGGGCTTTTATAGTAGGAAAAATAAATCATAGGATCATGAGGTGAGTGAACATTTTCCAGTAGGAACGCGATGATTAAGTCACGTACAATTAATATATCCTACCTATTTTCAACACGGCCAAAGTACGTTTATGGTCAATGGTGAAACAATTGATTCTTATACGTGATTCGAGTGCTTATCACCTCACCCCCAAGATTGAAAAATGACTTCTCCTAGCTAGCACCATATGATATCTTTCGATAATAATAAAATATGTGGTAGTAACTATTTGATGTGAGAACCAGTGGCGGAGCCACATGTCCATGTACCCGGCTATCAATTTTTTTTTTAAAAAAAATTTATATGTAAATTTTGTATAATTTTATAATAATATGATATTAGTCCGGATGGATCAATTTAAAATAGTAAAATGTTCTAGAGTTTAAAATTCTAACTCGAGCAGAGCCATATTTCTGGCTCTACCACTGATGAGAACTTAATTGTTTCGCAAACTTAGCTTAACGATTAGAATATAAAAGTCAATTGTACGTTGTTATAAAGTCATGCATCGGCACCTCCCCAACAATCTTTTACTAAATATGTTTCAAAGTAACTGTATATTCAGGGGCAGATAAAAAATTTTAGGTTTGGGGGCCGCATGAATACTACGTAACGACAGTGTGTGGCTTTTTCAATGCTACCAATTTCAAGTGGAGTTAGCCACTTTCGCTCTTTGGTATGTGCGTTAGTTTCCTAGAAGTTTTTATTTGAGTGTGAAAATATAGAGCGAAAAAATTGAAAACTATAGGACACTTATCTTCAGTCTAATTGTAAAAAGAAAAAAGATGTCATAAATTAGACTGTCAATATATATATATAATAGGAAAAAGTTTTTTTTATAAAATACTAGAGAAATCAAATTTTAACTTAATAAAAAATTTAATTTTATTTTTTTTTTTCATTTTTTTGGCGTTGTTTTACGCTTTATTTTTAAATTATAATGTAAATTTCAAAGTTATCTTTTAACTGATTTTTTAAAATCTTTTTCAATACAAAAAAAAATGGATGATTTTTTTTTTTTGAAAATTTAGATTATAATTTGATAAGAGATGTTCAAATTTAACGTCAATATATCAAAAAATCAGTAATTATTACCCACTAAACCCAAGGGTAACACATAAATGAAAATTTAAAACAAACTTGAAAATGGTGGTTATCAAAGAGTGGAAGTTGGTGAAAAATCTTCAATCAAAATATTTTTGTGGGTTTACTTCATACCCACAAAATTGTGGTACTATGTTATACAAAATGTGATACACTTCATGTGAAAATATGGTTCTAAAAAAGTATCCAAGAACTGAACAAAAAAATTCAACGGCTGGGCCATTTCCCGTATCAAAGAAATCAAACCAAACTAGACAGGTGTCTTACCATATAAGCTACCTTCCCGTATCTTACCAACTAAGCGACATTCTGGATCATCAAGTTGACTTGACTGTTTTATTAATATATATAATGTATAAAAAAAATTTGTATATAATAATAATAATAAAAAAGTTAAAAAATTTGGGGGGCCTTAAGTCACACAAATAGATCCGCCCGTGTATATTCTTTTTATTTCAAATAATCTATAAAAAAATATTTGTATCTTGCTCGAAATGTTTTTTTGTATGTTGTATTGATTTTCTTTGTATTTCAAAGTGACATTAATTTTATTTTGTCTCCAAAAGTGGTCGATCAAACCAGAATCGTACTTAGAATATAAATATTACGATTTTAAATTATTATAAGTAATCCGAAATTTTTCCAATTATTTATTACTGTTAGTATATATGGTTACCGACATGCGTCTGAAAGTATTAAATACGAGTTCGTAATGAGTCTGAAAGTATTAAATATGAGTTCGTGTATTAAAATTAGTATCCTTTGGTCGTGTCGAAAGGGACCGATAATATATTTATTAGTAATGCCAACATGGAAACCAAAAAAGAATCTAACGGCCAATTATATCACGACACGTATCCGAATTACTTTGAATGTCTTGGCTGATTAAAACTAAATATTTAAATCATATAAATTTCTTTGCATTTTAGTCCTATCGATGCATCTCTCGACCAAAACATATCTATATTTATGTTGTCTTTATATAGGTAACTTTTTGAAAATTGAGAAGTCAAACTGACTTTTTCGTATTTGTAAAAAAAAAAACTGACTTTTGATTCGATTTGTATTGAAGTATTATGTTGTCAAAACATATGAGAACTTGAACCTTTTCTGTAAAATTCTTCATTTGGAAAGTTGGAACACCACTAACAGACATAAAGAGGGTACAAAAATGTATATCGACTCAAAGGGGATAAACACTAAAGTAACCATTGCCAACACGACCAGGTGCCTTACAAAATTGAACTAGTGTTTCTGACCTGCTACATAAGCTACAAATTTGGATAATTGGTATCCCATTCCTCTCTTTCTTGGACAGAAACTATATCTAGAAACCTGGCATAACTGAGAGGTCTGCTATTCCCTTCGGCAGGTCTGAAATTTGCCGTAGGAGTGCAAGCCTGTTCATTCTGATTCTTTCATCTTCCTGCATGCAGAATATGAATGCGATATGTGCGTTAACTGAGCACACCATCATCGTTGTACATATTTTCAAAATGGGAACATTGACAAGAGAAAATGGAGAAAATATCTGGACTGCAAGCCTTTGAAATGTTTAATATTTAGAACTTAGAGCTCTAAATGTGACAGTGAGTATCAACCTCGAGGCTGCATATTAATTACAGAACATATGGTTGCCTCGGTTTATGTATAATACCTAGCTCTGTGGATATGAAAAGATATCTTTACACCAAAAATGAGCTATGCAGCAAAAAAATGGAGATAGGTGCTTTAACATTCATATTAGAAGGGTTCATACCACCATAACAAAAACATTATTGAAGAAATCTTCCAAAGGTTGCACTAGGAGGCAAGATTCTTTAACAAAATCATCCACTTCCATGTCTGCATTACAGATGCAGGTTTAGCAACACATAAGGGAAGTAAAATAAAAGAAGAAAATTTGTCAGAATCAGTTCTATCACTAAATCGATTCGATATATGAAACTAGTAATTAGCAGAGGGATAGGGAACCTCGATGTATTTTACTCCTTAATGATGAAAAAGTGCTCCACAAAGCTCTCTCTTCCATTGATACAAAAACTGCCTCGTTCACCTGACAGGAAGCTTTCGACAGTGAGTAAAGATGTTTAAAACTGAAAAAGAAAAAAATTAGATGCCGCCTAAAACAATAATAACCAAACGCATGTATATAACATGAGCATCCATCTGTCTAAAGCACATATGAAAACTTAGGGCGTCTACAGACCATTCGGATTGCCAAATCATAAATTTGGAATGTGCATAAAACTAAAAAAATAAGCGAGAAAGCTGAAAGAATGATGGATTCTCGTCGTATCTGGCTGATAGATAAGTTCATGTGCTTTTGTACTAAATTAGTGCTTCAAAATCACCGTATGCAAGGTCCTCTAATATCAAATGAACCCATATTACCCAATTCATAGCAGTCCAACTAGAATTCAGATGAACAGCACATTAAAATTCATTCCAAGGCAGAAAAGGGAAACTACTGAAAACCATTTGGTCCCCCAACATGCTTCATGAGTCATGACAAGCCACTTGGACATATCAATATAGCTCCTCAACAAAGAATTGCGAGAGTGGCCCGTAAAATTCTAAAAGATTCTCCAATACAATTTATCAAGTTAAGTTATATGTGCCACAAGGGTGTAAACAAGCCAACATCGGACAGAGCTTTTATATTTTTTAGACTCATATTTAAGCTTTTTATTTTAACTCAAGCCTCTCGTCAGGTCAGTTCTAAAGTTGATCTGGTTCAAAGAAAAATACAAATAAAGACATCCTAAATCGTATGCTGAAGAGAAGGTTGATCAATTTTTCAACCACAAAATGTTATTATACATGAAAATAAATTTTATTTTAATATAGGTAATATACTAAGTAATTAGTAAACACAGAGAGAGCTAGACATTTTTATGAAAGGGTGGTGACATTTTTTTTTCAAACTAATTACTAAATAACTTTAAAATATAGTTATATTGTTCTAACATTTACCAACAAAATAATATTAATTAGATAAACATATATCTGTAACACAATTGATTCTAAAAAATAATCTTAATTTAGTATAATAAAAATTCAAAATAAATTATTTAAGAATAAAAAAACTAGAATGCCAAAGTTTCCAATACTTTATCAGTTAATCTATTAGCAGAATCTAAAGAATTGTTTCTTAAAATAAAAAAAAATCAATTTTTTATTACTAACAATGAGCCTATATAAGACATGCCAATCGAAACAAAAACAATAGTTAAATAATCAAACAACTACTCAGACTCATTTGATCATCCATGGTTTAAAAAAAAAGAAGAGAAAATTAAAAATATGATATTGCTAAATCAACTTTTACAATTCTGTGAGCAAACTATTTAAATTAAAATGAACTGAAAATAATACAAAACAACAACAACTCGCATCAAGAATCATCAATAATTACTAAATACATTGAAATAAAATAAATAATGAGTATAATATATATCAACAAAGCTTTATTTTGCAAAAATACCATATTGGGTTATAATCGATTGTAAGAGACGAACAAATTTAGAATTTTTAACTTTATTTACAATTTGAAATTTAAGAAGAAATTAAGAAAAGGGTATAATCATATTTTTAGTTTTATTACTTTATTTTATTTTTGATATAACATTTTTATAGTTAGAAAATTTTACAAGAAAATAGAGGGTGTGCAGGCGGCCTCAAATCTGCCTCCCATCTCCCCCACTAACAGCTTAAAAGCCCACGTTCTGTCACTGAGTATACATTTTCGATATATAAATAAATAATAATAATAACAAATAGCTATTAAGTCTACTAATGAATTTTGAACAAGCATATAATAGTTCAAGCGACTCATGAGCCAATGATTCATCTTTCATACCAAATTTCAACAAGCATTTTCTTGTATTTATCCAGAATTCCACATGATTCTCTAGGGAACAATCACATAATATTGGAAAACCACGGCCGAATCAAGGCAAACAGAGAACTGAGGAAGATGAAATGTATGAACAAAAATCATCGTGCATGGTTAAAGACTGGAGTAAATCACTCATTATAACAAGGGAAAGTGCGAATACATCATGGGATTTGGTGCGAATCACGCTTGGGAAGGCAGTTCAGAGAGGTGTTCAAATTTTTCCATTTCAGGCTAACAAAGCAGTGTGGTGGCCGCACAATGAGGAGGAAGCTGCATTCTACTTGCGATTGAAAAAATGCTTTATGGAGAAACAAGTTACTTTATTTTTTGACAGATGGAGGCCGCAAGTCAATTGTGAAGAAGAAGTGTTTGAATGCTGCAATAGTTGGGTGCGATTGTTCGGGTCACCTTGGGATCTGTGGACCATTGAACTTTTCCAAAGCATAGGAGATAAATGTGGAGGATTGTTAAGCATCAGCTATGACACATTGCACCTAAAAGATTTGTCAGCGGCAAAAATTAAAGTGGTGGGATTGGAAGGTGGTTTCATAAATAGGATTCTGAAGATTCTAACACCAAAAGGACAGATGGATATTCGAGTGATGGTGGATTCAGTCAACTTAGACGCTTATGAAACATATGAAAAAAGATCGTATGCTCAAGTGGTAGTCAATGGTGCTAGAGTGTTGGTGGGTTGGGGTTCATCGAAGAAAGGTATTGGAAATGGTAGTTATGAAAATCATGACGGTGACAAGAGGAAAATGGATTCGGAAAACTTCAAACATAAGAATCATACATTGGATGAAGGATCCTTCGAGACAAAGCATAACTCTCAAAAAGGTGGTTCGGCCATCACACCTCGTTTTAGACTACATGATGCCGAGGTTACGGGACAAATGACGGAAGGAAGATGCTGCTTTTCAGAACCATTGCTTCGAGGCAGGCAAGTTAAGATTCTTAAGAAATTGAGGCCGAAAGAAGAGGACGAATTTCTCAAAGGGACAATCAACAACATAGAGGAAAATAACAATCCAAAAGAAAGAACATTTGAGTTTGTTTATCAGAGGAAGATTGGGAGGTCAAAGAAAGAGACAGCTAAGTTCACACAGCGAGGAGATCGACTTCTTACAATCATCGAGAATGGGATTCATATGCATGAGGCAGAAGATGGGAAATGGGATCAAACAATATCAAATGATGCAATGGATGCCAAGTCAGAGGAAGAAGGTAATATCAGTGACGACAGCGGTCATCTTTCACTAAATTCAGATGAGTCATCTCCGCATTCAATGGAACTTGAAGGTTTAAGTGATTTTTTTGCATTATCTCCGAGGAAGGTTAGCACTTTAACCAATTCTCCTTCTGTTTTTCTTGATCAAAAATCTTTGTTCCTGTGTCAGTATCGGGTGAGGGGTTGGTGGGAGGGCTTCAGATGTCAGCTGGGGGGGGGGGGGGGGGCAACGCAGTTTGCTGAGAAGTCGGGTATGTCGGGGAAATTCTTCTTAGGGCAGCAATCTGGGCAGGAAGGAGAAGTGGGTAATGAGGGGTTCGAAAGGGAAGAAAATGAGTGGGCTGTTGAAAATGAATGTCTAATAAAGATGGGGGTGGAAAGAGTGGATTTCTCAAACAATCAGGTTGAAGGTATAGTTGATGGAGTGAAAGCGAAGTAGTTTTAATATGACTGTGGATGGTGATGAGGTTAATCAATGAAATATTTTCATGGAATATTAGGGGAGAGGGTTCAGCAAGACGTAGGGGGGTGATACGAGCCGTCATTGTTAAAGAAAAACCGGATTTAATCGTGTTGCAGGAAATTAAGAGGGAGGTGGTGGATAGGAGATTTATTTCAAGTTTATGGAAATCAAGGTTTGTGGAGTGGGTTACTTTACCTGCATTGGGTCGGGCAGGGGGAATTTTGATTATGTGGGATCCTAGATTCATTTCGGTTAAGGACAGCTTGATAGGGGAGTTCTTGGTTTCAATCAAAATTCAAAAGGAAGAGTCCATTGATTGGTGGTTCTTGGCTATTTATGAGCCATGTAAACCAAGCTTACGAAATAATTTCTGGGATGAAATGGTCGGGCTAAGGGTTTTATGTGATCCACCGTTACTGAATGGAAAATTCACGTGGTCGAACTTAAGGGATATGCCTATTTGTTGTAGACTGGATAGATTCATGTTCACGACAGGTTGGACTGAAGTTTATCCATTTTACAGGCAAACAATCTTGCCACGAATCACATCAGACCACTTCCCTGTCATTTTGGATATGGAAAAAATTAAGTGGGGTCCGACACCGTTCAGATTCGAGAATGTGTGGTTAAGGGACAAATTTTAAATCTTCGGCATCAGTTTGGTGGGAAAGTGCGGCGGTTCGAGGTTGGGAGGGATATAAATTCATGATGAAACTAAAATCGGTCAAGGTGGAAATCAAGAGATGGAATGAGGAGGTTTATGGGATGGTGGATATGAGAATGGGTGAGTTAAGACGAAAAATCAGCTTGTTGGATGAGCTGGAGAGTGAGGAAATGGGGTCGGAAGAGGTAGCAAATGAGAGAAAGGAAAATAAAATGATGTTGGAAGATTTAATATGTCGACAGAATCGAATCCATTATCAAAAACCAAGATTAAATGGGTCAAAGAAGGGGATCAAAATACAAAGTTTTTCCATTCACTGTTAAATCAAAGGAGGAGTAGGGCTACCATAAACAGATTCGAAAGGGAGGATGGATCGATCACAAGTGATGAAGAGGAAATTGTATCCATTATTTTGAGGTTTTTCGAGGAGTTGTATGGAAAGACGAATGCGAGAAGTTGGGGGATTGAAGGTGTGGAATGGTGCCCCATTGACGAATTTATGAGCCGAGAATTAGAGAAATTGTTTACAGAAGAGGAAATAAAGAAAGCGGTTTTCGAGTGTGATGGTGGTAAGAGTCCAGGGGCAGACGGATTTACTTTGGCTTTTTACCAAGATTGTTGGGATATAGTAAAGGGAGATATTATGAGAGTTTTTGATGAATTCCATCGGACGGGAGTCATAAATGGTGTTACCAATGAGATTTATATTTGTTTGATAAGGAAAAAAAGTGAATCTATCAAAGTTAAGGACTTCAGACCGATTAGCCTAACCACAAGCTTGTATAAGATTATAGCAAAAGTCTTAACTACAAGGATAAAAGATGTTATATCAGATACAATCTCGGAATCCCAAAATGTTTTTGTAGAAGGAAGACAGATACTCGATTGTGGTCTTAGAGCGAATGAATTGATAGAAGAGGGAAGGAGAAAAAAAAAGAAAGGGTGGGTATTTAAGGTGGATTTCGAAAAGGCTTATGACAATGTGAATTGGGAGTTCCTCGATTTTGTGCTTAAGAAAAAAGGGTTCGGAGAAAGATGGAGAAAATGGATTAAAGGATGTGTGTCGAACGTTTCATTCTCGGTTATGATTAACATGAGGCCAAAGGGAAAAATTAGGGCACATAAGGGTCTTCGATAGGGAGATCCTTTGTCTCCGCTATTGTATAATTTGGTAGTGGATGTTTGGGAAGATTGATTGACAAGGCCAAAGTAACAAATATGATAAAGGGGATTGAGGTTGGTAGAGACAAGATAGAGATTTCTCACATCCAGTTCGCGGACGACACACTATTCTTTGCGAGGAATGAGGACCACATCAGGTTTTTGATTCGACTCGTGAGATCATTTGGGTTTATGTCTGGATTGAAAATAAATTTGGAAAAAAGTGCTTTGATGGGTATCAACTGTGAAGCAAGTGAGGTTGAGTTGTTGGCACAAGAAATTGGATGTGGAAAGGAGAGTTGGCCTATTACATATTTGGGAATGCCTTTAGGGGGAAATCCATTGAAAGTATCGTTTTGCGAGCCGATTGTCACTAAGGTGTCCAAAAAACTAGCAAGTTGGAAAAAAGCGTTTTTGTCAAGAGGAGGAAGATTGACTTTGATATCATCGGTGTTGAATTCTATTCCGATATATTACTTGTCTCTCTTTAGAATGCCAAAATGTATTGCAAAGCTGATTGAGAGGATTTCGAGAAATTTTTATGGGATGGAGCGGATGGAGATGTTCATAGTCACTTGGTCGCGTGGAAGCAAGTGTGCAAACCGAAGGATAAGGGGGGGCTAGGCGTTGGAAATATCCTTTTGAGAAATAAGTCCATGATGGGAAGTGGTGGTGGAGATTTTGTGCCGAAGATGGAACTCTTTGGAAGAAAATTATTGTGAGTTTATATAGGATTCAAGAAAATGGGTGGGATGCGGGTTTGGCGAGAAATGCTACGTTCAAATGTCCTTGGAAGTTTATTTCACATATCTACCCGACTTTTCAGCCACTTGTGTCGACAGCGGTGAGGGGTGTAATAAGGTTAGATTTTGGGAAGATAGGTGGTTGGGGGATTCTTCTTTCAAAGAGCTTTTTACTGCTTTATTTCATTTGTCCACAGTTCATAATATGCCAATTTCTCACTATTATTCTTTAGATAGCGAATTGTCTACTCAATCCTGGGATTTTCATTTTAGGAGGGCAGTCAGAGATGAGGAAATCATTCAATTGACCGAGTTATTAGGGTTGATTGAGAGTATTAGGTTGGTGGAAGGGGTAGAGGATTACCGAGTGTGGCGAGGGGATTCATCTGGGGTTTTCACGGTCAAATAATTCTTTGAGTCTTTTTTTCCAACAACACACTTTCCACGTTATCCTCTTCTCGATCACATTTGGAAGGTTCCGGTCCCGATAAAAATACAGGTGTTCTCATGGATAGCTACACAGGGTAAGTTACCGACCACGGAGACGATGCAAAGAAAATGGCCCTCGATGAATATTTGTCCGAACTGGTGTGTTTTGTGTAAGAATGACTCAGAAAGTCAAGATCATATGCTCATCCATTGTCCGTTCTCGAGTCGTTTGTGGGCTAAGGCTTTGAAAGAACTTGAGTTGGTGTGGGTGATGCCGGAATCAACAAAGGACTTATTTGCTATGGATCTTGGGCAGCAGACAGGTACAAGAGGAAAAACTTTTTGGCGGGTCGTGGTACAGTGCATCTGCTGGTACGTATGGCTCGAAAGAAACAAAAGAATTTTTGAAGAGAAGGAGGAATCACGAGAACAATGCTGGGAAAGAATCAAGATAGTGATGGCAATGTGGGTTGGCGCTCATGAAGATTTCAAGAATGTCTCCATATTTGATATTTTGAGAGATTGGGCTTTTGTTTATCATTAAGTTTCAAAGTCTTGTGTAGTTCTTGATCTAGTGAATCACTAGTCCACTAATGTAATTTGACACTTTATTATCAATAACATATCGTTTCTTATAAAAAAAAAGTTACACGACAAAGTTTAGAATTCTTATAGATCACCACAATTCCACAAAACCTTAGGTCTACCCTTCCCCTATAAAGCACTCCAATGTTACAAAGTAACATCACAAAATCAGTTATCTTCAGAAAGGCCTATCCTCGTTGAAATTTCTATGCCCAACTAGGACCAATAATTTAAGTTCTCCAGACCTACTCTAACCTTCGCAAATGATAACCATAAATTATCTAAACATGCAAACTCTCGTGAACTTAGTTTTAAATATTTTGAGAGGAAAATAGAGGAGAATTAATGAAAATGCACAACCAAGGCTTTCAGAGGATAAAATTACCACCAAATCATCATGGACATCCTTTCCGCGAACAATTCTTGTTGGACGTGAATATGCTTCAATAACTTTGGGCAGCATTTCACCTTGTGATAAGGCTTCCATCTGCAAAGAGGGCCAAATATTCACACCCATTAAAAACAGTCTTAATCATGCATTTTAAGATTCAGCTGAAGCATCCCACAACGGTAATATTCAATCTTTACCTGATATATATCAACTTTCTTGATAAAAAAATTTACAAAACAAATTGATTCCAACAAAAGAACAAAGAGATTCTACACTCAAAAATGAAATATTAATGAAGAAAACAATTTTAATACTAAGCTGAAGATTTGTCTATCCAATTATTATCTTGGATGATTAAATGAAACTTACTTGATTGGGGTTGACTAAGGGTGGGTGTCTCAGGAGAGGATGGATAGCCAATGACGGGTGAAAAGCCGGTGTCATGATGGATAGCATTCATGAAGGTAAGCATGGGCGTTTGACTCAAGAGGTGGAAGGGGTTGATGCCATGCGTTCATCAGGATTGGATGGCAGTAACGATTCTCTCTCTAGGATGGAGGTTGAGAAGGTGCTTTTAGTGAATGAAGTAGGTACAGGTCGAGGTCTAACAATTTCAGGGAGTTGAAACGGTTGAATTTTGGGATTAATTATGAGAAATTATCGATTCAAAAGGGATCTGCAATGGTTAAATGAAGATTTTGTCTTGAAATATAAGGGGAGGAGGTTCGGGTAGACGTAGGGGATTAATTAAAGAAATAACGCGCAAATCGAGGCCGGACATTGTTGTTCTTCAAGAAATTAAAAGAGTGGATAGGAAGTTCATTGCAAGCAATTGGAAATCTAGGTTCGTTATGAAATGCTTTGATTTGTTGATAGGGAGTTGGAGTTGTGTGATCCACCTTTGTTGAATGCAAAGTTTACCTGGTCAAATCTTAGGGCTTCCTCTATTTGTTATAGGCTTGATAGATTCTTAGAGGTGTGGTTAGGTATTTTTCCCTTTTACAGGCAAATAGTTTTGTTTAGAATTACATTAGATCATTTTCCGTTAATTTGACACTTTGAAGGCAAAGTGGGATCCGACTCGTTTCAGTCGAGAATATGTGGCTAGATTATAAGAACTTTAAATCAACATTCCCATCGTGGTGGAATAACATAAATCTTCAGGGTTAGGAAGGGTATAAATTCACGGGGAAGCTTAAAGTAATAAAAAGTGATCTTGAAAAATGGAACGAAGAGGTCTTTCGTAATTAGAAGTGAGATATGTCGAACTTGAAAATAAGATTCAACGGTTGGATGACTAGGATAGTGAGGGCCGGGGGTCAAATGAGAAGAGATGTGTAAACTGAATCAGTTGGATAATAAAAGGCAAAAGTGAAATGGTTGAAGGAAGGGGATCAAAATACAAAAAAAAATCTATTCGCTACTGAATCAGCGCAGTAGCAGGTCAACCATCAATAAATTGGAGCGTTCGGGTATACAAGGTGTAGAATGAAGCAATATGGATAGTGAGTCTAGATCAGAATTTGAGAGACCTTTGTATTTGCTAGTCTGTTTGGTTGGAGAGGATTATAATGATTTTTAACAACGTAGAAGAGTTGTTTGAAGAGTGTCGGCAAGATTAAGATTCGAGCTTCTAGCTAGATAAAGAAGCATAAGGACTTGAAGACATTCTCGATTTCATATTTAATTAGGGATTGAAGTTTTATATGCAGTTAATGTGATCCGATCATTTGTCATTTATTGTGCAGACCTCTTGTCCGCGTTTTGTAAATATGGTAACTACAGTTTTATTAGATAATATATTATCATTTCCTGAAAATAAAAAGAATAATTTTCCATTGAGACTAATTAACATTGTGCACGAGTTAAGTTTCATAGACACGCTAAAAAGAACATATATGATGATATTATTACTTAGTATTTGATAGGGCAACTGGCAGACCAATTCTTAAGAAAACATTAAATACCTACCTTCCTTTCCACTAATAATGAGAATAATGACATCACTTACTCTGCGTGCAGACATAGCTGCCAGAGAAGGCTTATTTCCACGCTCAGCAAGAACAGAACGAACCACTTCTGGACTTATTCCTTGGTCAATCTGTCGAAGATTGGTCAAACTCATGAAATTTGTACAGTAACATAATGCAACTACAAAATATAAAAGCTTAGACCTGATTCCAAGCTTTCACAGATGCCTAATCCCAAAATTTAAAGGACAGAAAATCGCTGCTTAAACATATTCTATTCAGAAGACCTTACAAGCAAAATTCAAGATCTGATGTCCAGCAAGGAAAAATAAGTTATTGTTAAAATTATTATCGCTAGGTATGGCACATCAAATTTTTTCTTAAATGCGGAAATATTTTATTTTAATCTTTGCATTGAAATAAGACCCAACAGCATCAATTTTTGTTAGAACCAGTTGAGTGATGCGCGGTCCGTTTTCAATACCAACTCAGAAACTATTTCTTTCCGGTGAATGTCAAGGAATTAAATCCTCTGGAAATAAAATATAACAAAACCCACACCGTCACAGGAAATAATTTTCCAAGATATTGTATCTACATACCAAAAGTTGTTCAAGTCTTCTCAACACAAATTGTTGCACCTAAAACAAAAGAGAGAATAGTCAAATTTTGATTAATTGAAGGCTGAAGCAGAAAACAGAAAAAAAAAATCTCATGTCAAGTGCACTACATCGTGGCTAATATGTTTTATTTATTTAAGCAGACATATCTGACAAGGACAGTGAAATAGACCAAAGATTCTGTAAAAAAAAGCTAAAAGTTCTAATCTTAGCAAGCTACCAATTTGCAACTGTTTATTCATCAATTAATTGGTTGCAAGGTGACAGATTGCTATCTGTTAGAGGATTTTCAAAAAGTATGGAATTCGATGTCACCAATTAGGGAATAGAGACCCAATTAAAGTAAGACCAAAGGCTAATTATGAAGCCTTTGGTAAAAATGTGAAAAAAGGCTGGTTATTACAACTGCTTCATTTTCTAAAACATTCTTGACTTGGAACAGACAATACCGTACATCATCAATTGTCTGTGACTCTACTTCTATGGGCTGGAGTGCAGCAGCAAGCTCTAAAGAATTTCTTAGCTCCAAATTCCAGTTGGTTTCTACCAACAATTGCACCTACAACACACCAAGGCAGTATTATGATGACGATCATCGGTCAAAATGGGATTCCAATGATTAAAAATACACGCTTTGACATACAAGACCATAAGAGATTCTTCGCAGACCAAAGGGGTCGTTGGTTGAACTTCGTTGACAACCAGCAGCAAACAACCCAACAAGGCTGTCCAATCTGAGGGAGTGTGGCACTGAAATCTTTGAGAGAACTAAAAAAAGGAAAAGGAAAAGGAAAAGGAAAAGGAAAAAGATTCTCGCAGAAGATAGCACAGAACAGGCAATGTTATTGAGGAATGCAGGTGTGGGGGTTTGCTACTGCAGATGTTGGAGGCGATATGCTCTATGAGCAAATCATAGAGCAAAAAATTCTACATCACCATATTTTTGGAAAGTACAGAAAGTGTCTAAAACAAATAGTTGGATGTGTTAACATCAGTTCATATTTACAGCCATAAACATAGAGCTCAGATCTTGATTAAATTTTTTGGAAAATAAGTAAAAAAAAGGTTGACTCCAAATAAACAGGAATATTAGGTTAAAAGTTCGACTGATGTGCAAACGCCAAACTTTCAAGAGTAGAACCAACAATTATGTTAAGGTAACTGTTTTCTTGGAGTGATATATTGTTGGAAAATCCATCATATCCCAAGTTTTGATTGATCATATCTCAAAATGTAGGGATTAATATTCTCTCAAATGTCAATTCTATAATAGGACAGTCTCCATTTACTTTTAATATAATGATCTCTTAAATTCTCAAATTTGAGAGAAAGAGATTACGCTTCGCTTTGATAAAATGGATGACGGTATATACATGCATGAATTAAATAATAAATAAGACATATTTTGATAGAATAGTGAAAAAATTTAAGATGTACCACACCTGTCAGCAATTGCCAATACTGCCCCAGCATCTGTTTTTGGAAGTATGTCACCAGAATATCGTGGAAGTGTAATCTCAAACAACGCCTCCGCAATCTGGTTTATAAAGCTAATGAATACTTAGAAAACAATTTATAATCTGACAGCTCAAAGATAGCTCATACTTCCTTTCAGATGAAAAGACGATGATGTAAACAGAAAAAGGAAATAATAATGAAATTCAAAAAAGCTTCTTCAAAGCCTAAAACGGTGAAAAATGAATAACTTGTAGAATCTTAACCAGCCCGGATACCAATAGAATCTGGTTCTTTTCTTTTGAGTAAGTCAACTTTTTCCTTCAAGTAGCACAGAGAGAGGTACAACCTTTTTTTGTGTTTTGGACACGAGGCAAAAACATTTACAGGTGTCTGCTACAGGAGTTCCTCCCAAGCATACTCAAGCCTCATCTCCTAGAAAATATTTAACAAGCCTCATCTGCTAGAGAAACTAACAATTAAATCCACACCAACTGTTTTTTTGTTAATTGACCATCCTAAGGTGTTATTAAATGAAGCAATTAAATGTTTTCTAAAGTTTCATACTACAATATGATTTTATCCTATTAATTGCAAACTATTTGGATTATTTCCCTCCACCTAACCTAACTGAATATTGTTTCAATATAAATTAACACAATTTACTAAATTTATCATAATTTTCAGCTCAATTGACCCATCAGAACCTGATGCAGGCTCAAAACTAGAACTCTGCTTACAGCACTAGCTCCGATGCCAAAATGAAAGTCAAAATAGGTGAAAAATATAAGGACTCACAGCAAATTAATAATTGAATTTCAACTTTAATTTCATGTTAAGGTAACAGAAAGTTGTAAAAAGTTTTTAGAACTAAATGAAAAAGTGAATTGTGCTTCCAACCTGCTCTGAATAGCCATCTCTCAAAGCATAGTGGCGTCCCATTACCCCAGCAAGGGAGGTAAATTCTGTAACAACTGCGGAAGAAAGGTCTGACATGGCTAATGACGCAGCATCGCGGATAACTTGGAGCATATCTTCAGCTATTCCTAGAGATAAACCCACTTGAATAACCAGATGTTGAACACGTGTCATTTTGTCCAGCATTGTACCCAACTTTTCCTGTTTATTTACTTCATTCGGTATGAATTTGTCTGAGGCTTGGCATTATAGAATGCTACAATCCTTAGTTCATTCAGAGAATCTAAAAAAGCCTTTGTTCATATGAACATCTTTAAATGATTCTGATTGGCCATTCATAAATCAAATTTAACATTATAAACTATAAAATATATTTTAAAATAGCTGTTGCATTTGGTACAAACTTACATTTGCTTCAATAAAACCATCCAAGAACCAAGATAGATTAACATGCTAGAAACTTACATGAAAAAGGATTCCTTTCAGTTGACTTCGAAATTCTGAAAAGCTCTTGCTGGTGTCCAACCCATAGAAGAACTTCGCATCTTCGTATCGAGCTCTGAGAAAATAAACATTTATTCAGTTGACATAGATGTGAAGTTAAATCTTGAAAGAAAATGCTGAACATAAATGGATAGAATATCAACCTGAGTACAGCTTCATTTCCTGTCCGAACAACATCTTCATTTATTGCTCCATTTGTGACCTGAACCAACAGATGTAAACATACAATCACTTTAACCATGACACAATAAATAAAATTAGAAAATTTACGACTTAATAGATAATGAAAACGATTATCATGTCTCACAGCGATGAAATATGGCAATAGCTTTCCATCATGATCTGTTATAGCAAAATATTTCTGATGCTTCTGCATGACCTGCATTCATCATATAATCAGAAATCTAAGAAGAAAAGTCATTTCCAAATAAGCAACAAAATAGAGTAGAGACAATGGATAAGCTCACAAATTCATTTAATAGAAGAAAAGGGAAAAAATAAAAGTATGCACACACACATCGAAGATAGATTTAGGCGAGTTATAAACGACTAACCATTATCAGCAGATCCTTCGGAAGCTCAAGAAAGGACTCGCAGAACTTGCCAAGTATTGGATGAGGTGCTTCAACAAGATTTACAACCTAAATAATGAAGACATTTTGAGATTAATCCTAAGGGTAGAGAACAAATCAAAAGATTAAGATACATCACTTACATCATTAAGTAAACCACTTTGCAGAACAAGAGAACCACCAATACTTTTTGCCAAGGTATTAGACTTCTCCAAAATTTCCTTCTCTCGTTGCTGTCAAAAATATATAATTCAAATGCTGTATCTACTGTAAACTATCAAGTTATACGAACATATTACTTAACCAGTTAACCTGTAAAGTTGAAAATTTCATATCAAGTACCTCAAAACTGATGGCTATTCCAGCGTCCAGCATTACATCGGTATAAGAATCTGCATTTGCTACCTGTGGATATGAGACAACAAATAAGATGCATACAGACTAAAATATGGACAAACTATTTACACCTCCAGGAAGAGCGTAATACTTGCCGAAAAATTGAAATGAAGAGAACGAGAAATTACTAAAATTGACTGATTGCTGAGACAAGGTTTTATAAATATAGAGCAATTTGCTTCAAGAGATTGGGCAAGATTTACAAATAGATACACTCGTAAGTTAAAAAGAGTACATCAATATCAAGAATTTGGCTTCTAGAAAATATGTCTGCATCAAATAAATAGGTGAGCACAGAAAACACATAAAAGAACTCGTAATGAAAGTAAAGAGTTGAAAACTACAGAACAGAAAAAACCAAACAAATTTGAAATGTAAAATCTTTAAAAAATCAGCACAATAAACTTAAATGAGCTCACCAAATTTTCATCATTTTCTTCAAGATTATGACTGGGTGGGATACAGAAGTTCGAGAAAATAAAGTAAAATGTGTTTGTTGATTGGAATTACATGTAAGACGGTTAAGAGAAAAGAAGTTTGACAATAGGTAACAATATACAGATGGCTTGGGAGTTGCTTCATAACTTATATTTCAAAGGAAATAACTTTATCATCAATTCTGTCAATAAAAATATGAAGAATTTATTAAATTCTAATAGAATTAAAACATGATATTTTTATTTGGAGACAAGCTCAAGCACCAAAACTGTGAGCAATCAAGCATCAACCTGAGCTTGAATATTGAAAAAACTTCGAGTATCCAAATTTACTAAATATTTGAATCGGCTAGATTTGTTTGTATCCGTTACTACATTAATTTACTGAAGTTCTAAACTAAAAAAAAAACAGTTAATGATATATATATTTGTGGTGGTGAACACTCACACAAAGGGCAGCAATAGTAATGTGGGCTAGACATAGTTCCATGGCATACTTTTATTTTCTTGGAAAAAAAGAGAAGAAAAGAAAACTCACATCTAATAGGAACAAGGAGTCAAAGAAGATGAGAATCTACAAAATTTCCAGAGAAAACATATAAGATAAAATAGGGTTGTTTCGTTTTTCATAAGAATTTGATCAGGATTGGAACTCCAAGCTTCAGTTTCCATCACTTTTGGATGAAAAGGAAATTTATTTATCTCCTTTAATCCCAACATGTCAAATCCGATTTTTCTCTGTAGTAACAGGTTTTCATTACACAATCACCTATATTGATCACCTCTAATTCATTTTCATTAGTGGCTTTACCAAGAGTCTATTACAGTTAAAACTTCCGCAGGCCGTTTGCTTTAACTGCACCTCCTAGTCTACAAATAATACCATGGTTTCTGAGTTCACCAACATACCGTAAAAGTAGCAGATGGAGTGTTCCGAAGCCCATGAGAAACATTTTCACTGTGACAAAAAAACTGAGATAAGAACTCAATACAAGTACATAAATCAATCGCACAAAAAACGGGAATTCCCATTGGTCTCACATTCCATGAAGCTTCAACAAGTTGATTTGCATGTTGTTGAATATAAAAGGCAAATTATAATGGCTTATAAAAACACCTGGGAAAATTTGCAATATACAGAAATTATTTGAGAAGTGAAGTTCGGAATTATTTGTATTCCTATTTGTATTTTCCGGAGAATATAAAGTCAAAAATCTCATTATCCCCATATTCTGATTTGCCAGTCTATACAGCTTAGCTTTTTGTAGGTCTCCGAACCGAGAATTTTTCCCATTTCAAATAAATAAAAACTTAAAGAAATATATCTGTTCAATAATGGACCAACATCCACGTAGAAAAATCAGAATAAAAATTACCAGCATACTGCTTTATACATTTGGTAGCACCAGTAAAGTCATATAAAAATTATAATAAAGCAACTTTGTGTTAGACTAACTTGATCTTGAGTAAAGTTAGAAAGTCATGGTTCACTACTTAAACCCAAAAATCGACCATTAGACTCAAGCCAAAGACAGGGAATTCTTCAAAGTTATATGAACAATTGATACATCAAAAAAGACAAAAAAAAACCTATTAATCTGGAACGCTGCGCAATGCACATTAAGGCACACAGGTATCATAGTACTTGAGCATCAAGAAAATTTAATATCAAATTATTCAATATGTACCTTACAAGCTATTAAATGATAAAAAAAAATAGTCATTAATCTCTAAACAAAAATGAACTAGCTAGTATCTTGCATTTCATTTTTATTCACCATCTCTTTATCTTAGGTGTGCTTAAAAAAGTGCACCACGGATAAGGCTTCATAATCAAAGGCAGACACTTTATCGATGCCTTGAACCTTGAACCTCAGGTACAAGCTTTACATACATATTCATCAGAAAATACAATCGGGTAAGAATAACACCTCTAAGCTAGATAGACATTAGAGGATGTCCTTGTGGTCAGGAAAAAATTTATACGGTCTTTCTGAAGTATTAAACAATAAAAAAGAGTAAAATTGGTTCTGTAACTTCAGCAATGTTAAGTTGAAAAAAATGCAATCCAAGATTATAGATTACATTACTGTGATGATCAGCACTAGTTTCAAACTCGCATTGCCTGCTTTATTCCAGTCGATTGCAGCAATCTCTCAATGTGGATTACAATCTCTTTGATAAAAAATGCAGACTGAACAAACAAAAATATTTAACCAAGCCACTTAAACTTGCCTCAGAATACCACTATATGTAAATGGAACAACTACATCTCCATGTAGCGCCAATATCCATCGGATGGGTCTACTGAACATAACCTACAATAAAAAGTTGTGTTCGGTTTTTTCACCAATTAGCACATTGTATGAAATTAAAGCAAATGCCAATCACCACAAAAAATTTACATTGATAAAAAAAATATAAAGTAATCCATCCACATGATCAAAAAACTAAATTCTAGATGAGATTAATACTGAACACTACCCAAAAAAACTGTTCGAAATCTTAACTTCAAGAAATAAGTAGAGTCAAACTGTATATCAAAAACTTAAAGAAACCAGTGCAATGTGCATGCTGCAAACTCTTACTTAAATTGTGGTTCAAGGGCACAACACAAAATGAAAACCCCCTAATGATTTTTTGAGAGCTCATTTATAACTTATAAAACACAAGTTCATCCCAGCAAAACACACAAAGAATTCACAATCCATTGCATAAATAAAATTAAAGTAGTTCCCACAAACTTATTACCAGACCACTGTTGGAGGTGTGAAAAGACACCAAAACACAATAAAAATAATAAACTTCATTTCATATCGAAGATCCGTAGCTATAGTGCAACCTCAGAGTTCCATCTCATTGACTTTGGAAAAGATATTTTGCCAAGCATCCCAGGTAGCCCTTCAGATAAAACCTGTTCAAGACACAAGTAGAATCAAATTTCAGGTTATCATGAGAAGCAGAATGTAAATGTAAACTTGTGGACCGACAATAAAGTGGTACAAGTGTTGGCAAAAAGACTTATGAACGAAATTTCAATAACAAACTAGCAGCCAGTTTGAGCTGCAAGTACTTCAATATAATGCTATGAAACCAAGGTCATGCTTAATGGGTGAGGAATGCGAGAAGGGTAAAAGTATGCCCTAAGCTCTTACAGTCATGTCAAGACTCAAGCATATAACACCACAGAAAGAGTTGAAATGGCAGATTCTTTTATCTTTTTCTGCTAATTTATTTTTCTCATTCTACTTGGAGAGATTACATCCTTTTAAGTCAACAAGATGCCTCTGCAGCATCAGAACACAAGCACAAAAAGGGTTTTAATGGACCACCTCCAAAGCAAGGCGTGAAGGCTCCTCCGCACGAACATAAATGTACTCTGCCTTTCCTGTGATAAATTATAAATAAACATCACTGAAGGATAGTCAAATAAAATATTAAGATCATAATTCAAATATACACATGGAAAAGACGGCAAGTCTCCTGGAGTAAGTGTAAAGGACCAAACAACAGCACTTCACTACTCTGAAAGCAAAAAATGACCAACAGTAACAATTGCAAAAAAGCACCGATTTAATTATCACTAAGGTAGCATTGGGATAATATGATTTTTCTTGAATAATGATTTAGAATAATGGATTTAAAACGACTTCAATAATGGAAGATTTAAATACAGATGTAATACACATATTTCAAGAGAACTAATTATCAAAAGAAGCTAATAATAGCCATGAACACATTAAAATTTACCAGAGACAGGCAACTGAATCTATGATAATGTGATAACACTATTGAGAAAAAGCTTCAGAAGATAGTCTAGGCAAATAATTGTCTTTAATCGTGTTGCCTGTCCCTTCATTTAATATATTAAGACTGGCAAATGACAAACAAAGGAGGTTCAGGTATTAATATTTTACAAAGATTTCAACAACTATAAGATTATCACAAAATAACCCAAGTACCTAACATATACAATAAATGAAGCCAGCTTCGAAAAAATAGAGAGAAAAAGTTTAACGCAAGAACAAATCAATTTACCTTCAACCTTTCTGTAAAAGGAGGTCAAAGGCACACCATTTTTGCGGCAAAAACCTTCAGCAGCCTGATAGATGCATATCAAGTGTCAATACACAGTAAGGTGACACTGGAAGCTACTAGTGATACAATAATCAATTAAGTCACGAGAAGATGGAAGTTATCTTTCTCTAAAATAACCAGTTGAAAAATAAAATCTCTGTGATATCAAAGAATTTTTAACGGGTAGAACATTTCAAGAATTTATCATTGTCATTCGAGAATCACCGTGTAGGGGGAAAACCAGATAAATCAGGAAATAGTAAATTAACATCTATATTAAAAATATCTCATAAATTTCCACAAATAGATAGTGCGCTCCAAGATACATTGCCAAATGAACTTTTCCATAGGCCATCTCCCTTATACTTGTGATTGTGATTGTGCAGATTAAAATTTATTATTGAACTTCAGTGACTTTCAAAGTGCACAAACAGCAGATAAGTCAAAGGCGGTGGTACAGTGATTCCAAAGTCCAAACCATTCGACCAGGCCATAAACCATAAACAAATAATAGAATATGGTTACAAACACAAGTAACAAGTGCTGAAATGCACATAGCACAGGAATTTGAGCACAATAGTCAGATCAAACAGTTTCTACACGCATGCTTCATGTTTGGCACAACATGCCATTTTAAAAAATAGTTATATACAACATGAACTAAAATATATATATAGAAAGTTAAAAATTCAATAACTAAAACTTGGATTATTAGCATTTTTTTTGTAAGAAACGATATTTTATTAATAATATTGAGTCAAATTACATTAGTGGACTAGTGATCCACTATATTGAGAAGTACACAACACGTAAAAGTTTAATGATGAGCATATGATAATAAACAAAACACATAAAACACTATGAATTGAAACAAACTCAAAAAAATGTTTATCCATCCACACACTATACATTAGGGAAAGTAACAAAAAAAAAATTCAACAATTTAGATGGAGATTAATGACATAAAATATATAAATAATACAGCATATGTCAATTCTAATTTATAGTTTGACCCCAAGCATCTATTATCATTGCAATATCTCACTAAATATATATTCTAGAAGTAAATAGTAAGTACGATACGGAAAAAATAGATGACATATCACTTGAAAAATAAAAAAGAAACAACAACCAAACAAGTAAAATAAATGAACGGCTCTCTTCGTTTGCACTTACTCATGCAATTCTTTCAGAGAAATTGGAGGCCAAAACTAATATCTCAAATGTAATTTTCAAGAAAAAATCAAACTTTCCAATCTTAAGCCCTTAACAATTAACAAATACTCCACATAGTTGCAATAAGGTGAAGTATTTGTGAGTCTTCAAATAAATTAAAAGGGGAAATAATGGTTATAGAATTTAAATCATGATTAATATTAGCCTTTAGTTTAATATTCAAGGTCATGGACCCATTAACCTAAGAATAAGTTCTGTTAGAAAATTAAAATTAATAAAAATAAAAGTATTATAGAACACAATTTCCATATATGTCTTATGATATTAATATTTTAAATATATATATTTGTGGAATTTTTTGATTAATGTAGATGATTTGTGATAATGGGAAGAATTAAACCTGTGAAAGATAATTAAGTTTGTTCCCAATTGGAAAACTTTTTCATCATCCACACTTTTATAGGTATATATATATTTTGTGTGTGTGTGTGTATACATATACAGATATATATATATATAGATAGATTAAAATGATAACACAAACCACAAATTATAAGATAGCTGACCTTGGTAGGATTCCCTAGCCGGTCGAATGCCTTTGAGGCTGGAGGTCCCCGCACCTCAACTTGATTTGCCACTTGCTTATCACTTAGGTTATCTACGCAAACCTGCAAATCATAGCATATACAAGCATATAGATAATATAAGCAATAAAAGTACTGAGTGATTCACAACAAAAAGCTGGGGGGGAAAAAGCATCTGGCAATTGCCACTCATTACAAGAAAATTGGCAAAGCAAATCTTGTATTTTCAGAGAAGCTGAAAGCATGCAAAAGCTTAAAAACAGCAATCCAAAAAGACCTGTAGTTCACTGAGTTGCGACATTAGTCACTTCCCCACCAGGAATGATACAAGAGAAGAAACATCTATCTTTATTAAGCTACAATCACAACTAAAAGCATAACTAAAAAACTTCAAATATAGAGAGAGAAAATCTTCAACAGATGTTGCAGGTACCAATAGTAAATAAAGCAACCTGTTGTCTAGCTAAAAAGTTAAAGCAAAAAAATCCATAATCAGAAGTCACAAAGTATAAATAAAATCATAAAAAATTAAATTGACCATCTTGATCTTCAGAAAACCATGCATTTACCAGCCCACACCTCAACACATGATAAATAAAAGTTGAAGAACATTTTAAATAAACTACAATCTCTGAGAACCTAATGGCCGAAACATATTCTCATCAAATATAATGATGTTTTGGTATTAAACGTCAACAGACAATCATGGTTTTACATGAAAGAAGTAAATAATGGGTTATCAAAAAATATAATGTTATCTTTTGGCAAGTCTCCATTTGATTTATTGGTCTTTTAAACATTCTTAGAACAAAGAGGTCATTGGAGGCTACAAAACAATGGACATAAAGGCGCTAAGAGAAAATAATTGGTTTTCTTTACTGATTGAACATCCTGATGTTTTGAGCTTTTACAAGAAATGCAATGAGGTAAGCAAAATGAGCACATGTGCATTGACTAAGCACTTCGCCACTTTCACATTCAGAAGACGGTGAATCAACTGTACAAAATTATCAAATACTAAGTACCATAACAAATCGAGCATACCACAAGTCTGCGTGGTGTACCATATGTTTGCACATCTCCATGATTCAATCTCTGTTTCTCCAGCAACTGCTCAACTAGATCTTTCAGCTGAAGAAATCAGCAGAGTATAAAATTGATGCATCAGCAAGCAGAAGAACTCCCTTTGTTAATCCCCAAAAAAAGTATTATGTAATACAAGATCTAGATTTGACGAGAGAGTAGATTTTGGATAAGCTAACTTGATAAAAGGCCAAGGCAAGAAAAAAAGGCTTTTAACAATTCATCCATCAGAAAGAAATCCAAATCTCATTCAAAGAAAACATATCCGCACTTGATTACACGCATTGACCACGTCATTTGGCGGCAACTCCTCTGTCCCGATCTCAAGAATGAACTTTTGTG
This sequence comes from Primulina eburnea, assembly GCF_022965805.1. Lineage (NCBI taxonomy): Eukaryota > Viridiplantae > Streptophyta > Magnoliopsida > Lamiales > Gesneriaceae > Primulina > Primulina eburnea. Next base: position 62,146,530 of record NC_133101.1, on the reverse strand, counting down.
GTCCAGCAGAGACCTGAACTAGGAAATAGTATATTCAATAACTTTAGGGAACATGAAAATATTATATATCCATCTAGTATATATTATAAATAAATATATGTGTGTGTGTCCGCTGCACCATAAGGTAACTATTAAGAATTATTAAGAAATACAAATTCAGAACATGAGCGTGATGAGGTATATGCTGATTCTGGAAGCGCCTTGCAGATTTCAAACAACATAGATAATAAAAAATATTGTTATAAAATAACAGAACCACTCTAGAGAGATGTAAATATCTCGTTCCTTTGGAATCTATTGGATGAAAATTTACACAAAAACAATAAACTACCATAGGAAATTTTTCATTCATGAAAATGTTCATTATAAAAAAATAATAATGAGAAATGGACAAAACTATATGCGATTGATGATAACATTTAAAAGCAAACACAAGGGATTATAGTGCAGCTCTATAAAAATGCAACCCAAACCTAATCCAACAAACATAGAGACCACATTTTATGATTCATCTGGGTTGGTGTCTGTTATAAGTTATCCTTTAAGATATCAATTAAATATATACCATATTTTGAGTTTGATATTTTTTTCAATTATAGTTAAATACTATAAATTTATATGATAAAACATCGATAAAGGCTTTATGCCTAGCAGCAAAAATAAGGGAGTTAACTGTTGTGATTCTTCAAGCTTACATCATAGCATGGGCTAATGTGACATTTAAATATCCTAATAAGTTAACTAGATATAGGCTAGAAAGCAAATTGTAGACTCAATATAATATAAATCATAATTTTTTGTTTAAGAGCCACCATCTAGAAGTTCAGTTATCAGGAAAAAATAACTATTTTCTGGAGCTTTTCCTGGTAGATGCGTACAAGAAGGCTCTCCAGAAATGAACACCTATTTTTAGGTCATAATTCTTTGGTCTCCAAAGGGAAAATTTTATGTTCTAGGCCCACTATCCTTAACTAACTTAGAACTATCACTAGCACTTCCCCACTAGAATAGAGCAATCATAATTCATGTTCAATGTGATAATGGAGCACATAAAGTCGCACACTGAAAAATAAACTACATTGATATATACCCGAAAAAATAGTAGGGAGGAGATCAATATTTGAAGACTGGGATAAGGGAAATGTGTGTGTGTGTGTGTAGATAGCTAGATAGATAAAAGAGAAGTTGTCAATAAACCCTTTTTGCTGCCTCGTCGAGGTCTTCTTTTCGAAAACCTATGTGATCAGGTTGAGCTGCAACTCCCAAAGGGTACCCAAGAGATTCCCTGGTCTTTAACCAAAGTTGTGCACATTGGCGGGCTAAACTGAAACAGGAGAACAAACATTTTTCTTAATGAATTCTGACTTTCTCAACCATCGTGATTTAAGAATACATTCGAGCATCTAGGAAAATTCTAAATAATTAATTGCAGAAGAGAGCATGATGTCATACGTTTATAGTTTTAGAGGCTAGACTTAAAGCACAAGGGAAAAGAAAACAGTCTCTTTGGGAATGAGGCCGCAACAAAGTTTTACTGGCGAGAGATTCCCTGGTCTTTAACCAAGGTCCTGAATGTTGTTTAAGAGTACAGATTCTAAACTTAAAATGCAAAAAATACATGGAATATAACTTTGTAACAAGCACTTTCATTAATGTCATAGACCTGTCAAGAGGGTCACCAACCTACGCATCCGGCCAAAGTAACGAGCACGTTCCGTCACCCCAACAAATCCTCGAGAATCCAATACATTGAAAGCATGAGATGTCTTCAAAAGCTGGTCATACCTAACAATACAAAAAATATAAAAGGCGAGTATACCAAAAACAGAACAAAACAAGATTTCTGGATCTAAAGGTGGCATATTGTGAAGAAAATTACGCAGGAATAGGAAGTCCTGAATCAAGCAAACGGCGAGCTTCAACCTCAAAAAGATCAAAATGGTTATGGATGTGATCCACACTGGCATGCTCCAAATAGTATGCACTCATTTCCTTCCTGGTACAAATTACAAAATTCACGCTCTTGGTTACGAAGAAAGTAGGATAACTGAATACATAAAAGCATGAAGTAGCTGAAAACTTTTGTAGATATAACCAAAGCCACATAAATAAATTTGTAAACAGTAAACAATATGTCCAAAGTTGCACAGCTCAGACTAGAGAAAATCATGGTAAGGTTATAAAAGCAGATCATGAAAATTATAATCTATGAAGATGAACACATAAAAGTAATTTTGAGTGCTTTCATCAGAATCATGTACCGTGAAAGAATCGAAAATATATATATATACAAATTGGGCGATTATAAAATATAAATCAAACAAAAATAGTGCATAATACAATATATTAGCTTGATTTTATACAGTTAAAGGCGTAGACTATTAACTCATTTTCCAAAAACAACTCTCCATATGTTATCCCGTCGGCATATTGAATTTTCTTGAAATGGTCAACCCCCTGCAAAGAAATTCACACAAACTTCAGGCAAGTATGCCCATGAGCATACAGAAAAAAGGAGATTGACTAATAACATAAGAGACCTGAAGCAACATGAGGATTCGTTCAAGACCATAAGTGATCTCAACTGACACGGGCATCAACGGCAGACTTCCAGCCTGGAAAGAAAAAGAAAATCCGGAAATTAAGAGACGGGGGTTGTATGAATCATATTATCATAAATAATGATTGAGGGTGCTCTTTAATTGACAATAGAAGAAACATGAATATTCTTGGAAGGTTACAAATTAATAATCTAAAACTTTGAATTAACTATTAAAGGATAAAACAGCGTGACCTGCTGGAAGTAGGTGAATTGAGTAATTTCCATCCCATCCATCCAGATTTCCCAGCCCAATCCCCAGGCACCTAACACCTACACATAATGAAATTCAGAAACACTAGTTAAAAAATGTTAAACTCGTTTAGAATGAAATGAAGAACGCGCGCACACGAAAAACAACACTTTGAACTAATCAAACAGGAAGCAACAGCAAATTAAAAGGTCAAAAATCAACATATAAGCCTCACCGGACTCTCCCAGTTATCTTCTACAAATCGAATGTCATGATCATTAACATTAATACCTGTTGACCAATAAGAAAATTATCCCATGAGAAATTGATGGAAAAAGTAGTATCGATACATATAAATTGCATAGTCGCTCAATAAAAGTAACAAAAGGTATAAAAAAAAGTGCTCTTTGCAAATGTTATATCACACAGACAGAAACAAGTATATCAATAGATTATAACCACAAGGTAAAATGCTTGATAGAGGAAAAATCATAAGTGCAATTTAACGTCCATCAAATATTTATTTGTGCAGTTTATGGTTCCGATGTCTCCACAACATTATGGGCAGCCAAAAATATGATGATAAACATCACAGGACTGAGTTCCCACGGACTCATTAACAAATGTATAATTTCATTTTTAAAAATGACATCAGTGCCATCAAAAAAGATATCAGGCACAAAGAACGGGGAAGATAGATGCTGGAACCTCAAACCTAAACAAGTAAAAGCAGAACGCCGCTCTCTACAAATTCAATAATCAGTCTACAAAAATTCTATCAGGTGGATCCCACTACATTCATAAAACTTGTATCGCAAAAGTAGAGCACACTTTCCGAATCCATAACAAATTTTAACAGTAGAATCCGGAGATTGAAACGCCAAAATATTTTATCTTTCACGATTATTTCAAATGAACTACTTAGAAAAGGTAAATTTGTGTGTCATTTAAGTCTCTACTCTCTAGGCACCAGCTATAGTATTATGTTTTTTTTCCCAAAAATCCATTGCCAAGTTGTATATCCTCTTTATCTCTATTCTCACCAAATAACCTCAAATGGACCACATCCAACACATAAAAGATCTTGCAACCCGAAAAAGGAGAATTCGGTATGGGTAGAACAATGTCAGTCTGAATGTTCCAGGTCCTGTCCTAAAGCATTCAAAATTTGCCTTGAGAAATCAGAATTTTACAAAATGGAATAACCAAGCCTTCCAGGTTTGGTGCGGAAATCAGCCTGCTGTCAGGAAAGCCAATGAGAAATTATATAGCATGAAACTACAAGGTTAACAATTGTGTATGATCAAGAACTTGGGTTAACCCATTGTGCCAAAAATACCAAGAAATAACAATACAACTAGAATCCTTTTAACAATATTGGAATGCGTCGCCACGTTTTGATCACCATAACTTGCAACTCAAAGACTTGATGGTTAAATTTGACGCTAATGCCAATTGTAAAATTGAGCCCTTGTTGTTATACCAACAAGTATAATGAAACTCTAATTCTTTCAACTCACATAACCGTCAAAGCCGCTATGTTTCGATTGTGATACTATATCAGCGATCACAATTCATAGTAAGAGTAATTACTGCTTTCAATTATTATTCTACACAATCATCTTCAGATGTTAATCGATGAAAGATAGCATCATCAAACCTAGGGCGGATAAGCTCCGTATGAACAAGTCCTGAGAATTTCCAGGGTCAGGCTTCAATATCACCTGAGATAAATTTCAGGCAAGCACTGCAAAGTAAATTATGGTTTGTCGGAAGCCATTGCAAATAGTTTCACGAACTTCAACACTTCCGAAAATAAAATAAAAAATAAAAAGACTCAATATTTTTTTTATAGGAAACAATATTATATTAAAAAAAGGCTCAATATTCACCTGGAATTGAGTGTGCCTTTGAAGTCTATTTGGATTTTCACCATAACGACTATCATCTGGTCGGATACTAGGTTCTACATACCTTTCACAAGAAACTAGCACATTAACGATCACCTTACAAATTGGAAGAACGAGTAAACATGAGAAGAGGGTGATTCGTGATAGTTTTGATATATCACAGTTAATAAGGCATTTGTGAAATTCTCCCCTTTTGTAAGTCCAGGTATGCATTAGTTCACACCTTTTTCTTCAAAGAACTCACCAAGAACTAAAATCGAATAACTACATTTTTGTTGCTTTATTTAAATTAATGTGACATTCCAATCAACATGAGATATTTATTGCACAATTTACAACTGTACAACTGTACACATGCATTGCATCTTTGTTAACCCCTCTCTCACAGTTCGTTCTAGGTTCACCATGCAATATGCTATGAAAGTAATTTGTCTCAAATAATCAAGATCTGCAAGTTTGCTTATCCTTCAAAATACTTGCTCAAGTTCATAATCATGTATCAACCTTCTTTTAGTTAACTTACTATCACACCTCCTATGTATTTTACCCACTAGGGCACTACCATTGACATATCATGCATTCACTTTATCGTATTGATAAAAGAAGTTCTATTGATGAGGAACAACCATGCACTGCTTTATTTTGTGTTTAGAGCATGGATCAATAAATTGTGATTGCTGAAACTGGTCAAAGGAAAGCAGACTAGGTGGCATAATTAAAGCTGATGTGAAAAGCACATAAGTTGATTAAGAACTAACATAGAAAAGAGGGGGTAAAAACAATAAATAATACATTTTCCTTTACTATACAGAGTTTTTACTAGTACGTAATAGACTAAGCAAAATCAATTGACGGTTGTTTTTTATCTAGTCAATAATTTCAAAATATATTTCTTAGCAATTGCTTTCTCTCAAATTTTTGTTGCATGCTTCATATGCCAAGGCTACTTTGTCATTAAACAAATCCTGTGAAGTCCTATGATTGAACACCCAAAAAATGATAGCAGAAATTTTGCAGTTTTTACCAAACAACAGGCCTTTTCGTCAGGAAAAGATCCCCCCTTCATAATCCAAATCAAACAAGGTGAACTAAGCGCATGATGTTATTTACCATTTTTCCCGAAGATATATTGAAGTACAAGTAGGGTTAAGTGCATACGTACGCAACATTCCATGGTTCTGGACCAAGGACCCTTAAAAAGGTCAGAGGATTCATAGTACCAGCTCCAACCTGCCCAATATAGTCAAATCCTCAAAAAAGATGATGACAGTAGTTCAAATGAAAATAAAGAAAGCAAGGGAATACAGGGGGCACGGGATGAAGAAAAGGGAAGACCAATAACTTCAAATATTTTTCATTCCAATCAAAGAAACCTAAAATAAAGTTATTCACTCAATATAGCTCAACGATTCTTAGAAAGTGATTTATTATTACATGTCGAGAACAGGAAACGTAAATGGTCAAAATTGTTACATCCACCACTAACACTCCAGGGCTAAATTATTTTTTTGTTTTAAAATTATAAGTATGCTGCATGCAATTTGATAGATTAATAATAATTTGACCTATGATTTAGCAACCTTGCCCCCAATGGAACATGGACTTCACTATGCATAAGACCATTAAGATAAGTTTTAGAAGCTGGGTCACATGATCAAGTTCATTAGAAATAAATTTCCAACTTTACCAGAGCCAATAAGAAAGAGGGTGATCTTAATATGCATCTCTAATTTAAACTAAGATGTTTCTCTAATTTAAAATATACATATGACAGTAATTTTAACAATTTGACTTCGAACTATGACAGTTATTTTTACTAACTCATAATAAAGAAAAACATAAATTCCAGTTACCTCAGTGTTGCTGCATTGCATCACAGCACATCCAACAGAAGCCCAATACTCCTGCATGATATAAAAACCAAAATTCCAAAACAAAAATATAATTATGGCAACGCAAACCACAATGATACTACCATTCAAAGAAAAACTTAATTTTCATTTAGTATTCGTCATACTTCGTTCTTGGGGAACAAACTAAGTTAACTGAGTCCCGTCCCTTGCCTCGAAAAAAATCCTGTCCCTAAAGTTTTCAATAATTTCGAATCAAGTTTCCAGAGGCTGTATTGTCCAAGAACAAATTTATTTTTCCATTTGACTCGATAGCTTTATTCTTGGATGAAAACAAAAACCTAACAAAATCTGAGGCAACGTCTGATTTTGGGTCTTTTGGGAATTTTTCGGACAGATGCGTTTTGTTAGATTGTGTTGGGCAATGACATGCATGTTAGGTATTAACATTAGTACATCTAATAGGATATAAAATTGTAATCGAACATTCCTTAATGCATAATAAAACATTTTGGGCGTCATAAAAAATTGAATACGTAAGAACTAAGAAGATATGAAAATATCTTTTTGGGTGAGGTTTGTTGTCCTTTCGAAAGAATGCTCTTTTAATAAGAAGTAACCAACTAAATTCAATCCACAAACTCATTACGCAAACAACTATATAAATTCTCAGCCCAAGAAATCATCAATCAGAAACCTGCAACAAATCCACAAATTCATTAAAACAAACACAGAGTCATTAATCCAAGAAAACGTCCAAACCAAAACACAGATAAACAAAGCGTGATAAAAAGAACCTGGAGGCGCTGAATGGCTTGCTGAAACGTGAGCACGGAAGATAAAGAAGACGATTTCTGTAAGCACTGATCATTGGATGACGAGACCGAAGATGAAGAAGAATGAGTGGCCGCAGAAGAAGAGAAGCGTTTTGGCTGGAATATATGAAGAGGAGAAGAACTCCGGACAGTGGTGAACAAGAAAGCGGACGTGGGATTTGTATATGTTGGGCGAATTCTTGAAAATGGAAGTCACCAATGGGAGCGTCAGTATGCTCATTCTGCCGAGGATAGCGTTTTGTGTGTGGAAGGGGTTAGGGCGTGTCTGTCAAGTTTTTCATTTTTCTACCGTTGGAAACTGTTTTATAAATAAAAATAAATTATTAATTTAGGTTCTCACGTTTCCGGGCTGGGCTCTGATTTAAACTAGCCTGAAGCCCAACTAATTTGGGCCTATGAAGTGGGCTTACCTTCAGAATCGCTCCACAATCAGGTCCAACAACTTTAAACGGTTTAGCCTAATAATTTATTTACTCGTTATTTGAGAATAGGCAAAAACTTGTGTGAGACGGTCTCACGGGTCGTATCTGTGAGACGGATCTCTTATTTGGGTCACACATGAAAAAGTATTACTTTTTATGCTAAAAGTATTACTTTTTATTGTGAATATGGGTAGGGTTGACCCGTCTCACAGATTATGATCCGTGAGACGGTCTCACATGAGACTCACTCTTGAGAATAATATCTGGACAATTTCATGAATTGACAACTTACTCTCCTCATATCTTCTTAGTTGAGTTCTTGATAATTTATTATGAAATTGATGTTAAGCAACCAAATTATCACAACCCGATTTTACATATACTAGCTGATAAAGACAACCTTACGAAATTACATTGTTTTCATTTATCATATTATATATACACAGTAGAAAATGATTTTGTTTGATCAGTTATAATTTTCTTTGTCCATACAATTTCACCTCTTTTGACTACTTTGAGGTGACATCATAGACATTAATAATATCAGACCACGTATCAATAGCTATATAGTGTCACATCATCAATGTTGATTATATTATGGCGTATATAATTTATTTTTTATGAGAATAAGATATGTATAGTTTCGAGTCTAGCAATATGTGTATACATGGTTTTTAGTGCAATTTTGTTTGTCACTGATGACTCCGTCTCTGCATGCACTCTCAGTGACAAATAACAAAAATTGCACATATATTAACATAATCAAACCAATATAAAAAAAAATTTAATAAATAGCAATTTATAAAACATACCAAAAATAGCAGTAATACCTGCTTCCACGGCACTCTCGCTGATTCAAACATCTCTATCTTCTTTTCACACGAGAAATGTCTGTTTGCATGTGTCTCAGTACATCCATCATATGCAAATACATCAGCATCCTCTTTTCGCGATTATGGTAAAACCGTCCTCCAAACTTGTCAAACGAAACACTGGGTATCTATATTTGAAAAGCTGGATAGCGGAGGTGGCACTAAAAAAATGTTCTAAAGCGGTTTTTGAGAGACTTTAAACCACTCGTGCAAACTGAAACAAAATGTTTATTAAACCGTTCAACGAAGTCCACGCTGCGTAGTACCAATTGTATAATATAAATGAAGAAGTATGGACGGAGGTGTAGTGAAGGGAGATCGAGAGTGGAGAAATGTATGGGGAAGATGGAGAGCAAAGGTGCGAAGGAGATTGTGGAGACACGTGCAGGGGAGATGGAGGGCGGAGGTTCCAGGAAGATGGTTGAGGCATGTGAGGGGGAGATGGAAGGCGGATGTGTGGTGGAGACATTTATGCTTCTTCTTTCGTCGATGGATAAAAACATTATACTATCAACCTCGGTTCATGACATGAATATATTCTTCTTCACTTTCCGTGGACGGCCCATACACCCACCACAAAATAAAGGCTTACTAGTTTCAATTTTTCCATATTTACTTCTTCACGGCCACCCACATTTCCAATCTCAATTATCTTAGACTCCAAATCATGCAAGAAAATATCATCTCTCCCGCAAAAATGTCTCAACCGAAATCCATCGTTCTCAGTAAGGGCTAATTAATTCATTGAATTACGATATTTCTACAGGTTTTCTAGCTTTAACTAAATATATACAATATTGAATCTTTCATTTTTAAATGCAACTCTCTCAATTTGCCTTCCAATAAGTCAATATTCTCATAAATATGACCGACAAAACAAGATCGTGCTAGCATGGCAACTAATATTTCTGTATATTTTATTGGCTATTATCTGTATAACAGTGAAGAGTGCACCCCCTCAAAATCCATTGCTTGTAGTTGTGGCAAAGAAGAAAAAAAAGAAGCCATGGAAATGGCCGAAGCTATTACTTTTCTTCTTCTGCTACTCCATGTTTTTCCGGCAGTGTATGGCGCCACTATCTCTGTCGGCGGCAGCAGTGGATGGACGACCGGATTCAATTACGATTCTTGGGCTAATGGTCAAGCGTTTACAACCAAAGATGCCTTGTGTAAGTTCATTTATTCGTTCAAACGCATCAAGGATTTGATCGACCGCAAAAGATTTAATGAGGCTGTAACTTAGTGAATATGATCATAATTAAATTATAGTTACGAAAAGTATATGTGTATTATATTTTGATCACCTCTGTTCAAGATCTTTTGTGAAAAAGACTACATAGATAATTCTCTTTGTTTTTGTGTATATATTATAATTATTAAGGCTAAAAATCGTGTATATCTCACTAACGAGTAACGAAGTTCTTCGTCTTTTGATAATACAATTCTCAGTGTTTAACTATGGCCCCAGCCATTCCGTAGAAGAAGTAAGCGCCAGTGACTATGAAGACTGCAACACCAATAATCCCATTGTTTCATACAGCCCCAGCCCAACTTCAATTCCCCTCTCCTCAACCGGAACAAGATACTTCATCTGCCCCACCTCCAACCACTGCTCTCGGGGCATGAAATTGGCAGTCACAATCACCGACGGAAGCAGCACCGCCCCACCGCCGCCACCGTCCACCACCATTCCGCCACCTCAACCTAGAAACAGTACTGTTCCTCCATCGCATCCGCCCAGCACCACTGCGTCACCTCCACCCAAAACCACACCAACTCCCTCCCCGAGCACCCGCTCATCGCCTCCCTCGCGTTCTCCACTCGCACCCACCAATACTCCACCTCCAGCACCCTCTCATGGCACGATTTTGGCAGCCCGGAATAGCATGTTTGTTGAAATATTTCTTGTTATGGCTTCATTCTTTGCGCTTATAGGCTAGGTAAGAGGCAGTGCTACGTTCAATTTCTGACTTTCTTTTTCCCGTTTGTATGCATGCATGTCCCGCCATTATCAGATATTATATATAGCTTCCGCTATTATTGATATTATCGTACTGTAATTTGTTCTAATAAATATTTATATTTTTCAATACATTCATTAGTCCCAAAGTGTGTGCAGTGACAATTCAATTAATGAATGACAAAAATTTGTGTGAGACGATCTCACGGGTCGTATTTTGTGAGACGAATATCTTATTTGAGTCATCCATGAAAAAATATTATTTTTTATGCTAAGAGTATTATTTTTATTGTGAATATCGGTATGGATTGAGATAAAGATTCATGAGACTGTCTCACAAGAGACCTACTCTTAACGAATTAACGACTGAAATTATAATGTCACAAAAATGCAACAGCCTTAAATTATGCGAATGATGTAATATAAAAACCACTGACGTTATGATGTTATTGAATCATGCATAACAAAATTATGTTATGATATATGTCATATGTCGATAAGTTATAAATGTTTAATCTTACAAAACCATATTAATTATTTATTGTCTTAAATAACTTAAATTGAAATTTATTTTTATGATATATTGTATGTCTACTTCTCAAAAAAAAAAAATTGTAGTGTCTCGTAAAATGTATGTTAATTATCCTCTTGACTTGGTAGGAACTCGCAATATATATTTCATTGAAGTTGGCTCTTCCAAGCATCTTCGTTGGCCAAAATGTAATTTGAATTGGTACTTAATGACTATTAAAGATAATCGATTAATTTTTAATGAAAATAGTTATTATTATATTTTTTTTTTAGTATACTGTACATCATTATGCGTGGAAGCTGAAATTAATCATAGATAAGAAGTTATAAAACTATGAGATTAGCTTTAATATTCAAATAAATAAATGACAAAAAATTATAAACCACATTTTAAGATATGACTAGATATGATAAATTAGGCTATCATTTTAAATGTCTCCATTTTTTTGTAACTATTAATTAAGGGCAAAAACTTGTGTGAGACGGTCTCACGGGTCGTATTTTATGAGACGGATCTTTATTTGGGTCATCCATGACAAAGTATTATTTTTTATGCTAAGAGTATTACTTTTTATTGTGAATATGGGTAGGGTTGACCCGTCTCACAGATTATGATCCGTGAGACGGTCTCACATGAGACATACTCATTAATTAAGATCGTGATTATGAGGCGTAACTACCATATTTGAATAATTAAATAAAATATAGCATAACTTTAGGTTTAATTAAAAATTCGTATCTCAGTTGACGGGTTCACACAGTTTTTTTTTTTTAATCTTTGTTTTTGACGACTCAACAATCAATTGACTAACCAAAAATGTTTATTAAAATTGAAGAATGGATGTCATTCCAAAAACATAACAACAACTACATGACTAAAGATTTTTATTTGTGAAACATGTCAACTATGTTCATATTTACAATAAAAAAATAATATTATTTCATAATGATCCAAATAAAAGATTTGTCTCACAAAATTGACTCATAAGACCGTTTCACAAGAATTTTTGTGTAATAATATATAGACACGATGGGTAATTCGTTAAATAAATATGGTATGTATAATATTTCTTAATGGTTAGGTAAGACGAACTATTTCGACCTCTCTTTTTGAAATTTTAATTCAATACATGCACATTTTTTCTAGCCATGAATATTAATTGGTCGTAAAGATCTGAGAATTTTTTAAAAAAAGGAAAAAAAGAAAGAAAAAAAAAGAGAGACATGGATGTGTATTAATATAATATATAAATATAAGCACTACTAGAAAGACGGGCCGGTAAGGATGAGGACGACAGTAAAACAGAAATGAATAAATTAAACACATTTCTTACTAAAAAAATTGGGGATTATTTAAATCATCAATAAATAACAAATCACGTCGGCCAATATTATATATAGTTGGTGACCAAGATTTTAAGCATCAAACATATTATAATCATTTTTTAAAACAAATTCAATTTTAATCACATATCTTCTGATTTTTTTACCACTTTAGTCATTGTTCATAGAGAATATTGATATGACACAATACATATATATACATAAGTGTCACATCAACATTGCATCGATATCACAACCGCACCACGTCCATTTAAAAATATTCGCCGAAGATCGAATGCTAATGGCGTGTGTATACTATTTCGCTTATATTTATTTTATGTTTAACTTTACCATATAATTTAAGATATCTGATATTTGTGCAGGTTTAATTTAGTTGTGAACTCTTCATATAATAATTAAGTGAAAACTGATAAATATTATTGTTTTTTTAATACCTTAAATTACTTTTGACCTTTTGAATTTTTCTGAAAACTTCACGTAATAAAGATAAAATTTGACTTATAAAGATTAAAGAATTTAGGATGATCTGTCTAAAACAAGTTGTAGATCGATTTAAAAACAGAAAGAGATTGAGTTCACCCACCCCATTAGTAATTAATTATTTGATGAAGTCAATAAGGAACAATCTTTTTCCTAAACTACCAAATAATTTGACCAAGAAAATAATACATCATATCATGCCTACCTACTCTCACGATATGATATATATATATATATATATATATATATATATATATATATATATATATATATATATATATATATATATATATATATATATCTCATCATCATCATGGGAGCATGGTAGGTGATAATAGGAATCATCCTGGAAATTTTAATTAAGAGTACATGGTCTAATTTTTATATTTTTCAAGAAAAAACTAGTTATTATTATTTATTAAAATATATGAATGATCAGCCATGATATGAGAATAACTATATATGATGACAATCAATAAAAAAAATTCTACCCACTACGCGGTCGAAACATCTAATTTCGGAGATTTATTGAACAGGTAAAATACTTGACGTAATGGGATTGTTAATTCTTGTATTATGTGTTCGTAAATGAAATCTAAGTGAAATAATCGTATTATTGTATTATGTGATAGTTAAATAAGATCTGAGCTAACTATGAGAGTATGTATCTTGTGAGACAGTCTTACGAATATTTATGTGTGAAACATGTCAACTCAAATAAAATATATGTCTTACAAAATACGACCAGTGACACTGTCACATACAAGTTTTTGCCAACTATGGGACGATAAGTTAAAACCATATATCTAACTCCAAATATAGAAGTCTAAAATTAACTCAAGTTCACCAAAGTTGCGTACTTAGTACTATTATTGTAACCGAAAATTTTAAATTTTATGTAGAAATAATTTTTTGCCTTGTAAGTATTATATTTTTAAAAATAAATATAAGGTAATTGATCGTAATTAGTTAATATGTTTATTTTAGTTTACAGTCTCTCTCTCTCTCTTTTTTTTTTTGACAATTATTTTACAGTCTCTTTAAAAAATATTGAAATATTTTCACGTCATGGCTGTCTATATAACATGCACGATGCACCAGTATATCCATTGCTTGTTTGAGTTTCCATCTCATAATATTAATTCCAGCCAAGGATCGGATCGATACGTCTACAGAAATGGCCAAAGCTATCACTTTTCTTGCTGCTCTCCTCCTAGTTTTTCAGGCAGTTTACGGTGCCAACATCGTTGTAGGGGGCGCCGGCGGGTGGAGCTCGAGTGTCAATTATGATAACTGGGCTAACGGCCAGACTTTTACCACATCAGACGTGCTTGGTGAGTACTTCATTCAAAAGTATATTGCATTAAATTCGTTTGTTAATCTAGCTAGCCATATATATATCATCGACTATTTGAGACGAAATGATTGTGATGTATGGTATTTGTGTTAATTAATGTTCAGTGTTCAACTATGGTCCCTCCCATTCCGTGGACGAAGTAAACCAAGCTGACTACCAGAACTGCAACTCCGACAACCCCATCTCTTCAAACAGTCCAAGCCCGAGTTCCATCCCACTCACCACCACGGGGACGAGGTATTTCATCTGTCCCGAATCCAATCACTGCTCTCGAGGCATGAAATTGGCCGTCACGGTCACCAGCGGAAGCAACACCGGCACCCCATCACCGCCATCCGGCACCACACCATCGCCTCCGGACTCCGGCACCACTCCGTCGACCCCGGAGCCTCCACCGCCCTCTAGTGATGCGACGGTCGTTCTGGTTGGATGGAACAGTTTGTTCGTCGGGGTGTTAGTCGTTGTGGCCGCCTTGTTTGGAGTGATTGGCTAGGGAAGAGGCAGTGCTTTGTTTGCTGAATTATGAGTTATTATTTTATTTTCCTATTTTTGTGTGTATAAATAAACTACTGGACTTTGTAGTTATATTTGAATTTCGATTTTAATTTATACATGTTGTCGTTTTATTATTACCATATCATAAAATATACCTTTGTTAAAATTAGAAGGTCATGCGATTAGCCACCAAATATAGGAATCCTATATTTGTCTCACTGCTATATATATTATTTGGTCTGAAATTCTGCATGATAAATAATCTCCCAAACATTTAAATGTATTTGGACTCTTTGAAAGCAGTGATAATTGCTTCCCAAATTCAAAACCTAGTTGTAGTTAATGGTTTATTTGGAATTCAACATATGCGACGACATGCTAACAATGTTGCTCATAGTTTAGCTAAATTTGCTATGTCTTCTTCTAGTTATGTTTGGATCGATGTTGGTTTCTCTACTTGGTTACAAGAACTTGTATTTACTGGTTTTCTTAAAAAGAATAAAACGTTGAAGATTATATTTCTTATATAAAAAAAATACATGTGCTTGCAAACTTGAGGAAGTAATCAAAAGCCGTGGTTCCTTCAGATATTGCTGCTAAGTCAACACGACAATTTAGTTAATGAAAGAAAAATTTGGTAATAACTAATCTATGCCTTGACAACTCGTCTAAAACCAACCATTGTAATCAATTAATTAAAAGTCAATTGTTCCGGAAAAAATAAATGCATGATTTATTTTGGTTCTCGCTAGTTGTATGTCTCCATGTTGAAAATGCACGTTTAGTTAGTGCAGGTACTGGTCTCCCACGCTTTTCACCTACAATGGTCACTCCATGACCTTTTTTCATAGGTGACAATAAAATAAAACCGCGCCGCTGCCTTTTCAGATCATGAATACTTCACTTCCATTTGCTGCTACTATTCTTGATGATTACAGAATGGTTAAAGAATACTGCACTAGTTATGTGAACCGCCAATCTTGAATCCCACCTTGTTTTCACCGCAACGCCTGATAGATAAACGTGAGATCCGTGGTTGGACATCACGGATTGTTGAATTCGACTTCTTCCAATGGTATTCATGAACAGATCAAATATGATACCCGGAGCAAGTCACCAATAATCTTTACACGAGCATGTCCCATTCTTGAAATGGTGGAACCTATGCATATCGCGGACAACTATCTCTCGTTTGGTCACAAGAGATATGTATTTTGTGGCATTGTGGCAATCTCCACAGACCCGAAGATTTTTCCTGATATGAATAGTCGTGCCAGGACTTGTATTCAAAAGTCCAAATGCAATGGCTATCTTCTCACTGTGAGTATTCAGCAACTGCTCCTGAACATCATCTTCGACATCATGAATAGAGCTGGTATCAGGGATATACCCAGCCATTTTGATCCTATCGATCAATGTCTCAAGGTATGCATATATCTTCTTGGATTGAGGATGACTCGTGTTCCCAGAATAGAAAGTGTGAACCTCATTTTTCAAGTCCACTGTACTGCAACCAGGTGTTTTTCTAATCCCTTTCTTCTCCATCATGGTTCTTACTTTAGCAACTTTATCCCACATTGAAGCTAAGGCATAAATATTGGCAAGTAAAACGTGATACCCACCGTCATCTGGTTCTAAACTGAATAGTTTGTCAGCAACTCTCTCCCCTAAATCCACATTTTTGTGAATCTTGCAGGCTCCCAGCATGGCACCAAAGACGTTGATCCCTGGTTCGACAGGCATGCATTGTACAAAATCCCAAGCCTCTTCAACTCTACCAGCTCGACCAAGTAAGTCAACCATGGCTCCGTAATGATCCATCGATGGTTCTATGCCATATACCTCTTTCATAATGGTATAGTAGTGTTGCCCTTCTTTTACAAGGCCAGAGTGGCTGCAAGCCGATATTATGCACAGAAATGTAACATCATTCGGATTTATACTCCCATTTTGGCACATTTCATCAAATAATTCCACAGCTTCTTTTCCAAAACCATGAGTTCCATAGCCGTCTATCATAGCATTCCATGTCGTGACATGCCTCTCATCCATCATGTCAAAGAGCTTTCTTGCTTTATTCACAGCTCCACATTTTGCATACATGTCAACAATGGCTGTCATAACAAATACATTCTTGTCCAAATACATTCGTATAGCCAGTCCATATATCCAATTCGCTTGGCGTAACACAGATAACTCAGCAACAGCAGTGATGACACTCACCAGTGTGAATGAATCAGGTACCATATTATGCTGTTGCATTTTGCAGAATAGATCGATGGCTTCAATCACACGACCATTTTGTGCACAGCCTAATATTATAGCATTCCAAGATACGAGTGTCTTTCCTTCCAGTTTATGAAACAATTCATATGCCACATCAACCCTTCTGCACTTGCAATACATTGAAATCAAGGAGTTCATCACCGAGACATCCGAACCAAGGCCTAGCTGATCGACTAACTCATGAAGAAACCGACCATTCCGGAGATCACCCAAATCGCCACATGCATGTAAAGTGCCCATAATCGTAACGTTGCTTGGCTTCAGTCCTTCATCCAACATCTTTTGAAATACATTAATCGCTTCTTCTGAATCCCCACTTTGAGCATATCCATCAATCAAGGAATTCCATGAAACTACAGTTCTTGAATCCATTCCATCAAAAACCCGTCTCGCCGTTCCTATCAACCCACATTTTGCATACATGTCCAACAGGGCAGTTGCAACATTTACGTATGACTCCAACCCGCGTCTCATAACGTACCCATGAATCGATTTCCCAATCTTTGAATTCCTAATATCAGCAGAGGTAGGCAATATAGAAACCACAGTAACCATATCAGGGCTATGCCCCTCTTCTTGCATTAAAATAACCAACTCCAACACCCTCTTTGGCATTCTGTTTTGTGAAAACCCTCCAAGCACCGTATTCCAACAAACCAAATCTCTTTCAGGCATTCTTTCAAACATCTTATACGCCTCATGAATTAAGCGGCATTTAGCGTACAAATTCATCACACTGGTCATGGAAAACAAATTAGAGGAAAACCCATTCACTATCAACTGCGCATGAATCTCCTTCCCTCTTCCAGCATCAAAACTATCAGCGCATGCTTTCAGCAAATAAGCAAAATTATACACAACCGGCATCACGTTCTCATACTTCATTCGACAAAAGAACCTCAAAGCAGCATCTAGAGACGATTGTTGAACGTATCCTCTGAGTAGGGTATGGTATAGAGGATCAATCTTGGATTCAATTGGCTCAAACACTTTGACCGCATCATTTAAGCTCCTGTATTTGCAGAACAAGCTGACGAGCTTGGTTTGGAACAAATGCTCGTTGTATAGGCCGTTTTTAATTATAAGTGGGAGAAATTGATGGAGTTCTTTCATGGAAGTACACATCTCGAGGAGAATGGCTGCGGGGTGGGTGTATATGTGCGGAGGAATGTGGGTTCTTGGTGAAAAGAAAGGTGGGGCGGTGGAGAGTGGTGACGGCATTGAGCGAGGAAGTAGGAGCGAGGTCATTGCGTTTTGGCCACCACTACGCCTAGGCGCCGGAGAATGGGATGTCTTCTTGGTCACAAGTTAGCTCAGTCAAACATCTTCTAAGTATATGATGCTATTTTACTTTTTTCTGCCAAAAAGAGAATGGATTACAAGTAGGGTTAAATGCCATACTTACGCAACATTCCATGGTTCTAGACTGAGGACCCTTAAAGAAGTGAGAGGATTCGTAGTACCAGCTCCAACCTGCCCAACATAGTCAAATCCTTGCAAAAATTAAACAAGATGATGGCAGTAGTTCGAATGCAAACAAAGAAAGAGAGGGAATAAACAGATATGGGAAGAAGAAAAGGAATAACCGATAACTTCAAAAACTTTTCATTGCAATTGCAGAAACCATAAATATAGGGATCCACTCAATATAACTCAACGACTCTTAGAAAGACCATGAAAAGCAGATTGTGAAAATTGTTACATCCACCACCGACCACTCTACTGCTAAATTACTCTTTGTTCATAAATTAAAAGTAAACTCCATATAAGGTGATACCCTTAATAAAAATTTGAACTATGGTTTAGCATCCTTACATCCAAAGGTATATCGACTTCAGGAATGCATAAGACCAATAAGATAAGTTTTGGTGGCTGAGTCACATAATCAAGTTCATTAGAGATAATCTCCCACTTTATCAGAGTCAAACGGTACTTAATATGCATCTCTAATTTAAACTAAGATGCTTCCTCTAATCTAAAAAATATTTTTTAAAGGATTTTTTTATGTCAACACAAGGTAATGAAATTATCTGATAAAGCTATGAATTCATAAATGCCACAAAATAGCCTTCATAGAAACTTACTAATAAGTTGGCACATAGAAAGTAATTTGTGAAAAAAATTGTTGAAATCAATAACTTTGTATTTGCACCGTCCAGTTTCTCAGTAATAAAAACATAAATGCTAGCTTTTCACTCCCGAAAAAGGACTTCAATGGCCAATTTTTGCGGGAAGTGTCAGTTTGGCAACAGAGAAGGGAAACTGGGGCAAGACTAAAACAAAACTTTTTTTTCTGTTCCACAGAGCATAACAAAGCATCTCATGAAGGTAACTTATGTATGTAACACTTTTTTAAGTACACATTTATTCAAATAAAAGGGTGTGTTAAAATTGGTGGAATACACTCCCAAACCTATGAACTCATGTTATTTTTATTTACCATCAGCTTAGATTGTATTAGAGGTTGAAATAGAAATTACTACAATAGTTTACCTCGAATATATAACTCATGAATCTCCATGATTAATAGGGTATCAAAAACATCCCAACCGCATTCTAAAGTAGTTACGCCCTAGATGGAATGAAATTTGCATTTCCAAGCACGGCTTATTGAAATTTTCAACAATAATGGAACCAACCAAAAGGTCCAGCACATGGGTTTGTTTATTGAAATAGAACAAGATCAAGTATCAGTTAACCAAAGTTGGCATTTTGACTTGCATCTACGAGAGTTATTTTTACTAGCTCAAAATAATGAAAACACAAATTCCCCTTACCTCAGTGTTGCTGCATTGCATCACAGCACATCCAACAGAAGCCCGATACTCCTGCATGGTATAAGAACCAAAAGTTCAAAAAAAAAAATATAATCATGTCAAGGTAAACGACGATGATGCTACCATTCAAAGAAAAACTTATTTTTCATTTAGCACCCGTTATACTTCATTTGAGGGAAAATAACCAAGTTACTGAATCCAGTCCCTAAAGCTTTCAATAATTTTCAATCAAGTTTACGGAAGCTGTACTATCCAAGAAGAAAGTTATTTTTCCCTTTTTGCACTCGTTGGCTTCATTCATCTGATGAAAACACAAACCAACAAAATCCGAGGCAATGTTTGATTTTGTCTTTTGGGCAATTATTCTGGACAAATGCACTTTGGGAGATTGTGTTGGACAATCACATGCATGATAGGTTTAAAATAGTATATGGAATGGATTATAATACAGAACATAGGAAGATATGAAAATTGGAATTAACAAATTTCCGGGGGAGGTTTGTTTTCCTTTTGAAAGAATGCCGACTTTGCAATAGAAAGTAACCAAACTTAATTCAACAAAGTAAATTCAGTCCACGAATCCATTACACATACAACCATATAATTCGCAGTCCAAAAAACATCAATCAGTAAACCGCAACAAAACCCACAAATTTATTGAAATGAACGCACAGTCGACCCAAGAAAAGGTCCAAACCGAAACTTGGACAAATACATCAAGATCAAAACACCTGGAGGAGCTGAATGGCTGGCTGAAACGTGAGAACAGAAGGTGAAGAAGAAAAGAAGAAAGAGGGGCCGCAGAAGACGAAAAACGCGATAAGTAGAAAATTGGGGGTACTTTGGGAAAAAATTTATTTGATGAGGTGGGTCGGGTTCAGCTTTACGCTGGGCCGGAACCCAACTAAGTAAGCTGGTGGCATATGGGGATGACAGACCTACACCACTTCTTCGGCGGATTTACACTGTTTTTTTATTTATTTAAATAATAAATATTAACATTTTTTTTTATTACAACTCACGCAGGGGAGGGGGATCGAACCCAGGGTGGGAGGCCAGCTAATCCGGCGGGTGAGACCATTGGGCTAGGGATGGCAATTTTCCCCGCGGGTTTGGGGCCCCACGGGGAAAACTCGAAACGGGGATGGAGATCTCCGATTTTTTTCGGGTTTAGGTTCGGGTTCGGGGATTTTTTTAAATCCCCGATATAGTTCGGGGCGGGTATGGGATTATTATCCCATCCCCGAACCCGCCCCGAAAATATATTATCAATAATAAAATAATAGTATTATTAATATTAATAATATAATTTTTAAAACATTAATAATAATAATATTATTAATATTGATATTGATATTAATATTAAAATTGTATCTAATATAATAGATAATAATAAGTTTTGATTTGAGAAAATCTCCGAATCCGTCATTGTCTTGCCATATTAATATTTTTGAAACGGGGATGAGGACGGGGATGGTAAGTTGATCCCCGAAGTTTCGGGTTTGGGGATTCCCCGAACCCGAAAAAGCGGGGAAGGGGGCGGGGATGGGGGTGGGGATGGCATTCGGGGATGGGGATGGGGATGGCAAACCCGCCCCCGCCCCGGCCCATTGCCATCCCTACATTGGGCTAGAAGCCCGGTCTCAATAAATATTAACATTTAATAACAAATAAATTGATACAAAAATAACAATACCGATGAGATATAGAAAATAAAAATTATAATCGAGATTTTCATTGATGTTATGTATTTTTCGGACGAACCAAACTATGAGTATTAATGACATGATGTTACATATGTTTCACACAAAATATTAAAAATTTAAAATCAAAACAAAAATTCTTATAAAATCGTTATGCGATTCATTTTTGTAAGAAAAATTTCTTACACGACCCAACTCATTAAAGTTTTATTTTTATATAAAAAATTACTTTTAATTACATATATAGATTGGTCAACTCGTCTCATTGATATAGATCTGTTAGACCATCTCACAAGAATAAAGATATCTTCTAAAATTAATAAAGAGTAAATTATAAACTCATGATGTTATATCTCTCACTAGACATCTTTTAATATGAAACATTTATTGGATTTATAAGTTATTTTTTGTTAGTTTTAATATCTGACGTTTGTGCTGGTTCACTCTGAGCGAATTTCACTTGCATCTCTTTGATTTATAAATCACTATTTATTAGTTTAAATATCTGAGGTCAGCAGTTTCAGTATTCAGTATATGCATCATGCATCTTAATTTATCTTATAATTATGTTTTTTTTACACAATGATTGACATTGATCAAATGGTAGCCTTTTATAGGTTGTTCATTTCGCTACTTCACTCTCAACGATAACATTAATGTTAATTTATAAATTCGAGAGTTGTTCATTCCAAAATACTTGTCCATTAGGTAGTAGTATAACCTCACGAGTTTATGAGCTACTATTTATTAATTTTAATATTTAATGTGAGCCATTGTAACGATGCCCACTTTTTGAGAAGTCAATAATGTCTAAGATGATCCATTCTAGACGATTTTCACACATCTTTCAATATTAAATGCATGCATCATACACATTAATCAAGTCTTTAAAATGTTATTTACACAATTATCAACTCCGATATGATTGCAGTTATTTTCTATGTCATTATTTCATTTACGCAGATTCTCAACGAAAACATCAATGTTAGATTATAAACACAAAAAGTGTTTTATACCAAAAAAAAAATTGTCAATTGAATGATATAATCTTATGAATTTATAAACTACTATCAATCAATTTTAATATTCGGCGTAGTACATTTGTAACACTGAGCTAACTCTATTCGCTAAAATTCATGAAAAGTTGGTTTCATTAAGATTTGGCATGTTAGTTGACCCATCAACCCATTTACTTATTTTTTGAGTCCCTAATCTCCGTTTCTCTCGTAACTCACTAATCAACCAAATAATTGACCAAAACAATAACTAAAATAGACAGAATACTTCCATCACATCAAACAAGACACTTGGGTGCATGGAGGTGTGGTGCTAGCTTTCATTAAATATAAAAACATATATCTTATTTGAATTTTGAATAATACGATTTATATCGGTCTCTCTTTAATTGATTTTTTGATTAATACATAAAAAATTCCTTCTTAATTATAGATTATTTCAGTCATCGAAAGTCGATTTCTTAATTGAAAAAAATACAAATTTGGCTCGTTCTAAAATTTTCGAATCCTTCAAAAAATCGTTGACCTCGATAAAAGCAAAAAAAAAAAAAAACGAGAGAAATTGAACCGAAACTGATCCCGGCACCATTTTTTATATATAAAACACTTCAAGCCATGTGTTGTACAGACAACGCGGCTGAAAGTCAACTGATCATAGCTAGCAATAAGTTGACCAAGAAAAGCACAGTACCTGCGATGTACGAGAATGCCTACCCACTCCCTCTCAGTTGAGTAAAATATTACGAAAGAATCTCAACTTTCTCCCACGCTTTCATGCCTATATAACTAACACGTACGGTGCACCAGTACTGTTTCCACTGCTTATTTTCATTTCATATTCTTGCATATTATAATTGAAATGGCCAAAGTTATCACTTCTCTTGCTCTCCTCCTCATTTTTCCGGTAGCGATATACTGTGCCAACATTTATGTAGGCGACGATAGCTTCTTGGGATGGACCGACGGAACAGATTATGAGGCTTGGGTTAAAGATAAGAAATTTACAACCAAAGACCTACTAGGTTTGTTGATTACTTCATCAAATTTTTTCTTAAGTACTATTTATTATTTCTTTACATAGAAGTTCCGGTTTCCTTTTTTTTTTCTTTCATAAGAATAACAATAGTACGAGAGAAGGGTATTTTGAGAAAAGAAATTAGTCATATGAGATATTAAAATTAGTTATTCTTGGTCCATCTTCTCATCCTCCTCCAATGCACCGCGGTTTCAGGTTTGAAGACTCTCCATCTTCATTTCAAAAATATTAATAGGACAAGACGAGACGGGTTTGAGAAACTCGCTAACCAAATTAATATTATTTCTGGAGTGGGTTTAGTGATAAATGATAATGTCCTCATATCTGTCTTGAACTCGAAAAATTGAAGATCCAGTCTCGTTTCGAGTATTTTTGGCTGGACCCGGAACTCGTGGGATGACCCTCGACGTCATTAAGAAATTGTAAAATTTAGACCCTGTATATTAGATCATGCATGATTCCTTGTGCCTTAAGTACCGATTTTTTCCCTAAAAAGAAATTATAATTAAGAGTGGGTCTCATGTGAGATCGTCTCACGGATCTTAATCTGTGAAACGGGTCAACCCTACCCATATCCACGATAAAAAGTAATACTCTTAGCATAAAAAATAATACTTTTTCATGAATAACTCAAATAGGAGATCCGTCTCACAAATTCGACCCGTGAGACCGTCTCTCACAAGTTTTTACCTATAATTAATCTATAAGCATAAAATATATGTAATTCGTGATATATTCTAATGATTCGTCGCTATATTTGTGTAAAATATTCAGTGTTCGATTATTCCAGCCGCCATTCAGTTGCGGAAGTAACCGAAACTGAATTCAATTACTGCGACTTCAGTAATCCCATTTTTTTAAACGACTCGAGCCCGACTGCATTCCCCCTAACTACCACCGGCACAAGGTATTTTATCTGTCCCACATCCGGTCACTGCGCAAAAGGCATGAAATTGGCTATCACAGTCACCGACGGAAGCAGCACAGGTACATCACCACCCTCCGGAACCACCCCATCACCGCCATCGAGAACCAGACAATCGCCTCCGGATTCCGGAACCACCCCGTCGCCTCCGGACTCCGGAACCATTCCGAATCCCTCTGGGTCGACGGTCGTTTTTCCTGGCCGGAATATTCTGTTGATTGCTGTGGCCACCTTGTTTGGTGTCATCGTCTAGGGAATAGGCAGTGCAATTTGCTTTGTTTGGTGTCATCGGATCATGAGTTGTTATTTTCTTTTCTTTTCTTTTATTGTTGTGGGATAAAATGATATTTTAATCGGTATTAAATTTTCATCTACTGAATTCAAGTATTCATTTACAGCATGCTCACTCTGTTAAATTTATGTACGTGAAACGAGTCGACTTAATATATATTTATCGTGAAAAATATGTTTTCGTAAAATGATAAATCAAAAAGTAATATGTCATATTTTGATATTTTACAATCCTAATTAATGTGAAGAAAAATTATTTTTCTATGATATTCAAAATATTAAAATAATTTAAAAGATGAAAATTTATTTAAAATGTAATTTTAAAATAATTACCAGACATTTCTCTTTAAGAATATGATTGAAAGTTTTAAAAAAAACAAGTTTTTTAGGAGAAAATTCTTTTATTAACAAATGTATTAATGCTGGTATATATTGAAGGACCAAAATGTGTATGTTTTTTAAGAGTCATACTATATGTATATTTAGATTTACACATAATGAAAATTTTCTTTTCAAGGTAACGGAGAATAAAATCAATCAATCAATCTAAATAAATTAAATGATATTTTTGTAATTTATCATTCAAAATTTAAGATTGAGTATAATCGTACACCCAGTATTTTATGTAATTACATGGATCGAAGTCAATCATACTCCACTGAACGAGGGAAGCAAATGTTTCATAAGCTGTAATGTAACAAATTGACTTCTTATATTAATATAAAAATACAGCTAGAAATAATAATAGAAAATTAGGAAATGCCAATATTAAATTTTAATAACTTTTTTAACTCAATTTAATAGTTTGATATTTAAAAAACAGAATAATTAAAAATTACACATAATAATAAAAAAATACACATAATTTTAAAAACTACACACATTTTTTTTAAAAAAACACAAAAAATTAAAAAAATACAAATAATTAAATGAAACAAACTATGAACTAAATTTATTACTAATTGAATTCTTTGCGAATAATTTTTTCTCACATCTTCATATAATATTCACGTTAAAATATCACTTTTGGATCGTTAATATTCTTTCATTTCTTGGAACAAATTCACAACCTTTTGGAGCTTTTGATCCTTTTCCATTCATGGTCTTTTTGAATGTCTTTCATCCCATTGGTATAATGTTTTTGCCCAATTTCTGCACATCATCCCCTTCATCGATAGTGAGTATATCGGAGGGTATGGAGAAATGAGATGAAGAAGATTCACTATCAACATTCTTCAATTTCTTGGTACGTAGTATTCTTCGAAATTCCTTTGAATTTTTTGAACGATCATATCTTTCGATTTTATGGATGCATGTCATTCATATACAAATATAATGTAATATTTAAGAAACTAAAAATCATATATATCGCGCAACTTCTATGTATAAAATGCTTAAATCCCAGCTCACTCATTTTAAATGGTCAAGTCACGTTTGCCCTTGTATATAAATATATTACGTAAATGATTATTATCTGATTTTATATTCCGTATAATTATTACGAAAATACATAATGTAACCAATATAACTTCATGTTTTCAATGCATCGCATATTTTATCTAAGAATTTGATCATAGTTACATTGATTATTTATCAAGACAAAATGGCTATTGGTATGAACAATATCCGGCCTCTCACAACAACGTTGATCGTGCTAACGATGATACTCATGAGGACGATGGCGGCACCACCGGAGTATTTCTGGTTACCTATGATTTTATATTAGATTTTAATAGTTATTTATGTCATATATTAGTACATATCACACTCATTACAAATATAATTATGAGAAAGAAAATTTGAACATATTCAAAATAACCATGAATCCATGCTTTATTTTTTCTCGGTTTTCATTCGCATATGGTATTTTTTGTTCATACGTTTTGAAGAAAAAATTAAATAGATATTATATTAGTGTAAGCTATTATTTTCTTTTAGTTTTTATTATTATATTGCTATTACTATCAGAATAAATAAAAATTAAATAACAAAAACTTTTATGTTGAAACTGGGTGTAAAATATTACAGGGGCCCGAGAAAATGAAGCATACCTCTTATCTTCGGGAGGAAAATCCCACACAGAAGCCCAAATTTCAGAGTGAAGAAACAAACAGCTTCGCCTCCGCACTTCTAAATCCAACCCCAAAATTCCAATAGCCATGCTTCTTCAATCCACTATCCCGATACCACCTCCAAAGTTTCATAGCCAAAACCACAGCCCCACCAACTTCAACTCACTTTCATTTTCGTCTGGGCTCCTGCAAAATCGGACCTTTTCCGTCAAACAACCCGTTGTAATTGTAACTACCCGTGAAACCCATAAAAATTCAGGCTTTATAACATGTTCGTCAATATCCCAAGTTCATAGTTATGGAACAGTCGATTTTGAGAAGAGGCCTATGCTGAACTGGAATGCTATGTACAAGGAAATATCTATGATGGAGAATCCCGAACTGGGCGCTGCTTCTGTGTTGAATCGGGTGGAAAATGAGGGAAATAGGATTTCGAAATGGGAGCTTTGCAGGATTGTGAAGGAGCTGCGGAAGTTTAGGCGTTTCAAATACGCTCTTGAGGTGAGAAAAGAATTTGAAATGCCAGTATTCTTGGAGGTTTATGATATATTTGATGGGTGTTTGAGTAGTAAAATGAACTTATATGATGTTTAAAGGCTTCAGATTCTTATAAATTATCTGGATATTGGTTGTTCTATGGTTCATGACTGTGGGAATCAAGAACCCATCATTAGACTTTTTAATGCTTTTTGATATTTCACCTCTTCTTTTATTGTTTTTCAGACTTTTGGTTTTTTCATGACCTCTATGTAGTACTGTTGTTCTTCCGCAATTGATGCAGTGTTGATATTTGAGCTATCTAGTGATTTAATGTTTAACTTGCAACTCTACTGCGAGGGTTATTGGGGCTTTTTAATTGGAGCTTTGTTGATATTATTCTTGATTCTTGAGATTAAATTGTGGGCTTTAGGATGGTGTAGTTTTCTTGGACTGTGAGCAAATTATGTGAGGATGGCTTGGTTTCAACACTTATTATGTGTGTCTAGAGGAGTTGCCTTATGACACAGCTCAAGTGGAGTTCATGATACCATAAAAGTACTACCTTAGTGCTAAATCCAAGGGTCTTAAATTGATTTTCATGGATGAATTCGTGCCTTCTTGACATTAAATGTGATGGTAATTGAAACTAGGTACTTATTTGCTTATTTTGAAGCGAGAACAAGTTTAAAAGAATCCTGTGACTTCTCTGGTTAGAAATCCTTCTGTTCCAAGTGGAGAAGTCACCTCATAGATTTATGTTTCAACGAGTCTGTATATTTTCTAGTACCCAAGGGAAATTTGGTGTTTCTATGAATGAGCAATAAGGTGGAGCACCAAATTACGCATGGACTATTGATTCAGTTTCATATGAATGTTGTCTTTTAAAATTGATTACTATATGTTGCATGCATCTAAGCTTCTTTGTTTACATTATTTGGAGTATTGGTGCTTTTAGACTGACCAATAAGGTGGAGCACCAAATTTGGTGTTTCTATGAATGACCAACAAGATGGAGCACCACATTTCTTTTTTCTTTTCTCCCTTTCTTAGGGGTGCGAGGGGTGAATTTTCTATTTGGTCTGCCAGGGCGGAAAAAAATGAATTGACCCCGGGGGAACCCACGTTAAAGGGGCGTAAGAAAGGATTGAATATATGGGAACCTGTTCCAGTACCTCGGTGTCAGATTAAATAACTATTGTCACAGCTTTGTTTAACATTATTCACTTCTCTCTATTACATCAAGAATCGGAAGTAAGCAAGACACTATACCACTTCCTGAATCTGCAAGGTTTTGGTACCTATGCGACTCAGGATTCAATCAGTTCCTCTAAAACTGGGTTCATCAGCTCTCCTTGTATGAAAGACAATAATTGATCTAATTTAAATATCCTGCTACATCTTGTTGTGGGAAGAATACACAGCAGAATAATTTTTAGTTATGGTTTATTATTTCGCATGCACCTACATGTGCAGACACATCTCAAATTTGGGAAATTATTTTTCAGTTGTCTTTGGTTTGTGCTGTACATTTTGGTTTCTGTTCTGTATGTGGAGTGTATTGAACTTTGCACACTGTTAGGAATATAATATCTGTATGGTCCTTGGCCATCATTTTTTAAAAATTTCAAATCTTCATTTAAATGCTGAATTATATAGTTCTCATCATGAGTGGATGACGTCATGTTAAACTAATTTAGCCGCCTTATTGCAGCATATTTCAAAACTTTATATTCTAGTGTCCGTAATATTCTTATGTGCGCTACAGGTATACGAGTGGATGAATAATCGAAGAGAGTACTATAGAATAACCACCAGTGACACTGCTATTCAGTTGGATTTGATTGCTAAAGTGCATGGAATTTCAAGTGCTGAACAATATTTCTTGAAGTTGCCCGAAGCCTTGAAAGACAAAAGAATATACGGGTCTCTTTTGAATGCTTATGCACGTGCTAGGATGAAGGAAAAGGCTGAAGCACAAATGAACACGATGAGAAAACGAGGTTATGCGAGTCATGCACTTCCATTCAATGTGATGATGACTCTCTATATGAACCAAAAAGATCACGAAAAGATTGAGTCACTTATATCGGAAATGCTTGAGAGTAAAATAGCATTAGATATTTATTCCTATAATATTTGGTTGACGAAGCGTGGGTCTCAAGGGTCTCCCGAGGAAATGGAACAAGTGTTTGAACAGATGCAACTTGATCCGACCATCAATCCCAATTGGACAACCTTCAGCACAATGGCTACAGCATACATCAAGTTTAACCAATTCGAAAAGGCTGACGACTGTCTGAAGAAAATTGAAAGCAGAATCACCGGTCGGGATCGAATTCCTTATCATTATCTTATTAGTTTATATGGCAGTGCTGGCAAGAAAGATGAGGTGTTTCGAATGTGGAACATTTACAAATCTACCTTTTCCAATATTCCAAATTCGGGATACCACAATTTAATCTCCTCTCTGGTCCGATTAGGGGACATTGATGAAGCTGAGAGGAGGTACGATGAATGGCTTTCTGTTAAATCAGCCTACGACCCTCGAATAGCAAATCTTCTACTGAGTTTCTATACAAAGAAAGGGCTTTCTGAAAAGGCATGGACGTTCTTCGATGAAATGATAGAGGGGGGAGGAAAGCCAAATTCGATGACTTGGGAGATTCTTGCGGAAGATCACATCAGAAGTATGAGGATTCTGGAGGCTTTATCTTTCTTACAGAATGCCGCTTCAGCTGAAGGCTCAAAGAACTGGAGGCCAAGACCGGCAAATGTAGTTTCAATTCTCAAGATCTTGGACCAAGAATCTGATCAGCCAAGTAAAGACACCTTATTTGAGATCCTAAGGCAAACAGGTTGTCTCAATGACGTAAATTATATGTCTTACATTCCCATTTCTGACGGTGAGACGTTTAATGGCGACTTCCCAGACGTAGAGAATGATATGGTTGGTGATGGTGACCAAGTTGCTTTTCCCCTTGGCCAACTGCAGGAGAGCTAGTGAGGAAAATTTTCTATCTTGACATGCTTAATAGTTTTACCCAAAGTTAATAGTGACTCTGTGTGATTGATTATCTTCAAGGCAAGTTTTTTAGCCCTGCTCAGTGTATAACCTTGTTGTATTATTGGCAAACTAAACGCTGCGCTACGAGTTATGAATCTTTCATCGCTTTCAAGGGTAAATGGTAAACTAAATGCTGCGCTACGAGTTGAGCATTATGATCAGAACCGATCTGTCAAGCATCCCTAGCATAATCCATATATACCTGTTAAGCCCGGAATCAGGCCCGGTAAGGATGAACCAGACTCGAAACCGTCTGTGATACATTTCCCAATCTCGGTTCAATCCGGTTAAAACGGTTTTCGAACCAAATCCGGCAACGGGACCGGAAATTGTTTTTAAAAAATGAATGATCGTTGGGCCAACTGCTGCGGCCTTAAAGCCAACTACTACTGAATACATTAAATTAATTGCAATTTGACTTTTTTTTTACCCCAAAAGTTAACTATAAATACAATATCATTTCTAAACATTTTCACAAAACAATTTTCTCTCGACTCTACATTTCTCTACAATTAATTCTTTCTTCGCTATCATTTAACAACATATATTTAATAATTTTTGTTATAATTTTATCCACGCTTAATATTCTACTTACTATTTCGCAATTTACTAATATAAATAATTCGAATTTCAATGGCGTCATCTTCAAACCGTGGTAGTCGTGGAGGTGAATACATTTTCGATTTCGGTGAATATTTTAACTACATCTCCAACTTTGATGAATTCGAACCTGACTATGAGGAGGAAGAAACCATGGAACTCCCCAACAAAGATATAGGGACATATCATGGTTCGCCCATCAAGCGACACGCTAGAAACGAGCATGACGACAGTCCGATCAAAGTGAAGCAAAGTTTCAGATCACTTTATTATTGAAAAAGAAGGGACAAATAACTCTTTTGTCGTATGTAAAATTTGCAAAACCAAATATTCTTACAAAACGGGTGGTGATTCTGGTAGTACCGACATTTTGGAAAAAAAAATTAGTAAAATATATAAAATTGACATTGATACTCTACAACCATTCAATAGGAAACTAATTAACCCAACAACAAATTAATCTTTGAAGTGATAAAACTTTCACAATTACAAATTTTTTTTTTCAAAAGTCATTGTTAAATTTGTTATGAAATTTTGTCAACCTTTTATGATAACTTTACAAAAAAATTTTGTTGAATTTACAAGTATTAATTTTCACAATATTACTAAGCGCACACTTAAGAAATATTGTTTTGATATGTATAAAGACTTTCAAATATTTCTTGTAAAGTTAGTTTGAAAAATGATATTTGGAATAATTTGAAATATGAATCTTATCTTATTGTTACATGTCACTGGACTAATAAAACTTAGATTATGTAAAAAAGAATTTAAACACAAAAAATAATTTAAACGCTATATCATTTAGAATCGTCGAATAACACATACACTATATATATATGTGTGTGTGCGTGTGCGTGTGTGTTTTAAATTTTGTTAAAATTTATGGCATACAAATAAAATAATCTCGATCACAATAGATAATGTGAGTGTCAATACTTTTGTAATTAAATACCTTAAAGATTTATTAAAACTAATTTTATATGACAATTTTGTTTCATGTTGGATGTGGATGCATGTGATGAGCATATATCTAATATAATCGAAAAATTCAAAGTATGTTAAAAATTATTATATGAAAAAAGACATGAACGTGATTGGAAAACACGAGTCGAATCAAACAGATTAAATTTTAAAATTTTCCTCTTCCTATTAAAACTAGATAAAATTCTTTATATAACTTGGTTCATATTTTGATATATTTTCAGGATTTAGTTTTACAATGGTTCGAGTGCTTGGTTTCGTTATTTCTCTTGTTAAATGTTATCATCTCTTGTCAATTGTTTTTCCAAAAATATGACTCTTAACTACACACATTTTAATTTTTCATGTGTTTTCTGAACAATATTAACCAAACATCTAAAGTTTACTCAAAATCAAATAAACACAACAAACTTATTTGACTTGATCGCACATTAAATATTGTCTCATAACAAAATAATATCAAATACAAAAGATGCTAATAATATCATAGCAGTAATTTAATATCAAATCAACTATTAATATTCACATGTGAGACACAACATGAAACCCGGCAGCGAAGTGAAGTTTCATAAAGAAGAATGAAAAATGTTATTGTTTTCATGTGAAAAACCATTCCCTACAAATTCGGGTATGTGACAAAATTGTTTTAGAGCCAAAATGGCCACTAAAAAAAGCACAAAATGTAGGGTGGAGGATAGGTCCACCCAATTATCAGACATGTACCATCTTCCATAACATGTAAACGTGAGATAGTTAATATAAACCTGGTTGGCTATATCTCATTTGTGGCTTGGGTTATTCATGTGCACAAGAGAAATCGAGTAAACACATGTTTTGAAACCATCCATTATGATCCGCAGCATGGAATGAAGGGAAAATCCGGTGTTTGGTATTTGTTCTTACAAGTCATTTAGCATCAAACTATATGGAATGAAGTGTTTGTGTATTGATTATAATTGATTGATATATTAAAAAGACAAAAACTTGTGTGAGACAATCTCACGAATCGTATTTTGTGAAACATATATCTTATTTGAGTCATCTATGAAAAAATATTAATTTTTATGCTAAGAGTATTACTTTTTATTGTGAATATCAGTATGGTTGACCCGTCTCACAGATAAAGATTCGTGAGACCATCTCATAAGATATCCTACTCAATCAAAAATTTCAACACACACATGTATTATGGTTTTTTTTTTCCTTTTCTTTTGAGCGGAATAATAGTAATTATATTTTGTGTGGTGGGGAGAGGGTGCTATGTAATGGAAAGATGGTGGGATGAGGATAATCACATGGACAAACACATGCAATTCGGTGTGTATAACGCTTACAAAGAACAAAATATATGTTTTCTCTGATATAAGGTCAATGCATGTTGGATGTACCGATATATGAGACGAAAACACATAAACAACTATCTTTTAAATTTTAGATAAAATCAAATTAGTTTGTTGTTTATATTTTATTCCGTGTATTAGCACGTCGCAGATAATAGTATTAACAGCGTGCACATGTACGCCGCGGATAATCTTGAACTTTCAACATCTTGTAGTTGTGCAGCGTGCAATATTCGTCGCGGAAAGAGAATTTGCGCGCTGCGAAAAACTATTTTTGTTGTAGTTACCCTTTTATTTTCTTTTAATTAAAGAAATGAAGAAATTAAACTGTACTCATTATGAATTAGAAATAATCCAAGAAAGAATGCAATCTAATCAAGAAATTAATATACAATGACAATATTTAAGACACTAGACAGAAGGAAGGTACCATTGTGCTTTGCCAGCATGTTATTACTCATGCAAATTGGCATCTGGTTGTAAAGTCAATTTCTCCATCTACATCTCTATTGTTCGACTCTTTTCTGAACTACCCATTATACCCTTTTTATTTTAAAAGGTATGCCAAAAAAATAAAAATAAAAATAAAAATCATGCCCATCATTAATTAGCACACACACTGTACGTATAGTCCGTTTACTTTATGGTTGGATTTGATTGGATGTGATAAAATATTGTATTGATTATTAAAATGTTGGATTATTTGATAAATAATAATATGTTGAATTTGACCGATTAAATTTGAAATAATATGGTCATTATGAATTTATCCTTTTTAAATAATTAATAAATATAAATAAAAAGATATGAAAGACGACATCATAATTTCATATTTGATTATTTGATTGACGTGAGATAAAAAAAAATTAATGTTTTGATTGACGTGATATTGATGCAGTACAAAATTCAGGTGATCAATCTATCCGGGTGGACACGTTGTTATGAGAGAATAACCCGCACTCCAGTGTCCGCTGCAGTAAATATTAGGGTCGCCACCTGTGTCACGAAACGAGATTAGGGGTATTGCGAGATACCCAACAAAAATCCTCCACTCTCAAATTAGCAAACACTCCAAAATATGTACTCTCAAAAGTTAGATACTTATGGAGCATATGATGAGATAAAAAAAATCCCCCTCAAAATGGAGAGATAGCTCCTATTTATAGATTTCCATGACGGGTCATGGGCTTTTTATTGAGCCTATCTACCTTGATTAATGGCCTACCCCAATCTTTATAACTTTAATCCATTTAATTATGTCTAAAATAATATTCACAAAAATAAATATTTCCTAGACTAATACCCATCAGATATGATAATCAAGACATAATTTTGTAACCAAATAACTTGTATGGGGATTGTATTGTTTAAATAATGACATCTCATTGAGTCAGCCAAAACAACATTTAAATGAGGGTTTT
Source organism: Primulina eburnea (assembly GCF_022965805.1). NCBI lineage: Eukaryota > Viridiplantae > Streptophyta > Magnoliopsida > Lamiales > Gesneriaceae > Primulina > Primulina eburnea. Next base: position 62,111,686 of record NC_133101.1, on the reverse strand, counting down.
TAAGTGGGTTGGCAATAGATCTATCTTATCCATGTTTAAGCATGAAAATATAATTTACTACATTACATATGATTCATTTAAGAACTCATCTTATCTGTGAAAGATCCAATTATGAACATTATTTTTTGATAAATAAATAAATAAATATGTGAGGTCAAACATAAACTTCACATATTTACACCAATAATTATCATTAGATCAGCAGTGAAGGCAGTATTTATGATGTAGGAGTGCAAAAGCATGAAGTAATGTTATGATTGTAGCTAGAGAATCGAATATGATTGTAGTAGTATAAAATAAAAGATGTGAAATGTGGCAAAATCAACATCTTTAAGGATAATTAAAGAAACTATAAGATTTTAAATTTGAAAAGGGCAAAATTACAACTCAAAATATCCATTAATCCAGCATAAAATCACATGATCATCTAAGCTGCATATTCCAAAAAAAAAAAAAACGAAAAGAAAAGAAATAAATGCATATGATCAAGATCCATATCGCATTTCCCTTTAACTTTATAAAATTATTCTTATCGATAACTAATTTAATATTTCCCTCCTTTTCAAGATATGAGCTCAAATTGAAGAATCATTATTATCTCATGCATATAATGCTTTAAAAAAATATATCCCCTTCACTTCAAAATGTATAAAACGATATCAAATTTTTGTCATCAATAAATTGTTGTTCTAAAATTTGAATTCTGAAAAGGATATATATGTTTGCATACAAACACATAATCATACTTAGTGCACAAAATAGGAGCATTTGTTATCTAATTTTAGTCGACATTTCATTTTAAAAAATGATCATCACGAGTGTATTTTCATTGGAGAGAGTCATTTTTTTGAAAAAATTTCACTGAATCTATATATCAAAATATCCCACAAAAGCATCGAAGTGTAGGCAAATTAATGATTACACTCGTATGCCATTAATGTCGGGGAGTTAGTAAAATACAAATTTGACAAACCATTTTTTTAAAAATAATCCTTTCATATATATTTGAATCAAATACATTGTGGCCAACCTTCGAGGATCAAGGACGTTTTAGTAATTTGACATTACCTGCCAAATTAACGACCATCCTACAGTTTGTTGGTATATATTATGATAAATGTAAGAAAAATAGAAAAAAGTGAACACCAGCAGGCGATATATATATATATATATATATATATATATATATATATATATATATATATATATATATCGATCCAAGAATCAAAATTGCACACAATGGCGGAAGTAGAGGTCCCAGATGGGATGCCTAAACTCATCACTTTCCTCTCTTCTCTCCTGCAACAAGTGGCGGAGTCGAACGATCTCAACCGTACATCCCAACCCCAGAAGATTTCAGTCTTCCATGGCCTCACGAGGCCAACCATCTCAATTCAAACCTATCTCGAAAGAATCTTCAAGTATGCCAATTGTAGCCCTTCTTGCTACATTGTTGCCTACGTCTATCTTGATCGGTTCACTCAGCGACAACCGACGTTGCAGATCAATTCCTTCAACGTTCACAGGCTGCTTATCGCCAGTGTCATGGTATCTGCAAAGTTCATGGATGACATGTGAGTTCTCATTTTACTAATTATATGAAGTTATTTGTTTTTATTTTTTTATGATTTATTTTCAAGAATCTGGTTGCTTCAATCATGAAGTTTTCTTGAGTTGCTATGGGTTGGTTTCCAAAAGTTTCGAGGATATGTATATTTTTTTTAAAAAACTTTTTATTATTTCTTCTAGATTTATTTTCAAAAATCTTGCTGGATTTATGAAGTTTTGACAAGAAATATCGGGTTGGGAGGATTTGTTTTTTGTGTTGTTGATTTTCGAGTCCGGTTCAAAATTATGAGCGACTCTGACTAGTTAAGCCTTTGCTTTAACTTATGTGATCTCCACTTTAATTAATGAAATTTTAACAAAGTCAAATTGAAGTTTTTAAAATTTAGTACATGTTCTTGAATATGACAGTGCAACCATATATAAATTTGATTAAATTTCGTCCAGCTTTCACTTAATTAATATTTTATAATTTTTTTTCAAAATTTCAAATTAGTCTTGAAATAGCTGTGGCCACTCATGCAATGTGGGCCGGAAAGTGTATTAAAGGTTAGCCAAATTTAGCATCACTCATTCATATCACATGGTCATGCCCCATTTTCACATATATTGTATAGAAAAGCATGTATTCATTCAAAATTCAAAACATATCATTTCGAAAATTCCCAAAACTTGACATCTTTTGATCAATGGCCGGGATCAAGCACACGTGACGAATCCGCGGATAAACTAAGATGTTAATTAACTCGAAGAAATTATATATGTGTAGTTCTAATATTGGTATATATGATCGGTGCAGGTACTACAACAACGCATACTATGCTAAAGTTGGAGGAATCAGCACAAGAGAAATGAACTTTCTTGAAGTGGATTTCTTGTTTGGACTAGGGTTCCATTTGAATGTGACTCCCTCCACTTTTCACACATATTATTCTTACCTCCAAAAGGAAATGATGCTTCATCCACACATCACTGCAAAATCTTCCAATTTTTTTCTCAGTTTAAACTATGAAGATGAATCATCCCATCAGCAGCTTGCTGTTTAAGCACATTGTAATTTCTTACTTTTTTCTAGCCAGAGTAGAATTAGGAGTTTTTTTTTTTTTTTTTTTAAGTTTTTTGGCTGGATGGGCAAATTATTTGGTTATGCATGTGCTGTAATATTTTTTTTTTAGTATGATGTTGTGGGGAATATATTTCTATAAGCGTTGGGACGATGTACATACATTAATATTTCTTGTTTGCAGCCTGGCTGGATTGTTATTTTGATTTTATATAATTGTACCTCTAATTTAATTTCTTTAATTCATTGAAGCCATGAATGGAAACATTATTTCCATATTTCTCCACAAGATTTTAGTATCGAATATATTGTTAAACTTCAAGGGTTTTAATTATATATGTATATGCGAGTTATGTTATTTCTGGGCCGAACATCTTGTGAAACGTCATATACAGTATATATAATATATATGGGTGACTACATAAATGTGCTGCATTGTGTTGTGGGCATTTTTAGAAGAGAATACAACGATGTTCACGCAACTTGACAGGTGCAAATGATTCTGGGAAGGGAACACTATACATGTGCGATTATGGGACTCTATTCATTTTTTTTATACATGCGCATGTGCCAACTTGAAAGAGGGACTAAGACAATGGAGAGAATAAAGGGACCACCAACAGCTTCATCTAATCAAGAACAATTTATTTTTTTATACTCAAATAGATAATCATTGGTTTAATGGTAAAAACTTGTGTGAGACGGTCTCACGGGTCGTATTTTATGAGACATATATCTTATTTAGGTCGTCCATGAAAAAGTATTACTTTTTATGCCGAGAGTATTATTTTTTATTGTGAATATCGATAGGGTTGTCATGTCTCACAGATAAAGATTCGTGAGACCGTCTCACAAGAGATCTACTCTAGTTTAATAGTGAGAAATTTATGTAAATCCTTAGTGTTTCTTTTTTCGAAATGATATTGAGGAATTTGAGGATATTAATTCTCGAAATTTAAAAAAAAAATCAATTTTTATTGAAAAAAATTGGAAAAAAATTTGAAATTTGAATTTCATTCCGATAGCTAAAAAAATCTAAAATTATGATTGAAGTTTTGAAAAAAAAAATAAAAAATTAAACAAAAAACAATAATTTTTACAAATTTGTGGCTCAAGTTAGGGGTCCGGGTGAGGGATATCATGATGGTCTATTTACATATACATAGGCTAAAAGGTTTTTGTCGCGGCCTAGCCGCCTAGAAACTATATAATTCTTTTTTAAAAAAATTATTACGCTGTTTAACTTTGTAATGAATATGTTTTAAAAATTATTTTCAACTTTTGAAAATAAATATTTTATTAATATTTCTATTAATTTTTTTTTGAAAATGTATTTTTCATATTATTTCAATATCTTCCTATCATTTCTCAATGGTGAATAAGAAATATAGACCTACCTAAACTAGAATTTTAAATTCTAAATTTTTAATATTTTAAACTAATATATCAAGAATAATATCAAATTAATCCAAATTTTACATCTACGGTTTTTTTTTTTAAAAAATTGAGTCACTCGGACTTTGCCAATTTGAATGTGGCTTCACCACTCATTACTTTAAAAAATATCTTCATATTTGATTATTATTTTCAATTCAAATTTCCCTCGCTCTGAAAAATAATTAATTTCGGAATACATTATTATTTAATAATGACAGATTTTTTGTGAGATCATTTCGCGAGTCTTTATCCGTGAGACGATTCAACTATGTTCATATTGACAATAATAAGTAATATTTTTCGCATTAAAAATACTATTTTCTTTTGTAACATAATTAGGAGATCTGTCTTAAAAAATTGACTCATAATACTGTCTTACAAAAATTTTTGCACTTAATTTAATTAATACATCACACCCTTTATCGAATATTTTCATATTTGATAAGAACATTATAGTGAACATAAAAAAATGTGGGCATGGGATTAAATATAAAGAAAAATACATACAAAGTTCGGCATGTGGGCCGTCACAAAAATGAAAACTAGCTTACTGACCAGGGATTTTTAGCTTACCGACGGTAGATACTAGTAGATACCGGATTAGTCTATGCTATATACAGATTATTCCATCTTACCTCTGCAGGCAGTGTCTGCAGGGATACATCCAAGGCTGGAATTTTTTCTGGCCCAATTTTTTTTTTTAATTTTTTTTTTCTCCATGAAGTGGAATCTCAACCATTGATATGAGGTGTGGGCACTGTCCCCACACCCAGGATCGAACTAACCGCTATATACCGAGAATAGATATCTCGATTTTTTTTTTCATAAGATGATTGTTCAAACATCTCACTTGAAAACAAAAATTTGGAGTTCACTAATACTTTTTTTTTATGTTTTAGTGAAATTATCGCCCAATTATGATCGAATTCAGTGTATCATAGACTTACTCGATAGATACTCGGAGACTGAGAAAAGGAAAAATGCATGATTTAATCTGAAAGATAAGAAGATTTATACATTTATTTTTGCATAATTATATTATTACAGAAATGATCATTCGACTAGGTTGCATGAGCAGCTTATGATTGTTACAAATCAATAATTTATTTATGCATCTATATACACAGATATATATGTCACATACGCTTCGTCTTCGACCATTTATATATTTCCATTAAAATCCTAATCCCAAAGGGCACTGCAGCAGTAGCCAACAGGTCCCGAAACCTCACAGATTCATCAGGAGCTATGGCGAAAAGAGCAGAAGCATAAGTCGCAAACATGGATAAAATGGAAGTCCACAGCTCAACTTGAAAAGGGAACCTGTAAGTTAAAGAAACCAGGACCAGAATCGAAGTCGAAAAAGCTAATGTGTTGGATATCAAGAAGGCGTAAAACGCTCCTTTTTGGTCTGAATAAATCGCCCTTCCTGCCTTGTGCCCATCCTTGTTTTCCTGCCATACACCCCCCGGCGGATTTACCACTGCCTGAAATGTTACGGAAGTGATCAGTGCTGCAACTATCAGTAAGACGTTACGGGTGTCGTTTGGGTTTTCGGTGTTTTCGTTGTAGGAGAGCTTTGTCAGGCTGCTACTTCTGATGGATTGAGGGGGAGTAGCCATATTGTACGTGTTCTATAACTTTGTGATGGAAAAACTTTAATTTGATAAAGAGATTGAAATAGGATTTAACTTAGTGTATAAATACTTGGTTTTTGTGAAGGTTTAGATTAAGTGAAGGCGAGCGGCCATAAATGGAAGAAATCTGACATCATCCCCGATGACGATCGAGGAAGTTTCTGTTAATTTTCTTGTGGATTTTAATGAAACCGCATATTTTGTTTTGAAACGTAAATGGAATCACTAATTTAGACATGGTCGTCAAAATCTTGTTGTTCAGGAAAGTGATTTAATTTGACCAAATTCGAGTATATTTTGCTTAATTATGAAAATAATTGTATAAACGAACGTACGTCGTGAACCCTCCCTCGTCAAGGATGAAATGTGCATGGACTATATCCATTTGAAAAGTATCAAAACTCTCGAAAACTAAACAAGACATCATGATTTATTTCATTCATTCAACTAAACATATAAAATAGCATATCTATATACAGTTTCTCTCGTTTCCGATCCCAAGTTTATAAGAAAGAGTTCATAATTAACGACTTCAAATTTGAAGTTATCGTGGTTTATGGTACTAATAACATCATATTTTGATTTATATCGGTAAACGATTATCATATTCCATAAATATCGAGGGTGGGATAAGTTTGTCTTCATTTGAAGTTATAACGTAACTCTTTGGTTAAATTGTTTTAAAAAAAAAAACTATTTGGCTAACTAGCTTGACTTAATTGGCTTTCTGCCCAAATTACTTGGACATCTTTTTAGGATTGCATGGTATTATAATTTCCACACGTTTCTTTGTTTTTGAATATTCTAATAATAATAATAATAATAATAATATGGTTTCATCTGTATGAGATTTGTCACGATTGTCAACAGAATACCAAATACGTGCTTCTTTGAAAAGGTGGTTTGGGCTTATGCATGTCATCCAAATCTACGCTACGGTGTTTAATTTGTTTTCGTTTACCGAGTCAGTCTCATCTTGTGATATGAATATCTTATTTGATCAGATCTATGAAAAAATATTATTATTTTATATCAAAAGTATTGTTTTTTACTTTGAATATGGATCGAACCGACATATTTCATGGATATAGATTTGTGAGAACATCTCATGAGACATGTACTCATAACAAAATAATTATAAATATAGTAAATGTGAACCAAATAATTCACGTGGGGGTTATTTTCAATCTTGTTATACTTGATTGGCAAGGGGTTGATTTAATGGTTTGTTTCTTGGTCGTCTTTCTATTTTTTGTTTTTGTTTTTTTAGAAAGACTTGACTTTGTAGTTGTTTGTATAAAAACAAAATCAATTAACGAACATACTTGATTTGCAAGAGAGCACAGCCGTTACGGATGTAAACGAGTCGAGTCATGATGAGCCGAATAATATCATGCACAAGTTTAGCTCGTTTAAGATATATATAGGTCCGAGCTCGAGATCGGCTTCTTTTTTAATTCACTAAGCTTGAATAGCTCGAGTTCGGTTTGTTAATTTGTTTATCATTTTAACGATTCTGGCTCGAGCTTAGCTCGTTAAGTGAGCTCATTAAAAAACTTGTTTTAGAGCACATCGAGCATTTTTGGCCAAAAGACTGACTAAAATATGAGAATTTAAAAGGTAGGCTTCTCACATCGCCAAACCACGGGAGAGATGCCGTACATTTAGAAATATCTTGTAACGTGTTTTAAAGCCGTGAGACTATTGACCAAAACAGACAATATCACAAGTGAGTTGACTATTACATTTGGTACAGAGCGACTCGGAGTGAGTTTAGGATAGTAGTAAAATCTCAGCGAGGACGTTGAATCTCAAAAAAAGTTGAAGACTTTAGGCAAAATCCCACAACTCCAAACCACGGGAAGATATTGAGTATTTAAATGGGCGTGTAGCATGTGTCGCGTTTTAATGCCGTGAAATCGCTTGCCATTACAAGTGGATTGAGCCATAACATTTGGTATCAAAGCGAGTACACTTGGGTTTCGAAAGATAAGACAAATCACAGCGAGAATTCTAAGTCTAAAAAAGGGGGAAGTCCCTTAGGCGAACACTTCACCTTGAGCAAGTTGGTAGTGTCTTACGCCATTTGGCTGGTAACTACGGCACTATCAGCATTTGTGAGAGAAGTGGAAGATATATGTATCAGGAAAATGGAAAATGGAAATTGTTTTTACCTGAATTTTAATGGTTTACGAGTCTGGGAAGAATGAAATATGTGAGTTCGCCATCTTAAAGAGGGCGCTTTAAGAAATGTGTAGGTGTTCTGTAACCACTGCAAAATTGAGATTACGGACTTTCTAAATATGTGGTTTGTTTGTTGCACGCGACAGATTATATGTGCAGTTTTTAACCAGGTGGTATTGAAGCTTTGAGCCTTCATATATCTCCATTATGAATATCTATTGTGATTTGCAAATCAGTTACAATTTGTTATGAGATTTAAAATTATGTTATACAGATGGCAGAGATTATAGAGATGAGTTGATTGGTCGAGAATTTCACCACCGGAGTGTGCAACCTATCTTGCAGCGAGTAATGGTTTCCCGAGAAGCGTTTTTATCTGTCTGAGACTCTGAGTATCATGTTATAAGAAGTTCAAGAACGATCGGATGGCAATGAAGGGAAGGTTTCCAGTTTGGATCTCGGGTGGATTTAAATTGTGGATCAAGAGTCGAGTCTGAAAATCTCGATCAAACTTCGTCTCATGCTTGGTCTTCTGTTTGAATAGTTTTAGTTTCATGTGTTGGTATGTTATGAAAGACGACCTCGAGACATGACGGATCGGTCAATCAATCTTGAAAAAAAACGAGGTGTGGATAAGCAATAACGTTAGACATAAGAAAAACGTAGAGAATGGGAACAAATGCAAACTGAGCCTTCTGAAATAATAATGAAAAATGAAAAACCAAAAAGTAAAGGGACCCGATGGAGATTTCAGGGATTGAACCCGACGTGAATCGAACACGCAACCTTCTGATCTGGAGTCAGACGCGCTACCATTGCGCCACGGATCCTGTGGTAAAATATGCATGTTTTATATATTTGAATATAAAACTTTATTTCTTATGTGGGATGTTGGTAATAAAACATTTTCTGCTGATCACCTTTCCACACCAATTCCAAATTACTTGTCTGCTAACATTCCTATTATATGATTCGCAATAAAATTATAGAGAAGTAATTTGTCTAAATGATATCAGAATAAAATTAGTTATTAAAATTACATATTTTCATTAATAAAATCTAAACTAACTTTAATATATATCTTATTATTTAATTAAAGTTGAAACTCCTTTACTAACTAGTTTTTAATTGATTTCGTGAAATTTTTATTTAAAATTACAATATACATTCATTATATCTTTATTAATATACATTTTTAAAATTTCTTAAAAAGTATCTATTTTTAAATTTTCAATCATATTTTTATCTATATTTTAAAATTTTCATCTAGTATACCACTCTTAATAAAAAAAAAATGGAACAAATCATTGATTTAAAAATAACAAAAATTATATATTAGAAAACAATATGTACCAAGTGACACTAATATATTAGGAAAAATGAAGTACAATAATAAATGATATCGATTGTTTTTAATAATTATGAAGTAATAATTAAGTTGTGAAAATAAGGGGTGCAAATTAAATAACGATGACATATTAGGGGTGCAATTGTGATTCACGAAAACTTTTAGGAGGAGAATAGTAAGAAAATAAACACAGAAAAACGACCAACGGCTCCACTCTACCTCGAGCCGTCCATTAAGAGCCGGCTCCCACACCACGCCACCATCTCTGCTGAAATGAGAAACCCTAGTTCTCTCCGTCTCTTTCAAACACAAACTGTACAGGTCTAAGGTTTCTGATCTTTCCGCCCTTTCAGTCGCAAAATTCAGTTATTCTCCCAGATATTATACCTCTACCTACAGATATACGTAAAAAAAAATTCCGATGGGAGTGTAGTTGGTTTCTAATTCATTTTTCTGATATAGATGAGCATGTATCGAGATCGAGGGGGAGTAGGCTCATCGAAAGCTGGGGATACGTTGGATCGAAAACGAATCAACGATGCTCTGGACAAGCCTCCGGATAAGTCTTCTCCTTCCACCTCTAGAAGCAAAGGTAGTGCGATTACCGTACCTCCTAACTCCGCCGGTAAGAATTTTGACCACCGAGACAACCGCTCCTCCGCCAACATCAACACCACCAAAAAAAAATGCTCCGACGGTAACTTTCGTCTTGGCTGGGACTGAATTTCGTGAATAATTTTGGTGCGGTGGATATTATTTTCTTACTTTTTAAAATTTACTGGAAGTAGTTCAATGACTGGTTATTGTTTTAATCTTTTTGTTGGTTGAAAATATGCTGAATTTATGTGTTGTTTAACATCTTAACCCTGTGTCTAGAAACTGTCGTTGGTGAATGGATGAACCATTTTGCAGTTATTGATATGATCGTGATTGTGTGTATCTCATATATGAAGGTTCGATACGTTTTGACAATGACCTCATGTTGTAGAACGGCATGTGATGCCTTCAACATCATAATTGTACTTACTAGCGTTAATGGTTGTAAAATTAAGGCTCTCACTCTCAAGAGCTGAATTCTCTCAAATTTAAACCCGAAACATGGAGTTACATTGCTGCTTCGATTTGTGGATTTTGGCACAGTAAAATTATGATATGTACGAGGTTGATTTATGTTTGTTAGTCCTAGTCCATGCTATGATGGGAAAAAAGTGCACTGTCTATTTGAAATACATGACTTTAAATGCATAGATCTTACACGTTAATGTAGAATTCGCACATGTTTTGGTGTATCCAATTATATCTGCAATACAAAAGTGTTTCTCCTCATGTGATATATCGTAGGCTCGTAACATCCAGCAGTATACATGCCATATATGGAATGTTTTCTTGTGTAGTTTAGAGAAGGCCAATTTGATATATATCTATAAATAATTGATTGATTATGCCTTCAATTTTTTAACCTAATTGTTGGTATGCCGAACACTTTCAAGGTGACAAGCCTTTGTTTCATTTAACCTAATCTCCCTGTACTTGAATCCAAGTTGCGGAATAACTATGCACTTGTGTCTGCTTTGGTTATTCTTTTCAGCGTGATGTTTTAATACGCACCCGTATGCATAGATATGTTTGTTTTGTTTGCCTATAGTATATACAGAGTTGTAATTGTTAGACAAACCTTAGATTGTGATTCTATGTAAATTTTGCAGAGGAATCTGAAACAGACAGTGAAGAGTCTGATGTCAGTGGTTCTGATGGGGATGATACATCTTGGATTTCATGGTTTTGCAACTTGAGAGGAAATGAGTTCTTTTGTGAAGTTGATGATGATTATATACAAGATGATTTTAATCTCTGTGGATTGAGCAGTCAAGTCCCTTATTACGATTATGCACTTGACCTAATATTGGATGTCGAATCTTCTCATGGTAAGCACTGTAGTTTTTTTGCCGAATGCCGATTTAATATAATATTGCTTTAGTTGATAGTTTGTTTAAGTTGTTTTGTGATTGCCCTTACAACGTCTGTTGTTTTTTAATAAGTGATCATGTTGTCGTATGCTTTTTATTTTCTTTTTCCAAGATGATAAATCAGTGAGAACGACCATTTTTATGTGACCAACAACACAACATTTTTCCACGTACTTTCTACGCTGGACGTGGACAGTTATCCTCATTTCAGCTTATTCTACAAGTCCTTGAAGGATTATAATGAACACATATTTGGTGGACAGTGGTAGTGAGGTAATAATGCCTCTGAGCGAGGATTCCCTTTGTCATAGTATTGTTAGTTATCATCTAGTGTGAGAGCCGAGAGGTGAGTGAGGATAATGTTGCCAAAACCATCTTGTTCTCTGTTGAATTGTCGCTTATCATTGTTTTCGGCACTTTTTCTATCCAATTACTTATTTTCAAAATGTGAGTCTCGGTGTGGTTTGGCTTTTGATGCGGAAGCTTGGGTAACGGGCAAAGAAAACTATAAAACTTATAGAGATTTTTGTCGCAACATTCATATGTAGGTGTACGTATGCCCTCTTCCTATACACAGGTTTCAGAAGTATGTAGTTGCCATAAATCTTTTTTTTTGCTGTGGTATACTCATAGCTACATTGCATCGATTTTTAGTTCTCGTTTACTGCTCACTCTTAAAATGTGAAGAAATGAACTGAAAAATTCTTCAGTATTGTTCGAAAAATTGTCTTTCAGAAGAGATGAATACAATTATTTATACGGCAAGCCCAAGTAACCATACAAGTGTTACTTTAAGCGGAGAAAATGTAAAAAAGTAAAACACGTTTATATCCAACTCTATAACCAACACTTGTTCTTTCCCCTTTTGGTCCATTTTTTAGCTGAGTAATTTTTTTTGTTTTCTGATATAACATTTACAATGATTGTATGTAGGCGATATGTTGAACGAGGAACATAATGAACTGGTTGAATCAGCTGCAGAAATGCTCTATGGACTTGTTCATGTCAGATACGTCTTGACAAGCAAGGGAATGGCTGCAATGGTAAACATCATCGGTCAGATTATGGTTTCTTTTATTGGCTACCCTCTTTATCAGAATTATTCTCACATATGAAACTTGAGCTGAAACTTGAACAGTTAGAAAAGTACAAAAATTATGACTTTGGAAGATGTCCAAGAGTTTATTGCTCTGGACAGCCTTGCCTTCCAGTTGGACAGTCAGACATCCCGCGCTCAAATACTGTGAAGATGTACTGTCCCAAATGTGAAGATATTCACTACCCTCGATCCAAGTACCAGGGCAGTATCCTTCCATTTCGCTATTGCATTTGAGGCCTTGACCCTCTGGTTGATTTGCATGCTAATAACCCTCCCCGTTTACCCACCCACACACAAGTTCATCCAAGTGGCCAGTGTTGCATTATGAATGTTTTTAACACCAAATCAATGGTCAATCTCACAATCGATACGTATATCAAACGCACACACTCCAACTCACGTGCACGCACACACGCACACACACACACACGCACACACAAGAATAGTAAAAGGAATTAACATAGATATTGCTTGATCTAAAGAATCTTGATTGCATCAATATACATCGGATTTGCTAAAATAGATTTGAGGATCAACGGAGTAGACTCGTTTGCCAGTATATGTTACACACTTGCTTGATGGATGATTTCCTTTACCACCAAAGATGTTGATGGAGCCTATTTTGGAACCACATTCCCTAATCTCTTCTTGATGACTTATGGACACCTCAAGCCACAAAATCCTACACAGAGCTATATTCCTAGAGTTTTTGGCTACAAGATTCACATGCCTTGACGCCTTGCTTCCCATCCTTTGCTGCTATCAATCTCTTAATTCTTCTTACAAATGTTCCATAATGGGCTTTGTGGCGTACCAGTGGATTGTGACCAGGTTGGCTTAGATACAGGCAGCATCAATTGCTATTGCTATTGATGGACCAATTTGCTTAAATAACCCGTGGCCATTCCGTCAGGTGAATTCATCGTTTGATTTCAGTTCTCGTCAGTTTTCATTTCTTTTTCTCCCCCTCAATCTCAACGTTGCGGGCTGTTTTATTTACTTCCATTTTTCTGGCGCGTGCATATTTATCAGTATATTTACTTCCATTAGTTCGAAAGTGGCCAATCGATATTTTTAGAATTATTACCTATACTAAATATATTTCTGACTACAAAAATATTTGTCAATGTGTAGTTATCGTTAAAATATATCAACAGAGGAACAGGCTTGTAATTTTGCGTTTGTTTATTTGGTCAGTGGCATGCTGTAAGAAAGTGGAAAATGTGTTTTTTTAAGATATTTTGAGGAAACTTCATTTTTTAAAAATCTCTTAAATATGTGTGTTTTCAAATACCTATGATATGGTCATTTGTTTTAAAAAAAATATTTGACCGAAGTGATTTTTCTATCTACCCGTTTTTTACCTTTTCCAGATGTGATACATGTATGTGACACAGCAGCTACGTGCTTTACGAAAGCAGTTTCATTTACAACAGTTATTCTTAAGTCTTAACATAGTAATACTAATATCATTGTATTAATTATGATAGTTATTTTCTGAGAAAATATTAAGATTATTTTCCAATCAAACTTTGAATTTACTTTTCTGATTTTATCTTATAACCTATATAAAGAATTGGTGTCTTAAAATATGATAATTTGGTAATTTTTCATTTGATATCTATCAAGTTCTGATAATTCTCATACTGTTATGCGGTTAGATAACCCTTGTCGATTTTAAATAATTATCATTTTGTTCAAATTTTATAATAAATAAATGTCGATATATACAATCTTTTTTTTTCAATAAAATTACAAAATTATCCACTCAATGATTATTAATTATAAAAATTGATGAAATAAACAATTGATGAAATAAACGTAACAGTTGTACTAGTGCATCATAATATATCTTGTGGTTACGTCATTTATAAAATAAATAGAGTCGATGAATAATACCCGACAGAAGGGGTCGTCTATCGCTTTATCATCAGGGCTCCTAAAGTCTCCATTATTTCTAACTTACCAGGAGAGGAGGAGTAAAGAGTTTATTAACAAATGAAATTACAGAAATGCTACATTTGAGTTTTAATGTTCGTACGCTGCAAACAAACCGAGCCGATTCATAAACTTTTCGAATTGACTCAAAAAATATTTAATTCATAATTTAACTTATCGAATTCAAGTTGAACTAAAATATGTTTGAACTTTTTTTTAATTCAAAATTGAGCTCAAATTATTTTGTTTGATACTTCACGATCCTCTCGTGAAATTTAGTATTCTACTAATGTATAATATAATTATAAATAAATAAAATTTGAGCATTTTGAGTGCTTATTTTTTTTATCAATAATTCAAATAATTCACTAACATGTTCAAATCTCTTGAGCCAAACTCTAGCTTTCATTCGAATCGAATTCGAACCAAAAGTTCTAAAATTTACGAACTTCGAATTGAGCTCGAAATCAAACAAAAGTAATTCGAGCTTTCAAATTTTCATTATATTCGATTTGTTTACACCTTGTTGAAACCCAACAAGCAAAATGTAACACCAGAATGACCTGAACGGGAATTAAAAAAAAAAAAAGCACGCTATGATTTCATAGTATTTCTCATATCATCTGATCTGTCAATCTTTCTAGCCATGAGAGAGTACACAAGAATTCAGATTGCGAAGGAATGAGTTTTCAGTATTTTCGAGACAAATGCAGTATCACCATACAAATAGTTGTAGCACTCTACCATTCTCATAGCTGTTTTTTTCAGCATCTAAATTACCTCATTGAGGGCCAATGACCATGACAAATATCGGAAAATTTAACTCTCAGTTTGCTCCCTGAGCCTTCTGATGGTGCTCCTAACAGTCACGGCACTAGCAGTGCTGCAAGGTGGGGAGTAATGAGTTTGGGGAACTAAACGTGAATTTATCAGGTTAACATAAAGAATAACTTGACAAATTATTACTTCAAAGTGTAAGCACCGCCAGCTTTCACTTTGCCACAATCCTTGCATCCCCAAATGCCCACTGCCTTCCTCTTCACCGCATACTGTTACAGAGGTATTACACATTCAGAACATGCATAACCAACCAAAATCACCCAGAAAATCAATCATGTTATAAACTGAATTCTTGGTGCATACCTTCCCGCAGAACTCACAAAAGTACTTGCTGTGTTGACTTACTTCCATTTTCTTAATCTGCTTTCTCAAACTTGCACCATAACGGGTACCTGAAATATTATGAAAGAATAATAAAAACCGATCATTACATTAGAAAATAAAAGGTTTCGAGATTGAACATAAAATAAGGACCCAACATATAGTACATTAACAAGCTTAAGCAACTGATGGATTCAAATCTCTGATCTACAAGTTCAAGAAGAAGAATGGTTAACGCCATACCACATAAGGATAATGAAGAATTCACGATCAAATTCAACTTATCACTAGTCACTACCGTCCTCAAAAATCAACATGTTATGAACAAGGAGACTAGCCTCCTAATATCATAGACCAAGAAATCAGTAGCCATTCAAGTCAGAAGAAATGAATCTGAGGCAACAGACTACGACTGGTGGAAGAAGTGCAAATATTATGTCCACTAGTCCAAGGAAAAATACTTTACACAAACACGAATGGGACAAAAGTAATTGTGAGAGAATTGAACTCATAACCTCGAGCCAAGAGCAACTTCAGACAATACAATTCACACACAACTAGACACAAAAGACAGAACAAAGATTGAGAAAAGAAGCAGTTACAAAAGACCTACCATACTTCCCAACAATTCCAACCTTCTTGGTTCTCTTGGCCTGCAGAAAACATAGATTTTATAAATCAATACAATAATTGAAACAATTTACAAATAACATAAAATAAATAGTTAATCAATAAAACTATTACTGAGAACCACGATACTGATATTTAGAATCACAGAATGTACAGTGTTTAGAACAATCAAAATGTAATTCCGAGCATTAAACAAGACAATCAAAATAACGATAAAAACAAAATCAATAGAACAAGTCTAAATCCCAATGTACCAACTCCTATAAAGTATCAACTAAACTTCTGTTCATTATTTTCAACACTTCCATCTACAGATTCTACACAGAGACGAAAAGCACGACTAACCCCCAAAGGATCCGATCACAACCAACATGTTTCGATAAGCAACAACAATATCATCTAGCACCTCAAAATAATGATCAACAGAAAGAAAATAACAGCAGCAGCTATATATGCTTGGAAAAACAACAATTCGAAACCATTTTCCTCCAAAAATCTTTAAAAAATATGAAAATCAAACAGGGCAATCAGATTATGCGTGATCTTTAAATGCTTGAAGGATAGAGAAGCTACCATTGGAGATGAGTCGGGGAAGCGACGGCAAGGAGAAGCAGCTGCAAAAACCCTAGCTGTGCAAAATGATATATGTAAAATGTTTAAAAGCCCATGGGATATTTGGGTTCACTAAAAGCCAAGCCCAATTTCTGGTCCATTATGTTTCTTTCAGTTGCATCATTACCACACCATATGATAAAAATATTAAAAATTTGAATTTTAGACCAATTTTCATTTCTACAAATATATAATTTTTTATTTAAAAAATAAATTACTAAAATTTGGACAACAATTTCGAGAACTTAATATCAGATATTGCAAAAAGTCACCACAAAAGAGTGAAATTCAATATTTTTGTTAATTATAAAAATTCAATCGACAACTATCTTCTCCAATTAGAATCATATGTTAATTTGTATTATTGCCATATATGTTATTCAACAATTAATCTTACAGAAGTTTTAGAATTCAAAAAGGCGTAGTTCAATCATCCCTTCTTTCCTTTTCGGTGAATACCATGCTACCACCTTCCCGGAACGCAAGATTCTCAGAGAGTAATTCAAGCTGTACATCAGATCTTCCAGCTGAGGTCCATGTCTCCCACCCGAAGAGTCGAAGGCGAATTTGGAATCCATTCGAAAAACAATGGGTCCAGCAACCTGTATGATTTTAAACACCATCAATATGTAGCACATCTTTGAAGAATATTAGATCAGCAAACTCCAGACTCCATTTCTATATGAATAAAATGTTGGATGGCAGTCTTGTTTGTAATATGAGACTCAGCCAAAAATGTTTACCTGCTGCTGAAATATTAAATTAAATCTTGGATAAGACCGTGAATTTGGTGATCGATTGCCTTCTGTCCTTCGGCAAAGATTGGACACTGTATTGACCAACGCAAAAGCTGAAGAAATATCCACACGAGCATCTAGTCTGGTGAGGTCTCCAAATCTCTTCGTGAATTTCCCGCGTTGGAAGGTGCAGCAAACTGATCCAAACAAATCAGCAGCAAAACGACCTCTATCCTTAGCCCTTGAAGAATTTATGTCCATGACTTGGGGTGAATCTTTCCCACCAACAAACCAGGCTTCACAAGTACCTCCTAAATGCAAAAGGAGAATAAAGAATGACAAAAGAAGAACTGTGAAATGGTAAAAGGAAACAATTTTTTACCAGGTATCGGAGTAATGAACTCGGGATATAATCATAATCAAAACAAATATATTGCTAAATGATATTAGGATTGAAAAATCATTTAACTGTTATGCTATAACTATGGAAGGATTAAAAATTTCGTTCCAAATAAAACTCATCAGATATCCATGTTTGCATTTAGCATTAATGTTTTGATACACCTTTTAGACTGATCTAGCTATAAAATATAATAGTCGGTGAAGAAGTCCTCCATCCATAATGTGGAAAAATTGTCGGAAATAGAAGCTGTTAGTATGGAAAGTCCAAAGATATTGAACAAAAAAATTGAAGAAAAATAAAAAAATTTACTCACAGCAAATAGACTATATTAAAGTAAGGAAAAATTATAAAACTAGTCGTTATTAGCACATTCTGTGAAGTCTTAAAATTACCCATAATTCCAGACATTGCCGCATGAGGCTCTCTGAGACGAATATCATACGAAGGATGCCAAAATTCGTCTGTTTCTGTCTTTTTTATCACATCCTCCTCTGTTTCTATTTGCCTCCACAAGTCCTTAGACTTCTCATACGAAAAGGCAGCTTTTGCGCATATACCAGGCAATAAAGCTGGGGGTGTTTCACAATCAGCAGAATCCACAGGCTGTGGGAGGCCATTATTTTTATGTATGCCAAAACGGTATCTCAGACCTGACTCAGAGACAAGTGATGAACAGTCCACTGATATAGACTCAGGAACTTCCCAGTATTTTCCTTTACAGTCTATGAACAACTCAGGCCATGCTGCTTCTAAAGTAATATCGTGATCTGGAAGCTGCAATGTTGAGAAAGACAGAGCAAACTTTATGAAGTTAAGCAGATCACTGGACCTAACTCAAGCATTTGATCGAAGGTGTGAAACAAAGAGAAACAGGTTAAATTTTCTGTCTTGGACATAGGTAACTTGTCGTTGGGACTATGAGGGGTTAGAAAACGGTCGATGTGAGAAAGCAATTAAAATGAAGGACAATGGGAGGTGGTCTTGTGAAAGGAGCTACAAAAACAAGTTCAGAACTTTACCTTGTGAAAGAGCATGGCCTTTGTACGCCTTTTCTTCTTCTCACCGTGCTTTTCAGTGCTCAATAGTAAGGATGACGAGGATGTTAGAGTTATCTGTGAGCATAAGCCCACTGCATAGAGTGATTTATCCAGGAAATGCTTCGCAGTTTCCTTGAGCAAAGGCAGATCCCATTCTTCTGAAGCAGAAACTTCAGCTTTAATAGATGATATCAATTTCTTTGGACGGAATTGCCCAATTAACCCAACCCACCTGCAAGAGAAAGTTTCTCTCTGAGAGTTAGTACATGATCAAAACAATCTGCAAATGCAAGATTTGATGCTTCCCATGGTGTTCTAGGTGTCAATTTGGGTGGGTCGGATTGAAGATCAAGAATTACAAAAATTTTCCAACCCGAACCACCAATCCGACTATCCTGGGATAATTTTATTTTATTTGTTAGAACATATTTTTAATTTATTTTAGATATATGATTTTTTGCTATGCAACATTATTTTTAAAAAATAATTAAATAAAATTCGAAACACATAATAAATATTTTAATTTAAACACATAATAACAATTTGAATGGATTTAAATATTAAAATTTAAGAGTAGAAGTTGTCTTAAATATTTAATTAGTCCATAAAAGAAACAATTGTTTAGAACTTCACAAACTAGATATTAAATGATAAATACTTTACAAATAAATATTATATGATAAAAATTCATGAGCCAAAATTTTAAAAATAAATTTCAGTGACACAGATATGTTAAACAATAAAGTTTAATTTTGGAAAATAATTTTAAAACAAAATAAATAATTCATAATATGACTGTGGTATTATCCTATAATTAATAATGAGTTCTTCTAAACAAATATCATTAGTATTTTATGTTAATTGAATTCTTTAATTTTGGACTTAGGCTTTGTGATAGCACCCAAATATATATATATATATAAAGAAACTCAGACTCCTCCAGTTCCTTAACATTAAAACTCAAAATACCTCGCGTCCTCGCCAAAACCCCAACAGCGCCGTCTTCCAGTGTCATAGCAAAAGCAGGAAAGGGGAAGAAATGCTATCATTTTCCATTGATCTCATCCGATTCCTACTGTTTTCAGGTAACTATAATTACTCTTTTGATTTGTTGTGTTATTCGTGTTTGATGATTCTAGGCACTGGGTTTGCTGCTCATTAATTTTATATCCTCAAGTAATGTTACTTCAGTATGAAAATACTCGAATATAATGTTTAGAAATCATTATCCTCAAGTAATGTTACTTTTTAATTAAGCTCAAGGATCTATATTCAATGTCAATTCCACGTTGGTTCGAATACGACGACTTGGGAAAAGTTATACTGATAGTGTTGCAGTGTGGAATTACAAGCATCAGCATTTTAGAACTCAAACAAACTTGGTCATTCTTAATCATATGAATTTGTAATCCATAAAGTTTGTGAACTACAAAATAAAAGGTTTTAACTAATAAAACTTATCACCTACTTCACGGGACTTATAAATAGTTATAACACAATTAGTGTCGTTTAATTTATTGATCGTCGATCTCTTAGTACAGATGTTCGGTCCGATATGTGACATGGTTGTTTAATTTTCTATTATCTGCAAACTTTTATATGAAATTCTGATAGTTAGAAACCTCCAGAATATCACATATGTA
This sequence comes from Primulina eburnea, assembly GCF_022965805.1. Taxonomy (NCBI): domain Eukaryota; kingdom Viridiplantae; phylum Streptophyta; class Magnoliopsida; order Lamiales; family Gesneriaceae; genus Primulina; species Primulina eburnea. The sequence goes on along the minus strand of NC_133101.1, from coordinate 62,091,224 downwards.
CCAGATCATTTAATTAACATTGAAGTTCTTCACATTTATGATAGTCACATAAAGCTTGTTCAATTTATTCTAAACAAATATACCTATGTGTATCCAACTAATTCCAAAATATTTAAAATCCACACTCCTAAACCCCTTTTTTCCTTGTAATGTTCCTTTCATAAGGCCAAATCTGAAAGCGTAAGAATACACGAAAATTCTTTAAAAAATAAATCATTCTATGGTAGTTAGTCATGATTCACTGGTTCTCGACTCAAAATATATAAAGATTTAATGAAGAAGGAATTTCTAAACTAAATATAATGAAGAGGAGAGAATTCCTAAATTCAGAAAGTTAAAACTAATATTTTATCTTTTTGTAAAATCACATACCTAAAATAAAGCCATACGTAAGACTCTGTCAGCTTAACACCATTTTGTTAACAAGTTTTAAAGACTATTCTAAATCAAAAAAACGCTCAAAAGTTCAGGTGCTATGTAAAGTCAATACTCAATATTATAAATCTCAACTTATTGAATTCTCGCGAGTATAAATGAAATATTATCAGACTAACATAAAATTATAGAACAACATACTTTAAATTAAAATTCAGTTGTCCTACCAGTTTTTTACAAGAAAATAAAACAATTAAAGCAAGCAAGAGCAAGAATGCACATAAATTCAAGCACATGCGCATAGCAAATCATATGTCTCTCGATTCAAAACTTAGCTCCACTGTTCTAAATCCTAGATCGCTCGCCACAACTCTCTCTTGGTCATAACTTAATTCTAAAATCCACAGAAGATCTTAAAATCTACTCTCTTATACCAAAATGTAAGGCTCAGATTTTCTCACTCGATTCGCATGCAATAATTAATAAAGATAGCCAACTAGTTAAAAAATACAGTCTGTATTCAGAATTTAACTATAATAGGATGGGCTCACTTAGAAATACAACTATATTTTTTAACTACTTGACTATCTTTATTAATTATTGCATGCATGTGATTCGAGTGAAAAAAATATGGGCCTCACAAAAATACACAAACTAAATGTAAAATCAGTATAAAGAACCCCAGGGAGTCATGGATCAGAGAACTTCGGCGCATTCGTTAACAGTTGTAACTATGGGAAATCTCTTTGTACGAAGACATTTGGCAATCATGGAATTCTCTAAGATGTAGGATTACAAAATTCAAATCAGTAATCATAGTTATTCAGGCCAAAATGTGTCTATGCTACTGGCTGTGTAAAGATAATCGGCAGGAGGATGGTTTTCCCTTCTAAACTATAAATATAAATCATATGTTTGAAGTGTAAGTGGTTTGGTTCATCTTTGATTTCTTTCAGCACATAGCTATTTCGGTTTACAATGACTGAATAGGGCTCAAAAACATTAAAGCAGATTTTAGTAGCATATCTAATGAAACAATAACGGAATTTGTGCTTTACCACATATCAGGGGCATGTGTACATGAGAAGCCTAGCGATTATAGATGCTTTCCCTGATCAAGACCATGGCTCCATGAGACATTTCACAGCAACAAATAAAGGGATATCAACAAACACGACAAGATAAACAAAATGCACATTAGTCATTACGATTACACACGCATGCCAACAAAGGTTCTCAGAATTTTACCAATTGCCAAAAACTGCTTTGCCCAGAAGTGACTGCAGTGCAAACGAGCCCAATTCCTTCTGATTAGCAGAGGGAGAAAAGGAAGGAATGATTCCTAGAGGGAACCCATTTCCCAACAAAGATAACTGCTGAATTCTGAGAGCTCTACTGGCTCTTGCACCGTCAATCGGCGCAGAATCCCCTGGAACAGCTCTTGAGACACCATCAAGAGCTTGAGGAGTCGAAATGTTCAGGTCCCAGAAAGCCGAGTCCATCGCTGTTCTTAGATTCGCCATTTTCTATGGAATTTTTCAGGCCGGCCGATCCTTCTGTTTTGATACGAACGACTGTTCCTTATCCGGGAGTGTGAAGTGGGTTTTTGGATGAGAATCGAGCGCGGGGGTTTTGAGTTTATATCCCCAAGACAACTATCTACTCTAAAGAGTGAACCCCACACCCGAGGTCCCACACAGAGCCGCCCCAAGCTCCGGCGTGAAGGGAGGTAAATCAAGATTATGCACCGATAGCAGGTATCCAGACGAGAGGTTGACTGGAGCAATTCATCATCACATCGGTGGCATTCAATACTTGGGAGTTGTATATATGGGCTTGGACAATCCTCCCCCTTGAGCTAGCTTTTGGGGTTGAGTTAGGTCCAAGTTCCAATCTTAACATGGTATCAGAGCCCGGGTTTCACCGTTATGTGTTGGACTGCCTATAATTAGGCCACCCGTTCTGCCCATAATTGGGTCATTTGTAAACTTCACGCTCCAGATGTTCATTCCTGGACGTGAGAGGGGTGTGTTAAATGTCCCACATCGGTTAGATAATTAACCTTTGAGTGGCATATATTGGCTTGGACAATCCTCCCCCCTTGAGCTAGCTGTTGGGGTTGAGTTAGGTCCAAGTTCCAATCTTAACATGGTATCAGAGCCCAGGTTCCACCGTTGTGTGTTGGACCGCCTATAATTAGGCCACCCGTTCTGCCCATAATTGGGTCATTTGTAAACTCCACGCTCCAGATGTTCATTCCTGGACGTGAGAGAGGTGTGTTTGCCCATAATTGAGACACCCGTTCTGCCCATAATTGGGTCATTTGTAAACTTCACGCTCCAGATGTTCATTCCTGGGCGTGAGGGGGTGTGTTAGTTGTCCCACATCGGTGGCATTCAATACTTGGGAGTTGTATATATGGGCTTGGACAATCCTCCCCCCTTGAGCTAGCTTTTGGGGTTGAGTTAGGTCCAAGTTCCAATCTTAACATCCGTGAGACCGTCTCACATAAGTTTTTGCCAATAAATTAAGTGCCGTATTAAAATTCACGTTTAATATATTACATACATTGCCAAATAATGCCATTGCTTGCGTTTCTCCGTGTCTCCTCTTACCACGATTCCACCAAACATGCCAAAATTAAGATATGCCACATATTACGTCAAGGGAGTGCAACTTGATAAATATTTTGGAACACATTATATTTTTTCACTCAAATATACTTTTATTTAGGATTGAATTTGGAGAATAAAAGTCTTTTTTAAGAAAATGTTTTAAATTATTTTTTTTAAATAGTACTGTCTAGTTGTGTTTTTACAATTATTTTAAGTTCTTAAAAAACTAAGGTTATAGGGTTGAGAGAAGCTATAAATAGAGAATCATATTTTTTTTGTCGTGTAATTTACATATTTTCATTTTTGGTCTAGTTATTGGTCAATTTTCGATCTTCGTATAACATTACTTTGCACTTTTTTCCTTCCAATATTAGTCATTTTTCAACTGAATATTGATGTAGCATCCAAAAATGATGAAGTGACACCAATAAATATTGATATGGTATGGATCAGGTACATTTGTGTAGAAACTCACGGCATAAAAAAAATATCCACCACCATTTAATTATTTAGTTATTAGGGATGAAGTAATGATAGCTTTAAAGATTTGAGAAACCATGCTTTATTATTACTATTTTGAGTAAAGAAACCCATGCTTTAGGTATGGAAACATGTAATGTTATAGTCCACATTGTGTGTTCAGCATCAACATGGCTTGGTAGATGCTTACAAGCAAGAAATATTAGAGGGTCCTAACAAATTATGTAATTCCTGTTGATGGATGCTCTTTTAGTTAAATTTGGAGAACATTGACTAATATAATTGACATAAAAGTAGTTTACCACAAGCTTATTTTTAAAGTAAGCGATCAATATAGATTTATTCGATAATAGCCTTCGGGTAATTCCCTAAGGCTTGATTTAGTGACATGTAATATGTCATATATGGTTTTTCACGTTGTACGATGTATGACTTCACGTGAAAAATCAAGTGTGGTATATTGTATGACATTGGATCAACTCAATATCCTAAAGAGTAAGATTGTGTTCAACTAGACCAAAAAAATATTCTTGAAATATTCATTTTTTTTATATCAAATCAAAAACACGTCTTATTTACTACTAAGGGGTGTCCGAGTTGGTTAGGTGAGAGCTTGACTATTGTGATGAGTTTGATTTTCATTATCAACATCATTTCGAACGTTGTTCGATATCGTAATATGACTTATCTCACTAACGTGGTTTACAGTCTATTGTATTAATTTGGAGATTTATTCAATACACACCAAAAGATGACGACAGAGAATTCTCACGTGATCGAAAAAGTGTATTTTGTTTTAGTAATTATCGAGGATTTAAATATTGAAATAACACCAGTTAATTATCTGTTGATTAAAAAAAGTCACAATAGAGCCTGCCTTAAAGTTTCAAGGATTTGTTTGTCAGAATCCTAAGATGTTATTCATAATTTCTTCAAACGATTTTGTTGAGCTGGAATAAGTATAAATATGTTACCCGGCAACACATGTTTAACCTATGCCCATTATGGGATTTATTTTGAGTTTTTATTGCCATTTTTTTTCAGAATTTTAGAAAGAGTTTTGAGTTGCTTCTCAAAATAATTTGACACACACACACACACTAGGATGGAATACATCAACATCAGCACCAAAACAAATTTAAACCACAAAATATAAGCTGGACCGTGACTGTGGAAAAAGAGTATTGTTGGGTTACATTTCTAAGGGAAATAAGACAAATAATTCAATTACATATATAATCTAAAAAAAATTAAAAGTAAGTACAATAAAGCAGATATTCTGATTTATTTGTCTGATTTTTGTCCCAACTCAAGAATCTTGAAATATCTTATAATTAGCAATATTACTTTAAAAAAAAAACATGACACACCTAAAACCTACGCAATTTTAAATACTATTTAGTATATTATCGATTTATCCATATTGTATTTAAAAAAAATAAAGAAAAGAAAAGAAAAGAGGACTATAAGAAAAAATAGTACTTTAATACTTTTTGGTTTTCTAAAAGCCACTTATCCTTAGAAAATTTATTTCTTGGGAAAAAAAATTTCTAATTAAAAACCCACTATACATAATTTTACATAAAATCCATAAATTATTTTTCTAAAAAAATTAATATTTCAACTTTTAAAATTCAAAAATTAAAATTAACTAATTGCAATAATTTCACGCAAGTTCAGCTCCTAATTGTAATTTTATATTTAAGTGTATGACGTGTATCGATAAGCCCGCTGCTCTATATATATACAAACAATCTCACGCAACAATGCAAGTGAGTAGATAACAAGAAATAATCACCAAGGAAAAAAAGCCACTACAACACAAAGGAAAATATGAAGATTTTCATCTCAATCACATCTTCAACCCTCTTCCTCGCATTCCTGATCACAATCCATGCCGCAAAATCCCAGAATTTAATCCACTCGGCATGCCAAACCTCCTCCAAAAACGACCCGAACATCAACTACAGTTTCTGCAAAACTTCCCTGCAGGCAGCCCCCGCCAGCCAATGCGCTGCCCTGCAAGGCCTCGGCATGATCTCCATCCGGCTCGTCCGGTACAACGTCACCGATACACGTTGCAACATCAAACAGTTGCTGAAGAACAAGAAATGGGATCCTTATGTGAGGCAGTGTTTGAATGATTGCTTTGATCTTTACTCGGATGCCATTCCCACCGTCAAACTGGCCATGAAATATTACAACAGAAAGCGTTTCGACGACGCTAATATCCAGATAAGTTCGATCATGGATGCCGCGACGACCTGTGAGGATGGGTTTGGGGAGAAGGAAGGTGTAGTTTCGCCATTGACGAAGAGGAATAAGGATTCGTTTCAGCTTTCGGCGGTGGCGCTTTCGGTTATGCGTATCATTCAAGCGGGTTCTTCGGATTGAACCAACTGCGCAACAGCAATACGAGGATGGATTTTATCATTACGATATATCAAATCATCATTTTTCGTAGATATTTGTATCAAAAAGTTGTTTTGTCATTAAAAAAAAATTATATTTTTAATACCTGGAAAATAAGTCAGTCTACCTATTCTCTTACCATGAATTTCTGGTGTTTAATATTTTTTTAATTTAATTTATTGGTGTTGATTTATTTGTGTAATATAAGTGAAAATTCAAGTAAGCAATATATATCTACAGAGAAAAAATTGAAGACTTTGGAATAGGAGTGGGTCTCATGTGAGACGGGTCAACTCTACTCATATTCACAATATAAAGTAATATTCTTAGCATAAAAAATAATACTTTTTCATGGATAACCAAAATAAGATATCCGTCTCACAAATACGACCCGTGAGACCGTCCCACATAAGTTTTTTGCCTTGGAATAAAGAAATCTTCTCGCAAATAAAATTTGAAAATTATATTGAAAAACAGACTGGAATTTGTTGGTGGAATATTTTTGTAATGATATGATTTTAATTATTATACATGGCGATGCAATCAATGAAGCGGCCTTGGACATTAATCCATAGCTAGTTACTTTAATTTTCTTGAGAAATAATCCAATGGAAGAGTGGCTTCTAATCTATCGGGCGTGTCAAACTAATCATTAACAATAATTTTTTCTCGTAAAATTAAATATAATAATTTTTTACGAGGAAACGAAAATAGTATAATTTTAATTAAAAAAAATTATTATATATATGAGGATTTTCTTGTCAAAATTAACAAGAAAAATTTTCCGTTTGCAAATTTATAGTTCAATAATAACCTATCTTTCCGAAAAGTTCAGTTCAAAATTATCTTTGAGTGAAAATAGTTTACTTAGAAAACGCCATCTTCCGAAGGGTGAGTGACTGAGCTCTCTTGTTTTGTCACTGTAAGAGACGGAGCCAAGGGAAGGGATGAGGACCGCATCCCCTCGGCTTGGCTCGGCTCGGCCCCGCCCCGCCCCAACCACCTCCCTCGAGTTTTTTTGTAGATGTTTTTTTTATCTGAAATATTTATATATTTGTTCTGTATCTTTAAGTTCATCTACGTACCAAAATATTTAACGAAACATATTTTATTTCAATAATTAAACTACTCTTTGATAACAATTTTTTCATTTTTATAATAGTTTTACAAATAAAAATAATAAATAAATAAAATAAAACGGTAAAAAACAATATAACTCTTCAACCAATTTACCAAATTATCTAATATTTATATCACTTGTTTCTATGTGTATTCTCTCGTTGGTGCTCTTCGAACTTTTGTCTTCTAGTTTTCTAAGGTGCTAACATTTTTTTTAAATATCTCACTTCATTTATTTTCATGAAAATTATTAAATTACTAATATTGAAAACGTTTACGAGTTTGAGTAGAACATAATTTAAAATTAAAATAGTTAATCAGAATAAATAAATGAATAATTTTTTTTTTTTTATATACTCTAATTTTTATATTCTCAATTGGAGTGCACTTATTAAAATACTATTATTTTTACTCAAACTTGAATATGGTAAAGTATGTCATGGATAAAATACCGAGAACTTTTGTATTATATCTTATAGCTCATTTGTCTGGACAATTTATTTCAAAACTAAAGTTTTATTTTCTTATTTTACTAAATTATTTTTTTATAATTTTGTTTTTTCATCGACTTCTATATTTTCTATAAATAATAGTTTTAAAACAAAATTTTGCCCCCCTTAACCGAATATTTTGGTTCCGTCGCTGGTCCCTCTTCTCTTGGCTAGCATGTTATATTTGAAATGTTGCACAAATCATTACGTTTTTTTTTTTTTTGACAGAAAATCATTACGTTAAATTATATATAATGTAAGATTAATTAATATTTTTGAAAATTATAGTGAATAGAATTTATAAAATAAAATAACAAAAAAATTTAAATCATTAGAACTTATTCATTACCTAATCGAAACTCCTAACATACTTTCAATTGTAGGACACAACCTCTTACCAAAAACTATAGTTAGTGGTAATGATGTAGTTCAATTCTTACTTTGATATTTTTTCTTTTTTTACTTAGTTTTTTAATTAATATATAAAATTATAGTGTAGTCAGTCATAATTTCTTATAATTATATTTTGATAATTATTTAAATATAAATTAAATAAATTATAAAAAAATATTGTATAAACAGGATTGGTGCACTAGTATTAATGACTTCAGTTCACAAGCGCGTATGCTAAAGCCCACGCGTTTCGAAAAACCCAAACGCGCAAACAGTCGAGTCCTACAAATTTATACATATCGGATCCAATTCCGCGGCTGATCTCCAATTATTTTCCGTCAACATCGTGATTCTTCCGTCGATCCTATTTCGGCAATCTGATCCAGTTTATGATTCAATCGACCTAAAATCAACTCCATGGCTCGGGTTTCGGCTTTAGCAAAGTACAAGTTAGTATTTTTGGGAGATCAATCTGTTGGAAAAACGAGCATCATTACTCGGTTCATGTACGATAAATTCGATAATACTTATCAGGTGAGGGAAGCGTCGATTTATTTGAATTTTAACTTGTTTTAAAAAAGCTAGAGCTTTGAAGATCTGATTCAATTGGCATTTGCAATCAGATTACCTTTTCATCAGTTTTAATGGTAATGTCATTATCACTCTATGTTCTTATGTTTTTGGCATTGACCCAGATGAGTTTGCGGCGCCTTAGTTTGAAATTTCAAATTTTCTTTTCATTTTCTAGTGTTTAATAACTGGTTATAGCAAATATATTATTTCACTAGTATTTGAAGTGCTATCAAATTTTGTAAAATCTAGCTAATTTGGCTTTTGTAGATGCCATGAGTTTGCTGGTTTGAATTTTTTTGAGGTATGATTTGAAGAAGTCGTTGCCTCATCGCCACAAGTGTATCCAAATAGCCATAATATGGGAGACAAGTTCTAGTTGTTTGTTTATTAGATGCCATTTCTCATGCTTAGATTCAAATGCTTTTTGGATATAGGACAAGACAAGATTTCAATTCCAAATGACGATCTAATACGTTTGAACTAGCTCTCCATAATTTATTGAGCATAGACATGCGGACAGGGAAAAACAATGTTGTTTACTTTTGAGAAGTTTATGGCCATGACAACCTACTTTCAATGGATTTCATTAATTCATCTTTATCCAACACATACACTTTAATTTAGACTTAAATCTTAATGTAAAATACAAGCCCGATGGTTATGGTAGCTCTTGCTCCAGTCTTCCATTTTATTTTATTGATTCCTATTGAGAGAGCTAACGTTGAAATATAAGTCTGAGAGGAGAGCACAAACCGAAAGTTAAATATTAGAGTAAAATATTAGGCATGGGAGCAGGCAACCTTTCTTTTTCTTCCTTTAAATAAATGTTTGAGAACCTTTAAACTTTACACCTTCACAATTTGTTTAGAAGCCATATTAGTGTTGTCACACAATTTCAAGATTGATTATTTCTGGAGAACTAAGATTTGATTGTTGAATTACAACCAATGATTTAGAAATGTGACACGGATCACTGTTAAATTTATTAATCTTGTGATGATTCTCTGAGTGCCAATATGGAAGACCCTATATCTATAATTTATTTGGTGCAATACCTGTTTTTTGCTCTAGTTGTTAGTCGTCCCATAATCCCCCTTTCTAAAATTCATTAAAAATAAAATAAATAAATAAATAAAAACTCACATCTATATTGTTTTTTGCTTTTGTCTAGGCTACTATAGGTATTGATTTTCTATCGAAGACTATGTATCTCGAAGATCGAACCGTACGCTTGCAACTGTGGTAAGATGTTTTTATTCTTTACTGGTCTCTTAACAAGATCACATTATTATAAATTGACTCTTTGCCACTTAGGAGTTAGAAAAAAAAATCATCATTACATGTACTACTTTGTTTAGGTCTGCAGATTAATCTACATATTATTTATTTAATCTGGATGGATAATCATGTCGTTGTCTGGCTTGTTTAGGGATACTGCAGGACAAGAAAGATTTAGGAGCCTCATTCCGAGCTACATAAGGGACTCCTCTGTTGCAGTTATAGTATTTGATGTTGCAAGTATGGTGTTCTATTACCTCTTTGTAATAATGGCTTGTCTAATACCTGTGATTCTTGGCTTGTGATGATGTGTGCATATATATTATATTTTTAATATACAATAAAATTCTCAGTATAGTTGATTTACATGTAAAATGTAATTGTCAAAGTACTTTTTTCCCCATCAAATGTTATGTTGAGCTTTTATATTACTATGTTTTATTTTCACCAGAAACAAGGTTATATAGGGAGGGCTATTTGGGGAAAATTGTTACATTTTGGATACCAAATACAATTGTTGTACCTGTACGGTCCTTCATTTAACAATATAGCATAGATTTTAAGAATTGCTATATGCGTGTCGTAGAAATGTTTTTTTTTTATGTCCGACAGTTCTTTGTGATCCTTCTCTCTTCTAGTTCGTTATGTGTAATATAGCTGCACTTTTCTGATAATGATGATTATTTACCATCTATCAGGCAGACAGTCATTTCTTAACACTTCAAAATGGATTGACGAGGTTCGCACTGAGAGAGGAAGTGATGTTATCATTGTGGTGGTCGGTAACAAAACTGACCTGGTGGATAAAAGGTAAAGCCGTGTCTGCATTTTTCTCTTCTGTAATTGTTGTTTTTCCTTATATATTATTATTATATAGATTTATCCATTCAGATTATCATGCCTATTTTATTTTATTACTCTTGATAAAGTGTTATTTTTGGAATAACAGTTTTATTGTTTCACACTACAAAGGGTCTCGAAATGTTAATCTAATTAGCTGCAGTGTATATGTTGAAATTTTAACTCCTCTAGGAAATCGACTGTCTTTGGCGTATTATATTTGATCATAAATCAGGTTTATGGCCTCCTATCTGACTCTCTGTTAACAGCTGGTTTATTCATTTTCTTGAAAATTTTATATAACGTTTTGATCCTTTAGAAATCATGACAAACTTTGTAACTATTCATGCTGTGGACTTGCTCATGGAGCGCTGGAAAGTTTGATGCGGTGCTAAGTCTTGGACATCCAAATCATTTTTAGTGACGTGTGGTCTTAATAGTACTGAAGGCTGATTATATAAAGGTGCAAAGCAACAATGGTACTTGGAAAATTTGTTACTCGTGCTTTGGTTGAGTTTTTGGTTCCAATTGAAAAATTCGATATGTGTGTGGCATATGTCAAACACTGTAGTGAAGTCATCCATTATCTTTTGTGCTCTTTATTGTATTCCATTACCTTACACCTTTCTCAAAATAAGCTAGAAGCAAAGAACCATCAGAAAATATGGATGCTTTATTCTCGACTACCATTTACAAACAAGAGTCCGTCATTGGGTGGTGGGTTTGGGCAAGGAAGCAGTCAAGTGAAAGGCGGTTTAGTGAAAACCAATTGAATATGAGGCGGTGATCATGTTATAGCTCAAAATTTCATTGCGGTCAATTTTCCACTAGCGTTGACTGGTTGAGTACTTTCAAGATTTTACCTTTTTTACAATGCAATTGTAAGCAAGTGAAGGTACCAGTCAACTGGAAGGCGGTTTGGTGTCCGGAAAACGAATTGAATATGGGGCTGTGATCGTGGTTATAGCTCATAATGTCACTGTGGTTAGTGTTGCTATTGGGCTGAGTACCTTCAAGAGTTTAAAATGCAACCATAAGCAGGTGGCTATTGACTGACTACCCACAAATCACAATAGCGCACCACACTCTAATGCATCAAAAAGAAATAAGTTTCGCTGCACCCCAAATTCGTCAACTGTTTGTTCAGACCATTTTTCAAACCCCTTGGATGCAGTAGAAAACCTGTCAACGTGAAATCTCGAAATAGTGTACCTACTCAAGCACAGGCTAAACGCCTGATAAGATTATTCAAGAAGAAAAACATTGCAAAGTGAGATTCACTTACCCAATTACTCTGGTGGTGTTTCACTTTGAGTGATTTAGTAAATTCCTGGAGGATCATGGTATGGATTGGGGTTGAACAGAGCAAGAGAAAGTTGGAGTAGTGCATTTGGTGTGAAAAGCGAGGAATAATTGGAAAATTGCGAGAAAGCAGAGTGGCGAATGCAAGAAGAAATCAAATTGTTTTTATGAACCAATTTTACCCTAAAAAAATATTTTTGATACTGTGTCTCTCGCTGGACAATTATTCTAGTGTTTTTTTTAAAAAAAATTAGAGTTTATGAGTCAAACACTATGCCACACACAGGACAGACATTTGCACGATTTTCACTCTGTTAATTTGCATTCCCAAATGGAAAAGATGTGATTGAATTCCCCCTACAGGTGTGCAGTTGGAATAGGTCTTGTTAAAATAATCACACTCCGGCTTGACTATATTTTACGCTTCATGTGGCAATACTTGGATTAATTTACATTGAAATATTTTTATTCAATATCACTCCCATCTGTCATTTAATCCCCGTAGCAAACGTAACTTCAGTTTGTTATTCGAAAAATAATCATTTTGCTCTAATATATACATCACATGGTACCTATTTCCAGGCAAGTTTCAATAGAGGAAGGAGAAGCCAAAGCTCGTGACCTTAATGTCATGTTTATTGAAACTAGCGCAAAAGCTGGCTTCAACATAAAGGTGAATTGTAAACCATTTTTCTTCAGATCATAAATAACTTCAGACGATATTTACACCTTCCTGCTATATCAGGCGCTGTTCAGGAAGATTGCCGCAGCCTTGCCTGGGATGGAAACTCTATCATCCACTAAGCAAGAAGACATGGTTGATGTCAACCTCAAATCTAGCAACGCAAATGCATCTCTTTCGCAACAGCAGTCCGGAGGATGTGCCTGTTGATATCACAAACGGAATTTCTATGTTAAGTACGTTGTCATATTTTATTTGTTGGTTAATTATTATGTAAAGTTCTTTCTACATCGAATTTTGTCTGTGAATGTATGGATATTTCAATTCATTGGATTCAGTAAAGTGTCTTAAGCGGTATTCCTTTTAATTCATGTGTACTTTATGTTATGAAAACCAAAGTTGTACGATGAAGCAAGATCTGTCCACTTTATTTAAAAACTTGTAAAAAGATTGCTTCAACTTATGGATTTATGTGGGCTATTCCTTTGCTCTTGGAACAGTGAGACTGCCAGTCGTTAAAGTTTGTAGCAGAACTGATCGAGTGTAGTATGAAAATAAGAATCTATTCTATTTTGAATATTACCGATCTCTTCTTTAACAAAAGTTTAAAATTTGCTTGTAAAATTGTACTTGGTAAAATGAGAAACTTTATTACGGTATACATGGTCTGATAAGATTGTGCAATTATTTCCTGTAGGTTAAATTTTTAACCACCGCAGATTAATATTTGATATGACATTAAAATGAAGATGTTTGTTTTCATTTCCGGTTCTTATTCTTATGTTTGCAAAAAACTTTTCTATTTAATAATATTAAATTATTATTATATATTTTTTAATAAGATATATGTTTAGATATTAGGCAAACTAAATAACAGTTGTTTCATAATAACTATAGAGCATCAATAATTATTATTTTGTTATTTAAAAAAGAATAATAATTACAATAAAAAGGAAAAATTATATTTTTATCATAAAATTTTGTTATTTTGAGATTTGGTTTGCTGAATTATTATATTTCAGTTGTAGCCATGTATTTTCATATGTTTGAGAATTTTTAGTCTTTTTTTATCATTATTATACATATCAACATCACATAAGTGCTACATAGGAAAAAATGAGTAAAATTATCAAAAAACAAAGATAATGGCCTAAATATGAAATTTGACAAAATAGAAAACTAAAATCGCAAAACACAAACATACAAAGGAAAAAAAACATTTTTCCCTAATAAATTAATAATAATAACGACACTTTTGAGTAGTTTTTATTTTAATTTTACTTGTTGAAAAATGATTAGATTGTTAAAACTAATTTTATTCAATTAATTTTTCATTTCTTTCCCAAATAGAATATAACTGACATTCAATTCTCATTTTTATTTCATCACAAAGTATGATTTCATTCATACACTTCACTCCAATGTACCAATCATGTCCTCGTATTATTTACAACATATACTTGACATAAAAACGACATCTATACACTACTCACCTTTAATAAAATAGTAAAGCTAAAATAAGATCAATTGTTCTATTTTTTTTAATATTTTTTTATGTTGGGGGAGAAGTTTCTTATGAATGAGTTTCGAATACCATGTCTCATCCTAAAATTGAAATTTTGGTGTCAGATATATCATCAATCATCAACAATTTCAACAATAACTCCATGGTAATTTATCAGTTATTGTATGGGATATTTTGAAAAACAACATTGGTCACATTGTTTTTAAAAAAAAAATAACCGTTTCCAGTGTATTTAAATCGAGATTGATATAAAAGTAGTTTTTATTAAATATGTACATCTATTCTATTTTATTAAAGGTGATGACTTGATGGTAACCATCTAAGAAGGACACCAACTTTTTCTTCCAACTTTACTCTTATATGGTACTAATATTACACTTTTTTTTTTTGTTTTTTGTTTTTAAATTTCAACACACACTTTTATTTTTTTATTTCAACAATTCAAATATCAATTTAGTCCCTCTATAATTTGTCAAATTTCACTTTAGTCCATCGAAAATGATAAAAAAGATTGTACACATATGCATCGTGTATGCAGAGTAACTAGTAGTAGATAAGTCCCCCGACCACCTCTTAGACCGACACACTTTGTGTTAATGTTTGAAGATCTAAATGCACCGAAATTAACCGCCTTAATCATTACAGATTTAGTGGAGTGTTGCCCTCATTTGGTGGAGTAGTACAATTACAATAATCTCTTCCTTGTGGGAGAAGTGACAAAGTTCTAATTATATATAATGACAATTTATATAAAATTGATGAAAATAAACCCTGATTTGGACTTGGAAATAAAAAAAAAATCCTAAACATTGGAACACTAACAGACGCACTATGCTTTTCCAATATTTATCGTATCTTATTTTACCTTTTGAAATGTATTTTGCTTCCTTTAATGTTGGGATTAAATTTATTTTTGGTAACATGCATCCAATGATCAAAGGAATATTGACATTCTATCTGCGCCAAATTAAAAAATGTTCTACCCACCGAATTGTTAATTATATTGGCATAAAAATAACAATAAATGGAGTGGAGATTCTCGTATTTGAGCCAAAAATGGCATATCGTATCTTCAAAATTATATATATATATATATATATATATATATATATATATATATATATATATATATATATATATATATATATATATATGGCAAAAACTTGTTTGGGACGGTCTTACGGGTCGTATTTTGTGAGACAGATCTCTTATTTGGGTCATCCGTGAAAAAATAATATTTTTTATGCTAAGAGTATTACATTTTATTGTAAATATCGGTAGAATTGACTCGTCTTACAAATAAAGATTCGTGAGACCGTCTCACAAAAATTGACTCGTCTTTTATATATATATATATATATATATATATATATATATATATATATATATATATATATATATATTATATTCATGAACACTTTCCATTTGGTTGGAATGTTTGACTTTATAATTTTTAAATTGTATTTTGCGCAAGTAGCGTATCTTAAAATCAATAAATATAATCGGGTGAACCTATGATTAATCCATTATTAGTGGCAATATTATTTTAATTAATTAAGTTTGACGAAATTTAAAATATATCAGACAATGAAAATGCTATCATGTATGTACAATAGCACGCGCCGGGAAAAGTGTTCCGCCTCGCGCAATGTCGGTACATAAATAATAATTTCTTTTATTTTTGGTATTTATAAATTTGATGATCGTCATTTGATTTGACGAATTTTATGTTTTTCCCGAGTCTATTAAACTATGCTTTATATTTCATGTATTAATTTTATTAAATGTACACATTATTCAATGAATGTATAGATAAAAATAAACAAATCTTCGACGAAATGTCCGAATTGATGTAATTGATAAATATGTGACTAATAATTATGAGTTCGATTCATCTACGAACACTTTTCATGACGATCTTATCATACAACCTTACTAACATGATTAGTGTACGTTCATTTAACAGATGAAGATCTTGTGACTTGTCGTATAGTTTTTAACTTATATGATTTACCTTAATAATATGATTTGTGCATACGTACTGAATAGTAGCGTATATCGGCTCTTAGTTGCAAATTAAGCATTTATATATATTCGAAATAATACACGTATATTAATGATTTTCCAATCAGAACGTATACAAAATCTGGGTACATTTTAGGAAAAAAAAAAATATCACAATAATTTATCATTTAATAACTTTTAATCAATTATAGATGAAAGGTTGACCTTGTATATTTTAATATTTAATAATTAGTTAATTATAATAACATATTGTATAAAATGTCGTCACTTATGGCATAGTCTCTATGTTTGAAATTTTTAAAAAAACAATGCATACTCATGAAAATTTAATATTGTATTTGTAGATGAATCATGAATATATTACACTTGTGCTTTTTGTTCATATTGAATTCGAAGTCGACTTTTAAATAAACGAGTCGTCGCTCATCCCCATTGATGATTTATTTAGTCATAATATTAGTGATATCATGTCACTCTCATAAATTTGGCATCTGACGATTTTATATGAGTTTTTGTGATTATCAATTAATTTATATTTAAGAGCTAAGAATTATTATGCTGATTTGAAAGTCGATCCTTTATTCATTCACTTGCATTTCACAACGAAATATCTCAGATATATCATGCAAATGGCGGGTCAAATACGAACAAACGAAGAACAAAATAATAAAAGAATTGAATGAAGTCTTGATAAAAACCGTTGAGAAATTGAACCCATTATGAATTTGACTCAGGCAATGTTTAAATATTAAATAAATTAATCAGATGACAAATATGGAATCTTTACTGTACGACCGAATGTTTATATATATATCAAAATTTATAACCAATCGTAATCATATAATTTAAATCTTTTAAAGTACATAACAGTTCAAAAAACGTTATATTTAACAAAAACAATTATTATATCTCAATAATCTCTCTTTCAATAATTTTATTTCTTGTAATCAATGAAAATCAAACTCATGACATAAGCTCTGATATCAATTATACAATCGAATGCTTGTCACTTTACCAAAAATTACAGCTAATGATAATGATATAATTCAAATATTGTAAAATACATAGCAGTCCTAACACCATGATTCGATTGTTCTATTTAACAAAAACAATTATTGCATCTCAACAATCCCATTTAATGATAATCAATAAATTAGTAGTCACTTTAATTAGATGCAAAAACATGTAATTTGAATTTTTTAGCAACACATTTCCAAATCTTTTCCATGATATTTGTGTTTGAAGTTTCAAAACCAAATGCTTCGAAAATTCAACAAGCAACAATAAATGATCTTATAAAATAATTGTTGCATTTTTTTTTTATTGAAAACCTCGATTGGAGGCGATGACTCGTCATCTATCCTCCTTCGATTGAAGGAATACATAGAAAAAGATATATGCATACCAAGAATTGAAAAAAAAAACAAAATTGCCAAATCTTTTGGGGTCGAAAGATTTTAAACAAGAATCATGGGATGAAGGCAAAAGCTTAAAGCCAGTGGGAAATGAAAGAGACAGCACGCACATGCATTATATTTATACAAGGTTGGAGATGACGATAGTTGTGCATGTTGCCTAACTAATGCTTTGCTAAATTTTTTATGATCCTTGCCAGCTCAATAATGGAAATGAAATGATTAAGTTATCCGATTGTTTTTTTTTTTTTTTAAATATGAATTAGATTATCATCACCTGGACATATCATCGAACCAAAAACATGTGCTCGATCAATGATCTTTTATCTTTCAAAGCAATTAACACTGCGATTCGGTTCACGGTATATATATGTTTGAGAGTATCGTTAGAGTGGATCTTATATGAAACTGTCTCACAGATTTTAATATGTGAGATTGGTAAATCCTACTGATATTCATACTAAAAATAATACTCTTAGCATAAAATATAATATTTTTCATTGATGACCCAAATAAGAGATCTGTCTCACAAATACGACCCGTGAGACCGTCTCACACAAGTTTTTATCGTATCGTTATCACTAAATATATTTTTCGATACTACAAACTATTCTTGATTTGCAAGAATAACTGAGTAAAGACTAATGCAAGAAAATGAAATATATCAAAGATAGGAACCACCCTACTTGTAAAATTGCCTTCTGAAGTTCATTATTTTTACATTTAATCTTTTTTTATATTTGTCCATATTGAAGGATTCTTCCGAAAAATTTAAAATAAGTCAAATTAATTTATAATTTACTGAAAGCATAGTGCCAATCCTTTCCATGCTTCTCACCAATTAAAGTCTACTCAAAGTTTCCATTCAATTTTTTTTTTTAAAGATCCACCATTTGATTAGAGACGCTAATTCTAGCTTAATCACCCTTAAATTATACCATATTTCAATATTATCGATTCAATCATTATTTAACATAAATCTTCCACTATTTATATTTAGGTAAAAACTTGTGTAACTCGATCTCACGGGTCGAATTTGTGAGACAAATCTCTTATTCGGATCATCCATAAAAAAATATTATTTTTTATGCTAAAAATATTACTTTTTATTGTGAATATGGATAAAGTTGACTCGTCTCACATTTAATATCCGTGAGACGGTCTCACATGATACCCATCCTTATATTTAACATGAGGGAAATTAAGACTAATTGATGCTTAGACAAATTCAATTCTAAATGTATTTGCATTTTTGTCTTTAATTTAAAGGTAGCAACAACAACAAATAAAGGAAGTTGGGACTTGGGCCCTGTGCCTCACTTCGTCACCTTCGCTGTATTCTATATATTCTTCATCCGTCTGAGGAAACAAAGCAAGAAGACAAAGCCCCGACTCTGCTATTCCTCCTCCAACATATATTCTTACTGTAATCGAATCAAAGTACGCACGTATATATATAAATGAAGTGCAAGAAACATCAGTATGACCCGAGTAGCAACGTCGGGGTATGCGCCTCCTGTCTCCGGGAACGCCTCGTCGCAGTTATTGCGGCCCAGATTCAAGCTCAGAGAGAAACCCTTTTTCAACAGGGTCAGCAAGGTTGCCGGAAATCGGATGCCCAACTACCTCCATTTGTCTTCCCTAGATCGGTTTCTCCTTATGTTTCGCACCGGAAGTCCGATTCTGCAGCCACGTGGCAGATTCAAGGCAACCATCGAATATTCTATAGTACGCCCCAGGTGGGTCCTAATGGGTTCGTAGCGGTGGCAGTCGCAGTAGAGAAGGACAAGAAGAGTAACAAGGGGAGATTTTCTTCGGTTTTAAACGGGCTTTTCAGATCGAAATCGGACAAGACGAGTTTGGAAACGGGCCCGGTATCCAACCGTGGCGTGTCGGTCGATTCGTGCGCGGCTTCTCGATCTTGGTTTTCCCCGATTGTTCCCGGTCGCCGGAAAAATCAGGTCCAGACCTTTTCTGTAGAAGAATACTCGAACAGAGCCTACCGGATCTCCGACCGAGGAATGTCTCCCTCCAACGTGGAGGACGACGAGCATTGCCGCGAAGGACCGAGCGGATACTCGTCGGAGTCTTCTCAGGCGTGGAAGCAGACACCGAGGAGGACACCAGCTACGCGGCGCTGTAAAGGTAGGATGGCGGCGCAAAACAGGAATGCGTCGGGTTTGGCATTTTGTCTAAGCCCCTTGGTTCGGCCCAGCCCGAACCGGAAATGGAGCCAGAAGGTGGCTCCGCCGGATATGACGCTGGGCGGAGAGGTGAGAGGCCCGCCGAAGCCACACCTCTCCACAGCGCCGTCGTTTTGCAAGAATCGTTCCTGGGAAGCTTGCCGATTTCGGTGAACCGAGTTACAATCCTCCTTATCCCATCAGTTGACGTTTGACACCACTTATGATTAAATTACATTATTATTATTATTATTATAATAATTATTATTATTATTTACCTCCCTTTTTTGCACACTTCGGCTTAACAAGACAACACGTTATTACAGCAAATAAAGTATTTTTTAGTGCATTTGGATTGTATCACAAAAACATTCCCCCCCACCAATTTTTTAGTGGCTGATGCTAATTATATATAGGCTTTCAGAAATTTTATATATCCATCAAATTAAAATGATGGATGCAAGCAAGCATTTCCCTTTTGTTTGTTGTGCGGTTGGTCAAGTTTATTGCCTAAATTTTTTAGTATTTTCGATTTGGTTGGATTAAATTACATGATTATTCTATTTTGTTTCAAATTAAAGACTTTGACATTTGGGTTTGTTTGATGTAATTACTATATATATAATTATTATTAAGACAAAATTGCGTGAAATTAAGAAGCAGAATAATAATAATAATAATAATAATGCATGAGCAACATGGTTTCGTTCTTGGGTGGCCTACCGACATAAAAATTAGTCAATGATATTCAACACTTTGGTTACGACTTCTCCAACTGCATATTTATGCTACTCGTATTTTCATTTGCTATTCACTTAAAATATGATAAATAAAACAGTTAACAAAAATATCGCCTTCAAATTATTACAATTTTGTAATAACCAACAATAACAAAATACCAATTAAATGCTGACTTAGACCGATGGATGGGCACCGAGTTCATAGGCATAAAATTAATGCTTTTGTCATGTCAGTTGAGATCCGTCTCAAAAAATTGGTCCGTCAAACAATTTAATAAGTGTGTTTGTAATTTTTTATGTGGCTTGTGTTTTGTTTTATAATTAATTATCTTCTTATTAATTATTCTCGTTTTTTCTTTAATTTTAAGTACGTGGCAAAATAATCGTGTATCAATGTACTATTCTCATGTGTCATTGACTTGAGTTTAGCAAATCGTGTTTTGGTTCGTAAAGAAACAGAAAGAAATTTACTGAGTGTGTTCTGGTTCAATTTAGATATGTTCGATATGAAAAAAAATTGTTATACTAAAAATCCCACAAGTGCTACACCACAATTTAAATTTATCATTTGTCATTCCATTACATGATAATTGGAAATGTATCAACAATGCAATATAGCATAATCAATATATATTGTAGATAAAATCAAAGTACAGAAATCTTTTAACAAAAAGCATCGCGAGTAAGCGTAGGTTGAAGCCAGATGCAGACACATATATATTTAGTTACCTGCAAATGGTTGAAGGCGAAATCCATGTTTAAGTGCATCATCCCAAATTTTGTTAACGTCGAACATGGTCTCCCCGCATTCGTGCACATTGTATCCTTCTAAGGCATGCAATATTCCAGCCACACGCCATGCACTCATAACTCTTCTTGGTAACCAGTTCTGGGAAAATCAATGATAATTTTGCAAAAGAATTACGAAACAAAACGCGCATGGTTGTTCAACTTAATCAGGACCAGGAATTCATTAATCGAATGGCCAGGCTCAGCAGTGATGACATTCTAGCTCGTTTTATTTTATTTTGCTTTATCATTCAATATATGGCCAAGATAATCTTAGCTGTTGATCAAACAGTCAACTGGTAGACTGTTTTCAAATATAATTAGTGCGTTAAAGTCTTGTACAATAAGTGAGTGTAGATTTGGTTAAAAAATTTTCTGACCTCGCAGGAGTGCAGATTCTCCAGTGCAGGAGGAGACACCATTGCAGGAGTGTAACAGTAGAAGGCGTCTTTGCGCGCTTTCTTCGGAGGAAATTGAGAGTATGGAATGAATAATGTACCCTTTGGTGCCTCGAGTTGTTCTTCTTTGGATAATCCATCTCCAACTATCCAAACCTACAATGATAACCATTACACAAGCCAACCAAAACAATCATTCTAAAAGTTGCATTCTTGAACAAGTACTCTTCCCAACTTTACTCATATTTTTAAAAATTTACCCGCTCAGAGTAGGTTTTTGAGAGTGCTATTTCACTCTGAGATCTGAAACTCAATTTAAGTCTTTCGAATTCATAAAACGCAGATACCTGAGATACAACATAAGTTGTTCAGAGAATATTCTATGAAATTCCAAGAAAATAGAAAAAAAGACAAAATTTAGAAGGGGTTAAGAATTCAAGAGTTCAAAGACCTGAATACCCTTTTGGCACAAAGCAGAAACAATTGCATATGCAATTTTTGAGAGGCTGCCTCTGAATAAAACCTCAGTGGTGCCTTTAGGAATGCTGTTGATTACTATAGCAACAGCCAAGCTACTTCCATCTACTACTTTGATATTCAGCTTCGGATTCTTTTCAATGTATAAAGCGCCACTTCTGTTAAGTTCCCAACTCTAAAAAAGCATGAAGGCACAAAAAAAAATGGAATCCAAACAACAGTTACGGAATAAATATTTAGTCAATGAAACAAATAAAAACAAAATATTGCAATATGCTTTGCCTGGTTCAGCAGTCCTAGACTTAAAATCTTGGCGCCTCTAGCTTCTGCTTCAAGTATGGCTTCCTCGATTAAATTGTTGATAACTTGTCCTTGCCATTTGATGGAATACTATGAAAATCGAGAAAATATAAATGAAACACTTCCTAAATCCAAGAAATTATCTTATTTCTTTTTAATCTTTTCTACCTGTATGCTGTATCTGGGAACAGCCCACGTCTGCAACTTGAGTTTCTCGAAGTAATTTCTCTCGACAACAAAAGTACTCCCGTGTATGAAGTTGAGCATCATCGGCCATATTGTTAGAGGTCTTACAAAGCATATGTACCATTTGGAATTTTGAGGCCTTGAAGCAACGGAGGCTAATCCAATTTGGAGATGAAATATGGATTCTGGTGTGGTTAGATGTGTTAAATGCACCGCACCAGGGTTGTCTTCCTGCCTTTTGAGTGACGTCTCATATAATTCATCGCTGGATTTATCCATGGTGCCATGTATGTAGTCGTAGAATGGCATGAACAACGAATAGTTTGTACGAAAACGCGTGTGATGCAAAGAGTGAAACCTATTTAATTAATATGTGGATGAATCACTAAAAATATCTCAGTAATCCGGATAATCAATAACCAAAACTGATCACATTTACCATAAAAAAGAAGAAGGCTAAAGGGCTCAAACCATGCAACGTTTGGAATGAAACAAAATATTTATTCAAAAAATTCACACATGACAAGATAAATTTTCGGCCATTAATTTGGCATGATTTGAGTCCTTTAGTTTCATCAAAGCCTCTTCCAACATGTGTAGATATTTAATTTGGGCGTGTACTCACGAAGGTGTATACATCATGTATTTGAGAGGAGGGAAGATGGAGAAGACCCATTTCGGAATGAATTCAAAGTTGCAATGCCCCATATTGTTCATGAGATCAATATAGGTAATATATCCCACGACAGATGCCAAGGATGCCGTCCGGGTGAGCACTGTTCCAAACATGGGAATTGAGAAGAGAAAGAAATATGACAAATGCTCCGCGAAAGGATGTGTGACAGCTGCAACAATAACCAATTATATCAGGTCATAAACGTATATAAGTACTGTTGGATATATATAAATATTTTCCTTCATTTTTAAAAATATATTTACATAGGGCTTGTTCGTACATGTAATGGGTTCGGTCACGATGGAGGAATGGTGGTGGGAATGGTATCTGGAGTAGAGGTAATGGTGGTGCAAAGCTCTATGCAACCAGTAGTAAATGTATTCCACCGGGCCAATGTGAAGAAGAATGGTGATAATTATGCCTTCAGTTCTCCAAATAGGCAAGAAAGAACTATTTGGAACTATAGAGTTGACAATGTAAACCAAAATTCCATTTAGCAGAATTTGATCATCCCTGCAGAATCAACGAGAATATTTTTTATATTTTATGTAACAATTATAACAAAAATAACGTGGTCATGTATAATGCATAAAAATATTGTTGAAATCCGTAAAAACTTAAAAGTAATGAGAGAAAAACCGCATATTTATTTTTAAATTGATGGTAAAAATATTACATTGATAAATATTAATTATGAAACGAAATGTTTTCTTATGAATCTATCCGCAAAATAATCTCGACCGGAATTGAAAATATAAATAATTTTGAATAAACAAAAATACAATTTTTTTTAAATTCTTTTTCTCACGTTTCCTAGAAATATTTTTACAACTCCAGTTTCGAGTTAAGTTCATACATATTGTCACACAAAACGAAGTAATATATAAAAAGGAAAAGGAAAAAGTATACCAGTTAGTTTCTCTATCGACCTGCTCGAATTCAATGCTCCTGTCAAGTATGCGATTGCTGCCTTTGGCAGTTCTGTGGCGAGAAAATGAGATCCATAATTGATTGTGAAAGGCCCTCCACATTAGTAATGGCATCACCATTATAAGTTGGCGTTGTCCCATTCATTTTTACCTTTTGTTGCCATTGAGTAAACACTTTGCACTCCCCACGGAGCCAATATCACGTACTGCATACACAACCGACGATTAAATATCGGGGTGGTTTTATAGAGCTAGAGAAATCTGAGTACCTTAAATACTCCCAAGGTGCTTCCATGGCCAGTCAGTCAGAAACCCTGGGGTTGTAGCCATTATTTTCTTGCACTTTTTTGCTAGTCACAAAAATGAACTTATTTCACGTCAGGAAGAAAGAAAAACAAAATATATTTCCAAGGAAATTAATTGATTGATTATACTGGTCGGATCCCATCCCATCCCATCCCATCTTATTTTATTTATTATTCATATCACTGTGTTGTTTTTATCACACCTTGACAAAAAGGGGTGCGTTTTCTTTTTTCGAAATGAATTCGGCATGGAAATTAAATAACAAGACACGGAAGGCCAATTTTAGGGACAAAATCTTTTGAATGATTTTGGTAGTTGCTTCTAAATGCAACAATCCCACACTGACCTTAGTTAGTTGAACTTAAGTATCAGGTATTAAGATTTGTTAGGAAATTTGAGATATAACTTTAAATAAGATCAGCTGTTCACGGACATGCAATGCGTGTGTTCGGTAAATTTTAAAGCAAGAGTTATAAATTTTTGAAATTGAAATGATCGAAGATATAACTAAATATAAAGAAAAATGTTATTATAATTCAGTAAAATCATATAGTTAGTTTGATAAGATAGTAAAAGATATGATTATATTTGCCAAAAGAAGTTATTATTTGTGAAAAAAATATATCATTAGATTTTATAAGAATAAATAAACAAGTAAATATTTTTGGAGGCGTGAAGTATCAGATTCAATGAATATTTCCACTATACTAAGACGAGTATTTTCGTCGTGCTTATGTTCACTCACATGTACCCTAGAAAACTTCTCAGGTGGTCACCTATCTCAAAATTGCTTCAATTCAACTACACTTAACCATGAAGTTCTTATCTCAAGAAGAAGATATACGTAGTATATATCAAATTTTTTAAATCATTCTCAACTGTACAGTTCATACCTGAACAGTTTTGGAATCCCTCTCATTTCGGTGTGAGTTCGGTTCATTATTGTTCCCTTCGACTAGAAAACTGTCAGAAGCTGCTCATTATCCATGCAATCTCATGATACCGGTGATCACCCCACCATCTTCGGCTCTGGGCATCACCGAAGGGGTAAAGCGTTTGGGTATTATAAATTTTGCAATTTCTGGTGTTTTCATTTTAAAGTCGATCAATTATAATTCATCTGGAATCATAGTGCCGAGTTTAATTTGAAATATTTGATATAAGATTCACAATCATCTTTCTTGGCTATTTTTTTTTTTTTAAAAATATTTTAAAATTGGGTGGACCCGTCGAGCATTTGTTTTTAAGCCCAATTCGTGTTGGGCCATCCGTTGTTTCATTTCGTTTAAACATTTATTTACATTTACATGAGAGAAAAAATTGAGTTCATCACGCCACCGCCCATGTGACTAGCTTGCCTGTCAATTTTAGTCATTCTAATTTATAAATCACCAACTTTTCTAAAAAACCAAAATTTATGGATCACAAAACCAATTATGTCAATTACCTATCCAACAAAACTACAAAAAGAAATAACCAAAAAAAAAAAAAAGATTATGGATTTGATTTCTCATACAAAATTATGAGCAGACAAACAAAACTCCAAACCATGTCAATTACCGATCTCTTGGATTATTATTACCCACTTACAAATTTATGAGCATACAACCTCTTAAAAGGAGTACGCGAGTTGGTAAAATATGTAAGAATTCGATCTATAATTATAAATTTGATTTCTTATACCAACATTTTTTCAGACGGATTTGTTGCACATTGTTTGTTCAGTGCAATTTATCTGGTTCACCCAATCATAAATCTATCATGATTTGTTAACTTTTGCGTGAGCACAAAAGTTTACCCGATTACACCGAATTATAGTGACAGCTGTTTCCATGGATGTGATTGTGATAAAATTGTACCAAATTATTTTGTTGGTTTAAACACCTTCATATATTCCATATCTGCTCGGGGCTTGACATATAAAACATATTCTAAAACAACATACATAACGTCACGTGGGCAGATATAATCGAACTTTAAATGCTCATCTCTTAATAACAGAGTTTAGGCCTGGAGTCTTAGGCAATGTCGCTTTAGTAATGCAACATACCTATCAATGTTCATCACTACAGCAAAATTTACGCAGCAAAATGGTAATATGCAAGAAATAAATCCATTTAGAGTTGGGGTTCTATTAAAATATGTTATCTTTTTCATCTTATAATCCATAAGTACTTGTAGAAATGATTCTGGTGCACTAAATTACTGTTTGCTGACACCTGTAGACTCCAGGTATATAGATTTGTGTTGTTGTTGTAATCTAATTGGGCTTTGGATCCACGGATGTCGTTAAGGGACGAAATCCATGCTCGAGACTGGCTTTCCAGATTTTCTCAATACCGAACATCATGTTTCCACACTCATGCATGTTCCATTCTTCCATAGCATGCAGTATTCCTGCTATGCGCCAGGCGCTCATTACTCTTCTTGGTAACCAATTCTGTCATTTTGAAGAGTTAGGAAGTTAACAATGTAAGTCAGAGAAAGTAGAAAAGAAGAGTGCAACGAATCTATGTATTGAAATATGAGAATTAATTTCACAGTTCTTGGTGTTTGTGGGCTTTTATCAACTTCTAGAGTTCAAGGAAAAGAAAAGCGCAAAGGATTTGGGTATTGACTAATGAGAATTCTACAGTACTTGGTATTCTGCAGTACACTTGGTGTTCTTTGGCTTTTATCAACTTCAAAGTGTTCAATTGAAAAAGAAGATGTTTTTAAAGCAACTTAGGAACCATGTGTTTAAAATTTTAAAGAAGTAAAATCAGATGTGATCTAATTGAAACCAATAGAGTTCGCAACCCTAACCTCACAAGAGTCGACATTTTCAAGATGCTTGGGAGTCAACATTGCTGGTGTGGAGTTGTATAAGCAGTCTTTTCGGTCTTTCTTTGGAGGGAACTTTGAGAATGGAATGAAGAGAGTTCCTTTTGGGGCCTTCTTTTGTTCATCTTCATTTAGTCCATCTCCAACTAACCATATCTGCACAAACTATTCATTATTTTCCATAAGTAAGATGTGACATCCAGATATATAGAATTACGCCACCAATCGTATGGAAGTCTACTGGAGTTGTTGGAATGGTCCAAGCAACTTTATATTGTTTTTTGGTTTTGAAAGATTATAATGGTTTTGACGAAATGAGTAAGAATAACTCATGCAGCCTGCCTGTTGATATTTTAGGAAATGAACTATTGAAGAGGAGAAACTGAAGTGGAAAAATAAGTGAGAAAGCTAACCTTTGGAGTGCCGTACTGTGAGAGTATCAAATTATGTCCAGCCTCATTGCTTACCATTGCTTTCAGCTTCTTATGTTCATCCTCTCGGATTGTATATACCTATTACGAGTACGAAAAATCAGAAACAACCAAAGCAACTGAGACAGTGCTATCAATCCTGGGAAAGTTTTGCTGTCTATGTCCATGCTTTTTTACAGGCAAGCAGAGTTTCCACACATATTATGCTCTTCCATTTCACTCTAATGAGTAGAACAATGTACTTTAGAATCAATTTGTGATACACTCCTACAAAACCTTCAAATTTATATAAACTAATGATTTGTCAAATGAAAGTTAGATAGTCAACTGGCATGCAAGTAGAGCTGAGATGTGGCGACTTTGCCGAATGCCATCCATCATATCCTATAATGTCTTCAAAAGTTGTAAACCACTGTCCGTGACGTTGCTTTTGGGGAATTTTTTTAAAATTGCTCCTGTCCACATGTATTTTAAGAAATGAGCTTCTTTTGTTAAAATATAACAGTGCAACGGGTTGTATTAAGTGTTTGTTCTAGCCATTGTGGGGACAAAGTGAAGAGTTAGCCGCAAATGGAGTTCATTTTTGTAAATAAATGTGACTGGAATGTCAGAAATTATAAATGTCACGTGCTGTTGTCGAACTTACCTTTACACCTCCTTGGCACAGGGCAAGGGCAATGGAACAAGCTATCTTCGACAGCTTGCCTCGAAGGACCACCTGAGATGTTCCTTTTGGAATACTATTCAACACAATAGCAACTGCCAAACTACTTCCATCTACCAACTTCACTTTTAGCTGGGGGTGCTTTCTTAAGAAAAGTTCACCGCTGCTGTTGAGCCCCTCCTCCTGCGTTTTCATGTATAATTCAAACAATGAATCATTCATTCAATGGCAACATGAAAAAAAATCATCTGAAAATGAAAAAAAAACCTTGCCTGATTTAACAAGCCTAGGCTCAAAACTTTAACCCCCTTGTCTGAAGCTGCAAGTATAGCACCCTCAATCATATGATTAATCGATTCTCTTTGCCATTTCATGTAGTACTGCAAGGAGATGAAGTTAATGAGCGTATTGTAATACCTACTTAATATTTGTGTAAAAAATTTGCTATACTTGAAATCAGTCGATGCATGCCTGAATATTATACTTGGGAATCGCCCATGTTTGCAATTTTAGGTGTTTGAAGACGTTTCTCTCAGCAGTAAATGTACGCCCGTAAATCCAAGTGACCATCATTGACCAAAGTGTGACAGGCCACATTAGCCATAAGTACCATTTGGATTTGTGAGGTTCAGAAGCCAAGTGTGCAAAACATATACGGAGATGATATATAGATTCTGGAGTTGTTAGATGAGTCAGATGAACCACATCAGGTGCTTCCTCCTTCCGAGTAAGTGAATTTTCATATAACGAATCCGAAGATTTGTCCATGGTACCATATACGTAGTCATAAAATGGCATGAAAAGTGAGTAATTGGTTCGAAATTGGGTGTGATGAAGCGAGTGGTACCTGTATTACCAAATATGCTGTTAGACAGACACTCTTATATAAAATTTCCAACACATCCTGACCTTCTGCTTAGCTTGTTCCGCATAAAGAATGAGTTTGTTTGATATAGCTGTCACTAGAAATAAGTGATTTTTTTTTTGGGATCGAGTCCAATCTTGGGTTAAGAATGATCTCAAATTTGTACTTAGATTTCATGATAAGTAGCAATCAATACCCATGTCAAGAAAGTATCAAGGAAAATATAAAATGATGAGAATTTACAACGAGTCAAAGGTTCAGATACTTACGATGGTGTGTACATGAGGTACTTGAGAGGGGGAAACGTGGAGAAAAGCCATTTTGGAATGTGTTCAAAATTACAGTGACCCATGTTGTTCATGAGATCAATGTAAGTGAGATAACCAGCCATCGAAATGATGGATATGTTTTTCATGAACACCGTTGAAAGCATCGGTATCGAAAATAGCACAAAATATGCTATATGCTCCGCGAACGGATGGATTACGGCTGCCACAACAGAAAAGAAATATACCTGATCAGTAACAATCATCAGTTGTCCCAAGCATATTATGTCTAGCACAACAGAAACCTTGGTATATTAACCAGATTAGAAACCGTGTCTCGTGATGTTACCCTTTGTTTATTGGTTCATCATTGCTGTCAGTTCCTTAGAAAAGTTTTAGAATTTATTGAAAGATATGGATTGCTCTCAGTTTCACGACGTTGGTAATCGAATTATGAGTTCTTACATGTAATGGGTTCGGTGACAATAGAGGAGTGGTGGTGGGAATGGTAGCGTGAGTAAAGAAAATGGTGGTGTAACGCTCTGTGCAGCCAATAGTAGAGGAACTCCACTGGACCTGTATGAAGTAGAATCGTCCATATAACCGCATCTGTCCTCCATAAGGGCAGATGACTTCCATTCTCGAGATACTTAGATGCTAGATAGAATAAAAGGCCGCTGAGTATAATTTGATCATCCCTGTAAGCAAATCATTTTGTTAAACAGATGGCTAGGAGGCGAGTGCAAATGTTAATTCTCGTCTAAAAATCTTACCAGTTTGTTTCTCTATCAACTTGCTCGAATTCAATGCTCTTATCCACGATTCTATTATTCCCTTTGGCGGTCCGATAGCGAGACACTGAAATCCATATTTGGTTGTGCAGCATTCTTGACAGTAACATTGGGAAAATCAGAAAATTTGATAGATCCCTCTGAGTTGTATCCTTCACTAGGTACGAGTATGTTGAATGTATCGCCCAGGGAGCCAATACCACATACTACATCAGAAATGAACAAAAATAGTGTTTCGGTGAATCGATAAGATATTGAAGTTCGAATTTGTGTTTGTTCATCTTCCTCCGACTGGAAAATATTATTCCTTTTCATCAGTGACATCCGCCAAGAAATGTACCCGCATTCACACATGCATGCATGCTAGGATGTTTTAATTATAAAGTACCAGAAGAAAAAGACACGCAAAAGGAAGAAAATGCTAAACCTTGAAGTTGCCGAGCCATGTCCATGGCCATTCTGTGAGAATTCCTGGTTTTGATGCCATTTTTCTTCCGCAGACAGGATTTCTACAAAAAGAGCATCGCACGCATTTATATAAATAAGGTGCATAGTCTCTTTAACCATCATTCATTTGGTGAGAATGTTCATATACTCCATTTAGAGATATTAGCTGTATTATTATATTATACTATCTAGTTAAATCAGTTTCGCAACAGGGTCCTCGTACATGAAGAAATATCAAATTATAATCCAAAATTAGTTGGTATGACTGTGAATAAAAGGAAATTCTAATCTTTAATTTAGTTCCCAAGTAATAGGTGTTTAATTCCCGCTGTCAGATGAAGACTTTAATGGGCTGCATTTATTGGTCTCACCTGTGCACAGAGTGGCTCATTCAATAATGGTAACCTCGAGGTCTGTTTTACTTGCTATGGCTTTCATCCCAAATCATAAATTTAGTGCCACCTTCAATTATGGCAGTAAAAATAATTACAGTTAAGCCAATGCATTATGTTCTGCATGCATTTGGCCTTGGTTTAGTGCTATTATATTGCCCTTTCTTGTTTTTGTTTTGGGTTGTTCTTTTGGCATTGTTTTGGTGAGGTCGCCCACATCACTCGTCCGAACAAACTTTTTTCATTCCAATGCAAGATAATTGTGAAAAAAATAAATTCAAAATGATCCTTTTCACATTCAAGAATAGGGATACAGGGTATTTGTAGAGATAAGAGGTGTAAACAAATAGAAAAAAGTCATGAGTCGGCTCGAAAAATATTTGATTCAAAATCGAAGTTATCGAATTAGATCCGAACTCGAGCTCAAATCAATGTTTCCAAAATCGAACTGTTGTACCTTAAAATAGTAGTTCAATTGGACGGATCGATTAAATTGGACTGAGTAATTTGATACGTTCTCGAGTCGAGCTCGAGCTTGAAAATTAATATCCGATCGAGTCGAGTATACTAATTTCTTTCGAGCCGAGCTCGAGTATCGACTCGATTACACCCTTACTTCTACCCCTATGCATACCGCTCAAATTTTTTTTTTTTTAAATTAACCTTATTTCATTTTACAGATTTTTGGGGAGAAAATATTAATTCCTTTACATCGATCCCCTGATTAAATATATAGGATTTATTCGGTTTCATTATTTTATTAATTAATTTACAGTAATATTCTTCGATGGTGTCAGCTAGAAAATAAAACGAGTTTAATTATATAATTAATTAATTTACAGTAAAATCTTGATGGTAACTTGTTGCTTTATGCTTATTCAATAAACAAATTCAAAGCCTTGACTTGATTGGATTCATACTTTGGAAAAATCCGAAAATCAGCACAAAAATGGCAAATGGACTTGGAAACATGACACTTATGAATGGGACTGATTTTTTGATGAGACGACCCGCGATGGGTTGGTTGGGGAAGAGATATAAATACACAGGGGGGTTGGCAACATGCACATTTTGGAGACAAATTTCGTAGCTTTTTCGATCAAGAAAGTACCCATGCACAGTTAGGGTAACTAGTTTTTGCAGTCTGGTCTCTTTCTTCTGCCAAGAATGGTCTATTTTGCAGTCTGGACCAATTTGATAACTTCGATGTATTTTTGCCACCTACTTACTGTTCTTTTTTTTCCCCAGAAAAATAAAGTATGAATCGTACCCAAATTTCCTATCTGTATATTTTGTCCACAGAATCACAAAGGATTTGGTGGAGAAAGACTTTTAGTTGATCCTCTTGATAAGAACATTCACATCATTCGATCATTTGGCAAATTGAATTGGTCCATATGCACATGATTTGTATCAAGTATTTCACATGTTTTGTTGGTTCATGGATGCTACCAGTATTACTTATTGAATCCCACAGCAACATTGAGAATGCCATAAATGGATTGCCTTTGCCTCCACCCACCCCCCTCCAAAGAAAACCTCGATTTCTCTTAAGAAATGAAGGATTAAGATTGAAGATTTACAACAAAGTATGAGCTGTTTGGGGGAAGTAGGTATGGAATAATTGAGAGAAGAGAAGACAAGAGAAGAGGATAGGTTGGCGAGGGGGGGCCTATCTACTTTTTCAGTTTCAGTGCTCTAAATTAAATGCCACCATTCTGACCAGGCAGGGAAGATGAGTAATTGCTTCCACTTCAAGTTGAGCAAGTACAGTATTTAATCCATCGACATCATTGCCCGTGAAAGTAACTGAAAACATGGAGGTCATTTCTGTTTTTATCTTCTTCTTGTTTTCAAAAATTTAATTCTCGGTCCCTAAAAAGTTTAACACTGACATTAATTTTTTTACTTGTGCATAAAGATTCACTTTTCTTCTTGCCCGTTTTATTGTTATTTTACAATGAGTTAATCTTTTCAATGGAAGGACACCTTTTAGCCGGAGACCTTGTTTTAAACGAAAATTTGAATTTTGTTTGAGCTTAGAATCCTATAGACCTATCTGGTGTGGTGTCCATATGTGAGGGAGGACAAATCACGTCCAATCGACCGTGCTTCCCAAAGGAGAATAGCCAAAATGGTGAGGCAAAGAAACCTCAACGTGTTTCCTTGGGAAATCAATCTCGAGTGCTTTTTTCCGGTCTTCTACTCCTCTTCTTAATCGATCTTCACAGGTGCAGGAGGAAGCGGTCTTGGGTACTGTGATCGTTGTCTAGGAACAGATGAATACAGATATATAATGGGATTCCAATTCATGAATGGGTGATAAATGAAGTACAGTTGGGTTCAAGCGCTGAGAATTGACGTTCTTTTTATGGATTTCATTCCTCTGTATACTACAGTTCCATCAACA
Source organism: Primulina eburnea (assembly GCF_022965805.1). Taxonomy (NCBI): domain Eukaryota; kingdom Viridiplantae; phylum Streptophyta; class Magnoliopsida; order Lamiales; family Gesneriaceae; genus Primulina; species Primulina eburnea. The sequence continues at coordinate 62,057,626 of NC_133101.1, read as the reverse complement.
TAATATTTCTGTTTGTGAAGTTGAGCTCATTTATAATGTGTGTTAGGATTAATTCACCGACAAAGAACTCGTTTGTTCTATCAGCCGCTTACCTCTTATGTTGGTTTGTTTTGAGATCAAGATCATACATGCATGCACAAGCAAAGTAAAGAGACACAACAATTTTACGTGGTTCGGCCAAGATGGCTTACATCCACGGGAGAGCAGTAACCTTTAGAATAATAATCAAAGAAGTGGAGTTCATTACAGATCATTCAAAGAAGAAGAATTTACAGAATAGATTTCTTCTTCAATCTATCTTCTAGCTCTTCGTCTTTTCTGGTGGTGATCTTCCTTCGCTTCTCTCTTCTGTATTCTTCAGTGTTTTAGAATTTCTTTGCATGTCGTCTCTCCTCCCTCTCCTGGACTCTTTAAGTAAGCCAAAGAGACCAGTTACCGGAAGGCCCTTTATTCAACTGCCATCCAACGAATTTGCATGGTCCAGAGAGTTTTTCCTACCTCCTTGCCACTGGTGATAGCCTGTTAATTTGTTATGGCCAGTAACAAACTATTTTTCAACTACTCTATCCTGCATTCCCGTTTACTGGCCAGCTTGGAAGACACCCAATTAACAATTCTCCACCTTGTCTTCAAGATGGCTGCTCTCCATCCCTTTTACTAATTTTGATTCCATTCCCCAGTGTGCACCAAGTTTAGGCAATGCTTGAACTTGGCCTGAGGTAACGCCTTTGTTAACATGTCTGCTGGGTTTTCATCAGTTGAGATCTTTTCCACTATCACCTCCCCTCTTGAGATGATATCTCTAAAAAAATGTAGTTTTACATCTATATGTTTCGACCTTTCATGATACACTTGGTGTTTAGTCAAATGTATGGCACTTTGATTGTCACAATACACCACAACCTGCTCTTGAGTTATCCCAAACTCCTTTGAGATTCCCTTGAACCATAAAGCTTCCTTAATAGCTTCTGTCACAGCCATGTATTCCGCTTCCGTCGTGGATAACGCAACTACAGGCTGGAGAGTTGCCTTCCAGCTTATAGCTGTTCCATACACCGTGAATATAAAACCTGTCAACGATTTCCTTGTATCTAAATTCCCTGCATAGTCAGAGTCCACGAAGCCTACCACTGGATTGCTTACACCTTCTTGTTTCTTAAACAACAGTCCCAAGTTTGGTTCTCCTTTAACATATCTTAGTACCCATTTTAGAGCTTCCCAGTGTTCGTGTCCTGGATTAGCCATGAATCTAGAGACCATGCTTATGGCATAAGCCAAATCTGGGCGGCTACATACCATTCCATACATAATGCTACCCACAGCACTTGCATACGGTATCTTGTTCATGTGTTCACTTTCTGCTTCATTTGATGGGGATTGGGTACTTGAGAGTTTATGATGCTGTCCAAGTGGAGTAGCTACTGGTTTAGATTCATGCATATTGAACCTGTGAAGCACCTTCTGCAAATAGGATCCTTGACTGAGAAACAAAATGCCTTTCTCTCTGCTCCTTTTTATTTCCATACCTAGGATTTTCTTTGCCTCCCCTAGGTCCTTCATTTCAAATTCGGAGTTTAGTTGATCCTTTAGTGTTTGAATTTCCTTCTTGCTATTACTTGCGATGAGCATATCATCAACATATAGTAGCAAAAAGGTTCTGGCTTGATTCCCTTCATGTCTGAAATATACACAGCTGTCAAAGTTGCTCTTGGAGAATTCTAGCTTCATCATGTAGTCATCAAATCGTTTATACCACTGCCTAGGGCTCTGTTTTAATCCATAAAGTGATCTCTTTAACAGACATACTTTGTGTTTGTTCTCTTTGGTCACAAAACCTCGGGTTGGTCCATGTAGATGACTTCTTCCAATTCTCCATGAAGGAAAGCAGTTTTGACGTCTAGTTGTTCCATTTCTAGATCTAACTGAGTTACTACAGCAAGCATCAACCTGATTGAAGTGTGTTTCACCACAGGGGAATAAATTTCATTGAAATCTATTCCATCCCTTTGCAAGTATCCTTTGGCGACCAGCCTGGCTTTATATTTCATACTTTCTGTCCCAGGAGTTCCTTCTTTCAGTTTGTAAATCCACCTACAACCCAGCGTTCTTTGTCCTTCTGGCTTGTGTACCAATTGCCATGTGTTGTTCTTTATCAGTGAATTTATTTCTTCATTCATAGCTTCCAGCCATTTTTCCTTTCTTCTACAAGTCACAGCTTCTTTGAATGATGATGGTTCATAGGTGTCTATTTGTTCTGCTACATGCAATGCATACCATGTCAAGTCTGCAAAACCCAGCCTTTCGGGAGGTTTAACATCTCTTCTCTTCCTGTCTCGGGCCAGTGCATAATTCTTTAGATCATCTCTTGATTGATTATCATCCACAGAATCCTCTGAGTGTGTGAATGAATGGTCCAGGTTTTCAGTTTCTGGTTGTGTAGTTAACTTTTGCAGCTCCACCTCAACTTGTGAATTATATGGTTGCTCGGGCCTCACAGTTTGCCTTTCTTCTTTTTGAGCATATCCCATTTCGGTTTCTACAAAGGTGACATCCCTGGTGTTGAAACACCTTGGACCAGTTGGTTCCATGTTCCACATCTTGTACCCTTTTACACCTTCGAGGTAGCCCACAAAAATGCATTTTGTGGCTCTTGGTTCCAACTTGTCTTGTTTGATGTGAGCATAAGCTAGGCAACCAAAGATTCTTAGCCCCGAGTAGTTTGCTGGAACACCTTTCCACATCTCTATTGGTGTCTTGAAGTTAATGGCACTTGAGGGACATAAGTTGATCAAATAGCAAGCTGTCGTTACAGCTTCTCCCCAGAATGATTTTGGCAGCTTAGCATTCAGAATCATGCACCTGACCCTTTCCAACAGTGTGCGATTTAGTCTTTCTGCCACTCCATTCTGTTGTGGAGTTCCAGCAACTGTTCTATGTCGTGTAATACCATGTGACCTGCAAAGTTCTTGAAATTGCTCTGAAAGATATTCCAGGCCATTGTCAGTCCGTAAATACTTAAGTTTTGTATCTTGCTTGTTTTCATTTGCCAACAACCATGCTTTGAACTTTATTAATGCTTCATCCTTAGTTTTTAAGACATATACCCATGACCTTCTAGAGTAATCATCTATTATGGAAATGAAATATCTTCCTCCCCCATGAGTTTCTGTTTTTGAGGGACCCCATAGATCAGAGTGAACATATTCTAAAGGCTTGCTTGTGTTATGTTGGCCTACTCCGAAATGAGCCCTTTTTGACTTCCCTAAAACACAATATTCACAAAAGTCTATGTTCTGTATTTTATCTCCACATAGTAGGTTTTGTTTTGTTAGTTCTATCAAGCCTTTCTCACTTACGTGGCCTAGTCTCTGATGCCATAGGTTAGATTTCTCTAAGTTTTTCATCACAACATCAGAACCTCCCACAATAGTTTTGCCTAGAAGAAAATACAATGATTGTTTTTTCTTGGCTTTCATTATTACCATAGAGCCTTTGCACACCTTTAAAATGCCATTTTCAGATTTAAATGAATAGCCATTTGAGTCATATGTACCAAGGGAGATTAAATTTCGTTTGAGTTCGGGTACATACCTGACTTGGCGAAGCACGATTTCCTGTCCATCGTGTGTCCTAAGTGAGATGCTTCCAATGCCTTGAACTGTGCATGTTTTGTTGTTTCCCAAGAGGACTAGTCCCTCATCAGCTTCTGTAAAATCCTGGAACCATGCCTTTGTAGGACACATGTGAAATGAACATCCGGTGTCTAAAATCCATTCACTGCTTGGTTCCAGATCTGCTATTACCAAAGCTTCTGCTGTATCATATCCTTCAGTGGCAACAGCTGCCTCTGCTTCAAATCTTGGTATATTTTGGGGCCTAAATTTTCTTTCTGGACAGTTCCTTCTCCAGTGGCCTTCCTTGTGGCATTCAAAACACTTGAATCTTGTTTTGCTCTTTGACCTTGATCTGTTTCTTGGTCCCTTGTACATTTTCTTTTCAGGTCTGCCACGGGCCACAAGGACATCCCCTGTTTGTTCACGTTGGTTGCTTTGTTTTCTTTGTAGCTCTTTTGCTTGCACAGCCGATTGCACTTCTTCCAGGGTGATGGTTTGTTCTCTCCCATATAACATAGCATCCCTGAAGTTCTCATATGATTTAGGAAGGGCATTCAATAAGATGAGTGCCTTATCTTCTTCTTCTAATTTTATCTCGATGTTTTCTAGATCGTCGAGAATCTTTACAAAATCATCGATCTGATCCCCTATGCCCTTGTCTTCCCCGATCTTGAATGAGTACAGGCGTTGTTTCATATAAAGTCGGTTTGCCAAGGACTTAGTCATATACAACTTTTCCAACTTCAGCCACATTGCAGATGCAGACTTCTCCTTGGCTACTTCTCGTAGTGGTTTGTCTCCCAAACAAAGGATAATGGCACTTTGTGCTTTGAGAGCCTCTTCGATCTGTTCCTTGCCTTTCTCTGAACTTGAAGATCCATCTCCTCCACTAAGTGCCCCAATCAATCCTTGTTGGATCAAGATTGCACGCATCTTGATTCTCCACAAGCCAAAATCATTCTTCCCGGTGAATTTCTCGATATCATACTTCATTGTACTCATCGCGAGGATTCGTTTCCCACAGACGGCGCCACTTGTTAGGATTAATTCACCGACAAAGAACTCGTTTGTTCTATCAGCCGCTTACCTCTTATGTTGGTTTGTTTTGAGATCAAGATCATACATGCATGCACAAGCAAAGTAAAGAGACACAACAATTTTACGTGGTTCGGCCAAGATGGCTTACATCCACGGGAGAGCAGTAACCTTTAGAATAATAATCAAAGAAGTGGAGTTCATTATAGATCATTCAAAGAAGAAGAATTTACAGAATAGATTTCTTCTTCAATCTATCTTCTAGCTCTTCGTCTTTTCTGGTGGTGATCTTCCTTCGCTTCTCTCTTCTGTATTCTTCAGTGTTTTAGAATTTCTTTGCATGTCGTCTCTCCTCCCTCTCCTGGACTCTTTAAGTAAGCCAAAGAGACCAGTTACCGGAAGGCCCTTTCTTCAACTGCCATCCAACGAATTTGCATGGTCCAGAGAGTTTTTCCTACCTCCTTGCCACTGGTGATAGCCTGTTAATTTGTTATGGCCAGTAACAAACTATTTTTCAACTACTCTATCCTGCATTCCCGTTTACTGGCCAGCTTGGAAGACACCCAATTAACAATGTGCAATAGCCAATAGGAGAGTAAATAATTGTAATTTGTAAACCTTTTAATTCATGAATCAATCAACTAACATATGATTAGTGTAACAGAAAATACCAACTATGTAAAAAGATGTGAAATGAACTAAAAATACTAGAGGGTATGAAACAATAATTAAAATTCAGGGGAATTTGATAATAGGCGTACAGAGTTCGTTTTTTTAATATAAACATCGTCTTCTTTACATACAGAGGATATATCAGTCTCCCCAGTTGCTCAACTTGGAGAAGTGATACAATCTTTGCCTTGCCCACTCCTCTAGTTTCCTTGCAAGTATATACACATCCACGACCATACTCTCTTATTTTCTCTATTATTCTTGGCACATATATAAATTCCCCCATTAAACAACGTGGCGTATAAAAGGAGAAAAACCACACATTATAAGTTTCTTCTACATGGATTAGATTCTCGCATCATTGACCTTCCCTCTATTGCTCCTGTCTTCAAATCTTGTGAACTCGTACCACTTTGCGCACACGATGTACAAGAAAAGATCAGCCGCTGTCAATGCCGCCAAAAGGTAATAAAACCTGTCCAAATGCCCCTTGTTTAGGTTTCTAGGAATCCATCCAGGCATTTCATCAGATGCTGAAATCTTGATAACTATGCTTACAATCAAGCTACTAACGTAATTCCCCAATGATATGGACATCATGCTAAGTGCACTTCCGAAGCTCTTCAATCCATCCGGTGCCTGTCCATTAAAGAACTCGAGCTGCCCCACATACATAAAAACTTCAGATGCTCCGATTAGAACATACTGAGGCACCTGCCAGAATATGCTTAAACTGCTGGAATTTGCACAATTTGGGCAGTCCTTTTGTGAGTATTTGAGCCTGAAATGCTCGACTAATCCGGCAGACAGCATTGCTGCAATGGCAATGACCAAGCCGATCCCCATCCGCTGGAGCTCGGTTAATCCACCTGACTTCCTGTACTTGGACACGAGGGGTTCGATGAGGAGCTTGTTGATGAAAATGAAGGCTACAACGCTTAGGATGTCAAAGCTGGACATGCTGGCTGCAGGGACGTGGAAGCCTGCCAAGGTTGTTTTCATGGCAGCACCTTGTTCGACGAAAATGGATTGCATTTGAGTGAAGATCACCGAGTATGGTATCGTGCATAGCCAGACTGGGAGGAGTCTTAATATGCATTTGACTTCTTCCACTTGTGTGATGGAGCACAATTGCCATGGGTTATGGGCGTTGTTTTTTTTCACTATTGTGTAGTCTCTTTGTGTCATGACTGCTGCTCTGTCCAAGAATCTGCGCGATAAATTACAGAATGATAAAATTTGAGAGGATGATGAAATATATATAATAAGAGAAATTTGAGAGGCTTATAAAACAAGACCCTCAGATTTCTTCAATTCGATCTGCCACGAGTACTAGGTGCAAGTGAATCTAAATGAGAAGTAGCTCTCTTCTAGCCAAATGGATGAGCTACTGAAATAGGCAATTTGTGTCGATTGCAAGTACATATAAATCGAGTTCAAGTCACGCTCATATTTTCATCAGCCCGAGCTGCTCAATATACACGCAAATCGAGTTCAAGTTCATATATAGACTTCTCAAATTGTGAGTGAAGTCAAGCTGGAGCATAAAACTGTTAGATCTTAACTTCTAATTTGGATTTACAGTAAGAAGAGAAACAAAATAGTTGGTAATAGAGTCAATCTTGCAAATAATCACATCCTCGATCCTTGATCGGGAAAACATTTGGAAATTTTTAGTGTCACAACTTACTTGAATCCTTGTGTATGAAGTATTTTTCTGCCTGCATTGTCAGCAAGATGAGCTTCCTGTACTTCATATAACTCATCATCATTTGAAGGCACCTCCATTTTCCATTTTCTTGATGCAGCAACAATCACTTGACAAAATCTTGATAAAGGGTTGCCTCTGGGTACGAAATGTCTGTATCTTGGAGTTCCAATCAGGAACAAAATCAGTGCAACCGTAGCAGATCCAGCAGATGCCCAAAACCCTATTTCCCATATCCCTTTATCTTCATAATAACCCAAGATTGTGTTTGAAAATAAGCACCCGAGATTCAGGGCCAAGTAAAAGTAGCTAAAGAAAGCCACTTTTGAGTGGCCTTCTTTGGGATGTTCTTCATCGAATTGATCGGCTCCAAATGTTGCGATTGTAGGTTGGTACCCTCCGTTTCCCAGTGCAATTAGGTAAATCGACACATAGAAGAGCGAAAGATGGAGCGTAGAATGTGAGCCGCACGGAGTGTTTTCATCGCCACAGCCATTTGGCTTGACCAAGAACGAGTATGATGTCAATGATAAGGAGACCAAACCCTGTCATCAATTCACCATATTTTAGTAAGGGATATCCACATTCTGGGAAAATCTTGTCGGAACTCGATTTGGCAAAAACACAAAGAGCTGTGATGCCACGTCAAGACCACGATTTATGGCTGGACTTGAGCCCTTAAAATCTGCCAAACCAGAACCAGGCAAGCTTGTCCCATCCATATGATGCTATTAATTTTTAAGTGCAATAACGAAATTTCTTGATTCTTCAACTTACAATCACAAATATGACTTGGAAAATGGCACAAGTTTTGTATCGTCCCCAGGAGGAATCGGAAAGAAACGCCCCCAGAAGGGAAAATAGGTAAACTGTGCCTGTCCATTTGCTAACATTATTTGCAGCATCAGCATTGTCTTGGCCCATTACTCTGGTAAGGAACAATACTAGATTGACTCCAACCCCAAAAAATGCAAGTGTGGCGAGGCCTTGATTCACTGAAATAAAAGTGTAATTATAAGAAACAAAAATCTTCCCAAAAATAAATATATAGCAACAGTTACAAGTTTAGCAAATATAAAAGCATGCTTTTAATTTGCAGTTTTGGCTTACCTAGTATAAGACAGCCAGCATACCATGATCCAGTTCGTGCTCGAACAGCCGGCGCTCCATCGCGATCAACTGATCCGTCAAGGGTGTATTCTGCTTGGTGCATTCTGGTCTTCTCTCCCATTTGATCCTAGTGATGAAGCATACGACATTTATGAGAATTTACCTATTTAAGTTTGAACATAGAAACTAAATAGGTTGCTATCATTGGATTTGTTCAGGTAAAATTAGCTGGAGCGGGTAAAAAAAGTCGTTTCTACTTCTAAAATCATGCATGTTTTTTTGTCGTAATTTAAGTGTTTTTTTAGCTAGATCATTATTTGCTAAATTGTTGCTGTGATAATTGTGACACACGTACACAGTAACTTTATTCAAGAATTTAATTAATATAGAATTGGGTGAAACCAGAGTTGTCATAAGAAATCATAAAAAAAATAAAAAAAAATAAGGACAGAAAAATACAAACAAATGCCCACAGATGACATGTGAAGCTGGAATTGCTCATTGATATACTAACTTTTTCCACATATCAAAGAAATATTCAACTTGAACTTCTTTCTTCTTAAGAGTATTTTAGAAGGCAAACTATCTACGTGAATTGTTGCATTCTTCTTATTTTTCGAAATCGAACGAGCCGTAAAATATACATGCATGATAACATGTTCGATGCGCACGAAATCGTATTATTTTTGCTGTCTAATATACATGCGTGTGCATTTGTTCGGCCGTAAAATATTTATAAAAGAAAGGGAGGGCAACCTCCACGTTACCCATCCCACCAAGAGTTTTAACTTTGTGGCAACTCCGGGAGATGTTAGCAAAATATATGGGGCTAAAGAAAATGTCAGATTCAACGCACAATCCCAATTACTTAAACACAGAAATTCAGCAGTTTATGAATCCACCGTTAAAGCTTCAAAATATATATAATAAAACAAAATAGTGTGTGTGTGTGTGTGTGTGTGTATGTATAGTTAGTTAATTAGCTTCCAAGAATCAAGAAAATTAATCTTAATTATCCTGACAGAAGAGTTCTTGGCTACTGCTCATAATCATACTAGCGTATCACGAACGACTATCGATACGAGCGAATGATTATCAACATACAATCTCAGAAGATATCATAGTACCAACTGCAAATAAAACTGTGCGTGATAGATATACCAAACCGCACTCCGTTAAAATTTCTATATTTGGCGCTTGCTAGTTAACTCTAACAAGAAAAAAAAGTGTGTAGAGCTATCGTAAAAGCACAAACCGATTAGCAGCTAGCTAAACTTAAACTTTGTTTCTGCTTAATAGTTGTAAGAAACTTGGGAAGATGGGCTTGGTGTTCTTTTTTTTTTTAGGTTTTGTAGTTCAGAAGAAGAAGATGGTGATGTATTTATAGAGGGTGAGGGATTCTTCAGGGGAAGCTATGGGGAACCAAAGGGAAGGCCACTATACAATATGGAAAACTTCACATTTTGTTTTTATTTTTTTTATTATTATTTAAAACATGTGAATAGTGATAACTATGAATTTTGGATATTTTAATCAAGCATTGATTCCATAGTGAAATGTCATCATATTTAATGTAGCTATGAATTTCAAGAATGTCTTAAGCATTGTTAGGGAGAAAATGTTGTTTCTAGCAAACATTTTTTTATCTTGGGATGAATTTTTGTGTTTTTTAAGTCTTCTTTGGATAATTTTTATTTTTTTTAAAAAAAATGGTATCTTTCCAATAAAAATGGTTTGTTGCGCCATGAATCATAATCCGGTTATAATCAATACTTTTGGGAAAAATATTTGAAGTTAAATTAAGGAAAACTTGTTATGTCATATATATATATTTGATTCTTTGCGATTTAGTTCTTTTATATTGTCAAAATTCAGTTTTAGTTTGTTATTTTTTTGTTGTTGCACTTTTAGTTTTTTTTTTCTTTTTCTGGCGTGACGATGTTGTGGAACCGACGTAGCACTGACATGTGTAGCGCAATATAAACACTCCCGATTTTAAAAATAAAATGACTAAAAGTATGGAAAATTGAATATACAAGATTAATAATGAAATCTGAACAAAATTACAAAACTAACATATATATATAATAAAAAAAATTGCAGGTTCTCAAATAATTATAACTTTCGATATAAATTCCAATTTTCGTCTAAATTTTCAAAGTTGTTTCATAGGACACTTGGATTTGGAGACAAATATACATTGCATGTATACATATAAGAATTTTAACAAGAAATGGCACTTCTGTAGTACGTCGCACATTTTCTTTTAATCTACAGATCAGGCCAAAATTTGAATTTTCTTAGAAAGAATAAAATTTCAGGATGTATTTGAGAAGATTAATTTGAAATCCATAAAAATTCGATTATAGTTATATTGTTAATAATAAAGATCAAACCTTAAATTCATACCTTATTTATTTATACATTAGTTACACACAGTATAATGGATTTCTAATGACATCATTATGGGGTGAATTTGAAATCCATCATATTTAACATAAATTTGAAATTCATGATCTTGCTTATCCAAAGCAACAAAAAATACATTCGAATATATTTGAAATCCATCAATTTAAATACAACATTGATGAATTAGACTCGAGTTATTGATAAGTCTGTAGCTCATCACTTTCAGGAAGGCTGTATCGATGCTAACACATATATTGAGTTGAAATGTAAGTGTACTTTTTTATAATACTAAATACAATTTTATATGCTCCACTTGCTTTCTTTATAATTTTATTTATTTAAATTAATAATTTGGTGGGTAGACACACGGACAAAATGGACGATTTAAAATCCATTTCCAGATTTTTTTTAATAAAGAAAAGCCAATATATGATTGCGTCTTTTAAAATAAACTAATATGGTTGAAAAAAATAAAGAAAACCTGAATTTATTTTGAAGGTAATATGAAAATTTTCATTCAGCATTTTTAACATGTGCATATACTTAGCTAAATATTTTGTTCAATATTTCATTCTTTTGACACACACAAGAATATTGATATGTTGGATATAAAAATAATTCGATAAAGAAAAATGTAAAAGTAATTTAATAGACATTTTGCTCGAAATATAAAATAATTTTAATTATACATTTTTTGTTGTTGTTGTATATATCTTACAATTAACTATATTAGAAATAAATTCGTCTTTATTGACAGACATGACCTATAAGCCCAATATATAATCTTTGTATTTGTAATATCTGATGTAATTTATAAATGACAATAATAGGTTGGAATAAAAATTATACAAGAAAGATGGGACAAATGACCTTTCATTTTCATGTTACAACATAATAGCATCGATGAGATGTAACTCACATATTAGATTTACAAATTTGATATGTTTAATTACATCAAATATATAAATGTCTTCTCATCGATATTGTGATAGATAAATTTGTGAACGATGTGTTGTAATAGATAAATTTGTGAAATGTTGATTTTAAATCAATATAATTTTTTCTTTAAACTTTAAAATTGGTCATTATAACGTGTCGTTTTATCAAACAAAAGAATATATTGTGATAGATAAATTTGCGAAATATTGATTTTTAAATCAATATAATTTTTTTTTAACCTTAAAATTGGTAAGTTATAAATGATGATTTGATGACATGCGTCGTTAATAGCCGCACAAAATTTATTTTATTAATGCGCCAATCAATTTTAATATCAATAAAAATGAGCATAGTCTCATTCATAGTACTTTTTTTTAAAAAAAAAAAAAAGAAAAAAATTCGTATCCTGACTACATTTTAATTGCATTTGTTTTTTTATTCTATTGAAATTTAAAAAAGTTCAGACTCTATCTTTCATTTTGTTTAATTAAATATTTATAGCGTTAACGTCCATCTGTTTGAAATTTGAGTTGATGTTGAGATTAATTACATTAATAAAATACACGAGATATTAGTTGAGGGAGATGAATAGACATATCTATTCATGTTTAATTGCTATTTGAGATATAAATACAAAGAGTAATTACTCCCTTGAATGTTAAATTTATTTTTTTTTTTAAATAACACGTACTTTCACTTAAAATTTTTTTCGTGAAATAATAATATATACTGTGTGATTATAATTAATTTTTTAATAATTTAATTACAAATTTAAAATTAACCATCTAAGTATATAATTTTTTTACAAAAATTAAACACTTCCCTCTCATTCAGATGCCAAGTTGATAAACAAACAAAAATCAATGGTAGCTATTAGCTAGTAGGTTAGACTCGGAGTCCTACTTTACTTTGTTTATTTATTATTTGATAAAGATAAAAAAAAAAAAATGTTTTGAAATTCAGAAGGTCGTATCCAATTGAGGCACGCCTCTTGATGACATATCACCAGCACAGAAAAGACAAACGAAGATATAATAAGCACACTCAATTATATATATATATATATATATATATATATATATATCAGATATTAAGGCGGCGGAATATATAATAATTATCGTACTACTTATCAATCTGGCAGCCACTTTGCATATATATATATATCCCATCCCGTGTTCGGCAGCTTCCATGGAGTATTTTTCTTCCAACACAACCTCGAAAATTGCAGTAGATTATTTTTAACATATGTATATTATTATAGTATGTGGTGTAGGCTTAGCTTCTGACAGCTATTTGACTTATCTCTCTATCTTATTTCAAAAAAGGTAAAATCGCTCACTCCGGGCGCCGTAAAATTCGGTTTTTACGGTTCGGTTTTTTCGGTTATTTGACCGGTTTCGGTTTCTATATTACGCATTTTCGGTTTTCCGGTTCGGTTTTCGGTTTTTTTAAAAAAAAACCGAAAAAACCGAAAAACCGAATATATGAGAATTATTTGTTTTTTTTATTATATTGTACTCCAAACATGTCCCAACTTAAAAATTAAAAATAGAACTTAAAAATAAACCAAACATGTCCCAACTTAGGTTTTGACATTCAAAATTTCAGCCGCAGTCGCACACCTTTGTTGAATTGTTGTGCTTGTGTCTTGCTTCACACATTTCCTTTTCAATAAACCAACAACACAAGTCTAGATTGGAGAAGAAGAAACATGTGTTGCTTTGGTAGTTCTCTGCTATCTAATTTATATATCTCATATCTTTAATGTTATAATTATTTTATTCTTTATCGGTTGATGATACTTGTTTTTAAATTTTTCTAGATTTTATCAATGATGGAAGAGATTCTTGCATTATTGATATATAGTTGTGACTTGCAATCAGGTTTGTTAAGTTGATCTAATTTATATGAACTTATTCTTTTTATAATGTGTTGATATTTTAATTTCCATACACATGAGAATTTTTATTGCAAGAGTTGATAAATCCATTGCTGGAATTATTCACTATCAATATATCCAAATTCCAAATTGCTTATAATTGTCATTGCTGTAATTTTTATTATTTTGATGTTTGTGAGATACTTGACAAATTGGTAACACGAATGATAGCTATGCCTATTTTTGATTACTTTATTTTGGTTTTTGTAAGATAATCAAACAAATTTGATTGTGGTTTTTTATTATATTTTTTTTAAATTTATAACGTACAACTTTATTTATAACTAAATTTATTACACAAACCGTAATAACCGACCGTAATAACCAAACCGTAATACAAAAAAACCAAACCGGACCGAATTAAAATGGTTTGGTTTAGGATTAGGCATTCGAAAAACCGTAAACCGATTATTTATGCAAACAGGACAATCGTTAGTTGAGAGAGATGAGTTGGGAACTTGGGAGGTAAATATCTTGTAATAAACTCTACTTAAATTATAAAATTTATTTGGGAAACAATACTCAACACTTTGGTATCGTTTAATTCGATTAATGAGAGAGATGAATGATAAATCAAATATCTTATTCATATGTAATTATCATTTTTTTATAAAAATTGAGACAAATGTTTGGATCAAACAATGATTGAATTCAAAGCATCAGAGTTTTTCTTACTGAACATTGCCATATGTAATAAAACCTCAGAAATTGGCCCAACAAATTATTTACACTTACATTTTGGACCACAACATAGTATGGGATGATCAAACCATAACTTGCCATTGTAAGCCCAATGAATTTTTTAAACCGGGTTAGCACACTTTCATTGCTGGATCATTCGAAAATCTAACTCGAACTTTATTTGCGCCAGTATGATTGCTATATGTAGCATCTCTCAGTGCTAGTTCTGGTGGGCCTCTCCAAATATGAAAGTGCTCGTCTCACAATAAATAGCATCTCTCGGTGCTAGTTTTTGAGATTGAGATAGTTTTTGGGATCTAGTTAGGTTTGAATCTCAATCTTTACATGATATCAGAGTTCAGGTTCTACCATGTAGTATCCGATTCCGTAATTTCGTCATTTATTTCCCAGTCTTAATAAACATGTGCGTCGTGGGTAAGAAATGGAACTTTTTTTAATTCACATCCTTCCAGGTCAAGCATTTGTGACAACAAAATCACATAATTGACAATATAATTCTCGAATATAGCATGATATGCACAGGCAGAGCAAGAGGAAGTTGTGAGAAACAGGCCACCGGATCAAAAAGGTTTGACGCTTAAAGAAGTCAGCAAAATGGAGTATCTCGATAAGGTGTGTTGTTGCCTCATTTTACACGCTCTTCAGAAACAATATTTGACTTTTTGAGCTAAATTTCATATTTTTATGAACTCTTGATCTTGAAATTGTTTTGTTAGGTAATCGATGAAACACTTCGGGTGATCACATTCTCGTCCGTTGTCTTCAGAGAGGCAGTGAAAGATGTTCACGTTTGTGGTAATTTGGATTAAATTTCTAAAAATAAAATGTATGTTAGTGAAGAAATTTGACTCACAAAGTTAACCAACCCTTTTTTTAAAAAAAATAATAATAAAAATAATATGTATTTTCAGGTTATACAATTCCAAAGGGATGGAAAGTGCTGGTCTGGTTCAGGAGTGTTCATTTTGACCCCGAAACATATGCTGAACCAAAAAAGTTCGATCCATCGAGATGGGATGTGAGTTGTTGTCCTAATTAACATGATATTTACCATGTTGTGGTGATGATATTTGTATTACAATTACATGCAGGGATTCACGCCAAAAGCTGGAAATTTCCTTCCTTTCGGCGCTGGAAGCAGACTGTGCCCTGGAAATAAACTTGCCAAGCTTGAAATGGCCGTCTTCCTTCACCATTTTCTCCTCAACTATGAGTTAGTTACCATGCTTCAACCATCCAAGTTTTATCCAGATTCCTGAATCCTTTCAAAATTTCGTTAGATTGCATTTGGAAAAAGAAAAGTCTAAAATCAATGTTAAGTACATTTTTGTAAAAAGCCTACATTTCTATAAAATTTGTTTCTTGTTTGACAGGCTTCAGCAACATGATCCTAATAGCCAATTGATGTACGTACCGCATCCCAGGCCTAAGGACAACTGTCGGGGAAGAATTAGAAGAGTGACTTGAGAAATCTGCAATATTTTCCTTTGTTTTCTGTTTGTATTAAACAAATGAATTTGGAAGAATTGATATATAAATGATATATTAACTTGTATTCAATTTAATGGAGGAGTCGGGGATCTGCAGTTCGTCCTAAGTGAGTTAAATTTAAAAAACTGGAAGTGCTTCCACACAAGAAACTGTAGTGTCATCAGTGTTGTTCTTCTATGTTTCTTTTATTTGGGGGAAAAGGCATATTTTCTTGAATTCAACTCTTCGATTTCTAAATCTTCCGTTTTAGGTAAGTTGTGTAGCTTCTCATTTAGAGAACCAGTCGGTGTCGAATACCCAATCACATGATGATACTTTCTAAGCTGAAATCAGGAACCGAAGAAAATCTAACAGTAGGTAGAAGGCAAGCCACAACTACTTTGATAATATTCTCCACATGTGGATGAAAGATATGGCATGTCTATGTCAAAAACAAGGCATCTGAAATAGTAAAGGGGCATAACAGAATTTACCAAAGAAACCAGGGGATCTTGACAAATAGTACGAGGAACCTACGTCAGGGAAGAGTCCCAATGCTGTTTCAGGCACAGCAAAAAGCTGCAAGAAGGTTAATTCATAAAGGATAACCTTTGGCAAATGAAACTGATAAATTTGATGATGGGGGTAATATAGCTATAATTATCATACAACACAGCACTCAATCAGGGCATGCCAAAATTTCAGATGCCTGAAGTTCTATATGGAAACAAATATAAATACAAATAAAAAAAATATAAGCTAAATGCATATGCCATACACAATGCTACTAATATATAATAAAGTAAAGGTAACATTAAATGTTGAACCTTGAAGAAAATTCATTATTTATCTCAGAAGACTAGCCGTCAAATAGATTCAAAAAATTTTAATGTTAAGCCACAAATTAGCCTATTTATTGGTCAAAATGACAAAAAAGACAGTGAAAACAGAAGTGGTTGAAAATTATCAAGATAAAACAGAAAATTCATGAATTCATGGAAAGAATAGATAAATATCGAATTCTCTGTAGTGACGCGAAGTCTACCATGTACAGAAGCAAGCACCTCCTCCCCCCATGACAATACCATTGAGAATTGAAACCTTCAAATACATGTGCCAAACAAACAATAAGGACTACTGAAATGGCAACTGCAAGCATCTTAATATCCACAAAGAATTATCTGAAAATCTTTTCTACATTAGCACCTGGGGTTTACTGTAGTATGTGGCCATCACATAGTTCAAAGTAAATTCCTTTCTGAAATAACTTGCACCAGACCTCCAATTACCTGATGCTCACATAAATATTAAGAGTCAACCATCATACAATTGAGTCTTAACATACTGCTAAGTAGAGTGCTGACAGGTGAGTTCAACAACCTGAAACGGCTAATGAGAATAAAAAGAATTTAATTAAAACTATCAGGAAATAAGAGCTTTTGGATTAATTCGCTGATTGACTTCAAATGCAGACTCAGCATATATCTGGAGTGAAGTAAAATCATTGTAAAAATTTGATATTTCTTGCACTGCATTATACTAGAATTGCAACCTGAGGTCATAGTTGATTCAACTCAAGGATCTGATTCCTTGTTTCTAACAATAATTTATTAAAGTCCATACCTAGAGTGATATCACGAACAACCACTGCAACATCAACTCCAGCACAAATGCTCTCCCTTGTCCCTTTTATTAAATATTACAGAAAAGCACACGTAAACATATATATAACTAGAAGAATATATTGTTTGTCCTGGCCTATAAATTATTACTGCCGCTCTACGGATCAACATTTATCTGATTGTATGTCATAGCTTACAAAGTGCAAAAATATTATCTTCCAAATTTCTTGTCAGTAGAAGTTAACAAACACAAAACCAACCAAATTTGATACTCACATAAGACAACATAGTTAATGACGCGTATAGACTGCCCCTTCTTTAACGGTCATGCATAAACCTACTAAAACACAGGCCACCACTAGATTGAACAAACTGATATTCAAAGTGACAAACAGAGAGACATGAATTTTCAGATTTACTATAACTCATAGTGAATTGAACTGTTACAGAAAAGACAACCAACCGTAAAAGAAAATGAAAGCTAGCATCTGCCAGCAGACAAGCAGAAAACCAAGGGAGGTACCACGAGCTTCTGGTACAAGCATAGGAAGCACCAAATCCACAGAGCCCAAATGTGTAAATAACTCTAATTTCACAAGGCCACAGAACTGAGAGCCATATAGGCAGAAACCAAGGGAGTAGAATCTGAATATCTGATAGATAATTACCTTCAAGATTAATAATTTAACTGCAAAATCTTCCCTACAAGCGATAAAAAGCTCCAACAAACGGGAAACCTAGATTGAGAAGAAGAAAACATTACAGGAAAAAGATTGAACATATTCTGAACAAAGAGACTGCTGGATGGCGCTCTTCCAGTTATAGAACATGATCAATCCCAACAAGGTTAAAATTTTGATTTGGTGAATGTAAATTAACATCATAAGAAGAAATCACAAACATCAAAGACATAAGTCTCCCCAAATACTGAATTTGATATTCCTAAACTTGGGGGGGGGGGGGGGGGGGGGGGGGGGGGGGGGCATATTCTTCAAAATTATTTCAATTACCGAAACAATTTAAAATTTCACAGAGCTGATAATGAGCATATAATTATCGGTTAAAAGTGCATTGAGTTGCTTCGGTCTGTTCAGTGTGAAAATTCTCACAGAAAACTTCTCTTCAACCAAAACCTGCCGAGAAATTCATAAATAACAATGCCGCCGTACTTCCGAAAAAAAAAAGAAAGAAAGAAACAAACTGAAATTGCGTAAAACTTCGAATATAAACAGATAATTCAAGCTAAATAGACAAAAGCAGATAACTATATAAACAAGAATTATAAAAGGAAATCATCAATATTGATTGAAAGAAAATCAAGCGAGATAAGTTAAATTCTATGGACCTGATAATTTTCTCCGTTGGTCGAAGAGATTGAAGCCATGGAGTTCTTGAACCTCTTTGCTTTTATTTGCGTGGGCAATCAGCGGGAAGGCCAAAACAAGATGAAGTGTTGAAATTGCTACAAAAAGGAATATATATCAGCTACAGCCACGCCAACGTACAACTTAACTAGCCAAAAGTACAAAGGAATAATGAGCCCGAAGTTTTTCATTCTCTTAATAGAATATTCATTAATAATCATAATCATCGATAATATAATGCACTGAAGCACACCGGAGGCTGACACAGGCAAATCTCAAACACTCCACTCGACCGCAGGGTGAATCACCAATCTGAGTTCTCCGAAACCTTGGGAAAATGGAATCTTTAATAGTTTTGGGCGAGAAAGAATGGTTGGCATGCTGTGGAAGCGTCAAATTTGCCAAAGAAATGGCGTCTGCCGGGCCCTTTTCCAGTTATCAAGAAGCCGTCGGTGCTGCCAGTGATACATGGTTCAATAAAGTCTCTTTCTTTAACACCCTATTTGTTTTTTATCATGTGATAGTGTTTGAAAGTGTAGTACTGTTGATTTTGATAGAATGAAAGTTTTGTTTTTGTTTGCATCGATTAGGTGGATGTAAATGGATGGCTGGAAGCTTTTTCTGCACATCCTCAGATTGGTGAAAGCCCGTCGAAGGCCCACAAAAGTCCCACCAGCGCTCAGTTCAGTTTCTCGTGCTTTCTTTATACCTTTCTGTTTCTGTAACGAGATATTACCATTTAGGGATGAATCAGTTACTGGATGATGTTCATTAGTACAGCAGGGGATTCTTGTTTGTGTGGTAGAGTTATAAAATTGCACTGGGACATGTGATTTAAGTCGTGTGTAAATCTTTAAGAAATTTAACTGCTTGGTGGTGAGCCCTCCTAGATTTATAAAATTGCACTGAGACATGTGATTTAAGTCGTGTGTAGATCTTTTAAGAAATTTAACTGCTCGGTGGTGAGCCTTCCAAAAGTTAAATTGCGAACTATTGTTGTTTTGTCATTCAAACTGACAACCGTGCCATTCTTTATAGTGCTGATGGTTTGTTTTGTTGTCTTCGATGGTAGTGTGCAACACGTTGTCATTTTATAAGAAGTGAATTTTTATATGATGTTATTCATCGTTTTAATTTGTTTCAAGACGGTTTAACACTCAAAAGTTCCGGCCTGATAACTAATTACCGCCACAGGTGGAGCAAGGGAGAACAGTCGACTGCTTTAGCTACTGCCACTGACACCACCTTGCAGGTATATGCAAGTTGATAATTCAGCTTGTCAGTTTTCATCTGAGATCAGCATGTTTTTCTAAAGCTAAAATTAAAGGGCTATTATTTTTAATGTGCAATATAATGCTCCGTGATAACCCTTTGATGCAAATGCTGGAAGTGTGATTTTTGGATTAACTTCCATGTATTTTTGGATTAACTTCCATGTTCAAATGTTGAAGAAGTTCATGTTTACATTTGATGATATTTTTCCATTGCATGTTAAGTTTCACTATCAAATGGCTAATGCTTTTTCTCACTTTATTTTGTAGGAGCTATATGAGTGGAATGCTCGCTATAGGCAGAAGTTTGGGTTTGTGTTTCTGATATTTGCGTCTGGAAGAAGTACCCCGGAGATACTGGCAGAGATGAAGGTAATCTTTGCACTGCTGAATGCTCTTCCTTGTGGAATTGTTTCTGCAAAATTAGACTTCTCTTTTATGCATTTTGTTAGAAATCCAACTCCTAGTTAAACAACTCTTTGCAGCTGTTTTTTTTTTCCCTTTGATCAGTACCTGCAAGAGGCTCAAAAATGTACCTACAAACAATAATAAAATAAATATCAATCATTGAACCAAATAATCAAACCCATAATGAAATTCGAAACACTAGAAATTGGATGTATCTTCAACTGATTCTTTTAATCTGAAATGGACCTAAATTCGACCTCTAGACACTCTTAAGGAATAAGAAATCGTAGAGGTTAGAAGCTGGAAATTCGAACGTATGCTCGCGCGCAGCAGCTAGACAGAAAATGGAGCTGCGGAGACAACTCGGTTCTCACTCCTCGGACTGAAATCGTACAAGGGACCACTTGGGCTAGCTTAGGCGATCTCCGGCGACCTGCTTTTTGTCAGAGCTGGGCGGCGATGGTGGTTGAAGATGTTGATTGTTGGGCGAGTGAGAGATAGACGGGATGGTACTATGCTTCTGCTTTCTTTCTCCTTTTTTTTGTGTTAAATTTGTAGGGCTTTAGCTCTCACGTGGAGATTATCATAAAATAACTAAGTTGACACATCAGGAAAAAATATGAATGAAACTACTATAGAATGCCTCAGATGAAATGCCATTCCTCTATATTTTACTATTTTGTTATTGAAAATGGTGGATCTAAATGGCTGTTTTGGGATCTAAAGGCCATACGTTGGTCCATGCGTGTGAGATTCCAGAGATGAGTTAATGGGTCTGTACTTGAGTCTTGGCATCATTCTATTATAGACTGCGTCAAAGGACAAGATATTGGGGTAGTTCTTAACGAATACTCTTATTACAGAGACGCTATCAGAACAGACCAATAGTCGAATTCGAGCTTGCAGCCAAGGAACAAATGAAGATAACAGAACTACGTCTTTCTAAGCTATTTTCAGCTAATGCAACTGCTGCTTCCGCAACTAACATCCAGTATGCTTCAGATGTGGCAAAAGTTGGAGGTTTCTTGTTTAGTTTTTGTTTGTTATTGTTCCAAAGTATTCCCCTGTTCTCCAGCATATGGACTTGTTGAATTTTGAAGAAATAAAGTTGTTTTCTATGCAAGTGTGCAAAACCAATCAAAGTGTTTAATGCAACAGGGGTCCGTGGTAGAATGTTCCCGGGAATTCCCTTGTAAAACCATCCCTTGTAAAACCATTCCAAGGATTTTTTTGCCAAAACTGAAAAGTGTTGTGAAATGATTTTCTTAATTTTCAAGGTCATAGCAGTGAGAATCTCCTAGATACTGATCTTTGTAGCATTATCTGACATTCTCTCTTACACTGTAGAAGATCGAGTGAGCCGTATCAGTGGACATTTGGGTGCCGCAAAGGAAACTCCTGCTGAGAAATCTGCTGAAACGTTTACAAGGACACGCCCACCTATCACGACCCACGTTCTTGATATAGCCCGTGGCTCTCCAGCTGCTGGTATTGAAGTCCTTCTCGAGACTTGGGACAACAATCAGTCCCGGCCATTATATGGTCAAATGGATTCAAGTCGTAATTGGAAGCTTCAAGGTTCTTCAACTACAGATAAAGATGGTAGAAGTGGTCAGTTGATGAAAATGGTTGACAACTTGAACCCTGGCATATACCGGATCAGTTTCAATACTGGGAAGTATAATCCGGCAGGCTTCTTCCCATACGTGTCTATCGTTTTTGAAGTCCGGGATTCGCAAAAGTTGGAGCATTTTCATGTCCCGCTGTTGCTTTCTCCATTTTCATTCAGCACTTACCGTGGGAGCTAGCTGCCAACTGTTGCGTGCCTATGAAACTTAAATTTGCAGAATCATCGCTCTCTTTTCTCCTGCAGATAATCTCATTATGCGAAGGATGTAATAATAATTTCTGTCCAGGATGAAACCGTGCGACTGATATTTGTAAATTTTCAGTAATTTTTTTCTAAACAATTTATAGTTGCCAGTATGGAGATTATATGTGCCGAGTTATTGGGATGAAACCGTTTGACTAATTTCATATTAATATTGGAAAATTTAAAATATAAATAATAAGGTATAACATCAAAATTATTGTTAAATCGGGGCACGACGAAAGTATTCCTAGAAAACAAAATATAACTCAACAAAAGATTCATTTTTGACATGTTAAAAATTTCATAATTTATTATTTAAATATTATTTTAAAAAATAAAATGTAAGCTCTAAGTGGTTTCGTTCGTTTGTTGGTTATCTATTTTATTTTATTTATCGTTTTACAAATTGATTTTGTGAGATAGATATCCGACCTGACCCAATCAATAAAAATTATTATTTTTATATCAAAAATATTGTTTTTCCTTGCATATATGAACTTAGTTTGTTTAGGTTCACTCAAATTTTTTTGAAGAAAAAAAATTACTTTGCGCGTGTGGCGGTGTGGGGTGACTGTACAGGGTAATGTTTGATTGAGTTTGGAAAATATTTTGAAAAAAAAAATATGTTTTGGTATATTAATTGTATCGGAAAATTTGGTTTATGAATTTATTTTACCATGAAAGTCATATATAAATGATTTATCGATCGTCATAATGATATTACGCTATATATGTTAAATTATTTTCGAGATGTATAAAGATTCTTGGATTTTTAAAATCAAAGGTATTAATTAAACACAAAAACTTTTGTGATAACGTCTCACAAGTTAATTTTGTGAGACGTACCCAACGCGACCCAACACTTGAAAAAATATTACTTTTTTATATCAAAATTATTATTTTTCATAGTAATATGGATCAATTAGATATGTCTCACGAATATAAATCCATAAAACCGTCTCACAAAAGACTTATTTAAATTATTTTTGAGAAACTGATGCAATATTGAATTAAAGATAATGACTGCTACAAAATATAAGAATGATATAAAAGTTATTTTAGGAGATTTGTACTGAAAAAATACATAAATCCATTATTTTGTTTATAAGTTAGGGAAAACACATTGTCTGTGATACCCTTGTCTCACATCAAAAAAATCAAAGATTTAAAATGAGTTTATAATGGCTTACAATGGACTTCTATAGCAACTTGGGTTAATCATTTTCGTAAAGCGATGACGAATACGAAGTAGTTGCTATATGGGCCCATTGTGCAGTCACACAGGTGCGGGCCCGGGCTCGGGCGTGACAGAATGGTATCAGAGCCGGTCACCGGCATGGAACACCGGGAAATAAGTGTTATGCGGGACAAAGTGCTACGTGCATGAGAGCCACCTCTTGAACCTGCGGGACAAAGTGCTACATGACGGGAGCCACCTCTTGAACCTGTAGGAGCCACCTCTAGATTCTCGGTGCTGGTGGATCGACGGGTCAGGCGCGACGAGGACGTCGCGTTCTGAAGGAGGGGTGATTGTGATACCCTTGTCCCACATAAAAAAAAAATCAAAGATTTAAAATGAGTTTATAATGGCTTACAATGGACTTCTATAGCAACTTGGGTTACTCATTTTCGTAAAGCGAGTACGAATACGAAGTAGTTGCTATAGGGGCCCATTGTGCAGTCACGCAGGTGCGGGCCCGGGCTCGGGACGTGACATTGTCTATCAAAATATAATGTTTTTAATGAAAAGTGAAAGAGAACATTAACAATTAAATATTTGAATTACAAAATATGTTTTTTTTATATACTTATATGTATATGTATATATATATAATCCAATCCTATAATTCACTCCTATTACCCACATATGAGATTTTCGTTATCACATATGCATTAATCTTCATTCATAAAAATGAAGTTAGATATGTTACCTACAATTAAAAACAGATTTCCACAATTTAAAAATGCATAATATTGGACAAGAATGAAAAGCCACATCCTTGTCATTTCAAGTAAAATTTATAGTAATAAAATTATACTCCCTCTGTTTTAAATATACATGATTAATTGTTTGTTGAGTATGTCTTTTGTGATAAGGGTCAATCTGGTCATCTTTAGAGCGAAAATAAATTTTTTAGCATAAAAATAATATTTTTTCATTAGTTGATTTGGGTAAGAGATTTGTTTCACAAAATTGACTCATGAAACAATTCATAAGTTTTGTACGTTTGTTTTATCACACAAATTAAGAAAATTTTTGAAAAGAAAAGTTGATAAACAAAATTCCTATTTTATTCTGATTTATTACTTAGTTAATAGCAAGGTTTTAAAAAGCGTGAAGTATCCCGAAGCGCGGATGTCGAGCTCCAATCTTTTCAAACTTAAGCGAGTTTAACACAGGCTTAAGCATGAAAAAGCGTTTTTTATTTTTAGTGTAATTGTAATTATATCAAACCAATAAATAAATAAAATAATACATAAATATGATAAATTTAAGTCTGATGTATTAATTCTCATATTTATAAAAGCATAAAAATATCAAAATTACAATTTTTATTTGTTTTTGCAACTAGACCACATTAAAAAATGCTAAATATTTGTCAAATCAATCACATGCTTAATCATAATTAAAATTAAAAAATAAAAATTTAAATTATAAACCTAATTTATTATTTTAAAATAAAAAGACATATCTTCAAAATAATTTTTTTAAATAATAAATAGATGCGATTAATTGTGTTAAACACACTTAATTAAACGCTTTAACTACAGTGATTCGGTCAAACTACAGTTTAACCATTTTTTTCCGATTTTCTCCGAAGTGGGCGTTTTTATCGAGTTTCAAGCTTAAGCACGCTTCAACGAGCTTTTTAGAACACTGGTTAATAGAAAGATGTCCCAGTAAAAAAGCAAAAAAAAATGTTGTTAGATGTAGAGAATCAACTTTATACTCTTTATGTCTCAAATGATATACGCTTGTTTGATTTTCACACAATTTAGAAATATCATTAGAAAAACAAATTATACAAACAAATTTCTTATTTTATCCTTAATTAATGAGCACAAAAACTCATAAGAGATAGTCTCACTTGTCAATTTTATGATACAAATATTCTATTTGGATCACTCATAAAAAAATTATTAACTTTATGCCAAAAGTATTATTGTTTTTTGTTATAAATATGAGTATGATTGATAAAAATATGTGAGATAGTTTTACAAGAGATCTACTCTTTAATGAGTTGGATAAACTAAATTAAATACAAACATAAATTAAATCGATGCATATTAGTAAAATAATAGAAGAAATGCCCATAATATAGAAACTTGTATACATTGCAAGGCATTTCATGATAACGTTAAACATTGTAACAAAACCCAAAAAATAAAAAATTAAAACCATAATTCATTCAGATAATTAACGACTAAATTTAAAGGGAAAATCAATACCATCAAATTAATTGTAGAAAACACCAAAAACAAGTTTTTATTTAATTAACATAAAACGGATCGCGCTGGATCCTTGAGTCTTGCGAAATGTAACCGAGAATAGTAATGTGGTTCCAAGAACAAGTTTCATGCACAACAGACAATTCAAATGAAATGAATTGTTCTGGATCCTGGAGTTGAATCAGAAGAATTCTCCGGTGGCCCTCCGCCATCACCACCGCTGCCGCCACCTGGACCCATCGCTGACGGTGCACCGTCAGCACCAGCTTCTTTTAGGGCCTTCATCCTCCAAGTGATCTCCTCCAGTGTCTCGTGAATGATATAATTCATCTCCCTCGCATCACGAAAATCGAAATCATCAATGCTAGCCTTCCCCTCTATAACCATGTACATGAAATTCCTCAGTTCCTTGCGTTTGATTTCCTTCTGCAGTTTACGGAGCCTCTTCTCCGCTCTCTTGATCTGATGTTGAGTGAAGCTCTCCTGGTTCACCATCTTTCTGGTTTTTTCGATCTCCGGTAAGTTTTTGAAACGCCTGATCACTGTCCGTGCCACCTCAGGCGACGGCCACACCACCGGAGCTTCGTAGGGGCTGTATATAACGACGCACGCCTCCACACCACACAGGATCTTGATCTCGCTCACTTTCTTGATCAGTCCCTTCTTTCTCTTTTTGAACGAAGCTTTCCTTTCTGCATCGCTGTCGATGTAGGCTAGGGTGAGCTTATTTCTTGTCATTTCCTAATAAATATAAATAATTCTAATATTTCTTCCTTGGGGTGTGTTTTTAAGGAGAGGGGGATGGGTATATATAGAGATATTCTTGTACCAATTAGGGTTTGTAAAAATTCATAATCGAACGGTTTAAATTATTGCAAATCTCGATTATATGATCTTTACCGCTCGTTTATATAAAACCGCAAACTCTATTTATGAGTACGCCGCCAAATATATATTATATATGTAAATTAAGAATGACTCGCGACATCACAAAATAGGCAAAAACTTGTGTGAGACGGTCTCACGGGTCGTATTTTATGAGACGAATATCTTATTTGGGTCATCCATGAAAAAATAATACTTTTTATGCTAAGAGTATTACTTTTTAGAGTAGGTCTCTTGTGAGACAGTCTCGTTAATCTTTATCTGTGAGTTGAGTCAACCCTACCGATATTCAGAATAAAAAATAATACTCTTAGCATAAGAAGTAATATTTTTTCATGGATGACCCGAATAAGATATATGTCTCACAAAATACGACACATAAGACCGTTTCAGACAAGTTTTTGCCTACTTTTTATTGTGAATATCGGTAGGGTTGACTCGTCTAACAGATAAAGATTCATGAGACCGTCTCACAAAGACGTACTCCATAAAATATGTGTACCCTATTCTCCAATCATTTAATATATATTAATGCACAAGAACATTATTATTTTATTTGCCAAAAAATAAAATATAATATAACTTAATATGCTTAAAAATATATATTTTTAAAAAAATTAATATAAAAGCAAGCTAACTGTGCCAATCATGAATACTAACTAATATGTGATGAAACTTTAGTAATCATATCTCTAGAATTTGAATTTGATAATATCATTCTTTGTGTGTTCATACTGATTGTAAATAATATGAGTAATTTTGTTGTCCAATGCCTTTTCTTTGGGAAACAATTCCAATCTTTCTTTTTTTTAAATAATGGCTCAAACGTGTATTTTCTGTTTCCTTTCATTGGTTTGATAAGAAAATGTACTTGTGCTATATTTTGTTTCATGGATAACAATAATCACGTCAACTTGTTTCGATTTCTTTATTTTAAGATTAATTGCTGCGTCGAAAAGTTAAACAATCAAACTTGTTATATTTGAAATTCAATTTCAATGAGATCTATAATCTAATAATACGAAACCATCTAATTAATTCGGAGCCATTTATCTTCAATATTGGCGAGCGTAAAGACACGAATTTTTTTTTTGCATCTCTATTTATTCGGTAGAATTACCTTCTTTGTATAAGAAATACTATTTTTCCCACAAATAATAAAAGTAAAAATACGAATACTATTTTATTTCCACATTGTTCATGTGCTAGCTAACCACAACTGATTAAATTTTGACTGATTTTTCGTATCGGTCCAGTACCCGTGTCCTTAATTTTCTTCATTTTTTAAAGTACTCAAGCAAAACAACCGTAATTATTTAATTATCAAAAAAGAATTTAAACAAGCAACTTATTGCAAATAATAATGTGTGTGCCTTTATCAATAAAATTTACTGAGATTTGCAAGCTTAAATATTAGATTAATTAATCACTTTTGGCACGTTTAATATCTGAATCCCTCCATGTGAATGTTGAAGTATCTAGATCTTGTAATAATTGAATTCAATGAATGTGAAATATAATTTATATTTACTTTTATGATATATATTAAAATAATACCCTCACTAAAAATTTTAATTTATTAGAGTTTCAACATTATTTGCGATTACCATCCCAAAGCCCTGCATAATACATAATGTTTCCAGAAAGGAGAATATAGATCGTAGTTTATACTGAACATGTATAGCTAAAAATAGTACTAATCAAACAAAAAAGGATGCAAACTGAGAAAAATTACTTTGAAGAGAACACATCCATGAATCACAATGATTTATTTCATTCAATAATTTTCACAAATTAATTGTAACGAAACGAGTGTTTTAATTTCCATACATTTATGCGCGCGCGCACACACGTCCATGATAAAAAGGAGTGAAAAATTTGACGAACATGTCATATAACAAAAGTTCAAATCATTATAGCTGCAAACTAAGCTTAAAGATTTTGATGAAAAATAAAGGAATCAAATAATTATCCCCAAAACTTTTCCGCCTATATCAGGTAGAGAAAATTTGCATGTATAGCTCAGATTATATAATATAATACATATATACTAGTTTAAGAAATGGGTTGTGACAGGAAAATTCTATAAAAAATGTTAGAAATATGAAAATATATGAATGGTGAAAATCCTAGTATTAAAAAACTGAACGAGTCAGGACAAAACATAACATGACTCGAGGTGTAGAGATAGAAATCATTTTTGTATATGATGGTGTGTATTACTTGCAATAGTTTATTTGTATTTTGGGGAAGTTTGAACAAAGAACCAACAGAACTAGCTAGAAGTAAGAATCTTGTTATATATCCATTAATAAAAAAACAAAGTAAATTAATTTTATGCATGATTTTTTAAATATTAAGTTGTGCACCTTTAATAAAAACTAAATTATTTTGTGTAATTAATTAACAAAATTTATAAGTTTCATATGCATATATTAATGTTTGATTTGATTCTTGGAAGAAAATGATCCAACATTGCATAGATTTTGGCAATAGATAATATGAATTTCACAAACATGCAGGAACAAGTTGCATTAAAGAAATGGTCATAACCTTCAAACTATTATTCCTAATATCAGCACAAAGCGAGAAGAAATAGGATAATTTTGTTTATCACAATTCACGAAATTAAAGCCACAGATGATAATAGTAAACTAAATATACAAGGCGAAGAGGAAGCTTGAGATTTTGATGACTAATCAGTTCATAGTTCTCTGACCTTTAGTCGGTCTAATATGGCTGCCGGCCGCCGGAGTTTGATGCCCATGCAAGGTCCATTGGGAGCTGACCGTTGAGTGGCAGATTGAATAATGGAAGCCCCATCGACGAAGGATCCGGAAACTGGTTCCCTCCACTTCCACCATCGGAATTAGGGTGAGAAGGTGGCGGAGTCTGCAACTGGAGTGCTTCCTCTTCCTCCAACGGCAGCCTTTCGTACGCCACGTTAGTGAACGACGCTGCTATGATAATTACCGGCCCCGATGCAATCAAAGCTCCCACAACATTCCCTCCCACCACCTGTCCCTGTCCGCCGGCAAGATATATGGTCAAGCTAGTGGCTCCAGGTGGTGCAGGCGGCGGCAGAAAGGACCCTGACAAGGACAAAATCTCGAACCTACCGTGGAGGGTGACCACGCTGCCTGCCGCTTCGGGCTGCCGTAAGCTGACGTTGTTTACTGTCCCGGTCCCGCTCAGTATGCAAACCCCTCTCTGCCGCTTCCTTGCATAGGTCGCCACCACCTCAAACACGTCGTATCCGCCACCCACCTCCAGTATATGCGCTCGGAGAGTGTTTGCGCTTTCACGGGTTATTATCACCGGTGGTTTTGGCCTGTTTTTGGATCCAGCAGGACGCCCTCTAGATCTACGCGCCACCGCATCACCGGGGCTGGTATTAGAGTTGACTAAATCCAAACCCTGATGAGAAGTATCCGTATTTTCACCGGAAAAGACACTGCGATTCGATTCATCTTCAGATCTTTGAAGGTGGCCAACGTCTGGCCTGTGCAGCTGAGAAACAAAGTGAGAAGCTGAACCTAAATTCAAACCTGCCATATACTACAACAAAGATACAACAGGAAACAATGAAAAATAATAATTTTCAGCACATAAAATAAAATAAAATAAATTAAGACAGTATTAAAATGAACAGAATTTTTTTATCTCGAAATAAATAAATTAAAGCACGAGAATTCAAACCCTAGAGCGAATATAAAACAACGAGAATCCAGTTGGGAGAAATTAAAGGAGAGGTTGGCTGCAAAGAGAGACAAGACTTTGTGCCAAAATATAAAGTAAACCAATATAATAATAAATAAAATAAGAGCATATTCAAAGATGAAAATGAAGTTTATTATATGTTTTCTCCATAAGACTGTGTTTACAAGTACGTAATTATTACAGAGTAAACGAAATCAACCGGTTTAACGAGGTTGTATTTGCTGTGGAACAAAAATACTTATACATACAGTGATTGAATATAATTAAACACATTGGTTAATTTACTCAAATTACCTTAAATAAATTTTTTTGAATATGTATGCACATAACATCTGGTACTTAGGACTTGTGTTTATAAAATAAAACAAAAAAAAGTTATTTTTTTATTTCAAAATGTACGTATAGAAAAATAGAACATTCAACAATTTTTAAAACACGATAAGTGGTTCGATGATCATTATATTGTACATATAAAACTAATATATATTGGAAGCTGAACAGCTTAATTGTTAAAACTCAAGGTTTGGTTCCAGCAATCTAGTTTAAGATTGCCTTTTTATTTAAATATTAAACCTTTTATTCAATATTTTAATTATGCATATGTGCTTAAGGAATAATTAATTGTGTGGGAATATTTATTTATTTTTAATAATAAATATATTTGTCGATAAAAGTGAACTTGGAATCCATGAGGAGTTAAGTTAAACAAGTTTCAGTACCCATCTTGCTCCTTTAAAAAGAAATTATTTTAGTCTGTTGCGGGGTCGATGCTATTACATATATAATGCTCTTCAATCGATTAAGAAACGGAACATGTGGATTTTGATACATTGACAGCCTAATTATCACATGAACAAAAAAATATGGAAAAATTACAATTTTGGTCCGCTTCTTTGCAATTTTTTTACTCTATATTATCAAATTTCTAAACTTAATGATCACGTATCTTTCAATCTTTGGTAAATTTAGTTTTTTTCATCGGTAATGTTATTATGTCACTTGTATTTGAAATTGGTAGTTGAGAAAATTACTAGAAATAATTGAAATTGACATCATAGATAATCAAAATCTCAAATAGACAGATTTACAATCCCAAAATTTTAATTTTTCAGTATAGTTCATATAAGAATTTATATGTTCAGATAAGGAATTTTGATGAGTAGCAACACTTAATAATTACAAAAGAGATTTATTTGTTTTGACTTTCCAAAAAAGTAATTAATAGATTAATAGAAATAGGTCCAGGTAGTATATAATAAATTATTTTCGGGAAACAAATTGTATGATTTGGATACTTTTTTCCCAACACATTCATAGAATTTAGACAGACAGACAGACAGACACACACACACATATATATATATACTTATACTTTTAATATCACAAGTTTATGTTTCCATGCTTTGGGTGACATGTATGGTTCACATCATGTAAAAGTATACAGTGTTTTTAAAGTAATTTGATATATTTAATAATTTACTGGCGAGTTTTATATTTTTTAAAAATAAAAAATAGTATTTAAATGTTGGCAATAATTTGTGTGAGACGGTCTCACGGGTCGTATTTTGTGAGACGGATCTTTATTTGGATAATCAATGAAAAAGTATTACTTTTTATGCTGAGAGTATTACTTTTCATTGAGAATATGGATAGGATTGACCCGTCTCACAGATTGGGATCCGTGAGACGGTCTCTAATGAGACCTACTCTTAAATGTTTTTCCCATTTTAAACTCACTTTAAAATATATGAATTTTCTAAAATATCTAAAGAGGTTGTTCTTCCGCGGCGGATGGGGTCCTTTTAAGCTCTTTACCTTTGGCCTTCACTAAAAAATAGGTGCGGAATTGAAAGGAGACGAGCATACACAGTCATGTTTTTTTAGATATATAATAAGTTTTTAAAATTAATTGTATATAAATGTAAGACTAGAATTCAGATTTTATAATGGCAAAAACTCGTGTGAGACGGTCTCAAAGGTCGTATTTTGTAAGTCGGGTCTCTTATTTGGGTCATCCACGAAAAAGTATTACTTTTTATGCTAAGATTATTACTTTTATTGTGAATATCTGTAGGGTTGACGCATCTCACAGATAAAGACCGTTTCACAAGAGACCTACTCATTTATAATTTCACTACTACATAAATGATGGACAACTTAACGGAAAATTGATTCTTAAAAGTACTTTTAGTTTTCTCCATCCCGACATTAATAGGGTATTTTACAAAGGTTTTTTTCAAAAAAAAAATTATATATTTTTTATAAAGTATGTCTTTTATGAGACGGTCTCACGATTCTTTATCTGTGAGACGGGTCAACTCTGCCGATATTTAAAATAAAAAGTAATACTCTTAGCATAAAAATTAATATTTTTCATGGATAACCCAAATAAGAGATCCGTCTTACAAAATACGATCTGTGGGACTTTATCTTTTTATATTCAAATGGTTCAGAACAAAATTTTAGAGTTTTGTAGTAAACTAAATATATAACGCATACATTTGAAATTAGATATATGTGTAAATTAAATTACTGAATTTGTTACTTTCATATAAGCCCTCGAACTATATTTTATACCATATTTATATGCTAATATTATTTGTTTTTCAAATAATCTTCAACTATGAAGGATAGAACGGTGAGGTTGTCTAATATATTACCTATATTAATGCCCAAAAAATATACTTTAACCACAGAGGATAATCATCTGACATGCATGAATGTTGAATATTACGTGGGTCGACTCTTGCCAATGTTTTGTTTTATTTCTCTAATTAGATTATACTAATTTATTGAAAAAATATTTGTAATTTAACTATATAAATGAAAACACATGTTAGTTTTTTTTATTCAGGGGAGAAATAATATGACAAAATTGGACTTTAACTCGTTGTAGATGAAATATAATTCATCGACAACCTTTATGAGAACATCACATGTTTATATATTCAGAACGATTCATTTCCAAATACCATATAACAATATTGTTGAAAATAGAAGTAAATACTATCATTATCGAATATACAGTTCATCACATCCAATAGATAAACAGACAGCCCAAAGCAAAGTCAAAAAATACACACGATTCCCTTCTTAAATCAATCAACTCTCAAAAGATTTAGTCAACGAGCAATGCTGCCAAATCTTACCTTCCCCATCTGATCAAACACACACTTCTACACACAAAAAAACACATCACAAATCTGACACTCTGCCTGAAATTTACACACACTGAACGCAAGCACATTGAGGCTACTTAGATGTATTTTTACATTTTCAATTATGCAGATAAAATTTACTTTTCTAACAAAAAAATGTCAAAAAAAGTTATAGTAGGTAGTAATTTATTATATTTTTAATTCAAAAAAAGTGAGCTACTTTGTTTGCGATAGTAATCAGTACATTAAATCAATTCTTTAACTTTATTTATTTTTCGGGCAAGTTTAATACTATCCATAATTAATTAATAATTTGTATAATAAACCCTTTCTCTGGTTGGCAGGTGTAGCTACTAAGTAGTCGTGGGTAGGTGTTCTTTTTGCCTCAGGTGCACAAAACCTTAAAAAAAAGTCCAAATGACAAGTGACACCCCACAATTACCGGGCACCACGATCTATGTAGTCAAGGACAGTTGATTTGGTGAGATATTCTCAATTTATTTTTATTTTTAAAAAAAAATGATATTTATGATATAGCTATGTAGATTTTTATTCGTGAGACAAGTATTTATAATACAAATTAGTACTTTTGATATAAGAAGTAATATTTTTTTCTAGATGGTCTAAATAAAAGAATCGTCTCACAAAACTTAATCAATGAAATGGTCTCATATGAGTTTTTGTGTTTTAAAAAAATGTGTGTGAATATGGATGACAATGGGTCGGAACGGAGACATATTTGTCATTCACATCCTCGTCCCTGAATTATATCTCAACCTTATTACCCGTCCCGATCTCTGCTTTTTCGATTCACGAACCCGAAATCGCGGGGATCAACTTCTCATCTCCGTTCCAAAAATATTAATTTGACAAAACGAGGACGAATTCGGGTATTTTCTCAAACAAAACTTATTATTATTATATATTATTATTAGTGATAAAATTAGTATTAATATCAATATTAATTATATTATTATTATTATTAAAATATTAATAATTATTTATTATATTAATAATACTAATAATATTATTATTTTATTATTGATATTAATTTCGTGACGAGTTCGGGGACGAGGATATTAATCTCATACATGTCCTGAAATCGGATATTTTTAAAAATCCCTTAACCAGAAAAATCGGGGATCTCCGTCTTCATTTCAGGTTTTCTACGCAAGACCCAAATCCGTGAGCAAAGTTGTCATCCCTATGTGTGAACAAATTCTTACAACATAAAACAAAAAATAATGACCGGAATATTATTTTTGTGTTTAAGGATGACAAATTGTTAATATAGAAAGCCATATTAATTTTCCCAAGTTTGTTCTTCCCTTTCAATTTGGATTTCCAAAATATAAAGAGTAGGTCTCATGTGATACTGTCTCACGGATCTTAATTCGTGAGACGGGTCAACCCTACGGATATTAACAATAAAAAGTAATACTCTTAGCATAGAAAGTAATACTTTTTCATGGATGACCCAAATAAGGGATCCGTCTCACAAATATGACCCGTGAGACCGTCTCACATAAGTTTTTGCCAAATATAAAAATATTTCACCTTAATTTAATCTCAAATATCATTTGCCAGAATTTTATCTCTTTCTTTAATTTATCCTTCTTCTCTTATCAATAAATTAAAAAAAATACCTAAGCATCCAATTTTCGATCATACTAATAATAAAAGAGTGGGTCTCATGTGAGACCGTCTCACGGATCATAAATTATGAGACAGGTCAACCATACCCATATTCACAATAAAAAGTAATATTCTTAGCATAAAAAATAATAATTTTTTATGGATGATCTAAATAAGATATTCGTCTCACAAATACGATCCGTGAGACCATCTCACACAAGTTTTTGCCATAATAAAAAACCTAAAATTACCAATCTGAAAAAAAATCATAAAAACACTGGAAATACGACAACAGTTGTAGTTTGCTGTCTTTAAACGAGAGAGAGATAGAGAGACAAAAAGACTTTTAGCGAACACATTAAGGGGTCGGACTGGCACTCCATCTCTTCAAGACTTTGAATCCTTTCCAATCTCTCATTTATGAGAAGTCAAGGGAATTTTGGTCATTAACAAATCTTCGGTCTTTTTAAAATGTATAATTCAAATAAAAAATCAGCATCTAGAGACTAGAAACATTGGATATACATGCGTCTCATAAAATTAAATCGTGATTTTATAATATGAAATTTTTTTAGTATACCAATCTCTTGCCAAATCATTTTCAGGATATGAATTAATCTGGAATATAAAGATAATTCAACAATAGGATTATGTAACGTTAAAATGTATCATTATTATATTATATGGTTTACATTATTGTATCTAAAATTTGATCTCGTTTCAGAATATCTGACACCAAATAAATCTTTGTCTAGATCACACATCGCCATCAATCGATTGTTCTATTTCAAATCCTATATTATTTAATTTTTTAAAAAAAATATATATTACTTTTTTTAATCGAGAATTGATAATATATTTTCTTTATTTAAAAAAAAAAAACATACTTGTCTTATCTAAAGTAATTATACACATAAATATTATATGTTCATGGAATTACGTGCGAGTTTATTTAATAACTATTATAATGTACAGATAAACACATAATGTCAATATTCCGAAAAAGATCATAATATATACTGATACTTCGCTATAATATTATGAATATATGTTGCAAAAAATATGTTTTAATTTTTAAATATTAGTATTTTATTGTTTTAGGAATTTGATATAAAAGTTAAATTTATTCACATAAAATTTATACATACTATATATACATGCTTCAATTTATCAAACTCATCGTGTCTCACTCCCTCCACTTGTCCTTTGGTGTGCACGGTGTCTTTGTTAATTTGTTAACACAAAATTTTTATGAGATGATCTTACATGTTAATTTTGTGTGACGAATTTCTAGTCAAATCAAAACATAAAAAAATATTATTTTTATGTAAAATATTCTTTTCACTACATGAATGAACTATATTGACTCTGAAAGGACTGTTGGTCATAAACGTACAGAAAATTAATATATATTTTGTGTATCAAGAGTTAGTTTTGTACTTTGGTGTTGTCAACATTTGTTCACAACATGCAACGAAAATCGATTATTTAACACGCACGTAATCTTTTAATAAATAGACATCAGATCTAAATTATGCACAAGTACTGAAAATAACAAAACCAAATTCTTTGACATTCCAAGGAATTAAAATGCATCAAAAACTCAAAATAATACTAGATGCATAAAACAAAAAATCGTATTGCTTAAAACCTAACGAAACCACTCTCACCCAACACTTTACGTAGCGTTGTTCTTGAGTGTTATCAATTTTAATCAGTAACACGGTGATTATGTGAATCAATCACACAAAATCTTACACGAAAACCTTCAATACCGATCTTGTGAATCTTACAAAAAAACTCTAGCAGCAGCGTAGCGAATCACGTCAAAAGTCTCTGCCTTCTTCTTTCATTATTCCTTATATATGTAACCATATCTTGGCCACATTATCTTCTCATAGATAAAAACTTGTGTGAGACGGTCTCACGGATCTTATTTGTGATACTGATCTTTTATTTGGATCATCCACGAAAAAATATTACTTTTTATGCTAAGAGTATTATTTTTTATTGTGAATATGGATAGAGTTGGTCCGTCTCACAGATTAAGATACGTGAGACGGTCTCACATGAGACTCACTCCTTCTCATAAACACGTAACACACGCACAATGTCTTATGTTATAAGCTGGATTAATTATTCGCAACATGTCTTCACCCACCCAAGTGATCTGTCACTCTATTTTTTTAAATAGCTTGTGTTAACTTGTCGTCTAGTGATAATAATATTTTAATTAACTTTTTTTCTCGATAATCACAACCTTTCCGCCAATCAAAACGAATCTACGGACGTAGATTAAAACATTAATTTCCCTTAATCTCATGCTTAAATCCGTGGTTCCCCACCTAGCATGTTTGTTACCTAAAACCTTTCCTTATTGAATGCGCTTATTATTGAATGCCCTTATAATTTATAACAATAAAATTATAGTAGGTCTCCCGTGAGACGGGTCAACCCTACCCATATTCACAATAAAATGTAATACTCTTAGCATAAAAAGTAATATTTTTTTATGGATGACTCAAATAAGATATCCGTCTCAACAAATACGACCTGTGAGACCGTCTCACATAAGTTTTTATCATAAAATTATTTTAATTTTATATGCGACATGTGATGGATAATATTGAGTGATATTTAGTATTAATCCAGCAATTACAAGTGTTTTTTTTTTCAAGATGACAATGAACTCACAACCGCTTCTCTTTAACGTATATTGAGTAAACATCGAACTAACATATCAGTACGCAGTTATAAGTATATTTAGCGAATCTTTAAAGTTCAAATATTTTCAACGGCGAGATTAGATGTTGGTTCCACCAACTTTCAAGCTGATTTTAAACAAGTCCCAAGTTTGATAATTAAGATTTAAAAAATGTATATAATACAGTGTTGGTTCAATAAAGTATGTACTTTTTAGGCGATAAATATCAAGTTAGTTAAAGGTGAGGTTTGAAGTTTGTGAAACAATTGGTTAAGAACGCAATTTAATTACTCATTATATATGATTGCCATCGTTAAACAAAGTATATATTATGCATTAAAAATCAATATGATTAACCACTAATCATTTGGTTGGGAAGAATTAATGTCCTATATATTATATAACAAAAATTTGTGTGAGACGATCTTACGGATCGTATTTTGTAAGACGAAAGATTGGAATGACCAGATAACAGCCCGAAGAACTACTAAATGGGTGTCAAACAAGAATGAAATGGGATCACTGATTGATGGATACATGGCAAATCTCTTATTTGGGTCATCCATGAAAAAATATTACTTTTTATGCTAAGAGTATTACTTTTTATTGTGCATATCGCTAGGGCTGACCTGTCTCACACATAAATATTCGTGAGACCGTCAAGAGAGCTACTCATATTATATTTTAAAATGTTCAGATTTCAACATGCACTGAATAGTCTTTTTTCATTATTATTTTTAAACATTTACTGTGTGTGTGTGTATATATATTATATAAATAGTAAGAGATAAAACAAAAATAGGGATTTTAGGAAGTTGGAAATGTATAAACTAAAACAATCGTTGGATATGTTAAAGTTTGGACCCGATGGGCTCTTCTAAAGCCCAATATAAAGCCTGAAATGAGTCCAACGGAAATCAACAAATCCGGGCCTAATTTGGTGGATCTGACCAGATCCAAATTTGAATGTTTCAAGTTCAACTGGATCATGTGGGATAGCTGTTGTCTTACTCAAAAGAAGCATACAGATTTTATGCTCTAAATAACACACAACACCAACACAAAATTTACATTTCATGATGCAATAGCTAATCAATAGGTCTAGCAGATCCAGCAGCTAGACTCGTGTAGCTTTTAAGCAGAGGAGCCCTCACTCGTGAACTTCTCTTCCAATTTTTCGATGTGGATATATAGTAACAGGGTGACATAACAAAACCGATTTCACTACCTAAGAGTACAATACACAACCATTTCAGTACCAGCTCCATGGCCACGAGGCCCAATATGTAAGCAATCAGCACCACGATCAGGGTGATCAAGTCCAGCGCTAAGCTGATGAGAAGATCAGGTGGGTTCAAAGTTGGTTGAATGAAACTGAAAGCCCCTCTCTGCAGAGTAGCCAGTAGAACCAGTAAGAGTTGGAGACGATACAGAATATGCGCTGCTTTCTATGGAATAATACATTTATGTTCATAACTTTTGGTCACAACAATGTAAGTTCTGCTACAGAAAATATATGAAATGGAACAGGAATATCACAAGAATGGGTTTCAATTTCATTAATTAAAATTGATTGGATAAACAATCAAGTTTTAGCTCATTCA
Source organism: Primulina eburnea (assembly GCF_022965805.1). Taxonomy (NCBI): domain Eukaryota; kingdom Viridiplantae; phylum Streptophyta; class Magnoliopsida; order Lamiales; family Gesneriaceae; genus Primulina; species Primulina eburnea. The sequence goes on along the minus strand of NC_133101.1, from coordinate 62,018,334 downwards.
TGTATTATGAAACTTTATTTATCTGACTGGTTAGTTGGAAAATTTACGAATATATAATAAAAAATTTTAATGCAATATAATTATCATAAAAACGATCAGAAATATTATTAAGTATTTAATTATAATATTGTCAGAAGCCTAGTTGAGGAGCGGGTTGGTGTTTAGTTCAAAAATAGTAATCTACTTGCATGAGTTTTCAGCCCTACTTCTTTTTTCAGGTTTCTCAAAGAGGCTTTGACCAAAAAACAAGGATGGGATTTTTAGTACATTGACATTCGAGATGAGAATCAGAGGTTTTTGAGCAAATGTAAAAATGTGGCGCATCTAATATGACTATATATGTTCATTAATTTTAAATTAAATGATGTACGTAAATTAATACGAGAGCTCTGGTTGTTTTTCAAATCATACGCAGTTTTCATGTTAGCGACTTCAGAACCAATATTATTTTTATTAAGGAGGAAACATGCAACATTTCTAAATATAAAAAGATAATAATCTCTTTTTTGTTTATTGATTTACATATATTATAATCTATTGTAGATTAATCATCATATATAACAAATTAATCTGTAGTGCAACACGACGATATATATAATTGTATAAAGTGACATTTAGAAAGTCCTAAAGATTATTTGGTTTGTATAAGTGAATAGTGACTTAAGTTATTTGGTAATTCGTTCAAATTTAAATTAATTAATATAAAAACAATGATAGAATATGGGTATATTATTCAACATTAAATTTTTTTTTTTGGGTCAATTTTGACTTTTTCTTATTTGCGTTAGGAACAAATATTTAATTGTCGTTATTTTTGCATGTCTGGTTAAAAAATTCAATAAGTGAGACTAGTTGGCTACATACATGTATTTTTCTACCTAAAGAAAAAGGGAAAAAAGGTAACAAATCAATTAATATATGAGACATGAGTCCGAAACTAAATGACTTACCGAAAAACGAAACTGAAAAGAGAAAGCATGTTTGCAGTGTGATCTGAAAATATTTTTCTACATTAACCTAAGCACCCGTCCATTAATATAGCACATTCAGTGTACAAAATAGGACTTAAACCGGACAAGTGACAACGTACATATTTTGGTGCATATCTTTTCTCTCATACGCAAAACCCCTCCTTCACTTCTCTCTTTCACTTCTGGTCTCTTCTCTCTTTCACTTCTCTCTTTCACTTCTGGTCTCTTCTCTCTTTCACTTCTGTTAAAAATGGAGATAATGTCAAAAATAGTTGCATCTGTAGTTCCATATATTTCTGATGGGATTTACCGCAGCATTGTGAAACTCGCGGTAAAGTTTTTATGTTTTGATTTATTTGAGATTTTTTTTTTCTTTCTTTCTGATATCATTTTTTTTAAAGGTGATGAGATCTCTGGTGGACCTAAACATGATGTGCATGTTTGGTGGTCTTTTTTGGCTGAAACAATGGGTGAACAAGTTTGTAACATTCATCGGATTTTTACTAGGTGTGTCGATCTACAAATCCATCGGTAGTTTCCCACATGCTGAGAAATGGAAAGTGACAGCATTATCACTGGCTTGTTTCTTCCAGTGGACATGGCTTGGGAGTTTAATTTCAGATTTAAAGGTTATGACCGTGCCTCTTCTTCCACCAACCTCCCTGGGAGGACTCTCCCATCAGCATGTTCACGTACTCGATGATTTGCAAGGGGCACTTGCCTATGGTTTGTTATTTCGACAATCTCCTCTTTCGACATCTGTGTCCGTCGGTACGGAACATTCTTTGTTATTCGAAAGCCTTTAAAAAAATTTAAAAAAAATTCATATTAATGTGTCATAGGTATTCTCTTGCAGATGCTTGTTGTTAATTTCACATCAATGACGTATGCCCTAGCCTACGAGTATGAGCTAGATACTACACCTGGTGTGGGATCTGTGCCATACTATGAGCTAGTATTTGGATTCTTGACATACGGGCCGCGGAAGACTTGGAAGGCCGTGGTGTGTAATTTTGTTGGTTGTTAATTTAAAGTTATCTATAAATATTAACCGTGGATCTTTCTTTTATGCCCATTCCATTGGTCTTAATTGGTTTATATAGGTGAAGAATTTGTTCAAGAAGCTGTTGTTGGCGGTTTGGAATCGTACAGAGAGACGGTAAGTGCGAATCTTTTTTTTATGATAGAAAAATTATCGAAGGTCTTGTGAGTTCACACTAGATTACTTGATCTTTGTTGCAGCGTGCTTGACCGGTTGATTGGAGGCGCATATTGAAGTAGTGTGACGCCCCAAACCTCGCCACGTAATCATACAACATGTGACGTCATATGCATAAAAATTTTCTTTTCGACGACGTAATAATATAATGCATATACGACAAAATAATGCAATCACCACACTATCTACGTCAGTGTAGCATAAACAGTATAATAAATACACACATACAACTCAAATAAGACAATAAGCTATACTGTCTCTATCTACTATCAACTACAGGACTGTTTGACTAGACACACCTAGTCCTTCACCACTATCCTGTCTCACGCATAGTCCTGTAACCTGCCCAACAGAAACAACCCTCAAAGGGTGAGCATATACAACAATCATCATCGTAATACATAACAGTTATATTAACAACATAAAATATAACTGAAATCATAATAGAAATACCCCCTTTGCCGTTTCTGGAAAATCAGCCAACAACAATCTCAACAACAACACACTGCAGCAATAACATCGACGATACGTCGCACCCCAACTCCGGCGACAGCAATATCGTCGAACGAACAACAACATCGACGATACGTCGCACCCCAACACCGTCGACAGCAATATCGTCGAACGAATAATAACATCGACGATACGTCGCACCCCAACACCGGCGACAGCAATATCGTCGAACGAATAACATCCACGATACGTCGCACCCCAACTCCGGCGACGGCAATATCGTTGAACGAACAACATCAACGTGACGTCTCCCAACAACGACAGCCAACAACATCGACAATAATAAACAACAACATATATAATATAAAATCACCCAATCCAGTGATTTATCATCGTTCAACACAATAGTATTCATCAATACTAAACAATAACAACATATGCTCGTACGTCAACACGTACCTGATAATCGAGTATATATAAATCCTGGCTATTTCTTTGATCCCGAGGCTTGTGATGTATCTAAATAATTCAACAATAATATCAGATCATTGTCACCGTATCAACACAATCATAACAGCCTCAATATACAACATCAAATAGCCCAACAACAATTAATTCAACAAAATATAAAACTCGATTATAAATTCGTATTGTTCAACAATTTAATAATCTGGTGTATTTAATTCACAATACTACCATCAAATACACCCTAATTAATTAACTTCAAATAATAGGCTATTTTACAACATCCGTCAAATTACGAAAACTTTATATCAACGTGTAGCCTATACTTCGTAGACTCCGAATATACAATCAGAATTAATAACAACTGACAAACAACTCACCAATTTCAATTCAACGATTAAAAATCCCTAATTAAAACAAATTAGGAATAATTCAAAATAACACCACTATAATCTTCTCTACTTCGTTAAAATCATACACTACTCAACAATCTTTAATTTTTGTATGATTTAACAATTTATCGGATTTATTCCATAAATCGACGAATTTCAAACATCACCAAAACTATAAAATTTATACCTCAAATCGAAGACCTCGTGTCAACGATCCCAGAACTGAAGTCGGTTCGTCGATTGGATAAACCGATAAGTCGCACGATCGAAAAGGAAAAAAATCGAAAACTTTCTTTCCTATTCTCTCGTTCTCTCTCTGCTGTGTCTTCTGTAGAAATATTGAAACTAAGTGAGTTTCAACTTTATCCTTTTTTTTATTTTTTTAATATTATTTTATTAATATTATATTAATAAAATAATATAATATAATATATAATATTTAACATTTTAACACCGGTATATCCATTTGGATCAGTCAAACAATCAAATTTTTCAAAACTCAAAACATGGAACTTCTATATTTTAGAGTTTTCTACGTTATATCCAAATCTCAAAGCATCTGGACTTCATATGACCAAAATATGTCATATTTCCCTCTTTAAAATTAATTAATTATTTAGTAATCTTACATTACTAAATCAACGACTTGTAATATTACTTCAGGCATTACATTTCTACCCCCCTTAAATGAATTTCGACCCCGAAATTAATCAACAACTGTAATAACATGCATAAATAAAGATACGTCATACCATCAGAATAAGTAGGGGTAGAGCTCCCTCATATGCCGCTCTGTCTCCCAAGTGGCCTCTTGACACCTCTATGCTCCCACTGAACCTTCACCATCGGTATAAGCTTACTACGAAGCTTCCGTTCAGATCGATCCAAAATACAAACTGGTCTCTCAACATAAGACACATCAGGATCTAACTGAATCTCAGAAATATCCAACACATGTGAAGGGTCAGGCTCATACTTCCGCAACATCGACACATGAAACACGTCATGAATACCAGATAAAGATGGAGGTAGAGCCAATCGGTAAGCCAAAGTGCCTACCCGCTGCAATATCTCATACGGGCCAACATACCTCGGTGCCAACTTTCCTTTCATACCAAATCGTACTGTGCCACGAAAAGGAGTGTAGTAGCCCGAATTCCAAATTGGGTAATTAACGGATTAATGGTGATTAAGAAGGTTTAATGTGTAATTTTGACCGTGGTCATGATCGGACGGACCGAAGATGGTTCGGTAGCACCGAAGAGTTCGGACGATCCGAAGTGGGTTCGGTGGATCCGATCATGAGGTGTCAAGAGTTGATCGACACGTCAGTTTACATGCAAGTTCGGATGATCCGAAGTGTAGGTTCGGTGGATCCGATCATGAGGTGTCAAGAGCCGATGGACACGTAGAAGTTCGGATGATCCGAAGTGTAGGTTCGGTGGATCCGATCATGAGGTGTCAAGAGCCGATGGACACGTAGGAGTTCGGACGTTCCGAAGTGGGTTCGGTGGATCCGAACATAGCCTATAAATAGTGCTCGGATTTCCTCATTTTGCATTGCAAATTCTTGAGTTGTGTCTCATATTTGAGAGGTTTGGAAGGTTTCTAGGGTTAGTTGTCGGTCGAGCGATAGCCAAGAGCTGGATTGGTAGTGTAGCGACGCCTGAGTTACGAGGCAATCGACATCAAAGGGCTGTCGACGGACGAAGGTAAACCCTAAACCTTTGGTAGTACTGGTTTTGCTAGTTGAGCATGGTAGTATTGTTCATTGGGTATGCTTTTGATGCGTAGGCTTGTTCTAGACCTGATTCGCGGTGTTGCGTAAGGCTAGGCTTGCTGTGATAGAGGTACGAAAGTACTATCCGAGATATCCTGGTCGAGTATACATCCTTATATGTGTTGCATGATTATGTGGTGCATTGATATATGTCATATGATGCATGCTATTATGTCACGTTTTATGATGCATGTTGCATTTCATGTTGAGCCGTATCTCCTTCGAGATAGCCTTTACTGTTGAGCTGTATCTCTTTCGAGATAAGCTATATCTTGTGGGGCCGCTCAGCCCTGTCTTGTCTTGTGGACGCATGGACACCGAGAGTACACAGTGGCCGACGGGTCCGGAGGGCTTCGGTGATCCGGGACATTTTAGGTCCACGTCTGTTCTTGTAGTGGATGCAGTGACCCAGAGGAGTACCGCGCGGCACTATCCACTTGGCGCCTCTAGACTGAGCATTTTGAGATCCTTTGTTACTCCTGTTTCTTGACTACCCTGGTATCATATCATAGCATGTGCATTTCATATAGGCTTGTATACTCATGCTTTTGTACTGGGCGTTCTTATCGCTCACGTCCTCGGTTTTGTTTATCTTGGACACCCCATTCCCACGGGGCAGGCATCAGGTTGGATGGCTCAGGAAGAGCAGGAGGAGGACAGTGAGTAGTTGGTTGGTTTTCAGTGCTATTCTATTTCGATATGGTTGTACCGAATATATTTTGAGTTGTTCTGTTTTCGATTGGGTTGTATAACTATTGTCGTTGGCCATATTTCCGCTGTTATCTCTGATTATTATTAATTAAGTTAATTGCATGCTTAGTTCTTGATTAGTAGGTGATTCTGGAACGGGTCACTACATTTATGGTATCAGAGCATGCTTACGATTTTGGGATATAGATTTCTGTTTTGGGATTTTCGTTGACCATTTTACCATTTTCCCCATTCTATCTTGTAGCGATGGCTGACCACTTTGGTGATGAGAGTAGTCAGGGAAGTGTAGGTCGTTGGGGTGACCAGGACGATCATAGGCGTCATCGTGAACATCGTCATCGTCGGGATGGTCCTAGGCGTTTTGATTTGCACGATTTGTTAAGCGTCATAAGTTACCGTATGTTTCTCTAGACGTCATTCTTTCTGTTTCTACCCCGATGGGTCATTCGGTGTTAGCTAAGCGTCTAGTGATGGGTTGTTCCTTAGATTTTGAGGGTAACGAATTGATTGCGAATCTTATGATCCTGGAGATGGAAGATTTTGATTGTATTCTAGGTATAGACCTATTGACTACCTACCGAGCTACCGTGGATTGTTACCAGAAGCTTGTTCAGTTTCGTACGACTGAGAGCTCTAGTTGGTTTTTCTATGGTGAGGGAGCGCGACCTCCGATGCCAGTGGTATCTGCTCTGAAAGCCTGTCGTGCTTTAGAGGCGGGCGGGGAAGGCTACCTCATCTATGCGATTGATTCCTCCACAGGTAGTGTTGGTATAGATGATATTCCAGTTGTTTGTGAATTTCCTGATGTTTTCCCAGATGAGATTCCTGGTTTTCCTCCGGTTAGAGAGGTGGAATTTGGCATTGAGTTAATGCCAGGGACTGCACCGATTTCTCGTGCCCCTATCGTCTTGCTCCGTCAGAGATGAGAGAATTGAAGCAGCAATTGCAGGACCTTCTTGATAAAGGTTATATTCGCCCGAGTGTTTCACCTTGGGGAGCCCCAGTCTTGTTTGTCAAGAAGAAAGATGGATCTATGCGATTGTGCATTGATTATCGCCAGCTGAATCGTGTGACGATAAAAAACAAGTATCCATTACCTCGTATCGATGATTTGTTCGATCAGCTTCAGGGTACCTCTGTTTACTCCAAGATTGACTTGCGATCGGGTTATCATTTCGTACTCGATATGGGCATTACGAGTTTCTAGTTATGCCATTTGGATTGACGAATGCGCCAGCAGTGTTCATGGATCTGATGAATCGAGTCTTTCGGGATTTTCTAGATCAGTTGTGTTCAACAACAATTGAGATGTAATAACGATGTTGTTATTTCGTTTTGTTCATCCTCTAAGCCTGATTTCGAGGACGAAATCTTTTAAGGGGGGGAGAATGTAGTAGCCCGAATTCCAAATTGGGTAATTAACGGATTAATGGTGATTAAGAAGGTTTAATGTGTAATTTTGACCGTGGTCATGATCGGACGGACCGAAGATGGTTCGGTAGCACCGAAGAGTTCGGACGATCCGAAGTGGGTTCGGTGGATCCGATCATGAGGTGTCAAGAGTTGATCGACACGTCAGTTTACATGCAAGTTCGGATGATCCGAAGTGTAGGTTCGGTGGATCCGATCATGAGGTGTCAAGAGCCGATGGACACGTAGAAGTTCGGATGATCCGAAGTGTAGGTTCGGTGGATCCGATCATGAGGTGTCAAGAGCCGATGGACACGTAGGAGTTCGGACGTTCCGAAGTGGGTTCGGTGGATCCGAACATAGCCTATAAATAGTGCTCGGATTTCCTCATTTTGCATTGCAAATTCTTGAGTTGTGTCTCATATTTGAGAGGTTTGGAAGGTTTCTAGGGTTAGTTGTCGGTCGAGCGATAGCCAAGAGCTGGATTGGTAGTGTAGCGACGCCTGAGTTACGAGGCAATCGACATCAAAGGGCTGTCGACGGACGAAGGTAAACCCTAAACCTTTGGTAGTACTGGTTTTGCTAGTTGAGCATGGTAGTATTGTTCATTGGGTATGCTTTTGATGCGTAGGCTTGTTCTAGACCTGATTCGCGGTGTTGCGTAAGGCTAGGCTTGCTGTGATAGAGGTACGAAAGTACTATCCGAGATATCCTGGTCGAGTATACATCCTTATATGTGTTGCATGATTATGTGGTGCATTGATATATGTCATATGATGCATGCTATTATGTCACGTTTTATGATGCATGTTGCATTTCATGTTGAGCCGTATCTCCTTCGAGATAGCCTTTACTGTTGAGCTGTATCTCTTTCGAGATAAGCTATATCTTGTGGGGCCGCTCAGCCCTGTCTTGTCTTGTGGACGCATGGACACCGAGAGTACACAGTGGCCGACGGGTCCGGAGGGCTTCGGTGATCCGGGACATTTTAGGTCCACGTCTGTTCTTGTAGTGGATGCAGTGACCCAGAGGAGTACCGCGCGGCACTATCCACTTGGCGCCTCTAGACTGAGCATTTTGAGATCCTTTGTTACTCCTGTTTCTTGACTACCCTGGTATCATATCATAGCATGTGCATTTCATATAGGCTTGTATACTCATGCTTTTGTACTGGGCGTTCTTATCGCTCACGTCCTCGGTTTTGTTTATCTTGGACACCCCATTCCCACGGGGCAGGCATCAGGTTGGATGGCTCAGGAAGAGCAGGAGGAGGACAGTGAGTAGTTGGTTGGTTTTCAGTGCTATTCTATTTCGATATGATTGTACCGAATATATTTTGAGTTGTTCTGTTTTCGATTGGGTTGTATAACTATTGTCGTTGGCCATATTTCCGCTGTTATCTCTGATTATTATTAATTAAGTTAATTGCATGCTTAGTTCTTGATTAGTAGGTGATTCTGGAACGGGTCACTACAAGGAGAAACTTTCAAAAATACTCGATCGCCCTGCTGAAACTCTAAGGGTCTTCGTCTTTTATTTGCATAGGCGGCCTGTCTATCTTGAGCTGCTTTCAATCGTTGCTGTATCAACTTTACTTTCTGTTCCATCTCATGAATCATATCAGGACCGGTAACCGCAGCTCGATCAACATCATCCCAGTATAACGGAGATCTACAACGTCTCCCATACAATGCCTCAAATGGAGCCATCTGAATACTACTCTGATAACTATTGTTATACGCAAACTCTACCAATGGAATAGATGAGTGCCAACCAGATTTAAAATCCATGACATAAGCACGCAACATATCCTCCAGCGTCTGAATAGTACGCTCAGTCTGACCATCTGTCTGAGGATGATAAGCTGTACTCAATCTCAACTCTGTCCCCATCGCAGTCTGCAATCCTTCCCAAAAATGAGAAGTAAATCGATGATCTCTATCAGAAATAATAGACACTGGAATCCCATGCAACCGTACGATCTCTCGTATATACAATTGTGCCATCGTCAAGTATGTACTACTCATGCTATAGGGTATAAAATGTGCAACTTTTGTCAATCGATCAACAATCACCCAAATAGCATCAATAGTTCCAGTGCTTCTTGGCAAATGAGTCACAAAATCCATCGATATGTGCTCCCATTTCCAAGTCGGTACTTCTAAACTTCTCAATTCACCTCCGGGCCTTCTCCTATCAGCTTTGATCTGTTGACAATTGAGACATCGACGTACAAAATCAATCACATCACGTTTCATTCCCTTCCACCAAAACTGAGAACGTAGATCCTTATACATCTTCTTGCCACCAGGGTGGATAGAATATCGACTACAATGTGCACGCCGCAACAGGCCCTGGCGCAACTCAGATATATCAGGAACTACCCATCTATCATTCATCCTCAAACTGCCATCATCAGCCACTCTAAAACGAGTATCTTGTTTCTGAGACACTAACTCCCTCCATCGCTGAACTCTCTCATCTGTCATCTGTGCATCACGAATACAACCATATATATCAGGTTCAGCTAATAAGGTAGATACCTGGATAGGAGTCGTCGAGATATCAAAATCATATCCCAAGGAACAACAAGATATCATCATAGCTGATAAGCGACTGACATCCTCTGCAGTACAACTCACTTTACGGCTCAATGCATCAGCTGTAAGATTGGCTCGACCAGGATGATATTCAATCTCACAATCATAATCCTTCAGCAAATCTAACCATCGCCTCTGTCTCATATTCAACTCTGTCTGAGTAAACAAAAATCTCAAGCTCTTATGATCAGTATAAATCGTAAACGAGGTACCGTATAAATAATGTCGCCATATCTTCAAGGCGAAGATAATGGCTGCCAACTCCAAGTCATGCACGGGGTACCTTGTTTCGTGTGGTTTCAGTTGTCTCGAAGCATATGCCACAACATGTCGATCCTGCATCAAAACACATCCCAAACCATGTAATGATGCATCAGTATAAACAACAAACCTCTCATTTTCTGTAGGGATTGATAACACCGGTTCAGTCGTCAGTCGGTGTTTCAACTCTTGAAAACTCCTCTCACATGCTTCAGACCAGTGAAATCGCACACCTTTCTGGGTCAACTGTGTCAAAGGTCTAGCAATCTTTGAAAATCCCTCGATAAATCGACGATAATAACCTGCTAAACCCAAGAAACTACGAATCTCAGGTACAGATGTAGGTGAAGACCACTGTAACACGGCTTCGACCTTCGTTGGATCAACAGAAATCCCATCTCTCGATATAACATGACCCAAGAAGACCACTCGATCCAACCAAAACTCACACTTACTGAGTTTGGCATACAACTGTCTATCTCGCAACACCTGTAACACTGAACGCAAGTGCCCTGCATGCTCAGCCTCACTCCTGGAATATATCAATATATCATCAATAAACACAATAACAAATCAATCGAGATAAGGCTGAAATATCCTATTCATCAAACTCATGAACACAGCTGGAGCATTCGTCAACCCAAACGGCATAACTAAAAACTCGTAATGCCCATATCTGGTCCTGAATGCTGTCTTCTGAATATCCTCCTCTCTAACCCGTATCTGATGATATCCTGACCTCAAATCAATCTTCGAATATACCGAGGTTCCCTGTAACTGATCAAACAAATCATCAATACGAGGGAGGGGATATTTATTCTTAATCGTTACCTTATTCAGCTGTCGATAGTCAATACAAAGCCGCATCGTTCCATCTTTCTTTCTCACAAATAAGACTGGTGCACCCCAAGGCGATACACTAGGGCGAATGTATCCCTTGTCCAGCAAGTCCTGCAACTGGGCTTTCAACTCTCTCAACTCTGCTGGTGCCATTCTGTAAGGAGTACGAGAAATAGGGGAAGTACCTGGCATCAACTCGATCCCAAACTCCACCTCACGAGCTGGTGGGAAGCCTGGAATCTCATCAGGAAATACATCGGCAAACTCAGCAACTAAAGGTATGTCCTCTATTCCCACCTCTTTCTTCTTCTCTGTCACATCTACAGCATAAATAAGATAACCCTCATGCCCATGCTCCAATAACCGAGACATCCGGATGGCAGATACCAACGGAACACGGGGACGAGAACCCTTCCCATAAAATGTCCAACGTTCTTTCTCATCTGTATAAAAATATACCACCCGCTGATAACAATCAACTGTCGCACAATATCTCCTCAGCACATTAATTCCCACAATACAATCAAAATCAGTCATCTCTAGAATAATCATATCAGATCTCAGCTCATAGCCCTCATAAGAAATAATGCCATCTGATATCATAGATACAACTGATATATCAACTCCAGAAGGTGTCGAAACAGAAAGAGGCATAGACAATGGAGACGAGCGCATATGATGCTCAGCCACAAACCTCTTCGATATAAATGTATGCGAGGCACCTGTATCAATAAGAATGTAAGCAGGATAAGAACACAAATAACACTTACCCGCTATCATCTCCTCTCGTGCCTCCTCTGCCTGCTCCCTGGTCAAAGCATACACCTGTGCCTGAGGCGGACCAGCTCCCTGCATATGTGGCTGTCCTCCATAAGATCGTGGTGTAAACTGCTGAGGCTGTCGTCCTCCTCTCTCTGAGGATCTACCTCTAGCACTCCTAGGCTCTCGCTGTCCCTCACGACTAGGATACTGTCTCGCCAGATGACCAACACCGCCACACTCAAAACAGGTGATCTCGGTCTGTGTACAATCTCTGATCAGATGAGGTCCCCCACAACGAAAACATCTCACTGCTCTGGACTCCCCTCTCTGCCCCTGAACAGACTGAGAACTGCTCCCACGGCTCTCACCCCGTCGTGAATCAAATCGACGATTCCCAGATGATGCTGAAGAAGAAGATGAACACTTCTGATATTTAAAAGACTGTCCCTGTGGTCGCAATGACTCCCTAGTCGGCTCTGATAATCGTCCTTGAGCCCCATACTCCTGCATAACCAACTCAGTCATCTCAGCCCTCGTCACTGCATCCTCAAATGATATCGGGTTATTTGATTGCACACGATCAAATAACTCTAACTTCAACCCTTTCAAGAAATGCCTCATCTTAGCATGAACATTCGTAGCAACATGTGTCACATATTTCAGCAATGCAGAAAACCGAGACTCATACTCAGCAACAGACATACTGCCCTGTCTCAAATATTCGAATTCTTTCTCTTTCTTCTGTCTGGCTGCTATAGAAAAATACTTATCAAGAAAACGAGCCCGAAACACATCCCAATCAACAGTACGGCCCTGGGCTCTCAATCCGGCCTCAGTCGTCTGCCACCACAATAGTACATTCCTCGAAAGCTGAAATGTAGCCAATCGTAACCAAGCAGACCTAGCACACGGAGCGGTCACAAATATCCGCTCTATCCTCTCAATCCACTCCTCTGCTTGCTCACCAGTCTCAGAGCTATCAAATCTCGACGGAAGATAACTACTGAACTGTGCCAAAGTCAACTCACCAGGCAATAAAGGCTGATCTGCAGGTGCCTGTCCCATAGGAGGAGGTGGCAATGGATTTATCTGTCCAAACCCACTGTCAACCTCTTCTGTTTCCTCGTGTGGATGTACCTGTTCTCTAGCTGCCATCACTGGAAATCAAATTGTTAATCATAACATTTAACAATTACAATTCAGTAATCATCATCACACCTTTCGCACGAAAGCACACGCAACTAAAGAACAATCAATCACATCGAGAAATCACCAATAATAAGTCAAATGCACAGACACATGCAGATAATATCTTCATCCAACTCCCTCATCACAAACCCAACTCCTAACCATCCCAGACATCTAACATATGCTCTGATACCACCAAATGTGACGCCCCAAACCTCGCCACGTAATCATACAACATGTGACGTCATATGCATAAAAATTTTCTTTTCGACGACGTAATAATATAATGCATATACGACAAAATAATGCAATCACCACACTATCTACGTCAGTGTAGCATAAACAGTATAATAAATACACACATACAACTCAAATAAGACAATAAGCTATACTGTCTCTATCTACTATCAACTACAGGACTGTTTGACTAGACACACCTAGTCCTTCACCACTATCCTGTCTCACGCATAGTCCTGTAATCTGCCCAACAGAAACAACCCTCAAAGGGTGAGCATATACAACAATCATCATCGTAATACATAACAGTTATATTAACAACATAAAATATAACTGAAATCATAATAGAAATACCCCCTTTGCCGTTTCTGGAAAATCAGCCAACAACAATCTCAACAACAACACACTGCAGCAATAACATCGACGATACGTCGCACCCAAACTCCGGCGACAGCAATATCGTCGAACGAACAACAACATCGACGATACGTCGCACCCCAACACCGGCGACAGCAATATCGTCGAACGAATAATAACATCGACGATACGTCGCACCCCAACACCGGCGACAGCAATATCGTCGAACGAATAACATCAACGATACGTCGCATCCCAACTCCGGCGACAGCAATATCGTTGAACGAACAACATCAACGTGACGTCTCCCAACAACGACAGCCAACAACATCGACAATAATAAACAACAACATATATAATATAAAATCACCCAATCCAGTGATTTATCATCGTTCAACACAATAGTATTCATCAATACTAAAAAATAACAACATATGCTCGTACGTCAACACGTACCTGATAATCGAGTATATATAAATCCTGGCTATTTCTTTGATCCCGAGGCTTGTGATGTATCTAAATAATTCAACAACAATATCAGATCATTGTCACCGTATCAACACAATCATAACAGCCTCAATATACAACATCAAATAGCCCAACAACAATTAATTCAACAAAATATAAAACTCGATTATAAATTCGTATTGTTCAACAATTTAATAATCTGGTGTATTTAATTCACAATACTACCATCAAATACACCCTAATTAATTAACTTCAAATAATAGGCTATTTTACAACATCCGTCAAATTACGAAAACTTTATATCAACGTGTAGCCTATACTTCGTAGACTCCGAATATACAATCAGAATTAATAACAACTGACAAACAACTCACCAATTTCAATTCAACGATTAAAAATCCCTAATTAAAACAAATTAGGAATAATTCAAAATAACACCACTATAATCTTCTCTACTTCGTTAAAATCATACACTACTCAACAATCTTTAATTTTTGTATGATTTAACAATTTATCGGATTTATTCCATAAATCGACGAATTTCAAACATCACCAAAACTATAAAATTTATACCTCAAATCGAAGACCTCGTGTCAACGATCCCAGAACTGAAGTCGGTTCGTCGATTGGATAAACCGATAAGTCGCACGATCGAAAAGAAAAAAAATCGAAAACTTTCTTTCCTATTCTCTCGTTCTCTCTCTGCTGTGTCTTCTGTAGAAATATTGAAACTAAGTGAGTTTCAACTTTATCCTTTTTTTTATTTTTTTAATATTATTTTATTAATATTATATTAATAAAATAATATAATATAATATATAATATTTAACATTTTAACACCGGTATATATCCATTTGGATCAGTCAAACAATCAAATTTTTCAAAACTCAAAACATGGAACTTCTATATTTTAGAGTTTTCTACGTTATATCCAAATCTCAAAGCATTTGGACTTCATATGACCAAAATATGTCATATTTCCCTCTTTAAAATTAATTAATTATTTAGTAATCTTACATTACTAAATCAACGACTTGTAATATTACTTCAGGCATTACAAGTAGCATGTGTTTGGAAATAGTGTTGAGTTGGTGTTTGTATCAAACTCTATTAATTTTGGTTGGTGCATGTGATGTGGAGTTGATTGTCGTCAAACTCTATCGGGGTTGGTTTTTATTTGTAGTTTTATTACATGGATTTGAAAAATTCGAATTATGACATGTGTTGGCATTGTACTGTTGCTTGATTTGATTCTCGTTTGAATCATATAAAAAGTAGTAATCGAAGAATTTGGTGATCCCCACCGCGTAAGGGTCCTATCATATATTTGGGATTCCCTCATATATCCAGTCGAATTCTCATAGTGTCCACACACACTATATGATAATCGTAGCAAGAATAGCGTAGAAGAAGAATTTGCATGCGACTGAATTTTGGGAAACGAAAAATGCATAAACGAAAAATAAAATTTTAAAACAATCTCACTTACCTTAGACTAGAAGAAGACGTGAAGAATTCGAAAAACTATAGAAGAATCATACAACCGACACCTCGAAAACACAGCATCACATATACCGAAAAATCATCCGCCTTCTAAAATTTCTTACGCCTTAATGAACCGTTGGATCGGGCTTAAAATTTTACAACAAATTCATAAGTACGTAAAATACATTATGAACGGTGCAGATCGGGTTTGGAAGTCTTTTTAAACTGCTTATGGACAAAAAATCCTAGGTATGTTGTTCCCACATAAAATTTGAGCAGTTTTCTTGCGAAAACTATAAACGTAAAACTAACCGTTGGATTTTTCTGAAATTTGGATATTTTATTCAAAACATATGAAATAATATTTTGAAATGTGGAGATCGAATTCTGAGCACTAGAGCGAGAGAAATAATTTTCTGAAGTTGGACAAAATTTTGATGACTGCAGCAGAATTTTGGAGAGCAAAATAATCAGCACTTGGATAGCAATTTTTGAAAATTTGAAGTGTTTAGACACTCGAAACTGGTATTTACAGGAGAATAACTAGGCGCGTGTTTGGCCTTCTACCTTGGTTGGAGATGGGACATAGGTCCCAAATGTGGTTTGGGCCTAATATATGAGACATGAATCCGAAACTGAATGACTTATCGAAAAAGGTCAGGAGAGGGAAAACATGTTTGCAGTGTGATATGAAAATATTTTTCTACATTAACCTAAGCACCCGTCCATTAATATAGCACATTCAGTGTACAAAATAGGACTTAAACCGAACAAGTGACAACGTACAGATTTTGGTGCATATCCTTTCTGTCATACGCAAAACCCCTCCTTCACTTCTCTCTTTCACTTCTGGTCTCTTCTCTCTTTCACTTCTGTTAAAAATGGAGATAATGTCAAAAATAGTTGCACCTGTAGTTCGATATATTTCTGATGGGATTTACCGCAGCAATGTGAAACTCGCGGTAAAGTTTTTATTTTTGACTTATTTGAGATTTTTTTTCTTTCCTTTCTGATATCATTTTTTTTTAAGGTGATGAGATCTCTTGTGGCCCTAAACATGATGTGCATGTTTGGTGGTCTTTTTGGGCTGAAACAATGGGTGAACAAGTTTGTAACATTCATCGGATTTTTATTAGGAGTGTCGATCTACAAATCCATCGGTAGTTTCCCACATGCTGAGAAAATGGAAAGTGGCAGCATTATCACTGGCTTGTTTCTTCCAGTGGACATGGCTTGGGAGTTTAATTTCAGATTTAAAGGTTATGGTCGTGCCTCTTCTTCCACCAGCCTCCCTGGGAGGACTCTCCCATTAGCATGTTCACGTACTCGATGATTGGCAAGGGGCACTTGCCTATGGTTTGTTATTTCGACAATCTCCTCTTTCGACATCTGTGTCCGTCGGTACGGAACATTCTTTGTTATTCGAAAGTCTTTAAAAAATTTAAAAAAAATTCCATATTAATGTGTCATAGGTATTCTCTTGCAGATGCTTGTTGTTAATTTCACATCAATGGCGTATGCCCTAGCCTACGAGTATGAGCTAGATACTACACCTGGTGTGGGATCTATGCCATATTATGAGCTAGTATTTGGATTCTTGACATACGGGCCGCGGAAGACTTGGAACGCCGTGGTGTGTAATTTTGTTGGTTGTTAATTTAAAGTTATCTGTAAATATTAACCGTGGACCTTTCTTTTATGCTCATTCCATTGGTCTTAATTGGTTTATGTAGGTGAAGAATTTGTTCAAGAAGCTGTTGTTGGCGGTTTGGAATCGTACAAAGAGACGGTAAGTGCGAATATTTTTTTATGATAGAAAAATTATCGAAGGTCTTGTGAGTTCACACTAGATTACTTGATCTTTGTTGCAGTGTGCTTGACCGGTTGATTGGAGGCGCATATTGAAGTAGCATGTGTTTGGAAATAGTGTTGAGTTGGTGGTTGTATCAAACTCTATTAATTTTGGTTGGTGCATGTGATGTGGAGTTGATTGTCGTCAAACTCTATCGGGGTTGGTTTTAATTGTATTTTTAATGCATGGATTTGACAAATTCGAATTATGACATGTGTTGGCATTGTACTGTTGTTTGATTTGATTCTCGTTCGAATCATATAAAAAGTAGTAATCGAAAAATGGGTCCCAAATGTGGTTTGGACCTAATATATGAGACATGAATTCGAAACTGAATGACTTATCGAAAAAGGTCAGGAGAAGGAAAGCATGTTTGCAGTGTGATATGAAAATATTTTTTACATTAAACTAAGCACTCGTCCATTAATATAGCACATTCAGTGTACAAAATAGGACTTAAACCGAACAAGTGACAACGTACAGATTTTGGTGCATATCCTTTCTCTCATACGCAAAACCCCTCATTCACTTCTCTCTTTCACTTCTGGTCTCTTCTCTCTAACTTCTCTCTTTCACTTCTGGTCTCTTCTCTCTTTCACTTCTGTTAAAAATGGAGATAATGTCAAAAATAGTTGCACCTGTAGTTCGATATATTTCTGATGGGATTTACCGCAGTATTGTGAAACTCGCGGTAAAGTTTTTATCTTTGATTTATTTGAGATTTTTTTTTCTTTCCTTACTGATATCATTTTTTTTTAAGGTGATGAGATCTCTTGTGGCCCTAAACATGATGTGCATGTTTGGTGGTCTTTTTGGGCTGAAACAATGGGTGAAAAAGTTTGTAACATTCATCGGATTTTTTCTAGGAGTGTCGATCTACAAATCCATCGGTAGTTTCCCACATGCTGAGAAATGGAAAGTGGCAGCATTATCACTGGCTTGTTTCTTCCAGTGGACATGGCTTGGGAGTTTAATTTCAGATTTAAAGGTTATGGTCGCGCTTCTTCTTCCACCAGCCTCCCTGGGAGGACTCTCCCATCAGCATGTTCACGTACTCGATGATTGGCAAGGGGCACTTGCCTATGGTTTGTTATTTCGACAATCTCCTCTTTCGACATCTGTGTCCGTCGGTACGGAACATTCTTTGTTATTCGAAAGCCTTTAAAAAAATTTAAAAAAAATTCCATATTAATGTGTCATAGGTATTCTCTTGCAGATGCTTGTTGTTAATTTCACATCAATGGCGTATGCCCTAGCCTACGAGTATGAGCTAGATACTACACCTGGTGTGGGATCTATGCCATACTATGAGCTAGTATTTGGATTCTTGACATACGGGCCGCGGAAGACTTGGAAGGCCGTGGTGTGTAATTTTGTTGGTTGTTAATTTAAAGTTATCTATAAATATTAACCGTGGATCTTTCTTTTATGCTCATTCCATTGGTCTTAATTGGTTTATATAGGTGAAGAATTTGTTCAAGAAGCTGTTGTTGGCGATTTGGAATCGTACAGAGAGACGGTAAGTGCGAATCTTTTTTTATGATAGAAAAATTATCGAAGGTCTTGTGATTTCACACTAGATTACTTGATCTTTGTTGTAGTGTGCTTGACCGGTTGATTGGAGGCGCATATTGAAGTAGCATGTGTTTGAAAATAGTGTTGAGTTGGTGGTTGTATCAAACTCTATTAATTTTGGTTGGTGCATGTGATGTGGAGTTGATTGTCGTCAAACTCTATCGGGGTTGGTTTTTATTTGTATTTTTAATGCATGGATTTGACAAATTCGAATTATGACATGTGTTGGCATTGTACTGTTGTTTGATTTGATTCTCGTTCGAATCATATAAAAAGTAGTAATCGAAGAATTTGGTGATCCCCACCGCGTAAGGGTCCTATCATATATTTGGGATTCTCTCACATATCCAGTCGAATTCTCACAGTGTCCACACACAATATATGATAATCGTAGCAAGAATAGAGTAGAAGAAGAATTTGCATGCGACTGAATTTTGGGAAACGAAAAATGGATAACCGAAAAATAAAACTTTAAAACAAACTCACTTATCTTAGACTAGAAGAAGACGTGAAGAATTCGAAAACTATAGAAAAATCATACAACCGACACCTCGAAAACACAGCATCACATATACCGAAAAATCATCCGCCTTCTAAAATTTCTTACGCCTTAATGAACCGTTGGATCGGGCTTAAAATTTTACAGTAAATTCATAAGTACGTAAAATACATTATGAACGGTGGAGATCGGATTTGGAAGTCTTTTTAAACTGCTTATGGACAAAAAATCCTAGGTATGTTGTTCCCACATAAAATTTGAGCAGTTTTCTTGCGAAAACTATAAACGTAAAACTAACCGTTGGATTTTGCTGAAATTTGGATATTTTATTCAAAACATATGAAATAATATTTTGAAATGTGGAGATCGAATTCTGAGCACCAGAGCGAGAGAAATAATTTTCTGAACTTGGACAAAATTTTGCCGACTGCAGCAGAATTTTGGACAGCAAAATAATCAGCACTTGGATAGCAATTTTCGAAAATTTGAAGTGTTTAGACACTCGAAACTGGTATTTATAGGATAATAACTGGGCGCGTGTTGGGCCTTCTACTTTGGTTGGAGATGGGCCATGGGTCTCAAATGTGGTTTGGGCCTAATATATGAGACATGAATCCGAAACTGAATGACTTATCGAAAAAGGTCAGGAGAAGGAAAGCATGTTTGCAGTGTGATATGAAAATATTTTTCTACATTAAACTAAGCACTCGTCTATTAATATAGCACATTCAGTGTAAAAAATAGGACTTAAATCAGACTAGTGACAACGTACAGATTGTCACGCCCCGAGACCGGGTTTAGTCGACACCGACGTTATTTTACAACTACATAATTGAAAACAACAAGCCGCGTAGTACAGTATAAACTTAAAACTAGTTTATTACTCATAATCAATCATATAATTGTCTTTACAATGTAGATTCTTAAAATGATAAAAATATGTGGAAACGTTTACAACTTACATTAAATTTAAACTGATAATCTTGAAAATCAACGGCCCAAAACTGATCAGACTATTCTTTTTCGAGTTGATCCTCAAGCTTATCTGAGAAAGAATTGTAAGGGGTGAGTGATATGGTCGTCACTCAGCAAGTGGGAGCCGTTCGAGCACAACATAACAGCATACATAAGTTTCAGAACACATATCATGTACAATGTGACTCATATCACATGCATAAAATTAACTACGCACTGAGATTCCTCTACTTTCCATAGTTTACTGATATTAGTCCCTAATTTTTATTTATCTAAGGAGTCTGTATTTATTGGTTTGAAATATTCAATATCATGTATTATTTACTATTTTCGAATTTATTATTTTTACAATAATACCATAACTCGAAAATAAATTTTTATACATGTCTATATTTAAAAATTATACTCCCAAAATTTTGGATTCTCACACATATTTTGGTGCATATTTTTTATTATGCGCACACACAGAGAGACTTTTTAACTTTATTTTCTCATATACAAGAATGTCAAATTTCTTGGATTTTTACTAGGACTGTCAATCTACAAGTCTATTGGTAGTTTCTCACATCTAAGAAGTTGAAAGTGGCGGAATTATCACTAGTTTGTTTCTTCCAATGGACATGGCTCGGTAGTCTCATTTCAGATGTAAGGGTCATATCACCTCTCCTTCCACCAGTGGAAGAACTCACCTATCTTCTTCCAAAGATGGGAGGACTACCCCATCTTGTTCATCATGGTCAGATACTACAAGATGGGTAAGTTTGTAAATAACTCATATATTTTGATTTTTCTTTTTTTTACCGTCACTGAAAAATTATTTTAAAGTAATTTTATTGTGTGCGCTTTAATCGGCGCATCGTTGGATTCTTCATGCATATGGAGTGCTAACGAGTGGGCGTGGCGCCTACTGCGATTGCAATCTTCCCATCGTTGTGTGATGATGACAACAATATGGAACATTGCTTCAACATGATTTTTTAGAAGATAATCAATGTCTTGGCTGCTATCGGTAAGTTCTACTACAAGAATATAGTTTTTTTTTCCGTGGAACATAAGAACATATATAGCCTTTTAAAAGAACTTAAAAGTCCCTCATATGTGTTTTTGGATCATTGAATCTTATTTTGAGGTGTTTAAATTCCGTTCTGTTGCTCTCATGTTAGTATTCTACAATATTATGAGTTATTTGAGATATCGTGTGTCTCTTGAAAGTTCTCTGTTAACCCCACCAATGTTCTACATTGGCAAGGGGCACTTGCCTATGGTTTATTATTTCGACAATATCCTTTTTCGACATATGTGTCCGTCGGTACGGTACATTCTTCGTTATTAGAAAGCCTTTAAAAAATTTTAAAAAAAATTTCATATTAATGTGTCATATGTATTCTCTTGCAGATGCTTGTTGTTAATTTCACATCGATGGCATATGCCCTAGCCTACGTGTATCCGCTAGATACTACACCTGGTGTGGGATCTATGCCATACTATGAGCTAGTTTTTGGATTCTTGACATACGGGCCGCGGAAGACTTGGAAGGCCGTGGTGTGTAATTTTGTCGGTTGTTAATTTAAAGTTATCTATAAATATTAACCGTTGATCTTTCCTTTATGCTCATTCCATTGATCTTAATTGGTTTATATATGTGATGATTTTGTTCAAGAAGCTGTTGTTGGCGGTTTGGAATCGTACAGGGAGACGGTAAGTGCGAATCTTTTTTTATGATAGAAAAATTATCGAAGGTCTTGTGAGTTCACACTAGATTACTTGATCTTTGTTGCAGTGTGCTTGACCAGTTGATTGGAGGCGCATATTGAAGGAGCATGTTTTGGAAATAGTGTTGAGTTGGTGGTTGTATGAAACTCTATTAATTTTGGCTGGTGGATGTGATGTGGAGTTGATTGTCGTCAAACTCTATCGGGGTTGGTTTTTACTTGTAGTTTTATTGAATGGATTTGACAAATTCGAATTATGACATGTGTTGGCATTGTACTGTTGTTTGATTTGATTCTCGTTTGAATCATATAAAAAGTAGTAATCGAAGAATTTGGTGATCCCCACCGCGTAAGGGTCCTATCATATATTTGGGATTCCCTCACATATCCAGTCGAATTCACACAGTGTCCACACACACTATATGATAATCGTAGCAAGAATAGAGTAGAAGAAGAATTTGCACGCGACTGAATTTTGGTAAACGAAAAATGCATAACCGAAAAATAAAACTTTAAAACAAGCTCACATATACCGAAAAATCATCCGCCTTCTAAATTTTCTTACGCCTTAATTAACCGTTGGATCGGGTTTACAATTTTACAGTAAATTCATAAGTACGTAAAATACATTATGAACGGTGGAGATCGGGTTTGAAAGTCTTTTTAAACTGCTTATGGGCAAAAAATCCTAGGTATGTTGTTCCCACATAAAATTTGAGCAGTTTTCTTGCGAAAACTATAAACGTAAAACTAACCGTTGGATTTTGCAGAAATTTGGATATTTTATTCAAAACATATGAAATAATATTTTGAAATGTGGAGATCGAATTCTGAGCACCCGAGCGAGAGAAATAATTTTCTGAATTTGGACAAAATTTTGATGACTGCAGCATAATTTTGGGGAGCAAAATAATCAGCATTTGGAGAGCAATTTTCGAAAATTTGAAGTGTTTAGAATGGTGTAAATTTTGAATGGTATATAGTGGTATTTATAGGGGTGATGTGAAAATCTTACCATAATTCGGTTGATATTATTCCACAATTTGGAGATGTTTTTTCCATAAATTTCGAGATACTCATTCTATAAATATTGATATGTTTTTTTGTTGAGAAAAGCTGCCTTGTATGTAATATTTCTTTCCAAATTTGATTGATATCCAACCTTATTTCGAAATTATTACATGATTTGTACTGAATTTTGAATTTCATGTATTTATTGGTTTGAAATTTCATATATCATGTATCATTTAATATTTTCGAATGTATTATTTTTACAATAATAATAACTCGAAAAAAAATTCTTATACGGGCCGCGGAAGACTTGGAAGGCCGCGGAAGACTTGGAAGGCCGTGGTGTGTAATTTTGTTCGTTGTTAATTTAAAGTTATCTATAAATATTAACTATTGATCTTTCTTTTATGCTAATTCCATTGATCTTAATTGGTTTATGTAGGTGATGATTTATTTAAAGAAGGTGTTGTTGGCAGTTTGGAATCGCACAGGGTGACGGTAAGTGCGAATTTTTTTTTCTAAAATAAAAATTATCGAATGTCAAGCAAGTTCACAGTAGATTACTTGAGCTTTGTTGCAGTGTGCTTGATCGGATGACTGGAGGTGCCGATTGAAGGAGCGTGTTTTGAAAATAGTGTTGAGTTGGTGGTTGTATCAAACTCTATTAATTTTGTTTGATGCATGTGATGTGGATTTGATTGTGATCAAACTCTATCGGGGTTGGTTTTTATTTGTAGTTTTATTGCATGGATTTGACAAATTCGAATTATGGCATTTGTTGGCATTGCACTGTTGTTTGAATTGATTCTCGTTTGAATCTATAAAGAGTAATAATCGAAGAATTTGGTGATCAATTTGGTTAATGATTCTTAACTATATTCTCTTTAAAAACAACAAAAACCAAAATAATAAAAGCCAAATTTTTATTGCCACTTTGAGATAGACAACCTTGTAAGCGCATGTCAATCATTAGGAACGAGAATATGAATCCAAAGATATCCGCTAGCTGGGCAACGTAACTAATGCTTGACATGCATAGCTCATTGGGGAGACGAGGCATACACTTGGGAACAAATTCTATTTTCTTGTTGGATTTACAATACAAAATCACTACGTAAAGAGCTAGTCCTTACTCTTCATGTAGGGCTGGCTCTGACCTTTCGGCTAGTTCCTCTTTTTGAGAGCCCAAGGCACCTCATCTAAATAACAAACATATAATAAATTTAATTGTAGTGTGAAATTTCTTAAATATTTAAAAGCACAAAAACCTCAAAATTATAATTTACAACACAGTCAATGAAAGATTTATTTGCTACTCTATTGTCATCGGATAATATCAGTCTACCTGAAGTATTTTGGAAGTCATGTAGACATATTTGTTGGATGGTATTTTATACAAACAACGTAACTTGCAGCAACATCAAGGTATGTACCAATATATTATTGTATTGTTTGTAATTTATATTTTTGCAAGCTACATATATTTATATATTTTAATTTCTTTCTATTGTAGAATTGGAATTGAATGAGAATGAAATTAAAAGTCACGCGTTGGTAGAAATTGAGAATTTATTACGAAGATATGGAAAGAGTATGTGGATTTCAATCAATTTCATTTCCAAATGATCAATATTTTCAATTTTCGTGAAATAACTTAATACATGATGAGTTGCATTTGATATAAGAGCACTGTTGAGAGAATATCATAATATCCTCAATAATTTGAAAAATGAGCAACATCAAGTATATGATACGATTATAGTTGTTGTTGATTCAAATATAGGAGGGATTTCTTTGTATATGAAGATAAAAGTAATGGCAAAACATTTATTTAGAAAACTCTGTCTGCATGCTTGAGATCAAATGGAGAAATTGTTTTGATTGTGGCACTCAGTGGTATATCATCTCATCTCCTCCTTGGTGGAAGAATCGTTCATTCTCACTTTGCAATTCTATGTATTCTTAATGAGAAATTAACATGCAAAATCAAGCAAAAAAGTCCTCTTACAGAACTTACAATAAAATCTAAACTTGTCAATTGATGTGAGACTCCAATGACGCATATGTTTTGTTTTGAAGCTTTGGATAAAAAAATGAAAGATATACTGAGATTTGTCAATCCTTCATCTGCTTTTTGGTGGGAAAAAATTTGTTTTCAATGGTGATTTTCGACAAATATTGTCAATTATTCCAAAATATGGTAGACATGATATTGTTCTTGCCACTATTAATTCACCGTACTCTTGAAGACATTGCAAAGTTTTGATATTGACAAAAAAACATGCCACTACAGAATTTGAGTTCTGATAAAAAAATATGCTGAAATGAGACAATTTTCGGATTGGATTGCTAATTTAGGGGATGGAAAAATTGAACAAACAAATGATAGTTATGCAGCAATTGATATTCTCGATGAACTTTTGCTGAAAGATTACAATAATTTTATTGCAACAATTGTTGAGAGCACATATCCGTTGTTTGACAATATTTCCAGTGATGTAATATATTTGCAGCAAAGATCTATATTGGCCTTGACTCTAGATATCGTTCAGTTCATAAATAAATACATAATTTTTATGAACTATTCAGAGGAAATATTGTATCTTAGTTCTGATACAACGTATCATTCAGATAAAATGTTGATATATTGCATAATGTGCATATCCTAGAGTTCTTAAATGCAATTATTTGTTCTGAAGTACGAAATCAAGATTTAAACTTCAAGATAAGAACTCCGGTTATGCTGTTGTGTAACATAGATCATTCATTTCGACTTGCAATGGAACTAAGCCGATTTTGATGAAGGTGATGTTTTGAAAGGAAATATTTTGACGGTAAGCAATGTGAGTCATAAATTTATTATTCCAAAATTGTCATTGGTTCTTTCTGATTAAAGAATTCTTTTCTTCTTTTGATTGTATCACGTACAATGATAATCAACACAAGTCAAAATCAATCTTTTAACTTCTATAGTTCACGTAGTAAATATTCTAAATTTATTTTTTATACTTCATTTTAGTCGCTCCAAAAAAATTTATTCAAATTAATTCCATACAACCCAAAACCCTTTTTTTTTTAACTCGTCCAAACATCTGTGAGGGCTTTTAGGTTCCCTGATTGCATTCGGAGGTCGTTGTTTGTGGAGTAGAATTCTAAATGTTGACGAAGTTGGAGACGAAGAGTGAGTGTGTGAGAGGTTTGAGTTTTCACAGGAAGAGGCCATGGATCTTGGCGAGTCTCGACAGCGGTGTGATCCAACTCTGGGATTATTACACGGCCACTCTAATTCATCGATTTCACGACCATCATGGACCCGTTCGTGGTGTTCATTTTCATGATTCACCCCTGCTTTTTGTATCTGGAGGTCTATTTATTTATATTTTTGTTATTTTCTTATGTATTTATATGTCCAACAAGATTTACGATTGATTTCATGTAATTAAATTTCTTCTGGATCTGATTTTTGATGCGGTGGGCAAGATCACTTTTTTCCCCAATTGGATTGTGGGGATAGATATATGTTTTTGGCATTTTTTGTGGTGAATTTGGGTGCCACAGTTATCTTGGCCTGTGTTTTATTTTTCCTCTCTTATCTGAGGATATATTTTAATGAGATATAAAAAAAGATACCTGGTTTTTCTATGGTGGCCTATGATTTTATTTTATGTTGCCTCATAAGAGGGTTTTTACGAAATATTAATAAAAGGTCTGCTTAATCTTTTTCTATTTTATGATTGCTGGGAATTGTTGATTGGTGGAGTGGAGCTTGGTTCGATCTGAGGCAAAAGGTCTGTTTATAATTTAGATATATTGTCACCTTATCGATGTAACCGTCGTTTGGAAAAATTGTAATTACCTTGGAGTGAGTGATACATTTTATAAGTTTGATGGAAAGTTTGATGGTCCAAATTTCATCAGCATCACTATGTTATTTCCTATTGTGGTTTTTAGATATATCTAAGTTAGTATATGATAATCTTTCTTGTTATTAAGTTGTTATCTCATTGATAATTTGGTTTTCGGGATCTGTGATTGAACTCAATTTCGATCAAGATTATAGAATATAATGTTGAAAATGTTTGTGTGTTGCTTTTAATCGGCTTATGTCTCTAATTTTTATTCTACACTTGTATTGAGATGCATCATTCTTGTTTATACCAAAATATTGATTTTTCAGGCGACGATTTCAAAATCAAGGTGTGGAATTACAGATTACGTAGGTGTCTGTTTACTCTTCTTGGTCATCTTGATTATATCCGAACAGTTCAATTTCATCACGAGTATCACTGGATTGTCAGTGCAAGTGATGATCGGACAATTAGAATATGGGATTGGCAGTCCCGAACTTGCCTTTATGAGTTGAATGGGCACCGTGATGCTGTGACATGTGCATCGTTCCACTCCAAAGAAGGCTTACTTGTTTCAGCATCCTCAGACTGTCATGTCTGTGTTTGGGATGTCAGTGTCATACTGCAACATACAGTCAACGTCAAGGGTGCTGATCCTTGCATAGGTTATTTTTTAGGCTGTTGTCCCATGACTAAGTGGGCTTGTTTCCATCCTACTCTTCCTGTCGTTGTTTATACAGATGCCTGCCAAATTAAAATTGGTTGCCTGAAAGGTATGGGCCATTGCTCTTTGATTGTTGTAGCCTTGAAGTACCTTTTAGAATGACACATGCCGATGCATAAATACATATTAGTGTAGAGTGTAGACATTCATGCAGTGCTCGACATTGTGTTCATCTGTAGCATAAAAAAGTGGTTGACACCTCTCTCGAAATCTTCTACCTTTCATTATCGTTTTTCTAGCCTTTTTGCTATAAGCTAGTGCTAAGGTTTCTGATATGTGCCATTTCTGGATCGTCGTTTTTACAAAATTATATGTTTGCTGAAGTTTCATAGGGAGCTCCAAAAGGAAGGTGGATTTCCGATTTACATGTTATCAATTAATGAGAAAGCATGTAGAGCAGCTAGAGATTGGTGGACTTGGCTATGCTATGTATCAAATTTGGTTAAGTTGTTTATTTGGATGATCGTCAGCTACATTTTAGCACATCGACGATGTGAATTTTTTTTCCCAGAACTCATCCTTTATCTGTGTTGGTGGCAGAATGCTGCCATCCATTAAAACCTGAAGAAAATTTTAATTTCTCTGATCAAAGAGAGTGGGATCCTTTTTCCTTGCTAATATTACCAGGATACTGAATCTAGCTTCACTAGATTTTCATGGAACATGCCTATTGTGAATTCCTTCTATCAGATTTATTTTTCTCATTGAGCATATCTCATGATCTTGGATTGCTTTAGTTGCATAAGTCATAAGTTTCAGAATTGAGGGGCTGTTATGTGATTTATTTGGTCTAAGGTGTGGAGAGAAGGGAGATGGACCTATTAACAGGGCACATGAATGACGTGTCCTGTGTTTTATTTCATGGAAGACTGGATGTCATTATTTCAAGTTCTGAAGACAAGAGTATCAAAATTTGGGATGCAACAAAAGGAATTTGCCTGCATACTTTTAGTAAGGAGCTTTGCCAGATCCGGATCCTATCATTACACCCTGAGCTAAATCTTTTGGCTGCTGGTCATGATAGTGGCATGATTGTTTTTAAGTTGGAGAGAGAACGTCTTGCCTTTTCTGTTAGCCGTGATTCGGTGATCTTTGTCAAGGATAGATTTCTCCGCGTCTTTGACTATTCAACTCATAAAGATGTTCGACTGACACCAATCCTCCGACCTGGTTCGCATACTTTGAATCAAGGGCCTCGAACTCTGTCTTACTGTCCTACAGGGAATGCTGTTTTGGTTTTGTCGGATGTGGATGGGGGATCATATGAGCTCTATATTATTCGGAAAGACAGCTATGGTGGAGGGAATACAGTTCAAGAGGCAAAAAGAGGTGTTGGGGGGTCAGCAGTGTTTGTTACCAGAAATAGGTTTGCTGTGATTGAGAAGTGTGGCAATCAAGTCTTGGTCAAGAACCTGGAAAATAGAATAGTGAAAAAGAGCGTTCTTCCAATTGCCACTGATGCTATATTCTATGCGGGCACTGGAAATCTACTCTGTAGGGCAGAGGATAGGGTAGTCAAATTTGATCTCCAACAAAGGAATGTTGTTGGGCATATTCAAAATCCTGTAGTTAGGTATGTGGTTTGGTCTCCAGATATGGCTTCTGTTGCGTTACTGAGCAAACACTCCATTGTTATTGCTGATACAAAGCTTGTGCCCCGCTGCACTCTTCGCGAGACCATACATGTCAAGAGTGGAGCATGGGATGAGAATGGAATCTT
This sequence comes from Primulina eburnea, assembly GCF_022965805.1. Taxonomy (NCBI): domain Eukaryota; kingdom Viridiplantae; phylum Streptophyta; class Magnoliopsida; order Lamiales; family Gesneriaceae; genus Primulina; species Primulina eburnea. Next base: position 61,988,819 of record NC_133101.1, on the reverse strand, counting down.
CTTCTATACAACACTGACACATATCAAGTATTGCCTTCCTAATGGGGACAGCGGAATTATCAAGACATTGGATGCTCCAGTATATATCACGAAAATATATGAGAACTCAATATTTCACTTGAATCGGGAGGGGGAAAACCGTCATATCTTTATTGATTCAACTGAGTAAATTTTCGAGCTGTCCTTACTGGGAAAGAGATTTGACCTAGCGATAAATATGATGAAAAACTCAAAACTATGTGGACAGGCCATAAATGCTTATATGCTGCAAAAGGGCTTCCCGCAGAGCGCTCTTTGTTTTGTGAAGGATGAAAGTACCCGCTTTAACTTAGCCCTTGAAAACGGTAATATTGAGAATGCCATTGAATCAGCAAAAATGGTTGATGAAAAAAATCACTGGTACAGACTAGGAACGGAGGCACTTCGTCAAGGAAATACGGGGATTGTTGAATATGCACACCAGAAGATAAAAAACTTTGAGAGACTATCTTTTCATTACCTGATAACTGGTAAATTGCATAAATTATCCAAAATGACGAGAATTTCTGAGGTCAAGAATGATGTGATGAGACAATTTCATGTTACATTGAATCTTGGAGATATCAGGGAGCGTGTCAAGATTCTGGAGAATGCAGGTCATCTGCCACTTGCATATATCACAGCCACTGTGCACGGGCTCCATGATATTGCAGATCGTATAGCTGTGGAACTTGGAGATAGTATTTCGCATTTGCCCAAGGTGAAGAGACCTTCACTGTTGACCCGAATCCGGTATTATGTGCAGGAAAATGGCCTTTGTTAACGGTTCCTTGATGATAGTGGACACAAGGATTATGAAGATGCCGACAGGGCTGAGGGTTTTGATATTGATGAGATGGATACGAGGATTATGAAGGCCAATTTGGACAAGGGGACTACTTACTAAAAAAAATCTATTTAAGTTGATTTTGTATTCTCTTGTATAATATTAAATTAAATTTTTTGACATGTGTATTTAGTAAATCCTCTTTCCGGAACTTTACCCGACCTACCCAATTCATTCCATTCTCTTTCTTATTATTATTAATTTTTTCTTTTTCATTTTTCCACCATTAACATTTACCACATAAATTCAATTTGAGGTAGTAAACCACCAACAGGATTCATGAAATGCAATGTCGATGCAGCCATCTTTAGGGAGACGAGCTCGATTGGATCTGCAGCGGTGGTTCGAGATCCAAAGGGTGAGTTTATGGTCTGTAGGATGTTTAAATACCAGGGGTCAATTGAAGTACGAGAAGCAGAAGCAAAGGCGCTACTTGATGCCATAACCTGGGCCGCATCTTTGGATATGCAACATATTATATTCGAAACAGATGCGAAAACCGTGGTGGAGGCGGTTCATTCAAAGTCGGTAGACCGCAGTGAGTTTGAGACAATTATTGGAGAATGATGCTCCCTTCTGTCAAAAGAACGTTTCTACAAAGTTCGCTTTATAAGACGGCAAGCGAATATGGTTGCCCACACCCTTGCTCGGGCGGCCACTTCTCACGCTAGTCCTTGTGTCCTCTTCGTTGCTCCTAGCTTTATTTATGATGTTTTAATTAATGATTGTAATGAACTGGTTTTGAGCTAATGAAATTTGTTCGGTTTTGGGTTCAAAAAGAAAAAATCTCTCAATTATAAATTTAAAATTTACAAGGAATTTATAGTATTGATAAAAAAGAAAAATTAACCTTTAACCCCTCGTAAAGTGAAAAATCATACACAGAAAAAAGATACATTGTTTTTGTTTTCTTCCCCCGATTTTAGAATTTTTGTAGTAAAATAAAAACTGATAGTACTTTTATATTCATCATTAAAAAAATATTTATCAAATTATGATCAATTTTTAATGAAACTGACTAAATGTTATTAATATTAATGATTAAAATTAGTAAATAAGAACATCATGAATAATTAAAATACAATTAATTTAAATTTAAGAACATCATGAATAATTAAAATACAAATAATTCAAATTGATTATATATTGTACAATTAGTAAACAAAAACATTGATTCAAAAATTCTGAAAAATGTCATTAGTTGAGTTTTTCTGGGTTTTTTTTTTAAAAAAAGAAGCTAAAAGACAACATTTCATCAATGAAGTAAATCCAAAGCCAAGGATTGTTACAAACAAACTCCAGATTGGGGTTAGAAGATAAAGCTTTCCTTGGCAACATGTGAGCAATTTAGTTCATGACTTTCCAAAGCTACATGGCCAATCGACTGATATCTTCACCTGGATCGAGAATCGCATTGACCGCCTGGCTTGCATCCGAGGAGATGCAAATATTGTGATGCAAATATAGTTCAGTCCCATTCGCGCGCACACATCCATACCAATTCGAATAGCTTGTAGTTCCACGCCTTTCACCGATCCTGGATATCTAATAAAACAAGCCATCGCATGCTGAACATAACCTGAAGAATCTCGTATCAGTGCTCCGACACTAAATCGATTCCTCTCACTATCATGGTTCGTTTATTTGAATGACTAATCTATTGGTTTCAGGTTTGCGATATAAATATGAAAATAAAGATTAAAATTGGACACTGAGATTTATGGGAAAAATTTCTAAAAATTATTAGAATAAAAAATATGAGCAAAATGAAAAGAATTTCGGTATAATATTTTATGATGTACAATCACACAATGTGTTTCCAAAGAGAACGCATATTCTATTAATACAAGAGAATAAATATTAATAAATATTATAAAACTAATCAATCAAATGCTATAAGATAAAAGAAGAAGTTGATAAAAAGATGATCTGAAATGAGGAAAGAACATCTCTATTAATAGAGCTCTCTCGACACGTTTCGTTCGTCTTCTTCCAACTTCCCAATGTGTTTTGCTACCAACCATCATGAATGATGTCTGTCATCCACATCATTTCGCCAAAATAATCAAATCAATACGGAACAAGATTCATTTTTAAAGACGGGTCAACGATCCTTACCCATGCATGCATATTACACTACAATGGGTTTTCGCGGCGTGCAATATGCGCCGCGGAAAGGTATCCGCAGCACGCTGCGACGCACACTGTAAAGTTGAAAGCCGTCTTAAGTTTGACACTATTGGCGGCGTGCGATTTACGCTGTGGTTTATTCTAATAACGGCGTGCAGAGTATGATGTTGATAGTTAAACTATTGACAGCGCGCATATGTACGCCGTTAATACACTATCTGCAGCGTGCAGTGTACGCCGTTAATGTTAGAAAAACATGTAAATATTAGCGACGGTTTGTGACACATCAGTCGCTAAATATTAGCGACAGTGTTTAAATTTAGCGACGGTTTCCAACTGTAATGACGGTATTTAAATTTAGCGATGATTTTATAAACCGTCGCTAAAATCTGCGTAAAAATAAAAAAAATTACTTTTATAATTTAGTAAATTTTTTAGAAAAATACAATACATCTATGATAAATAATCTCATGATCTTAATTAAAACACTTAAAAAATTAACCAAAAATTGAAACAAAAAAATGTAGCTAAATCGAAATTAAAATCGTATAAGAAAGAAAAATTTTAAGTGTTGTAAAATAGTGTGTAGGAAAATAGAACGGAATTTATTTCAAAATTTAATTAATCGGCTCAAGTGTCTTCAAAATTTATTTCGAACTTAATCATCTTATTTTTTTTAAAAAAAATCTAAAAATGTATATTTTCACATTTTATGTATCTTCATCATTCAAATTTTCATCGATCTAAAAAATTAAATAATTTTATTGTTGTGTTATAAAAATAAATGACTACTATATGCTAGTTGTATATATATATATTTCGAACAAGAACTATTATTAAGCTACGTCGAGAAAAATGAGACATCGGGATGATCGAATAGTTGAAGTACGTACTTAATGCTTTATTTGTTTAAATAACAAGTGTTAAGTTAGTAAAGATAAACTTGACTATGATACTAAATTTTATCAATACATGACCTATGACTTAGGTAAAAATTTGTGTGAGATGGTCTCACGACAAATTTTTTTTTGTGAGACAGATCTTTATTTGGGTGATCCATGAAAAAGTACTACTTTTTATGCTAAGAGTGTTGTTTTTTATTGTGAATATCGGTAAGGTTGACCTGTCTCACAGATTAAGATCCGTAAGACGATTTCACATGAGACCCACTCTATAACTTATGAGTCTCTAATTTAATAATAATATATTATAGATTAAATAGTTGTCTGCACCTATATACATATAGATATAAATATGGATATATATAGAGTACACGTATGTATATATCAAGAACAAATTACAGCAATTTGAAGACCAATTTGATTATCCTCGTATATAACTCAAAATTCAACTAGTATATCATGATTTTCCTCATGAGCTTAATTACATTGTAATTAGCATATTTTCTTCTTGTATAATGATATCTCAATCATTATTTCTAAATAAAATATGGATAAAGAAATTACAAAATTATTTGTTAGTTGCGCATTATATATATTATTACTTGGAAGTTTTGAGCATGTTCTCGAGTTGAATCGGGCAAATTCCCTGCAAAACAAGCTGGCACCGTTTGGTTTGGTTTGGTTCGGGTCAGGTTATATCGATCGGCCCCCCATTGTAAGTAAAATTAAATCGTATTTATTGTGTATTAATTTATAAATCTAAGTGAAATTACGTAGAAATGAGTCGACTGCCCAAAGATTATAAAGAACCCAAAATGACAAAATGATTGGAAATTATTTCTAATGGGAAGTTTAGGTTTTATAGGGCCTACGGAGCAGGAGACCTGTTTTTCGTAGGACCATATATCCCATTTTTTGTCTATACTAAATACAACTATAGTTTCATTCCAAGACATAATAATAATAATAATAATAATAATAATAAGTTCCTTAACTCAATTTCGTTGAAAATTAAGTTTAGAAATTGTTTGAATATATGAGTGTTTTATATATATAAGTCTCGTATGATACGTTCTTATGAATCTATATCCGTTTAACGGATCGACCAACATATATCTAGGCGTAAATTAATATTTTTGACATAAAAAATAAATTTTTGTTTTTATGATTTGGATAGATTAGGACACAAAATTGACTCATACGATGATTTTTATATTCTTTGTGTTACATGTTATATATTTTGTTTTCTAAGTTGTCTGTTTATTCCGAGCTCATCCAGTAATATGGCATTCCGGCGTGAGTTTACTAGTGGACCCCAAATATGGATATATATTCCGTCTAATACACAACGGAGACCACATAAAATATACAAAATAATAACACTGGTTTATATACACACACACACACAAATAACACTTATTTGATGAAAACGGCGGAGAAAGCAACGCGGCACCAATCAGATTCCACATCCCAATTGGCCCATCTCTTTTAGACAAATCCAACTGCCAAAGGAACTAGGCAAAAATATGTGTGAGACGGTCTCACGGGTTGTATTTGTGAGACGGATATTTTATTTGGGTCATCCATGAAAAAGTATTACTTTTTATTGTGAATATAGGTAGAGTTGACCCGTCTCACAGAATAAGATCCGTGAGACGGTCTCACATGAGACTCACTCAAGAAACTATCATCAATTTTGATAATACATTAATATGAATACAATTTACATATGACCCACCCTTTCGATTATGCAACAGCGTATGCACATCGTTCACCTTCTATGTTTAAGTTGGTGGTGTATATAAATAAACACGAGATAATTAGTAACAAATTCAATTTCATATATCTATATTTTCTCGATTGCGCGAAATTTGATTGATTTGTATTCATCATGATTAAAAACCAAGAATGACGAGGACGAATCTATTACCGCAATTCATTGTTTGTGATTTCGCGCAGAGGGCCAGAATTCTTGTGATGGCAAACTTCGGATCCATATTGATGATATATATGAATTTTTTTTAATTTCAACCTCGTCCACAGTAATTAAATCAAACCATTGAACCAACTCAATTATTAATATTGGTTTTTCATCTCTTTCTAATTACATGTTATCAGTTGCTCATTTGTTAATTAATTGTTGCAATCACTATACCTCCCAAAAGAAAAAAAATAGAGCATCACGACAACAAGACATTACAAGGAAAATTGTGTAATGCCAAGGTGTCACATCGACAAGTGAAAAATGACTAAAATTGTTAACAATCGAAAATACAAAATTAATATTTCGACAAGCCTAAAACTGAAATGTGATAATATATAACTGATCAAAATCACAAAAAACCAAACATAAATGATCAAAATTACAAATTTTCCAAAAAATATGTATATATCATATGTTTTGTATCTAAAACACTGACATTCATATTTTCTCGTCCATTCTTGATAAGTCTCGATTTCTAACTTCAGATGTCACTATTGTACAACTGAGATTTATTTGTCTCCTAGTCAGTAATATTATGTTAATATACTTTGCGTGTTAGAATGAAACAAAACATCAATATTATAGCAACTAAGGCGATTTTTTTACATGACAACTGTACTTGAAGATTATATCAGATTTGTGGTTATTATAAACTAATGGCATGCAATTATCCATCCTATGAAACTAATAATTTTTTTAAAAATAAAAAATTCTAGCAAGTTGCATGGAAGATGGCGTGCCGCGTGGACAGATGATGTAGACAAAAACTTGTGTGAGACGGTCTTACGGATCTTATTTTGTGAGACGGATCTTTATTTGGATAAACCATAAAAAAATATTACTTTTTATGTTAATAATATTACTTTTTATTGTAAATATGGACAGGGTTGACCCGTCTCACAGATTGAGATTAATGAGACGGTCTCACATGTCACCTACTCGAAGATGTAACTGCATAAAGAAAATTTTCCCTTCAAAAAGTCATAGCCACCGTCGATGAATTTTAAGAGCCTCGCTAATTAATTTAAGTTACTAATACAGATAACCATCACACCAACAATTGATTAAAATAATCAATGAAATTATATATATATATATATATATATATATATATATATATATATATATATATATATATATATATATATATATATATATATATTGAGTAAGCCAATCAATATATGGCTATATATAGTACGTAGTTGGACACGTTATTTATACGTGTTTAAATCATAAATATGGGTCAAACTATACATCCACACAGTTAAGAGAAATTAATTCATAGCGTGAATTATATGACTCGTACGTATATTATAAAGTTTTATTTGCAAAAACAAATACAATAGAATTTGAGGGATAAAGGAATGAATTAAATTTGACTCAATTTTCTTTTTTAAAAAAATAATATGGAATGTACATATAATTGGACTCAAATCATGATTGGAATTTTAAAACTTGGATAAATTTTTTACCTATTAATTAGTAAATATTATCACCATCTTTTCTCTCCTTTACTGTTGGTTTTACTGAAAGTTGATCGATTGACTTTCTTCCCAATAATAATTGATTGTTGTTCAAACTCATTTTTCAATGGCTAATTTTGTCTTAATTTCCTTTTAATAGGACATTTAATTCAACCCATTTGTGACAGTGATTAAATCTGATATTGGCACTAAAGCCAGTTGTTCAATGGTTCTCTAATATATTTTTAAAAAAATTATATCATTTGGGAAATTATTTTCAAAAGCAACTTTTCTTGAGGTTTGATTTTGAAAATGGGTCAAAGAAATTCAGAGGGTGATACCGTGTTAAGTTTCGCGTGTCCAAATTCGAATAATTAATTACATCTACAATTCTAATTTTCTTTTTAGATTTTTTTTTCTGAGTGGAAATTTTTTCCGTAAATGACCACGCTCTTTTCTTCGATTTAAATGAGAAATCGAGGAAAATCTAGAAATTGAAAATCCAAATATAAGAAAGACGAATCAATTGAACTAGTCTTTATATATTTCCAATATTAATAATTTCCATAAACACCTCATAATTCCCATAAATACCCTTGATTTTAACTCTGATTTTCTAATGTCCACTGATTAAACAAATTATCATAGATCCAGCTCATCCTTATTGCCAATTATTTTTTCACAAATATCCTAGGTCTCGTGAGTCACTTTTATGATACACATTTTTTATTTGGTTCACCAATGAAAAAAATTTAATCTTTATATCAAAAATATTATTTTTTATGGACAAGATTGACTGATCTCATGAATAAAAATCATTTGAGATCGTTTCACAAAAGACATATTCTCACACCTAAACACAGAATTCTTCCATCTTCATCACACACACACACACATATATATATATATATATATATATACACACACACGCACAAAAGAACCTTGAGAAAGCAAAACATTTGTATTAATATATACTACAAGACATGGATGAGTTCCACTGTTCTGTGTCTTTCTTCCTTGTTCTTCATGTATTATGTGCAGGCTTCGTTGCAGCAGCCTTCAACGTATCCACCATCCCATTCGAAAGAGGCTTCACAAGTTTATTCGGCGAATCGAATATCATCCGCTCCGCCGATGATCGGTCTGTTCAACTTCACCTCAACCAATTCACAGGCATGTGTGTTTGATCTTTTCTTTTTCAACATAATTTTCACGAGCCAGGAGGGAATCAATTCAAATCATGCGTTTTACACTATAATTAATGTTTATTTATATATATTTAATCAGCTTTGATTTTATTTACTCATTTGCAGGCTCGGGATTTAAATCCTCCGACCTCTACAACCATGGTTTCTTCAGCGCTAAAATCAAGCTCCCGTCCGATTACACCGCAGGAATCGTGGTCGCGTTCTATGTACGTAGAAATACATATATAATATACTCTACATGAAATTTGAATTCTAACTGGATATTATGTTGTTATGTTGCAGACGACTAATGGAGACATATTTCGAAAGACGCACGACGAATTGGATTTCGAGTTCTTGGGGAACATCAAAGGAAAAGCATGGAGGTTTCAGACAAATATGTATGGAAACGGAAGCACGGATAGAGGAAGAGAAGAGAGATACTACCTCTGGTTTGATCCTTGTAAAGAATTCCATCGTTACAGCATACTATGGACCACTAACAAAATCATGTAAGTTTTTATTTATTTTTTCATCAATAATATATAATTGTCAATTGCTTCCTTGCATGAAATTTGACCTATTCAAGATTTATACGCCGTCCCCAACATAAAATTAATAGTTATTTTTTTAAAAAAACATTTAGATTTGATTTTTTTTTAAAACTAGAAATAAGTAATTTTAGATATATATGATGGTCACATGCAAAGAGATAATATGGATATCATTAATCAGCCTAAAACGTGTTTAAGTAAGCATAGTTGGTCAATGTATATTCAATTTAAAATTTATCAAATTTTATGTATAATATTTTATTCAAAAAATTAATCAGTTCTATTTTTTTTTCTTAAACTTCTTTAGTTACTAGACATAAATTTATAATTATGCATCGCGATTCAAATAAATTTTCGACTCCAAAATTCCGATTTTTGCAGATTTTATATAGACGATGTGCCTATCCGCGAAATGGTACGCAAGGAAGCCATGGGAGGTGATTTCCCGTCGAAGCCTATGGGATTATATGCAACCATTTGGGATGGCTCCGACTGGGCTACTTCCGGCGGCAAGTACAGAGCTAATTACAAGTACGCGCCGTTCGTGGCGGAATTCACCGACCTCGTTCTCCAGGGATGCACGTCGGATCCACTAGAAGAGGTGATCGACACGGGCTGTGCTGATCAAAAAGATAGCCAACTTGATAATGCTGATTTTGCAAATATAACCCCGAAACAGAGGTTGTCCATGAAAAGATTTAGGAGTAAATATGTGTATTACTCGTACTGTTACGACATAGTGAGGTATCCTGTGGCACCGCCGGAGTGTGACGTTGATCCGGCGGAGAGGCGGCGGTACAAGGATAATGGACGGTTGAAGTTCGACAAGTTTCATAGGAGGAGTTACAAGAGGAGAGGTGAGATTTTGAAAGCTAAGCGTTATGATCAAAATGAAGACGACCAAGGCTAAAATTCATACACATGTTTTCATGTAAATAATAGTATACACATACTTTGATTTTTATATTTTTTGGTCTTTTTCTTTCTTTTCTATTTTTTTTTTTTTTGTATTAAATTGTATGCTTTGGGATAAAAATTTACACGTGGGAGCATTAGATTGGAGAGTTTATTGTCTTAATTATTATTTTTGTTTGGTTCTTGTAAAATATAAGTAAATTGTCAAGGAATGTGGAACAAAGTTGTCAACTACTTATCAAAAGTTTTATAATATGGTCTGAAGAGTAGCTATGGTGACGAATTTGAATTATTTTTTTACAATCAAGGGTCTCCAATATGGGAGATTCTTATTTATAAAAAGTCTAATTATATCATACATTATCTTCGTAAAATATCTCTGAAAACAAGTATAGATAATTAAATTATCTCGTGTTTTTAAATTTTGAACACACATATTCCTAAAAATACATATGGACGACTGTGTGCGCTCAAAATCCCTTTAAGCTCTTTTTTCAAATTTCCAAATAAAAAAAAAGATAATTTGTGATTGAGGCAAGACAGTTAAGAGTGAGTTTTATATGAAACCGTCTCACGGATCCTAATCTGTGAGACGGGTCAACCCTACCAATATTATAATAAAAATTAATACTTTTAGTATAAAAATTAATACTTTTTCATTGATTACCTAAATGAAGATCTGTCTCACAAAATATGACCCATGAGACCATCTCACACAAATTTTTGTCGACAGATAATCTCATACTAACTTATAAACATGTTGGGTTATTTGAAAAAAAAAAATGTCCCGAGACCCAATCAGAGCCCTGGGCTGAATTTTTACATACATATAATGTGATAATAATAATATTCTTGCATACAATTTTTAAAGGAGAGCTACTAATATTCTTATCAAAAAATTAAATTTTGCTCTCTAAAAAAATAATAATTTCTGCATACAATATTTTTTTAAAAAAAAAAACAAGCACAACACGCTTTTGAATATAAAGAATAATTATTAAATAGTTCTTTTAAAAATTGACAACAATATTCACAAATATCTCGTTATTGAATCACAAAATACATAGATTTTTGAAAAAGAAAAACTAGTTTAAAATATAGATAGCATTCAAAAGGGAAAAAAAAAGACTAAAAATATAGATACATTAATAAAAGACGTTCGTCATAGATAATATTAAGAATTAGAAGAAATCAAATCATGTCATTATTACTAAATATGGAAAGGTGTATGTAAGTTAGGGTAGAGTAGATGCTATCTGTGGGGGTAGTGTCTTCACAGGATCTCAGCCATTGATTTTATATGGTGATTAAATCTGGGCCTTTGATCACTTCATGGGGTGTATGTGTGTGTAAATCTGGGCCTTTGATCACCTAATGGGGCAGTACCACACAAAGTAGGGTGAAATAAACCGTAAGTTATGGAGCCTCAAGAAATATTTACTAATTTGTAATTTAACTTTTATTTTAAAAAATATATACGTGATATTTGAATCTTAAAAAGTATTTTATATTCTGCAAATGACTAATGGATCAAGATTGCATTCTCCACGAATTGGAGTTCTTGGGGGATGTAAAAGGAAAAACGTGGAGGTTTCAGGCAAATATGTGTGTGGAAATGGAAGCACAGATGGACGAAGTCGAATGAGCAAAACCCCGTAAGGCTGCGGCCACTTCGGGTCGTGGTTTGTGAGGCAGCTGAATTTAAGAGAGACCGTCACGAAAAAAGTGTGCCGAAATTCGGAAGAGAAAGCAAGAGTGTTGTGAAAAGGGGAAGGAAATCGAGAATTTATTATATGGTTTTCTGAATATCCGTCTTGCTGCTCTATATTTTTAGTATATTCGGTTCTATAAATTATATGGACATCTTGAATATGGATATGAACGTGATCGAGTTCGAGTAATCGAGTGTATTGATATTTTTTTTAAAATAAATAAAATTATAAACTGATTTTCAACTATAGAGCTCCGTGTTTGGTGCATCCAATGTAACTATGGAAGAAAAATAAAATAAATATCCAAATCACAAGCTTGGTTGTTCCGCCTGCACCCATTTAAAGATTTCAAGTTTTTGAAGATTTCTCATTGCGTTCTCCTATTTGTATCTTCAGTCCTCCGATTCCCATGGGACAGATTCTTGAAAAATTCAAAGGTAAATTTTCTTTAATCGTTGGATTTCCCTTTTGAAATTAATGGGAAACTGTTAAAATTTGGGGGTGGAAATCTTCATTCAATTTATGAACAACCTTTTTGAGTTTTTTTTTGGATGGGATCTTACTTTTCCGATCAGAGAGCTGTCGACAGCACGTCGTCGTTTTCGAATTTTGGGTTTTGTTGCCTATTTTTAATTTTCAAAATTTCGAACCAAATTACACCAATTCGTATTTTTCGAAGAATTCAAGCAAAACCATAACGTTAATTTATGTATCCTAATGAATTCAGTGCTGTCACGACATAATCTTGTTAAAACACAAGTCCCTTCAGGTCTTTGGGAGCCAAATCTAGAACCAGATGTGAACTTAATTGTCTTGTGAAACATCATGGTTTCGAGGTTATGCCGAGCAGCAATCGTAGTCATTCTAACAAAAAAGATTGAATATTATGTTTATGCAGGAGAGGATTGGAAAGAAAGGCAGATAGGCTCTATATCCAACAGAGTTTTTGATCGTGTGAATCAAGATTCCGATAGGGCTACTCTGACGTTTGAGGAGCTTTATATTGCTGTGTTACTCGTATATAAGTCAGAAGCTTCATCTGCATGATTTACTATTCATATCCATTTGACATAGTTAATTTCTCCATTTTCTAACTCTTTTAGATTGTGGGGTGGTTCTGAAATTGTTTCCATCTTTGCAGTGACATTAATAAGCGTTTGCCTGGTTCGCATTTCGACCCCCCCACAAAGGAACAAGTAAAAATTCTGATTCTGGTAAGTTACAGATTTCCATTTTTACACGCACACTGGTGACTGGTGACCTTCCATTCGTGTTACTTAAGGCCACCAACAGGGTTGTTCCGTCCATGACAAAACCGTTCCAAGTTCACATTAGACTTATATTGGAAATTATGTTCTTTTTTTTGTAACGTATAGGAGAGTGATATGAATCTTGATGGTGAACTCGACCGTGTGGAATTCGTGAATTTCATCCTGCATATAACAAGAGATACATTTGTGACAGTGAGCTGGGGATTGATCATTAGTTTGGTTGCAGCTCCAACTTTGGCTTTGTTAACTAAAAGGACAACAGAGAATGTCCCCGGTGTCGGCAAGGTGGTGCAGAAAATACCCAATTCTGTCTACGCATCACTCATGACACTTGTGGTTGTTGCATTGCAACAAAATGCAGAGAAGGTGTAAGGGGTCGCTACCTCGTAGCAAACTTGTTACTACATCGATACTCATAAACTAGCACGGAATTGATAAACGCTTGAATTTAGCTATATCTGGTACAGTAGTCTTATCATCTGTTTAGAAGTCTGTAATAACACTCTTTACCAGAAAATATTTCAACTCAGCTCACTTCATAAATTGAAAATGGTATCTGTGAACTCTATTTTCTTTCCATTTTGAATTTCGTTCCTTTCCAATTCATGCTCCGCTCCCTTTTTTCCAACAATAGCGGAACTCGAAGTTTTGGAAAGGTTATCTGGCTTCAGCTCAATTTTGTTCATGAAATTTATGTATGAAATCAAAGGATATTTATTTGTAAGGTTATTTGCATTCACCTTTAGTGCCAAACATACAAAGGAGATATGAATGCAAAGTACTCGTATGTACAAGTACGGTTTATCTTGCTAGTGTTGTATGCAGGCGAGTTTAATCAATACACACGGAAGAGCAACGGTGAGTGTTCCATCTTAATTTTTTTTAAAAAAGAAGAAGATGTCCATATGTATATTACGAGTTTAATTTACACATGTAATGGACTAATTTGAAATAATTGGGTTTTTTTTTTTTGTGAGATCTTGAAATAATTGTCTTGAAGGCACGTCTAGACCTTGGGATAGATTTTTATACATATATTGTGAACATGATTATTTACATGTTGGACTGATTGAAATAAATGTGTTATCATGAATAATATTTAGCCTAGATTGATCCAGCATTAGTTCAGCCCAAATTTTGATCCAATCATGTTGTGCATACCGGTGGGCCGTAATCCAGTCATTGGAGGGGAGAGCAACTAATATTCTTATTAAAAAAGAATTGCTCATACTTTTAAAAAAAAAAAAAATCTAAGCACGACACTCCTTCTGAGGAGTAAGGATAAAAATATTCTAAAATAAATAGCATATAGTTTTTCAATTATTTTAAAAAAAATTCTCCCTATTAAATCACAAAAACTTCACGATCTTTGAAATGAAAAATAAATTATGATATCCTCCAAAAAGTAACGATATTTACACAAATATCCTAAATAAATTAAAAATATAGACATATTAAACATTAATAATTTGTTATAGTATAAATTTGTTATAGTATTCTTGTTATGGAGTAGGTCTTTTGTGAGACGATCTCACGAATCTTTATCTGTGAGTGAGACGGTCAACCCTACTGATATTCACAATAAAATACGACTCGTGAGCTGTCTCACACAAGTTTTTGTCAATGTTATGTGTTTGGAAGTCAATAATAACTTCCAAGTCACTCAAAAGTAGCTCACAGATGGTTCGATCAAGCTTAGTCAAGCTACTGAAATAACAGTTCAAATCGAGCTCAAGAACATGTAATCCAAAGTTCAGTTGAGCCAGATTTATAATGTATATTAAATATTTTTTATCGTATATTTTATAGTATTTGATTGCTAATTTTTTTATTAGTTTTAAATAAATATGTAGAGTTGTCCAAATTTGAGCACAACAACAAATTACATATCCAAGCCAATTTTAGCAGAAATTCTCATTTCAGGGGGTTCACAAGCGGTAGTTGAATATGTCGGTTTCAGAAATCTGCCATTTTACTTCGTCATACCATGTGAAACTTTCGAGCACTTACCAAGGAATAGTTATTGCCTAATTCACCACGTACATTTGTCGTTCATGCTTGCTAAAAATGGACCTCAGCGGATTGCCTCATAATATTCTGAAAATATTTCAAGTTCCAAACGGAGAACGAAAATGTAAGGGCCAGAGAGCGATATGTGCTCAGAGCAAAACCATAAGTACCTTGGATAAGTGAACTTCATTCAAATCGACTACGAGCAACAGCAAAACGTCTAGAGAAAGTGTCACGAGGGACAGTAAATCGAGTAGAGCACAAAACTAACATGCAAAATATCTGATATCCTTGCCATCCGTATGATCGCTGCTGATGTATCCACAGCACTCATAATATGATGATTAAAAGAGAGGGGGGTATAAAGGGCGTTGATGACAGATTTATTTTGGCAGACACCACACATGACCTGGTTATACAGGAACTCATAACACCGGTCACCATGGGCAGTACGGACCCGGTTAATGATATCAAGCTGAGCCCAGCTTTTGCAGTCTAGCTTTGGCAGTATCCAATTGTGCTGCTCAAATAATCAACAAAGACAATTACAACACTAGACTACATACAAAGACAAATAATATTGACATGATTAAGAGCAAACTTACTTTGTTCTGATGCCGTTGCTTTTTGAAAGGTCGTTCGAAAAAATATATTCCCATTTTTCTGATATACAGCCTGAATGATGAAACAAAATTGTTCTATGAAATTAACTTCAAATTTATCAAATTTGACTATTTAGAATAATGTAATTTATCATATGGCACCACAAGCATGACTATTTAGAATTATCAAATTAAAACAAGTAGGTTGGGGGGCAGATAATGTAATTTTGTCCCTTTCCTCCTTTAGTATCAAAATAATATGACCTATAATAGACAACTGAAAGAAAGCATACTGCAATGCGATTATTTTCCCTGTACAGCCAGCTCATGATTTTGTTTTTAGGCACGGCTGCTCTGCTTGTAAACTTACACAAAGCATTAAAAGTGACCTGGGGATTAACTAAGGTTCCAGAAGAAATCATGAGGATGATTTGAAAACTAGGCTCGGGAAACGGGAATTAGGAATCGGGTGCAGAACTTGGATTTATGGAAGATAAATAACAGCGAATGCGTTCATATAACTAATCAACAGGCGGAGAGAAACACAAGGATAACCAAATTTCACGTTCGCTAGTCAACATGTACGCAATTAAAGCACCCATAAAATCGACATGAGGCCGGTTAAAACCAACAATAACTTTGACAGTGAGGATTATCCCAAGGTTTAAGATAAAAAAACAGGTGGCAAAAAAGAGTAAGTGCATTGCCAATTCTAAGCTAGATCACAGTTCATACTTTAATCCCCTATTCTTTACAAAATGTTCTCTTCATTCTCACACAATGTCGCAACTTTTTCCACACATTTTATTAAAACAGTTTTCTTAAAGCCTCAAAATATAATTTAAAAATTATATGTTAACTTTGATATGAATGAAAGCCAACAACATAATATCCCCTAGGTGGCTTCTGAATCTACAAACTAATTTCATCTTTGGCTGCTTCACAACCACAGCACAACTGAAACTCACAAAACAAAACAACTATTGACTCTGTTAAACGATCAAGCTACTTAAAGACTACCCATTCAAAAATAACAACCCAAAATTAGTGCACGGACATAAAGATTAAATTTGTAAAATTCAAACCAAATTACAACACATTATAGCATCGATAATGCTTAAAATCAATAGTTAAACGACTTACTGAGTCAGAAAATCATACCCGAGAGGAAGAAAGGTTATTTATCTCGGCTAAAGCAACTTCGTGACTTCTAACCTGTGAGTACGATTAACCCATTAATATTTCATAGACACCGACCGCGGACACACAGGAAACAACCAAAAGCAGGATTGACCAGAATTCAGCGGCAAGACTTATTTTTTAGGAAATTTTTGTAAAATTAAAATTATTTCGTTTATGAGTTAATCTTCTCACACCCACTCTCTCTGCCCAAGAGTTAAACAAGTTGCAGTAGTGCGAACAAATTTTTTTTAAAAAAAAAAAAAGAAAAGAAAAAAGGTAATTTATACAGCCAATGTCAGCCCCCACACCACCAAAAATCAAAGAAAAACAAAAATTGATTCAGCCACGCCAAAGCCATCTAGAATAACAGTAATCTTATGCAGAACCGATACACTTTCATGCATATATGGGGGTAATTGATTGAAATACCTGCTTGAGAAGATCGGAATAGGACGACGGATTTGACGACACTGGAGTCGACATGACAAATGGGGTTTTGCGAACGGAATCCGATTGGGAATATTTGACGAAGCGAACTCTGTTTCGCCATTAATTTACAAAATTAATTTGAAATATACACACAGAATAATAATACCTCCGTCAAAATAATTGTGATACATTTCCTTTTAGCATAAGCATATTAATTTGATAAAATTTTAATATCGATTTTTAGGAAATAAAAATATATATACAATATTTAGAAAATAACAGAAGGCCTGGTATGTATCCGTATCGGGGAAAAATTCTCACTACCTGTGAGATTAGTAATTAATTCCATGTATTTGATTTTTATCGGTGTATCAGTTTTTAAAATTTTGAGTAACTCTCGTGTGATGTCAGGTCAACTGGATTCATAATTTCAACGAAAAGTAATATTTTATCATAATTCGAATTCAGTCGAAGATTTATGTTCTAAAAGTGATGAGTGAGAAGTTTTTGGGACCAGTATCACCTACAGTGGTGGTGGTAAGCACAACACATGATGATGTGCTTACATGACATTTTTATTTTTATTTTTTGCTTTTCCCACTTATTTCCCTCTTTTTTTCTCTTTTGTTTTCACCTCATTTTTCTCAATTTTTTTCCTCTTCCAAAAACATTATTCACACATTTTTATACGAAAAAATATGGCACTTTAATTCTTTTATGTTAAATTAATAATTTTGCAATTAAAAATTACTATATTAAATTTTTAAATGTGAAAACCATATCATTTTTTTCGAATTTAATGAGTATTATTAATTTTATTTTTCAATGAACAACATTTTTAACAATATAAAACTATTAACATGCTTAAATTAAAATTTAGAACATTTTCATCATGCAATATCAAAAACTAATATATATATATATATATATATATATATATATATATATATACACACACACAAATTATATATATACACAAATCTCCTACAACGATAATATTTAAATGTAGCATCGGTAAACGCAAGCAATACACACAATTAATAAGAGTTGCAGATCAATATCACCATAAAAATACAAACCAACAAAATCAAATAAAAAATTCGATAACCAAACAATTAGAAAAAAATTATACATTTAAAGGAACAAGAAAATCGAATCTTGTATGTTATAGTATCTCCTGTAGAAATAAAAAAAAAATGAGTGATAGAGAAAAAAATGAGAAAAATAAGAAAATGGGTAAAAGAAGACGAGATGAACTAGCCGAGAAGAAAAAAAATGGAGGAATAATGTTTGTAAATAATGTTTGTAGAAGAGGGGAAGAAATGGAGAAAAATGGAGAGAAAACAAAAGAGAAAAAGAGAGTGAAAAAAGTGGGAAAAATTAAAAAACAAATGCCATGTAAGCACAGCACATGCTGTGCCATTGTAGGTGATCCGGGTCCAAGTTTTTGTGGTTCGCTTTCTTTAGATTTATCGATTTTAATTAATAAGTAATAGGACGTTGCCATATTTAGCATGAAAATTCGCATATTTTGCATGAGAATCAAAAATGGTGAAACAACCACCAGTTTTGGACGCCTTCCCTTGTTGAATCCGCAGCCCACCATTTCATCGATCCTTGGCGGCTTGCCTGAAAAATCAAGATACGGAACAAAAAAGAAGATGCAGATCTTCAAAATCAATGCCAAACAGAAAACGAATACACACAACAGATACATAGAATATTAATGGAGGATGACAAGGAAGGAGACATCAGGGTTCCGTTGATCTCTTTCCTCTTTTGCCTGTGCCTCATCACCGGCGGAATATTCCTCGCCTTATACGTCTTCGTCCCCAATCTTTCTCAGCCATGGTACCCAGTCACAGCATTCGTTCTCATCGGACTGCCCTGGGTATTCTGGTTCTTAACCTACTTATACGCCTGCATGAAAGGATGCTTCGGCGGTGGCGCAGTAGACAGCCGACAGATCTCCAGCAGACAAACCACCCGGAACGTCTCCAACTCCGCCTCGCCTCCGCCATGCAGAATCATGGTAACCAACAGAGCGGTTGAGTGAATTCATCCGTCGCCTCTTCCAGGGAATCCGAGATGCCGTTGACCTACTCTGTGTAATTATATAATATTCAGCTTGTTCAGTTGTTTGTTTATAAATATAAATTTTCTGATCATGTATTAATGTTGGGCATAGCTGAACTCTATAGTTAATTTCATACGTTTTTTTAATTTCTCTTTTATTTACTTTAAAGTTTATATGGTCGCAATTTGCTTTGTTTGAGTAAATTAATTCCTCTTTAAAATTATATATATGTTCAGTAAATCAAATTAAACATAATATTTTTCACTTTGTTACTTGGTTTTCCTAAAAACTCTACCACGGAAATTTCACAAAAAAATATTCTCAGACAATATCTTTGAAAAATCAGTACATAATTTGAAGCAAGTTCTTGGAAAGTACATGCATGCCAACGTTTCTTGTGCTTCTTTAATCTTTAGGTATATCCATCCCTCAAGACTAGTGGTGCCTACCAAATTTAGAAAGAGTTTCACGTAATTCTAGCTCAAATTATCAAGAAAATATCTACATTAGAATAAATAATATCATAATAAACGTCATTTGTTCGATCGACACAAAAACAATATTGATCTGTCAAAATGTGTCTAAGATTGGTGCATGCATTCACAAGAAATTTCCATGTAAAATATATAGTAGACATCAATTTCGGAAAGTGCGCAGCAAATTAAATGAAGCAGAGTTGAGATTTTTAGCAGGATACTGTAATTTGTGATGTTTTTCTCACGAAAAGGCAAGATCACTTATCTGTATTTGCACCAAGAACTTTCGAACCCTGCCAACAGATAATTACAAATACCTTAATCTTCCGCCCCTCTACTTTGATGTGACAATTACCTATGTTCATATAATATTGTAAATGTGTTCATGGAGCACCGACAAAATTTAAAGATTACTTTACGTCATTATATAATATTCAATACGAAATCAAACATCCCACATTTACCCAACATGGTTAGCAGGTTCTGAGAAGGGGAATTGGTCTTCAAAAAGATGATACAGAAGAACACAAAAAGTGGTATGCTTTTTAATATAAAGATAGCAACAACTCTTGTTCTTTCAGGGAAAAAAAGTAGTAATCCGATGTTATCATAACTTAGTTGCTTCACTCTACAGCATTTCTCCCAACAGATTTCAATGGTTAGTATTTGTCTTTTATGCCTTTTACCATATTTCTATTCAAAGTACTGAAACTATGATGTCCGCATTTGTTCTTATGCAAACTACTCCACTTGACAATAAAAAGGTCCCATGCAAGCATCCCTTTAGCCCGTCGGACTAACATATCAGTTGGATGTGAAAGTTGCCTTGAAATTCAATAAATACAGCATAAGAAAAACAACTGAAAATTATATATGAAAATACTCGTTTTCTTTAGTAAAAGTTTGCACCAATCATGTTCGAAATAACATAGGTGAAATTGGGAGATATGCATCGAGTTGAAGAGGTAACAAAATGAAGTACCTGGTCTATGGAAAGCGGAAACCACTCTTCTATATACTCCTGATGGACAAGGTGTTTCTATATATGAATAACATAGTTGCAGAAAGCCACAACAAGAGCAAAGATATCATCAAACGATGAAAACCTACAAATAAACTTGCAAATAAGTCGGTCTTACTACCTGGCTTACCTGACCACCTAGCTCAGCATGTCTTTCAACTCTACAACCTTCACTTCTCAATAGCGTCTGTCTTTCATGGCGTCAACTCATATATTCTCCCTCATTTCCTCCATTCTTCTCTCTATATACCGTCTTATGCCAAACTACATCAACTAAGTATCCCTTCATCAAATCTATCCAATTAGGCAGATTCCGATTCCAATGCCAATCAAATTCAATTGCCTTTCTCTTTTGAACCCGTTTCCTCAACATGGAGAGCACTCCCAACTCCTCCAACCGATCCACTCGTGTGCATCCTACGTCAACATCCTTCTTTCATATCAAGAATTCTATCTATTCAATCTTTAACTGTGTCGGGGCGTTTGGTGCTTATAGCTGCAACCACCTACAAGTTCTCCCAGCTCTAACTCATCCATTAGTGTTCAACCCTTTGTCCGGTAAGTGATACTATGATAAGTGGTAATATGGACCTCCATTCTCTAGTCCTCGGCTCTGGTGTGTCGCCGGATCAATAAATGGTGGAATATATGTGGCAAGTGGTTTAGGCGCACAATATCAAGGTGAAGTAGCACGGTCCATGGAAAGATGGGACACGTCAAAGAAGGATGTCGATTGGCACTGGGACAAGAGCTTCGTTCAAATATGAAAGGCTTAGTCGAGAAGCTTTCGAAGTATTAGGATATAGAGGTAAACTATGCATGGTAAATAAATGTAAAAGGTAAAGCGTTAAAAGAAGGGGCGGTTTATGATGTTGTGATGAATCAGTGGCATGAAATGGATGGAACGGGCCAGCAGCAGTATGCTCAAACTATTCCCACTATAACGGGGCCAATACCAAAAACAAACTAAAACCAATCAAATGCTGTCTTTTTCATGTACTTATTTATTCGGAGAAGGTTTTAGGATAACTTGCATGGGTACAAAAAAAAATTAGATAACTTAATCTTTCACACAACCAGAATCTAGATAAACGCTACAGTTCGCATTCTCCACTTTAATTTTTTGAGAACATATGCTATTGGAATCACACTGGGTAACAACTACAGCTACATGCAATCCATTTTCCACAAAGATTTCCATTTATTCTACTTTTACCAATTTTTGCTAAACTATCAACAAAGACCGCGTCATAGAACCTCATGTCAACTTTTTTATCAAGCGGAACGCTTACAAGGACCTTTATCCCGACGAGTTTGATACAGAACTAAAGGCAGAGATAACTGCTCCCTACCACAAATTGGCAGCCTAAACTATGTTATCCCGACCTAGACTTTAACCTTCAATCGTAGTTCTAATTATTTTATTTCCATAACTTTAACACAGGTTATTATATAATCAGATACATTAACAACTTTAGGTCCCCTAACATTCACTGGTTTCCAACTATTTCCATGCCAAAGGTACTTTCAGTATAAATTACATTCCAAGAAAAAAAATACAGATAAAGGCATTTTTTCACAATTAAAGACTAAAACCAAAAAGAAGTAAATGTGATCTATGTAGCAAACAAAACCAACAGTGCACTGTGTTATTTATGTTTAGTTAATAGATTATGAGGGACGATTTTATATTTTTTATTTAAAACAAAGTACATATCAATCATCTGGCTCATCAGAATATCATCATTTGATCTCTGCAATTGCTTGAGGATATTTGTTGGATATTTGGGAAGCAAAATATAAGAATAACAAGGAAGAAACAATTTGAGAAAACAAACAATATTATTATTAAACAACTAATTGGTCATTTATATAACATAACCAAGATAGAATCCTAATCAAAATAAAATTATAGAAGTCTGAATACCAAATAGAATCTTAAAAGATATTATAAATATATTATTATAATCCTAAAATAATAATAGATAAAATCAGCTTCTTTTTAGTCATCCAAAATCAACAATATTACCATGCAAAGATTTGGAAGACGTATGGTTCAGCTATTATCTAATCTACACAATTATTCTTGTATTCAAGTCAAAACTTTCTGTTTTTTACATGTCACCTTTTAGTTCACCGACAGAAATCACTTCACCATCTGATATTGCTCTGTCTCAGACAGCACAGGGAAGTACAGAGCTTGCAAGAAGACTTGATGAGCAAATGCTAAATAAACTGAAACAAATCCTCTTACATCAGATAGTGTAGCATCTTCATTAAACAAAATCATCATTTTTACATTGGAAAATCTTGTGTGTAGCAAGCTATCGATGCACAAAGAAATTTGTACACCACCATCTCTGAGTCTCCGTAACAATAACATGACATCACTTCGACGTACCATAAAAATACGATATTGGCTTATATTATATTACAAGAAAGCTAAGAAGTATTTAATAGTTTCTTCTAAGTTCTAAGAGAGAACATTTCAAGTTATTTTAGTCTTATTTAGCACATATTCAAATATTCAAGGAGCCTCATGGATCATAGCATTGTAACATATCCTAAATCATGCAGTTCCATGCCCACACATTCTTCTGCGGCATTCTATCAAACAACTTGCGCATGTTTCTTGAAATGTATACATTAAATAGTGACCTGAATTTTGTAATTTACCAACATATGATCGAAATATATTAAAAGGTGCAAGTAATTATTCACTGGAGAAAAATATTTGCAATCAAGTCATGTATTTCATGAAACCAATAAAAAAATTCAAAGGATGCAGCAATCAATTCGGAGAACGTAAAGATGCATTAGACTCTTCTCTCGGGACCATATTTATATTAACATCGGCAGCCTTCGTAGTTAGAAATTAGTTGTGGTAATCATGGAAAATGTGTGCAAGAGTAAACAATCAACAATCTCGATACAGGAATTTTCTATATATGAGCCAATAATTGCTTTAAACCATCTTGCAAATGAAATGGGTTCGGTTGGGGAGACAGGTGACAACACTCAAATTCTCCCTTCACAACGGTTGGTACAGAAAAACTTTCTAACCCAGAAAATTTAAATTTTGCCTGCAAAGATTGACATGTATAGCCTATGTTATCTACATTTTTGAGTGATTCCTAGAGGAGACTGCCTGCTGACACTAACCATGTGTGGCCTGAGTAATGCTACATTTGATTGATCGATGCTTCTTATATTCTGAAATCTTCATTTGCAGGTTATTCGGAAAAGTTGCCGTCATAACTGGTGGAGCAAGGGGAATAGGAGCTGCCACGGCAAAACTATTTTCCGACAATGGTGCTCATGTTGTAATTGCCGACATACTAGATGATTTAGGCACAGAACTAGCCGAATCAATCCAGGGTAGGTACACCCACTGCGATGTTTCGAAAGAATCCGAAGTAGAACAAGCAATCCATCTCGCCGTTCAATGGAAAGGGCGCCTGGACATCATGTTCAACAACGCCGGCATATCCGGGCCAGAAGGAAGCATCACCAACCTCGAGATGGACCAAATGATGACCCTTCTAGCCATAAACCTGAACGGCGTAGTACACGGGATCAAACACGCCGCACGCATCATGATCGAAGGTAAGAAAGGAGGCAGCATCATCTGTTCATCGAGCTCGGCAGCAATCATGGGAGGCCTGGCATCTCATGCATACACAGCGTCGAAAGAAGCCATCCTTGGACTGGCGAGGAGCACGGCATGTGAACTGGGCGTGCATGGGATTCGGGTGAACTGCGTTTCGCCGCACGGGGTGGCGTCGGAAATGCTTGTGGGTGGGTTCAGGAGGATTCTTGGGAGGGAGGATTTGAGGGCGGAAGACGTGAGCAGGATGGTGGGGGAAAGGGGGAGTCTTCTGCGGGGGAGAGAGGCGAGGGTGGATGATGTTGCTCGAGGTGTGTTGTTTCTAGCAAGCGAAGAAGCAGGATATATCACTGGGCATAATCTGGTTATAGATGGAGGCTACACTTCTGGTTGCAGCCATTTGAGTTTCATGTACCAAGGCTGATGCTATAACTATATCCAAATTGTGAATAAATAATAAATGATATATTATCATATTAATTGATGCTCAATTTTACTTTTTATTTTTATTTTATTTTAGTTTTTTTGCTTTTCTCAATAATAATATAACAAAAGATAGAGCGTTGAAATTAATTATTATTTATATAATGAGTCGATGGGTCATGGAATCTCTGGCTTTGAAAATCTGGCCGGCAAAATTCAATAAAACAGTGGAGGAGCGACAGGCCGATTATTTCTTTCAAATAATTAAATATTTTTGCGTCAGTTAATCTATTATAATAATATGTGTAAGATAATTAAGCCAAAACAATGGCCGGCCTTGGACCCTTGCTATTCACCTTCTTTTCAATTTCAATACATATATTCCTTTAACCACAGAAAATCAAAGGAAAATAATAAGAAACAAAAATGGCAGAAGATCTTAAGCTTTTGAGATCATGGTCAAGTGCATATGGTATGAGAGTGGTGCACGCACTCAAGATTAAGGCCATAGAACACCAAACCGTATTGGAAGATATGACCAATAAGAGTGCTTCACTACTTGAGTACAATCCTGTACACAAGAAAATACCAGTTCTCGTGCACAAAGGGAAGCCAATATGTGAATCCCTTGTCATTCTTGAATACATCGATGACACATGGAAGCAACATCCCCTCCTCCCTCGAGATCCTTGGGACAGAGCCATGGCTAGATTTTGGGCAAAATTTGGAGATGAGAAGGTATCAAGACAACCCTTTACCTTTCTTTACATATATGATCTGATCCACCTTACATTTTCCGAGTTTCAATTTCGTTCTGCTTCCAGAAACTTCTGACGTTGTGTCTATGGATGAGGGACTCATGCTCCCTCCCCGTGATACCCAGGATCTTGATTAGGAAGCATAAAAAGATGTATAATTTACGGTCTAACATGTACTTTCTGGTGATGCATTCGAAATGCAGGTTATGCCATCAATATGGAGGGTGTTCATCTCTCAAGGAAAAGAGCAGGAGGAAGCCGTTACTTCAGCTGTGGAGAACCTGAAATTACTTGAAGATCAGCTAAAAGGGAAGAAATTCTTTGGTGGTGACACAATAGGTTACCTTGATATTGCATTTGGTTGGATGGCCAATTCGATCAGTATTCTGGAAGAGATAGCTGAGTTGACACTACTTGATGCAGAGATATTTCCACTTTTATCAGCTTGGATGAACAACTTCTCAGATAATCCTACCATCAAAGAATCGTGGCCACCACGTGACAGAATGGTTGAAAAATATAAGGTCATTCGAGAAACCTATCTTTCAAAAGTAGTATGAAAATGGATCTCGTGTGATTTAGTAATAAGGAGGAAACCACTTCACTCCAGGTTGAAGATGAAATTCCCGTTGGGTTCTGAAATGATAAACATGGTTGGAATAATACACTTTTCACACCTCGATTCCAAACTTGCTGTAAAATATTCAAGTGTTTGAGTTGAGAGTTAGTCAAGCTGAATAACCTCATAGAAACTTTAAGTTTGATCGTATAATTTATTTTCTAGTAAATTGTTCATGGGTCCCCCCATTTCTTCACAGCTCTCTCTAATAGTTCACACTCAATGTGCTTAAAACATTTAAGACTTGGAAACGGTAGCAGAAATGCAGATGCTAAAAAGGCAGTTCTCTGAGGCTTAAAAAACCAAATTTATCATCCCTCAAAGAACTTATGTGGGTAAATGATATCACCAATGATCTCCACAATTACAGGCTCCATCTTTAAATAGATGAAAACGATTTGAATCCCTGACTAATATTTCCCGATGCATGAATTTTGATATATACTTAGTCACAGTGTGGCAATCCCCACAAACCCGAAGATTTTTCATTACCAGCAAACTAGTACCAGGTTTTGTATGTAATAAGGCAAACGCTATGGCCAGCCTTTCACTATGTCCACAAAGCATGTCTAATTTCTCATCCTCCTCTACATCATACAGGACAGATTTGACATCAGCGGCATATCCTTCCTTAGCCATCAAAGAAGAGAAATAGTTCAGTAATTCCATCACTTCTTCGTGTTTTTCAAAGAATCGATCACCAGCTCCAAAATAGTATACCCTATTTTGAACCTCCACCCAACTACATCCCGGATCTTTTTTGAGTCCTCTAGCTTTTAAAGATGTTCTTATCATTTCCACTTGATTCCACTTTCCCAAGGCAGCATAGGCATTTGATGCTAAAACATGATATCCTGGATTGTCCACATTTAATTCAATAATATGGTTAGACACATGTTCGGCCATCTTCATGTCTCCACTTGCTCGGCAAGCACTGAGCAATGCTCCCCATATACTTGCATCAGGCTGCAATGGCATTGAAACTATGAATTTCTCTGCTTCAATTAATAGGCCGGAGCGTGCTAGAAGATCAACAACACATGCATAATGTTCAAGCCCAGGCTCTATATTGTAGTCTTTCTTCATTTGTTCAAAGCAAGTTCGCCCTTCTTGCACCAAACCAGAATGGCTACATGCATATATTATGGCAATAAAGACGATGTGATCCATATGAATACCAGCTGCCTTCATATTCTCAAAAACCTTAAGAGCTTTCCTACCTTCACCATGCATTCCATAAGAAGCTATCATTGTTGTCCATGAGACTACATCTCTTGCTTTCATATGCTTAAAAACCAGTACCGAATTCCTTAAATTGCCCATGTTAGAGTACATTTCAATCAAAACATTTCCTAATGGAATAATGGACTCAAAACCCAATCTGAAAATGTAACCATGCATCTCCTTCCCTTGCCGTTCCGCAATGAGAAAGGAACACAAAGGTAACGCACTTAATAATGTTGGTACATCTGGAAACATTCCTTCCAATCTCATCTTTTGAAGTAAGCTAAAACCAAGAACACTATTCTCAGAATAACCACAAGCAGCAATAATAGAATTCCAAGAAACTTTATCTCGAATTTTCATATTTTCAAACTGTTTCAATGAATCCTCAAATTCTCCACACTTGGCATACGTATCTACAAGCGCATTAGCTACAATCTGAACAGAATCAAATCCTTGTTTTATTATACCAGAGTGAAGTTCTTCTGCCAAATTTATATTTATTAATTTTGCACAAAGAGAAAGAAGTGTCACATAAGTGACAGAATCGGGTTCACAGATCATCCTCATCCTACTAAAAAGCTTTATTGCTTCCTCGTAAAAATGGTTTTCAACATAACCTTTAATAATAGAGTTCCATGATACCAAATCCGGACTTCTCATGCTCTCAAAAACTTTGCTAGAACCTACCAAATCACCACATTTGGCATACATGTTAATTATGATGTTATTTGTCGTTGTATCACACTCATATCCATTACTAACCATGTAGTCGTGGACATATCTTCCCAAATTTAAGTCCCTAAGGTAAGTACAAGCACGGAGAACTGATGTAATTGTCAAAATATCAGGCTCGAAATGAACCACCATATCTGTAAACAACCTGATTGACTCTTTGTACAGAGCAGATTCACCATATCCACAAATCATAGTATTCCATGTCACTTTGTCTCTGTCAACCATCTCATGAAATATCTTCTGGTAATTAACTGACATATCAAACTTTATGTACATCGACAGCAACACATTATTGACAACCACATACCTACGCACTCCGATTTTCTCTACCAAGCCGTGGACAATCTCACCCTCCGTAATCTGCCCAAGTCCACCACAAGCTAGTATAACACTCGAAAATGTAGAATAGTCCGGCACTGAAAAATCCATTCTCAATTGAAAATATATATCCAAGGCTTCGCTGAAGAAGCCATTGGAAGTATAGCCCGAAATCAAACTATTCCAAGAAACAATGTCTTTGTTAGGCATTTCATCAAACACTCCCCGTGCTCGATCCAAAGCATTACACCTGGAATACATATCGATCAGAGCGTTATTGATATACAAATCAAACTCAAAACCCAATTCCAAAACATGCTGGTGTACAAATCTCCCCTTCTCAAAATCCTCCAAACCACCGCAGGCGTTGATAACAGAAGGGAAGGTATATTTGTCGGGTTCAACATTTGATGTCCTCATTTTCCCGTACATTTCCAGTGCTTTTGCATATAACCCATTATGTGTCATGGCCCGAACAATAGTATTCCAGATGTATGCATAGTTTGTAGAAGAATTGGCAAGAAATACTGACAACGCAGAATTAGGATCTTTGAATTGAGAATACTTAGAAATCAACCGACCTGAGAAAAGCAGAGACTTTTGTAGACCAAAAGTGATTATCTGGGAATGTAATTTATGGAGATCTTTCACTTTTGCAGCTGAAAGTAATGACTTCGACAGTGAAGAGTAGAGCCCTTCGCTTCCTAGGTGTAAATTACTGCATAGCTTCTGGTGTTTCAGTTTCAGTTTCAGTTTCAGTTTC
Organism: Primulina eburnea; assembly: GCF_022965805.1. Classification (NCBI taxonomy): domain Eukaryota; kingdom Viridiplantae; phylum Streptophyta; class Magnoliopsida; order Lamiales; family Gesneriaceae; genus Primulina; species Primulina eburnea. The sequence goes on along the minus strand of NC_133101.1, from coordinate 61,959,589 downwards.
ATGGAGCCGGGATAGAATTGAACTGCAGGCATGATTTGTTTGAAATAAATACTTCAATATTTCTTTACTGTTTACACCTCGTAATTTGTCCAAATTGCAAATTAAACCTTCAAACAAAGGTCAATTGGCGTTATTAAAAATCGTTGCAAACTTGCAATAATTAAATATGATCCTAGTACGTACAATTATTCAAATTTAATTTCATTTTATTCTTCCATCACTATTTATAAATATTGAAAATTGAGGATATTATAAAAATCTATCAGCTTGATGGTTTTTTCCGTACACATGGCTGAAATTCAACCTATATAGTGTAGCAAAACCAGCATAATCCAATGATTTTGAAAATGATTCCACGGATAGGCTCGGCCTTCTCTCGATAACCAGGTGGATTTGAGCCCAATATTCAGAAAAATCCAGAAGATCTCTTCTTGACAGAGCTCGTCAGGAGGTCACCTCATTCACACAAAACTGGTGGGAGCTTATCTCGGCCGACCTCCATACATCCGTAATCTCTTCAATCAAGAAGATGTGGCCGACCTCCCATCATTGCCAGAACCTCAACCGACCTTCCCGCTTATGGTATCATGTTAATTGAGAATGTTTCGGCCGAGCTCCCACATGATCCAGATTATAAATTGGCTCATGTCTAGGAGAGCTCCTACTCAGACATTAATGAGTAATTCACATAAATAAAGCCAAAAATGGTAAAGCACACAGAGATTTAATCTAATTGTTTATGATATTATGAGAATTTATACCTATCAAATCAGAAATTTATTAAGTATCTGGTTTCATTCATTGTTTATTGATTCATATACTTATCTTCCAAGAACTTATTGTGACTCAACCCAGCATACTGACCCCATTGTTGAGAATAATAACAACAGAAGATGATCGTGGTTAACGTCGGTCTTGTGATAAAATCTCAGCACGATAGAATGATCGTTGAATGGATTTGGTCGCTCTGTGAATGAGATCAACGGTGAAACCAGTTGCTTCACTTACATCAAATGCGGCAATGAAAATCATTAGGATTATTGACATACAATTAAGCAATGGGCCATTGAAGCATTTTCTTGGATTACGTTATTCTTTTTTACAAGTGTATTAGGATAAATTGATAATAATTTTCGTTGATTTTGCTATTTCATTATAATCAATTCGATTATCTTAAAATTCAATTTGATCAGTAGAATCAGGAAAAAAACTTAGTTACACACAACACAATACTTTTGATTTAACCGAACTTCTAATGTACATTCAATACATTCACCACTCAAATGTTTTTACCCCACCAAAAAAATGGAAAATAAATAACCAAAAAAAGAGCAGCATGCATGCTCTCCCTTTCACTTTTAGACAATAGCCTCCTCGCCCTTCTCACGAACGATGGAAGCAGAGAGAATCGCAAGATCTCTGTTCAAGAATGTTAATGCACTTTCACACTCGGAAATAATTCTCATCACAGAAGATGGCTCGCCAGCCACTGTTTCTGAAGAGCCAACGGTTACTGCTGTATACGAATCTCGAAGGTTCTTCAAGTTTCCCAGAAACTGTAAAAATTAAATAAGAAACGAATTACAGCAACTACCTCCCAAACACTAACTGTAAAAATTAAATAAGAAACCAAACTGTATTCTTATGTTTTAGCATTTGGATAAATAGAACTAGTACGAATGAAGCAAGTAATTCAAACTTTAGAGATGCTAAGCACGGTTATTCTCTTTCAACCAGAGTACGAGGAAAGCGGTGAAAGTTTATATTTGTTGAAAATACATCAAAGCTCAAAAGCATGCCAGCAATGACCAGTGAGTTACTCCACAGATGGAAGTTAAAAGTTGCCGCACCTTCACAAGCATCTTATATGCTTCCAACAATCTATCTGCAGCTGGTCCAAACCCATGAAGTTGAGGTACCTCCATCATGTGTGTCCAGGGACGTATTTCCTGCATTTGGAGTGGTAAAAACAACAAGCTGAAACTTTAACAATGTTTGACGTAATGTGGAACTGAATTGGATGCATTTGCACTTTTGTTCATCTCAAGAATCATATAATCTGAGCTATGTGATAAAACTTCGAGAAAACTGAGAACGAACCTTGGTGTAAATTGTATTAAAGGATCTCGCAGTTTCAAGAAAAGATTCCAGATGTTTCCGTAAATTTGATTCGGCTTCAGTGTAATCCTCATCAGGATTGTATGGATGCTAAAAAATTTAAGATGACAAATGACAACTGATCACACCGACGCATCCAACGAAAAATGTTAATAGGTGGTTGAAGTTTGTAATTTAATGACAAACCAAGGTAGTAAAAAAGTATCAGGCAACCTTTGAGGCCAGATCATCAACCATCTCTTGAAGGTTCAGAAGTCGATTTGATTGATCAAATAGCTGTTTTTCCAAATCAGATATATTTGGCCTACAAATGAACCTTTATCAAGTGAATAGAAAATCATTTTTAATGTTAACACAAGCACCAATAAGTCCTGAGTATTTTCTGTATTAAGATGCTATCTTTTAAGAGAAGTTCATAAAATTTTGAATTGTAAACTATTATCAAGCTTCTTGGTAAGAAACCTAATACAAAACCAGTGAGACACCAAATCTGGTATCGAAGACTAAACTAGGTCAATAACAGATAATATAACAGAAAAAAAAACGAAAGTGTCGTCCAAATTAAAATACATTATAAGCAATCTCTTGATGACATGATAACGTCGTAAAAACAGAAGATCATAAATAAGCTCCAGGAAGACAACTTAACCGGATGTCTATCATAAATAATATGTATTATATACCAAAATATGAGCCTAAAGAAAAGGATTTAATGGCATTCAAAGCAGAATTGTACAGGAAAATAATTATTCCTTACAATGGATATATGGATTGAATCTGCACATCTGCAGGAAACAACTTGCACTATTCAGAGAAAATTTGAGCTTGTTTTTCAGCAATGGCATCTATTAATTGTACGTCTCTAGCCACTTGCACATCTATACTAAAAAAGGTAGCAAGCATTTTATGCAGTCGATTTGATATTTTTAAAGACACAGTAGATTGATCAAATGAATTTGTTATTGACATTGTTCTAAAGTGTAAGCACCTCCACTCAGGGTTATCGGCGTAAATGCTTGCCTCCACTAAATCCACGATAAGACGTAACATTTCAGTTCGATCTTCGTAGCTTCCCCGACCCTGCAATGAAAAGGTATAACATGTAGTTATTAAAATCCCACAAAGCATGTATGTAGGCCCAAGATACAACAAGACTCAGCCCTTGCACTTAGCCTGGCTGATTGAGATTTCGTAACATAAAAAATAATCTCCACAACAGGGTAATAGTGCATTGACAAAACAATAAGCACAGTGCCTTTACATGTGGAGAAATTGTTGGTCTTTTTCACTTAAATTTAAAATTCATAAATCTCTGGGAAAAAAATTCAAGGATGGTTTATTTATTTCTTCCTTCAGAAAAGGAAATTCAAAAGCACGGCCATGACAACGGAGGTTTCATGTCACTGAAGTTTAAATTTTGGAAAAGTATACTAATTGGCACGACACATAATTAAATATAGAATTTTTTTGACGATTGGAAACAATTTGATAATAAGATTCCATAATTTAAACTCACTTGGATGGCTTCAGTGTCTATAGTGGTGGTAACACCAAGAAACTTTGCTATTTCTGCCAAATCTGCAAATTCATAGAACCACTTTAAAACTATTTCACATAATCCATTCAGAACCCAGATCAAAAGGTCGCTTGTAGTAAACTATAAAGGCGGCATTTTATACACTAAGTAACACAGAAAAAGCCAGCAGAGAGTTTCAAGAAGCCACATTCTCACTATAAAAGGTTTATACACTAAGGCTACATTACTACACAGAAAATGCCCGCAGAGAGTTCCAACAATGTGACATGACATGGTACGTCCCACGCTTGTGAAAAGTCTGCCTTGTGGGTTTATAAACTCTTGGACAACCCCAAAGCTTGTAACAAACAAGCCACGTTCTCACAACAAAAGGTTCCAATTTTAGTATCGAGCGAAACAAAAATGTCAAAGCCAACTAAACTGGACACATATAATACCACATAATTAATCTTTACGACATAACACAAGGAGAAAGGCAACACGAATTCAAAAGTAGGAACTACATTGTATCCGAGAGGTTTCTTCGTCCCGATCCACGGCATCCCCTTGTAGATTTTGCTGCGAAAATGGAGACTTGTCTCCTAACAGTCTGCAAAATAGGCAAAAAGATTAAACAACCATTCATATACCAGCTTTTACAGAGACAAATATAAAAAAAGGACAACATTTTACTTGAAGAATAGCCATTCAAGTAGAGCATAGCGTTCCATGCCAGCGAAAAGGAATGACTGCGCTGGGGCATTGGCTCTGGAGTAATTCAGCATCGCTAGTTTTCTCTGTACTTCTTCCATTTGCCTCAACGCCATTCTCTTGTGCAATTCCGACGAATTCAAATACGTGTCATCTCACCAAATTATTTTTGAATCTAGATATAAATAAAATTATTGGATTTTAAAAAAAAATTCATTAATTTATTGAATTTGATTTAAAAATATGTTTTATCACATATTAAAAAATAATAATATATAACTTCTAAAAATTTAAAGAATTAAATATATATTAAAATTGATGATCTACATCAAAACACTAAACACGATAAACATCATGTATGTCATTATTATAGGTTAATACAGTGAATTTTATTTTTTATTAATTCAAGAAAAATGGCATGGACATTAATAAATACAAATAATCAAATATTTATTCGTGGATCAAAAAATATTTTTTAAAACAATAATTTATTAATACATTTTTAAATTAATTAAATTTATAGTAGTCCTAATGTTATTAATTTATGAAATATATTTAAAATTTAATGTGATCTCCAATCATTCAATTTTAAAATAACGAGTGCGAAATGATCAAATTAATTAGAATTAAAACAACGATTCAGATTAGTATTTTAATTAACAACAAATTATGACAAAATTCGTGCACCAATTTGAAACACTTTCGAAAATTGTGTACCATATTGTAATTTGCGCTGTTATGAAGGAAGATTTACCACTGAAGCGGTAGCCTCAGCTGTACGGACTACGAAGTGAAGTCGTAAGTCTGTATGCGAATCACTTCCAAATAACGAAGCTATAAATCGATTGCGTCTGATTCTCTGTGCCTTTTTCTTGTTTTCTAGGAGTTGAAGAAGAGAAAATCTTCAGGATGTTAGCGTTTGAGGATTCCGGGAAGCTATTGGGAATGCTGAATGGCGGAGAAGAAAGGACCTTGGAACAGATCGTGGCGGATTTCAACTCCAAATTTCCTCGCTCTCTCCACTTATATGCCTGCTCCGCCCTCGAATTTTTGTTGTCAGACCCCAAGGTTAGGGTTTTTTGTCCTTTATGATCTCAATTTTCTCTGTCGTTGAGAATATTACTATTGAAACAGTGTTTTCAATCGCCGTTACTGCAGGAGAAATTGCTTAGTCCAACTCAACGGTTGGTTGCTTTTGCAATTATTTATCATGCATATGCGTCTCAGCAGCCTTCTTTGAATCCTTTCATCACTAAGCTTGTGGATGTAAGCACATAGTTTGTTGCATGTTGTGATGCCATTTTACGGTTTATAGTTTTTACAGCTTTGATTTAGCAACGACGTGGTTAAAAAAACTTGCTTTTTGATTGAATGCATATGATTTTTTTTTCGTTTGCTCATTGACTTGCCGACTGTTCGACATTCTGATTACGTTTCAGTTCTTATGTTCGGTTTCCCCTTTGTTATCTGTAGGCAGCTTGTGATGAACAAGCAGAGAAGTTTGAACGGGCATTTGTTCTTCAATTGTTAGGCTCTTCCACAACTCTGAAAAATAGCAGAGAGGTTCCATTCCCTTTTCTGTTTCTCTTGTTCCCAGTTAGGATCAATCGTTCGTTTCTAATACTGGATGGCAAGCATCCAATACTACCAAATATTTGTTCTATGAGATGGCACTTCTCTGAAAATGTAATGGCATGCTTGTGCTTGAAAAATTATGAACACTTCTGATGGCTCATAATGTCCTTCAATGGGAAAATACTTGAGCTTATTCTATCTTTTTTCTTTGATTGAGGTTTCACCTGAACAATAAAGCTGTTTATACTTGGGCATAAATCCAAGTTCGACTTCTTTGCAGAAAGCCTAGAATTTATTGATATGCCGCATTTAGTAGTTTTACGCTATTAATCATTACAAAATACTTGCTTCGGTTTAATCTTGGCTCCTATCCAGGTGAAGCCGTAAATGGTTTGAATAATACATGCTTGATTTTGGGCTATTTTGTCTATTTCCTGACTTCCCGCCTTCAGTCTAATTTTATAACTGTATTGTATTAAATCCACCAAAATGTCAGCTCAAGCTCACATGTTTCTACAGTTCATCGAATGTTTGATGGTGGCCGCTTACCTCTTTTCTTTACCCAGTGTTTTTTTTCAATCATAACTTCTAGTGATGGTATCTTCTTTCCTGCAGCTTCTCAATCACTCTGCAGCAAATTTCGTGAAAACTTTTGACATTTCATTATATGTGAGTTTTTCATATTTTGAATTTTCTTACATGTGCAAATAGTTATTGCTTGCATTTTCTAACTGGCTTTTTGCTAGCCCCGTGTTGTATTGGCCCAAAAATATACTTCAATTTTTTCTGTCACTTGTGTGCTTGAAGTGATCATTCTTGTTTTGACCTTCCAGTCTTTTCCACAACGTGAGCATATGCAGCAACAGTACTGTGCCAAAATTCATCCAGAGCCTTTGAAATGTTCATTCAAAGACAACTCTGTGAACAATGTGATACCTGATCCTGACGTGCCCCATGGATGTAATAGCAATTCATCAGAGTATGTGTTATCTTCACATTAAAGTTCTCTTTAACAATTTTGCCATTCTCTTCTCTGAAACCGGAAATTGAATTTCAGGTTTGATGGACCTGGAATTACATCTAAAATTGGATCTGGGAATAGGGATGAAACTATTGCTGGGTTACTGCCCTCTATATCATTGGAGGGATTTACTCCACAATGGATCAGGCCCTTCCCACCAAGGCTCCCCATAACGGATGGAGAGGTAATGCATGCAAGAACTAACTGTAATTAGCCAATGAATAGACATTGGAAGCTATCAGGTGTGTGATTAATGTTCCAACAAATATCTCCAACGTTTAACAGCTATGTTGGCTGAACCCGGATTTCAACCATGAACTTTTATGGGACTATGGGATGTGTGCTGATACAAGTAGAGGGGCAGCAGTTAGAGATTTAATTGCAAAAGCTTTAAAGGGTGCGCTTGTTCCTGCTCAACAAGAGGTAGCATTTTTTGTTGGTCCTTAGTTACTACAGTATGGATTTCCACCAAGGAATTTTATATATGGAATGAACACCCTTAATTGCACCATGTAGTTGGGATGGTAAATCCCTCCAGGAGTCAATGTGATGGCAAAAGGGGGAAGAGAAAAAAAATGCTGACCCTTGATGATTCTATCTGAGATATGGATTTGAAACTTTTAAGATTTCTAATCAGGCAGCATAAGCTTCTAAAGATCCATGTGCTTGGTGGATTGTGGATTTACCAATCATGGCACTAAGGTTATATAAAGATGTGAGATAGGAAAGAGTCAATGCTCTACCTTTTCTTTTGCGAACCTGAATTGATGGACACAATTGTTCACAGAAATATTTCAGCTTGCAGCCTGCAGGACTATCCGTAATTTCCGAAATATATTTTTTCTTGATTACAATACAGGTTTGGGTTGTCATAGAAGATCTAGTGGGTTAATGGGTGGACTTTTAGACAACTCGGTTACTATTTGGTGTCTTATATTGAACTGAACCCTTGTTATGAGATCTTTTTATATTGAAAAAAAAATGAGAAAGGTTACTTTACCATGCATGACTGAGATAATTATTGGCACTTGCATTTACACTTTTATGTTGTGTAAATGTATCGCTTATCTGGTTTCCGAACATCGATATTTTGGTTGAGTATCAAAATTCATTCTACTGGTATTCATAACGTTCTTAGATTGTTCACATCTACAGAGAGTTTTGGTGGAATTGGCAAATGATCCAAAGCTAGTATATCACTGTGGACTGACCCCAAAAAAGCTTCCAGTATGTTGACTTCCTACTTCCTTTATTGTTAGAAATTTGTGGCAAGGTTTTTTTTAATCTATATCGATGGTGTCAGGAACTAGTGGAGAATAATCCTATGATTGCGGTGGAAATTCTCATTAAGTTGATCAGTTCACCTGAAATATCAGAGTATGATCTTGTGTGTTTAGTTTTGGCTTTTGGTTATGGAACCAAGCATTATTTTTACCCTTATATCGCAGATATCTTTGTAACTGACAGATACTTTACGGTTCTTGTTAACATGGAGATGAGTCTTCATTCCATGGAAGTAGTGAATAGGCTGACTACTACAATTGAACTTCCCACCGAATTCTTACACACTTACATTTCAAACTGTATAGGTGCTTGCCAGGGTATAAAGGTTAGCATCTGCATCTTTATTCCCTTATTAGTTTTCCATATTAATCAATTCATTGTGTTTGTCGATTCGTGCTGGAATAATCCTTGCCCTTTGCTCCATCTTCTTTTCCAGGATAGATATATGCAGAATAGACTTGTGAGATTGGTTTGTGTTTTCCTGCAAAGTTTGATTCGAAACAAAATAATCAATGGTAAGCAATTTAAAACTTGGTTTTCAGCGAATTTGATGGCTATCAGACGCTTTTCCCTTTTTCCGGAAACTGTGTATTGCTTGATTCTCGGAGAAAATGAGATAATTAACCTTGTATTGTTGGTAGATATTGACAACATTAAACAAGTCATATATGAGCGTATTCAAGAAATTTGTTTCTATGTATTTATGGAGAACATTAAATCTTGAGAATCAAAATACAAAAGATGAATGTTTCACTGGTTTCAACTCCAGTATTATTTGATGCATACTAAATAATTTTGTTGTTTGCAGTTCATGACATATTCATTGAAGTGCAAGCATTCTGCATCGAGTTCTCCCGGATAAGAGAAGCAGCGGGATTATTCAGGCTTCTCAAAACTTTGGAGTAGATGGCTATTTAATCAATCTTCTCCAGCCCCTTTTTCAACATTTTAATGCATCGGTTATCTGTATATCTTCTTGTTTCTCTACAACTAGGTGTGATTTTTTTTTTCTTTTCTATGCTAAAGAAGGATTTTCACCGACTCACGGTTAAGGTGACTCGTACCCCTAACCAGTTGTGTGTTAATAAGCGAAATTTGGTTCAAGAATTAGGTGTTTATAGGGACAAGACAAGTGACTAGTGTTGTCAAACTTTTTTTTCGTCTCGATTCCTCTTAAATCACAGTATGATCTGTGCCATTCACTACAAAAAACGGAAGACATAGCGACGGTTTGATTGTAGCGACGGTTTCTCTTTAAACGTCGCTATATAGCGACGGTTTTTATAAAAACCGTCGCTTATCAAATTAAGCGACGATTAAATAACAATCGTCGCTCCAACAGCGACGGTTAAAGAAAACCCGTCGCTATATTAGCGACAAGGTTGGGTAAAGGTAGCTCATATATATTTTATTTGTACGAGATTCTACGTTTTACCAAGTCATTTGACTTAAAAGTCCATCTTGAACTTGCAATCGTATTGAAAACAACCACATCGAGCATGACCTTGGGATAAAGAAGGTCTACGCCACTCATTTCCCACCTTTGAGGCAGAAGAAATATTGAATATCCTTATCAATACAATCAATGACAAGGATACAAGATGTTGAATAAGGAACAAGAAAATTATTTAGTAAAGTCGAGATATAAAGCGTAAATGGATCTTTCGATCCACATCCAAATCATATATCTCACTCAACCTCTTAAATCACGGTGGAACAAGTTTTGGAATCTGAAAATTCTTCCCAGTGAAAATAATTACATGGAGAGCTATTTCCAACTTTATACCTACGGAGCTCAACTTGGCTAGTCACCGCTCAGATGTAACTTAATGGATCAAACTCTTAACATGTGCAGTTAATGTTGGATGTCGATGCAGTATTTAATGAGTAAACGAGTTGCTTCTCGATTGGATGCTATTTTAAGGAAACAAAATCCGCAATCGAGGATCAATCTTTAGAGGCGAGCTTACTGAAATTCTACAGGATCCATTTCTTTGTTTACAAAATGGTTTTCTGATTCATCGGAAACTATACTGCATGCATCATCTGAATATTTGAGACTTGACAGGTCGTTGATCCGACAAATTCAAAACGTGCTTTCAGTAAATGTATTTCTTGAGATCAAACATTCGAGACGTCAAATAAGACAATCTGCTCACTTCTTGCAAAATTTGTGTCATCGTCTTGTTTTTTGGTTAGGTGATGATTTTTTTTTTCTTTTTTACAAGAATTTGTACTTTCTGATATGATATTAAAGAGTAATACAATTCATTTCTAAAAAAAATAATTATTAAAATATCAGATAAAATATAATATAATTCACGGTTTCAGAAATCAAACCACATTTGTATATACATATATATACGGCGAAATGGTTGTAGGGTTGACTTGTGACTGTATCCTATAGTCTAGAGAGAGAAGTTGAAACATTTTAGAGAGAGAAAATGAAAGGTGGGAAAAGGAGCAGCAGTGCTGACCCCGTACAATCCCCCTACCCACCCTCACCTCCCACCCCAACCGACTTCAGCGACGGTGGCGATGCGACTGAGGGGGTGGAGGAGAAAGAGGGTCCCCGTAGTGAAGAGGGGAGCGACAAATTCGAAGCTGCTGAAGAAGCTCTCGAAGAGAGAGAAGGAGAAGACGAGGATTCGGGAGCTGAGAAAGATTACGAACCGTCGGAAACCTTTTATATTGCAGAGGCGGACGCGGAGGAGGTCGAGGGTGACAGGGTGAAGCTTGCTGAGGGATACTATGAGATTGAGAGCGTCCGCAGAAAGCGCGTCCGAAAGGTGAAATTTTTGGATTTTACTTTTTAGATGATATCGATTATTTTTCTGGAGGTTATTGTGTTTGATTTTGATTTTGGATTTTCTGTTTTAACGTTGGGGCTGATTTGGAATGCGGAAAAATGAAGGGTCAAGTTCAGTATCTCATTAAATGGTGAGTAATTTTCAACACGAATGTAACATGATGTGAAAATCCCATTTTTACATGGTCAGAATGGGGGTGGTTTTTTTCGTGTCCATGACCTGGATATGGTTTGTTGCTAATTGATTTTCAATGTGTCTTTGGGAAGGCGAGGCTGGTCGGAGGCAGCAAATACATGGGAACCTCTGGATAATTTGTTGCAATGTTCAGATATTATTGATGCATATGAAGAAAGGTTTTTTATCTTCTTCGGTTCTTGCTGTATCTTGTACCATTTTGTGCTAATGAACTCTTTGATCTGCTTGTAAACTTATAATTGTAGTGCCATTTAAGCAAATTATTATTGCTGATTTGTCTTATAGTTTATATTTATTTTGGATTCTTGTGGTTTTGTTGTATTTCAAGTTTGAAAACCGGAAAAAGTAGGCCAACACGCAAGAGGAAGCGCCAAACTGGCATTACTCATGCTCAGATTAAGAAAAAGCCGCATTTTCCGAAGCAGAAGTTGCCGAAGCGGCAGCAATCCCCTGCAGCCGCCACTTATAATGTGCCTTCTCATGTTGTCAGGATCTCTGAGGATCCTATTTCCTTCACCAGGCTGAATGACTTTAGCAGCATACATAATAGTTGGGAGACATATGTAAGCAGTGGAAACAGCATTGAAGTGTCCAAGGGGATAAATGAGAATGGTGCGAGAATAGTTTCTGTTGAGAGGGGAGAAGAAAAGGAGCTAAATGAGTTGAATTTGAAGCTTTGTGAACTGAAGGGAACAACGACCATCAGCGTGGAAGACGCTAAGAGGATTGCTATTACTCCTGAGGAAGGTCAACCGAAAGGAGGAGATATACTGCCAAATGGATCGAGTAAAGCTGATGCTGTGGACACTTACCAATCAGGTCGTTGTACCGGGGCTAAAAAGAGGAAATCTGGTTCAGTCAAGAGGTTCAAGCAAGATCTAACATCATACTCCATGGATGGTGCACAGAATGCAGTAGCGATATGTGCTGCAATAGAACCTATGGTTGTTCAAAATTCAGATTTTCTGGGGAGTTATACAAATTGCCAGAATAAGTATGCTGATTCCAAAACAACATGCTCCATTGCTCAGATTATCAAACCCATAAGCTACAAAGCTTCCATATCAAACAACATCCAAGAAGTCTTGGTAGCCTTCGAGGCAATGAGGTTTGTGATCAAACTTCTAATTTTCATGGTTCATCATTATCTGATGATTTAGACGAAATGTTGATAATTGAAGCTCCAACATGAAATTGAGTTTTATTTTTATTAAGAGGATGCACCAAATTGGAAGAATAAGAATGTCACGTATCAATTTATTGATCTTTGAAGGGGGATTCTCTTCCACATTTGTTTTTATTTGTCTGAAAGGGTCTCAAAAACTATCTGATTGGAAAATTTTATCCAAAACTTGAGCTGGGCTTTGAAACGCAAAAGCCTGACCGAACCTAGCCAAGTAGCGAAACTGCACCTTAAATGTCTGCAATCTTTTTGCATGGGATGCTGTCTGACGTGTGCTTTACAATTTATGTAGTTTTGAACGTATTGAATCATCGACTAGTGCGTACTCATAATTCGTTTGCTTCTTCATGATCCTCGATTGCCATGCTGCCTGTAGGTCTGATGGATCTAAAGTTACTGTGGATAACAAATTTTTGAAAGCCAACAATCCCCTCTTGGTAAGCCTCATAATCCCACTAGTTTTTACTTTGTGTTCTTTGACCATAAAATTGTATTTCATTACAAGTCCGCCCCTTTATGACATGAATCATCGATACTAACTTTTGAATTTTCACGGGCAGACTTTTATCTTTCAATCATATAATATAACCATTGATTTATCTTCTGCAGCTGATAGACTTTTATGAGAAACATTTGAGGTATAGTCCAACACGATGAAAACGCAGCAACAGTAGAGTCATATATTATTCCTATATGTATATAGTTGTAACATTTTGTACCAAAGACTAGTGCAGACCATGCAAGCACAGTATCCATAGACGGGGTGGTCGATAAAGTTGAGCTGGAATGTATAACAGCACCGATATGCTCTATTGCATCAATATACCCCTTCATGCAGTTGAAGATTATTGTCGGAAGTGATGTTTATTTTCATTTGTCATTTTAATTTTCCGTCTTTTAATTCGGCCTATTATTTTTTGGGATTTTTTTCACTGTTTAGCGCATTTATTGCGGTTTTTTTGTTTTAACGTGAATTTAAACTTACAATCCTCATCCAATAAATTATGTCCTTGACTTTAAAAAAAATAAAATTGAAAGAGGGCAAATTATCCTACATCTTCGCCCCGTACATATATTATAGCCAAAAAATAAAATTCGAAATTAAAACCTCGTATTTAGAAACGTTTTATTATCTCCCCAAATAATACCCAATTTGTTTTTTTAACTTAAAAATTCAAGATTCAGAAATAAAAATAACACAAACTGATAATAATTATATTGGTGTTCCAAATCAAACAAAGGACTACATAAAACCAGAATACTTAATTAACACATAAACAATCTCGTTTGTTTGTCTACGAACAAAATAAATCCAGATATTTGGGTTTTGTTAATTGTCCCACATCGGTTGGATAAATAACCTTTGAGTGGTATATATGGGATTGGACAATCCTCCTCCCTTGAGCTAGCTTTTGGGGTTGAGTTAGGTCCAAGTTCCAATCTTAACATGGTATCAGAGCCCGGGTTCCACCGTTATGTGTTGGATTGTCTATAATTAGGCCACCCGTCTGCCCATAATTGGGTCATTTGTAAACTCCACGCTCCAGATGTTCATTCCTGGGCGTGAGGGGGGTGTGTTAATTGTCCCACATCGGTTGGATAAATAACCTTTGAATGGTATATATAGGATTGGACAATCCTCCCCCCTTGAGCTCTTTTGGGGTTGAGTTAGGTCCAAGTTCCAATCTTAACAGGTTTACATATAATATTTCTCGACGTTGGTTGCCTTCACACCTTGGCAGACTAGCAGAACGAAATTCCATGCATAACAACTCAAATTTTAAAGCAGTGAAATTTCATACACAACAACTCAGATTTTATCTCCAGATAAGAGACACTCATTTATTCAACACGAAATAACATAACAAAAAACAGGGAATAATAAAAGATCCAAGCTCATAATATATTAATCTTCCTCCATGCATGAATCCATTATGTAAAAATACCACAACACAATAATTTCAGCAAGTTCACTCGTTGTTTAACCAATCCTGCAAAAGATATACATGTAATATTTCTTAATTAGTTGTTCAAGAAATCAAGAAAAGATTTGCACACAAGAGAATGGAAAGCATTGAATCATTACTCGGAGCAATCAACATCTGGCGAAACAGCAAATGGCAACGAAATCCCGCAATTCTCTGGAAGGGATTTAGCAAGCTCGGGCTTCAGATTAATGTTCCTGGAAGCATTCTTAAGACAAGTACAAGCAGTCTGCTTATCTGGTGTGGTTGTGGCAGTTGAAGCAAGATTCGATACGCCTGCACAGCAAGGGGCCGGTGGCTGCCGATGCCACTAATCAAGTAGTTGATACAGGGCTGCATGTCCATTATCACGTCACTGCACGAAATTGCAGCTTCGGAAGATGGAAGTACAACATAGAGTATGATCAAGAAAGCTGCGGCTAGGGAAGGAACTATCCGTATTGAAGATGGTTCCATGGCTAAAATGAGGAGTTTTAAAAAATGAGGTGCCAAAACTAGTGGATTTATAGGCCAAGATCCGGGGAACTCGTGAAAAAAAAATGCCTGGGTATGTGATTGAGTGCAAGAAAGAGTGTAAATGATCCGAAATTCGGAGTATATAGTGCACTTGAGGACAAGAAAAATGGTTAAATATTTTCAAATTAATACATAACTTGCAGAATTAAACATAAACCTACTCCATGCATGTTCCGCAAAATATTCATTGTTTGATAAAAGAAAAAGCAGATATGGGAAGCAGTGAGTTGTTTCACGCACATATTTTGACAAAGAAATGTCCAAGCTGTTTGACAAGTAACAACAATTAGTTGTTTCACGCACATACAAACAAATCTATAAAATCGTACGGAGAGATTTCTCTATTCTATCACAGAAATGTCCCAGCTGGTTGACAAATAACACTGTCGTTTCATTTGTTGACTTGAGTTTCACTCGACAAACACGTTTCTTGCCGCTTTTTTATTTTTATTTTTATGGTAACGTTTGTAAATTTATCTAGAATGCAATAAATCGTATGTTACAAGATTCACCAAGCAAAACGGAAAAAACCCCATTTTCCCAAACAAAAGGAGCAGGGAAGAAAGTGAAAAAAATGCAAGTGAATGCGCAACCCGATTCGCCGAGCCACCAACGTTTCTTGCCGCTTTTAACAAAGTAGAACAAGGTTTTTGTTAATATTATACTGTTGGGACAATATACTGACCAAAACACCTAGCTAACACCGTGGAAGTAACTTAGAGAAGTCCACCGATATTGGGTTTCTTCGTGTGCAAAACTTTATGGCTGACATTGTGATAGAACATCCACTCACTGTTGATGGCAAAGATTGGCTAGAGCTCGACTGTGACGGAGCTCTAGTGGTTTCATTTCTAGATCAAACCCCGAGTCAACTATTTTGTTTATCTACTCATTAAATCTCTAGAACTCATGTAGTGGAATTTATTTTTTGAATTTTTAAAAATATTAATTAGATTACTATGTTATCATAATTTTTTTAATGACTTATTTATTCTGCAATAAATCTTGGAAAGATGGAACCGCATTTTAATCTTTAAATGTTCCAACCTCAAATTCGAATAGGCTCCGAAAAATGGAACTTTTCGAGGTTAAGCTTGAATAACTTGGTGTACGTCTAATCAAAATTCAGGGATCGATGTTTTTTAGTTGCACACGAGCTAATGTTTGCAAACGACAACCTGAAAAGATTAGCATCAGAAAAATTGAATTTCAACGTTCTTGATACAAATATCTCAATGACATCAAATCCTCAAAATATTCAAACCAGACAAATACTGACAACGATGGCCAAATAAATAAAAGAAAACTAAATTCTTGAAGAGTGTTACACATGCCTGTTAAGATTGGAACTTGGACCTAACTCAACCCCAAAAGCTAGCTCAAGGGGTGAGGATTGTCCAAGCCAATATATGCCACTCAAAGGTTATTTATCCAACCGATGTGGGACAATTAACACACCAGGAATGAACATCTGGAACGTGGAGTTTACAAATGACCCACTTATGGGCAGAACGGGTGGCCTAATTATAGGCAGTCCAACATATAACGGTGAAACCCGGACTCATATAACGGTGAAACCCGGACTCTGGTACCATGTTAAGATTGGAACTTGGACCTAACTCAACCCCAAAAGCTAGCTCAAGGAGGGAGGATTGTCCAAGCCAATATATGCCACTCAAAGGTTAATTATCTAAACCGATGTGGGACATTTAACACACCCCTCTCACGCCCAGGAATGAACATCTGGAGCGTGGAGTTTACAAATGACCCAATTGTGGGCAGAACGGGTGGCATAATTATAGGCAGTCCAACACATAACGGTGAAACCCGAGCTCTGATACCATGTTAAGATTGGAACTTGGACCTAACTCAACCCCAAAAGCTAGCTCAAGGGGTGGGGATTGTCCAAGCCAATATATGCCACTCAAAGGTTATTTATCCAACCGATGTGGGACAATTAACATGATACCATGTTAAGATTGGAACTTGGACCTAACTTAACCCCAAAAGCTAGCTCAAGGGGGGAGGATTGTCCAATCCCATATATACAACTCCCAGGTATTAAATATCACCGATGTGGGACAATTAACACACCCTCTCACGCCCAGGAATGAACATCTGGAGCGTGGAGTTTACAAATGACCCACTTATGGGCAGAACGGGTGGCCTAATTATAGGCAGTCCAACATATAACGGTGAAACCTGGACTCTGGTACCATGTTAAGATTGGAACTTGGACCTAACTCAACCCCAAAAGCTAGCTCAAGGAGGGAGGATTGTCCAAGCCAATATATGCCACTCAAAGGTTAATTATCTAACCGATGTGGGACATTTAACAATGCCTGGATTCTTGATACACCATAGTGGCTGAATCGGTTCTGCACCAATTCCCCGAGTGGTGTCCACTCGTTCCACCTATCCGTAGCCTCTACAGATCTTTTGTTTCCTGTTTCATCTCGATTCCCTGACCATAAAATTTCAGCCATCGCTGAAGCTCGAGGCCAAAACCGTGGATCCATAACAGTCGGATGATCTGCTTGCTCTGACCATAATCCCACTTCCCCTCCTATTACAAGCTCTGACTCTGCCTTAGTCAGTCCGTAAGTTATGTCGTAGTTGTATATGGTTTGCCATGTTTTAAACGGTCCGCACCATGATCCTCCATTACCTTGATCAGTACCAGGCGGCAGATCATACTGACTGTTGTTCCCCAAAAAGTTTCCATGCCCACAATCCAAGTAATAAAAATCTGAAGATGAAACAATAGCACAATAACCAGATTGGACAATCCTTTTTGTCTTCTTTGGCCCATTATTCCACGATTGTAGAATAATGTTTTAGGGTGGAAGCAAAGAAGGGTTCACTTTGACATTAGCGTCCAATAAAACATCCTCCCAATAGACCACTGTTCGATTCAGAGCAGTGATGTAGGGTAAAGTGGAATTAACAAACATTTCAAGAATCTGACTCAAGGTTCCATTTTTAGCGAGGAAAGACTGTATTAAAGGATCAATTTTCCAGCAGTTGGGAGTGATTTCATCGGCTCCCGCATGATAAAGTTGATCGGGAAACATGGCAACAACATCATGGACCACATTCTTGACAACTTCATGTGTCTTAGGATTCAAGTGATTAAGTTGACCAGTTCCTGGCTCAGCTGCGAAGCGATCATCCCAACCAGATTCAGCAAGCCACCAGAACTTATTTGCACAAGAAAAATTTCAGGGTAGGTTTTAGCCCAGGATCCCGTATGTGCTGCAAAATTGCAAATCCAAAAAATTAAACAGTTGCAACATTTCGCAGAATCCTGCTAATTTAACAAATAACTAAGATTTTAGTCCAAAGTTCTGTTGCATGACAAGTTTTGTTTAACAATAAAATCCGGGGGTGGACTTCCTAGCTAGGCTGTGTGCAGCAAACCAATGACGTTTAAATGAGCATAATGATAATGAAACATATATATACATTTCGAAGATCAAACATTAAAAAATATTATTAAAGTATTATACGGATGATTTTGTGCTTTTGGCAGTGGATATTGTATGTTTTGGGGGAAGGTAAACTTTTTAATTTTTTTAAAAATAGAGAAATTTGTTTGAGACAAAGATTGTTCTTTTCTTACCAGGCATATCGATTTCCGGCACAACTCGAACTCCGTAATTCATGCCATACTCCACCACATTTTTCACATCCGCCGCCGTGTACGTCATCTCCTCGCCATACCCCCCTTTCGCAGCCAGCTCCGGCTCCGACGGCACCACGATCGGGAATATGCCAATGAAATACGTTTAACTTATTCACACTCAAAGCTCGAATCAACCTCATCAAATCATCCACGCCATAGTAATTCCTGGACGTGTCGAGCATCACTCCCCTGTGCACAAACAGCGGCGCGTCGGAAAAATATCTTTTTGAGATGATATCACTGATTTTTATCAGAAAAATCATATTTATAATAATAAATAATTAATATTACGTGAAAGTCTAAAATTTTTTTAAAAAAAAATATATCATGTTTTCCATGCTCCCAAATTGAATAATTGAAAAAAAAATGTCCAAAATTATTAAACTAATAATTAAAAACTAATCTAAGTTTCAAATTGGCTCAATGTACTATGCATGCATGTATATTCAATGATAAAATCGAATCAATATATATAATTATTATTACAATAATATTGCTATTTCAATATCTTTCCCCCCGAAACTTACTCCATTTGCAATTGCTTCCCGCTCTTCGTTATGGAATTTATAAAGAAACATTCAAAGAATTTTAAAAAAAATATCATAATCACGAATTGTATATTTGCCATAAAAAGGCGCAAGATATTAAAAAACGTGGCGAACTTTTTATATTATCATACAATCAAAATTCGATATTTTATTCATATAATTACGTAAAAGTGGATCATTGTAAATACTGCATGCAAGAAGAAAGTTTCTTTAATGCAGGCAAAAGAGAGAGTCAAAAGCTGCCAAAAAATGGATAACAATATCGCGGGAAATCAGACAACTTCCTGAACGAGACCAAGTTTTCCCTTTTATAGCTTAGTTTTACAGATCTAATCTAATCTTAATATATAAAAATTAATCACATTTGCGATTAAACAACTGACACAATTACTCTCTCAGTCCAATGATCATCTCGATCCGAGTGAGAACTTTCTTGTTTCCATGCTTTTCTATTACCAACACAGAAGTATGTTTGTTTTCACTGGGGCCTGCAAAAATCCATGCATGTTACACTGATTTTTTAATCGTTGAAATACACTACAATAAAGTCTCTATTTCGACCACCCTTTCTTGCAGGTCGGCACATAACCAAGAATTCTGTCTTGGGAACTTCTTTTATTTGAAAAAAAGAGAACTTTTTTGAATTTCTTTAGCCTCATGAAAAGATAGTTAAGAGGGTTGTATCCTTAATATGTGACATGTTATTTCTTCTTTGACAGAAGATTAATGGAGACACAAGCCACCGGGGCGGAAGTGAGGCGGCTCAATGTTGTCTACTTTCTTAGTCGAAAGAGCCGTATAGAACACCCTCATCTCATTCGAATCCATCATCTGTCAAGAAACGGGGTTCGGTTGCGAGGTCCGTGTGCTAATGATGCAATCAATTTTTATTAATTTGAGTGAATCTATTTGAAAATTGGAAATGAATGACGCTCGTATCTGATATGTGGGATTTGTATGAATTAGACGTTAAGAGATGGCTGGGAGATTTGCGCGGAAAAGACATGCCAGAATCTTTTTCTTGGTCATACAAGAGGTATGTACTGTGTCTACTTTCATAATATTAATGTATACTTAGTACTTTTGTCTCAAGTTTTTGTCATTTGAATGGGCCAATCTTTTCTCTTCAGTTATTATTTTCTTGATCAAATTCTAAGGGGAATTTTTTTAATTTTTTTTAAAATATTTTGACATAATTTGACAGGAGATATAAGACCGGCTATGTGTGGCAAGATTTATTTGATGATGATCTTATCACTCCAATCTCAGACAATGAATATGTTGTCAAAGGATCAGAGATTTCTTCCGCGATGATCAACAGAGGTGAACTAATTTTAGATCAGTCTACGAAAATTTTAGATTCCGGCATGAAATTAAACAAGTAGTTTCTAAAAATTTCGAAATCAAAATAGGCAAAAACAACAGAAAGCTATGATATATGTTTATTCCGCTATCTGATGAGTCGTTTCTTTCGTGATAATCTGGCAGACTTTGCATGCACTCAGAAAAAATCTGCAATGCAAAAAGATAAGCAACCAGAAAAAGATCAAAAAACAAACGAAAACCGAAGCCATTTATCAGAAACTTCGTCACATGCCCCAAGAAGATCTTCATCCGAAATCGAAGAAGAATCCCTCTTCTTTAGCTCCGAGACATCCACATTGACGGATGACTCTACAAGACTTGAAATGGAGAAGAATTCAGACACAGCAGTGCACAAGACACAAGATGAAAAAACCCGAAACACTAGAGACTTCGTGGACTTCCGAAGACTATAAGCTCAAGATCAACAAGAAAGACAAGAGCAGAAGCAATAGAGTCAAGATCAGTGAAGAGATTAGTGCCACACCAGCTGATTCATCCAACAATTCCTCCGAGCCTCGTTTTACGAAAAGCAAGAGCTACTCTACTGGTGCATCAAACATCTTTCGGAACTTGATGAGTTGCGGTGCTTTGAGTACTAATGATTCAGCAGTGGTGATGATCAATAAGCAAAACAAATACCCTTTATTGAATGTGTGTTCTAGTAATCAAAGAAATGTTGATTCATCACAAATATGCAAAAGGGATAAGCTTGGAGGCTCTCATAGGATCTATGGGACTCCTACATTGACTCAATCCCAATGGAGCGGCAGGTATCTCAAGTCGAACCATTCATCCGCAAAAAAATCAACAATATTGAACAAACTTCCTCGCTCAACTAAAAAATTTATATGGTCAAATATTCGATATATCGGGGTATTATTTAGTGTATAATTGTTGGATAATACAGGAAGAGTTGCGATGGGGTGATGGATTCAACAAAGAACAAGATTGAATTCAAAGGTCAAAGGGTTCCTTGTGCTGCTAATTTCAAGCCTATAAATTGGCCAAATTGCTCGTAAGTGCTTTCTCCATTTGAGTATTTTTATATAAATTGCTAACTGGGAACTTTATTTTCAAGACACCTAATTGTATTGGAAAATATAGGAATAGCTGGTTCAATGGTTGGTGGAAATTTGGTGGCGTTACATCTATTTACTTGTGGAAATAGTTTCGGTCGACTGCACTTGTTATACACATGATACATAAAATATGGACATTACGGAAGCTAAGATTATAACATGCTAATACAAATTCATTTTTAAAATAATAAATAAAGTACGAAAATTATTATAAAGACATGTCATATAATATTTATTCTTGCCGAAAATTATAGTTTGTGATATTATTATAATTCAAAAATTTTAAACTCTACGCGTCATATATGGGTCCCTAATAGCTTTTACTGATTGCATAACTTAGAATTCATAAGAGTAGAACGGGGTATCCTAACTTTGATTTGATGGTGATTGTAGGATTTCATAAACTAGTAATTACTAACGTATTAAAAAAATTGGCAGGCAATGTGGTAAGCCTTTCAAGCCAGAAAAGCTTCATGTGCACATGAAATCTTGCAGGGCTATCATATCGAACTCCAAGGAAGCTGTAAACTCTCCTGCTTCGAAGATCAAGATTTAGCGTATTGAAGATTTTTACCTCATTTATTGTAACAATCTTTGTGACCAAGAATTAGCTTAGTATAAATAAATCTTTCTTGGTGGCAAAAAAGGTTCGTTTAAACTTAGTTCTTTAAGAAGTTTTACCCAGAGTTGAATCATTTCATTCATGAAAAAATACATCAGGTCATGAACTTTGCACCGATCGCGGCTACGAACACATGGTGAACCCATGAACTTCTTGATCTCACTTCAATGTAACGTCTTGGTTTCACTTAAATGTTTTGAATCTGGAAGACTCGTGGACCAACAAAATTCAACAGTTCGCTTTTTTGTTAAAAAAAAAAAGTTGGATGAGAGACGTGTTATGATTTGATCTCAATTTTGAGACCTTCCAAGCTTTGATATTTTATTGTAAATGGAATATGAACCATCAACAACAATTTACTTTTTTATCCATTTTTTTCCCAATTAGGAACACTCCACAAAAAAATGGTTCGCATTTTAAAACTATAAAATACCACGTACGAGAAATTTGGATGGCATCTACAAAACTATGTGGGCTTTTTGGGGATTATCCTTCATTATAGCTCAGCACACAAATTGTATCGTACTCATATGAAATGAATCAAGAACTTCACCAGTTCTACAAAACAGTCCACTGCATGTCAGTCATTTATATATATAAAAAAAGACAAATATAAAATAATAATTATTTGTGCAAAAGGGGCAGAAACAGAACAGTAGAAAATTACAAACCAGCGTACAAATGACCATCCCCAACAAACTTTCCCACACTTGCTACGTTAGAATATAACTGGACAGAGGGACTTTCATATTTCAAATGCTTATTTGCACTCGCACCACCTCATCCAACTTGAAGCTCGAATCTTGCCAGAGGAGACATCTAAGCACCACAAAATGATCCATTCATGCGAACATCAGTGTCAGTAACTTCGTCCTCACAAGAAATAATCTGGTGTTCTTCGAGTTACGTCAGGTTCTCCTCTCCTAGGAGCTGGCTCAAACTGAAATAAATTAAACACAGTGAGTTGATATCAACTAAAGATCACTAACAGGCACCGGAACATAAAGTATAATGCTTGAATCACAATTGACAATAACATTACATCACAGATACTTCAAAAACTATCGCAACTCTTGACAATGAACATCACTGGCATAAAAATTAAAAGACGTGCAATTAGTGAAACCTGGATAAACGTGTGCTCTCTGCCATCATCAACTTCCAAAATGGATGCCATATTTCCGCAGCGATAACAATAATTTGGAGCACTAAAAATAGTGACGACCTTTTGTTCCTGAGATAGTAATTAAAAGATTAATTCATAACAAGCATCCCGTCCTCGGAAAGGTAATTAAAAAATATGTGCTCAAGAATTATGATTGTATTGATTACATGGGCCCAGTTATATCCCTCCATAACTAGCTGATGAGCTCTAGCAATAAGCTTCAAATTATTGGTGTGATTGAATTGCTCTGATATGTCCTGTAAGAATATAATACATGATTAATAAAATGATGTATAAATGAAAACAAGAATGTTTGGTTAGTTGTTCAATGGTTGATATTTACCTGGCCAAAAGTGTATCCAGCACCACGAGGGGAGATGCCCCAACCACAGCGATCATCAGGATCAGACCACAACAAATCACACATTGGACCTTCATGTGGTACTTCTTGAACACGATCGAAGTTTCTTATATTATCAAGGGTTTCGATAGAGGGAGACAATCCACCATGCAGACAAAATATTTCTGATTCAACCTATGCAAAGATTACAAATCGATTTGAATGCCCAATGCCTTGATACACCTAAATTTTTTTGCTAAACAATACATGACAAGGGCCTCAAAACTTATAGCTGCATACGATAACTACAATTTTGTTCACTTTCATTTACAATGGGTACACGAGGAGAAAATAACTGCGGACTAGCTTTTCACATATGTTACAACAAACAGGTCAGAAAAAATAAAAGGGACAAAAATAGGCAAGTAAATTCACTAACCAAGGCAGTCAGAGGGAAATAGTCAAACAGATCTGTAAATGTCTTCCACACATTAGCATTCCCATATCTATAATCCAAATGAAAATATCATTTTTTTTGCATTGATATGGGATGAAATAAGGAAAATAATATGAAAAACAGGTATGAACAATAAAACAATTGGTCATTCAGATACTTTTTCTTCATTTCTATATTAACAAACTACGATTTTAAATGAGATGCAACCTTGTCAAATGTACAGGTCAAGTTCGTAACGTTCTCATGGAACTCAATATGCTGCTGGGAGGGATGAGGAATCGCAGCATGCTCTGAGGCACTGACTTATTCAGGAGCTTTATCCATTACCCCTCTTGTGTCATTTCTCATTCTCCCGTGCTTAATCTTATTTCTTAAAGCTTTACCAATTTCCTCCTCCAAAAATCAATTTGTCTTAAAACTATTCAAAACATTCAAATGAACATCTAGGCATATGACACCAAAATAAATATACACAAACTACTGCCAGCAAATCTTTAAACTTAGAAATCTCTATGGTGCTCCATCACAACTTGGCATCTGCTTCAGTTACCTAAGAATGCACAATCTGGTGACAAACTGAAAAAAACAATCGCATCTACAACTGTTGTTTTATACAATAAAATTAAAGTGTTTTTCAACCACTCAAAACAGCTCAAAGGAGATCATGTAACGTTTAATTTCAGCTGTAAGCAAGCAAAAGGACATTATGTGACAAACAGACCATATCAATCCTACGAGCAAACATATTTCCCCAAATCTTTAGATTATTAAACACTAGTACTGCAGTACATGATACAAAACTTTGAACATAGCGTGAAGCAAATAATATGGGAACGGAATAAACTCACTTTCGCAGGCATTCATCATAAAACCCATAGACTTGAGTTATCTGCAAAAACAAAACAATTGATTAACCTAACATTCAGAGCAAAAAAGCCTAATAGTATGAAAACACATCAAGATGCCAATTAGATTCAATATATCAAGACTAGGGAAAAAACAGTCAACTTAAATACAAAAGGTTTTAAGTTAAAACATTTAGCTTACATTGAATGCATCTCAACAATAGAAGTAACAGAATGAATGAGAGGATATTAAAATAGCAATACCACACCACATTTATCCACACACAAAATAGCAATCCTGCAGTGAACTTTCTCGTTTTTCATATAAGCAAAGCTAAAAGTAGTGTTTTAGTTGATTGCAATTAATCAGAACCAGGCCATACATAATAACACCTTTCAGATAAAAATCGATGAAGAACTAGCGCGGATTAGTAGCATAAATTAATACCTGTCTACTTTCATGATTTCCTCTGAGAATTGTGATCCGTTCTGGATAACGCACTTTCAGTGCTACTAGAAGCTGCAGGAAACAAGCGGACAAATGTCTCTCAAGTTTCAATTTTTGTTTCAGAACAAAATGAAAGGGAAACTGGGCAACTGATATTCTGTTTTGAATGTATAGTCATTTAGTACTTACCGTTACAGTTTCAACCGAATAGTAGCCTCGATCAACATAATCTCCCATAAACAGATAATTTGTGTCTGGGCACTGTCAACAAGTAGATTAACCCATATTAGATACTCAAAAAGCACCTGTACACATCAATTAACTGAGGTATAGAAGAGGTCGAGAATAATAACCTCAAAAAGTTAATGGCATCATACCATGAAACAACCCATGCCCCACCCACTTCTCAGACTAACTCACAGAGAAAGGAGACTAAAAGGAACCAACCTAATCCATATAAAATGACAGTACAGACATGTTACCAAATTTAAGCATACTTAACCATAAACCCCACATAGAAACACCAAAAATATACCATTCCCTATTACTTGTAACTTTTTTAATAATTATCACCACGATTGGTCTAATTTGTCAACAGTCACTGTCTTTGATTGTGGCCAACTAGATAAAAATATGTGGTAAAGCAGGCATCACAAACAGAATCATCAAAGGCAGTTAATACAACAAATGTGAAACATGATCAGAAAAAGAAACCTGAATTAAGAACATCCATAGAGACAGAAATAAACACAATACCAAGCACTATATCTTTCATTTTTAAAAAGAAAAGCCATGTACTATGAACCAGGGTGACAATTTTTTTCGATTCAACTGGTTATAATAAACAAGACATCTCCAAGTTACACTCAAGCTCTTTGATATTTCAGTCAAAGATCGATTAACCAGCTAAAGACAAAAGGATAAAGAAATGTTAAAGTGTCATAGAAAACTACAATACCTTCCCTCCGATTCGGAAGAGTTCAGCAAGATCATGAAATTGTCCATGAATATCACCACAAATTGTCACAGGGCTTTTTACAGGCTGCATAGAGCAACAAATAAATCAACATAGTATCCACTAACAAATATCCACAGACAAGTGAACATTAGTCACTGAAACTCGAGTGAGTGCCCATACATGTGTCAATTAGGATTGTACGATGAAACACCTCAGAAATGCCAAACCAAAAAAAAATGTAACTAAGAAAACATCAAAAAGAGCCAATTTTTTTAAAAAATACAGCTTTAACAACACATTCAGAAGACATTCTCGAGGCATCAGTATCCAATATTTATATATGATTATGACAATTAAAAGGTAGGCTCAGGAAAATAATCAACAAGTCAAATAAATAACTTTCCACTCAAAGACCTTATGGCACCAAACAATCCGTAAAACTAACCTAGTTTCTTTACAGAATCTTTTCTCAAATAAGTTTAGTTCAATTATAAAATAATGAACTAATAGAATGAATTACAATTCAACCAATTCCTTCCATACAATGTATGGCACAAATCCATGGAATATTGTACAGACTACAGAGACAGCTTGTGTCAAATAGATAGTGGATGTCAAGTTCCAATCACACTAATCAGGTACCATCTTTCAGATAGCTCAGCCTGAGTACATCACAACGAAAATTAGCAACCACAGAGGAGGCTTTGTTCTGTCAATTCGTTGATAATGGGTAAAAAAAACTGTTATCTTCCAGGCTAATAAGAATACTTCAAGTTTCAACAATAACCTAAACTAATAAGGATAGTAACACTAAACGGGGAAATGTTGCCATACCTGGACATTGCTTTCCGTCATTAGTATCTCTTTAGCCTTATCGCATAAGGTCCTAACCTGAAATTAAAAAATGAGGTACCCTCATATTCTACACCCTGTTTCATGTTATGAATGAATATTACGGGAACAACATTTTGAAAAAGGAAACAAGAAGAGATCAAACTACAGGGTAAACTCATCAGCTAAATAAACCATAAAGCCATTGCTATTACTTTGTGTTTAAATCACACTAGAAGCAAGAGGCCAATTTCTAAATATCGACCACTTAGAGGAATGCATAGAAGGCCAAGTATAGTTTCAACAAAATTCTACCGTCCTGCGGATCTCTACAATCCAGAAGTTACCAAATAGTAAGACCGAACAATGGCAATTCATGCCAATCTTGGGCACGTGTGGGGAAAAAACCAATAAATAGTAATATTACAAATAAATTTTAGGGTAAAAAAAATAAACAATTTTTTCATTCTACAACCGTCATTTCCTTTCTCAATCCACACTATTTCACTTTCAGAATCCATCTGAAATTTCTGGCATATATAAATGATGTTGAGAAACCATCTCCAATTGCCACAGCTTACAAAAACAATATCCAAATTTTCCTGATTTTTCCATAGTTTCTCTGATAAATATAACTTACAAGATAAGAATCCAATGCATCCATCCGTCAATACCAGAAAACCTTAATGATCTCGTCTAGAAACTTCTCGACAAAAGATTGAAAATAAATCGAATTCCTATTGACTTCTCTCACTTAACATATAAGA
This sequence comes from Primulina eburnea, assembly GCF_022965805.1. NCBI lineage: Eukaryota > Viridiplantae > Streptophyta > Magnoliopsida > Lamiales > Gesneriaceae > Primulina > Primulina eburnea. Next base: position 61,931,565 of record NC_133101.1, on the reverse strand, counting down.
AATCACATCGATGGGAACGAAATCTAACATCTGAAAACCGAATAATATTTTCAACATCATAAACGTGCAGAACGAAGAACCAAAAATCCTCCACCCCTCAACATATTCAAGTATACAACACGCACCAGATCTGTAAAAAGACGACGACGAAAACAAAAAATAGAAAATTTAATAAATTAAAAGGGATGAAAGAAAACCTCGGGCTCAGACAAAGGCTTGCACTGCATAAGCTGAGCAATCTGTTCGTCCAGATTTCCATGTGTGCTCGCAGCTGCCAGATCCGCGCTCATCTTGCTCTATGTTCCAATATTATGTATCAAAAATAAGGCAACCGGGGAAGAAATTTCTTAACCCTGGGCCAAGATTCAGGGTATAGGTGATCTTCGGAGGATTGATTTGAGGAATTGTGCGTGTACGGGGGATGAGAGAGAGAGAGAGAGCTCGGCTGAGAGCAGATGGTGGAACCGAGGGAGATGGAGGAGCCAAATTCGTCGATCTGCTTTTATTTCATGTTATGTTATGATGAATTCATAAATATCACTGACTGAAAATATTTATATATATATATATATATGGCCATCATTTAATTTTAATTTTAATTTTAATTTGCTTTTTTCCTACTGAAACTAAATAATTAGCCACCACAGCGTGCCAGTGTTACGTGTTCATTTTTATTTATACAAAAAATAGTTTCATACATTTTTGTTTCTATGAAGATAAGAGTTGCACTTTATTTTTTTATTACAAAAAATTGTTGTGAGTCAATTTTACGAAATGAATATCTTATTTTGATCGTCAATGAAAAATTAGTATTATTTATATTAAAAATACTACTTATAGACAAAGTTGATCTGTCTCACGAATAAAAATCTAACACCGCTCACCGATAAACTCTATGTTATCACAATAGTACGTAATCCAAATTAGATAGATAAATCGACCCTAACATAGAATTTTATCATTGTTATTCTCATATAATTTCTTCGTGTGTATAAGTTTAAAAAACTATAGAATTGCTTCGTGAGATAAAATTAAAGTTACAAGGATTTAAATAGTATTAAAGAAAGTGCTCGAATATGATGAATCATGCTATCAAGACCTCGGCCTACACTTGGCAGAGACACACACACAAAAAAAATCTATATCTTAATATGTATACGTAAGTAAACAAACTAATCTCGATCAATTGCTCCAGTATCTGCATATAAGTAAGGTTTGCAGATCTGGATTCATTCGGCGGCGACCATCAACATCTGCCGGTGAACCAGAACTCGATGTTTTGAGAGAGTATTTTCACCACTTGCTCCTGGAGTGGAGCCTGCAAGAAAATGACAGAATATTACAAAGACAAAGAGAGACATCGCGTGGAAATGTAATCCGGCCGCCAGCAAATTATGTTGTGGTGATAAGAAGAAACAGGAACAAGCGTAAGGTATAAGGATAATCGGATTAGGTTTACTGACAGAAGTCGAGGGAAGAAAGATCGCTGTAAACTTACTTTGACGAGACTCAAGAATACATAAAGCCAGTCCACATAATACTCTCTTCATAAAGCTCAAAGATCCATACACGAAGGCGCGTCCATTGAGATCTCTGCCAACGAGAAAACTCTGCATGCTCACCCCAGAAACCTATTATATATGCCGAAAAGAATTTGTTCAGAAGTTCGAAATTCCAGGAATGCTATCAATATTCATCTGAGAGCTCATTCCCGTCGCTTTTTATCAAAATAAATGTATTGAAGTGAGATAATATTCCTAGCATACTAAAAGAAAATCCATGATTACAGCTTCGAAAAGAACAATAAAATGTTCTCTGATCCAAATGAGAAAAGTTAGAGAGGGAAACTTGGTCCATACCATCATCAAAGCATTTGCAACTCCAATCACAATATAATGGATAAAATATACATAAAAGAACTCGTGCTACTTGGAAGAAAAAGGATCCCTGCACCAGAAATCATCCAAAGAAACCCTCCGGCAGAATATAGCACCTTCGAACGTTGACCTGTCCAGATTATCTCCTGTGTGACGAGTACAGAAATTTTCTGATATATAAACCTGTAGGAGGAGTGATACGAGGAAGCTGCTAATGTAGATGACAGCAGGAACCTAGGCACGAATATTGAACACATGATAACTATCTATCAAAACTTATATCCTTTTCCCGAATAATCTTATATAAATGGAAGTCTTGATGTAAAATCAAATGTGGTACCACAGCTTTTGAGGATTGGATCATTTTCAGATCATTTATGACATAGAAAGCTAGAAATGCCTGTTCCATCAAGTAAATGAAGCAATTAAAAGTAAATGTTAGAAATCTCTAATCTGAAAAACTCCTTTTTGAAACTACTGATCCATATGGTCGCCAAACCATTTATTCTGTTACTTTCTCTAGAGCACATTTTTCACTTTGTCTGAACTTACCAGATCACCTGCAAATATGGCTGTGAATCCATCGGCAATTTGACCCGAAAGCATGACAATTGCAGCATCACTGTTGAAAAGAGGCGACGCATGGAGCATAAATTGACAGGAAACAACCCGATTACAGCTCATGAAAAAGCATGATCGTGACCACATTATAAAAGAACTAAGTCTCGCGAGCTTCACTTTCCAAATCAATAACAGTATTACTTAAACCATTTGATGAATTAAAATGACTTCTCCGTATTATATATCTCATTTCCTGGACTATAAAATCGAAAGAAAATCATTTTTTTTTGTCATAGTATACAACGGTCTTTATATTGAAGCAGAGATCAAGCCGATACAGTATGTACAAACCTTGGAGGCAATCCAATATGAGTCAAAAATAACAAGAGATATGTAAACCAACAGGCAGCTGTTATATCATTCAGCATATGTCCCACCCCGTAATAGAAGATAGAGCAGCTTACAAGGGGCTTGGTGGTGCAAGACTCCTCCTCAGTGGTTCCCCCCGCCATACTGTTTAACGACTGCAAGAATATTCCGAACCAGAGAGATCCTACAAAATGATTCTTGTCATTCCAACAAAAATGGAAACAATTCTTGTTATATATTTATTCATCTTTAAAAGTACAGGCAAATGTAGCGATCGTTTTTCTAAACCCGTCGTCAATATTTACGACGGTTTTTGTTTAATTATAAATTCAAAATTTTTAAATTACTCCAATGGTGCGAACGTTAATCCCAATCAATTAATTACACATAGATTAATTTCCCATCTAGTAGTATTATTAATTTTGCCATTCTTCTTTATTTTTCTATTTTTTAAAAAAAATTATTGTTTCTTAGATATCGTAATTTTTAAATTAATCGATTAAATAATCTATGGCAAATTATTAACGGAGAAATGCTTATAAAAGATATTGTCAAATACAATATATGATTCGAAGGAACGAAAAAAGTCAATATAAACTTACCCAACTCAAAAATCAATATCGAAGAAATAAATTCGAAGGTTGATAAATTTTGTTTTCTTTCTGCTACCTTAATTTTGTAGGTCCATTAAATTGTCCAATTTTGTGTTTTTGCTCAAATGTCAATTTTAGCACGTTAACTTTCAATTTTCGACTATTATGGTATATCATTTAAAAATATTCACATGACTTGGAAAATATCAAAACAAATTTAACTTTGAAAATTTAATAAACCAAAACTCAAAATAAAACAAGTTAATAAAAAATTATTTTCCCTTAATATTTCAAGTATTAAATTATAATACTAAAATTATGATAACCTTTTCCCCAGCGTTTAAGTTTTATTCAAACATTAGTATACGTACTTTGTATTTATAATATCATTTGAGTAAAAAAAATGCAAGATAATTCTATTTCTCATATAATATATTTCTAAATGAAAATTATTAAAAAATGTATGTTCACATATGTTGGGTTTGGCCCAATTTTTCTCCAGCCCATTACCATAGCCCTTTTTTCTTCCATCCCTTTTGTTTTCACGTATGGGCTATAGGGCTTTAATAAGCCTCTCTTGCCTTTTATTTATAGTGGCCGCCTAACGTTTCTTCTCCCCCAAGAGAGTGAGCAGCTGATTTGAGAGAAGAGAGAACGTGAGACTTTGCTTTGTGTGTGTCTTTCTTCGATGACTGAGTGTCTTCGGTGTTCTCTCTATTTTGTGTTCCTTTCTCTCTCGTTTATTCTCGTGACAGTAAGGGGACAAATTCTCTGTGGGTGTGTGCAACCCACTGGCCGTGAGAGCATTAACCAGTGAGAGCGTGAGTTGAGGGCATTAATCAGTTTTTCTATTGGAAACCTTTTGTGGTCTTCACCTTGGTTTACTGTGTATTTGGAGATGCCAAAATCAGTTTGTCTGATCCCCGTTTTTATTCGAACATATCATATTACATTGGTTATTGTTGTGGCTAAAAGTTGTAGGTTGGCCAGTCTTAAAAGAAGGTACAACATCACCGACAGATGGGCACCTAACACCACATTCTAGAGGGGAAAAACTACTGAATGTGGATGAAATTGAGGGCATGTTCCTCCGACTTGATAACTTTCATTCTTGAGTTTTCCTCGACGTGCATTGTAAATTTTGTTCGTTGGTTGTTGTCATGCTATTTTCGAATTCATGCCATTCTTAGGAATTTTTGTGAGCGGATAACTAACTAATATATTCTAAGTAGGTCTCTTGTGAAATGATCTCACGAATCTTTATCTGTGAGATGGGTCAACTCTATCGATATTCACAATAAAAAATAATACTCTTAGCATAAAGACAAAAACTTGTGTGAGACGGTCTCACGGTCGTATTTTGTGAGACAGATCTTTATTTGGGTAACCCATGAAAAGTATTATTTTTTATGCTAAGAGTATAACTTTTTATTGTGAATATGGGTAGGGTTGACCCTAGGGATGTCAATGGATCCGGGTTTTACCCAGACCCGCAATGGACTCGCGTGTATGGGGTGGGTTTGGGCATACTAAATGGGTCATGGGGTGGGTCTCAGGTCCAATTTTGCAAACCCGTCCGGATATGGGGCGGGTCATGGGTCCTATAATACCCGCCCCATATATATGTGCATATAAATACTCTAGGGTTTTAGTTTTAATAATTTTCATTTTTTTAGTAGCTCACCTCAACTATAACGATCTTAGCTATTCTTATGTCAATTGTTGCATTTGAATCTGCTTTTAGCAATTGTGGAAGAATAGTTGATCCTCATCTTAGTAGACTTAAATATTGTCTACTCACTGATTTTATATTGATCTGTTTAAATAATGTTATGACTTTTTTTGGGGATGTCAAAATTTTTAGGAGAGCTAGTAACTCTTTTTTTTTATGTAATTCTTTATGTCATGAAAATACTTTGTTTGTTATTATTAAGTGTGTCGAAAACATGAATTAATTTTCCACAATGTTGTATTTAGAGGCTTGTCTGTTTCATAATTCAGTCATGTGAGAAGAAAGATTACTTTTTTATTTTAAAAAAATTCGGGTCTCACGGGTCTCACGGGTCTACCCGGCCCCATTTCGTATTCGAGGTGGGGTGGGTCCGAAGAATATTTAACCGGGATGGGGCGGGTAATGGGTCAAAGTTTTTTTCATGGGGAGGGTCTTGAGTTTAGCCAAACTCGCCTCATACCCACCCCATTGACATCTCTAGTTGACCCGTCTCATGGATTGGGATATGTGAAACGGTCTCACATGAGACCTACTCTAGCATAAAAAGTAATATTTTTTCATGGATGATCCAAATAAGAGATTCGTCTTATAAAATACGACTCGTTAGACCGTCTCACACAATTTTTTGATATATCTTCTTTTTCTCTTTCTTTTTTGGCCTTTTAATGCGACTTACTAGTATTGTTATTTGTATGTTAGTCAAAGTGACACATGTTCAACATATTTTGGTCTTTTGACGTTTATTTTTCTAATGATTTGATTTATATCAAAATAAATATCATATCATATCATAATTATTAAAATCAGTGATGGGTTATAATTCAATTTGAAAGAGGAAAATATAACAATTATAAGGAAGAAAATGGTCGGTGTAAAGGTAATTTGAAGAGAAAAAAATTGATATATGCCCATGCCACGATAATGTGGTGTGCGGGGAAGTTGCCGCAATGTCATACATACTCAATCCAAAAAATCCAGTACAGATAAGATGTATATTTTAAATTATTTGATTTGATTCTATATGCTTTGTAGATTGCTTCATACATACATTCATACATAAACACATATATAATGTAGTCATTGGTAAAACACGTTGTAATAAGGACTTTTTTGTATATATTTTTAAAAGTATTCTGATATTTGTCTATTTCAAGTGATATACTATTGAGATTTTGGTTGAGAGAAAATTGATTTTATTATTTGGTGAATAACATGTGAAGAAAGTAAAGTGAATGGAACATATAGAACTTTACCACCAAAGTTTATTTTTGTATTCTCCTCTTGATCTTTCAGACATGAGAATTGGCAGCAGTAGTGTGGACTTATGGTAGATGGAAATTAATTATGCGATCTCCATGTTTAGACTTAGGGTTTCAAGTATTGGGAAAATGGGAAGGAGGTGAAAGGTTTCAGACGATTTAAGAGATTTGAGTTTTTTTTCTCAATTAGTTTTTAACATAAAGACGACAGGATAGATTAGTTTGGAAATATTAGGGATCGACGATGATTTTGTGAAAAACGACAGACAAGAAAGATCGAAATGAGGATTAACTCCGAAAAAATGATATAGATATACTGAATTCATCTATTCCGTCTACTATAATATCTCACTATAATCAAAACAAATAAAACTCAAATCAATATTTAATTGTGGAAAACTCAATACTCTATAACTATAATTTACACAAAATATCAATAACATAAAATTATAACATGTAAAATCTGATATAATAATATACACAAACATATCAGAAGGCTGTAAAACAAAGCAAGCTTAAAATAAAATAATCGTTCGTCGCCTGAGAGATTCGAACTCTCGCGGGGAAACCCCATGTACTTAGCAGGCACACGCCTTAACCACTCGGCCAAAGCGACGACTTGACGACTGGGTTCATTTTAATTTTTGTTATTCCATTGTGTTCTTCAAGTACCGTCACCGAAACGTTGGGCCCCAACCTCACTTCACAACTTTCTTCATCAAACCAAACTCCAAAGCAATTGCCATTCATTCCCCTCTACCCAAACTCCAAAATCGCCCAACCACCTAACGATCCCTCCTCCGCCACTGCCACCGCCACACCATGTCATCCACTCCATCGACCACCACCCCTCCCCGCCTCTTTTACCACCCCGCCTTCTGGTGCCACTCCTGCGACATGAGCATCGGCCTTCCGCCCTCTCCCACACCCACCGCCCTTCTCTGCCCGCACTGCCATCGTGACTCCCTCGAACAGATGGATTTGGAAGATTCTCTTGCCCCACCTTCCCCCGCCTCCCGAAACCCCTTCTCCATGGACCCCAACAACGCCACCTCCTTGACCTTAACCCCTTCCGATGACAATTTTCTTCTCAACAGCCCCTACCTCCACCGCCTCATCCACCACCTTACCACCACCGCTACTGACGTCGAGAACCCACGTTCGAACCCCGCCCCGAAAGCGTCCATCGATTCATTAGAGGAAATCACGATTACCCTCGATAATGACCCTACTTTGCTTTGCCCGGTGTGCAAGGACCCGTTTGTTATAAACTCTGTCGCGAAATTGATGCCTTGCAAACACACGTATCACTCAGAGTGCATCGTTCCTTGGCTTGAGATAAATAACTCTTGCCCTGTGTGCCGGTATAAGCTACCCACATGCCAGGAGAAAGGAGCGGAGATCGGTAGGGAGGATGTGCGGTTTATGAGGCTTGAGGAATTTGTGGATGACGAGGTGGATTTATATGGGTATAGGAATACGCTTAGGCATATTGTGCGAAGGCAGGGGTGGAGTGAGGAGGGAAACGTTGGCAGTGGGAGCGAGGAGAATTTGTTCTCGCCGACACAGGTTGGGGCGGTGGAGAGAGGAGATGAGGTTTTAGAGAGGGAAAATAGTGTGGAGACAGTGTCAAGTTGGCCAAGGTGGCAAGTGGATGAGGATGGGGGAGGAAATGGTGATGGCGGTGCATCTGCAAGAACTTGAAGTTCAATCGGAGCTTCTATTTGATGTCATTATTTTCCGGCATAATTAGCGGTACAATATGCTTGCTTCTTTTGATTTTCGCCAATATGTTGTTTTGCCTGAGATGTTTTGTTCACAATTTTGGTAAGATATTAATTAATATTTAGGTGACGAAAAAAGGAGTTATTAGAATCCTTCAGAATCAATTCATCCTCACGGTTGTGAGGTGCAATGCATAAGAATGGATTAAAATTGTGATGTAGATTTAGCCATTGTTTTGTTTTTAGTTTACAGCACATAGTACTAATCAGCGATATAATAGTTCCGAATGATGAAGATAAAGGAGAAAACTAAATAAGATTGATTGTCTGCATGTACAAGAACTTAGGAGAGCAGTCTTCACTAGATGTTCAAGGCACAATTAAGTTGGATTATGTTGGCCAACTACGAATTGAACGCATAAAGTCCTGGTATTTGGAAATCCGTTGAAAACAGTGGGAAGATTATGTTGGATTGCATAGTGAAATTTGAAATACATAAGTGTGCAATTGGGGGTGTGAGGAGATTTCAAATCATAGTATTTGAAATACATAGATTTCAAATAACTAGACTGAGGAGTGGATTAAATCAAAGCAATAAAGTATTGGACCAATGAAAGGGATTTCAAATCCCTTTTTAATTTGTGCCAAAAGTATATGATGGTTTTGAAATCAAATCCCCTAATCTAAATGCACCGTAGATCTTATGTTAACCGTACATGATGGATTTGAGTTGCGAGTTTGACATAAAATCGTTCTAAATTGTAAATCCTTGTGCCTAAATTTAGTGGTGGCGATGGTGAGGGTTTACATGAATGCTCCACCTTGCTAATCTTTCTCAATTATTGGTGGGGAACAAGTTGTAATCCTTGGTTGAAATATAAAATTTACACATTAATTCATGTTTTGTAATGTTAAAATGAGTTGATTTGAAGTTGTTTATGTCTTCATGTTTTGGCGACCGAAATGTCTGGTGTAATGCCTTACTTTGGATCTGTTGACCTCTTGGACTATTTGTCGACCGTTGTCACTGGTAGTCATAAACAAAATACCGATTACCCCTCACAAATTGTCACTAACCAGAAAGATAATGGTCAGGGCCCTAGGGTTGTGAAAAGTTCCCTTTTTCTGCCGCCTGAATTACACAGCTGGGACTAGAAATATTAGTTTGGTATTATGAGCCTTTCTTTGGAACTTGATAAACTAATTGTGGTAATTGCACGCTGGCTATGGCTATGTTTATATTTTCATAGTAGTTGATACATATTTCTTTGGGTGGCCGGTATATGCTTTCTTGACAAGATCAGAGAGTATCATATCTGCACCGCTGTCTATCTGGGAACAAGTGAGTGAGTCAATATGGTCTCATTTGCGATGAGGTCTCTCTGCTTCATTTTCTCAAACCTCCCATTCTTTCTCTATAACGTTTTCAATCAAGTTGCCTTTCTAAAATTTAGATGTATCGGCACTATAATTTAAATAGAACATGAAGTAGTGAGGGCTCATATTCTTGGACTGCATAATTAGAACCTAACACATGCGCTGTGTTTTCTGTCGAAAAATGAAATAGCTATTGTAGTTTGTAGTTGTTTTCTATTTGGTTTGGGTTGTCAATAGGGGAATAGCATATGAAATTACTCATACCTGAAAAAAAATCACTTTCATTTTGTTTTCAGGTAATGTACATCTCTTAAAGCGGCCTGAGGTATCCCATCACCAATAATGGCCTTGTGAAGTGTGTGGATGACTGTTCTGTTTAGTGACCTAAAATTGTGGATCTTGCCTTCTCTCATCTCCCTTTCCCCCCACTGTACTTTTTCGTGTAGCATGAAGAGTAAATAATTCTTGTAATTGCATTCGAAAACTTTGTGCTGCAAATTTTGGTCATAATTAATAACCAAATATGTTTGTGCCTCTCCACATTCGGCACGGTTGACCTATCTGCAGTAATTTACCCTGCAGTTGCACTGCATTTTCCTGCCTCAAAAGTCAAAACACGGCCAAGTGTACACGCACACTTTGCGAAACTATTTTTACTAGAATACTTTTATAGCAACACCTTTTTTTTTTCCCTCCGCTCCAATTTCAGGATAGTTTAAATATGGCACGTTCATTATCAGAGATACATTTTAATAAAATTAATAGCTACATATATTTACTTTAATTTTAATTTTTTATTTGACTTAATTTTTATTTTCTATTATCTATCCTGACCTATGTTAATAGGGCAAATTTGTTTTAAATCCCTAAATTTAAACTTAACTTTTCAAGAAAAAAATATATGTTATAACTATTTGATTCACCAAAAATGTTTCACACGTCTTGGGTGTGTTCAAATGTTTTTTCTCGATTGAAAATTAGTACAAAATATTAAAACTATAATATTAATATATATGATATTTGAATATAAATTTTTTAAATCTGATATTAATATATGATTTTTGAGTATTTAATATATATAGAAGAATGTGTTAACACTATAATACATGTCTTTTATCGAATGATTTTTTTTACAAAATATTGAAAATATTATATTTGAGTACTGTTAAATACTTAAATATGTGTTACAAGTGTTGATATTGTTAAAAAAATTAAAATTTTATGCTCAAAATCTTATATTTGATTCTAGATTTAATTAATTTGATGCTCAAATATCTTATATACTAGTAAAATATGCACATACGTTGCATGTGTTATTATTATTTTTAATTTGATAAAATAATACTTAACAATTAATGCGAAATTATTTTTAATTTAAAAGAGTTGTTAGATTTCGAGAAGTTTTGTTTAGATTTTTTTTCTTTTCAAAATATAGAGCGACTTGAGGAGATTTTTAGTAAGATAAGAAAGGTAAATATGGAATTAAAGATTTTGATATCATCTAAGCTAATTACTCTAAAGATCTAAAACTTATTACTTAAATAATAATTTTACTCGTGATGGATCACCGTGACATATCATGTTGAGCATGTTTTATCTAATTATGTATTTTTATTCTTAAGTTCTTAAATATATTTTTATAAATAAAAAATAAGGCTATTGTAAAAAAAATTGCTTTTGATATTTAAAAATTAATATGTTTTATATCTCGTTTAATTTATTTTTAAGAAAATCCATTCACTTGATTTAAGAGGTTACGCTATTCTAGAATCGCCAGCCGTTGATCATCATCAAGAAAGGCCTCTTGACTCGTTCGTTCGTCCATCACCCGCACGATTTGGCCCATGTAGTACTCATTTCAGTCGCATCTCTTGCTTTTTGGTCATGTCCAGCCTATTTCTTTGCTTTCTGGATTAGATTGTCATTTATTTTTTTATTTTGGTTTCTATTTTGATGTGTTGAACGTTGAATTTCTCCACCTTTTGGGTAAGCATCTGCACGAATTTTTAGTTCTTCGTATTTGTTGAGCTGATCTTCTGATCGTATTGGTAAATCCCATTTTTTGAAACTAATATTTAGAAGCTTCACATGGTTATTTTGCTCTAATATCTTATTCTTTTAGTCACATTTGATTGCAAATTGCTTTATAATTTGAAGTAGCGGCATTTTAATTTCATCACTTTTCGAGGTATTACGTAGAATTTTCAGGCTAATAGTTTCAAATTTTTATGTTTGGTCCGCTGATCTGCTGAAATATTTCTGAACATTCTTATTCCAAAATGAATATTTAGAAGCTTTACCGTGGTTCATGCGTTGTCATATCTGTTCAGAGGTGGTAATTTATTATCTGTTTTTTTAGTCACTGTCGGACAATTTTATGTTTAATATCTTCCATTTCTATCTTTTGCTCAGTTCATCTTATGAAAATCTATGTGAATTCAATTTTCACAATGAATCTTTGAAGCTTTATAGTGGTCTGTGTGAAATTATATGTGCTAGTTTTGAGCCATTTTTGTGTAAAGTAATTGATTCTTTTGGTAGTAACTTATTTGATGCAGTGCAATTTTGGTTTCGGTGTGCAATGTTGTTCTATAAAAGCATTTCTCTATTATCCAGGCTGCGTTCACGAACCGTAAGTGCTTTCAAAGACTTGGCTGTTGTCTATATTTTTCTTGCAGTTGTGTTCATGCACAAAGTACAGAAGATGTGGAATGATTGATTTTATATGATAAAATGGATGTGTTTATATGTTGTATAAATAACAGATTCAGCAGCTGGGTCTCAGCGCTTCTGTTCGCTGGCTTCAAGTCCAAACCACCTCTGATGTTGTAAGCATTCGGTTAGAAATCAGTTTTTTAATTTGTAGTTCCCACTTGGATCACTGAACATGAGATGATCTTCTGTAGTGGATATTTTATTGATTTGTCGCAGATATCAGTCATTTTTTGGCTGCTCAGCGGCCTTCAGGCGTCTGTTGCTCCAATTTCAGCAGTAGAATCATAAGAAACAACTTAGGATAAAATAAAAATTTAATTTGTTCCAAATTATCTATTGTGGTCATATGTGATTTGAAGCTTTTTTTGCTAATGTAAGAAGGAAAAGATAAAAATTTGAATTTGTTTTTTCCTATGCTCACTATGCCCATTAAGTATAATTATGAAGAAAAGAGCAGGTTTTTAAGTGGATATGGAGCTCATTTATCTATAGCTCAACATGGATAGTTAAGAGCCATGATGATATTGTGAATCCTCGGTGCTTAAAACTGTTGACGTATAGATCATTTCCTTGCTAGGAAGAATCCTATAGTGATTTGGGGATGTTAGTCAATGTGGGTTCTTTTTAGATGATAAAATCTTTCAAACTAGTGGTATGATATGAACACTGGAATAGAACACTGGAATAGAAATAGTGCTACTTTAGAGGGAAAAACCATGCCTAAAATTTGGTGTTATGTGATTCGGGATGAAACTGGGCTTAAAAGTAGTCGGGAATTGCATGATGTTATTTTGAGTTCCACTCATTACCAAGTGTTTTAATTCTCGCCTTGTTTTGTTTTCATGTTGAAAACTAAATTAATTGGTGGTATTCATTCTATTTTTGCTATCAACTTTTTCTAGGATCTCCATTCTCAGCTGAAGGAGTTGATTCCAGAACAGCAGGTACTTTTACCAGTAATATGTTAATTAAAATAACTGAAAACGGATGGACAGATATCTGACCATGCACTTGCACACTTGTTTGATAGTTCTTCTTTTTTATTTGATGAATTGGTCAAACTACTGATGTCTGAAGGATTTTGGTGTGATGATGTTAACTGCACCCCCCATTTCCACAGGAACGCCTAAAAAAACTTAAGTCTGAACATGGAAAGGTTCATCTGGGAAACATCACAGTTGATATGGTCTGTTTGTTTGTTGCAGTTATTTTTTCCTTTAGTTATTTTATGGTGATAGGGAAGCTGACAGCATGTAAAAATTGAGTTGTTTGTAAATTTACAAAGGTACTTGGTGGGATGAGGGGAATGACCGGATTATTGTGGGAAACCTCGTTGCTTGACCCAGAAGAGGTAAATTACTGACTCGATTTAAGATTGTAAAATATCCATGCAGTTCCAAATATGTAAGGCTCGTGGCTTGCAGAATCAGTAACTTCTTGTTAAGTAGGTTGTTTACTGTTTAATTACAAATGTGTATCACCGTTCAAACTATTCATTCAGGGAATTCGTTTTCGGGGTTTGTCTATTCCTGAATGTCAAAAGTTGTTACCTGCTGCAAAGCCTGGTGGAGAACCATTGCCTGAGGGTCTCCTCTGGCTACTTTTAACAGGGAAGGTTGGCTGCTAAAAACTCTCGATGAATTTTTTTTATCTCTGTTCTATTTTCCTGGAAAGAACAATTATTTTCTACTTAATTTGTATGTTGGGTTAGCTACTAGTTTCGTTTTGTTGACTGCTTAGAAGTAGGTTTGCTGTTGACGTTCTGATTGAGTTGCTATGCTTTTCTGATTCCTCTATGCTCTTTTTTTATATGTTTAAAAGTTAATCAGTTTGTTTTTTTTACTAACCTCATTTAGGTTCCAACAGAAGAACAAGTGAGTTCGCTGTCAAAGGATCTGAGAAGTCGTGCTATTGTCCCAGGTTCCTAAATCCACAAATTTACCTCAAACTGCTTACCCTATGATTTCACATAAGACAGGATTCAAACAAACCTCCCTTTTGTATACATCAAACTCTAAAATCCGTGTATGATGTGAGATGCCTAATCATTTCATTCAATCCAATCAAGTTTTTTGTTCATGCAAATTGGTTTTTCAATGAGAAGAAAGCTCCTTCACTTCATATGTTGTGTTATTTTTATTCACCATGTTCTTTTTTTGTCTTTGAAGTTTTCGTGTCTATTTTCATGCAAGTTTATCGTGTTTATATGTGCCGGGAAAATTATTCCGTCTTTGAGTTCTCATACTTGATTGCAGATCATGTGTACAAAACCATTGACACCTTACCCGTTACTGCTCATCCGATGACTCAGTTTGCAACTGGTGTCATGGCTCTTCAGGTGGATTGATGAATTGCTGTACTTATTTGGGTCATTTATTTGGCAATGAGTGATGTTTCATAGCTGGTCTTGATAGCCTGAATTTTTTTATTTTTTATTTTTGATTTGGTAATACTAATAATAGTGCTAACTGAGAGAGCGAAAGAAAAGTAGCAGGTTTGTTGTAAAGTAGCTGGTTTGGAGTTTCCTTAAGGGAGTAATGAGACACTCGGATATGTATGATACATAATTCCCGTCTTGTTTTGATGTATGAGTACAGAAAGCATTTAGCAGTGATTTCTTGGATAAACTTTAATTCTTGATTAAATGCTGATTGTTTCTTCTTCCATTAACAAACTGGCTTATAGATTTAGTGTTTTAAATGCTTTCTCTTGGGCTTGTTCTATATGATGTGTTTTAAATCATTTTTTTAATGTTCAAGCCATTTTAATTCAGTACAACATATGATTATATTTCTTGATTATGTAGCATCAATTATGGAAACATTTCATGATTCTTGATTTTATTTAAGAAGTTATTGACTGAAAATTCACTTTCACATGTTTCATGAAGGTTCAAAGTGAATTTCAGAAGGCATATGAGAAAGGGATCCACAAATCTAAGTGAGTTTTTTCCTAAGATTTTGTGTTCTGATTTTAGCTTCATTTTGTATTATGATGCTACTGGTTTGACCTTCAGGTATTGGGAACCAGCATTTGAGGACTCCCTTAGTATAATTGCTCAAGTTCCCATTGTAGCTTCATATGTCTACCGCAGGTTTGACTTTGGCAGTTGGAACTTAACCTTGGGTGATTGAACTCATTAATTTAGATCAAAATTTTGGGGTAATTTTATGCATCATTCATGTAAACATTTGAAATTGTGAAGGATGTATAAGAATGGAGAAGTTATACCAATGGATGACTCCCTTGACTATGGTGGAAATTTCGCCCACATGTTGGGCTTTGATGATCCGGCCATGCTAGAGCTTATGAGGCTTTATGTCACCATTCACAGGTGTGTTAAGTGATTTATCCCCTGACATGCATTTTTGCATACTGATTCTGAATCGGCTTACATACAACAATATTTGTGCTTTTTGTTCAGCGATCATGAAGGTGGGAATGTTAGTGCCCATACTGGTCATCTGGTTAGTGGTTTTCGCTACCTATGATTCATATGTAAATGATTTTAGCGAATTCATGATATTTTCGATCTTTTTCTGACTTTTAGGACTTAAATTTGGTGCAGTTACCTTTGTGCCCTTGAATTTTGTTTACTGCTCGATAAATTATCTTATCATTGCAGGTTGCGAGTGCCCTCTCAGATCCATATCTATCATTTGCTGCTGCGTTAAATGGTCTAGCTGGTCCACTTCATGGCTTGGCTAATCAGGTGCTAAAATGTTTCTGTTCCCATGCATATCTTTTATTTTTGTGGGTACGGCATGCATTGCTTAATTGTCAGTTATGATGGTGAAGTAATCTATGCACTTCATTAAATTCTTCTTGCGATAATTTTGTAAAGGGAAACTTCTAAAAAAAAAAATTCTGCTTGCTATCTGACCATCGCATTGATTTGAATACATTACGTGTTAATTATGAAACTGATTTGTCCAACTGAATTTTAACCTTTGTTTCTATTGGTGCCTAAAAGGATCAATACCATCAAAGAACAATTATAGATAATGTAAAAGTTGGACTTATGGTGATGCTGTGCTATGTTGACTTGTGCTTGTTAACTAGTCAGTCTTTATCTCGTAGGATTTTAGGAGGCAAACTCCAGAAACATGTTGTCTTATTACTATTGGTTTCTCCTTTTACTCTAAAATGTTTATACATCAGTACAGTTGAACATAGAAAGCATTGTCCTTTTTCAAAGACTAGGTTTGTTTCTCCTGCTATTATGGGTATGGGGAAAACGTAGATAATACTTTCTTGTATATAAAAACTTAAAAAGTGCATTTCATAAAATATTGTCAACATTGTGGACTCCTTTTTCTGGTAGCAAGCAGAGTTTCTTGTATCTCATTGGCTGCTCTCTTTGGTTATTGCAGGAGGTGTTAATATGGATTAAATCTGTCGTAGAAGAGTGTGGGGAGAATGTTAGCAAAGAAAATTTGAAAGACTATGTATGGAAAACATTGAACAGTGGCAAGGTAGTGTGTGAATACTCTTGAAATTGTTAATCTCGTTTTCTGTGAGAATGCGCATTCTAGCAAGCTTCCTGTTTGTCAGAAATTGCTCCGTATTTTATAACTAAATGTAGATCCATTTTATCTTGAATTTCTTTTCATTCGTCATTGTTGTTTACTTGAATTAAAAATAGCTGAAATTTCCCATCTGTAGACACGTTTTTTCTTTACCTTGCCTTATTAGCTCAAAAGTAGCTGAAGCTCGAGTGATCTTATTTATGAATTACTAACAGAATCTCCATTATTAGCCTTTGCAGTGATGAACTTGAATTTTCCAATGGAAAAAATTCTTTCATTTGAACTTTTATTCCCTTGACTGTTTGGGGGAAGAGAAATACGATATACAAATCTTATCCTATCTTATCTCGATTAAAATCAGCATGATGTACTATTAACAAAATTGAAACAAGCGTTGAAGCTGGTCAATTAGTCTTGTAAACCAAAGGAGTCTTCTGTCTTAGTTTTAAACACGTGTAAGTGAAACATACACCTATGTACAGTGAAAACTTTAGTGTGCCTTTTTTCCTCGCTAAGAATTTCACGTGTCTTTTGTTACTTAATACTTAGTTCTATTTCGAATTTCATCATAGCTGCGGTGCTTATTTTGTTTATCATTTAATGTGACTTTCTCATCTCATATTGATATTGAAGGTTGTTCCTGGATTTGGGCACGGAGTTCTACGCAAGACAGATCCAAGATACACATGCCAGAGAGAATTTGCTCTGAAGCATTTACCTGATGATCCACTATTTAAACTGGTTTATCTTTAGGCTTGAAAACATATAGTTGTCTTTTGAGGCTCGAAATTGTTCGTTCTTTTGTGTAACCTTCATTTATTTACAATGTAGGTTTCACATCTTTATGAAGTAGTGCCCCCTATACTGTTGGAGCTGGGCAAGGTAAGTGGTGACAATTCTGCAATAGGAAATTTCTTGTATGCAGTGATAACCATCTGGGCATGTGATTGAGTTTCTTTATATAACCTCAAAATAGATTAGAAGTTAAATTAATTACAGAGGATGAAGTAGAGTTTCAACTCGAACGGATTACAACAACTTGAACGGATTACAATATCAAAATTAGGTCCCGTTTATTCAAGTAAAAAGGTGATTCCTGTCTAAAACAGTGGAAGTTGCGACATGATGAATTGTGAAAACCGGCTCTTTTCTGTTTTTCACTTTTCATTACAAAATTAAGCCAATCTCCTGTTTACATGTTCATCTTGTCAGGTTATGTTAAAAAACAAGTCCACACGAATCTCGTGGACTTGGTTTTGAACAACCTCTATTCCATCTCACAGCACTGCAAAATGACTATATTTATGTTTAATACTCGATTTAACTTCGGAATAGTTTTCTCGTTCTCGCATTATAAGGTTGAACCATACTCTGAACGAACCTCTCAGTTTTGCGGGCCTTGTCCTGATATTCGCCTCTTTCTCTTTCGACTTTTGCAGGTAAAAAACCCTTGGCCCAATGTAGACGCCCACAGTGGAGTGTTGCTCAATCATTATGGCCTAACGGAAGCAAGGTACAAATGTCATGTTCTCCAATAAAGAATAGCTCTCCATCCTTATCCGTTTTAATAATTACCCAAAGTGAAAAAGAGACGGATTATGCACGTAACCATCTTTCTATTATGACAGATATTACACTGTTCTCTTTGGTGTGTCAAGAGCTATTGGCATTTGTGCACAGGTTCTGTTTCCATATCAGTCGTCTTCTTATTAGTAATTCTTTATATTCCATGTGAAAATTAAACTGAGATTGTTTTTACTACTGTTTTATTTTGTTTAGCTTATATGGGATCGAGCCCTGGGATTGCCCCTAGAGAGGCCGAAGAGTGTTACTATGGAATGGATTGAAAGTTACTCCAAGAAAGCGGCTTCTGCTTGAAGTTTCACAGAACTATGCGGAATTAGAAACAATTCTAATAATGAATGCTTGGGAAAAGCATATTTTTTTGTCGGAAATGTAACAAGTTATTTCTGATCATTAAATTTTTGATTTGGGAAGTAGAATCTACTAATACCCCAAATTTTGAATGCCATCGAGTGATGAAAATTTCCGTGTACTTAGTATGAACGTTTGTTCTGTTCGCATAAGCATATAAACTTTAGAGTATACTTGAACTCTTAATTTAACCAACTCAATATCAGAAGTAATGTACGATATTCGACATTTCTGCATGAGTATATTTCTCATAACTTGTAAGGGAGGAATAAATCCATTGCCATTGGATCAATTGCTACGCAGAACCTTTCCCTCGGCCCTCGCTACCTTTTTCTTCTCCGACCATGGAATTAAAATTACACCTTTCATCAGATGTTGCAGTAATAACTGGAATCCAAACATCTGCTGTGCTGCTTAAGATATTCTTGACTTGTGGGTCTGAAGCCATTGCCGAGGATGTCATTTCATCCACGTCGTCTAGTTTCGCTGATAATTTGTCCAGCTCCTCTGCTATCTCCATCTGAATGGACGAGATTGTAAATCCCAGATTGAATTACGACTTATCATGTATCACGAATGCTACATGGATAAAAAATCTGCAACCGATCTATGAACTAACTCATTAAGACGTTGAGCTGACTGGGTAGGAACTTTCCTTGTCTCCATTCCCAGAGATTCGATCTTGGCACGCAGCTCGCCTTATTCTTGATTGGTTAATGATTCTACCTAGAAAATATTAAGGTGGGTAGGAAAAAATGGCCGAATTAAAATTTAACATACATATATTAGAGAAAAGAACACTTGAAATGCGAAAAATAGATTCCAAGGGAAAGAGAGTGACTGATTTGGATTCGTCGGAAACTACTGAAGCTGACTTAAGTTAACTGGAGATCGATGAGAGTTTTTAATTACAACAGAGCACAATACATAAGATTGATAAGCATAATGGACCTATTCTATAAATAAAGAAGTTCCTTGAAAAGTTCAAAAAGCCATAAAACTCATTTCAACTTCATTTTGCCAATCAAATCCGTAAACTAAGTTTGCATCATGTGTCATGCATGGAAGACAACTAAGACTTTCATCGTTCAAATTTTCTGTAACATGTAACGCAAGGATATCAATTACATTGACTGCAAATATGTCTCATATCTTAAAGGAACATGGCACCACGCCCACCATCAGACACACATGGAAGCCCACACAACATGCTCTACTCTGTTACGCCAATTTGGAAACCAGTAATCACAACAAATCAGTCTTGCAAAGCAATTCGGTCGTATGCGATGTCTTGTTTTAAGCTCCCTGTGTTTCTTTGTCAGAGAATAGAGCAGATTTTTGCCTAATTCTGGTGGAATGATACTGCTGGGAAAAAAGATGTGCATTGGGCCAGATGGGATAAACTTTGTAAGTCTAAATCAGCGGGAGGGCTTGGCTTTCAAAATCTCATTGCTTTCGACAAAATCTTAAACAAGTGTGGCGAATTATTCAATCGCCCAATTCACTTATGGCTAGGGTACTTAAAGGAAGATACTTTAGGCATGCGGAGGTAGGATACAATCCTTCTTATATTTGGAGATCTTTGATTTGGGGTAGAGATTTCTTGAAGAAAGGATTGTGTTGGAGAGTGGGGAATGGGCAAACCATTAAAGCTTTCCGAGACCCTTGGATTCCAGGGACATCGATGTTCAAAAGCTGTCTACAATTGTATTCAGGACAGGAGACATCAGCGGCTAGGTTCATTAAGGATACGGGGGAGTGGAATGAGCAGGAACTAAGGCTAAATTTTCCATGCATGGAGTACTGGAAGGATTCCTTGATATCCCTTTGACTCGAAGGGGAAGTATTGATACTAGATTTTAGGTTGGAAGCAAGGATGGTAAGTATTCTGTCAAGGCAGGGTATGTTGTAGAGAATAATCGTGCAGCCCCCCGACTTCTCAATCATCACAACCATCACAGCCTCTACGTTCTTGGAGGCAACTAATATGGAGGCTCAACCAAACACCAGAAATTTAGCAGTGATACAACCACATATTCCTATCGATCACATGACCACATAAGTTACATTACACGAACCCAAGACCTGCTTGTTTTCAGGTAATTTGTACACCAACTTGAGTTCACGAGGATGGTTTTCGACGTGTCTAGCGTGAGGCAAGCAGCACGCGCACTGCATGTGAGGATCATATTTGCTGTGGAGCTGAAGGTTTTGCCTTCGAATCCGTATAGTATGCTTTGCAAGTGGATACTTGGTTGGGGTAGTTGGAGGTTGGAAAAAGGGACAGAGGGTGAGAAGGGTAAGAGGAGTACTCGAGCAAACGGGGCACGTCCAGGCAGAAGTCGTGGAGGTAGAATTTGCAGGAATGGCATCCATGGAAATGGGGTTCGGATATTCGGATGTTGCACATTTTGAACTAGAATTTTTCTTGAGCGCTGTTGTTGAGATGAGACCAGACATGGGGGTTGCTGAAGTGTCGCTTGTTTTGGTGCTCCATGCATTCTTAATTAATTGAAGGATCTCTTGAATCTTGATTAACATATATTGTTATACATATGGATTTTGAAATTTGGATGGTGACAATATGATTTCATTGACTTTGAATTTTGCGATGGGATGAAGAAAGTTTGGTTAAATATGGAAATTTCCCATTAAAATACAGTAAATTTGACCCATTATTTAGAAGCTTGATTTAGTGTGTGTGTGTGTGTGTGGGGGGGGGGGGGGGGGGGGGGGGGGGGTGTTTCAAGTTTGAAAGTCAAGTTTTTAAGCTTATTGCTTGATACCATGTGATTGGCCATTCCCATTTGACGCGCTTGGTCAGATTACTTTATTCAAAAGTACTGTCTTGTTTTATTTTCCCAAAAGAAAAAAAAACAACAAAAAATTCTTGCAATTGAACATATTGTAGATCAGAGTTTACAAAAGATGTGGTTCACTACGTACAATCGTTTTCTATTATTTTTGTTTGAAAATTTTACACACATCTAAGAATTTGACGAGGAACAATTTAGGAACAACTTATGTTGAAAAATCTCGTCGATCAATTAATACAGATGGAACAACATAAAATCAAAATAAAGACAACAGATAGAATCCCTCTTCCAAGAAAGGGAAGCAATTATTTGAATAAATATAGCATTTATAGATAGCAGTTGTTGAAAAACCAAGACCAATGGAATCAAAAACGACAGAGATTGGAAATTGTTTGGGCATTGAGTTGAGCCATTTGCATTTGAAACTGAAGCTTCACCATCTGATCCTTCGCCTTAATACTAGCAAGCATCAATCTTTGTTCATCAGATAATCCCTCTAAATCTTCTTCTTCTTCTTCTTCTTTGGCTTCATCCGGAGGCCCCTCAGCAGAGATCGCGCACACTAAATGAGTATGAAAATCGCATTCTTTACAACCGTAAAACCAATACCCCTCTGTAAGGCAACAGTCGCAGACATCACACAGAACCATATTATCCCCGGAACCACCCTCCTCAGATTTCTGTCTGGACGAGTATTCAACAGAAAGAGTATGTTTATGCGCTTTCGAATCCACGGATTCAGCCAAGAAAGCGCATTTCACGTGGAGCCTGAAGTCTTCACATTTGTTGCAATGGAAGGAAAACCCTCTGATCAGGTCACCGCAAGCGTTGCAGTCGTAGTAAAGGCTGTGCTCTGGGGGCTCCGAGAGGAGCGTGAACTCGTGGTCCGGGTGGGATTTGTGTTCCGTATGGCGGGGTAGTTCAGAACACGATTTGTGGAGGAAGAACTCGCAATCGCGTTCGGAGCAAGTGTAGACCGGATCGGCTGGAATCAGGGCTTGCTCACAGCCTGAGCAGACAACATCAGCTTCATATTCATCGTCTTTATGGAGTGCAGGAACAGAGAGTTTGAGGGGATGAGGGTGGCTGAAGTGCTTCTTCATTTGTTGCCGGTGGCTGTAAGTGCACGCAGATCTGAAGATTCCCATGCATATATAAATAGATCATTCCTTGCCGATCGAGTTGACCTAGAATATATAGCTTACAAATAAAGGAATATTATATATTGTTATAAAAATCAGTTTTGTACACATAATGAAAAATTAATTGAGTTTTAATTTTATCGAATTAAAATAATGAATCGAAAAGATTATGTATATATATTATTATGTATATATATTATAATATTAATAATAATAATAAATTATTATCAATTAAGGTAAATAAAAAATTAATTGAGTTCGAATTTTATCAAATTAAAAGAATGAATCAAAAAGATTAGGTATATAAATTATAATTATATATATATATAATAATAATTAAAAAAAAACAGGTTGAAATCACATGGCAATTGCCGTGTGATTTGTGGTTGAAGAGGTGCAATGGCCAAGTCAATGAATTAAGTGGAGCATTTTATTTTTTCATGAAGATATATGAATCTTGGTTCAAGGTTTTTATCTTCTATAAATAATACTTCATTCATTTGCCTTCAACACATAAATTTCTCATCTTTTCTTTCTATATGCGAATTTTTAAGTATTAACACTTAAAGTTCAAATTTTCAAGATATAAAATCTTGAGTTTGGATTTTCTAAACTTATACGCTTAAATTCGAATTTTTGAATTAAATTCGGGAGTTATCCTCTAGTTTTGAGTTTTTAAGCATTTGCACTTAAATCCAAATTTTGTCAGATTTAAACTTTTGGAATTAGAGTTTTAAGTTTAATGCTTAGAATTCGAAATTAGAAAGTTTGCATATCATCTTGATAGTGTTCTAAACATTTTCTAGTTCATGTGACTTTAAAATTTGCAGTTATGTATTTTGGGAAACTAATTGCCAACAATCGCGAGCACCGGGATGAGGCAATATCGTTTTAAGAAAAAAAGTCAAACTATTACATCGATTATTTTTTCGTAACAATTGTTTAACCTATTTTTATCCCGAGATTTAAAAAAAAAAAAAAGTATACCTAGGAACATATATAAGATTGGATTAGACACAATAATTATTTGTTTTGTTCAGAAGACTTTGATGCATGATAATTATTACTTTGAAATATAATATTCCAAAGTCAACTTGTAAGCTTGGAAAAATTTTAGGTAACATCGAGCATCGTGCAAATTTTCAAAAGACAAATGATACATACAACATATATTTTTGCATTATATATTATTTCGTAGCCGCCGAAGCTGCATAAAGTATGGTAAAAATGTAATAATGAATTAAGGGGCCGCTTAGTATGTAGGACGAGAATATTACTACTGTAAAAATTATATGATCGAGTGATACATAATTTTTATGTAAGAATTTTTAGTGTTAATTTGAGACAATATGATTTTTGTGTTTGGTTGGTTTATTGTCTCGAAATCTCTCGTGGCCGGGTTTACAGAAAGAATCACCCACCACTGGCAAGAAACCAACGACGACAGCCATATATAAGCCCGATCCCGATCGATATTCATTCCCGGATACTCCCGAACCAAAGCCTGAAGTGATCTAGGCATTTTCATAAGCGATGTTGATGAAACGCTGACATTGAAGTGGTATGATGTTATATCATTATTTTTTATGAAAAATGATTAAAATTATATAATAAAAAAATCATCGAAATTTACTTCAAAATTCCATAATTTAACATATTGCCTCCTTGGTTAGCGTTGACAGAGACTTGCAATTTGGAGTTGATTAATAAACTAAATCAACGTGTGTTTTTTTTTTAATATTGAAAAGTTTTGTCCTTTTTCTTGGACAAAGTCTATGAATTTCTTGGCAGATGACTAAGCAAAACTAAGTCGAAGGTGTGCATGCAAGAATTGTTGAGAATTATCCACAAAGAATTCGTATAATTTTTCAAACATTTCATCTGTCACGACGTATTGTTGCAGCCGATTATAAGATAATTGGTTATTGAGTTTTTAAAATTTTATTTGAAGCCACATAAAGAATAAAACTTTTGGGGGAAATATACTCTCTGATACACAGGTTTGATTGAAATTATACGTTTTGTACATGTATACAATAGAATATTTCAAAATTTGTCCTCAATAATAATAATAAAAATTAGATAAATAAGTAATAGTAATTTCGTTTCCACCTTCCATTAGATTTCCATTAATTGCTTTCATATTATGAGTAGGTCTCTTGCGAGACGGTCTCACGAATCTTTATATCTGAGATGAGTTAACCATACCGATATTCATAATAAAAAATAATATTTTTATTATAAAAAGTAATATTTTTTCAAAGATGACTCAAATAAGATATATGTCTCACAAAATACGATCCGTAAGACCGTCTCACACAAGTTTTTGTCCAATATTATATTTACATAGTACTAACATTTTCAAATTATTAATTTATATTTATATAACTATTGTTATTAGCTACACAATATATCAATATTTTGAACTTGGTACTACATACACACGTAATATGTTGAGAAACATTATTTTAAAAAATAATTCATTGTTTGACATTTATCTCACTTATCAATTTATCAAGCATAAAAATTATAATAAATAAAAAAACTAAGCGTTAAATTCATTAAATACAAGAGAGATGCGTGCGACAAAACTATTAGGTTGCTTTTGAATTTGAGGATTTAGATTTGATATAGTATTTGAAAGAATGATTAAAAATGAATTTATATTGACATAAATTTGAAATTCACAAACTAACTCAAAAAATAACTTGAGGAATTGACATAAATTTGAAATTCACAAAATAACTCAAAAAATAACTTGAGGATTTAAATTTCATTATCATGTAAATTTACTCAAACAAAGCAATTGATTTATAATTGGCAAAAACTTGTGAGACGGATATCTTATTTGGATCATCCATGAAAAAATATTATTTTTTATGCTAAGAATATTACTTTTTATTGTGAATATTGATAAGTTGACCCGTCTCACAGAAAGATTCGTGAGACTGTCTCACAAGAGACCTATTCTTTATCATTACGTGATGAAAATCCTTAGCTTCAAAGATTTCATTTGAAACCTCATGTTGCATTTGAATTAAAGGATTTTAATGGATTTGATTCTAAATATGTTGTATCTATATCGTCACGATTCGACGATTATCTTCACAGTACCTAACACGAGTCTTTTCACAACGCGTGCTTGTGATTACGTTTTCATTCGCATGCAACTTGTGAAAAATTTCACGTTTTACTCATCTTGAATCCAAACATAACATTAAGTTACATTTGGTCAAAAGATTTGATTTGAGCATAAATTTGATGATAAATGTGAAATGAGATATATATATTTTGAAAATATTTTAAATTTTTCATAATTATCATTACATCTAAATAGATTAAAAAGATGTACATTTCAAATCCACCAAACATATCTTAATCAACACAATCAAATATATTTAATATCTATATATTTGAAATAAATTTTATTAGACAAAAATTTGTGTGAAACGATCTCAGGGTCGTATTTTGTGAGACAGATCTCTTGTTTGAGTCATCCATGAAAAAAATATTAGTTTTTATGCTAAGAGTTTTATTTTTTATTGTAAATATCGATAAAGTCTACTCGTCTCATAGATAAAGATTCGTAAGATCATCTCACAAGACATCTTTTTTTTTATTATATCATATAAGAGAATATACACTTCCTCGAGGACCCGCCTCTTTTGTTGTGGGATCCAAATCGAACGGATGAGGCGATTTCTTGATACTACTTTTTTAGGAAACTCAAATAGTATAAATGCAATTTGGATTTTAATTATAAAAAATAAAAAAATAAAAACAGTATTAGCTACCTTACCGCCTCCCTCACAATTTCTCTTGAAAAGAAATTTTATCGAAACTCTACATTTCAGTCACCAAACGGGCAAGAAATTGTATGTGGTTCTGTTCTTTTACATGATCGTTTTGATTTTCTTTTTTTGATTTCTGGGCTTATGAACCCTGATCTTGTTGATTTAATTAATGTTCAATTTCGATTATTGGTTGTTGGGTTATTTCTTTTGCCAATTAAAGTAGGATTCTTGGTAGGAAACTCCAGGATTTACTGGGACGAAGTCATGGATCTTGATCTGAACCAACAGTCTCCGAAATCACCATTGCGTTTGGGGTCGTCGTTAAATGAACCGGAAACTTGTAATAGCGGAATAGGCGATAGAATTCGTTTTCTGGAGGCTGTGACCGGTCGTGCCATTCAACGGCGCCGGCATGACCAGCAACCAAGCGATCATGACATGGCTGAGATGGGGAAATGTTGGAAAATTGAGAGTTCCCATTTGGTGGCCAAGGCGTTGGAGATGGATGCCGGGGCTAGCAACGTTTGTGTGCCTGATGAGGAAGTATGTTTCTATGCTTGCAATATATGTTCGGAGACGGCGAGGAGTCCTGTGGTGACTTGCTGCGGACACCTTTTTTGCTGGGCTTGCTTTTATCATATGAATTACGTGGATTCGACGTCTAAGGAGTGCCCGGTCTGCGAGGGAGAGGTGTCGGACGGGTCGGTGATTCCCGTATACGGGAATGGGGATGTTGCGTGCGAGTTGGAATCCAGTGTGAAGACACCGCCGAGACCCAAAGCCAGGAGAGTGGAGAGTGTTAGGCAGCAGCGGCGTGGTTTGGAGGACGTTCCTGTTGCGGAGGCGCTCAGGCGGATTAGGATTGGTATTGGTGCAATGGTGGAGTGAGTCAGGCCATCAGGCTCAATCTATATCTTCTTTGCTTCCATTCTCATGTAATGAATGTTGTTATAGAATTAGAAAATTGTTAAGAGACAGATTAAAGTGGAGGATCTTACTCTTGTTTGTACTCTTCCGTTCTATACTCATACTATTGGCAGTAAAAGTTTAGGATTTGGATCCTGCTCTTGTTGCAGCACCAGCACTACTCTTTTTACACCAGATTTCGTTAGTTGACAATTTTTTAAATTTATACGATACTGTGTGAAGTCCATCTGATCTGATGATCAGATGGTATAAAAAAAAAGTAGAGTACTAGATTATGCTGTGTTTTTAGATAACTCGTCCGATGTAATTTGGGTTTTCTTGAAAAAATATGTTTTGGGTTGATGTGAAAGGTCATCCAAGAAAATAGTGACAGACTACAATTGGACCGTATAAATAAGATCTTTACCTGAATTCAACCCAACATATAACGTTTAATGTTTTCAACTATCAAACCCAAATAATGTCAGCCCAAATTATTATTATTATTATAGCAAAATACTATTAAAAAAAACCTCAAAGTTTTCGAATGGATCGATCTATTCTGACCATCTCTGCCATGTTTTGGCCACGGGCCGTGGATTGTGTGACATCAAAAATAAATTAAAGCACAAGATCACTGCTACAATTGTTGCATATACAAGAGGACAGCACTTTCAATTATACCAATTTTCTTAACTAAGATGATAATGTATAACCCTTTTTATTAAAAAAAATGAGATTTTATAAGTAATTTTTAAACAAAGTGGCACATTTTTTTTTTGCTAAACAAGGACTTATAATTATTAGATGTTTAAAATATGATTTTGTCGACTATTTATTGTTACAGCTCTCTGAAGCCTTACCTTCCGAATTTTCAAGTTAAAAAAATGAAATATTTAAAACAATAATATGAAAAAGTAGAAAAAAGGAAAACGAAAATAAGGGGAAATCGGATTATTTGAAATTGAGGACCAGACCAAGAAATTATGTTTTAATTTCGGGAGTCAATTAATTGAAAATATTAAAAACATCCCTAAATCCAGTATCTTTATGAGCAGGTCTCTTGTGAGACGGTCTCACGAATCTTAATCTGTGAGACGGGTCAACCATACCGATATTCACAATAAAAAGTAATACTCTTATCATAAAAAGTAATATTTTTTCATGGATGACCCAAATATGAGATCTGTCTCACAAAATACGACATGTGAGATCGTCTCACACAAGTTTTTACATATCTTTATTTCTTCTTTTTCTATCCTCTTTTCCGGGTAGTTCTAGGTCAAGTTTTGCATGTATTTATTTTTAGATCAAAACATATATATATATTATTAAGTCATGAAACCATGTTGAACGCAGCAAATGTCATGCTTTTGAATTATTATTTATATTAATTGCGATCAGAAGCCATTATTTTTCATTTTTAGAATAATAAAATAAAATAGAAAGTGAATGTGATGCGAGAAAGCATGAAAATCACGGCTGGCTAGACAATGATTTGGGCTTTTCTTATTACAATATCATTAAATCATATATGTTTCTCAAATTTTTACGAAAGTTGACGACATATATGTTGATGATCAAATGACTAACATTTGACCACATCATAGAAAGAAAAATACTCCAATTACAACATAGAATAATCCGATTTGGGGTAAGCTTGAACTAACTCCTCTTTATTGCAATGAATGTTTGTGTTTGAGCTGATGTATATTTTAAATATTTTTTAGATGTATTTGTATCACTAATTATAACTTATAGTATTAATCAAGGGAGAGACCTTAATACTTAACTAAGTTTTGGTGAAACCATTTTTTCAATCCGAAAATTAATCCTAACACATTTGATCTTATATATATACAATTTGGTTTAGCAGCAAAGTTCTCAAATATTTTTTTTTCGAAATCTTTAATTTAATATAGAAAAATAATAATTAGGTTTGAATGAGAAATGGGCAAGGGTCCCCCAAAATCTTGTAATTGGAACATGGCATGAACCACATAAAAATTGGAGACTTTCACGTGTGCTCTTTCGGTCAAACGACCTCATTATACTAATCATCACCATTATTATTCTTAATGCTCCATTTTTCACACACCAAAACCTTAAAAAGGAGCAAAAGTAAATGACATTTCATCATCACTCACAAAAACTCATTAATATATTATCAACTAATAATAATAATAATAAAGAAAATATGGACATATATAAAGAATTAATTTGGAAAGGGAACAAGTCTGTGCATGTTTGGTCTACTCCTGCTCCTTGTTCTCTATTTCTTTGTTTGCCATTAAATAATTTCATGGAAGGGATAACTTCTGTATAAAGACTCTTTCCACTCATTCAATCCAAAAACCTTTTCTTCTTCTTATTCTTCGTCTCCTTAACCCAGTTCTCTCTAATTCATTTCTCCATTGATTTGTGTTATGAGCTATGGAATTAGGCTTACGCTTAGGAGATGCATCGGAACCCATGAAGTTCTTGCAAGCAAAGAGCACTCAAGAGGCGCAGAGAGCATTTACCAAAATCAAGAGATCAACTGGTGGATTAAACTTGGGCATTGATTTGAGACTCGTTCAAGAAATAGAGAAAATTCGAGGAATTGATGAAGAAAATGGTGAAAATGAAGATGATCATTTATCAGGAGGAGTTGGTAGCCATGGTGATCAAGGGGAGGCATCGCTTCAGCTTAATCTTCTCCTTTTTTCTCCTGTTCCTCGCGAGATTTCGACACATGTTGAAACCTTACCTTGGTCATCCGATAATGGTATTTTAATAATTCATCTGATGGCTGAAATTTGATAATGGTATTAGTGGTTTTTATGTGATTACTGTGTATTTAATTTTATGCGTTAATCTCTGAAGTTCGGTGGATTCTTTTGACTAAGAACAATACTATTTATTTTCTGTGATGAACAATTATTTCGTTTAGAATAAATATTCTTTGTGGGTTTTTCCAGGGAGCTCCGAAAATGATTCTTCGAGGAACAAAGGGCCACCGGCGACGATGCGGTTGGACGTGAACAGACTGCCGGCGGCCGCAGAAGAAGTCTCGACGGCAAACAGCGAAGGGTTACTGTTCCAGATGGATTTTGGTGACAAGAGAGATTTTGAAGCCACGGGAAACGAGAGAGAATCGTTTAGAGCAAGTGATGACGATGAAGGCAACGCAAGAAAAAAACTCAGGCTTTCCAAACAACAGTCTGTTTTTCTTGAACAAAGCTTTAAAGAACACCCTACTCTCAATCCTGTGAGTCAATATACACACACACAAGCATTATACATACATGCTAAAAAATAAAAATAAAAAATATTATATTTTTCTTCGAAAATAACTCATCTTATTCTCTTTGTAATCTATGCATATGAATAAGTGCTTCCAATTTTTATTTTTTGTGTTGCAGAAGCAAAAGCTTGCTCTAGCAAGTCAGCTTAATCTGAGGCCTCGACAGGTAGAAGTATGGTTTCAGAACAGAAGGGCGAGGTTTGTGAATGGATATCGATCCTCTTATCATTCATTCATTGATTGTTTGTATATATTTCATGTCACGTAAACACGCACTAATGAACACGTTTGGCACAATATTCAGGACCAAGTTGAAGCAAAACGAGGTGGATTGCGAGTACTTGAAGAGATGTTGCAAGACTCTGAGCGAAGAAAACGCAAGGCTCCACAAAGAGTTGCAAGATTTGAGAGCTCTCAAGACTCCTAACTCCAACCCATTCTACATGGCCACCACCCTCACCATATGCCCGTCTTGCAAACGCCAACGACTCGCCTCCGCACCCCAGAATTGCGGCAAGCTCACTAACATAGATTCCACCCCCACCACCCCAAACCCTACTCCATTTCCTTTGTCGACACCAAGATTTTACCCTTTGAGAAACTAATTAGTAGATTGGACTTTCATCAACATATATGTACATGTATATGCATGGGAGGGTTTTTAAGTTTGCATTTTGGTATTGGAATGAGGGATTGTGTGATGTTGATTTGTGGGATTCTTGAGCTTGGGCAAATTTTTTAGCCCATCTTTTGTGAACTTTGGGGGAGATTGATACCGATAGAGAAAACAGATTGGAAAAGGAGAAAAAGAAAAAGACCAAAAAGAAAATGAAATGTTGCTTGGATTTGTATGGATCCTTCTTTCTCCCTTATTTTTATTGGAACGTATTTGACGTTAGATTTGATCAAACACTAATTGTAATATAGTGTTGACATTTTTGAGATACGATATAGTTGTGATTAGCTATCGTATAAAGAGGTTTATAAAGATCTCGAAAACGTGTTTTACTTTTATTGAAATCAAGATGTTTACTTTGAATTCTATGTTTATGAAAAGGATTAGTCAAGAATTAATAAAGTTGTCTCTTAATTATCACTTATCAGGTCTGTTGACAAGATCAATAGGGGATTCATCGGCAAGAAAGTGAGAATATCCATGCTACATCAATATTTGTTTCCTCACTCAAGTTTCATGTGAATTTAGAAAGTATATTTTCGCTAAATTTTTATTAAAACTGATAATATCATAAAACTCTAAAAGTAAGTTTCTGTCATACGATCTTATGTATTTTTAATCGTGAGACGATTGACTCGATCTATATCTACTATCATTTTGACATAATTGACATAATGTAACAAAGAAAATAGAGTATATATATTTTCAAACAAACCAATAATTAGGAGAATATACCCATGTAGATGTAGGATTTTGGAAAGAAAAAGAAGTGAGATAGAGAAGCATGATAGCAGTGCCCGCAAAGGTCGATCCAACGGCTCGGATTTTTCCGAGTCAATATTTTTTTTTTCACATGGAGGTGGGCTCATTGTCTGTGCAGGCAGGGTGAAACAATCCAGCATGATAGGTGGAAGTTTGTTGGGATGTCCCGTGCTTCAAGGCGGGTTGGGTAGCAATGAGTTTCGTGAGGCGTGGGCGATGCACTCTTTTTATAATTGGACAAAAGTTGTGTATTCTTGATTGTGTCTGCTAAAGTTAGGCTTCCCTTTATCGTCATTGTCGATTATTATTGTCATTTAACCAATTAAATACATCCCCTCATTATTCATGTTTGTGAACTTCCATTTTATTTTATTTTTTATATTTCATTGTGTTTTGTTTTAATGTAGAAATAAGTGACTCAATTTATCCTTCTATTTGTGTTTGGAAAATAATATAATTTTAATTGGTAAATAGGTGTACAAAAAACTACGCATTCTCCTTGCCCCAAGATAATGTGAGATTAACCGGGAGAAACAGTAAAATGTGAACAAAAAAATAAACCTTTACATCTAGATGTGACAAAGCGTAATGTAATGGTTGGGGCCCGGGAATAATTTAATTAGTTTGTTGAGGGGCTAATTGCAATCCATAAATTTATATATCGGACGTGTCTGTTCTCTAATATTTTTATTTTTTTGAGAAACATCCAACATCTATAAATATCAGAAGTATCGTGTTTATATAAACTATTTTTTTGACCTTTTGAGTTTGCTAATCACGACCCTTTGAATCTTAGGTTCAATCACATATGCCAGCATCAACGGGCAGGCAGGTTCAAGATTATTTGATCAGTGTGTGCAGTCCAATGTTCAAGTCGGAAGAAATTGAAATGAGGAGAGGGAGAGTGTTGTGCCATACAGCTTTAAGGACTCGTTTATGATGGGCTCTTAGTGACTCCAATGGTTTCTGAGCATTATGCCTGATGTCAAAGATGTGAATTAGGGGATCCCCTGAGCCAGAACTTATGCATACACCATCCGGAGACCACGCCTGACTGATGAGAGCCGACTGTGATTCACCACTCTCTTGGTTCCACCCGAGACTATGGATCTCCTGGGGCTTCGCTCTGAAATC
Source organism: Primulina eburnea (assembly GCF_022965805.1). NCBI lineage: Eukaryota > Viridiplantae > Streptophyta > Magnoliopsida > Lamiales > Gesneriaceae > Primulina > Primulina eburnea. The sequence continues at coordinate 61,898,378 of NC_133101.1, read as the reverse complement.
AATTAGTTTAAGCTGCCGCCCTGGGGTCCTGCAAGCACAGACATTACATCCTGTTGAATTTGGTTTACAACTTCAGATGGTAACCCAAAAAAAAAAAAATTGGCCTAGCGTCACAAGTTACTCATTGAATAAAAACTAGTTGAACTTGTAAGAACTTTGAGAAAACTTACCCTGTCTGAACCATAAAGAGGTTGAAGTCGCATGGATTAGTTAGAACACTCATGCATTTGCTTTCGGTCTGATACTTGTAAACAACCTTCCCAGATGTCGTATCAAATCCAATTATTCTTTTGTCTGCACCAGCAGACATTACAACATTCTTATCCCGCAATCCAGCAACCCCCATTACAGCACTGGTATGGATACTTCTGTGTAATGAATTAGGTTTCCATGAGCCTTCCTTATCACGTTCGGTCCAAAGAACTACATCATGATCGCTGCCACCAGTAACGAAGCATGTTTTGTCCCATGGCATGAAGTTTATGCTGTTGATTATGCCTTTAACGTGAGGCTTGTCTTCAAGAAAGCTTACCCGTGTTCTCTATGAAACCAAAACTGAAACTGAGGTCGACTTCACAGAGGTGGTAACCAAAAATAAAGTGCATAAAAAACAGACTCAATAGCCACTAAATTACAGTACGCACGTATACACTTTACAATAACAGCATTACAGGATAATAGCACCATGACTTGAGATCCTTACATCATTTCCTTCATTCAGTTCCAGAATTGATATCTGAGAATCCCCACCATCAGCAGTATAAACCGAAAAAAGTCTATTTGCCTGTGGATGCCAAGCTATATCTTCTGGCCATCTCCTTTGCTTGTTGGATTGACATTCAGAAATACTTAGAAGATCGACACCAGCACTGCACTTTTATGTTAAGAGTTCAGTTCAAGTTATAAACCTACATCACTTGCCAAGTAATAACTGAAAAACATGTGCCGAACAATGCAAATCTGAAACGTATGTTAGTATCCAAGCTATGATTGAAACGCGCATACTGAAAGCATCATAAAGGAACAAAAGTATGAGATCAAAGAGATATGCGAATAAATTTGCTTCCAATAATACTTACCCTTTCCCCTGGATTTGCCACAGATTAACCACTCCATCCAATGCACTGCAAATCATTCAAACTTATCAAGTGGAAATACCATCAAGAGAGTTATGAGGCAGTTTAAGACCAAAAGGTTTTAGTCATATGTAATTGAAAATCTGCAATGCTAACAACAGATAAGATTTTTTTTAAATGCAAATAGAAAAACCGAATCTAATACTGTTGGCCATTGCATGGTAGTCTGTAAATAACTTATGTTTAAGAGGATAAGTAAAAAAAAAGTAAAAGAAAAATTATAATTTGATGTTGAAATCAAGACATGGCCAATGAAACGGGTGCAATTGCATTCTCTTTCTGATAATTTGTGACTGAAACATATTTTCAGACTTTCTTAATTAAATGCAACATTCAAAATTATACTATGGACGAAGAAAAATAATAAAATCAACAAAGCATGACAATACTGACAAGGAAAATTGAGCATACAATCTCTAATTAACATGTAAAACATAGACATGTCTGAAACATAGATTCTCAAAGAAAAAGATGACAAAACTAAACATGCCATAAAGCGTATAGCTTTGTTGAGATATCATGCATGTCACCACCATGTCCACCAATCCAACTTATCCAGTTGCCAAAAGTGAAGAACAAAATTAAACACGATATTTTAAATTTATATTAGGTCTTCCAAAAGAGCAAGAATTTTGAATTTAAATCATTTGATAGTATTGTGAAAACATAAATTGACAGTTGAACCAGGAAGCCACAAAAAATCCCTGAGAAAAATGAAGAGAGCCCTTTAAACATGATGCAGAGATCACCAACTGGTTGTGCTCATTTTTGTGCTACAGTGCAATCATAATGTTAATATTTGACACAAAAGAAGCATTAGAAGTACGTGACTGATGGGCAACTTTACCATGCTACCAATAGAAAACTATTAAAAGAAGATAGGGACAATATACAACATTAAGCTTCAAGATTTCATCCTGGTAAATATTAATCTTTCAAAATAATATAGTTTTGATCCTAAACTTTGTCGTGAACTTAACCGATACATTAGTAAAAGTAACACTCTCAACTTTGTTTGAACACGATTTATACATTTAGCAAACATCATTAATTCTGAAGTGGAGAGAACTGTTGACTATTGAACTTTCCAACAAGAGGAATTGTAACAAAGAGCGAAGTTTCCTTATGGCTCAAACCTTTCATATGTGCTGAGAGAGTTATTAATATGCATTCCAGGTAATGTGTAGATTATTGAACCAGTGGCATGCAAAGCTAGTGATATTATGCATAATAACAAAAATAAAACTGAAAAAATTAAATTTGGGCCTTGATCTTTTTCTTTTCTTTCGCACAGAGCAACCAACATCACAACATCCTAGGTTGTATCATGAATTCAAGAGGGCCACAATCTCCATCAATTATAATTTTTGTTATTCCTGTGAGAAATCAGGAATGATCAAATCACCTGGTCACAAATAAATTATCACTAGTCGGACAAAGCTCAAGGCTTCTCAGCCTTCTTTTGTGTTGACTAGATATAAGAACAGCCTCGCAATGGAATCTTTGTGATGAAGCCATGCTTCCTATCAACGGAACCAAGTCTTTATCTTCTTTCTCCTCTGTATTCACAAAGATATGATTATGGATAATATTATTTACTAGCCATAATATCATGCAAAAATGTGAAACTTTAAAAGACTACCAGATTACACTCCTCAATTACGATTATCACCGAACAAGGATGCAAGTCCAATAGTTTAAATAAAACCCACAAATCCAGCTCAAATGTTACATCTGAATGGGCAGAAAACTTAAATATGAGTTCAAATAATGAAGATTATGATAATTTCACATTGTTACCCTCAACAGTAAAGGTTGTAAGTTAGTGTTACCGTTTTATGAACTTTTGAGCAAATTTATATTGGAGGAAACATAAAAATTTTGGTGAATACAGCAAAAAATAATACAAGTAATCAGTTAGGGACGGAGTGATTAAATTCTTAGCAGCACTGAAAGATTTTACAAAAAAAAGCATACTTTGTGGCACGAGAGTATGCTACGTGCATAAGCATTTTTTCACCCTCAATTTTCCTTAATACTAAAGATTGTCTTGCCGCAACCGCAACCGCAGCCGCTATTTGTCCTTCTGAAATATGTAAGGTTCACATAAATTATGTGTATCCATGTCTTGATTTATTCTTTATTTTTTGTTTGTTTTTCCTCACAAGGGCAGCCTTCTGCATATGTCTCGCATATGTTATGGTAAAATAAGTGCTTTTGGTAATGCATGGAATGAAATAGAGATTAGAGTATAACCCGAATGATGCCTAATATGTAAAGTTACATAGCAATTACCATGCTTCTTTTTCGTTCCTTTAGGTTGAGATTCCATGTTTTCTTGCTCCGAAGATGTTTTACGAGCTTTGCCTCCATTTTGCCATCCATTGCTATTGATTTGAGTGGCTATTGACACGGGAAGAAATGCACCAGAATTGCCAGTGACTTCATTTCCAGATTCTTTCATGGTCATTGAATGTGACATGCTTGGATTCACAGAAGGAATCACAAGCTGTGGTTTAGAGTGATATTTTTCTCGAGAAGAATCTCTATGTTTACGTACAACACTAGCTGATCTTCCTTCAATTCCATGATCATCTCTTGACAATTTAATCAAATCCACATCAAACAGCTGTGGTTTGTACTGAAACTGGTTTTGAGTAGAATCACCACTTGCGTTGGCAGGATTCGCTGAACTTTCCAAATTTACCTTTCTTATACAGTTTCTTAAAGTTTCTGAAGCCATTGGAGTTTCCTGGCCACGATGACGAGACAATTCAGTTTGTGTATCCATCAACCTTGTTAATGCTTCATCAAGCTGCAACCAAACATAAAGTCATAAATCCATGGTTTCTTATTGATGAAAATGGTACGGACCATGTGAGTGCAGAAACCATGAGGCCTACCTCCTACCTCATCTCACCCTAGCAATTATTATTTTGTAAGTGAATGTATTATTATTTTGAAAAAATTTACTTTTAGGAAAAGTATCAAGAGGGCAGAGGCATAAATTGGAACTCAACAATCAAAACAAAAATAATCTTGCATCATGCTACATTATTATAATGATTGTAACCAACTTCATGCACATGCTCCAAGTAAAGTTACTCTACAAAAATTCAAGGTGTTAAAGCACAGCACCAATCAGGGTGATAATTACGGATGGCCACCAATAGCCCCGCGATAGAGTCGTTGATTTTTCATAGGTTTACTGTTTGATTCACACTTCTTTAGCTTATTTGCACGAATGCAAATTCTTTTTCCAAAAAAGAGGGTAATGATTGGGAATGCTTGAGCTCCTTGCTTACTCGTGTGGCATGATCGAAACTTTAGGCTCCATAGGTGAACTATGTAAGAGAAATTAGTGCAGATGCATGTGACTATCTTCAAAGGAGAATAAAATAAAAAACCGCTAATGTTTCAAAACAGCCAAAAATAAGGTCCCTGCATCTGGTCTTTGCCATCAGATGCTTGCAACATATGAGGCTTATGGAGCATCACGGGATAGACTAATTACGCTTTTCTAGTCTCTTTGTTCTGTACTACACCAACACTGTTATATACAAAGAATATCTCTTGCCTTCTCTGAATAACTAGAGCTTGAGCCTAACATTGGTACCAACTAAAGTCAAGAAAATAAGCAATGCAAAAAAAGGAGATAGAAAATTAGAAAAACCGAGAGAACTGATTTAAAAGTATTCCTCCAATCATTTAGACACCAATATACGAAAATAACATTCAAAAAAAGAAAGACATTTGTTTTCTCAAACTTCAGGGTAAAATATCCTTTATTGACCCTGAAAACATTGAAGTGGGTACTTGACTAGTGCTGACCTGAGAATATTCACGACAGTTCTCATCCCTCAAGTTTTTAGTTCAACTTTTCATGGACCATTTGATTTTACACGGATATAACATGGGACGCTAGAGCTAACAAGATGTACTCATCATACAATAATTGAATCCACAAAAAAATGATCACAGCCCACACTTTCCTATAACATTTGGTCCACCAATCATTACCCTTTAAACGTTGGATACTTGATCGTCGCGGTGTTGCAGCATTCACTAGTCAAGGAACAAAAGAATCTCAATATTGAAATCGCTGCACCTGCATTGCACTTACCTATAACTTTATCAAGCATTACACAAGAGGGCATTAGTACTTTGGAGTTGCATGTAATCTGAATGATAAAATCGCAATGTAAATCATGTTCAACGAGTGGTGACCTCCCATAAATAAATGTTTGTAAATACATCAAAAAGAAGAAAGACACCCCCAATTCACTTTACAGTGTACATTAATAAAACAACAAGAAAAACACCAAAAACAAGCACAAGTTCCTCCAAAAAACTTCGTATCCAACAAAAGAATAAAAAATCTTTCTCGAAAATGTTTACATTGAGAAGAAAAGAAAACCTGGAACTTGTAATAAGCAACGCGCTCACGAAGCTGCTCCACTTCTTTGGTACGGAGTTCAACAAGGACTTCTAGTGCTGCTTCTTGGTCTTTCCAACTACGTTCCTCCGTTGTTCCATCTCCATATTCTTCTTCTTCGTCTTCTAATTTCACAATTTCGATTCTGGGCTTCTTCGGAAACGGTAGCCCTCTCATTTTCCTACTTCAAAAAAGATTCCTCGCGTTCTGCCGTGAATTTGGTGGACTGATACACGACTAACTGGAGGCGGCGGCGGGAAGCACGTAAGTTTTTTCAGAAAGCCAGTTTTCGAACCCTCCCGGGCATAAAGAACCGACCCGAGCCCGCTACTTGGCGTCATTTAAAAAAAAAAAAGAGGAATTAATCAAAACAAACAAGTAAATATAAAAGATAATTTTTATATATATTTGAACTCCACTTTTTATTTATCACACCATTTTACATATAAATTTTAGACATAAGGTGGAGTGTCATGAAAAAATTTGAAATGTAAATATATATAAATGTTTTAAAAATGATAAGGTTTGTTTGGATAAAACTATTTCGTCTATATGAATTATCAATCAACATAAATTCATCTAAGTAATCAAATGTATTTGAAATTTATAAATTTAAATAATTAGTTATTCTATAATTCGTTTTCTATAAAGTTAAGATAGATTACTAATTATATAGTCCATTGGACATATTTGAAAGTACGAGTACAAATTGAAACGAAATAAACTTGAAAACGCAATCCTAGAAACTGGCTTGATTTAGCTCAATTATATATGTTGATTCAAGTTGTTAATTAGCTCGAGGATAGTTTCTTAACATGAAATTGATTGAATTTACAACCATGCCTCTTCTTCTTTATCATATATACAAATAACTTCGACCACAAATGCTAAATAATAATTATAAAATAATCATTTTCTTTTAAGATTTTTATTGTTTTTTTCATATTTGTGTATTTTAGCGATTGAAATATATTTTGAGTAAAGAAATTAACATATTTGTTGAGTTATAATTGATAAAAGTTTCACTTCAGCCTTTTTTCTATGAATTTATTATATTATACATTTAAAAACCTTTTTTTAAAATATATATATATATATATATATATATATATATATATATATATATATATATATATATATACAACCGGTTCACAAATTCACAAATTGCAATAATAATATTGAACTAGAATACATATGTCCAAGCTGTATACTATTCGAGAAAATTTTGGGACCAAGGACAATGCTCCCGTGTTTTTTGAGCTAGGGATCAGCAATATGGAGAACTTATGCGGCTGATTTGTCCTCTTTTTTCGTGATCTTCCTTCTCTTCTTCTCAGATTGAGGCGTCTTTTGTTTCAAATCATAGCAAAAGGACATTAGGGAGACAGCAAGATGATAATTACGATGCGCTGAAACAAATGTAAGCAATTTCAGCAATTCTAACTACAAATATCATAACTGAGGGTGAGACATGAATAATATAATCGAACAGTTTGGTTAATTACTGGCCATAGAAGTATACAAGACTTCAGACCATGTAGTTATATGATTAAAATAATCGACAATCACGGCAAAGATATGGACACATAAAAAAATTTGTAAAATTAAAGTTGATTTTGAATTTTATAGCAAAACACTTCACAAAACTTATCAGAATCTTACCAGAAAGAATGACATCTTTCGTGCTCGCTGACTTGCAAGTACCATGCTGAGAAAAAAATTCAAGGTCTTTTGCCAACTGAAAGTTCCACTCATTTTATGGGAAAAAATTTAAACTCTTGACATTAACAGGCACGTAAATTCAGTGTTTTGATTACACTGAAAACACAGAACTCTCCTTGCAAATCCTTCGTGGGTTTAAGCTACTTTTGACAAGTGATTGAATAATTGACCGAGTGTCCGAGTGTGACGAGTATCCTTCAGAATAATCATCGAACCATCATAAAATAATTTCCAATAAATATTTTTCCCTGGAGTTTTAGAGATCAATTACAGTCCGGGAAAATGTGAAATCCAGTAATACTAATCTTGATATTGTCCTGTCACTCCAGGGAATTCTTCAAAACCCATAAAACAGAACATAAATCCAGATGTCAAGAATTATTCCAGTTAATCCTAACATTGAATTGATCTTATGAAATGCTCAAGTCCTTTGCTCAAGCATAGAAAACGTTATAATGAGTCATAAAATAAAATAAAAAACCAGTACTGGTATTCTATTTTTGAAACAAATGCATTTTTGGTCCCGTAATTTTGTTAATCTAGAATTTTGGTCATATGTGAACATATAGGAAATCGTACACCATAAACTTCAAATCCGTTATTTTCATGTTTATATAATATTTTATGTTAATAAGGATGAATTTCAAATTCACCCAATAATAGAATCATCTAAAATTCATTTTATTTTATCTAACTAATGTGTAAATAAATAGTACTGAATTTAGAATTTGATCTATTATTTTATTGTTAACCACGAAATCTATAAATTTGAAATTTTTATATCCAAACGCAATGTTAAAGAATTTGGAACAATTATATAAAGCCGCGGAGATATCATTATCACAAATCTTCTTTTCAAATTTGTTTTGTGACGACAAATAGACATGGTAGCTCATACCTCAATTACAAAAAAAACACGGGATTAGCGACGGTCAAAATCGTCGCTAAAACCGTCGCTACAACCGTTAGGCGACGGTTTAGTTGTCCGTAACCGAACGTGGCATCGCCTTCACATAGCGACAGTTTCTCAATAACCGTGACCAAATGACGACGGGTTGAGCTAAGATTACCGTCGCTATGTAGCGACGGTTAAAACATGTCCGTCGCTAATCTATAAATACAATAATTAATTAATGTTTATGGCGACGGACCTGAATTTAACGTCGCCAAAGGCGACGATAAATAAAACCGTTGCAAAAAATGGCAACGGAATGGGTTAAACAGTCGCAATATTAGCTTGAGTTAAGTTAAACCGTCGCTATGTTAGCGACGAGCCTAGTAATCCGTCGCTAACCTTTGTAGACGACAGTTTTAGTGCACTTGTCGCTAATTTAGCCATGATTTATGAAAAACCTTCGCTATTATAGCGACGTTTTTTCATAAAACCGTCGTCAACCCACCCGTTTTTTTGTAGTGCCTTGACTCAATGACTTGTTCTTATGTTAGTTCTGCTTAATGTTTTTTCCTAAATAACGATTGTATTTGTTCGTTTTCTTTTGTTTGAATTAAAATATCCTAATATTGACCTATAAAATACATCTTCTCTTTAGACTTAATTTGGAAGTTGAGATTTGGAATTAAAAAGGGTGGAAGAAATTTTTCTTTTTTTAAAAAAAAGACTTGGATTGTTGTGAGATTTTAATAGAAGGAGAAGAAAAAATTAAATGTTAGTAATTTTTTCCTAACAAATATGAAAATAGAAAATAAACCTAAAAAAGTTATTTTTTCGACTCCCAAATTTTACCTCATCGGAATTCTTACCTATATGAAAAATGTAAAACCCGGATATTCTAAAACGGATAATATTGACCCGGGTTCGTACCCGTCAAAATGGATAAACTTGACACTAGGACCTGAGTCACACTCCAAAAGTTCAAACTCCCATTCCCCCACACATATTATACAGATTTCCAGATCATTGTCATCAGATTACAAAAACTTCAGCTTTGTTCTTTACCCAAATCAAATTCCATGGACAAATGTTAACAAACAAAATCGGATTATCGATCTCTTCATTGGGATTGTCGCCGTTTCGGCCTCGTCTGATTTAGGTATATTTTCCTGGCTATTTATTCGAACTGGTTGGTGCTGGATACAACAGTATTTGGCTGCTTCAGTTTCAGCGATGGCGAATTTACGAGTTTTTTGGGGAGTTTTGACTGTGGTTTTACTGCATGCGTTGGTTGATTGTAAATTCATGGTTTACAATACTTCGCAAGGTATAGTCGATGGAAAGCTTAATGTTCATTTGGTTCCTCATACGCATGACGATGTCGGCTGGTTGAAGACTGTGGATCAGTACTATGTTGGATCGAATAATTCAATCCAGGTTCTCTTCTTATGCGTAAATTCAGAGTTGAACTCTTATTGTGTTTATGTGGAAACTTGAAACTTACATTTTCCAAAGCGATACATGCATGGCCGACCAGTGGGGCGAGACGACATTTGTCCGAATGAATTATATTTTTCAGATTTTATTAAAAATTTAAAATGTGAGTTTTACCTTAGAAACAAAATAAATCAATTCGCGCAATCTTGCCATCCTGCGCCGCCGCTCTACTCCACTAGATGCCTCGGACAGTTGTTCACCACCGATAAGCTGCTTTATTTGGAATTGGATGGATTTTTATGTTGGAGAGTTCGTGAGTTGAAATTAGTTGCATGTGTTGTGTAGGGAGCATGTGTACAGAATGTTTTGGATTCGCTAATCCCGGCACTGTTGGCTGATAAAAACAGGAAATTCATTTACGTTGAAATGGTAATTCTCTCCGCCCTTTTGTGTTTGTTCATCTGATCATCTCTATGTAATTGTTCCTGAAATGAACGTTGCCGTCATACCTTTTCTATTGTTTAGGCATTTTTCCAGCGTTGGTGGAGGGAGCAGAGCGAAACAATGCAGGATACAGTTAAAAAGCTTGTAAACTCGGGTCAACTTGAATTCATGTACCGACTAATTTTCACCTTTACTGGTTCTTTAAACGAATAAAGAGTTAACATGATCTATGGAATTTATAGAAAACGTCTTACTTATTAGTTACAAGAATATCACAGAAGGTGTTTCTGTTTCTTATTTCAACACCCCACCCCGCAAATTTTACTTACGCAGAAATGGTGGGATGTGCATGCATGATGAGGCGGCTCCTCATTACATTGACATGATAGATCAGACTACACTAGGCCATCGATTTTTAAAGGAAGAGTTTGACGTGGCTCCTAGAATCGGTTGGCAAATTGACCCCTTTGGACATACTGCTGTGCAGGCGTACCTTTTAGGGGCAGAGGTACTGTTATAAATTTGTGCTCTTAGGGTAGGGTCCTCCCATTACTCCGGAATCATCATTCAAGCCTTTTCTTTTATCCATCACCTTTTGTACTGAGTAACTTTTGCAGCGCCATTGATAAAACATTCATCTAGTGGAAGGGATGTAATTATACCTGATAGATGCAGAATCAGTGCTTGATTTTCTTACTTATATCGTACTGATCTCATTCATCCTGTTGGTTTAGGTTGGATTTGACTCACTTTTCTTTGGTCGCATTGACTACCAAGATAGAGCTAAACGAAGAGATGATAAGACGCTCGAGGTCATTTGGCATGGTTCCAAGAGTCGTGGTTCATCCTCTCAGGTAATTTAAAGTTTCCAATATTTTTACTGTACCATTTATGCGTAAGTTAATATTTTTTTCTTTAGTGTTTATACCTAGGTGTTTTATGTTTAGTTTTCTCTTTTGATTGTTCATTATCTTATGTACCACTCTGAAAATTAAGTCTCCAAACTTATGTCTTATTCAGATATTTGCAGGTGCTTTCTATGCTGGGAATTACGAGCCTCCAACTGGTTTCTACTTTGAAGTGAATGACGATTCTCCTATTGTCCAGGTACATCTATAAATGCATATAATGCCTGCCTTGAAACTTGTCCACATGGATTGTAATGGCATATAATATATTTTCTCTGACTGAAGGATGACATCAATTTATTCGATTACAATGTCCAAGAGCGCGTAAATGATTTTGTAGCTGCTGCACTCGCACAGGTAAAATGATTCTGAAGTTTTCTTTTCCTGCTTTACCAACTTGCTATTTATTGGACAGCTATGCTGGGACAGTTATTGCAAAAATTATTATACTTGAAAGATGCAATATTTTTTTTCCCTTCATGTTTTCGAATGATTCAAGATTGACTGTCGTGATCTTTTGTATTATGGAACCACTGAAAACAATTATTCTTACCATCTTTGATTTTTTTAATCACAGGCTAATGTTACTCGATCAAATCATGTCATGTGGACTATGGGAACAGATTTCAAGTATCAATATGCTCACACATGGTTTCGGAACATGGATAAGCTCATTCATTATGTCAATCAAGTTAGTATTTTTGAATATTTAATCACGAGATGGATTAAGAAAGAGAGAAAGAAACTCAACAATGGACTTTTTGATGATCGCTAATAAAGGCCTATGTCCGTTATTTCATGCACAAAGGACTAAAACACTGGTTAATCATGCTTACCTTGACACGAGTATCACCTTCTACCTTCTATGTATAAGTGAAAATATCTTGGAAACAAATTCCGTAGAAAATCTTTCTCAATTGAGTCGTACAAATCATTTAAAATATCACCATAATATCACCAAATATAATTCAAGAATACATTATTTGATTTTGTGGTTTTCCTTGAAGTTGAACGCAAAACTGTGAATTCAATTGTTCAAATTGAAGAAAAAAAATGTGAAAGAAAAGTTGGAGCATGTTGCATTCTAAAGATATAGATCGAATAGGAAGCGATATGTTTCATATGAGGATGGATAAACAGGGATCAGAGAGGTAAGCTTTAAGACTAGGCAGCTAGAAATTGTGGTTGCTGCTGACATGATTAATGCCCATAAACAATTTTTTCCTAGCTGTAAATTGAACAGGTCACTCTTTGATAGAATCAATCTCATGATTTGGGGCATTAATAATTCTAGCAAAGAATATTTATTACTTGAAAATATCTAGTTGGTAGTTTTGGCATTCTTTATGGTTTAGCATTTAAAGCTTTGTCAATAATACGTTACATCTGTTTCAAACTTGTAGTCATTTCATAATTGAATGGCAATGGAGCATGATTTTGAGGAATTTAGAATTAAAACTTTTTTCCATACCATTTTCCTGGATGAATCTGCTAACTGTCTTTGTTTTAGTTCGTGCGACTAACGTTTTTTTACCTTTCTTGCAGGATGGCCGTGTCAATGCTTTTTATTCAACCCCATCTTTGTATACCGATGCCAAATATTCTTTAAATGAGTCCTGGCCTCTTAAAATCGATGACTTTTTACCGTGAGTTTAAGTTTCGTCGTATGCTTATCACACTAAGGAATTATACCATTTCATGAGATTGACGATTCATGCATTTTTTTGCATTAGATACGCAGACCGTGTAAATGCTTATTGGACTGGATATTTCACAAGCAGGCCTGCCATCAAAAGATATGTCAGAATGATGAGTGGCTACTATTTGGTATGTTATGAATGTAATTGTGTAGGTTCTTTACTGATGGGATCTTTTTGAATTTGAAATCTCACCATACTTGTATGCTTTATTAGGCAGCAAGACAGTTAGAATTTTTTAGAGGAAGAAATAAATCAGGTCCCAACACTGACTCTTTAGGTGATGCATTGGCCCTTGCCCAACATCACGATGCAGTTTCTGGTACTGAAAAGCAACATGTGGCTAATGACTATGCGAAACGGCTTTCAATTGGTTACAAGGAGGTGAAGCCCTTTTCAAATTACTGTCTTAGTGGTCAGAAAAGTTGACTCCCTTCACTTACGAATCGTGATCCAAGTTAATGTGTTCAATTTACAATACATGCAGGCAGAGGAGGTTGTTGCAAATTCACTTGGTTGTTTGACAGAATCTTCGTCAACTTCCAGATGCAAAAGTCCAACCGCAAGTTTCCTGCAGGCAGGCACTTGAGCATTTTCCATATTCCCATTTCTTTCTGTGTGAAACTTGGAATTGCATTTATTAGTGTTCATAGTTTCTTACTAAAAACATTTTGCATTCAATTTGCATCAAATCCATTTTCTTCATATTCGGTTTGTGTTTTTTTACTCGCTTCAATGTTTGAAGATTTCTTTCTTTGCTTATGTTAAAGTGATCTTCTACGTAGATGTATGGGAATTGATATCTTATCTTCTTTCCAGTGCCCACTTCTGAACATAAGTTATTGCCCTCCAACAGAAGTTGATCTTTCACTTGGGAAAAAACTAGTAAGTGAAATGATTTCTCATGATCTGCCTTTTGCAAGAAGGAACTTAACTCTCACTTGTGGGAAATCGTGAATCATCTTCCAGGCCTCCTTTAACAGTTGTCTGCAGTATTCCATTCATCATGTCTGAGTTTACAATTGTGCCTTGGATTTTCAGATGAGAATGAAGTAAAATTTTAGAATGCTTATTTATCAACTAAAAGTGCTGGTTATGAAGAAAATTTTCATTTTAGGAATTGAAAAATTATTTAAGACATTCTGTAAAGGAAAATGGTAGACTTAATGAGGGGGCGGAGGTGTTAGAATTCAATATTTTATTAAAGTATCTTACTTTCCGCAGGTGGTGGTTGTCTACAACTCTCTTGGTTGGAGAAGAACAGATGTTGTGAGAATTCCTGTGAGTAGTTGCGTTCTTTTCCATTTTTAATGAGGTGAACTCAGATCAATCTAAAAGATTTCACTCATCCATTCTTCTTGATGAAACATGGTTTATTCTGGATGCTAATTGTTTCACGATTTCTCGAAAAACATTCTAACTGAATTCTCAATTATATGCATCTGTGTGTGTAGTATTTGTATTTGTGTATGAATGCATATATATTGCATTTATATAGATGGTCAACTGGGTGTGATCTCATCTTGCTTCATTACCTCGATGCAGGTTATCGATGAGAATGTCACTGTTCTTGATTCCAATGGACAAGTGATTGTGTCACAGATTATTCCTTTAGTTGGTTCCTCAAGAGACATTAGGAAATTCTATGCCAGTGCTTATGTGGGCAAATCCTCCAGCATTCCCGTGTATTGGCTCGCATTTACAGCAACTGTTCAGCCTTTGGGTTTCAGCACTTATGTGATATCAAGTGGAAAGTTGGCAGGTCTTTAGCAGAATTTTTTGATTTTTATCATTTAGTAAATGATGTTTGCTTAATCCAGGGTGTAATTGCAATTTATTCCGTTGGCTACATTGTTACATACGCAGCTCCAGCCTCTGTAGAACAAATTTCATACCCTTTTGATGGAAGTCAAATCAGTGATGTTCAAGTAGGTTCAGGAAACTTGAAGCTTTTATACTCGGGAATTGATGGGAAGCTTACGCAATATATTAATAGCAGGAGCTCGGTATGCCATATAGGAATGCCCACATCGGCTTGTCCTTTCACATCTTTCTGTCTTTTAATTATGTTTGGTCAAATGCATGCTGCTGTATTACTCGTCCTCGTAGATGTAACCTTGCCTGAACTTCAGCCTGCTGACCTTCCTTTTTTTAATCTTTTGCTGTAAATTTAAATGTTCTTGAGTCATATTGTATGATATAGGTGAACATATCTCTGGAACAATCATACAGTTATTATGCTGGAGATGATGGGAGTAAAGATTCTCAGGTAATATTAGCAATATGTTCCTTATTTTTCTGTCCTAAAGTGATACTTTTTGAGAATGATGGAAAATTTGATTTACTTACGAAAGGCCTCGGGAGCATATATCTTTCGCCCAAATGGCACATTTCCAATACAACCCGAAGGAAAGGTATATACATTATCTTCAAAGTCAACCATTCAATGCATGATCTATGTTTTCTCGGTTAGGCAATGAATTGTTTATCTTATTTTGCAGATTCCACTTGCAGTTTTTCGAGGACCTCTGTTTGATGAAGTTCATCAGACATTCAATTCATGGATATCCCAGGTTAGTTCGAGAATCATTAATTATTCTACTCAAATTATATAAATATAATAGGGATATTCACACTCCAAAGAAACCAGAATCTCCAAAACCATCAGGTTTCCCGTTATATGTCTTCCACATGGGTATCTCTTCATCTCATTTAGGGTTTGAGTTACACCCAAGGTATGGAAAACAAATTATGAGTAATGAATCATTGAATGTTTGTCAATTATGAAGGTCATATATGTTTTGATGCATACATTACAAATTATTTTGATGTGTGTTGACAATTTACTGATTTAGGATCTTGAAGTATTTTCCGATGGTTATTAAGTTGAAGTTGTGAGAAATTATGCAGAAATCAATTATGTGATGCAAAAGCTTAAATGGAAGAAACATATACAAACTTAGAAATGTATGTTAGCGCATTGTTCATCGCCTGTGAGGAATTAGGGAAACCGAGACTTGACCCTTCTTGGAAACAAAAATACTCCCATTTCTCATTTCTTTGTTACCGATTGTCAACATACTTATCTGCAGATCACGAGAGTGTACAAGGAAAAGGAACATGTTGAGGTTGAATTCATGGTAAGTCAGCCTTCATATGTTCTTTTAGCTGTTCATCATAAAAACAGTTTAAATTTCTAATGTCCGAGCTACCCATAATGTCTGGCATCACAGGTTGGTCCGATACCCATTGAAGATGGAATTGGGAAGGAGATAGTAACTCAAATAAAGTCAACTGTAGGAAACAACAAAACATTTTATACAGACTCTAATGGGCGTGATTTTCTTGAACGGGTGGGTTGCATCCATTCATTTCTGCCAGGGGCAAATCATCTTTTGTCCATGGCCCATGGAATGATGTGTTTGTGTATAAATCTCATCAGCATTACTGCTTGGAAATTAATCATTGGGATTTATAATGTAATGCGTAGAACTAAAGCTTTTGTCTTGTTTTGTAGATCAGAGACTACAGAGCTGATTGGGACCTTCAAGTGAACCAACCAATTGCTGGAAACTACTATCCTGTAAGTTTTCTCAAGAGCAGTACTTTCCAGAAAATATTCATTTAGTTTTTTTGAAATGAATTTTTTGAAGCACTTCTACTACTTTAAAATCTCGAGGACAGGAATATCTGAAAGTGTCGACGTGACAACTGTGTTGATCACCTCAAAAAATGTTATTCTTGTGTCTTAAAATGATCGTGCATGGGTTAACCAGGAATCTGTAAAATCCCAGAAAATTTCTCAAATTTCAGAATATCTGGATAGCATAAGATCCAATACTAGGGGTGAGCAGAAACCAAATTGAACCAAACCATTGGTTTTTAGTTGATCACGGTTTGGATTTGTTTTAAAATCAATAAAACCAAAAACATTGGTTCAGTTCAAACTTTTTATTAAACTATCCAATCAAAACCGAACGTTTTTATTAAAACTATCCAATCAAAACCGAACCAAACCATTTGTATAATCATATAATATTTCAATTATATATAAATATATTATTTATTTTTTAGTTTATATCATATCATTAATATCATGGAAAATTGATAATAGATGTTACTTTTATAAATTTTAAGTTTGCCAATGATTTAAATTGAAGTTGAAAGGACATCGAAGATAAATCTCTCCTTTTTTGAAGTGTAATGGCGGATGATGATGAACTTTTTTTTAAGCTAAATTACTTCATTTTGAGAAGTTATATTTTTTAGAGGAAATTCGTAATGTCATTTTCTTACATTATAATGTTAAATTGTTTAATATTTGTATGCATATTGATATTTATTTATTTATAATATAATAGCTAGTTTATAAATTTTAAATTATGTTTTAAAATACTCAAAAAATTATTTGAACAAAAATTTAAAATTGGTCTTCTAAACCAAGCCGAACCGAAACCTAGGTCTGGTTTTTAATTATTAATGGTTCGGTTTGGTTTGCAATTTTTCAAAACCGATAGTATTGATTTAGTTCGAGTTTTTATTGTAAACCGAACTTATCCGGTTTTTCTCACACCTACCTTTAACCATTATAATCGGTCACAGAAATAATACTATGGAGTTCAACTCAGGTCATTTGTTGTTATTCTTTTTTTTTTTGTTTGTTTTTTTGTTTTTGCTTCATTATTTAGTTGGACCTTCTTGCAGATCAATCTTGGAATTTACATCAAAGATAAAACCACCGAGTTTTCAATCTTGGTGGATAGATCAGTTGGAGGATCGAGTATTGCTGATGGGAAGTTGGAGTTGATGCTCCATAGGTTGTAGCTATGCTCTTGTTTTTCTTCAATAATTCTGATTCATCTCTATAAACTTTTGATATCTTTTCTTTGCCATGATAACGTTCCTGCAAAAATAAAAAGAATATTTATTGTCATCTATACACTGCACTTCGAGAAATCAACTCCAAGCCTTGTTTTGTAGGAGATTGCTTTATGATGATGGTAGAGGTGTTGAAGAGGCTTTAAATGAGACAGTCTGCATTCTTGAGAAGTGTGAGGGTTTAACTGTAAGCATCTTGATTACCTAGATCAGTCTGCCCGAGTATCTTTGTCCTATTCAATAAGTTCTGTTTCATGTGAAAGAATTACATGTGTAAAATAACATTTAACTGTAATCGACTTCTCTTCCATTCCCATCAACACACACTTCCATATTCTATCACTCTTACTGGCATGCAATCTGTTCATATTACTTGCTAAATTTCTCACAGGTCCAAGGGAAGTACTATCTTAGGTTTGATCTGCTAGGAGAGGGATCCAAGTGGCGTCGATCATTTGGACAGGAGATATACTCACCATTCCTTTTAGCCTTTTCTGAGCAGGTATCTTGTACATTTGTATTTCTTGGTTGCCTATATGGTAAATATCTTTAACTCAGACAACGTGCTTATGTACTTGCAGGATGAGGAGTTTACAAATTTCCCCGTACCAACCTTTACAGCAATGGATCCTTCTTATAGTCTTCCTGATAGCGTCGTCATACTAACCCTACAGGTATTATCTGCTCAGAAACTGATGGTGGTTGCAAGGTTTTTTCTCTTTGGGTGTACTTATTAATGATTTAATTCTATTGGTCGCTTCTAATGCCTCAGGAACTTGAAGATCAAACCGTTCTACTCCGATTAGCTCATTTATTCGAGGTTTGAATTCTTTAATTTTGCATTATACTCCCAATTTTCCTTGAGATATTTTTAAGTTTCTCCGATAGAAATTATTTATTATTTATGCAAACCTTGTTGATTGTTTAAAGATGCAATCTTGGGCCATGAGTTCATACCGTTCTTATCTTTGCAAGCAATTGTTCTATTTTATATGGATTCATCTTTGGGGCTTATGGGTTATCGTTTATGCTCTTGTTGAAAGTCGACCTAGCAGAATAGGTGTCCGTAAAAGGGCTACCATGATCACTGTTAGTAATGTAGCCCGTACCACATTACTGGTAAGATTAAGGTGGATGTGCTGAATACTGATAGGTGAATGAGACCTATTTAGAGTGTGCAGGTTGATGACGTGATCTGACGTCAGCTTCACGACTTGGACGGTGATTAATTGTTGGGAGGCTGATATTTTGGGATTAGATTTCCCTCCTGGTTTACAAATTACAACCGACATGCTAATTGTTGTCCTTACATTTTATTTCTATATTAGGTTGGCGAGGACAAAGACTTATCAGTCATGACCACTGTAGAATTAAAGAGAGTTTTTCCAAACAAGAAAGTAAGACAACACTAAGTACATGTTTCTTTCCATTTATCCTAATATCTTTCTTTAATTGCCATGGCTGGTAATTTTTCGATGTCCTCTTGTCAGATATACGATATTCATGAAATGAGTCTATCTTCTAATCAAGAAAGAGAGGAAATGGAGAAGAAAAGACTATCTTGGAAAGTAGAAGGCGGCTCCAATAAACAAGCATCTCCCGGGCCAAGAGGAGGCCCCGTACATCCCGCAGAATTGGTGGTGGAGCTTGCGCCGATGGAAATTCGAACCTTTATTATCGACTTCAATTCTAAAGTTTTCTTCTACTGAGAGTCTGAGAGGCATTTGACTTAGCTCTGCTCATCAATTTGGAAACACTAAATATTTCGGAAATGCTGTCAATAATAAAACTTTCAAAGTCGGTGCTGTGCTATTAGGTGTCTGAAATTGACTACAATGACATGAAATCGTACATGTCGTCATATAAAAACCGAGAAAACAAGTTGTGTTATTTGTATTTTATGTATGTTTATATTACATTAAATGTTTTCTAAAAAAGTAAAAAAATGTAATAGAGTAATAATATTTTAGATAGATAATACAGTAATAATATCGACTATAGGTTTTGTTTACATAAAGAAAGGACCAGGACGAGACTGCAAATTATGCCCCGAAATTGAATCATAATTTATGCCCACAGCCTACGCACATTCTTCCAGGGACATATCTATCATAAATAAATGATTTTGATACGGCCTCTCGTATAGATAAGAGTAATCATGTTTGTGAGAAAATTCGTCCATGGCATAGGGGAAGTTTTCTCTGTAAAAAAACTATAACTACCCTTTTGGTATAACATCGAGACATTCTATATTACATTATTTCGTTGTATTTGTACGAAATAAATCGATCATCTCATTTGAAAATTAAAAAATTAATGAATCATATCTTAAAAAATTTGTAACAGACCTTTAAAATACAGAATTAGCTAGTAATCCAAGATTTGGTTAGTTAATTACGGGGTTTATTAGTTCTAAACTTTTAATGACTTTTATGGAGTTTAGAAGTGTATAGATATTCAAACTAGATTTTTATTTACTCCATAAAAGTTTAGTGATATTCAATGTAAACTTTTATAGAATTTTAAAAATTCATGTAATATTCAAACTTGACTCTTAAAAACTCTACAAAAGTCTACATGTAAATATGGTGGTTTTTTTATATACCGTGTAAAAAAATCTAGCTGGATTAAGGTTAAATTTCACAAAAATTAGAAATCTATTACATCTTTCTCTTTCTATATTTATGAACAAATGCTTAATTATTTATTAATCATTAATAGTTTAATCAAAGTAACTCTTCGTATGCTCAAAAAGATATTTTCATCCCCCATTATTGTACCTTGTAATTTAATTTTTTTAAATCTAATGTCATTTATCATATTAATTATTCGATTGGTATTTAATATTTTTATTTTATTTTTAAAGATTTAATTTCTTTTGGATATTTTGATGTAGTGTTACATTAGGAAATTATTTATTGAATTAGTTGTTTACATTTATATTTATTTTTCCCATGGCCAGGTAAATTTCTAAAACTCTCCGTGATCATTTAAAAAAATTTCATGAGAAAAGAGAGGAAAAAATTGTTGACTTCGAGTTATCGGATGAACATTTATCTCCTGTCCGAAACCAGTGAGATTTCAGTATGTGTTCTTGCGTGGCTATTATATCTTGCATTAAGACGATATATAGAAAGTCGAGTAAGCAACTATCGCAAAAATGGAATCATCTGTAATATTTTGATTTTAATGAGTACGTCGACCTCTTGTACAAAGAACTAACTCATCCTGAAGATGCAGCGACACTTGCCGAGAACAGTTATAATGGCGCTCGTGTCGAAGATGTTTTTCTATACGCTATAAAGAGAGGTTTATTAGCTACAACTTTGTGCGAGGATGGACGAGACATGAATCATGTCGCCCACTTTGACCGGCAGGAGGGAGGATGAACGGGGTGGTTTTTTTGGACTAGCAAAAATGTGGTGGTTTTTTATATACCGTGTAAAAATCTAGCTAGATTAAGGTTAAATTTCACAAAAGTCTAGAAATCTATTATATCTTTCTCTTTCTATATTTATGAACAAATGTTTAATTATTTATTAATCACTAATAGTTTAATCAAAATAACTCTTCCTATGCTCATAAAGATATTTTCATCCCCCATTAGTGTATCTTGTAATTTACATTTTTTAATTAATTTCATTTATCATATTAATTATTCGATTGGTATTTAATATTTTTATTTTATTTTTAAGGATTTAATTTCTTTTGGATATTTTGATATAGTGTTACGTTGGAAAATTATTTATTGAATTAGTTGTTTACATTTATATTTATTTTTACCATGGCCATGGAAAATTCCAAAACTCTCCGTGATCATTTAAAAAAAAAATCATTAGAAAGGAGAGGAAAAAATTGTTGACTTCAAAGTATCGGATGAACATTTATCTCCTGTCCGAAACCAGGGAGATTTCGGTTTGTGTTCTTACGTGGCTACTATATCTTGCATTGAGACGATATATAGAAAGTTGATTAAGCAACTATCCCAAGAATAGAAACATCTGTACTATTTTTATTTTAATGAGTGCGCCGACCTCTTGTACAAAAAACTACCTCATCCTGAAGATGCAGCGACACTTGCCGAGAACAGTTATAATGGCGCTCGTGTCGAAGATGTTTTTCTATACGCTATAAAGCGAGGTTTATTAGCTACAACTTTGTGCGAGGATGGACGAGACATGAATCATGTCGCCCACTTTGACCGGCAGGAGGGAGGGTGAACGGGGTGGTTTTTTTGGACTAGCAAAAATGTGGTGGTTTTTTATATACCGTGTAAAAATCTAGCTAGATTAAGGTTAAATTTCACAAAAGTCTAGAAATCTATTATATCTTTCTCTTTCTATATTTATGAACAAATGTTTAATTATTTATTAATCACTAATAGTTTAATCAAAATAACTCTTCATATGCTCATAAAGATATTTTCATCCCCCATTAGTGTATCTTGTAATTTAAATTTTTTAATCTAATGTCATTTATCATATTAATTATTCGATTGGTATTTAGTATTTTTATTTTATTTTTAAGGATTTAATTTCTTTTGGATATTTTGATATAGTGTTACGTTAGAAAATTATTTATTGAATTAGTTGTTTACATTTATATTTATTTTTACCATGGCCATGGAAAATTCCAAAACTCTCCGTGATCATTTAAAAAAAAATTCATTAGAAAGGAGAGGAAAAAATTGTTGACTTCAAAGTATCGGATGAACATTTATCTCCTGTCCGAAACCAGGGAGATTTCGGTTTGTGTTCTTACGTGGCTACTATATCTTGCATTGAGACGATATATATAAAGTTGATTAAGCAACTAGACCAAAAATGGAAACATCTGTACTATTTTTATTTTAATGAGTGCGCCGACCTCTTGTACAAAAAACTACCTCATCCTGAAGATGCAGCGACACTTGCCGAGAACAGTTATAATGGCGCCCGTGTTAAATATGTTTTTCTATACGCTATAAAGCGAGGTTGATGAGCTACAACTTTGTGCGAGGATGGACGAGACATGATTCATGTCGCCCACTTTGACCGGCAGGAGGGGGTGGTTTAATGGACTAGCAAAAATGTGGTGGTTTTTTATATATACCATGTAAAAATCTAGCTGGATTAAGTTTAAATTTCACAAAAGTCTAGAAATCTATTATATCTTTCTCTTTCTATATTTATGAACAAATATTTAATTATTTATTAATCACTAATAGTTTAATCAAAATAACTCTTCATATGCTCATAAAGATATTTTCATCCTCCATTAGTGTATCTTGTAATTTAAATTTTTTAATCTAATGTCATTTATCATATTAATTATTCGATTGGTATTTAATATTTTTATTTTATTTTTAAGGATTTAATTTCTTTTGGATATTTTGATATAGTGTTACGTTAGAAAATTATTTATTGAATTAGTTGTTTACATTTATATTTATTTTTACCATGGCCATGGAAAATTCCAAAACTCTCCGTGATCATTTAAAAAAAAAATTCATTAGAAAGGAGAGGAAAAAATTGTTGACTTCAAAGTATCGGATGAACATTCATCTCCTGTCCGAAACCAGGGAGATTTCGATTTGTGTTCTTACGTGGCTACTATATCTTGCATTGAGACGATATATAGAAATTTGATTAAGCAACTATCCCAAGAATGGAAACATCTGTACTATTTTTATTTTAATGAGTGCGCCGACCTCTTGTACAGAGAACTACCTCATCCTGAAGATGCAGCGACACTTGCCGAGAACAGTGATAATGGCGCCCGTGTTAAATATGTTTTTCTATACGCTATAAAGCGAGGTTGATGAGCTACAACTTTGTGCGAGGATGGACGAGACATGATTCATGTCGCCCACTTTGACCGGCAGGAGGGGGTGGTTTAATGGACTAGCAAAAATGTGGTGGTTTTTTATATATACCATGTAAAAATCTAGCTGGATTAAGTTTAAATTTCACAAAAGTCTAGAAATCTATTATATCTTTCTCTTTCTATATTTATGAACAAATGTTTAATTATTTATTAATCACTAATAGTTTAATCAAAATAACTCTTCATATGCTCATAAAGATATTTTCATCCCCCATTAGTGTATCTTGTAATTTAAATTTTTCAATCTAATGTCATTTATCATATTAATTATTCGATTGGTATTTAATATTTTTATTTTATTTTTAAGGATTTAATTTATTTTGGATATTTTGATGTAGTGTTACGTTAGAAAATTATTTATTGAATTAGTTGTTTACATTTATATTTATTTTTCTCATGGACAGGGAAATTTCCAAAACTCTCCGTGATCATTTAAAAAAATTTGATGAGAAAGGAGACGACAGATGGACATTTATCTCCTATCCGAAATCAGGCAGATTTCGGTTTGTGTTCTTACGTGACTACTATATCTTGCATTGAGACGATTTATAGAAAGTTGAGTAAGCAAGTATCCCAAGAATGGAATCATCTGTACTATTTTGATTTTAATGAGTGCGCCGACCTTTTGTACAGAGAACTACCTCATCCTGAAGATGCAGCGACACTTGCCGAGAACAGTTATAATGGCGCCCGTGTTGAAGATGTTTTTCTATACGCTATAAAGCGAGGTTGATGAGCTGCAACTTTGTGCGAGGATGGACGAGACATGATTCATATCGCCCACTTTGACCGACAGGAGGGGGTGAACGGGGTGTTTAATGGACTAGCAAAAATGTGGTGTTTTTTTATATATACAGTGTAAAAATCTAGCTGAATTAAGGTTAAATTTCACAAAAGTCTAGAAATCTATTATATCTTTCTCTTTCTATATTTATGAACAAATGTTTAATTATTTATTAATCATTAATAGTTTAATCAAAGTAACTATTCATATGCTTATAAATATATTTTCATCCCCCATTAGTGTATCTTGTAATTAATTTTTTTTAAATCTAACGTCATTTATCATATTAATTATTTGATTGGTATTTAATTTTTTTATTTTATTTTTAAGGATTTAATTTATTTTGGATATTTTGATGTAGTGTTACATTAGAAAATTATTTATTGAATTAGTTGTTTACATTTATATTTATTTTTACCATGGCCAGGGAAATTTCCAAAACTCTCCGTGGTCATTTAAAAAAATTTGATGAGAAAGGAGAGGAAGAAATTGTTGACTTCAAATTATCGGATGAACATTTATCTCATGTCCGAAACCAGGGAGATTTCGGTTTGTGTTCTTACGTGGCTACTATATCTTGCATTGAGACGATATATAGAAAGTCGAGTAAGCAACTATCCCAAGAATGAAATCATCTGTACTATTTTGATTTTAATGAGTGCGCCGACCTCTTGTACAGAGAACTACCTCATCCTGAAGATGCAACGACACTTGCCGAGAACAGTTATAATGGCGCACGTGTTGAAGATGTTTTTCTATACGCTATAAAGCGAGGTTGATGAGCTACAACTTTGTGCGAGGATGGACGAGACATAATTCATGTCTCCACTTTGATCGGCAGGAGGGGGTGGTTTAATGGACTAGCAAAAATGTGGTGGTTTTTTATATATACTGTGTAAAAATCTAGCTGGATTAAGTTTGAATTTCACAAAATTCTAGAAATCTATTATATCTTTCTCTTTCTATATTTATGAAAAAATGTTTAATTATTTATTAATCATTAATAGTTTAATCAAAGTAACTCTTCATATGCTCATAAGTCATAAAGATATTTTCATCCTCCATTATTGTACCTTGTAATTAAAATTTTTTAAATCTAATGTCATTTATCATATTAATTATTCGATTGATATTTAATATTTTTATTTTATTTTTGAGGATTTAATTTATTTTGGATATTTTGATGTAGTGTTACATTAGAAAATTATTTATTGAATTAGTTGTTTACATTTATATTTATTTTTACCATGGCCAGGGAAATTTCCAAAACTCTCCGTGATCATTTAAAAAAATTTCATCAGAAAGGAGAGGAAAAAATTGTTGACTTCAAATTATCAGATGAACATTTATCTCTTGTCCGAAACCAAGGAGATTTCGGTTTGTGTTCTTACGTGGCTACTATATCTTACATTGATACGATATATAGAAAGTGAGTAAGCAACTATCCTAAGGATGAAATCATCTGTACTATTTTGATTTTAATGATTGCGCCGACCTATTGTACAGAGAACTACCTCATCCTGAAGATGCGGCGACACTTGCCGAGAACAGTTATAATGGCGCTCATGTTGAAGATGTTTTTCAATACACTATAAAGCGAGCTTGTTGAGCTATAACTTTGTGCGAGGATGGACGAGACATGAATCATGTCGCCCACTTTGACCGGCAGGAGGGGTGTGGTTTAATGGACTAGCAAAAATGTGGTGGTTTTTAATATATACTGTGTAAAAATCTAGCTGGATTAAGTTTAAATTTCACAAAAGTCTAGAAATCTATTGTAACGTCCCGAAAATCAGAAAGTTCACGTGAACTACATGCATGCAAGTTATTAAATTATTTGGTATTTTATTAAATTCTTTTAAAGCATAAATGTATTTTTATTTTATTAAATTGTGTTTAATTACTTTTATGCATTTTATGCATTATTATTGAATGATAGGATTTAATTCATGAAATTTTAAAAGTTCATGCACTATGATTTTTAAGTTTCATTTCGCGCTCGAACGAGGAGCGGAGACCGAAGAATTTTCAGGAAAATTATTTTAATTACATGATTTGTTTTTAAATATTAATTTAAGATGTTTTAAAGGTAATTTTCAAGAATTGGGATTTATTGGGTATTTTTCAAGCAGGATTTCAATTTTTTTTTACGGTAAGCAAATTTTAGCGAATCGGGAGACTTTTTGAAGGTTCGACTAATATTTTCAAAAACTTTCCAACACGAAATATTTTTCGGGAGTGTGTTTGGACTTAATGGGCTAAAATTTAAGGTTATTGGGCTTAAAATCATTTTTATTTTAATTGAGGCTCATTAGTACACATTTTAATTAACCTAAACTATACTTAAAATTAAACTAAACCTACCCTACATGTAATAAATTGAATCAACCGACACTCCCCTCCAATCATCAATCTTCTCTCCATTTCCAGCATCCCCCAGCTGCATATTCTCTTCGCTTCTTCACCAACAACAACTAAAGCTTCGGTGGTCAATTGTTTTGCAAAGGAAAATTCATCCGGGTTCCCTTGTCTTGTTCTTGCACTTCAAATCACCAAGGCACGCTTTGTAACATCTTTCCTGCATCATTCACGTTATATTACTGATATATATGTGTTTATGTATGTAAAACTCTCGATCCAAGCATGTGTAGGGAGGATTATCAAATTTTCATGGGTTTCTTGCATTCTTATGTTACTGCTCACATCCTTTTTCCAATTTGTTGCAAGGAGTTGCTGTAGTTTCATTGCTAGGGGACCAAGACATGTCTTGAGTTAGGGGATGTGCTGTTGGAATCAAGATTTAAGGAGTTTGGGTTGTAGATCGAGAGTTTTATTCCTTGGCTCGATTCTTGGAGTAGCGGCGTGCAAGGGCTGTCCAGCAACACAGGGATCTAACTGAGCATTAGACCAGGTCCTGGTGGATCTGAACCACTGCCTAGAAAGGATAGAACCTTGCTGGAACAAGCTTTGTAGCCGATCGGGTGTGGAGTAGTGGGTTCAGGCGTGAAGTGGCGCTTGAGGGGGAACTTCGAGCAGGCGAGCTGTGCTTCTTGCATGGGAGTGTAACCGTGGTTCCTTTGTGTCCAGTAGGGTCCTAGAGTGGCCTTAGTGTGGTCGAGTCATGGCTGGTCGTAGGTGGTGCGGTCTAGGTTGGTGAATAGCTCAAGTGGGTGCACAAGCTTTAAGTTGGGTGACTTGCTGAATTTTTCCAGCAGCTTTTCCAGGAAGGTTTTTGATAAGTGCATTTTGTGCACTTATGTTATTCCTATAATTCATATAGATTGTTAGTCTTTTTTGGGCAAAATTACGCGCTTTTGTTGTTTTTTGGTGTGATTGCAGGAATCTAGGTGCGGCTATAATATGTGTGTGAAAACGAGCTAAAATGGCGCCTAGGAGAAGAAGTGTGAGCAATGCCCCGAAGGGTGGAATACAGTAAGTCCCGCGCACATGCGCGCAACTGGCAGAAAGATCGGCGCATATGCGCCCCCAAAGCAGTGCACATGCGCGACCCATACAGTGAGCCTCGCGCATATGCGCCACTCAAGCCGCGCATATGCGCGAGAGACAACAATCGACATCCAGAGAGCAGCGCGCATATGCGCGCGGCGCGATTTTTCAGAAATAAATAGGCTTCGGCTTGTTCTTTTTAGGGGTTCCGAAATATTTTACACACAGCAGTCAGATCACTCGAAGGAGGAGAGAAAAATCAGAGCACGAAGCACGGGACGCGAAGAACGAAGATAGAAGACGTTGAATCCGGACACGGAGACGCACTTTCATCTCTCGCCAACACATTCTTAATTCGGTTTCTTACTTTTACGTTTTTAATGATTACAAACAGGTTTTGTACTGATTTAAATTCGAGTATGAACTAATTTTATATTCTAGAGATTGATGTAGTCTTGGTTGAACCTATGTTAGTGACATTTTGAATTTTCATGAATTAATTCGTCGTGTTTATTTGTGATTTCTCGTGATTAATGCTTTTGGATTACTGGTCATAATTCGATTGATCTAATAATTAAGATCTAACACTCGAGAGAGGAGATTGAAATTAGGACAGGGGAAATCACATCGTTAGATATTTATAACGTGCAAAAGACGTATAACTCTGACGAATCCATAAGAGGACCTTGGTTGCATTTATTACGTGTTGCTTGATTTTGAATAGACATATTAAAATCGGTAATAGGTAATACAGTTCTATTTATCACTCGACAGAGGGAATAGAAAATAAATTGCGAGTTCTTGGTTAGTAAATACGAGGCAATTTAATAACATGTTAGTTAATTTTGATTTAGCATAGGGGAAGCCAGACGAAATCATATCTCTAGATTTATTTCCTCAGTGAATTTTCTACTGCGTGCTAGAATTACAGGAATTGTTATTTTATTTGAATTGATTATAAACCAACCATTTGATTTGTCTAAATAAAGTCGAGCTGTGTCAATTATGGTACTTAATATACAATTTTAAATAATTACTCTTCGTGGGATCGATATTTCTACTCAAACCAGTACTAAAACTTGACACCGTATACTCGCGGTAGTGAAAATACGCAACAGTTTTGGTGTTTAAGAACTCGGTTTTAGGGTTGTTAGGAACTTTTAAGTGTTTTTAAGGTGTGATAAAAAGTTGGGAAAGTTTTGATTAAGTTTCGGTATGATTCGGGTTAAAACCGGGACACCGGTCCAAGTTTTAAAACAATTCGGTCAAGTTAACAAGTGGGCTCGACTTTATGTCTAAGGATGCTTTTAAATATGTTTTGGGACATTTTTAGGAGTTTGGTAAGTTTTGGATCAAAATAATGAGTTTTGGAATTATCCGGGATTTAGTCACTACACGAAACGTTAATTAAAGAATTAATTGAAACGCCTAGATTTCAGTTTAATAAAATTATGAAAAATTATATATAAGCTCAAATAATTATTATAAGTCTAAGTTTTTAATTTGGGAATTTTATGCTAAGGTTTGGTTTAATTCGGGATTAAAACGCATTAATATGTTATATTTATAGATTAATTCAAAAGTTATCGATTTAAGCCAAATAAAAATATGAGAAAATTCGTGTAGGCTTAAATAATTATTTGAGACATGTTAGACTCAATGGAATTAAGAAAATGTTGAAAACGTGAAATTTTACGTCTAGGGGCAAAATGGTCATTTTGCACCCAGGGTGAGATTTTTGTCCTGGCAGCGCCCTGAGCACATTTTATCATGTTTTTAAATGTTTAAGCATCACGTTCATGAATTTTATGGAATTACGATGAATACATTGCATGCTTGGTTTAAAGGAAAAGTTACGTATATACATGTTTTTATTAAGTGATGATTATGATGTTATTTTGAAGGATAGGATTTGGTTGTGACTGACGATGTATATGTATACGATGATATGAGATATGATGAGCTGAGGCCCGGGCTCAGTGGACGGGTAATGCTGTCGCTGATGTCCCTCGCCGCCGGGTACCACGGTTATATGTAGATGGATCCATCGATAGAGCTGATACGGTAGAGCTGATACGAAAGTCACAACTAATGAACTAAATTCAATTAAAAAGAAAATGTATACGTATATGATGACATGAGATGAAATGCTTCGACATGATGAGCTGTTTTGACACTTATATGATGATATGAGATGACATGATTCGACACGACATGATTTTATACGACACGTTTATGTTCATGTTTTAAAGTTCATGAAAGGTATGTTGGCATTAAGTTTTTTTTAAGTTCATGAAAGATATGTTGAGTATGATATTTTTCACTGCTGTGTGCTATGTATATGTACTTGTTATTCCTGGTACAAGTGTGTTGAGTCTTTAGACTCACTAGGCATGTGTGATGCAGGTGAGCTTAATGATGAGGAGACTGGAGGTGTCGAACTCTGAGTAGGCACTGGTGCGGTGACACGACCCAAGAACCACATGTTTTCCGCATTACGATTTATGAGATTGAGAGGAGATAATATTTTCATACGTCTGTTCTTTCGAAAAGCGCGAGCTTTAATTTAAAAAAAATATTCCGCATTTTTAAAAAAATTAGTAGACGTTTCAGTTGGTATCAGAGCAAAGGTCCTGTATAGAGTTGTGTCACCGTCAGCTTCTGCCGCTCAGTCTTCAAGCCTCAATTCCGTAAGTTTAAAACTTTTAAATGTTTTTAATGATATCATCTGCATGTCTTCATGATATACGATTTACGAGAATTTTCAGTACTGCAAGCTTATCTGTCGTTATGTTTTGAGATTAGATTCTTTAAATTTTTTTATGCATGTTACGATATGAAATGAGAAATTATATGATTTTCATGCATACTGGCTTTGTGGTGGAATTGGACATGAATAAGAATTTTGCTATTGGGCATTAGTAAAGCTTGTAAATAATTTGAGTATATTAATTTTTGGTTAGTAAGTACTGATGTTCTACTTGTGGGTCATAAGTTAAACTTGACCATTATGAATGCTTTTGGGACTTGTAGATTTTCTAAGAAATTATTGATTGTTCGTGGTTGCTAGCCGAGTTAATTTTTGAGGATTCATTGTAAGGATTAATGATTCGAAGACTACGACGATTCTTGGAAGTATAAAATTGTAGAAATTAATTAGGGTGCATTCTCTACCTAGTGGGACCTAAGGATTGAATTGTATGGATTGAGAATTTTAAGGACCTAACTGTAATAACCAATAATTTGAGAACCTAAGTGCAACAATAAAATTCTAAGGGACTATTTTCGAATTTATCAAACTTTGGGATTAAATTTTGAGTTTCGAGAATTTGAAGGTTTAAGAAGGCCAAGTCGAATATTCTACGGGGACAATAATACAAATTTCGAAGAGTTGTAGAGCCAAAAATGTAAATTTCGAGAACTTTAATGGCCAAATTGCAAATTTTGTAATTTTGAGGATTAAATTCGAACTTTTGAGGAACACTTGGGTTATATTAGTACTTTTTCAAGGTTATGAGAATTGATTTTGGATTTAATAAACTTAAAATTTCTGAAATTTATATACGAGAAACCTATAAATTGGGATTAGGAACGCTAAGAAGTTGGGTAATTGTTGGATTTTTGAGATTAAGGACAAATCGGATAATATTTGAGGAAAGTAAGAACTAATTTTTCAATTTTTAAGATATTTGGGGATTTGTTTAGCAGTAAGTGAGAAGCGAATGGTTTAAACGATATGAATTTTTCGATGATTTAGGCTTGAAGAGATATTTAAAACTTTGAAACATTTGAATTATAATGTTATAAGAAATGGTAATCAAGGATATTATAGGATGAATCAATCTTGGGATTGAAAATTTAAGTGTTAGTGAAATAATGTTGTGGAAAATTAAGAATTTAAAAGTTATGACAATTTAAGGTGAAATTGAGCAGTTAGTTAAATTATAGGAGTAGACATGAAGTTAACAAAATTTTGGGAACTTAAGTTTGATGTATCATATTTTTTAATCGTGATCTTAAGAATTAAAATTATTCCTTTCTTGGAATTTAATTTTTCTAGAAAGTTGGATGTGATTGATGGTTAGGTTACTCGATAGACGAATATAAGAATTGAGGTAGACACCTTGTCTTGAGAAATTTTTGGTAAGTCCTTAAGAAACTTAGGAATAAGTGAATATGTGTGTTGGAATTATGTTATCTAATACTATTTGGGTTGCGTAAGTTTGAATTTTAATTTTATGAAATAGGTGTTCGTATGGAAAATTTTGGGTGAAAAAAAAAATAATAATAATCATAATAAAAGGGAATTTTCGGTTTTCAGCATAGGTTACTAGTAAACGAATATTAAGATTTTGACCGAGTAAGAAATCTAAAATATTGATGTGGTAGTTCTAGAATTCTATGGGTTATAAGCGAAGTTGATTTATTAGAGATGGTCTAAGGCTACTATGGGATAACTTATTAAGTTTTATATGCTAGAATTAATTAAGCATTGAGGATACGTAAGAATGCGACATTCGTTTCAATGAGGAAAGTCCAAGGTCTTAGGCCTCAAATTTATTGCAATTGAGAAGATAATAGTTTAAATATGTAATTGGTGCTAGAATGATTTTATTATTTGAGTATAAGATTGATATTGTATATTTTGGGTGTGATCTCATCTTGCTTCATTACCTCGATGCAGGTTATCGATGAGAATGTCACTGTTCATGATTCCCCTGGACAATTGATTGTGTCACAGATTATTCCTTTAGTTGGTTCCTCGAGAGACACTAGGAAATTCTATGCCAGTGCTTATGTGGGAGAATCCTCCAGCATTCCCGTGTATTGGCTCACCTTTACAGCAACTGTTCAGCCTTTGGGTTTCAGCACTTATGTGATATCAAGTGGAAAGTTGGCAGGTCTTTAGCAGAATTTTTAGATTTTTATCAGTTAGTAAATGATGTTTGCTTAATTCAGGGTGTAATTGCAATATATTCCGTTGGCTACATTGTTACATACGCAGATTCAGCCTCTGTAGAACAAATTTCATAACCTTTTGATGGAAGTCAAATTAGTGATGTTCAAGTAGGTTCAGGAAACTTGATGCTTTTATACTCGGGAAATGATGGGAAGCTTATGCAATATACTAATAGCAGAAGCTAGGTATGCCATATAGGAATGGCCACATCGGCTTGTCCTTTCACATCTTTCTTTCTTTTAAATTATGTTTGGTCAAATGCATGCATGCTGCTGTATTACTCGTCCTGGTTGATGTAACCTTGCCTGAACTTCAGTCTGCTGACCTTCCTTTTTTTTAATCTTTTGCTGTAAATTTAAATGTTCATGAGTCATATTTTATGATATAGGTGAACATATCTCTGGAGCAATCATACAGGTAATATGCTGGAGACGATGGAGTAAAGATTCTCAAGTAATATTAACAATATGTTCCTTATTTTTCTCTCCTAAAGTGATACTTGCTGAGATTGATGGAAAGTTTCATTTACTTACGAAAGGCCTCCGGAGTGTATATCTTTCGCCCAAATGGCGCATTTCCAATACAACCTGAAGGAAAGGTACATACATTCTCTTCAAAGTCAACCATTCAATTCGTAAATGAATTGTTTATCTTATTTTGCATATTCCACTTGCAGTTTTTCGAGAACCTCTTTTGATGAAGTTCACTAGACATTCAGTTCATGGATATCTCAGGTTAGTTCAAGAATCATTTATTATTCTACTCAGATTATATAAATATAATAGGATATTCACACATCAAATAACCAGAATCCCCAAAACCATCTGGTTTCCCCATTATATGTCTTCCACATGGGTATCTCTTCATCTCATTTAGGGTTTTAGTTACACCCAAGGTACGGAAAACAATTTATGAGCAATGAATCATTGAATGTTTGTCAATTACAAGGGCCATAAATGTTTTGATGCATACATTACAAAATTTGTCGATGTGTGTTGACAATTTACTGATTTAGGATCTTGAAAGTATTTTCAAGTGGTTATTAAGTTGAAGTTGTGATAAATTATGCAGAATTCAATTATGTGATGCAAAAGCTTAAATGGAAGAAACATATACCAACTTAGAAATGGATACCAGTGCATTGTTTGTCGCCTGTGAGGAATTAGGGAAACCGAGACTTGATCCTTCTTGTATATCAGTGCAATATTTATACAAATAAATGATACAAATGAATCTATTTTTTTTTTAAAAAATAGATAATATAATGAATTTAGGTTTGCATAAAAAATAAAAATAAATATTAATAGCGAGTCTATCTGTTATGGCCCATTGCCCCAAATCCGGCCCACGTCTTCTATTAAATAACTTGGAGAACAGAACGCGTGGAGGATTAGGGCTTCCATCGGGATCGTATTTCCCCTTCGATCTCTTCGTATTTCCCCTTAGCAGGCCAAATCCGGTAATAGTTGGCGGTAAATGTTTGGTTTTCTTCTCCTTCTTTGTTTTATTTTTGTTTCTTTTTTTTCAACCCACTCTGTGTTGAATTTATGCTACGCTAGCCGTGGGTTGACCATTGATTCCGAAAGGATAGAATATAACATACAATTTGAGTTTCTGATGTGTTCAATTTGCTTTTGTAAATGTTTGAAAACTTTTTCCATCCAAATTTCCTTACGAAACCTAGGGCCCCAACAAAAAAATTTGATTTGTGTGCATATAAAGCGTGGAGAATCAAAGAGAGTGGATTCAAATTAATGGGTTCCTAACTTTGCAGGGCTTCATCCAATGGCAACGTTTTCAGACTCAAGGCTACGTGATGTAAGTTGTTCGTTGCTTTCTAATCCATGTGATTCGATCCTTTGGATCTTTTAGCTTTCCTGGTGAAGATACACATGCACAGAATTGGGGAAAGAAGAATTCATCGTATTCTTTTACTCTACTATGAGTATATACAATAGTTTACACTGGAGTCTTTTACTGTATTAGTATTTGACAGTTATTTGTGCTTAACACTCAGTATTATCTTTAATTTACACGCACACCCCATCTTTAGACATGAATGTCGGAAACTAAACTTTGTTTAAATTTGTTGACAGTTATGTGATGAATATTTTGATCCAAGAAAATCTATATGCTGTGAAAATCCAAGAAAAGCTATATGCGGTGGAGGGACGACGATGTTTCATGTCGGTGGTTTAGCTCATATCAAGGACAAAGCGGAAACTGCCTTAAACTTCTACAATAAGAAAAAAGTTAGAGAAATTATTTGATGTTGTTAATAGCCTTGTTTGCTTAATACTGGTAATGGTTTTGTTTGTGTATTTTTTGGTTGGTTACAGCGAAAGAATTTCGTTCTCGATAAGGTTGTCAAGGTTAACCGTGTATCTGGTGGTGCTATGTTCTGCATGACATTTTGGGCAAAGAGGGACGAAAATGATGAGCGCCGTCTTTTTCGAGGTGTTTATTGTCAGGGTAAAGTATTGCTATGTGAGATCAAGGTACCATCCTCGCCATTTTATCATTGTTCCTGGTTTATTTGAATGTTCAATGATATGTCTTGTGTTGATGGCGATGGCCGAAATTTCCTGGTTTACAATCTT
Organism: Primulina eburnea; assembly: GCF_022965805.1. NCBI lineage: Eukaryota > Viridiplantae > Streptophyta > Magnoliopsida > Lamiales > Gesneriaceae > Primulina > Primulina eburnea. Next base: position 61,863,173 of record NC_133101.1, on the reverse strand, counting down.
GAAATACCAATATCCAGTGCCACTAGTGTCAGGCACGAAATTCGAACAAAGATCGAATGAAATAAAACCCCGTGTGTTCATTATGGATTTGGATTTAACTAATTTTTTAGCTTTTCAAAACAGGTGCTCGTTACTTTTGTTAATTGAACGAGAGCTCTGTTAATTTATAAATCACATGTTCAAGCAATTAACTATAAGAGATGAAACTGCAGAGAGTTGACATAGATGACAAAGCAGGAATATGTAGGTCAATACGATCTAAATATTGTTTTAAAATGTGGTGGTATTCTTGCGGCCGGGTGATTTGGCAGGATGCTTTTGATTAAATATGTGAAGATTCTCTTCGCTACGGATTGATGTTGTCTGATGCTAGAGCGAGGCTTCACCCTAAGCATAAGTGGAGCCTGCGACCAAGTTTGAAACTAATATCTCTCGCCATAATTTTGGAGTAGGGCTTGAATAGGCGAAAGAGGAATATAAATGCATCCTCAAAGGCTTACTTTTTATCTTTTTTTATCCTTTTATTGGCATATGAAGTTTGGAAGTTAATCTTGTTATGCATTTTTAGGATGGCGATTGTGAAATTACGATTCCAGCTGGCCACGTAGATGGTTTACCTGGTCCATCTCCAATTGGGACAGATGACCCTTTTTACGAATGGTACCTTGATGTGTAACTCTTTTATTCTTTTGTCATTGGATGGGAATTTATACATTCTTGCGTTAAATATGTCTTGGTTGGAAAGTCGTACATTCTAGTAGTTCCTAGGGATGCGTTGATCGCAGCTGACAATGATCTTAAAAGTTGTGTCGTGTTTGCAAATTTCAGTGATGGGGATTGTGATTGTGCTGGCTAGTTATTTTACTTAGGTAGAGTGCCTCGGTAGTGCGCGAGCTCAGATGTTGGATGAATGTTTGCATGTTTAACATCTCTTTTTAAAATGAAACATGTTTACATTTTTTGGGTGTTGTCTTCTTGCATGTGTTGTCTTCTCTTATTGGTTTTTTTTTTGTCAAATGTACAAGGTATCTAAATGCCCCCGATGTCTGCTCTGAGGACGAGGATGATGAGGATGATTCAGAAGGTGAGACTTCGCCCTAAGCATAAGTGGAGCCTGCGACCAAGTTTGAAACTAATATCTTTCGCCATAATTTTGGAGTAGGGCTTGAATAGGCGAAAGAGGAATATAAATGCATCCTCAAAGGCTTACTTTTTATCTTTATTTATCTTTTTATGGGCATATGAAGTTTGGAAGTTAATCTTGTTATCGTTTTTAGGATGGCGATTGTGAAATTACGATTCCAGCTGGCCACGTAGATGGTGTACCTGGTCCATTTGCAATTGTCACCCTTCTTTAGGAATGGCACCTTGATGTGTATAATAAATTATTCTACTCAGATTATATAAATACGATAGGATATTCACACATCAAATGACCAGAATCCCCAAAACCATCAGGTTTCCCGTTATATGTCTTCCACATTGGTATCTCTTCATCTCATTTAGGGTTTGAGTTACACCCAAGGTATGGAAAACAATTATGAGCAATGAATCATTGAATGTTTGTAAATTACGAGGGCCATAAATGTTTTGATGCATACATTACAAAATTTGTCGATGTGTGTTGAGAATTTACTGATTTAGGATCTTGAAAGTATTTTCAAGTGGTTATTAAGTTGAAGTTGCGAGAAATTATGCAGAAATCAATTATGTGATGCAAAAGCTTAAATGGAAGAAACATATACCAACTTAGAAATGGATATCAGTGCATTGTTCGTCGCCTGTGAGGAATTAGGGAAACCGAGACTGGACCCTTCTTGGATATCAGTGCAATATTTATACAAATAAATAATATAAATGAATCTATTTTAAAATAGATAATATAATGAATTTAGGTTTGCATAAAAAATAAAAATAAATATTAATAGCGAATATCTGTTATGGCCCATTGCCCCAAATCCGTCCCACGTCTTCTATTAAATAATTTGGAGAACAGAACGCGTGGAGGATTAGGGCGCCCATCGGGATCGTATTTCCCCTTCGATCTCTTCGTATTTCCCCTTAGCAGGCCAAATCCGGTAATAGTTGGCGGTAAATGTTTGGTTTTCTTCTCCTTCTTTGTTTTATTTTTGTTTCTTTTTTTTTTCAACCCACTCTGTGTTGAATTTATGCTACGCTAGCCGTGGGTTGACAATTGATTTCGAAAGGATAGAATATAAAATACAATTTGAGTTTCTGATGTGTTCAATTTGCTTTTGTAAATGTTTGAAAACTTTTTCCATCCAAATTTCCTTACGAAACCTAGGGCCCCAACAAAAAAAATTGATTTGTGTGCATATAAAGCGTGGAGAATCATAGAGAGTGGATTCAAATTAATGGGTTCCTAATTTTGCAGGGCTTCATCCAATGGGAACGTTTTCAGACTCAAGGCTACGTGATGTAAGTTGTTCGTTGCTTTCTAATCCATGTGATTCGATCCTTTGGATCTTTTAGCTTTCCCGGTGAAGATGCACATGCACAGAATTTGGGAAAGAAGAATTCATCGTATTCTTTTACTCTACTATGAGTATATACAATAGTTTACACTCGAGTCTTTTACTGTATTAGTATTTGACACTTATTTGTGCTTAACACTCAGTATTATCTTTAATTTACACGCACACCCCATCTTTAGACATGAATGTCGGAAACTAAACTTTGTTTAAATTTGTTGACAGTTATGTGATGAATATTTTGATCCAAGAAAATCTATATGCTGTGAAAATCCAAGAAAAGCTATATGCGGTGGAGGGACGACGAGGTTTCATGTCGGTGGTTTAGCTCATATCAAGGACAAAGCGGAAACTGCCTTAAACTTCTACAATAAGAAAAAAGTTAGAGAAATTATTTGATGTTGTTAATAGCCTTGTTTGCTTAATACTGGTAATGGTTTTGTTTGTGTATTTTTTGGTTGGTTACAGCGAAAGAATTTCGTTCTCGATAAGGTTGTCAAGGTTAACAGTGTATCTGGTGGTGCTATGTTCTGCATGACATTTTGGGCAAAGAGGGACGAAAATGATGAGCGCCGTCTTTTTCGAGGTGTTTATTGTCAGGGTAAAGTATTGCTATGTGAGATCAAGGTACCATCCTCGCCATTTTATCATTGTTCCTGGTTTATTTGAATGTTCAATGATATGACTTGTGTTGATGGCGATGGCCGAAATTTCCTGGTTTACAATCTTGAAATAGCAATCTTCAGTGCCACTCGTGTCAGGCAAGAATTTCGAACAAGGATCGAATGAAATAAAACCCCGTGTGTTCATTATGGATTTGGATTTAACTAATTTTTTAGTTCTTCAAAATAGGGGCTCGTTACTTTTGTTAATTGAACGAAAGCTTTATGAATTTATAAATAACATGTTCAAGCAATTAACTATAAGAGATGAAACTGCAGAGAGTTGACATAGATGACAAAGAAGTAATATGTAGGTCAATACGATCTAAATATTGTTTTAAAATGTGGTGGTATTCTTGCAGCCGCGTGCTTTTGATTAAATATGTGAAGATTCTATTTGCTACGGATTCATGTTGTCTAATGCTAGAGCGAGGCTTCGCCCTAAGCATAAGTGGAGCCTGCGACCAAGTTTGAAACTAATATCTTTCGCCATAATTTTGGAGTAGGGCTTGAATAGGCGAAAGATGGAATATTAATGCATCCTCAAAGGCTTACTTTTTATCTTTATTTATCTTTTTATTGGCATATGAAGTTTGGAAGTTAATCTGTTATCGTTTTTAGGATGGCGATTGTGAAATTACGATTCCAGCTGGCCACGTAGATGGTGTACCTGGTCCATCTCCAATTGGGACAGATGACCCTTTTTACGAATGGTACCGTGATGTGTAAGTCTTTTATTCTTTTGTCATTGGATGGGAATTTATACATTCTTGCTTTAAGTTTGTGTTAATTGGAAAGTCGTACAGTCTAGTCGTTGCTAGGGATGCGTTGACCACAGTTGATAATAATCTTAAAAGCTGTCGTGTTTGCAAATTTCAGTGATGGGGATTGTGATTGTGCTGGCTAGTTATTTTACTTAGGTGAAGTGCCTCGGTAGTGCGCGAGCTCAGATGTTGGATGAATGTTTGCATGTTTAAAATCTCTTTTTAAAATGAAACATGTTTACATTTTTTGGGTGTTGTCTTCTCTTATTGGTTTTTTTTTGGTCAAATGTACAAGGTATCTAAATGCCCCCGATGTCTGCTCTGAGGACGAGGATGATGAGGACGATTCAGAAGATGAGAAGTATTAACTCAGCTGCTCGTCATGGTGGTGGTTGGACTAATAAATTATGACTCCAAATTCCTGTGATTTTCAAAGGTGTTGATAATTTACAAGAGTTGGGAGTGAATAGCTATGCATGCACCATGTTAATTTCTACTTCAGTGTTCTTGTAGAGTACTGAGTTCGAACTGGAAACTTTATTATGAAATTTGTGTTATATTATGGGCAGTGTGTTGCTTATGCTTTAAATCTGTCTGAAAGTTGGCTTGGCTATGAATAAACATAATTCACTATTTTAAACAATATTATATAATTTTAAATAGATTGTATTTATTTAATTAAAAACAACATTCAAGCATCATTGTACTGAACTGTTCTTTTAGTGAGGTTTTTCTTCTTCATGTCATCAGTATCTTCTTTCACCATCTTCAAACTTGAAATTAACGAACGAAAAATTGTTCGTTTTTAATAGTCTTCAAATTAATATGTCTGTCGGTTATTGTTAGAATTCAACCAATCATCAATTTAAACCACATGTTACCAAACATGTACTTCAAGATTTTTTTATATTTTTAATAAATTATTTTCATCCATTGTCATCTACGAATATTAAATCAATATTTCAATTGAGACATTTAAGATCTATAATTACGCATTTATTTTATTTTTAGATAAGTTAAATCGAAGAAACTCAAATTAATATTATGCTAATTTCTAATGTAATCACACACATCTCAATGGATTTAAAATAACTTCAATAATAGATTTGAAATTCACTATAATTAGTATAATTGTAAGGGAAATATATAACAGTAACACCTCAATTATTAAACAGATAAATTTTCTAAATAAATAAGATTGTGGTGGATTATATTTTATAGTTCCTTATTAAATTTTAAATTGTGGATGACATGTTATTTTTGTTTAATAAATAAGTAATAATGAGACTTGTAGATAAATACTGTTAGTATGTCAAAAACTCTTTTATATGACAGTTATTGGAATACTACTCTATTATAATTACAACATATTGCTTGTTGGTTGTTGGTTTACCTATTGGTGCAACAGGTTTTGACATACGAGTTTTATGAGTGAGATGTTCGTCAATTCAAAAAGAAATTTTGTTAATTTTTTTATCAATTACGACATTGATTAATAAATAACTTTGAAGGTCTTTATGACGTGAAAGTATAATATTTTGGATTGGATTTTCCTCTTGGTTTAGAACGACAACCGACGTGCTAATTGTCATCATTATATTTTACTTCTGTATTATGTTGGCGAGGACAAGGACTTATCATTCATGACCATTGTAGAATTGAGAAGAGTTTTTCCAAACAAAAAAAGTAAGATAACACTAAGTATATTTTTCTTTCCATTTATCCTAATATGTTTCTTTAATATCGTGGTTGATAATTTTTTGCAATGTCCTCGCGAAATGGGTCTATCTTCTAATCGAGAGAAGAAACGCAGAAGAAAAGATTATCTTGGAAAGTAGAAAGAGGTTACAATAAACAACAAGCTCTCGTGCCAAGAGGAGGCCCTGTACGTCCCGCAGAATTGGCGGTGGAGCTTGCGCCTACATAAATTCCAACTTTTATTATGACTTCAATTCTAAAGTTGTTTGCACAAAAAAATAAAATTAGATCCAATATTTTTGAAAAAGTCCAAGCCCGATAAAGTAATTAAACAAGAAATAGTGAAGAAAAGCCCATTAGTTATGCAAAGTAATTTGAAAGGATTAATAGTGGGCAAACACAGAATGCTTGTGGGTAAAAAAAATAGTGAAAAGTGAAGGTGGGGATTGAAGAAAATAACTTACTAGAATCTGAATAAAAAAAAACGGATCAACGGGCAGAGATAGAACGTCACAAACAACTCCAACAATTGCAAACACTGCAAATTTCAAGTCAATTCTAGTTCATGTCTTTTTATTTTTTCATATCATTTCCAGTTCATTCCGCAGGGATTGAAGCAACAGTCTGCATGAAACGTTTTCGCTCTGACATGATCTTGGCCCTTCATTCTTGACCACGTGGAACAGTCACTAGGATCAAATCCTGGTCATCCGTCGAGCCATGTCAACCGGCAGAACAAGCACATAACAAACACAAGAGACACGCTAGCCATGGATCGGGAACCTGCCAAACTCTTGGTGTAAACTTTATATTTCTTTTAGAAAAAAAATGTTGTAATAAACTCGATTTGACCCTATCTCGTAAAGTTCTAAGCCTTGCACTAATCTTAAGATGGTCTGAGCCCATAAAGATGAATATGTAGCTGAGCGCATGTGGGCCAGGTGAAAGAGCCGAGCCCAAGAATTAGGGTTGAGCCCAGGAAAAAGAAGCCCAAGAGTCAGGACATAGCCCATGAACAAGCGCAGTTATACCAAGAATAAAGGTATGCAACCCTAGATTTGTTGTATGTCTCGAATATGGAAAACACTTGGAAATCTCTGATGATGGGGAAGAAATCCCAATAAAGGTTCGTTCGATCTTGGGTGTGGGGGCAGTGCCCACACCTCATATGAATGGTTGAGATTCCACTTCATGGGAAAAAAAAAAAAAAAAATTGGGCCAGAAAAAATTCCGACCCTTTGATGTACCCCTGCAGGCACCCATAAGACCAAATCCACCAAATCTGATTAGAGTCCTAGTCACCATAACAAATTATTTGTTTTATAAAATTGTTGTAAAATATTTTTAAAGAAGTGCTCTCCAAGTGTAGTTTTAAAAGAAAAATTGAGAATTGTTTTTAGATGTTTTTAAAATGGAAGACAAAAATAAAAATCAAAACACATTACTTTTAAAATGTTAAAATGTTTTAATAGAATAGTTTTCCAAACACATATTTATTTTTAAAACAGTTTTATAAAAAAAAAATTACTTTTATAAAAACGGTGTATTATTTTTTAGAAGATGTTTATTTATCAAGTACATATTGAGTCATATAATTTGGTGCACTCCTCGTCCGATTGTAATTTGGGTTTTCTTGGATTAAGATGTTTGGGGTTGATGTGAAAGGTCATCCCAAGAAAATATGCGGCGAATACGTTTGGGTAATATGAAGTTGATATTTATCTTTACCTGAATTCAATCCAACATATAACATTATCAAACCCAAACAATGTCAGCCCAGATTATTATTATTATAGCAAAATACTAAAATAAACCTCGAAGTTTTCGAATGGATAGATCTATTCCGACCATCTCTCTCATTTTTTGACCACCGTCCGTGGATTATGTGACATCAAAAATAAACTGAAGCATAAAATCACTGCTACAATTATTACGTATACAAGAGGACAACACTTCCGATTTTACCAATTTTCATAATTAAGATGATAATGTATAGCCCTTTTTATTAAAAAAAAAAAAACAAAAAGAAGAAGAAGAAGAAGTAGAGATTTTATAAGTAATTTTTGAACAAAGTGGCACATTTTTTTTTTGGCTAAACAAGGACTTATAATTACTAGATGTTTAAAATATGATTTTGTCGACTATTTATTATTACAGCTCTCTGAAGCCTTACATTCTGAATTTCCAAATTAAATAAATGAAATATTTAAAACATTAGTATTGAAAAATAGAAAAAAAAGGAAAACGAAAATAAGGGGAAATTAAATTATTTGAAGTTGAAAACCAGATCAAGAAATTATGTTTTAATTTTGGGAGTCAATTAATTGTAAATACTAAAAACATCCCTAAATAGCCAGTATCTTATTTCTTCTTTTTATATCCTCTTTTCAGGGTAGTTCTAGGTCACGTTATGCATGTATTTATTTTTAGATCAAAAATATAATTGATATACTTGATATAGAGTTTGTTTTACGAACAATTGCGTTTATTTCATGTCATTTCGTCATCGAACCAACAAAAATTATGGCTACCACAAATAATGACAATCTTCATATTTTCTTTGAGAATAAACAATAGTTGAAATTAGTAAAATTAACTTTACATTGTTTGAAGTGATTATGTTAAGCATACGAATCTAATACATAAAATATAGGAAAAAAATTAAAACAAAAAACCCAATATAGAGGGAGAATACACCCAAAAAGATTCGTCACAATATATATAACCGATTAATAAAAAAATCAAAATTTTGAAAACCGTATCAATTCGAACTTTACTCTTAAATAATATTTTATATGAATATGATCCTATTATAAATCGAGTTCATTAAAGAAAAATATAAAAAACAAAAAGCTATGATATCTATATAAAATAAAAAAAAAATTAAGTTAAAAAATTTAATTATGCGCGCTAAATACAAATACAAATATAATATAAATGAATCTATTTTTCTAAAAAAAATAAATAAAGATGAATTTAGGTTTCCATAAAAAATAAAAATAAATAGTAATAGGAGCGAGTCCATCTGTTATGGCCCATTGCCCCAAATCCGGCCCACGTCTTCTATTAAAAGACCTAGATAACAGAACGCGTGGAGGGTTAGGGCGCCCATCGGGATCGTATCTCCCCTTCGATCTCTTCGTATTTCCGCTTCGCAGGCCAAATCCGGTGATAGTTGGCGGTAAATGTTTGGTTTTCTTCTCCTTCTTTGTTTTATTTTTGTTTTTGTTTTTGTTTTAACCCACTCTGTGTTGAATTTAAGCTACGCTAGCCGAAAGGATAGAATAGAAAATACAATTTGAGTTTCTGATGTGTTCAATTTGCTTTTGTAAATGTTTGAAAACTTTTTCATCCAAATTTCCTTACGAGACCTAGGGCCCCAACAAAAAAATTGGATTTGTGTGCATATAAAGCGTGGAGAATCAAAGAGAGTGGATTCAAACGAACTGGTTCCTAATTTTGCAGGGCTTCATCCAATGGGATTGTTTTCATACTCAGAGCTACGTGATGTAAGTTGTTCGTTGCTTTCTAATCCATGTGATTCGATCCTTTGGATCTTTTAGCTTTCCCGGTGAAGATGCACATGCACATGAATTGGGGAAAGACGAATTTATAGTATTCTTTTACTAGGCTATGAGTATATACAATAGTTTACACTTGAGTCTTTTACTGTATTATTATTTGACAGTTATTTGTGATTAACACTCCGTATCGTCTTTAATTTACACGCACACCCCATCTTTAGACATGAATGTGGGAAACTATACTTTGTTTAAATTTGTTGACAGTTATGTGATACATATTTTGATCCAAGAAAATCTATATGCTGTGGAGATCCAAGAAAAGCTATATGCGGTGGAGGGACGACGCAGTTTCATGTCGGTGGTTTAGCTCATATCAAGGACAAAGCGGAAACGGCCTTAAACTTCTACAATAAGAAAAAAGTTAGAGAAATTATTTGATGTTGTTAATAGCCTTGTTTGCTTAATACTGGTAATGGTTTTGTTTGCGTATTTTTTGGTTGGTTACAGCGAAAGAATTTCGTTCTCGATAAGGTTGTCAAGGTTAACCGTGTATCTGGTGGTGCTACTTTCTACTTGACATTTTGGGCAAAGAGGGACGAAAATGATGAGCGTCGTCTTTTTCGAGGTGTTTATCGTCAGGGTGATGTATTGCTATGTGAGATATCCTTGTTCCTGGTTTATTTGAATGGTCAATGATATGTCTTGTGTTGATTGCGATGGCCGAAATTTCCTGGTTTACAATCTTGAAATAGCAATCTTCAGTGCCACTCGTGTCAGGCAAGAAATTCGAACAAGGATCGAATGACATAAAACCCCGTGTGTTCATTATGGATTTGGATTTAACTAATTTTTTAGCTCTTCAAAACAAGTGCTCGTTACTTTTGTTAATTGAACGAAAGCTCTGTGAATTTATAAATCACATGTTCAAGCAATTAACTATAAGAGATGAAACTGCAGAGAGTTGACATAGATGACAGAGCAGGAATATGTAGGTCAATACGATCTAAATATTGTTTTAAAATGTGGTGGTATTCTTGCGGCCGGGTGATTTGGCCGGGTGCTTTTGATTAAATATGTGAAGATTCTCTTCGCTACGGATTGATGTTGTCTGATGCTAGAGCGAGGCTTCGCCCTAAACATAAGTGGAGCCTGCGACCAAGTTTGAAACTAATATCTCTCGCCATAATTTTGGAGTAGGGCTTGAATAGGCGAAAGAGGAATATAAATGCATCCTCAAAGGCTTACTTTTTATCTTTATTTATCCTTTTATTGGCATATGAAGTTTGGAAGTTAATCTTGTTATGCATTTTTAGGATGGCGATTGTGAAATTACGATTCCAGCTGGCCACGTAGATGGTTTACCTTGTCCATCTCCAATTGGGACAGATCACCCTCTTTACGAATGGTACCTTGATGTGTAACTCTTTTATTCTTTTGTCAATGGATGGGAATTTATACATTCTTGCTTTAAGTATGTCTTGGTTGGAAAGTCGTACATTCTAGTAGTTACTAGGGATGCTTTGATCGCAGCTGACAATGATCTTAAAAGTTGTGTCGTGTTTGCAAATTTCAGTGATGGGGATTGTGATTGTGCTGGCTAGTTATTTTACTTAGGTGGAGTGCCTCGGTAGTGCGCAAGCTCAGATGTTGGATGAATGTTTGCATGTTTAACATCTCTTTTTAAAATGAAACATGTTTACATTTTTTGGGTGTTGTCTTCTTGCATGTGTTGTCTTCTCTTATTGGTTTTTTTTTGGTCAAATGTACAAGGTATCTAAATGCCCCCGATGTCTGCTCTGAGGACGAGAATGATGAGGATGATTCAGAAGATGAGACTTCGCCCTAAGCATAAGTGGAGCCTGCGACCAAGTTTGAAACTAATATCTTTCGCCATAATTTTGGAGTAGGGCTTGAATAGGCGAAAGAGGAATATAAATGCATCCTCAAAGGCTTACTTTTTATCTTTATTTATCTTTTTATGGGCGTATGAAGTTTGGAAGTTAATCTTGTTATCGTTTTTAGGATGGCGATTCTGAAATTACGATTCCAGCTGGCCACGTAGATGGTGTACCTGGTCCATTTGCAATTGGGACAGATGACCCTCTTTACGAATGGCACCTTGATGTGTATAATAAAGTATATGCATGCACCATGTTAATTTCTACTTCAGTGTTCTTGTAGTACTGAGTTCCAACTGGTAACGTTATTATGAAATTTGTGTTATATTATGGGCAGTGTGTTGCTTATACTTTAAACCTGTCTGAAAGTTGGCTTGGCTATGAATAAACATAATTCACTATTTTAAACAATATTATACAATTTTAAATAGATTGTATTTATTTAATTAAAAAGTAACATTCAAGCATCATTGTACTGTAAGCATATGAATCTAATGCATAAAATATAGGAAAAAAAATAAAACAAAAAATCTAATGTAGAGGGAGAATACACCCAAAAAGATTCGTCAAAAATAAACGAAAGCTCAAAATCACTGCTACAATTATTACGTATACAAGAGGACAACACTTCGATTTTACCAATTTTCATAATTAAGATGATAATGTATAGCCCTTTTTATGAAGAAGAGATTTTATAAGTAATTTTTAAACAAAGTGGCACATTTTTTTTGGCTAAAGAAGGACTTATAATTACTAGATGTTTAAAATATGATTTTGTCAACTATTTATTATTACAGCTCTCGGAAGCCTTACATTCTGAATTTCCAAGTTAAATAAATGAAATATTTAAAACATTAGTATTGAAAAATAGAAAAAAAGGAAAACGAAAATAAGGGGAAATTAAATTATTTGAAATTGAAAACCAGATCAAGAAATTATGTTTTAATTTTGGGAGTCAATTAATTGAAAATATTAAAAACATCCTAAATCTAGTGTGTTTATTTCTTCTTTATATATATATATATATATATATATATATATATATAAAAGTCATGAAACTGTGTTCAACGCAGCAAATGTCATGCTTTTTGAATTATTATTTATATTAATTGCGATCAGAAGCCATTATTTTTAATTTTTAGAATAATAAAATAAAATAGAGAGTTAATGATGATTACAATACCATTTAACCATACATGTCTCTCATATTTTTATGAAAATTGACATACAGGGAGAAAAATACTCCAGCTACATCATAGAATAATCCGATTAGGGGTAAGCTTGAGCTCGTCTTTATTGCAATAAATGTTTGTGTTTGAGGTGGTGTATATTTTAAATATTTTTTAGATGTATTTGTATCACTAATTATAACTTATACTATTAATTAAGGGAGACACCTTAATACTTAACTAAATTTTGGTGAAACCTTTTTTTCAATCCAAAAATTACTCCTAACACATTTGATCTTATATATACATAATTTGGTTTAGCAGCAAAGTTCTCAAATTTTTTTTTTCGAAATCTTTAATTTAATATACAAAAATAATGATTAGGTTTGAATGAGAAATGGGCAAGGGTCCCCCAAAGTCTTGTAATTAAAACCACATAAAAATTGGAGACTTTCACGTGTGCTCTTTCTGTCAAACGACCCCATTATAGTTTATACTAATTATTACCATTATTATTCTTAATGCTCCATTTTTCACACACCCCAAACCTTAAAAAGGAGCAAAAGTTAATGACATTTCATCATTATTCACAAAAACTCATTAATATATTATCAACTAATTATTTATATATAAATATAATAATAATAAAAAGCAAAAAGGGTGTATTCTTCTTCTGCTGCTTTTTTTTAATGATTTTTAATCAACATTTCTCATTTATTATATATATATATATATATATATATATATTAAATTTGAAGTACTTTTTATAAACAATTAATTATTTGGAAAGGGAACAAGTCTGTGCATGTTTGGTCTACTCCTGCTCCTTGTTCTCTATTTCTTTGTTTGCCATTAAATAATTTCATGGAAGGGATAACTTCTATATAAAGACTCTTTCCACTCATTCAATCAAGAAAACATTTTCTTCTTCTTATTCTTCATCTCTTTAACCCAGCTCTCTCTAATTCATTGATTTGTGTTATGAGCTATGGAATTAGGCTTACGCTTAGGAGATGCATCGGAACCCATGAAGTTCTTGCAAGAAAACGGCACTCAAGAGGCGCAGAGATCATTTACCAAAATCAAGAGATCAAGTGGTGGATTAAACTTGGGCACCGGTTTGAGACTCAATCAAGAAATGGAGAAAAGTCGAGGAATTGATGAAGAAAATGGTGAAAATGAATATGATCGTTTATCAGAAGGAGTTGGCAGTGATGGTGATCAAGGGGAGGCATGGCTTCAGCTTAATCTTCTCCTTTTTCCTCCTGTTCCTCGCGAGATTTCGACACATGTTGAATCCTTACCTTGGTCATCCGATAATGGTATTTAATAATTCGTCTGATGGCTGAAATTTGATACTGGAATTAGTGGTATTTATGTGATTACAGTGTATTTTATGCGTTAATCTCTGAAGTTCCGGTGATTCTTTTGACTAATAAGAACAGAAGTATTTATTTTTTGTGATGAACAATATTTATTTCTTTTAGAATAAATATTCTTTGTGGGTTTTTCCAGGGAGCTCCGAAAATGATTCTTCGAGGAACAAAGGGCCACCGGCGACGAGGCGGTTGGACGTGAACAGACTACCGGCGGCCGCAGAAGAAGTCTCGACGGCGAACAGCGAAGGGTCACTGTTCCAGATGGATTTTGGTAACAAGAGAGATTTTGAAGCCACGGGAAATGAGAGAGAATCGTTTAGAGCAAGTGATGACGATGATGGCAACACAAGAAAAAAACTCAGACTTTCCAAACAACAGTCTGTTTTTCTTGAACAAAGCTTTAAAGAACACCCTACTCTCAATCCTGTGAGTCAATATACACACACACAAGCATTATACATACATGCTAAAAAATAAAAATAAAAAATATTATATTTTTCTTCGAAAATAACTCATCTTATTCTCTTTGTAATCTATGCATATGAATAAGTGCTTCCAATTTTTATTTTTTGTGTTGCAGAAGCAAAAGCTTGCTTTAGCAAATCAGCTTAATCTGAGGCCTCGACAGGTAGAAGTATGGTTTCAGAACAGAAGGGCGAGGTTTGTGAATGGATATCGATCCTCTTATCATTCATTCATTCGTTGTATATATTTCATGTCACGTAAACACGCACTAACGAACATGTGTGGCACAATATTCAGGACCAAGTTGAAGCAAAACGAGGTGGATTGCGAGTACTTGAAGAGATGTTGCAAGACTCTGAGCGAAGAAAACGCAAGGCTCCACAAAGAGTTGCAAGATTTGAGAGCTCTCAAGACTCCTAACTCCAACCCATTCTACATGGCCACCACCCTCACCATATATATGCCCGTCTTCCGAACGCCAACGACTCGCCTCCGCACCCCATAATGGCGGCAAGCTCACTAACATAGATTCCACCCCCACCACCCCAAACCCACTCCATTTCCTTTGTCGACACCAAGATTTTACCCTTTGAGAAACTAATTAATAGATTGGACTTTCATCAACATATATGTATGTATTTGCATGGGAGGGTTTTTAAGTTTGCGTTTTGGCATTGGAATGAGGGATTGTGTGATGTTGATATGTGGGATTCTTGAGCTTGGGCAAATTTTTTAGCCCATCTTTTGTGAACTTTGGGGGAGATTGATACCGCTAGAGAAAATAGATTGGAAAGGGACAAAAAGAAAAAGACCAAAAAGAAAATGAAGTGCTTAGATTTGTATGGATCCCTCTTTCTCCCTTTTTTTTTCTTGGAACGTATTTTACGTTAAATTTGATCAAACACTAATTGTAATTTAGTGTAAACATTTTTGAGATATGATATAGTTGTGATTAGCTATCGTATAGAAATCTCGAAAACTTTATTGAAGGAAGATGTGTACTTCGAATTCTATGTTTATGAAAAGGATTAGTCAAGAATTAATAAAGTTGTCTCTTAATTATCAGGTTTGTTGACAAGATCCATAGGGGACATAATGTAACAAAGAAAAGAGAGTATATATATTTTCAAACAAACCAATAATTAGGAGAGGATAGGATGTAAGATTTTGGGAAAAAGAGTGAAAAAAAAAAATGAGATAGAGAAGCATGGTAGGTGGAAGTTTGTTGGGATGTCCCGCGCTTCAAGGCGGGTTGGGTAGTAATGAGTTTCGTGAGGCGTGGGGGATGCACTCTTTTTATAATTGGACAAAAGTGGTATATTCGGTTTTTTTAAAAAATAATTTAAATTTAAAATTTTATTTCAAAACTAATTTGAAAAAAAAAAAGTTGCAAAACTAATGCAATCCGCGCTTGCCAAGCGCGGATGCTGCGTACGTGGAGCAGCGTCCGTGCTTTGTGGACAAAGGTGGTATATTCGGTTTTTTTAAAAATAATTTAAATTTAAAATTTTATTTCAAAACTAATTTGGTAAAAAAAAATGTTGCAGAACTAATGCAATCCGTGCTTGCCAAGCGCGGATGCTGCGTACGTGGAGCAGCGTCCGTGCTTTGTAAGCGCGGACGCTGCTCCACGTCCCCGATGGAATATTTAGCGACATAATATATATCAAAATCGTCGCTACAATTGAATCCGCGAAGGTTAAAACACCGTCGCTAAAATTGAATGGAAACCGTCGCTCATTTTAGCGACGACGCTGATATGGTTTGAGCGACGGTTTACAAACCGTCGCTATATTTTAGCTACGGTATTTGACCCGTCGCTAAATGCCAAAATTTCGATAATTGTATCTACCGCGCGTACATGTACGCCGCGGATAATCTTGAACTTTCAACGACTTGCATATTTGCAGCGTTCAATGTGCGCTGCAGAAAGAGAATTTGCACGCTGCGAAAAATCACATAAAGTCAAAAAAATGAAATTTTAATTTAAAAATTAAATTATTTTTTAAAAAAACACCTCCGATATATTTCCCATATTTACAGACAAAGGATAATGTCAAATGCCACTTCAAAGTCAGATCAGCATGCAGTAATCTACAGTAGTATTTTCGACTTTATGAGATTTTATATTTTTTATTGATATAATTTTAAATTTTTATTGCGAAAAACCATTTTTGTTGTAGTGAATACAAAAAAAAAAAAACAGACAAGAAATTCAAATAATCTTAGAAAATTTTGGAATCAAGGTATGTTCACGATTAATTGACAAATTTTATGCATACAATGCATTTCCTTTAACTAGAACAAAAAATAGTTTTTCGCAGCGCGCATATTTTCTTTTCGCAGCGCACATTGCACGCTGCTAAGATGCAAGCCGGTGAAAGTTCAAGATTATCCGCGGCGTACAAGTTCACGCTAAAATATTCTGTCGCGGACGTGGAGCACCGTCCGTGCTTCGTTTTTTTTTTAAATTATTTTTTAAATTAATTTTAAAAATTAAATTATTTTTTTAAAAAAACCCCCAAAAACTGCATGATGATCTGACTTTGAAGTGACATTTGGCTTTGTCATTTGTCTGTAAATATGAGAAATATATCGGATGTGTTTTTTTAAAAAATAAATTAATTTTTAAATTAAAAGTTCATTTTTTCGACTTTATGTGGTTTTTCGCAGCGTGCAAATTCTCTTTCTGCAGCGCACATTGCACGCTTCAAATATGCAAGTCGTTGAAAGTTCAAAATTATCCGTGGCGTACATGTGCACGCGGTAGATACAATTATCGAAATTTCGGCATTTAGCGACGTTTCAAATACCGTCGCTAACCGTCGCTAAAACCATATCAGCGGCGGTTACAAAACCGTCGGGAACGTGGAGCAGCGTCCGCTCTTACAAATAAAATTTTAAATTTAAATTATTTTTTTAAAAAACCCTATATTCAATGATTGTGTCTACTAAAGTTGGACCACCCTTTATCGTCATTGTCGATTATTATTGACATTTAACCAATTAAACACATTCCCTCATTATTCATGTACGTGAACTTTCATTTTATTTTATTTTATTTTTTATATTTCATTGTGTTTTGTTTTAATTGTAGAAATAAGTGAATCAATTATCCTTCGATTTGTGTTTGGAAAACAATATAATTTTAATTGGTAAATAGGTGTACAAAAAACTACGCATTCTCCTAGCCCCAAGATAATGTGAGATTATTTCACCCTGCCCTTGCAGGCGGCCCGGATCACTCTACATGAGTGATCCGGGCCAACCTCCATGTAAAAAATAAAAAAAATTGACTCGAAAAAATCTGAGCCGTTGGATCGATCCCTGCGGGCAATGCCAGCAGGGGTAGGGTCGAGTAAAACCTTATTGCAATCCATAAATTTATATACCGGATAACGAACCTCTCAGTTCTCTAATATATATTTTTTTTAGAAACATCTAACATTTATAAATATAGAAGTATCGTGTCTATATAAAACTAAATTTTTTGACTTTTTGAGTTTGCTAATCGTGACCCTTTGAATCTTAGGTTCAATCAATTGATTTCTTGATAACACTATTAGTTAAAAATCTGTATAAATTTATACAACACAAAATTCGAAACATTTTCATGCCCACAAAGCTAGCATATGCCAGCATCAACAGGCAGGCAGGTTCAAGATTATTTGATCAGTGTGTGCAGTCCAATGTTTAAGTCGGAAGAAATTGAAATGAGGAGAGGGAGAGTGTTGTGCCATACAGCTTTAAGGACTCGTTTATGATGGGCTCTTATTGAATCCAATGGTTTCTGAGCATTATGTCTTATGTCAAAGATGTGAATTAGGGGATCCCCTGAGCCAGAACTTATGCATACACCATCCGGCCGGAGACCACGCCTGACTTATGAGAGCCGACTGTGATTCACCACTCTCTTGGTTCCACCCGAGACTATGGATCTCCTGGGGCTTCGCTCTGAAATCAATTAGTTTAAGCTGCCGCCCTGGGGTCCTGCAAGCACAGACATGACATCCTGTCGAATTTGGTTTACTACTTCAGATGGTAACCAAAAAAAAAGTTGGCATAGCTTCACAAGTTACTCATTGAATAAAAACTAGTTGAACTTGGCTGAATTTACTACCCAATCTTGACTCAACCATCGTTGTCAAAACAAATCTCAAGATATTTTGAATGAGTCGGCAGGCGGTTTGTCTGGAGTACAGTAATATATGCTTGGCAGAGGAAAAAAAAAGAAGAAGATAATAAATGGCCTATTAATAAGAACTTTGAGAACTTACCCTGTCTGAACCATAAAGAGGTTGAAGTCGCATGGATTAGTTAGAACACTCATGCATTTGCTTTCAGTTTGATACTTGTAAACAACTGTCCCAGATGTCGTATCAAATCCAATTATTCTTTTGTCTGCACCAGCAGACATTACAACATTCTTATCCCGCAATCCAGCAACCCCCATTACAGCACTGGTATGGATACTTCTGTGTAATGAATTAGGTTTCCTTCCATGAGCCTTCCTTATCATGTTCGGTCCAAAGAACTACATCATGATCGCTGCCACCAGTAACGAAGCATGTTTTGTCCCATGGCAAGAAGTTTATGCTGTTGATTATGCCCTTAACGTGAGGCTTGTCTTCAAGAAAGCTTACACGTGTTCTCTATGAAACCAAAACTGAAACTGAGGTCGACTTCACAGAGGTGGTAACTAAAAATAAAGTGCATAAAAAACAGACTCAATAGCCACTAAATTACAGCACGCACGTATACACTTTACAATAACAGCATTACAGGATAATAGCGCCATGACTTGAGATCCTTACATCATTTCCTTCATTCAGTTCCAGAATTGATATCTGAGAATCCCCACCATCAGCAGTATAAACCGAAAAAAGTCTATTTGCATGTGGATGCCAAGCTGTATCTTTTGGCCATCTCCATTGCTTGTTGGATTGACATTCAGAAATACTTAGAAGATCGACACCAGCACTGCACTTTTTATGTTAAGAGTTCAGTTCAAGTTATAAACCTACATCACTTGCCAAGTAATAACTGAAAAACATGTGCCGAACAATGCAAATCTGAAACGTATGTTAGTATCCAAGCTATGATTGAAATGTGCATACTGAAAGCATCATAAAAGAACAAAAGTATGAGATCAAAGAGATCTGATGCGACTAAATTTGCTTCCAATAATACTTACCCTTTTCCCCTGGATTTGCCACAGATTAACCACTCCATCCAATGCACTGCAAATCATTCAAACTTATCAAGTGGAAATACCATCAAGAGAGTTATGAGGCAGTTTAAGACCAAAAGGTTTTAGTCATATGTAATTGAAAATCTGCAATGCTAACAAAAGATATGATTTTTAAAAAATGCAAATGGCAAAACCGAATCTAATACAGTTAACCACTGCATGGTAATCTGTAAATAACTTATGTTTAAGAGAATAAGTCAAAAAGTAAAAGAAAAATTATAATCTGATGTTGAAATCAAGACATGGCCAAATGCAATGGGTGCAATTGCATTCTCTTTCTGATAATTTGTGACTGAAACATATTTTCAGACTTTCTTAATTAAATGCAACATTCAAAATTATACTATAGACGAAGAAAAATAATAAAATCAACAAAGCATGGCAATACTGACAAGGAAAATTGAGCATACAATCTCTGATTAACATGTAAAACATAGACATGTTTGAAACATACATTCTCAAAGAAAAAAATGACAAAACTAAACATGCAATTAAGTGTATAGCTTTGTTGAGATATCATGCATGTCACCACCATGTCCACCAATCCAACTTATCCAGTTGCCAAAAGTGGAGAACAAAATTACATAGGATATTTTAAATTTATATTAGGCCTGCCAAAAGAGCAAGAACTTTGGATTTAAATCATTTGATAGTATTGTGAAAACATAAACTGACAGTTGAACCAGAAAGCCACAAAAAATCCCTCAGAAAAATGAAGAGAGCCCTTTAAACATGATGCAGAGATCACCAACTGGTTGTGCTCATTTTTGTGCTACAGTGCAATCATAATGTTAATATTTGACCTGAAAGAAGCATTAGATGTATGTGATTGATGGGCAACTTTACCATGCTGCCAATAGAAAACTATTAAAAGAAGATAGGTACAATATACAACATTAAGCTTCAAGATTTCAACCTGGTAAATATTAATCTTTCAAAATAATATAGTTTTGATCCTCGACTTTGTTGTGAACTTAACCGATACATTAGTAAAAGTAACACTCTCAACTTTGTTTGAACACGATTTATACATTTAGCAAACATCATTAATTCTGAAGTGGAGAGAACTGTTGATTATTGAACTTTCGAACAAGATGAATTGTAACAAAGAGCAAAGTTTCCTTATGGATCAAACCTTTCATATGTGCTGAGAGAGTTATTAATATGCATTCCAGGTAATGTGTAGATTATTGAACCAGTGGCATGCAAAGCTACTGATATTATGCATAATAACAAAAATAAAACTAAAAAAATTAAATTTGTGCCTTGATCTTTTTCTTTTCTTTCGCACAGAGCAACCGATATCACAACATCCTAGGTTGTATCATGAATTCAAGAGGGCCACAATCTCCATCAATAATAATTTTTGTTATTCCTGTGAGAAATCAAGAATGATCAAATCACCTGGTCACAAATAAATTATCACTAGTCGGACAAAGCTCAAGGCTTCTCAGCCTTCTTTTGTGTTGACTAGATATAAGAACAGCCTCGCAATGGAATCTTTGTGATGAAGCCATGCTTCCTATCAACGGAACCAAGTCATTATCTTCTTTCTTCTCTGTGTTCACAAAGATATGATTGTGGATAATATTTACTAGCCATAATATCATGCAAAAATCCGAAACTTTAAAAGACTACCAGATTACACTCCTCAATTACGATTATCACCGAACAAGGATGCAAGTCCAATAGTTTAAATAAAACCCACAAATCCAGCTCAAATGTTACATCTGAATGGGCAGAAAACTTAAATATGAGTTCAAATAATGAAGATCATGATAATTTCACATTGTTACCCTCAACAGTAGAGGTTGTAAGTTAGTGTTATTGTTTTATGAACTTTTGAGCAAATTTAGATTGGAGGAAACATAAAAATTTTGGTGAATAGAGCAAAAAATAATACAAGTAATCAGTTAGGGACGGAGTGAATAAATTCTTAGCAGCACTGAAAGATTTTACAAAAAAGAGCATATTTTGTGGCACGAGAGTATGCTACATGCATAAGTATTTTTTTCACCCTCAATTTTCATTAATACTAAAGACAGTTTTGCCGCAGCCGCTATTTGTCATTTTGTCCTTTTGAAATATGTAAGGTTCACATAAATTAAGTGTATCCATGTCTTGATTTATTCTTTAATTTTTGTTTGTCTTTTCCTCACAAGAGCAGCCTTCTGCATATGCCTCGCATATGTTACGGTAAAATAAGTGCTTTTGGTAATGCATGGAATGAAATAGAGTATAACCCGAATGATGCCTGATATGCAAAGTTACATAGCAATTACCATGCTTCTTTTTCGTTCCTTTAGGTTGAGATTCCATGTTTTCTTGCTCCGAAGATGTTTTACAAGCTTTGCCTCCATTTTGCCATCCATTGCTATTGATTTGAGTGGCTATTGACGCAGGAAGAAATGCACCAGAATTGCCAATAACTTCATTTCCAGATTCTTTCATGGTCATTGAATTTGACGTGGTTGGATTCACAGAAGGAATCACAAGCTGTGGTTTAGAGTGATATTTTTCTCGAGAAGAATTTCTATGTTTACATACAACACTAGCTGCTCTTCCATCAATTCCATTATCATCTCTGGATAACTTAATCAAATCCACACCAAACAGCTGTGGTTTGTACTGAAACTGGTTTTGAGTAGAATCACCACTCGCGTTGGCAGGATTCGCTGAACTTTCCAAATTTACCTTTCTTATACAGTTTCTTAAAGTTTCTGATGCCATTGGAGTTTCCTGGCCACGATGACGAGACATTTCAGTTTGTGTATCCATCAACCTTGTTAATGCTTCATCAAGCTGCAACCAAACATGAAATCATAAATCCATGGTTTCTCATTGATGAAAACGGTACTGACCACGTGAGTGCAGAAACCATGAGGCCTACCTCCTACCTCATCTCACCCTAGCAATTATTATTTTGTTAAGTGAATGTATTATTATTTTAAGAAAATTTACTTTTAGGAAAAGTATCAAGAGGGCGGAGGCATAACTTGGAACTCAACAATCAAAACAAAAATAATCTTGCACCATGCTACATATTATAATGAATGTAACCAACTTCATGCACATGCTCCAAGTAAAGTTACTCTACAAAAATTCAAGGTGTTAAAGCACAGCACCAATCAGGGTAATAATTATGGATGGCCACCGATAGCCCCGCGATAGAGTTGTTGATTTTTCGTAGGTTTACTGTTTGATTCACACTTCTTTGACTTATTTGCACGAATGCAAATTCTTTTTCCAAAAAAGAGGGTAATGATTGGGAATGGTTGAGTTCCTTGCTTACTCGTGTGGCATGATCGAAACTTTAGGCTCCATATGTGAATTATGTAAGAGAAATCAGTGCAGATGCATGTGACTATCTTCAAAGGAGAATAAAATAAAAAACCGCTGAATGTTTCAAAATAGACAAAGGTCCCTGCATCTGGTCTTTGCCATCAGATGCTTGCCACATATGAGGCTTATGGTGCATCACAGGATAGACTAATTTCACTTTTATAGTCTCTTTGTTCTGTACTACACCGACACTGTTATATACAAAGAATATCTCTTGCCTTCTCTGAATAACTAGAGCTTGAGCCTAACATTGGTACCAACTAAAGTCAGGAAAATAAGTAATGCAAAAAAGAAGATAGAAATTAGAAAAACCGAAAGAACTGATTTAAAAGTATTCCTCCAATCATTTAGACACCAATATGCGAAAACAACATTTAAAAAAAGAAAGACATTTGTTTTCTCAAACTTCAGGGTAAAATCTCCTTTATTGACCCTAAAAACATTGAAGTGGGTACTTGATTAGTGATGACCTGAGAAAATTCACGTCAGTTCTCATCCCTCAAGTTTTTTAGTTCAACTTTTCATGGACCATTTGATTTTACACGGATATTACACGGGACGCTAGAGCTAACAAGATGTATTCATAATCCAATAATTGAATCCAGAAAAACAAGATCACAGCCCACACTTTCCTATAACATTTGGTCCACCAATCATTACCCTTAAAATGTTGGATATATACTTGACTGTCACGATGTTGCAGCATTCACTAGTCAAGGAACAAAAGAATCTTAATATTGAAATCGCTGCACCTGCATTGCACTTACCTATAACTTTATCAAGCATTACACAAGAGGGCATTAGTACTTTGGAGTTGCATGTAATCTGAATGATAAAATCATAATGTAAATCATGTCCAACGAGTGGTGACATCCCACAAATAAATGTTTGTAAATACAGCAAAAAGAAGAAAGACACCCGCAATTCACTTTACAGCGTACATTAATAAAACATCAAGAAAAACACCAAAAACAAGCACAAGTTCAAATATCCCCCAAAAAACCTCGTATCCAACAAAAGAAAAAAAAATCGTGCTCGAAAGTGTTACATTGAGAAGAAAAGAAAACCTGGAACTTGTAATAAGCAACGCGCTCACGAAGCTGCTCCACTTCTTTGGTACGGAGTTCAACAAGGACTTCTAGTGCTGCTTCTTGGTCTTTCCAACTCCGTTCCTCCGTTATTCCATCTCCATATTCTTCTTCTTCGTCTTCTAATTTCACAATTTCGATTTTGGGCTTCTTCGGAAACGGTAGCCCTCGCATTTTCTTGAATAGTAGTAGTAATAAGAAGAAGTAGAGATTTTATAAGTAATTTTTAAACAAAGTGGCACATTTTTTTTTTTTTGGGCTAAAAAAAGACTTATAATTACTAGATGTTTAAAATATAATTTTGTCGACTATTTATTTTTACAGCTCTATGAAGCCTTACATTCTGAATTTCCAAGTTAAATAAATGAAATATTTAAAACATTAGTATTGAAAAATAGAAAAAGAAAACGAAAATAAGGAGAAATTAAATTATTTGAAGTTGAAAACCAGATCAAGAAATTATGTTTTAATTTTGGGAGTCAATTAATTGAAAATACTAAAAACATCCCTAAATCTAGTATCTTATTTCTTCTTTTTATATCCTCTTTTCAGGGTAGTTCTAGGTCACGTTATGCATATATTTATTTTTAGATCAAAAATATAATTGATATACTTGATATAGAGTTTATTTTACGAACAATTGTGTTTATTTCATGTAATTTCGTCATCGAACCAACAAAAATTATGGCTACTACAAATAATGACAATCTTCATATTTTCTTTGAGAATAAACAATGGTTGAAATTAGTACAATTAACTTTACATTGTTTGAAGTGATTATGTTAAGCATACGAATCTAATACATAAAATATAGGAAAAAATTAAAACAAAAAACCCAATATAGAGGGAGAATACACCCAAAAAGATTCGTCACAATATATATAACCGATTAATAAAAAAATCAAAATTTTGAAAACCATATCAATTCGAACTTTACTCTTAAATAATATTTTATATGAATATGATCCTATTATAAATCGAGTTCATTTAAGAAAAATATAAAAACAAAAAGCTATGATATCTATATAAAATAAAAAAAATTAAGTTAAAAAATTTAATTATGTGCGCTAAATACAAATACAAATACAAATAAATATAATATAAATGAATCTATTTTTCTAAAAAAAATAAATAAAGATGAAGGTTTCCATAAAAAATAAAAATAAATAGTAATAGGAGCGAGTCCATCTGTTATAGCCCATTGCCCCAAATCCGGCCCACGTCTTCTATTAAAAGACCTGGATAACAGAACGCGTGGAGGGTTAGGGCGCCCATCGGGATCGTATCTCCCCTTCGATCTCTTCGTATTTCCGCTTCGCAGGCCAAATCCGGTGATAGTTGGCGGTAAATGTTTGGTTTTCTTCTCCTTCTTTGTTTTATTTTTGTTTTTGTTTTTGTTTTAACCCACTCTGTGTGGAATTTATGCTACGCTAGCCGAAAGGATAGAATAGAAAATACAATTTGAGTTTCTGATGTGTTCAATTTGCTTTTGTAAATGTTTGAAAACTTTTTCATCCAAATTTCCTTACGAGACCTAGGGCCCCAACAAAAAAATTGGATTTGTGTGCATATAAAGCGTGGAGAATCAAAGAGAGTGGATTCAAACGAACTGGTTCCTAATTTTGCAGGGCTTCATCCAATGGGATTGTTTTCATACTCAGAGCTACGTGATGTAAGTTGTTCGTTGCTTTCTAATCCATGTGATTCGATCCTTTGGATCTTTTAGCTTTCCCGGTGAAGATGCACATGCACATGAATTGGGGAAAGACGAATTTATAGTATTCTTTTACTAGGCTATGAGTATATACAATAGTTTACACTTGAGTCTTTTACTGTATTATTATTTGACAGTTATTTGTGATCGTCTTTAATTTACACGCACACCCCATCTTTAGACATGAATGTGGGAAACTATACTTTGTTTAAATTTGTTGACAGTTATGTGATGAATATTTTGATCCAAGAAAATCTATATGCTGTGGAGATCCAAGAAAAGCTATATGCGGTGGAGGGACGACGCAGTTTCATGTCGGTGGTTTATCTCATATCAATGACAAAGCGGAAACGGCCTTAAACTTCTACAATAAGAAAAAAGTTAGAGAAATTATTTGATGTTGTTAATAGCCTTGTTTGCTTAATACTGGTAATGGTTTTGTTTGCGTATTTTTTGGTTGGTTACAGCGAAAGAATTTCGTTCTCGATAAGGTTGTCAAGGTTAACCGTGTATCTGGTGGTGCTACTTTCTACTTGACATTTTGGGCAAAGAGGGACGAAAATGATGAGCGTCGTCTTTTTCGAGGTGTTTATCGTCAGGGTGATGTATTGCTATGTGAGATCAAGGTACCATCCTCGCCATTTTATCCTTGTTCCTGGTTTATTTGAATGGTCAATGATATGTCTTGTGTTGATTGCGATGGCCGAAATTTCCTGGTTTACAATCTTGAAATAGCAATCTTCAGTGCCACTCGTGTCAGGCAAGAAATTCGAACAAGGATCGAATGACATAAAACCCCGTGTGTTCATTATGGATTTGGATTTAACTAATTTTTTAGCTCTTCAAAACAAGTGCTCGTTACTTTTGTTAATTGAACGAAAGCTCTGTGAATTTATAAATCACATGTTCAAGCAATTAACTATAAGAGATGAAACTGCAGAGAGTTGACATAGATGACAGAGCAGGAATATGTAGGTCAATACGATCTAAATATTGTTTTAAAATGTGGTGGTATTCTTGCGGCCGGGTGATTTGGCAGGGTGCTTTTGATTAAATATGTGAAGATTATCTTCGCTACGGATTGATGTTGTCTGATGCTAGAGCGAGGCTTCGCCCTAAGCATAAGTGGAGCCTGCGACCAAGTTTGAAACTAATATCACTCGCCATAATTTTGGAGTTGGGCTTGAATAGGCGAAAGAGGAATATAAATGCATCCTCAAAGGCTTACTTTTTATCTTTATTTATCCTTTTATTGGCATATGAAGTTTGGAAGTTAATCTTGTTATGCATTTTTAGGATGGCGATTGTGAAATTACGATTCCAGCTGGCCACGTAGATGGTTTACCTGGTCCATCTCCAATTGGGCCAGATCACCCTCTTTACGAACGGTACCTTGATGTGTATCTCTTTTATTCTTTTGTCATTGGATGGGAATTTATACATTCTTGCTTTAAGTATGTCTTGGTTGGAAAGTCGTACATTCTAGTAGTTACTAGGGATGCGTTGATCGCAGCTGACAATGATCTTAAAAGTTGTGTCGTGTTTGCAAATTTCAATGATGGGGATTGTGATTGTGCTGGCTAGTTATTTTACTTAGGTGGAGTGCCTCGGTAGTGCGCGAGCTCAGATGTTGGATGAATGTTTGCATGTTTAACATCTCTTTTTAAAATGAAACATGTTTATATTTTTTGGGTGTTGCCTTCTTGCATGTGTTGTCTTCTCTTATTGGTTTTTTTTTTTGGCCAAATGTACAAGGTATCTAAATGCCCCCGATGTCTGCTCTGAGGACGAGGATGATGAGGATGATACAGAAGATGAGACTTCGCCCTAAGCATAAGTGGAGCCTGCGACCAAGTTTGAAACTAATATCTTTCGCCATAATTTTGGAGTAGGGCTTGAATAGGCGAAAGAGGAATATAAATGCATCCTCAAAGGCTTACTTTTTATCTTTATTTATCTTTTTATGGGCGTATGAAGTTTGGAAGTTAATCTTGTTATCGTTTTTAGGATGGCGATTGTGAAATTACGATTCCAGCTGGCCACGTAGATGGTGTACCTGGTCCATTTGCAATTGGGACAGATGACCCTCTTTACGAATGGCACCTTGATGTGTATAATAAAGTACATGAATGCACCATGTTAATTTCTACTTCAGTGTTCTTGTAGTACTGAGTTCAAACTGGTAACGTTATTATGAAATTTGTGTTATATTATGGGCAGTGTGTTGCTTATACTTTAAACCTGTCTGAAAGTTGGCTTGGTTATGAATAAACATAATTCACTATTTTAAACAATATTATACAGTTTTAAATAGATTGTATTTATTTAATTAAAAAGTAACATTCAAGCATCATTGTACTGTAATGTCTTTTTAGTGAGGTTTTTCTTCTTCATGTCAGCAGCATCTTCTTTCACGTCTTCGAACCTGAAATTAACGATACTTTCACAGCTTCAAACTTGAAATTAACGAACGAAATATAGATCGAAAGCAACCTAAAAGTTGTCCATTCTTAATATTCTTCAAATTAATATGTCTACCACTTATTGTTAGAATTCAATTAATCATCAATTTAAGTCACGTGTTACCAAACATGTATTTCAAGATTCTTTCATATTTGAAATCTTAAATCAATATTTCAATTTCTTTCAACAAATATACTGGATATAAAGGTTGTTTTACGAACAATTGTGTTTATTTCATGTAATTTCGTCATCGAAGCAACAAAAATTATGGCTACTACAAATAATGACAATCTTCATATTTTCTTTGAGAATAAACAATGGTTGAAATCAGTACAATTAACTTTACATTGTTTGAAGTGATTATGTTAAGCATACGAATCTAATACATAAAATATAGGAAAAAAAATAAAACAAAAAATCCAATATAGAGGGAGAATACACCCAAAAAGATTCGTCACAATATATATAACCGATTAATAAAAAAATCAAAATTTTGAAAACCGTATCAATTCGAACTTTACTCTTAAATAATATTTTATATGAATATCATCCTATTATAAATCGAGTTCATTTAAGAAAAATATAAAAAACAAAAAGCTATGATATCTATATAAAATAAAAAATTTTAAGTTAAAAAATTTAATTATGTGCGCTAAATACAAATACAAATACAAATAAATATAATATAAATGAATCTATTTTTCTAAAAAAAATAAATAAAGATGAATTTAGGTTTCCATAAAAAATAAAATAAAAATAAATAGTAATAGGAGCGAGTTATGGCCCATTGCCCCAAATCCGGCCCACGTCTTCTATTAAAAGACCTGGAGAACAGAACGCGTGGAGGATTAGGGCGCCCATCGGGATCATATCTCCCCTTCGATCTCTTCGTATTTCCGCTTCGCAGGCCAAAGCCGGTGATAGTTGGCGGTAAATGTTTGGTTTTCTCCTCCTTCTTTGTTTTATTTTTGTTTTTTTTAACCCACTCTGTGTGGAATTTATGCTACGCTAGCCGAAAGGATAGAATAGAAAATACAATTTGAGTTTCTGATGTGTTCAATTTGCTTTTGTAAATGTTTGAAAACTTTTTCATCCAAATTTCCTTACGAGACCTAGGGCCCCAACAAAAAAATTGGATTTGTGTGCATATAAAGCGTGGAGAATCAAAGAGAGTGGATTCAAATTAATGGGTTCCTCATTTTGCAGGGCTTCATCCAATGGGATCGCTGTCATACTCAAGGCTACGTGATGTAAGTTGTTCGTTGCTTTCTAATCCATGTGATTCGATCCTTTGGATCTTTTAGCTTTCCCGGTGAAGATGCACATGCACATGAATTGGGGAAAGACGAATTTATAGTATTCTTTTACTAGGCTATGAGTATATACAATAGTTTACACTTGAGTGTTTTACTGTATTATTATTTGACAGTTATTTGTGATCGTCTTTAATTTACACGCACACCCCATCTTTAGACATGAATGTGGGAAACTATACTTTGTTTAAATTTGTTGACAGTTATGTGATGAATATTTTGATCCAAGAAAATCTATATGCTGTGGAGATCCAAGAAAAGCTATATGCGGTGGAGGGACGACGCAGTTTCATGTCGGTGGTTTATCTCATATCAATGACAAAGCGGAAACGGCCTTAAACTTCTACAATAAGAAAAAAGTTAGAGAAATTATTTGATGTTGTTAATAGCCTTGTTTGCTTAATACTGGTAATGGTTTTGTTTGCGTATTTTTTGGTTGGTTACAGCGAAAGAATTTCGTTCTCGATAAGGTTGTCAAGGTTAACCGTGTATCTGGTGGTGCTATTTTCTGCTTGACATTTTGGGCAAAGAGGGACGAAAATGATGAGCGCCGTCTTTTTCGAGGTGTTTATCGTCGGGGTAATGTATTGCTATGTGAGATCAAGGTACCATCCTCGCCATTTTATCATTGTTCCTGGTTTATTTGAATGTTCAATGATATGTCTTGTGTTGATGGCGATGGCCGAAATTTCCTGGTTTACAATCTTGAAATACCAATCTCCAGTGCCACTAGTGTCGGGCACGAAATTCGAACAAAGATCGAATGAAATAAAACCCCGTGTGTTCATCATGGATTTGGATTTAACTAATTTTTTAGCTCTTCAAAACAGGTGCTCGTTACTTTTGTTAATTGAACGAGAGCTCTGTGAGTTTATAAATCACATGTTCAAGCAATTAACTATAAGAGATGAAACTGCAGAGAGTTGACATAGATGACAAAGCAGGAATATGTAGGTCGATACGATCTAAATATTGTTTTAAAATGTGGTGGTATTCTTGCGGCCGGATGATTTGGCAGGGTGCTTTTGATTAAATATGTGAAGATTCTCTTCGCTACGGATTGATGTTGTCTGATGCTAGAGCGAGGCTTCGCCCTAAGCATAAGTGGAGCCTGCGACCAAGTTTGAAACTAATATCACTCGCCATAATTTTGGAGTTGGGCTTGAATAGGCGAAAGAGGAATATAAATGCATCCTCAAAGGCTTACTTTTTATCTTTATTTATCCTTTTATTGGCATATGAAGTTTGGAAGTTAATCTTGTTATGCATTTTTAGGATGGCGATTGTGAAATTACGATTCCAGCTGGCCACGTAGATGGTTTACCTGGTCCATCTCCAATTGGGACAGATCACCCTCTTTACGAATGGTACCTTGATGTGTAACTCTTTTATTCTTTTGTCATTGGATGGGAATTTATACATTCTTGCTTTAAGTATGTCTTGGTTGGAAAGTCGTACATTCTAGCTGACAATGATCTTAAAAGTTGTGTCGTGTTTGCAAATTTCAGTGATGGGGATTGTGATTGTGCTGGCTAGTTATTTTACTTAGGTGGAGTGCCTCGGTAGTGCGCGAGCTCAGATGTTGGATGAATGTTTGCATGTTTAACATCTCTTTTTAAAATGAAACATGTTTACATTTTTTTGGGTGTTGTCTTCTTGCATGTGTTGTCTTCTCTTATTGGTTTTTTTTTGGTCAAATGTACAAGGTATCTAAATGCCCCCGATGTCTGCTCTGAGGACGAGGATGATGAGGATGATTCAGAAGATGAGAAGTATTAACTCAGCTGTTCGTCATGGTGGTGGTTGGACTAACAAATTATGACTCCAAATCCCTGTGATTTTCAAGGGTCTTGATAACTTAGAAGAGTATGGAGTGAATAGCTATGCATGCGCCATGTTAATTTCTACTTCAATGTTCTTATGGTACTGAGTTCAAACTTCAAACCTTATTATGAAATTTGTGTTCTATTATAGGCAGTGTGTTGCTTATACTTTAAATCCGTCTGAAAGTTGGCTTGGCTATGAATAAACATAATTCACTATTTTAAACAATATTATATAATTTTAAATAGATTGCATCTATTTAATTAAAAACAACATTCAAGTATCATTGTTCTTTAATATCCTTTTAGTGAGGTTTTTCTTCTTCATCTGAGCAGTATCTTTTTTCACTGTCTTAAAACTTGAAATTAACGAACGAAAGATAGATTGAAAGTCAACCCAAAAGTTGTTCATTCTTAATATTATTCAAATTAATACGTTTGTCAGTTATTGTTGGAATTCAATTAATCATCAATTTAAGTCACGTGTTATCAAACATGTATTTCAAGATTTTTTCATATTTTTAATAAATTATCTTCATCCATTGTCATCTACGAAATCTTTAATCAATATTTCAATTTCCATCGACAAATATACTTGATATAAAGTTTGTTTTAAGAACAATTGCATTTATTTCATGTAATTTCGTCATAGAACCAACAAAAATTATGGCTCCTACAAATAATGACAATCTTCATTTTTTCTTTTAAAATAAACAATGGTTGAAATTGGTACAATTAACTTTAAATTGTTTGAAGTGATTATGTTGAGCATACGAAATCTAATGCATAAAACTGAGGGAAAAAAAATTAAATAAAAAATCCAATATAGGGGGAGAATACACCAAAAAAGATTCACCACAATATATATAACCAATTAAAAAAATCAAAAATTTTAACAAGTAATTAACACAATTAACTTTACATTGTTTGAAGTGATTTTATTGAGCATACGAATCTAATACATAAAACTTACGAGAAAAATAAAATAGAAAATCCAATATAGAGGGAGAATACACTCAAAAAATATTCATCACAATATATATTTAATCGATTAATTAAAAAAATCAAAATTTTTAATAAGTATATCGAGAGATTATTTTTTGTTAAATAAAATAAAATATTCGAGTTAAATAATTATATAACTCATAACATAAAAAATTTAATATAAAAAATATTTTTAAAGTTTTAATTTTAAAAATAATATTTCGATACGCTTTTGATCGGGTTTGATTTTGAGACTTTGAGTGGATCTAAATACGAGAAATAACTAGCTACTCGTTTGTCTCTACACAATAGTCATTCATTCATCTTACCAAATTGTATGTATAAAATAAAATAAAATAAAAGTAAGAGGAGAAGGAAATACAGTATATGGATTGAGACATTTGAAATCTATAATTACGAATTTATTTCATTTTTAGATAAGTTAAATCGAGGAAACTCAAATTAATATTCTGCTAATTTCTAATGTAATCACACACATCTCAATTGATTTAAAATAACTTCAATAATAGATTTGAAATTCACTATAATTATAGTATAATTGTAAGGGAAATATATAACACCTCAATTATTAGACGAATAAATTTTTTAAATAAATAAGATTGTGTTGGAATATATTTTATCGTTCCTTATTAAATTTTAAATTGTGGATGACATGTTATTTTTGTTTAATAAATAAGTAATAATGAGACTTGTAGATAAACCCTGTTAGTCTGTTCAATTATTTGGGTTCTTTAATTTCTTGGGGTTGGGCTTGGTGATACAAGAAATTTTGTTAATTTATTATTGTTTACGAGAGTGATTAATAAATAACTTTGAAGGTCTTTATGGACGTGAAAGTCTAATATTTTGGAATTGGATTTTCCTCTTGGTTTAGAACGACAACCGACATGCTAATTGTCATCTTTATATTTTATTTTTGTTTTATGTTGACGAGGAGAAGGACTTATCAGTCATGACCATTGTAGAATTTGAGAAGAGTTTTTCCACACAAGAAAATAAGATAACACTAAAGTACATTTTTCTTACCATTTATCCTAATATCTTTCTTTATTATCATGGTTGAAAATTTTTGCAATGTCCTCGCGAAATGGGTCTATCTTCTAATCGAGGGAAGAAACCCAGAAAAAAAGATTATCTTGGAAAGTAGAAAAAGGTTACAATAAACAACAAGCTCTCTTGCTAAGAGGAGGCCCTGTACATCCCGCAGAATTTGTGGTGGAGCTTGCACCAATAGAAATTCCGACTTTTATTATGACTTCAATTCTAAAGTTGTTTGCACAAAAAATAAAAGTAGATCCAATATTTTTGAAAAAGTCCAAGCCCGATAAAATAATTAAACATGAAAAGCACTAGTCTTAAGCCCATAAAGATGAATGTGTAGCTGAGTGAAAGAGCCGAGCCCAAGAGTTAGGGTCGAGCCCAGGAAAAAGCAAGCCCAAGACAAGAGTCAGGACAGAGCTCAAGAACATGAGCTTGTGGCCGAGCGTAGTTGTACCAAGAAGAAAGGTCGACCCAAGCCCATTAACTAAATGCAACTCTAGATTTGTTGTATCTCGCTAATATGGAAAATACTTGGAAATCTCTAATGATGGGGAAGAAATCCCAATAAACACGAGATAAGGCCAAATCCACTAAATCTGATAAGGGTCCCAGCAAGTTAATAAACTCATTGTGCTCCTATAAATATCAGGTATTTGTTGTGTTTTTACACATTTACTTCCTTCCGCTCTCTTGCTTTCTTAATATTATTATATTCCTTGCTTTCTGCATTCATGATCGGAGCTCTGACTTAAACATCAGAAGGTCGCGTCAGAAACATCTCAGACACCCCTAACCTTATTTTCATCTTTGCAGACCCCTTTTTACCGATCCGACCCAAATATTTGAAAATTCGAAGAAGGTAAAATTTTGGTTACATCATGTGTTTTATAAAATTGTTGTAAAATATTTATGAAAATACTTTTTAAAAAGTGTTCTCCAAATATAGTTTTTAAAGAAAAATTGAGAATTGTTTTTAGATGTTTTTAAAATGGAAGACAAAAATAAAAATCAAAACATGTTACTTTTCAAATGTTAAAATATGTTAACATAATAGTTTTCCAAACACATATTTATTTTTAAACAATTTTTAAAATATTTTATAAAAAATTACTTTTATAAATACTTGTCCAAACAGAGCCAGATGTATTATTTTTTGTGGATAAATTCATTGAAATTCATTATTATGTATAAAATATGATATGAATAATAATGAAAAAACATACTGTATAAATTAGAGTAAGTGAGACTATGTAATAAAGAATTAATGTCAAATAATTAATATTTAATAGATTTAACGACTTTCAGTGAAAAATGACAAAAAAATTAAAAAATTCAAAGCTATAGGATGAAATCTAAACTCAAATTATAAGACTACTCATAAATGGATCACATACTCCATATGCACTTTCGTTGTTAGATTTGACACCCTTCTTTAATTAAATTTTAAAAAATAAAATTTAATGAATCATATTTTGAATTAACAAAATAGTTGGCATTTTAAAAAACATCAAACAAAAGCACAAATTTCACTCCTCCATCCATTTCATTTGATTGTCTTTCTAAATAACAGAATTTATCTGACATAATAATGAACTGTTTTCCAACAGAAACAAAAACAAATCCTACCTCGAATACTAATAATAATATATATATATATATATATATATATATATATATATATATATATATATATATATATATATATTGTCTGTGAGTCGATGACGGTAAAAACTTGTGTGAGACGGTCTTACGGGTCGAATTTGTGAGAATGATCTCTTGTTTGGGTCATCTATGAAAAAATATTATTTTTTATATTAAGAGTATTACTTTTTATTGTGAATATGAATAGGGTTGTGTCACGGACAGAGCTTGCACATGGCAACAAACAGGGATAGAAATTGGCGCGCTCTGAAAGTTAAAACGAAAGGCATATTAATATATAATAATTTAAACCAAAAATATATAAAAGTGGAGAACATATACATAAAAAAGCTCTCTTTTGTGACAGCCATGAAATACCGCAAAATATGGTCCCCCTTTCCCCATTCTTCCTCCATTTTCACCTCTCCTGAATCAAACCCATCATTTATTTCTCTCTTTTTTCAATATATTATTGAATTCCTTATTCCAGACAGGTTTGACTCTGATAATTTGCATCAAGATATGATCTTTTGATCGCTGGCTCCTCGATTGCGTTGTGGGCATGTGGTTTGCTCGGATATCATCTACTATTTTGCGTCTTTTCCCTTAAACGGTGTAATGGGATCAATTAATGACGTAAAATAGGCTGTCATACGCAGGAGACAAATATGTATTTCACCAGGCTAGATGATTCGCCTATGTTTCGGCAACAGGTTATTTTCATGTCTTGTTTTCTTTTTGTATGTATCAAGTGTACTCCCCAGACATTCAAGGCTTTCCTTTAGAGCTTCAATTCTCTACATTGTGTGGGTTACTGGAGGGAGTTGTTTACTTTTTATCATTTTATTCAATGCCTATTTTTGAAGAATAATAACTTTGTGCAGAGTTACTTTGGTAACCTTTAAATCGGTTGTAATTAGAGAGCAGTGTTGTAGTGAATGAATACTGGCCGCGTTACAGTATTGGGGTTTATTAGATACACTTTGTTATAAAATGTTGAAAGTGAAATTTAATTGGGGCAATAGGCATTTTGGAAGGTTTTTTAATTTTCAAGACCAAAGTTGGAGAAAAAAGAAGAAAAGGAAAAAGTAGTATAATGGAAAATTTTAGTGGCAGTTTCTATTACATACTAGTATCTGCAGTAAGCTAGTCTCTGATTAAACTCTAAACAGTTTCTTGAGGTTCCTTCAACATGAAAATCTTATAGAACTTCCCGTCTGGGCCTGCTTGGAAAGACGGCAAGGCCGGGTTGTAGCTCGCCTTAAAGGAGAGGAGTGGTTTGGCTACCGATGACTGGCTTCTAATTAAGAATCTACAGACAAAGATTGAAAAATACCCACTGCCTTTTACTTTTGATATATAAGCTCATGTGTCTAATGGAAAATTTTAGTGTAGTTTCTATTAGAGACATGCATCCTAAGATATGGGCATGACAGTAGTCATTGATTCCTGGCTTCAGCCGATTGGGTGCAAGTGTACCATGATAATAATTATGTCATTAACTATGGTATTGATTAAAAAAAATCAGCAATATTTCTAACTATTCGTAGCACTTTTTTTTCAATAGCTCTAGAGGTTCATCTCTCTCTCTTTTTTGAACATAAAACACAAAATTGTTTCATCTCTTATATTTCATTCAAATACCCAATCTAACGTACAGAGATTGCTTATATTTTTATGTCTGAACTTTATGGACACATAGTCTTTGTTTGACCATGCAGATCCAGTTGCTGGAAGACACTGCTGAGACATTACGGGATAGAAGTCTTAAGTTTCATAAAGGATGTCGGAAGTACATGTAACTTACGAGCTATGCATT
The DNA here is from genome assembly GCF_022965805.1 of Primulina eburnea. Classification (NCBI taxonomy): domain Eukaryota; kingdom Viridiplantae; phylum Streptophyta; class Magnoliopsida; order Lamiales; family Gesneriaceae; genus Primulina; species Primulina eburnea. The sequence goes on along the minus strand of NC_133101.1, from coordinate 61,826,622 downwards.
TTTTTCACATCTTTGATAATTTATACAGATAGTCTTCAGCTTATGCATCGAATTTTATTTTAACGATATCTTTTAATTATCATATGTGCATTATTTAGCACAGTTAAGCATCTTGTGCAAAAACAGTTGTTTGGGCTCTAACTTTTGTAACCTTGCGAAATTCTGGATGACTTTTGTGTTGTGTTCGTGAATATAAGTGTTGGATGCAGCTTGTGTGTCACTTATGAATATGTGGATGGATGGATAAAATTGTACTTGATATCTTAAACATCTTCTTTCCTTCTTTGCTTGACCGATTTGCTCTTTTTTGTTTCACATATTTACTCTGGGACATCGTTAACTTTGGTTCAAGTAGATCGGTTTGTTATCTTCATTTTCTAATTGACGAAATCTTGTCAAATTTAGCATATGGTCATCTGTTTCATGATTTTTTTGGGGGTAATGGAGAATTGATGAAACATGGATGGTTGTTCGGTTCTTTTTTTTTTTTGGAGTTTTGGGGGAAAATATCGGGGAAATAAAATCCATGTTCGGTTTTGAGAAAAATGAATTGTTGCCGTAGATGCTAATTTATGTAAAAAGTTATTGGATAAATTATTTTAAATTGAAAATTTAATGTTTTGAATTTATAATATAATATAACAATAGCATATTTTTTAGAAGTGAGAAAAAATTATTTAAAACTAATGATTATGTTGGGCGGATTGACGAGGTGGGAAATGGGGGAAGAGGATAAAAATAGATAATAGCGTTTGTTTTGTTTTGTTTTGGCAGATGAAAATGTGAGATTTTTTCTTCATTTCTCTGTTCTCTAACTTTTTCTATCATGTAATAAATATTCAATTACATGCTGTTCTGCAAAACTTTTCCTTTATTGTTACTAGCCCTTTTTTATTGGATACATAGAGACGGACTTGGAGAAGCATATGATATGGACATTGCTTTCGCAAGCTCCCTTGAAAGTTTTTCTGGAGGACATAACGATCCAATATCGGTATCATTTGGAGGTATATTTTTAATTTTTTAAATACAGATACTCTTCCATGCTCATGAATGGAAATCAGGAGGCAAAGTTCGTCAACTACGCACATTTCTCAATCTTCCTCACTAAAAAAGTAAGAAGAGATAAAATAAGGCAGTGACAGAGAGTTGGATTTGCTAGTTGTTTTTGTTTCTTATTCTTGCACAAATTTTTGTCTTTAAGAAGAAGAAATCTATAGCAGGAATGTTTTGGCTGGATTTGACTGGCTTGCCAGACAGAGGACAGCAACGGATTAATCAATATTGTGCTCAACGAAACTTCAAGTCAAAGTTTTTGAGTTGTGATTTCTGATTTCGGTCGGGCTAGGCATCATAATAAGAGGCCTTATGTGCCGAAGCTGAATTGGTAGCTATAGATTTATTTATACAATAACTAAGCCATCTGATCACTTTAGTGGCTAAACATGGACATCTCTGAACTGCTAAGATTCGACTATGAGAAGATCCTAGAAAAAAAATCTAATGGCACAACATTTAACCCATAAAATATGTCATAAATAATTGTTGTGTATTCTTTGTTATTAATTCTGTATATTCAAGTCTTGGCGATGTTGGTTTAAGTTTAGTTATATTTCAGGCCCAGATATGGAAAAATTTGCAATTGCACTCAGAGAAATTGGAACTTACAAGGAAATTCTTCGGTCACAGGTGGAAACTTTTCTCTTTCTTACGTTATTATAGCTCATGCTGTTGGTAAACAATATAGCGCAATAGCTGGATAACTTGGTGATTTACTACTAATATGCTCTGTCAAAATCCCAGGATATGTGATATATGCATGCTTATTGAAAAAATGGGTGTCGGGTGAGCATTGATAGGGGCTGATGAGTTTAGGCTAATTTGTTAAGAAGGAAAAGTCCAAGGCACCTTGGAATCAAGAATCACAGATCAAATATAGGAGACCACGTTAGTTCTTCGTAGAAGGAACTGATTCTAGTCTTATCCCCTTCATATATTATGTTTTTCCAAAAAAATTTGATGTTCTCATGTTTACTTTAATGCCCAAGGAGTTTCTAGAATTATGCTCCGTATTAATCATTTGCGAGGTTTCTAGGCTTCAAGTTTACATGTTAATCGACTTCCACTGCCAATTTGAGTTGTAATCTCTCGAAGTTGTACTTCGGATGGCTACATGTTTGGCGAACAATGAAGGCTTTACAACCCCATGATTTGGACCTATGGTAGTCTGCAGGCCATACTTTATACCATCACTAGAAATCAGAAGCAATATTTTGTCATAAGTGTGCTTATCTTCCCCTTTTATGATCCATATCTTAAACTTCTTGGAGAGACTGTAGCATTCTTCAGTGTTTCTTGAATTTGGTTCTTGTCCCCTACAGTTACTCTTAGTCACCCATCGATGTTATTGATAAGTGGAAATATAATGGTTTTTAGACTTGTGAGCAGGAATCTTTGAATAAATAGTGGGTAATGATAGAAATCTTATGGGGCCTCAATGTAATCATTGTCCTCTGAGCTTGTATCGTCCCTGTGAACTTTCCTTATCAAGATATTTGGCTCTGAAAATATCTTTTTGATATTAAGTATGTGAAACGACTTCTATCTTTTTGTGGCTTCTTGCTGACATTCTTCACTTGTCCCTTTTAGGTAGAGCACGTGCTGAATGACAAACTTATGTACTTTGCTAATGTTGATCTTCAAGATGTCAAGGTATGCCCTATTTCACAATTGTGTTACACATATTTTATGTTTTGCTGGTCCGTACATTTTATTGGTGGGCCCTGATTTTAGGACAGCATTAATCACTAGAAAACATCATCGTACTAATGCATTTTCAGTTTATTGTCATGTGAGTTTAGATTGCAAGCGTGCATTGTCCAGCAACTACTAAATTATGCTAAGATACACAATTAGATATAAGCTAATGACTAGTATCCAGGCGATGGGGTGTAGTAAAAGCTATGGATGAAGAACACGACGGATCATCCTAAGAAATAAAAATACAGTGATTCTATGTGAAAACTCAGGCACATATTTTTATAAATGCTTTTTGATGGATAAGTCATTATTACTCTTCAACTGTCATGAACTAGCAGCAAAGTTGAATTTTTACATATTTGCTTAGTTTCAAACAATAGATTAGATATGTGCTTGGTCGAACCTGGGATATTGTACATACCATCTGTAGCTCTTCCTTTTTTAACCTGACCTTTTCGTGGACCATCTGTCGAAGAAAATGAAGATTTTGTACTGAGCTCAAGGATGTTAATTTCAGCTGTATCAAAATTTGGGAGGATGTGGCTACCTACATCTACACCTCTGTCATGCACCTAAAAAATTTCTACTATTTTGGCAGTTTTCCCCACCTCTCACGTAATTCCTAGGAATTTTGTATCTTACATTGTTGTTATTTGATCAAACACAGGAAGCCCGCAAGCGCTTTGACAAAGCCAATGCAATTTATGACCAGGTGTGGATCGAGTCATTATTTCTGAAGTCAATATTAAAACTTTAAGTGTGATTTTTCTCCAAATTTGATGTTTGGTGTCTTTTAATTATCCTTAATTTTTTGTTACTTGATTAGCATGAAGTGGGCGGTGTGGGGGGCCTAAGTTGTGCTAAAGATACAAGCATAAAAGATACAAGAATACTATATCAAGGATTTGAATATGTAGGATATATGAGTAACTCAGATGAATGACAGAAACACCTGCAGGGTGGCTATGGTGTCTCAGAAGCGAAAATGTCCAAATGGAATTACCTCAAATGCACATTGTGTCGTAGATTTATTATTTGCAAAATAGGGAAGGGACGACATACTGCACTGTAGATGAGCGTCAAAACAGAAGAACAACTATCACTTACTTATCCAAAACTCTTTCTGATTGAAGTCATCTCCATTCCTTAGTCCTTCCATTATTGCCTTTTTACTTTTCCATCAAAAGGTGAGTAAACAAGGAAGACTCGAAGTGATTGCATTGATAGGAGACGTTTATATGGGGCAGATAAATTAAACCTTGACAATTCTACATAACAGAAGGTCTTGTTTTGTTGTGAACTTGGAGTTGATATTGATTTTATGGTATTCTCTTTTCTCACCGAATTTAACACTTTATGTGCAAGTTCATAAGAGTGATTACAAGGATCAACTTAATAATTAAAATTCCTCAATAAAAGATAGGAACAGCTACTTATCCTTTGTAGGGAACGATACAAAGGAAGATAGTGAATATCTCTCTGTTAGTACCATTTGGGTGTTGTTTCGCTCGGTAGAAATTAAATCCAGCATAAACTGCTTCCCTTTTATATCTGGACAGTGAAATGGTATGCTTCGCTCTATGCAACTATTGTAAGATAGACTTGAATAAAATCCAACCATCCTTTAGCAGTCTAGTTCCTACATATTTGAAACAAGAAAAAAACAGTGTTGGTTTGTTTCACTTCTGTGACATAGACTGGTACTTGATATACTGGAATGTCTATCCCTGTCATGTTTCAGGTTCGTGAAAAGTTTTTATCGCTCAGGAAAAGTTCAAGGATAGACATAGCTACTGCCCTAGAGGAGGTATCTGACCATGAATACCTATCTAATTCAGTATCACTTTATTCCTGTGGCTGTAACTATCAGATAGTTGCCATGGGTTACCATAATCTGTTGAATTCTAATTTATCAAGATTTTCCAGGAACTCCACAATGCAAGATCAACTTTTGAACAAACGCGCTTCAATCTGGTTTGATAATCTCTTCCAAGTCATCTAGTTTCAAATTTTCTATATCACACAGCAATGCTGAAGGATTCAGTTGGGAAGGGGAAGATTTTGAGCACCCTGCTTTCTCCTTTTCAAATTCAGGTCCGTGCCCTCTCAGCTGTAGAAGCAAAGAAGAGGTTTGAATTTTTAGAGGCTGTTGGTGGTACAATGGATGCTCATCTTCGTTACTTTAAACAGGTTTGTGGCATAATGAGAAATTGTCATTGCTCATGGTGTGCATTGTTGTTTGTTTACTTATTCTGAAGTTCCTCTCTATGCTAGGGGTACGAACTGTTGCACCAAATGGAGCCTTATATTAATCAGGTGTATTTTGTATCACTGTTTCTCAGTTGTACCCTCATTTCTCTATATCTTTTCTTATTTTTCGTGTGTAGATTGTACTTTTCTTTTAAAAAGAATAGATTTGCAGTTGATTTACCCAATATATGGGAAAAATTAAAGAAAGATGATTGTTCTCAGGGAAAAAGCAACAGCAATGCCTATCTGAATTTTTTGATTTCCTTTAGATTCTTTGTACAAAGGAATTTCTTAATTTGATATTGAACAACTAGCAGTAGAAAGTATTGAAATGGCAAGTGAAAATAAGTATGACAAGGAATGGTCCTGCCATGATAACGGAATAGGAACTAGCATGAATTCAGAATTAAATGATTATATACTAGATGATGCAGTTTATTTTTCCCCGCAAAGGACAATTTGTACTCCAGCAGATAGTTTTTCCCTTAAAATGAGGATGGGTTAAGAAAATTTAATTTTTTTTATCAAGCCTGGTTTGGAGGCTTTATGGTAAATATTTCAGATCTTCCTCATCAAGATTATATTTGGGGAGGATAGTCCGTTAAATTATTACACAACCTTTTGGTTTTGGCAGCAATTATTCATCCTCTACAATGAAGTTATTTGCAGTGATTGAAATTGTTGACTGATGTAGTTACTCAAAGCTATGACAAATGCCTCTTGATTTGAGTTGATTTGCATATATAGATAATTGTTATCCAAGTATATGATTTAGTGTTCACGGTTTAGGAATTTTTTTTCGATTTGTGGTACTCTTAGCTGCTCCTTTATATAATGTTTTCATCTCAACATGCACCCGCTCTTTGTTCATTTTGCTACTATACTACAGGTATTGGCTTATGCCCAACAAGCAAGACAAAATTCTAACTATGAGCAAGCAGCACTCAATGATCGTATGCAAGAATATCAAAGACAAGTTGATCAAGAAAACAGACGGTCTTTTAGTGGATCTTATGGTCCCACAAGTACGGATGGTATACAGTCTTTTTCCAGAAACTCCCATAAAATGATAGATGCAGTGATGCGCTCTGCTTCTGAGGGAAAGGTTGTTTTCTGATACTGCCTTTGCATTTCTAATATTCTCTTTCTAGACTTCTATTTCTTTTAGAGATGTCATTTCTGTAACTAAGACTTCAATAGTGTAGGTACAAACCATTAAACAAGGATATCTCTCGAAACGATCCTCCAATTTGAGAGGCGATTGGAAGAGAAGATTTTTTGTTCTTGACAGCCGGGGAAGGCTATTCTATTATCGCAAACAATGGAGCAGGCCAACTGTGAGTCATGGAATAACAAACTCACTGTGCCCTGCATGTTGTTTCAGTTTTATGATACTTTTTGCTAACTTGATCATTTGGCACTCAGTTTCAGGGTTCTAACGGTCCTATTCCCATACATAGAAGTTCTCCCTCTGAACCTGGTTCTGGACTGTTAAGCCGGTGGCTTTCATCTCATTACCATGGTGGTGTGCATGATGAAAAATCTGTTGCACGTCACACGGTGAACCTGCTGACATCAACAATAAAAGTTGACGCAGAGCAATCTGATCTAAGATTTTGCTTCAGGATTATTTCCCCGACAAAAAATTACACTTTACAGGTTGACTTTTTTGCATCAGATAGAATTTTTGATTTTATCTCTTTCACAAAAACTCTAAAGTGGCCGATATGTCCGAGGTTTAGTTTCTGTGCTGCACATGCTTTTCAACAGTATATATCTCCGTGGACGTAAGGATATGATAATTGGCAATTCCTTGTTTGATACAGGCAGAAAATGCAGCAGACCAAATGGACTGGATTGAAAACATAACTGGAGTTATTACTTCTTTGCTGAGTTCACAGACTCCTGAGAGGGTAAACAAATTGTGATTGAATGGGCAGTTTCTTTCATTTGTATTCTCATTGTTGTAATCATAATTCATTTGTATCTCAGCATTTCTGTTGTAGTCCAGTTAGTGAAAGCAGTCCCATTGGAAGTCCTGACCATGATGTGAGGACCATTGAAGAATATGCATCGGAAAAGGATCTTTCATCACGAAATATTATGCGAGTATCCAAAAGTTCAGTCCAAATACCCAGCAGCTCAAAAAATGAAAAGCCAGTCAATGCTTTGAAAAAGTTGCCTGGAAATGATAAATGTGCCGATTGTGGTGCACCTGAACCAGATTGGGCTTCCTTGAATCTTGGCATTCTTATATGTATTGAATGCTCTGGCGTTCATCGCAATCTTGGTGTGCATATATCCAAGGCAAGTTGACATAGCTTCCTTATTGTGCCTAAATAATTTTGTCCACGGATTCAATTATTTTCTATTTTGATGTCGATGTAAATCCAAGGGAGTGTTTGATTTCTACCGAGGATGTTAATCATGAGCCAAAAAATATTTGACATCTATACACTCATCTCATGGCTTTCCAAACTTTTAATGCAGGTAAGATCATTAACTCTTGATGTGAAAGTTTGGGAACCTTCTGTCATTACTTTGTTTCAAGCACTTGGCAACGTCTTTGTCAACTCAATATGGGAGGGATTGTTGCAAGCAAGTAGAACTGTTCAGGCAGATGAAATACCAAGAAGGTAAAGTTTACCGGAATCAACATTATTGTCATGTTCTTCATATTTGTTTATAACGAGTATGATATTTATACCACAGGTCTCTTGAATCTGACAAACACAAAAAGTTTTATAGCAAACCAAAGCATAGCGATCATATATCAGTGAAAGAGAAGTTCATTCAAGCAAAGGTATCACCTCATTTGATTAATATTCAGTTTCTTTTTTTTTTGTGTTTTTGCTTTCAATCCTCTTAGGAATAGTGATGCCTGAGCAGTAATCGATAGATAAATATGGCAATCTCTATATATCTTCAGAATTTAAGCAGCTTAGAAGGCATAGTGATATGACACAAACTACTATGGACGAGAAAACTTTTTTCCAAGGAATGTGTGGAGCGAGCGATTGCCCTTTGATCGAGACCTTAAAGCTTTTCTTTCTGGAAATGGCATTAAATGCCAAACTTCCTGCCTTTGTTTTCAATGACTTTTTAACATTCAGATTTCCATGGGACTTATTTCACATAGGAAGTAGTGCAATCATTTTTCTCAATAAGCTAAGCCAGTCCTAAAATAGAGTGGAAGGATGAGCACTATCAGCCATAATAGATATTAGTAGTTGTCCATTATCCTAGTAGCAACCGTTTCTTGCGAAGACCACAACTTTTCAGTCTTTTAAATGTTCAAACTTATGTTTATTCTGGCTTTTTGTGCGCGAAAGCTGAATTGTTACATTTCCATCAATCATTTATGTGCAAACATACTTGCACAAACTTTCATTTCTCCAGTGCCACCAAAAAGGTTTTCTCTAGCAATGTATAACTTGTGTTAGGTTCGCAGAAAACAAAAAGGCATAAGTTTATGGTTGAAATTCTTTAGCTAAGCCTGTGGAATTTAACGTATTTGTGGTGTTCAATGGTCATTTCAAAAATGTATCTGTAGACTTTGATACAACTGACTTCCTAGAGATTGGGATTGCACTAAACTTAATATATCATGAACTTTATGTTATAGTCCTAGAATTTACAGATAGCCCTAGTAGTACTATATTTGATTTGTTTCTAGTTGTGTGTTAATCCTTGCAAAGTAAAATGATAACATAACATGGTTGCCGTTTATTTTATAATTAACTAAGATCAAGAACTCACTAGAAATATTAATCATGATCAAGAATTCACTGGAAATATTAATCATCGGTTGCTGAAATATTGAACATGGAAGAAGGTGGTGGTATAAGAAGGCTATATATAGTTCTCGAATTAATTTTTATGTTTCATATCTAACCTAAAGCATAGTGCCTCTTTGATTGCAGTATGTAGAAAAGCGTTACATTCACAAGGTAAAGGACAGCCAGCGTCTTCTTTCAGTTGCCGAACAGTTGTGGGGCGGTGTACGTGCTAATGACAAGAAAGCAGTATACCACCTTATTGTCGCATGGGAAGCAGATGTCAATTCAATTCATGGTCAGGCCTCACCCCTTACATCTTTAGCCAATGTAATGAGATTACATGAGCATACAAATCCAGATCAGAATTTTCGTGCTGTAGATGATGGTACTTCAAGATCTCCAGAACCACAAGTAGAAGATGAAAACAGATTCATTGATGATCTTTTTTATGGATTTTCCTTGCTTCATCTTGCCTGTCAAACTGCCGATATTGGCATGGTAGAACTGCTCCTGCAGCACGGGGCAAACATAAATGCTTGTGATCTAAGAGCTCATACTCCACTGCATCATAGTATTATTAGGGGAAGAATTGGAATCGCAAAACTGCTGCTTGCCAGGTGATATGCTTTGCGTTCTCTGCTATGTTGTGTGCGTGTGTGTGTGTGTGTGTGTGTGTGTGATCTATGAAACAATAATTTGAAGGGAATGACAATATGCAGTTTCCATGCAAACCAAAAAATTCTTTTGTAGTTGAGTTTCACAAATTCCCTCATTCCAAAACTTAAGGTTATGACTTATGACTGCTGCTGCTATTTTGATTTTATGTACAGAAATAGAACCTTTTGCTGAGTTTCTAGTCCACACCGTGGTAATTGTGTAGATAATACTTTAGGAAGGTGTGATGTTATTTGTAGAATTCAAAATGATCAGCACTATGACAAACACTAGTGCTCACAGTTGAGTGCTACCTGACTTTTAATACAACTTCGATCTAGCATGATGAACGTTGGAGCCTTGGAAGATCTTGGTTTGGGATTTCTTTGTTGAGATCATATTATAGGGTAGGGTTGTCTGGATTAATTATGTGAAATTTTCTTTTCTCCTAGTTTTTATATTGACTTTTTAACATGTGATTCCAACAGGAATCTGGGACATTCTCGGTTTAAGATTGTTTTGAGCTCATAATCTCTCTAACTATGGTGCATTTTCCTTTTCTGCAGGGGAGCAAATCCTGAAGCTGTTGACAAAGAAGGTAAAACTCCTTTTCAGCTCATTGCAGAATCGGCCCTCGATGATGTTGAGCTTCTCGCTTTCTTAAAACATGCAAATAGATAGCATTGTTTGTTATATTTATGTTAGCAAGAAAATCCAATCCAAAAATATCGGGGATGGTTTGTTGTAGCTTTGCTTGCCATCTTTCTGGATTGAGATGTTGAGCAGCTAATTATTTTTCTCCTCGAAGATGCATGGAGGAGGAGTATGTTTTTTTTTTTTTAATCTTGTTACCAGGATATACAATATTGCTTTTTCCCCCGTAAATACAGGATTGTAATTTTTACCATCGATGTTATGTTGATGTAACGAGGAAGACCCGGGCCATTTACTCATTTAGTAATATGTGCCCTGTTTTGAGTTACTTGATGCTTGAAGATGTCGCAGATATTTTGAATAGGAAGTTTTGTAATCTAAATACTTGCAATTCTTCCCCAAGTTTTCTTGCTATTTTCCCCCAACCTCATTTTCAAATGCCCATCAATGAAAGAAACGATCATCAAGTATTACACCAAAAAACATCGCATTCTTTGCTATATTTCGATTACCACTAAGAAAGTACATGTGTGTTACACGGTGTTGATAAACGATCGAAACATAATTATGAAATTTAGATATTGTCTAAAATTATTTTAATAACATTATGTTTAAGAGTATTTATCAATCTAAACAGATCAAAACACAATAGATAAAATAGCGGTGAACAAAATAAATAAAATAGCATCTTGACCATAAACATATATGTTCACTTGTTCATATGACAAACTTTTAAATCAACGTGATTATGACATAATAACAATTTTATCAGACCAAAAAAGATTTTTTTCATCCAAATATCGTTCATAAAATAAAACAACAAAAATAAATTAATAGAATAATGAATTTTATTATGGCTCACACCACAATGTATTTAAATGAAGCACACAAAATTATAAGCGATAATAAAAAAAAATCTTTTAATTAACTAAAATTAGCATATTGTTGTTAAAATAAAACCACTAAAATTGTTATCAAGTTTAATTCAATTGTGTTTTTGCTAGCTTTTAATCAATAATAGATTTTGTATACTTTCTATATTTGGTTTTTAGAATTACATATTTAGATAATTAATTTTGTATCAGAATAAATATTTTCCTGTTGATACTTTTAACTAAATTTCATTAAAAAAATTCTACATGCAAAATGCTTCATAAAACATAAATTTACATCTTATAGCTTCCGAGCAATGACCGTAAACCAAACATAGAAATCGCTTCCTCTAACATCCATTATAAGGAGAACATCGTCTTGATTTGATGGTCAGACAAAACAACCTTATTTTCTTGATCAACTGTTTCTGGTACATCCACAGAGTATAGCTTCCTTGCGAGAATAATGGCATCATTTTCTAACTGTGCATGGGCCTTCAAGTTGGGCTAACCTTCCCGTAAAGCCATATTTGTATTGGACCTAAGCTCTTTTGGTAGTTTTATTTATTATTATTATTATTATTTTATTTTTAACTTTCGGTTAATTTTTAAACAATTGTCGAATACTATTAAGTCTGTTCTACGATATACCGAGAGTGTTACTCCATATATATTTTTGTATATGATGATCATTTGAATTCAAAACAAAAATATATGGGATCCACCAGATAATCACTTGATCGTATTTTATAAAAATACATATGAATTAAAACTCTCGATACAGTATAGAGTTCGAGATCTTATATCCAACACTGAACAAGTCAATTTTTGGACAATATTCATGCATCAAGGCCTATAGAAAAGAGAATGAACAGGCATATGTGGTAATTTGTATAATTTATAACCTATTAGTATATATAATACAAGAACACCCTAGAGAAACTAATTAGTTATACGGAGTCATTGTATAATTTTGGATTTTCTAAAAACATATTTTATCTTATTAAAATAACTACATGGTGTTATAACGATATTTTTATTTATATTTTATTTTATCTTCTATCATTTCAATTTCAAAATTTTATAATTTTTATTTTAATTTTTTTTAAAAAAATTACTTCATTCTTTATTATTTTTTAGAGTAGGTCTCTTGTGAGACGGTCTTACGAATCTTTATCTGTGAGACGGTCTCACGAATCTTTATCTGTGAGACGGGTCAATCCTACCGATATTTACAATAAAAAGTAATACTCTTAGGATAAAAAGTAATATTTTTTCATTGATGACCTAAATAAGAAATCTGTCTCGCAAAATACGACCCGTGAGACGGTCTAACACAAATTTTTCCGTTTTTTTAAGAGAATATTTATTAATGGAATTGAAGCCATATTTTAGCCGTGCCAATAATATTTCAAAAACCACCAAGTTCTATGCATTTATTGCCTAAATAAATTGCAACTCTGTAATCTACCTATTATTATTATTATTATTATTATTATTATTATTATTATTATTATTATTATTATTATTATTATTTTCGAGAGGTTACTTAATTCACAACGTGCATATATTATTGTATAATTTATATAAACATATACAATATTTAAGATGAAAAATTTTATTATGAACGTAATAAATTATGTTTACCGTTTAATTGTAAAATAAGTTTAAATATTTGGATTAATTGATAATAGCATTTTATCGTATGAATTATTATTATTATTATTATTATTATTATTATTATTATTATGCATTAATTTTAGATAATAAAATTGTAAATACGATCGCTTTGGAAAAATATGCGCAACAAACAATTAGCATAATCCTTGTGTTCAGTAGTTCATTCAGTAACATATTACATATCTAGTAGTTCATCCAATAATAAACATGTCAAAAAGGTGACACTACAATTTGACATGTGGGATGATGATATTGAAAGATAAGCATGATTATTTTTTAGTTATAAAATCTGTACGATGATGCAAGAATATTGAATTTCCTTGAATGATGGATCGAGTCGTGTTCTTAGAAAAAAATTGAGGTGAGGAGGAAAAACAACCAAAAAACTAATCTTAAATTCATAAACAAATTAGTATGAAATCGGGAAATTAACAAAGACTGGGAGTCGAAAGAGTTTAGCTTCAATGTAAAAAGAAATTTTGTTTGATTCAGACAGATTTAGTCAAGTAGACATATTCTGAGAGTAGTTGGCTCTCAATTAGCTAGTGCGTCTGACTAGCTAGCAGTTGAAATGTAAATCCTCGAAATCTTGTCTGAAAAACTCACACCACTCCATGGAAGGCCGCAGAATCCAATAGTATTGCCTTGATTTGGTCGGGATGAAGGTCCGGGCCTTGTTTACATTGCTGAAAACACAGGGAATTCAAAACTGAGTCGAGTAGTACTTAAACATGCATGTTGCAGGATTAGTTAGGAATGAATGATTGGTTACCTCGGCACAAAAAATATCCAATGCGAACCCATTGAAGCAGCTAATAACAGCTTGCTGAATGTCCAGACCAAGGTTGTCCAGAGCCCTCATAGTCGAGAGTAAGAGCCCGGGCCTGCGGCCACAGAACATATGGATGTTCACCGCTCTCCCTTCTCTTAGCCTCACCTCGACCTATTAAGAATTTTGCAAGGAGAAAGCAATTTCCTTATTTAATTTACAAAAGAAAATAACGGTCATCAAGGCAGAGTAGTGTTTGCAGTGAGACTCCTACCTTAGCTGGTTGTCCAGTTGGGATCGAGACTGGATTTGGGAATGTGGCTGGGGGGCAAAGTTCTTCCTTAACAAGTGTCGAAAGTCGGGGACCGGTGGGTGTCACCGGATAGAAAGTCGATGATGGAGTTGGAGAGGAGATAGAAGGGGTCGATTCCAGCTCATTATGGAGGTCGTTGATCTTTTGAAGAAGCTCCTTTAAGTAATCAATTGCATCCCCAAGTATCGATGCCCTGTCCATCTTTTGGAAGAATGGCGTCAAAATTGTGGGGGGTGTAAATTCATTTCATTACAACCAAGGATTATTTAATTACCAAGCAACTAGAACCATGAAAGACATGTGATTCCTCCATTCTCAAACCGTTTGTAACGACAACCAATAATACTTATCAATTATCTTATAAGTAATATGCTAAAGGGAAATATGCTCTCTATAGTCCAACTCGTTCTCATACGACATATAACTAATACCCAGTGTTCAATGGAACTAAACTGAAATTGATCTTCAGCAAAATAGGCCATGAAAGAATATTCGGTCAAGGTATGATTTCCAGGTCTGTAGCATCTTACTTCAGTATTATAGGTGTCTTGAAGTTATGGAAAGCAAAGGACCTAAAGGTACAAATTCTTAGTTTGCTAGCAAAAACTGTTGATCAATATTTCTATTTCACATCGGAGTCCGCGAGACAAGATAAACAAATTTAGTGCTCATCTAATTCAGTATGCAGATGAGGAAATAACTTTGAAATGGTCAACTGTTCAATCAACAGCTTTCAAACAATATATAATTTGCTGTTGGCATTTCAAAGTGTAAGATGGCATTTGAATCAGTTCATAGATTCCATGTGAGTAAATTAAATGCCATCACACAACTTTAATATAGATACCTCTCAAATCAAAATATACCAATCACAAACTGTTACTCATTAATGATCAAACACGAAGAAGATACTAACTTCACAGGAATTCAAAAACAAATAAAATAACAAGATGGCTCGAACATCGAACGGAAAAGCTAATGAAAACATGTCGAATAATTCACGAGAAATTTGTAGTAAAGAATTTCATACCTTGCTGATCTTTGGAACAACTGACCTCAACATGTAAAGCCTATCATTGAGCTTCTTCCTCCGGCGCCTTTCAGCCATCAAATTCTTGGCTGGAAGCCCCTTCTTCTTCCCACCTGTCACGGTGCCATTTGCATTTGAGTCATTTCCACCATTTTCACAACTCCCTTCCACCTTATCGATACCACAATTCTCCAAGAATTGATAATCAGAGTCATAATTCAGATTAGATTCCTCGAAGCTCACATCATTCTCACAACTTAGTTTCCTCTTCTTATCATATCCTTCCATAAAAGTTGAACTATTTGGAGCTATCAAGCTTATTTCATTAAATTCAACACCTAAATTCAAAGACCCCAAGTTTTTGCTATCGTTATCGGTAAGATTCTTCTTCAGGGCAGCCCTCTTCTGGAAAAGAGTAGGTTGTGCTCCAAGCGAGGTAAAATTTTCAAGTGGCTTCAAAATCTTGAACCTATTGAACAAGGAATTTCCCTGCATCGAGCTTTCCCCATACCCAAACGCACCAAATCCACCACTTCCTTGGGGAAGTTGGAGCAAATTATTAGCGGAGCTCCAATTAAAAGCACCGAACTGTGCTGAGCACTCAAATCACTGAAACCATCACCAAGAATCCCGCCACCCCTATTCAAAACATTTTCAAGACACCCATTCCCACAACCCAAATCAAAGCCTCCATCCACAGTAGTGTTGTTAAGCATTGGGTTCATTGAATACTTCGGGGGCAGAAAATAGTTTACCTGATCACACGGATCAAGATTACTGAAAACCGAAGCTGAAGTTGGGGAACAAGAGGCGGAAGAATCCACCGTCTGTATAAACAGCTGACTGCTCTCAGCTTCAGGAAAGCCTGATGAAAACGAGATACCATTAATGCTCCCAAGGTGGTTGCTGGTGGTGCCTGTGGCGGAACCCCCGCCCCCGCCGACGTACCAGTCATCCTCTTCAGCTCCAATCATGGACTTAAAATTCGAAAGCGCACCTATTCCCAACTCTTCTTCATTCTCCAGGCCACCGTCTTCATTAATTTTTTGAGCCCATGACTCCGTTTCACCCTCTCCTGTACCATCTTCAGCCCAAACCATGCCAGGCAACATCCTGCAAGTTTCTTGATTTTGAAGCTTCGGGAAAAGAAAAGAAAAGAAAAAGGACCAACTTTTCAAAAGAGTGGGATAATTCTGAATAATCAAACAATGAAGTTTGAAGATTAAAAGAAGAGAGAGGCGGAGGAACAGAGGAGAAGAGGGAATGTGGCGGAAAGACGAGGGAAATGGCAGATAAATGAAGTGTCTCGACGACACACAACACTCTCTGTGATGTCCTTGTACACAGAGTCACTGGACTGGTAAAACAGAACCAATTTATTTTTCTTTAATTTATCAATTTTATTATTCTTATTATATAATAATAATAATTCTCCCCTTTTCTTATATTTAAATAATTTTAACATTTCCTCTCGAAAAATGTGACATTTGGTAACTATAATCATATAATAGTTTCATTTCTTTTTTGACAAAAGACTTTCCCTTCCACATACGAAATGTTGCTATTTTCAGACAGTATGTACGAGAACTTGCTTTCGATTGAATAATAAGACTATTAATAATGTCGTATATAACATGGACTTTAATTCTTTCCTATTGGCACACTTGTGTCATCCACTCTTCACACAAAATTAATACCTCGTCGTGTTGCTAAAATAACATCAAATTGAAAAAATACAAAAAAAGATAGATTTTTAAAAATAAAAAATAAAAAATCAGCTTGTCAAATAAGTACCTATAACCACACATTATATTGGTGTGATCAATTTTTACATATCTTTATTTTTAGAGGGATAAATAAAAAATCAGCTTGTCAAATAAGTATTTATAACCACACATTATGCTGGTGTGCTCAATTATATATATATATATATATATATATATATATATATATATATATATATATATATATATATATATATATATATATATATATATATATATATATATAATTGACTTATGAGGTCGTTTTATAAAAGTTTTTGTGTATTTTTTTCATATACAACGATCATTTGTATCATATATATAATCGTGTGTATTTTGAATTTGTTCCATGATTTTTTCATGTACGATAAATTGAATTTTTCATGAATTTATCATACTCCTATATATGTGCATGAACCATGAAATGAACTCCAAAGTGACTCCAATTTAATCATCAAAGATTACTAGAAAAATGGTACCAATACATAATCCTTATTTTTTTTTAATTATAATGATATGTATATCTATCACTATATTAGTTTAAATCCAATGATACATCCAATAATAAACGTTTATCAATACACGTGGAGTAAATTAAAT
This sequence comes from Primulina eburnea, assembly GCF_022965805.1. Taxonomy (NCBI): domain Eukaryota; kingdom Viridiplantae; phylum Streptophyta; class Magnoliopsida; order Lamiales; family Gesneriaceae; genus Primulina; species Primulina eburnea. The sequence goes on along the minus strand of NC_133101.1, from coordinate 61,809,498 downwards.
TTTTTATTGAACCCCAATGTATTATTATATAATCCTGGATCGTAACACATGTGATGAGTGTGTTCTGTAAAAAAAAAAGAATTGAGTAATTTTTTTAAGTTTTAAAATAAAAATTAAAGATTTTGAAAAATCAAGGGGTACTTGTCATAAAATCCTTATTCTCATTCTCAACTTCTTCTTTACTCCATACCCCACTAAAACTTTGTTTCAACTCCCCATATGTTTAAAATTTCCAACTTTGCCATTATCCATGATTTTAAATTAATTGATTTTCTTTTGAATAATGGCCCATCATGCTTCCGTAAAATAAATTAAATCTTATACCTCTTTGACCGGAGTGTCATCGTGTTATATCCACCGTATTTTACGAACTGCTCCTCACAGTCCAATCACGCGATCGCAACCGATGGTTACAGACGTAGATTCCTTCAACAGCACTTGACACAACTCTAATTCGTTTTCTACCTTAGAGTGTACAATAAAAAATAAAATTTTGAAAATAATACATGAGAGGGGCTAGAGCAAAGATCTCTTTTATTCAAACACAAACATTTTATTAATACATAGTAACCTCCTGTAGAGGAGGAGAAACTTGTTAGTAGCTGAACTCTCTACACACATAAACTTGAAGAAAATTATTACAAATAGTTTGAAGAAAAATGAAGAGGTTGATCGATGTCTTCATCTTCCTTCTGCTTCTTTATTTATAGAAGGCTTCCTTCGGATTTGAAACTCGGACTTCAAGTCTTCATAAGCCTTTACAGCTTGCTTGGGGACCATATAGTGGTTGAGTGGTCCTTTCCTACAATGTCTTTTTCTAGATTATTAATCTAGACATCAACTTTTCCCATTCTTTTATTTCACCGCACTGCCAGTAGGAATGCGTTTGAAAAAGATCAGCTGTAATTTCGTCCCCTTTCTCGTGGAAAGTTTGAACTAATAATCTGAGAGCTTTCAGCTCCTTCCTTTCCTCAGTAACGATACATGAAAGACATCATGTATCCCATATAAAGAAGGCGGTAAGGCGAGTCGATAGGCACGATCTCCTATCTTCTCAAGGATCTCATAAGGCCCAATGTAACGTGGAAACAGCTTCCCTTTCTTGCCAAATCTGACCACTCCCCTGAAAGGTGAAAGGTGAAATCTTCAAGAATACTCGGTCTCCTGCCTCAAATACCAACAGTCGTCGTCTAACGTTGGCATATTTGGCTTGTCTGTCCTGCGCTGTCTTCATTTTCTTCTGAATCAGCTTCACTTTCTCTGTCATATCTCTAATCATATCAGGTCCAGTCTCAGGAATTTCAGAGATATCATCTCAATACAGAGGGGATCGACACTTCTTTCCGTACAACGCCTCAAATGAAGCCATCTCAATACTCGTCTGATAGTTGTAGTTGTACGAAAATTCACAAAGCGGCAATGCATCTTGCCAGTTAGTGCTAAAATCAAACACTACAGCTCTCAGCATATCTTCCAGTGTCTGGATAGTCCGCTCTGACTGTCCGTCGGTCTGTGGATGATAAGCGGTACTCAGATGTAACTTCGTACCTAGAGCCTGCTGCAAACTCTGCCAAAAGTGTGATGTAAACCGAGGATCACGGTCTGATACAATCGACTTCGACACTCCGTGTAATCTGACATAAATATCTGCCATCTGGTCATGTCTATACGTCATCTTGTACAAAATAAAGCATGCTGATTTGGTCAATCTGTCAATCACGACCCAAATCGCATCACAACCTCTGGAGGAACGCGGTAACTGCGTCACAAAATCCATGGAAATGTGATCTTATTTCCATTCAGGAATAGATAAGCTATGTAACAGTCCTCCGGGTTTCTTTTTTTTTGGCTTTAACCTGTTGGCAATTCAGACACTTTGCTACAAATTCAGTAGTATCAGATTTCATCTGTTTCCACCAATATTGTGTCTTCAAATCATTGTACATTTTTCTGCCACCAGGATGAATGCTGAAACGACTGCTTTGCGCTTCTGCCAGTATCCGCTGTCTCAAATCTGAAATATTCGGCACAACAATACGATTATTCACATACAAAACACGGTCACGAACCTGATACTCCGATTGATGTCCAGCTCTGACCATAGCAATCGAATTCTACACATTCTGGTCAATTTTCTGTGCTTCTTTGATTCTCACTATCATTTCTGGTTCAACTTGAATAGCACACAATCTCAGAGGCTGACAATCTGTTTCAAATACTAATCCAGACAAACAGCCATCTTCTATCAAATTCGAAACACCAATCGTCGACAACGATAAAGAACATACCTTTCGACTTAGTGCATGAGCTGCTGCATTAGACTTCCCTGGATAGTACTTGATTTCACAATCGAAATCCTTCAATAAATCAAGCCATCTTCGCTGCCTCATATTCAAATCAGACTGTGAAAACAGATATTTCAGGCTTTTATGATCAGAATAAATTTCAAATTTTTCACCATACAGATAATGTCGCCATATCTTCAATGCAAAGACGATGGCAGCCAATTCAAGATCGTGAACTGGGTAGCGAGTCTCATGCGACTTCAGCTGTCTCGAGGCATAAGCAATAACATGCCCTCGCTGCATCAAAACACATCCCAATCCTCGGTGAGATGCATCGCAATAAACTACAAAATCGCCAGTACCTGAGGGGATAGTCAGTATCGGTGCACTGTTCAATCTCTTCTTCAGTTCTACAAAACTAGACTCACAGTCTTCTGACCAAACAAACCGGGCATTCTTCTGAGTCAGCTGTGTAATGGGCTTAGCAATGCTGGAGAAATCTTTAATAAATCGACGATAATATCCTACGAGACCCATAAAACTGCGAATCTCTGGCACTGATGTCGGTCTCGGCCAACTGATCACGGCCTCAACCTTGCTGGGATCAACGGATATACCATCCCCGGATATGATATGCCCCAGAAATACCACCTGTCTCAACCAAAACTCACATTTCGACAGTTTAGCATACAATTTCTCAGCCCTCAAGATCTTCAAAACAGTTCTCAGATGCTCAGAATGTTCAATCATATTTTTCGAGTAAATCAGAATATCATCAATAAAAATAATTACAAAATCATCAAGATATTTCTGAAATATGCGGTTCATCAACCCCATAAATACAGCTGGAGCATTTTTAAGACCAAAAGGCATGACAATAAACTCATAGTGTCCATACCTGGTTCTGAACGCTGTCTTCGAGATATAAGAATCTCTGACTCTCAGCTGATGATATCCAGATCTCAGATCGATCTTTGAATATACCGAAGAACCCTGCAACTGATCAAACAAATCATCAATGCGAGGCAAGGGATATTTATTATTTACCGTTGTTTTGTTCAGTTGCCGATAGTCAATGCAAAGTCTCATTGAACCGTCTTTCTTTTGCACAAACAATACTGGAGCACCCCAAGGGGAAACACTCGGTATAATGTAACCCTTGGCCAGTAAATCCTCCAACTGATCTTTCAATTCCTTCAATTCAATTGGTGGCATTCTGTAGGGAGCTCTAGAAATCGGAACTGTACGTGACATCAACTCAATGCTGAAATCTATCTCTCAAATCGGAGGCAAACTCAGAATCTCATCTGGGAAGACGTTAGCAAACTCACACACCACTAGCAAATCCACCAATGATGGGCTCGATTTCAGTAAATCAACTGAATAGACAAGGAATCCCTCCTATCCTTTTTGTAACAGTCGAGTCATGTTTATCGCAGATATCAAGGGAATTCTGGCTTGAGAACCCTTATCGTAGAATTTCCATTCATCAGCCATTTCAGGTCTGAATCTCACAATCTTGTTGAAACAATCAACGGTAGCTCTGTACTTGGTCAACATATCGATACCGATGATACAGTCAAAATCAGACAACCCAAGCACAATACAATCTAACTCAATTTCATGCCCGTCATACTGTAGCATACAATGTTTAACAGATTTCACTGATATCAAACATGTCCCCAAAGGAGAAAAGACAGACACTACAGCAGATAATGACTTAACATGCAATGAATGCATCAATGCAAATCTCTCAGATATGAATGTATGTGATGCACCAGTATATATCAAGACATATGCAGGATAACCAGAAATAAAACAGTTACCTGCAACAACATCATATGGTGCGTCCTGAGCCTGTTCTTCAGTCAAAGCGAACACTCTGGCCTGTTGTCTAGGAGGCTGGCTAACTGTCTGGTTTCCTCCTGGCCTCGGCTGTGACTGAGATGGTGCTGGCTGGAAAGAGTGAACTGCAGATGGTGGTCGTCTACCAGTCTAAGCTACTGATCCAGATGATTCGGCACCCTGTGATCTCTTAGAATCTCTCTGTGGACAAACTATAGCAAAATGTCCCTGCTGTCTACAAATACGGCAACTGCCAAACACTCCTCGGCACTGCTCTGTGGAATGTATTCCTCCACAAGTGTTGCAATAAGCTCCTGTATAACTCTGGCTCTGACGGATCTGCCTCGAGCCAATAGAACTGGATGACTGCTCCCAGATCTCTTGAATTGTTTTCCTCTAGCTTTCAACTGATCTTTCTTTCCACTACTACTGCCACTCTCAAATCTGGGAGATGGTGGAGGAAACTGTGGTCTCGGTGCTGGTGCAACATACGAAGATCCTCTCTGTCTCATCAGACCGGCTTCGGCTCCCTTAGCTCTGTTCAAGGCATCAATAAAATTGTTCGGTCGCCCCGTATTTACCAATGTAAATATTTCAGGTTCAGGCCATTAATGAACTGATTAGCAACAGCTTCGTCTTTCTCGGCTACATGTGGAGCAAATCTCAGTAATGTAGAGAACTTGGCCACATATTCCTCAACGTTTAACTGACACTGTCTCAAATTTGCAAATTCTGCACCTTTGTCCTTTCTATACGACACTGGAAAGAATCTTTGATAGAATTCAGTTCTAAACACTTTCCAAGTAATTACTGTACCTCGATGCTCCAAGACTCTCTTTGTTGTGAGCCACCAATTCTTTGCAACGTTATGCAATTGGTTCCCAATCAGTTTCATTCTCCGCTCATCAGTGTAATCCAATGACTAAAACAGCATCTCAATGTCATCTAGCCAACTCTCGCAATCAACTGAAGTCTCAGTACCCTTCAGAGTCGGTGGATGGAACGACTGAAATCTCTTCAGCGATGTTTCCATTGGTGTTGCTGTCACATCCATTGGAGGATTCGAAGTGCTACCCTGTTCTGGTATTCTTCAAGGAGGCATATCTGATTATCAAAAAGATTAGCAATTGCAATACAACAAACATGTTTCAGTCCTCCTCCGATCATCTTACTGCTGATCAAGAATTGGTTCTGATTCATTCTCAATAATACAAGTTACCACTCAATTCAGGTAAACATGTATTAAAGCAATAAGACATGCTAGCAATCAAAAGCAGGAAAGAAAACTCAATATACCCCGCTCACTAGCTTCTATCTCAATCTAAAGGATCTATCGCTTTGATACTACCTGTTGTGGGGACCCGTACGCTAATCACTTTCTTAATCGTCATTGGGATAAATAGATCAATTAATTAATCTGGGTCTAAATTATTTTTTTTATATACAACAAGTGTCAAATGCGGAACGTAATGGAATTCATTCTAATATACATATCAAAAGTAAAGTACAAGTCTTGTACCATATACAATCATTTAAAACTAATGTTCAACAACTACATATCAAGTGTTCAAACCTTATTTATAATCAAAGTCCGTAGTCTCCACTCTAATCACGATCTCTCTTCATCTCCTCGACCCTGATCATGTCCCACCTATTGCCATGCACACATACAAACAAGACAACAGCCGAATAACTCCGGTGAGAACCACTTGAAAGGGGATCGGTTACGGTGACCGGAATGCGCAACGGAAGCAACAAAATTTCGAAAATCATATTTTCTTGCAAGAAAATTTCGGCCACCCTATGGATTGTGTAGCAAATACAATAAAACACATATGTCATACATAGGATGTTAAGAAATGTACATATCAACCTCTTGAGGTTGATGATAGCTCCAACCAAGTTGTAAACAACTTGGCTCTTGAAAGGATGAACAATCTTCAAGCTTCCCTTTGAGCCCACCTTGCTCAAATATTAAGCCCACCACCAACTAGCTAGAGCCACCTTACACTTGCACTAGAAAATGTATGGCATTTTTCATTGAGAAGTTATTTTATTCTCCAACACTTGAAGAACAAAACTAGAGAGAAAAATTGAGAGAAACTTGGAGTGTAGACCATGCAATATTTCGGCCATTGCATTCTTTGGAGTGGGGAGAGACTTGCCTTGGTTGTGGGAAAAGTGTTGTGTGTCCCAAGGGCATGCCATGCCTTGGATGTTGCAAAATTGTCTCCCAACCCTTTCACCTCCCATGCATGCAATATTATATTATATGGTTTTTAATCAAATTAAAAACCTTGGACTAAATTTAATTATCTCAAACATATTTGAGACTAATTAAATATTACTTGAATTTACCCAAGTTCCACTAGTTGAATAATTATTTAAATTGAGCTCTACAAGACTCAATATTATTTAATTAATTCAACACTTGAATTAATTTAATTATTTGGACTCTACAAGGTCCACTAGTGTTTAATTAATTCAACACTTGAATTAATTTAATTTAGTCCATAATAATGTTTATGAAAATCACAATTTTCAAATACATTATTCACTTGGCCAAATTTTAATTTAGGAACACTTCCATAAATTAAAATATACATTTCTCTCATAGAAGTCACACTTCTATTTTTCCTTACGCCTATAAACTCATTTATAAGTCGTTTAACATATTGAACTATTTTCTCCTTTATAGAAGTCATACTTCTAATTTTCCTTACGCTTATAAACTCATTTATAAGCCGTTCAACACATTGAACTATTTTACTTCTTAATGGGATCTAGATAGCCAGTACTTGTGTGGCCCTCAATGGTTCAATGATACAACTAGCCGTGGGTTCACATCTCCATGTGATTTGGACTAAACATGTCCTTATTTGAGCATACCCCAATTGCTCCATTTTTATTTATCAACTCCTTGATAATAAGAATGTCAGAGCTCAAGTCTGATAGTATCCAACCAATCATGTTAAACGTCTAGCAGCATCGCTTACATGATTCCCTAGGTATCAAATGATAGTGCCTGCAAAAACCATTCTATTATGGTTAGCGTACAGTACGGTCCCTTCAACTCATATATCCCGACCGATTCGACAACTATTGGTTTATCGAGAGTTGTCAATGAATCGATACTATGTGTCATGTCGTAGTTGCATCGATGGTGTAATCTATGAAACCCCTTTCATAATTACCACCATACTCTGGCCAGAGATTTCAAACTACATATACATGAAACCACATAGGATATCCATACCCGTAGGTAAGCGGTGAATCCCCGACTACAATGCATCGACTCCTATATGTTTCGCCATAACACCCAACCTTGCCACCTGATGACCCCATAAGAGTCGGTAAACAAGTCATAGTGAAACGCTAGCACATAGAGTCCCAATGTTGTCCCGGGTCATAAGGACTAATTGTGTACAACCATAAACTAGGACTTTTCCACTCGATAAGTGAGAACCACTTGGAAAGTCCTTTAATAGAGGGTTGTTCAGTGCACTCTACCAGGAGCACCTATCTGCATGCTCGGACATCACAATGTCCCCTACCAATGAAACATGGTGCTCACATCGCAGATACTAGTCTCTAACTCGAGCGGCCTATATCCTTCTTAGCGGCGGCTGATTCGACTAGGAACCGTTTAGAATATACAGTATTCCGAATATGAGTTTCATGATACTCATCATATGATCATCTCATATTCTTTCTATTATTTGTATATTCAAGGGCTTTATCTATGCAGCTTGCATGGGTATATAGATAAAGATGTGCCATAATAATAAATTCAAATATTATTAAAATAAAGATTTCTTATACATAGAGTTTCATTGTGAACACTCGGCCAACACTTGGCTTGACGTGCACCTACTCTAACAAATACATCCCAGTATAAATCAACGAAACATGCAATCATATAATCAATATAAAAGCATGAAACACATATCAGTAACATGTATCAAATCTGAAAATATAAATCAATATAAAACTGTAAATAAACACGTGACTCCACATCTCATACTAGACTCATTCCTAGTCTAGGATCCCAGTTTCCAGACGTTGGCATACTATATCGAATCTCAGTAATAGAAGTATATCTACTTCTAATCAAACATCGATATAAACCAAACATCCAGTGTCTTGACCTATACGTCAAAGACTTTGGCACCTCCGCCAATAACTATTCTGTGACACTGTGCAATGGGCCAGTAACTATTATATCACTATCTGGAACCTCTGTCACAAGATCAATCGTCTAATACATGCATTCTATAAATCAATAGAACAAGCATATCAATTCAAATCAATGCACACAATAACAATAAGTATGTGATTTAGGGAAACTCAAGTATATCTCACTCGAGTCATTCTCCCGGTTCGACATTGACTTATACCTTTCTTTCGTCACTCTGACTCTGTCGAAATCTCGCAATCGAAGCCTGTCAATACTCAATCTAGAAATGACAATATCAAGGAGTACAATATCAATATACTGCTCAAATCAATACCGAATCTGATAAATCTGAATCTAACTCAAAATCAACGGCATAACGGAACCATCCCGATATCCCCGTCAATACAATATCAACGGATATCAATTACAATCAATAACCAATATCCAATACAATCTGTAATCGATTAATAATCCAAATCTGTCCAATATCCATCAATATAATCTGAAAAACCATAACAATTCCATAATCAATCTGTTTTTCGATCGGACTTCGATCCTACGATGTCTAGTATCCCAAGAACACTATATATCGATCAAATCATAATTCCATCCATATCATATTTTCAAATGATAACAAAATAAAGTAAAACTTACGTCCAGTTGTAGCCCCCATCAATAGAAACACATTACTGAAGTCGGATTGAAAATCAGACGGACGGATTTCTCACAAGTTGAATTCTAATATCAAGAATCCAAGCTTTCCTCTGAATCTCGTATTCTTCGTTTTTCTCCGAATGGTTGAAGAATTAGAGGCAATGTATATATATGTCTTGCATGAAACGGATAGGTGGCTCATCCTTTGCAAAACACGTCTCGCCCATATGCGCGAAATCACTCGGCGCATATGCGCGAGACACTATGTCTCGGCGCGTATCGTTCACCGCCTCTCGCGCATATGCATGCCCCTGGTCGGCGCATATGCGCGAGGTTTTCTTCACAACTCTCTGCCATACTCGTGCATATGCGCTAGTCCATGTCGCGCATATACGCGAGGTTCTCTGGAATTGAAATTGGCTTCCCGCACAGCTCGCGCATATGCGCGTCCTTCCCTCGCGCATATGCGAGGTTCTCTGCCCATCTCGCGCATATGCGCCCGGCTCGGTTGCGCATATGCGCGAGGGCTTATTCCTCGCACACACATAAATCACATACAATCTCATTTTGTGTCTCGGTTAGCCCTTCATAATCATATCAATTAATCAACAATCATTTCATATTAGCAACACAACAAAAATCGGGCATTACACTCTCACTATGAAACCCAAAAACTTGTCACTCTTTACGCCAAAAATGCATTTGACAGGGTTGAGCTTGATTCCATAATGCATCAGAGTGGCAAAGGTTTCCTCCAAATCAGCGATAAAGTCTGCAACCTCTTTAGACTTACCCAAAATCTCGTCTACATACACCTACACATTCCGGCCCAGTTGTTTCTCAAAGATTTTTTTCATGAGACGCTGGTAAGTGGCCCCTGCATTCTTCAACCCGAAAGACATTACAACATAACAAAATGTACCTCCCGAGGTGATGAAGCTGGCTTGATCTTGATCACTCTTGGCCAGGGGGATTTGGTGATACAACTGGTAAGCATCCATGAAACGCAGCAGTTCAAAGCCCAAGGTGGAATCCATCAACTGAGCAATCCTGGGCAGGGGATAATGGTCTTTGGGGAAAGCTTTGTTGAGATCACGGAAATCCATGCACATCCTCCACTTTCCGGTGGACATAGGAACCAACACCACATTCAAGAGCCATGTAGGAAATTGAATTTCCCGAATGTGGCCAGCCTTCAACAGATCTCTCAACTGTTCGACAATAAATTTGTCTTTTTCCGGACCAAAGTGTCTTTTCTTCTGCTTCACCGGGTGAGATCCCGGGAGAATGTTTAAATGATGCTCAGATATCAGGGGTGAGATCCCTGTCAATTCCTGCTGGGACCAGGCAAAAGCATGAATATTAATTTTTATACAATTAATCATACTAACCCGGGTGGATGCACTGACGTCCCGAGCCACCCGAATTTGCTGGCCTTGTCCAACTTCTACAACCTCCTGCTCCTCCTCAGCCACAAAATGTACTCCCCCTTCTCCACTACTCCCCTTCCTGCTTCATCAACTCCGGCATTCTTTCCCTCCCTCTTGGTTTTACTTTGATCAGCTCGGACTGCATCCACATAGCATTTTCGAGAAGAAGGCTGATCTCCCCAGACTTCTCCTACCCGGGCTCCCACAGAAAATTTGATCTTTTGGTGGTAGGTGGATGCCACAGCCCTCAACTCATTCATAGTCGGCCTCTCCAGAATGATGTTATATGATGATGGGGAGTCCACCACACTGAAAGAGTTCATCACTGTCTTTTTGAGATCTTGGGAGCCCAAAGTTAGTGGCAAAACAATCTTCCCTTCCGGGTAAACCACATGGCCAGCAAAGCCAAAGAGTGCAGTCTCCACGTCTTCCAAATGATAACCCTGCAAGTCCATCTGTACTAGGGTCTCTTTAAAGATTACATTCACAGAACTGCCAGAGTCAATAAAGACTCTCATGACATCATAGTTGGACACCCGGGCTTGGATGACTAGGGCATCATTGTGGGGCAGATTTATCCCTTCAAATCCTCTGGGCCAAAACTGATCACCGTCTCATTCCTCCTTATCCCCTCCACTTCCATGCAATCCCTCCTACTCCTGGATTTCCTCGCCCGGTTAGAGTCACCATCAATGGATCCTCCAGAAATCATTTTGATTACTCCCATAGCCTGGGGTGAATTCTTCTTTCTCTCGGGCTCAGGCTCCCTTCTCATGGGCTCACTCTTTGGATTACTCCTCAAACCTCCTCCCCTAGAACTGGATTCTGACCAGGTCCCGATGCAGAAGGTAAGGCATAGTCTCCCTTCAACGTATTGCAGACATCGGTGTTGTGATAACATACTTTGTGGAGAGTGCAAAATCCTCTCTTCTCAGGCCAGGATAGTTGATAATCAGGGGCCAGATCTCTACTGCACTCCTGAACCTCCCTCTCCTGGGAAATCTTTAGAGGCACATGGTGAGAAAAGTGCCCTGGATTACCCCTCCTTTGGCCTTTTTCCTCGGGCTTAGACATCCAGTCCCCTCTCTCCTTCCTTACAGTCTCCCTCTTCTGCTTTTGGGCTTCTTCCATATTGATGTATTTTTCTGCCAGGGATAGTAAATCTTCGAAGTCCCCGGGCACTTTCTTGGTCAACGACTTGAAAAATTCACCCTCCCTCAAACCTTGGGTGAATGAATTAGTCATTGTTTCAATGGCACAAGTAGGAACATCCAAGGCCACTCTATTAAATCTTCTGATGTAAGCCTTAGACTCTCCTCCGGGCTTTGTTTGACTTCAAAAAGACTAAAAGCAGTCTTCTTGTATTTCTTGCTACTGCTGAAATGGTGTGAGAACAGCTTCTGAAAGTCTTTGAAAGAATGGATACTTTGAGGAGCCAATCCCTCGAACCATCTCTGAGCAGAATCGACCAACGTTGTTAAGAATACCTTACTCCTGATTCGATCAGTGTAACAGTGTAACATGACCATATTCTCAAACCTGACCAGGTGTTCCTCGGGATCTGCATTGCCATCGTAATCCTTTACTTCTGCAGATTTGAAGTTCTCGGGAGGAGGCTCCCGTACAATAATATCAGCAAATGGGCATCCTTTGGCGATTGCCCGGGAAGTACTCCGGCTTTCCAACTGCCCTTCCAAGACCTTCATCTTTTGTCTTAGTTCCAACAATTCTTCCGCCACAGTTGGAGATTTGGACCCGGCGCTAGACTCCTCGTCCTCTCTTCTCATCTCTTCCTCCTCCCTCAACTCCTACTGCTGCTCCTGCTCATTCTCCTGTCCCCCTCCAGGTGGGGTAACTTGATGAGAAGCTTCTTTCCTGGCCATGGCTTGCTTTACTGCCTCGGATACAATTCTGGCCAATTCCACTGGGAACATGGTAATAAGATTGGGTCTGGTGGTATGAACACCACCTTGTCCAGAAGTCCGTGCACCATCTCCAGGAGCTCGGGAATTGTCCTGGTTAGTTCTTCTTGTTCGAGCCATATCAACGCCTTAATCTCAAGATTTCCCACAGACGTCGCCAATGATGTGATCATGCTGAAATGGATGAGCCGGGTAAGGAGCTCCAACGGATCGAATCAGTAATTTTTAGTGTTTAGGAATTTGAGTGAAGGTAATGGCTTGGATTAACACCTGCAAACAAGAAAGTAACTCGTGAATGGACGTCATATGAGTGTCCGAAGTAGCCACTCCAATGCTTAGGTCAGCAGGTTGAAGATGAACACAAGAAAATATATGAGAGAATATATGTGAGTGCTTGAAAGTTCAAAGATTCGGAATCATTAAATGAGAAGTATACCTGCTATTTATAGTAGAAAATGAGGTAGGTACCTCAATTCCAGTGCCACCTACTAAGTATGGCAAGTCGGTTACCCATACTATAGCTTCTGATGACTTCTATGACACTTCAAGCCCAAGTGGTTCTGACAGATTAGACGGCTTGTATCAATCATACTCGAGTGTGGTGCAATTCTCGAGGTGACCCGGGTGGTAAGGTACTCGGGTACTGGTCTAAGGGCCCGGGCTATCTGCTGATCACCCGGGAAGAGGAGAAATGCTCGGGTCTTGAGTAAAGTGCCTGGCATATTGGCTCTGATATGGGCTATCCAAGTAATAAGCTGGGTTAATGATGACCCGGATCCTTATGAGGGCATCAATACAAAAAAAAACTTGTGTTGTATTTAAAAGGATCACTACTGAAAATGTGATAACACATACACCGATATAACGTGGTTCGACAATCGTCTACTCTACGGACAAGCAGCACCCTAGAAACTTTTATTAATCACAGACCAACAAGATGAAGTATTCCAAGTTGCTGTATGAATCACAAGCTATACCACTTGTTGGCGTAATACAAAAACAGAGATAACAAATCTCTTTGTAGACTTATCAAGAACAGAAGAAGAGAAGAATGAATGAGATCAACCCATGCATCTCAATATATGAGTCCATGCACGTATGATTATTTGTTAGCAACTCCCACCAACCGCTTCATCCTTTCTGTTAATCTGTTAACCACCCTCGTGCCACTAGACCAGCTCCACCATACACCGGACTTTTTGAGCTTGAGTCAATGTCGTGAGACAATATATCCACAATTCTCCACCTTGTCTCATGATTGATCCGAAGTGCTACTTGTCACTTTGTGTCCTTACTTTAAGGACCTCTCAATTCTTCAACATTGATTAATTCTAAGCAATGCCGAAGCTTCTCTGCTGTGACTGTTTTTGTTAACATGTCTGCTGCATTGTCATCAGTCTTTACCTTTATCTAGCTCAACTTCTCCCTTTCCAACTATTTCTCTCACAAAATGCAATTTCACATCCATATGTTTAGTTCTCTCATGAAACACTTGGTTCTTTGTTAAGTGAATTGCACTTTGACTATCACATAGCAGTCTTAATGTTGCATCTTGAACTTCTAGTTCAGCAACTAAACCACGCAACCACAGAGCCTCTTTAACTCCTTCTGTAATGGCAATATATTTGGCCTCTGTAGTTGACAGTGCCACCACTGGTTGGAGACATGCTTTCCAGCTAATTGCCGTCCCAAACATAGTAAAAACATATCCAGTTGTAGAGTTCCTAGTGTCACTGCATCCTGCAAAATCAGAATCCACAAAACCACTCAACGCTTTGGTTATTTCATTTGCCCCACCATAGGTCAAACCGTACCTCATTGTACCCTTGAGGTATCTCATCACCCATTTGAGGGCTTCCCAATGAGTTTTCCCTGGATTTGCCATGAACCTGCTCACCATACTTACAGCATATGCCAAATCAGGCCTTGTACATATCATTGCATACATTAATGATCCTACAGCACTTGCATAAGGCACCTTAGACATATAGTTTATTTCTTCACTTGTTTCTGGTTTTTGTGATGTAGTGAGTTTGAAGTGTTGTGCTAAGGGTGTTAACACACATTTTGAGTCTGACATTCCAAACTTACTCAAAACTTTCTCAATATACGATCGTTGGGACAAGTAAATCAATTTACTTTCCCTGTCCCTTCTTATTTCCATACCAAGCATCACCCTTGCTGGACCAAGGTCTTTCATGTCAAACTCTGTCTTAAACTGAGTCTTGAGCTTGATAATTTCTTATCTCTTTTTGCAAGCTATCAATATATTATCCACTTATAACATTAGATATATCATCACGCCTGCTTCACCGTGTTTGAAATACACACACTGATCATATTTGCTTATCCTGAAACCAGCTTTCAACATGAAGTCATCAAACTTTCTATTCCATTGCCTTGGTGACTGTTTTAACCCATACAATGATTTCTTGAGCTTACACACTTTATCCTCACTTCCTGCCACAGCAAAGCCTTCGGGTTGAAGCATGTAAATGTCTTCTTCTAGCTCTCCATGTAAGAAAGCTGTTCTAACATCCATTTGTTCCAATTCCATGTCTCATCTTGTTGTAATGGCCAAGAGCATTCGAATGGATCTGTGTTTTACTACTGGAGAGAATACTTCGTGAAAGTCAATTCCCTCCCTCTGCGTGAAGCCTTTGGCTACTAGTCTTGCCTTTAGTCTTGGTGGTTCAATCCCAGGTACACCATCCTTCCTTTTGAACACTCATTTTGATGCAACCAGCTTCTGCTCATGTGGTTTGCCTACAAGTGTCCAGGTCTCATTGATCTGAAGTAACTTAACCTCTTCTCTCATAGCCTCTAACCATTCATCCTTATTTTTATAGCACAAAGCTTCCTTGTAAGATTTTGGTTCTTCAATATCCAATCCTTGAGCTGTAATCAACATATATGAGATAAGATCAGCATAGCCATATCTTTCTGGTGGTTTGCTTGCTCTTTTCTCCCTATCTCTTACCAAATTATATCATTCCACCTCTGTCTGCTGTGCTTGTTGTTCTATAGATGGTAAATTTCGATCAATCTCATCAGTCACCCCCTCAACATCCAGCCTTTTTCCCACACTTCCTGGTTCAGCATCTAAAGTAGGTTCATTTGTTGTTTGATTACTGATATTTGCCATATCTTCTTCGTTGAACACAACATCCCTACTTATAATCATCCTTTTAAATCCGCTTTCCAAGCACCAGAGTTTATAACCTTTAACTCCCTTTGGGTATCCAATGAATATGCACTTCAAAGCTCTTGGTGCAAGCTTGTCTTGTCTCAGATGTGCATATGCAATACATCCAAAGATTTTTAAGTGCTTATACGTTGTTGGTTTACCTGTCCATAGCTCTTGAGGTGTCTTAAGGCCTATGGCAGATGAAGGACATCAGTTAATGAGGTAACACGTTGTGGTTACAGCTTCTGCCCAGAAGGTCTTTGGCAGACTGGCCGTTACCAGCATGCACCTTACCCTTTCGAGTATGGTTCTGTTCATTCTTTCTGCTAGTCCGTTCTGCTGTGGAGTGCCTCTCACAGTTTTGTGTCTCATGATTCCCTCTTTTGTACAAAACCTGTTAAACTCATCAGATAGGAATTCAAGAACATTGTCTGTCCTAATACATTTCACCTTCCTGCTTGTCTGATTTTCAACAAGTACTTTCCATTCTTTGAAGGTTTTGAAGGCTTAATCTTTACCTTTCAGAATATACATCCATACCTTTCTTGAATAATCATCTATTATGCTCATAAAATACTTAGCTCCACCTAGTGAAGCTGTTCTTGAGGCACCCCAAAGGTCCGAATGAATGTATTCCAAGGTGGCTTTGGTTCTGTAAGTCGATGTATTGAACTTAACTCTACAAGATTTCCAATACACACATTCTTCACAGAATCCCAAACTTTCTATTCTATCCCCAACAAAGGCTCCTTGTTTGCACAATTCCAAGAGTCCATGTTCACTCACATGGCCTAGTCTTTTATGCCACAACTGAGTCTTATTGTTTTCACCACTTGCTACTGCAGTTGTCGCGCCAATGATTGTGCTTCCAACAAGAGAGTATAATCCATTGTTTCTGATTCCTTTCATCATTACTAGGGCACCTTTAGAAACCTTTAGGACTCCATTTTCTGCCTTGAACATGTATCCGATTTTGTCCAGTGTTCCAAGAGATATTAAGTTTCTCTTTAGTTCTTGAACATATCTTACTTCTTGTAATAGTCTTTCAGTTCCATCATACATCTTGATTCGCACAAATCCAATTCCAAGTACCTTGCATGCTTTGTTATTACCAAGGAGTACTGAACCTTCTTCCAATTGTTTAGTATTTCAAACCAATCTCGATTTGGTATCATATGATAGGAACACCCTGAGTCTAGTATCCATTCCTTAGAGGGGTCCTTATCAGTCACTGTTAGGACCTCAGCCGACTCATATCCATCCTGAACAACGGCTGCATCCCCTGATTCCGTTGTTTTTCCATTGAATCTTCCTGATTCATGTGGTTTTCCATTGAATATTTTCTTTCTTTCAGGGCATTCAATCTTGAAATGACCTTCTTTCTGACAAAAGAAGCATCTCTTTTTAGTTCTTGACTTGGATCTAGCTTTGAACCTGTTTTTACTAATTTCTCTTCTCTCTGGTCTTCCTCGAACCATCAATCCTTCTCTTGACTCTTCTTCTTTGATCTTCGATTTCTTCTTTAGTTCTTTTGAGACCAGTGTCGTTTGCACTTCTTCCAAGGACAAGGATTCTCTACCAAAAATCAGTATATCCGCAATATTCTCATAGTCCTTGGAAAGAGACCTCAACAGCAGTAAGCCTTGATCTTCATCATCGACTTTATCTCGATATTTTCATGATCAAGTATGACTTTATTGAAATCATCAATGTGATCCTCCAGTGTCTTCCCATGCGTCATCTTGAATGTATAAAGCCTTTGCTTCAAATAAAGACGATTGGCCAAAAATTTTGTCATGTATAGGTGTTCGAGTTTCGCCCAGATTGCAGCTACCGATTTTTCCTTGGAGACTTCCCTTATAACTTGGTCTCCAAGATTCAAGATCAGTGCACTATGGGCTTTATTCAGAATATCTTTTCTTTCTTTGTCAGATAAAGAAGAATATAGTGTCTTCTCTCCCAAAAAAGCCTCATCCAGACCTTGATGAACCAGCAGTGCATGCATCTTCAGTCGCCACAGTCCAAAGTCATTCTTCCCGGTGAATTTCTCGACTTCATACCTTGCAGCCGCCATGATCCTTCAGAAACCTGGCTCTGATACCACTTGTTGTATTTAAAAAGATCACTACTGAAAATGCGATAACACATACACCGATATAACGTGGTTCGACAACCGTCTACTCCACGGACAACAGCACCCTAGAAACTTTTATTAATCACAGACCAAAAAGATGGAGTATTCCAAGTTGCAGTATGAATCACAAGCCATACCACTTGTTGGAGTAATACAAAAACAGAGAGAACAAATCTCTTTGTAGACTTATCAAGAACAGAAGAAGAGAAGAATGAATGAGATCAACCCATGCATCTCAATATATGAGTCCATGCACGTATGATTATTTGTTAGCAACTCCCACCAACCGCTTCATCCTTTCTGTTAATCTGTTAACCACCCTCGTGCCACTAGACCAGCTCCACCATACATCGGACTTTCTGAGCTTGAGTCAATGTCGTGAGACAATATATCCACAACTTGAAAGGCAACTATTGAGCAACGTCCACCAACAGAACTACGTAAAGGTGGGGTTCGCATGTAAGATTCTATTTGACTGAATACATGAATGTCAACCTGGATCTTCACTTAGCTATGATCCCGACTCCATGGATGGCCCGAGATAGAAAATTATAGGCAATCTAAAACCAAAAATACAAAAATTCGTATTTAAGAGAATAGCGTGCACAGAGCCTAAGTAGCTATTAGCCTGTTAACATTTTCCTAGGATTTTCAAACAATAATTTCTTGAAAAATTCCTTCAACTCAAAAGGAAAAAATGAACACACGTTTTCATTGAAAATTGGGTTAGCTTTCAAGATCATTTGAATCGATAAAACAAGGAACAATTTATATGATCGTCGATGACTTATAGTTCAACTAACACCCATATCTCAAATTTGAGTTCGAGTCCCAACTAAATAAATATATTTGTTTATATATTTCCTTAAAAAAATATCTTGATAACAAAAACTCAGCAGCCAAATATTAATTAATTTGTAAAATAACTTTCTATGACACTTATGATAATATAACACAAAGCTTAAAAAATCGATCTTAAACTTTTATTTTTTCCTTTATAAAACAAAATTTATGGGATTTATAAATAAGTATTTATTATAAAATATTTTTTCTAATTCAAATACATATTTGAAATATTATTATATTAAATGTTTACAATCAAATTGTTTAATATTTTACAAATAATCGATGGGAGTTAATGAAATAATTTTCCATATAGGATTGATTCGATTAAATAAAATATATTATATTGAATTTTATATTAAAATTTTATGTTGGAAATACATACATCACCTCTGATATTTTTCCCTGGTCGAATGCTCTCCAATCGAATCTTGAAATCAGACCGAATCTCCCATGTCAGCCGCATCCAAAGGTATCATCATCATTATTTTATAAATTATAATTTTTATTAAATAATCATTATTATTAATATTTTATTTGGTCTATCATTATTATAGTTTGATTATTTTTATTTTTATTTAAATTATGAAATATAATTATTATATTTATTATAATTTTAAAATTAACATTTTTTATTATTAATATTAATTCATTACTACTTTTAATATTTATTTATAATTAAAATTATAAAACTTTTATTGGAAAATTGAGAATGGGTAAAACCAACCAACATGATAGGAATGTCTATTCCAATGTTCACGAGAATAAGCATTCCCATTGGAATGAGTGTTCTCATTCTAAAAGATATGCCAAGCAAAAAAATGGAATGAGATTGACAATTTCTATTCCAATATTCTCGTCTCATTACATTCTACCAAGCATGTCCTAAGATATTAGTTATGTTGCCCTACAAATTTAGTGAAGGAGTCATCAATATGCAAATAAAATAAAATAACTCATTGTATAACATGTTTTTGCTCTGAATTTTATGGATATAACAATTGTTGTTTGACACCAATTTTGTGACAATAATAAAAATATAACTCGTAGAAATCAAAGAAGATGTGAATTCCGAAGTTGGTCGTCAGTTCTAATCTCGTTAGTCAAACCCCAAATGAAATAAATATAATGGAGAACCATATTCATCAATAACATGAACACAAAGTCGTGCTCTTACAAACGAAAATCAACATTTAATTATAAAAGGATTGAAAAAAATATATGTTTACACTTCTCACTATCAAATTATTATTAAGTATTAACATAACCTCACGAGATGACTGAATTTATAATATCATTTTCGTTAAAAGTAGTGATGAGATATGGAGACGCTGATCCATGTCAGTTCAATTAATGCGTTAACATTGTTGTTCTTTAAATATATATTACAATAAATATAACAATTAATATTAATCATTAGAAGATAATTCAACTAAACAAAAGCAAAATTCTACAAACAATTGTATATCTGATACCTTTCAACTGGTGGTCCATACTTCCTATCTCTCTCATTTTCTTTTTATATCTAGTTTATGTTTGAACAATTACTTATAAAATGTTTTTTTTTTATCGAAGTTTTTTTTTAAAAAAATTTATAAAAGTTTTTATAGTTATTTTAAGAATACATATATGTTTGGACAACTATTTTATACAAATATTTTTACAATAAAAAATTTGCATGTTTTATTTTCCATCATTGCTTACATTTTAAAAAAAATACATCTAGATTGTTCTCTGAAAACTATATTTGAAAGACACTTTTCTAAAAATGTTTTTCAGATTTTTTTAAAAAAATATTGTTCAAATACATGCTTTAAGTTTTTTTCACTTATAAAATACTAAAATAAATTTTAAAGTACTTACACAAACAAATCTTTATTTTATTTTATTTAATGTTTTCAGCATATTTGAAAAGAAACATAAATATGGCTCTTGCCCGGCCTTGACATTAACATCAGAAAGACAGGTCTACCATTCCAAAAATAGAAACAATTTCAAAAAAGAAAAAATTAGGTAAAATTTCTCTCTCTCTCTTCTTTGGTCTTTCTCTCTCTGAAAATGTTCCAAATGCATGGGAGCGACACTCTCTCTTTTTTCTTTCTTGCGCAGAGACGTACGATTAGCTCTTAACGCCGCACCAGAGAAGAGCGGGCTTTGCTCCTCGGGTTCACCTTCCACCTTCTGTCTCTCTTTTTTCTTTTTTTTGTTTACTTGGCTTCTTGCGTTTTTTTGTTTACTTGGCTTCTTGCGCAGAGAAGAGCGTGCGATTAGCTCTTAACGCCGCACCAGAGAAGAGCGGGCTTTGCTCCTCGGGTTCACCTTCCACCTTCTGTCTCTCTTTTTTCTTTTTTTTGTTTACTTGGCTTCTTGCGTTTTTTTGTTTACTTGGCTTCTTGCGCAGAGAAGAGCGTGCGATTAGCTCTTAACGCCGCACCAGAGAAGAGCGGGCTTTGCTCCTCGGGTTCACCTTCCACCTTCTGTCTCTCTTTTTTCTTTTTTTTGTTTACTTGGCTTCCTGCGTTTTTTTGTTTACTTGGCTTCTTGCGCAGAGAAGAGCGTGCGATTAGCTCTTAACGCCGCACCAGAGAAGAGCGGGCTTTGCTCCTCGGGTTCACCTTCCACCTTCTGTTTGGGCACGCCGCACCAGAGAAGAGCTCCTCGGGTTCACCTTCCACCTTCTGTTTGGCGGCATAGTAAAATCAGTTGTCATCTCTTAGAAATATTGGAGGTTTGCACTTCTCATCAACTGTGTTTCAAGTTACTACATCTCATCTGTTTTCTGAGTCCAATACATGTGTCTTCTTTCACTTCCTCACAAGTGCCTTCAGTTTCTCATGTTTGGAATAAAAATTCCCACATTATTCAGAAATAAAAATTCAAAGCATTTTCAATGTGAAGTGCATATATTTTCAAAACAGGTTAGAAATTCACATCCCGATCTTCCATCTAAAAAATCACATCCTTTCTTACTAATTCACTTTGATATTTGGGGACCTTCTTGAATAGAAAATATAGAAGGGAGACATTGGTTCATTTCATTTGTTGATGAGCATACTAGAATCATTAACTTTATTCTCAAGAAGGAGAAATCTGGTGCATGTCAAATCTTTAAAAGCTTCAATGCTGTGATTCAAACCCAACTCAAATGAAAATCCAAGTGTTGGATGCTAGGAAAAACATGGTTCAATCCTTAGTTATTACATGTCAAGTCACGGATTATCCACTAAGCACTTGTGTTTGTTGTCACGTCTCAACAAAACAAGGTGGCTGAAAAAAATAAGAGAGTTATCATGCTCATCACTCATTTACCTGAACATTTCTGGGGAAAGTTAACCTTGCTATAACATATATTATCAAATAGAATGCCGTCTCGAGTACTAAATTTCAGAACACCTATAATTAGCATTCTTGAAATATACGCACCTAGAATTTTGTCATACGTTCCATTGAAAGAATTTGGATGTTCTGCTTTTGTCTATGACTGTGTATCATAGAGGTAAACTTGATCCCAAGTCATCAAATGCATATTCTTAGAGTGCTCACTAAACAGAAAGGATACAGATGTTTCTCTCCATCACAAGACATTCTACAATACAATGGATCTCACTTTTCATTAACAATATCTGTAATCCCTAACCTTCCATTCAGAGAGAGAACGTAGGCAATGAATACCAGCTCTGGAATATCATTCCCGCTCAATTACCCTTTTCATTTGAACCTTCAGTGATTCTAACGAATTCTATCTGAAACCATAGCCGTCAAATTCTTGAGAATAAATTAATTGGTGTTTAAAACAGAACCTTGCTTACATCTTTTATTCCACTGAACCGTCACGTTCTCAAAATTCACTTGTCCCAAACTATGATCTTCATATTTATCCTAGGAGGAGAAAAGCCAAGAAATGATGGAAAATCAAGCATAACCCAATCTAGAAGTCCAAGTCAAAAACGAGTGACCCTGAAAATTTTCAAGGTAACATCTTCGAACTTCCTATTAGTGAATTGCCTCTCGATGATTTAAACTTTCGATTACTTGAAGAAATGGTGTAAGATCTTGTACAAACCACCCCGTCTAGCTTTTGTTTCCTATAAAAGTCTCTCACCAAGATATAATGCCTTTATTGGTAGCCTTGATCAGATCCAGGATCCCAACTCCTTTACTCTTTTGTTCGGACTTTCAATTCAGTAACATGTTTTTAACGAGAACAGTAAGTCTAAATCATTCACTGTCTCTTAAGTTGTCAATCAACTAATGAGAACAGTAAGTCTAAATCGTTCACCATCATATGCGGCATAGTAAAATCAGTTGTCATCTCTTAGAAATATTGGAGGTTTGCACTTCTCATCAACTGTGTTTCAAGTTACTACATCTCATCTGTTTTCTTCGAGTCCAATACATGTGTCTTCTTTCACTTCCTCACAAGTGCCTCCAATCGTCTCTGAAAGTATTCAAATCAACGTAATGATCAAGGTTTAATCATATTTTCGATCTCTCAGATCCAAAGCTTTTCCACCAGTGGCCTCATTTGTAACTCAATTTGTTATGTGTCATCAAACTTAATTTTGAAACTAAGAGAACTCGAGGAAACTATTTCTTCTACCACATTGATTCAAAATGAAACTTATACATGGGTCATTTCCTGAGTTGGAGTCTCAGGTAAACTCCAGGATTGTGTTGGCTATAATAGGTGATTCAATTAGTTGCTTTATTGGGTTTTAGTTTCATTTACTACATTGACAAATTGCTGGAGGAATATTAGCTGTATTCCTAGATGAAGATCTAATTTCTGGTTCCTAAGTCCTATTTATACTTTAAATATACAATTGAACAGAATATATGAAGAAAAAAACTTCAGTTTCTCATGTTTGGAAAAAATTTCCCACGTTATTCAGAAATAAAAATTCAAAGCTTTTTCAATGTGAAGTGCATATATTTTCAAAACAGGTTAGAAATTCACATCCCGATCTTCCATCTAAAAAATCACATCCTTTCTTACTTATTCACTTTGATATTTGGGGACCTTCTTGAATAGAAAATATAGAAGGGAGACATTGGTTCATTTCATTTGTTGATGAGCATACTAGAATCATTAACTTTATTCTCACGAAGGAAAAATCTGGTGCATGTCAAATCTTTAAAAGCTTCAATGCTGTGATTCAAACCCAACTCAAATGAAAATCCAAGTGTTGGATGCTAGGAAAAACATGGTTCAATCCTTAGTTATTACATGTCAAGTCACGGATTATCCACTAAGCACTTGTGTTTGTTGTCACGTCTCAACAAAACAAGGTGGCTGAAAAAAATAAGAGTTATCATGCTCATCACTCATTTACCTAAACATTTCTGGGGAAAGTTAACCTTGCTATAACATATATTATCAAATAGAATGCCGTCTCGAGTACTAAATTTCAGAACACCTATAATTAGCATTCTTGAAACATACGCACCTAGAATTTTGTCATACGTTCCATTGAAAGAATTTGGATGTTCTGCTTTTGTCTATGACTGTGTATCATAGAGGTAAACTTGATATGGTTAGTTTGCGTTACTTTGTTTCTTGATTGGTTTTTGTAAGACATTATGATATGGTTAGTTTGCGTTACTTTGTTTCTTGATTGGTTTTTGTAAGATATTGAGTTTCTATGAATTGGAGAGATAGCACTTGTTCATAGCTAAAGAAAAAGAGAGAGATAGCACTTGTTCATAGCTAAAGAAAATTCTATTTGACTATATCTTATTCTCTTTGTTGACCAGGAAATTTGATCAGCTTTTCGCACTTGTTCATTTCTTGCTGGCAAATGGCACCCAGGTAATATATAGTCATTTAAATAATACTTAGCACTCATATACTGATTTATTACGTAGACATATATTTTACATATTTTGTGTGTCGGTAGCAATGGTACTCTTTATTCATTTTATTTTTATAAGTAAAAATATGTGTGATTATTAGAGAAGTGATTCGATTGGGAAGTATATTTGTCGCATAGATTTGTTAATTTTTTTAAATGACATAATTTTATAGAGCTGATGAATTTCTATTGCTTTTTATAAATATTATGGATTTTTAAAAAAAATTCACGGACTCTTATAGATCTATTTTGCATGACTTTTATAGATATTCATAAATTTTTTCATACATAGAATTCTAAGAATTTTGTTATTCATTATTATAATTGTGATTTTATTTATTTATTAATTTGAACTAGCAGTTGAATGCTAAAGTGACATGAAAATGTTGACGTGATACAGGAAAGCTGTTACATCAACAATTTGACCAAAATAGCATAAAACTAAAAGTCAGTGTACCAAAATCAAAATTTGAAAGTTAATATACCAAAACCAAAAAATAGACAAGTTAATGAACCAAAAAATTTATTTTTCCAAAAATTTACTTTGAATACCACTTAACTTTTGTTTCGGTCCTTTCGGATCTTTGGCTGTGTACAAAACCACCAACACCGTTGGATCAAATAGACCTGCACAACATGATGTGCACGGTAGAGGATCCATTCTTCTAAACTTTATATATCAAATCTAGCTAGATTAAGGTTAAATTTAACAAAAGTCTAAAAATCTATTATATCTTTCTCTTTCTATATTTATGAACAAATGTTTAATTATTTATTAATCATTAATAGTTTAATCAAAATAACTATTCATATGCTCATAAAGATATTTTCATCCCCCATTAGTGTATCTTGTAATTTAAAATTTATAAATCTAATGTCATTTATCATATTAATTATTTGATTGCTATTTAATATTTTTATTTTATTTTTAAGGATGGAAATATTTCGATGTAGCGTTATGTTTTCCTTTGTACAGATTTTTGAGAGATGATAGTGGTATTCTACACCTTGATGATTTCTCTAAATTGTTGGAATATACTACAAATAGATAAGTAAAGTCAACCACTGACTTTAATCAAGGAAAAAATATCATAAATCAAACATCTTTATCATTATATTACATTAAAAATTAAATTTAATAATATTCAGTTAGAAATAATTTTAATTTTTAATTTGAATAAATATATTTAATCGATATGACTACTCCGGAACATTAGAAAATTATTTATTGAATTAGTTGTTTACATTTATATTTATTTTTTCCATGGCCAGGGAAATTTCAAAAGCTCTCATAGATCATTTAAAAAAGTTTTATGATTTATTACGTAGACATATATTTTACATATTTTGTGTGTCGGTAGCAATGGTACTCTTTATTCATTTTATTTTTATAAGTAAAAATATGTGTGATTATTAGAGAAGTGATTCGATTGGGAAGTATATTTGTTGCATAGATTTGTTAATTTTTTTAAATGACATAATAATATAGAGCTGATGAATTTCTATTGATTTTTATAAATATTATGGATTTTTAAAAAAATTTCACGGACTCTTATAGATCTATTTTGCATGACTTTTATAGATATACGTAAATTTTTTCATACACAGAATTCTATTGTGGGGACCCGGACGCTAATCATGTTCTTAATCATCATTGGGACAAATTAATCAACTGTAATAAACAGGGTCAAATTTTTTTTTAAAAAAAATACAATATTAAATGCGGAACGTAATGGAATTCATTTATTATACATATCAGTATAAATAAGGTACAAGTCCTGTACAGCATACATTCGATACAAACTAAGGTTCAATAGCTAAATATCAAGTGTTCAAACCCTATCTACAATAATGTCCGTAGTCTCCACTTTGTCACGATCTCTCCTCATCTCCTCGACCCTGATCATGTCCCACATGTTGTCATGCACACATACAGACACGACAACAGTCGGACCATTCCGGCGAGAACATAATCCCAGTATAAATCAACGAACATGCAATCATATGATAAACATATAAGCATGGACAGATAATAGCAATATGTATCAAAATCTGAAACATAATCAATATAAAACTGTCGACAATGCTCGTGACTCCACGACTCAGACTAGACTCAATCCTAGTCTAGGGATCCCGGTTTCCAGACGTTGGTATTCCTATATCGACCAACAGTAATAGAAGAAACTTCAATTCTATCCACGTCGATATAACCAAACATCCAGTGTCTTGACCTATCCGTCACAGACTGTGGCACTATCGCCAATACACTATCTTGTGACATCGTGCAATGTGCCCGTGGCGATCCCACCACTATCAGACACTTCTGTCACAAGATCACTCATCTAATACTCGTCTGAGACATGCTTCCTATAAATCAATAGAACAAGCATATCAAATCAAATCAATGCTTATAATAACAATAAGTATGTGATTTAAGGAAACCCAAGTATATCCTACTTGAGTCGATCTCCCAATACACATTGACTTATATCTTTCTTTTATTGAAATTCTGATGTCGTTTCTGTCTGGAATTCAAAGTCTGTCAATCCCTCAATCTGAAAATGAAAATATCAATAGTACCATATCAATATACTACTCCGATCAATACCAACTCGGATCAATCTGGATTTAATTCAAATCAACGGCATAACTGCACAATCTCACTATCCCCGTCAACACAATATCACCAGATATCAATTACAAATCATAACCCATATCTGATCCAATCCATAATCAATCAATAATCCAAATCTGTCTGATTTTCAATCGATATAATCAGAAAATCATAACAATTCCATAATAAATCCGTTCTTCGGTCTGACTTCGATTCTACGATGTCTAACATGTCAAGAACATCATATATGAATTGTATCAAATTCCTACTACATCATATTTTCAAATGATACCAAAAATCAATAAAACTTACGTCCAGTAGTAGCTGTCGATACGAGGATCGCTGCACCGTATCCGGATTTAAATTCTGATAACCGGTTCTCGTACAATAAAATTTCTAAAGAAAAGAAAGCTTAAAGATTCTCTAGAGGAATTCTCGATCTTCTTTGCTGAAATTCTGAATTCAATTGACACTTTACCTAATATATATCTCAAATGCATGTGTGACAAGTGTCCCCTCAAATTTCCATATTTGCACTTTAGTCCCTCAACTTTTCACTATTTGCAAATCGGCCCCCGCTCAATCTTTTAATTCAATTTCAATCTTAATTAATTACAAAAACCGTGGAATATAATTCATCATTCCAAAATCCGTAATTTAAATAATCTCGGATTAAAGTGATATAATCTCATGCCTTACATCTATGAATTTTGTTATTCATGATTATAATTGTGATTTTATTTATTTATTTATTTGAACTAGCAGTTGAATGCTAAAGTGACATGAAAATGTTGACGTGATACAGGAAAATGATGACTTGACGCCGAAAAATGATGACATGTCAAGCTGTTACATCAACAATTTGACCAAAATAGAATAAAACTAAAAGTCAGTGTACCAAAATAAAAATTTGAAAGTTAATATACCAAAACCAAAAAATAGAAAAGTTAATGAACCAAAAAAATTTATTTTTCCAAAAATTTACTTTGAATAACACTTAAATTTTGTTTCGGATCTTTGGCTGTGTACAAAACCACCAACACCGTGGGATCAAATAGACCTGCACAACATGATGTGCACGGTAGAGGATCCATTCTTCTAAACTTTATATACCATGAAAAATCTAGCTAGATTAAGGTTAAATTTCACAAAAGTCTAGAAATCTATTATATCTTTCTCTTTCTATATTTATAAACAAATGTTTAATTATTTATTAATCATTAATAGTGTAGGGACCCGGACGCTGATCTTTCTTAGTCTTTCTTGGGATTTAATTATCAATTACGATAAAACAGGGTCTAAAATTTTTTTCTTTTTAAATGTAACTGCGGAAGGTAATGGAATTTAAACTATTATACATGTCAGTACAATAATACAAATCTTGTACACCAGTTATTCAACTAGTCTAAGGTTCAACTACGGAACTCAAGTAATAAAACCAAATCTACAACCAAGTCCGGAATCACCACGCTAAACTCCTCTTCTCTCGTCATCTTCTCGACCCTGATCCTGCCCTACCTGTTGTCATGCACACATACAAAACAAGACAACGGTCGGATACTCCGGTGAGAATAAATCCCAGTATAAAACATGGTAAACATGCATATACACAAAGTAAATCATGAAACGATCTATCATGAATAAACTTAAAAGTAATAGATTTCATACTCTATGAAATTAAATCAACATAAGCATGCAGCTTAAATCAGATACACATGCATTTCAAATCAAATCATAAAAACATGCTATAATGACTGAAAGCAACAAAGATGGGTTCTAAGGTCTAGGAAACCACATCCATAACGCATGTGGTTCTAGTCAAATCCATGTCTAGACTCAACTCAACTATAACTCTAGGGATCCCGGTGTGAATAAGACGTCAATGGCTGTCACCTACCCTCCCACTCGGGGTGACTGTACGTCTTATTCCTAGACTTCGGTCTGAGCTGTATCGACGGCTGCAATAGGAGTAATAGCTGCTCCTAAGCGGAGATACACCGAACATCTAGATATTTGACAATAGCTGTCAAGACTTCCTATCTTAAATGCAATGAATAACAAACAATCTGTAAACAAAGCATGCTCATTCCAAAAGATATGAATATAACATCTATAAACACATCAAAATCATAGAAATATATAACAATAATTCTAGTATGTGATTTTATTGGGAAACTCAAATTAAATCTCATTTGAGTTGTGACTTCCTGAATATCACATGAATTATACCTTTCGTTTGTAGTTTCGGTCTGAAACAATGTCGGTTCTGAACTCAAAGCTGTCTCTGTAAATCTGAAACGATATATCGAGAATCACAAAATCAATGTTCTATTCTCAATTCAACACTGAATCTGATTAATCTGAATTAATTCAAATCAACGGCATAACGGTACAATTCTGATATCCCCGTCAATACAATAATCCCAGACATCAATTACAATCATAACTCATATCTGATACGAATCATAATCAACCCATAATTCAAATATGTCCGGTATACAATCAATATAATCAGAAATTCATAACAATTCCAGAATCAATCCGTTTTCTGATCTGACTTCGATTCTACGGTGTCTAATACATCAAGAATACCATATATGAATTCTATATAATTCCAACAACATCATAATCTCAAATGATACCAGAAATCAATAAAACTTACGTCCAGTTGTAGCGGTTGATGCCAGGATCACTACACCGTGTTCAGATTCGAATTCGGATCAGCAGATCTTATAAAATCAAGCATATAACACACGATGAAGCTTAAGGATTTTCAGGAAAGGAACTCTCGGTTTATGCCTTTGAGAAATGAAGATGCATATATATATTGCATGCAAGATTTCGTACGTGGCATCCATTCAATTTTCGCCCAAATTCTTGCAAAATTACGAAAATGCCATCCACTATTTACGAAAATACCATTGACCTCCCATAATTACGAAAATGCCATTTCCCTCAAATAATTACGAAAATGCCATCCGAAAATCACAAAAATGCCATTCAATAATTTAAATCAATTATTTAATTTTCGGGTTCTCACAAAAATGATGACA
This sequence comes from Primulina eburnea, assembly GCF_022965805.1. Classification (NCBI taxonomy): domain Eukaryota; kingdom Viridiplantae; phylum Streptophyta; class Magnoliopsida; order Lamiales; family Gesneriaceae; genus Primulina; species Primulina eburnea. The sequence continues at coordinate 61,779,502 of NC_133101.1, read as the reverse complement.
TCTCGGGCCTTACATTTCTCCCCCTCTTAGATCTGAGTTCGTCCCCGAACTTATAAACAATCACTTCGGAGATATCAGAGGACATATATACAGAGTTTAAATCAAAACTCCCCTCACGGAATCAATTCTGAAATCTCAATCTCCTATCAGGACAGCTCTACTGATTTTTCAACAGCAGAATTGTCTTCATTCTGAAGCCTCTTACTTCTACTGATTCTAATTCCAATTTGGACTAGTAGTTCGAAAAGTACAATCTTATAATACCATTCGAAATAATTCTGATAGAATCAATCTTAGAATATTGGCTATACAACTTCTGTATAGACCAATCAATATTCATAACCAATCAACATTATCAGCTGTTATCAAATCTGTTTATCCCGATCCGGGACATATATAATCTTTAGCCTCAACTACCAATCGTCATCATCCGACGTTGGTTTCTTAAATCTGTCGATTCTGAACTGTCTTAATAGTTATTGTCATACAGGAACAATAATTCATGACAACTAGTGCTAACATCCAGCACTAAGTCTGTATCAAAATCTTCCAATATCTGATAATACATTCTGACTGTCTGTCAATCTGTGGATAATATACGAAAGAACTCCAAGTATATTCTGCCATTAGTACTTAATCAAGCAAAATCACAATCTGATATAATCTCCCGTGGCATTCTGGTCACTCTTGACCACTTTTCTGACACCAATCTGTGTCATTTGGTCATGTTTGTACGTTATCTGGTACAAACTAATAGATATAGATGGATCAATCTGTCAATCACAATCATATCATGTCTTAATATGGGAGTATTACAGTGGTCTCACTACGAAATTCTTCGAAATATACTTCCCATGTCGAATCAGAACTATACAATTCTGTAATGACTCTTCTGATTTCTATCTTTCTGTCTTCATTTATTGGCGATTCAGACATTTCAGTACCCATTCTGCCAACATTTCAGCATAAATTCTGCCATAACTGACGGAATCTGTCTATATCTAAACTGTCTGTTCGAATACTGTACATTGTCAGTCATCAAACTGAACTGAATCTACTACTGTCTGTTTCTGGCACTATCTGTCCTTTCTGATTCGAACGATACGATATAAAAACAATTCAGTTAATAAAATAAATTTAAAGAAAAATACCCATCTGGTATTCGGCTCTGACTATCAATATCAATTCTGAATATTCTGATTACGTTTCTGAATTACTGAAACTCTCGAATTCGACTCTGATTCGGATTAAACTGTATATAATCTCAATAGTTCATAGTAATCTGTAGCATATACGGATTCAGAATAATAGTAATATCGAATCAAAGACGAAATATCAATATCCTATACAGATCTAGTGAGTTCAATGAACTCATAAGGTAGCAATTTCTGACAATACTGTCGATGCTGACTAATCTATCATATCTTTATATCATTCAGATCAACTGCTATATATCATCTGCAAATATACTCTGCCCCAAACAATACAAGATATCTCAAATAATGTTTTAGAACATTACATACTCAAGCAGATAAACAGCAATCACATAAAATAATCTGCCCACTTAGAAACATAACTCTCTGACATTTCTAACGTCTTTGAACTTTCTGATATTAGTATCTTATCAGTCACTGAGCGCAATCTCAACTGTATCAAAATCAATCTTTGAACATACTGAGGCATGCTGAAGAGAAACACTAACTCAGATGTAACTCTTGGTCGATACTCTTCTAATGATCTTTCAATTCTTTCCAGTCATTATGTATCATTCTGTACCTTCTATATCATTCTGTACTGAATTCTAATAACATAAACAGTACCTGATCTTGATTCAATTCTGAATCTATCTTTCTCATATAAAGCAAATCTGCAATCTTATCTGAAAAATCATCTGTCAACTCATACGTCATTGGCAAGTCTGCCAATGCCAGGCTCGATTTCAGTACATCTACTGAATACATAAGGATACCATCTTTCCTTTCTGTATCATTCGAGTCATCAACCATCTACATATCACAGTAATTCTAATTCTAGAATACTTATTGTGAAATCTCTGGTCATCAGCCAAATCTGGTCTGAATCTTATACTCTAGTTCTGCACTGGTTTAGCATATTAATAGCAATAATGCAATCAAATCTGAAAACACAAGTACATCATGCTCTAACTCGATCTCATTCTCATCTTACTGTAGTATACCATATGTCACAGAAATATCTGAGATCAATCTTTCTTTCTCACAAGGTAAGGATATCAATACTACAGTAAACACAGGCCCAACAGGTACCACATCTATCAATGCCATTCAGTTAAAAATGATTGTAAGGAATGCATTAGTATATATCAATACATATGCAATCTAATCATAAAAGAATAGTACCTGCCACTATATCATCAAGTGTCTCTTGGGTCTGTTCCTTGATCACTACCACCAAATGGTCCAGCTCCCTGAAATCTTCGCGAACCTCTCTGGGGACAAACTCTAGCAAAATGTCCCGGCTGTCCACAGATATGGCAACTACCAGTCACTCCCTGGCATTGCTCTGTAGGATGTCTTCCTCCGCAAGTTCTGCAATACACTCCAGTATAACTCGGACTGGAACCACTTGAGATTGAGGAACCACTCAGTCCACTTCCTAACTTCTTGAATGGCTTCTTTCGAGCTTTCAGCAAATCTTGCTTCCCACTCGTACTGCCGCGATCAAATCGGAGAGGGGATTGCTGTGTCTGGGGTTGCTTCACACACAACCTCCCTAGCTGTCTAATCAGACTCGCCTCCGCTCTCTTCGCTCTACTCAAGATATCCGCAAAATGGTAAGGTCACTGCATATTCATCAATGCGACTACCTCCGAATTCAATCCTCTGATGAACTGATTCACTACAGCTTCATCATCTCCCGCTAAATGAGGAGCAAAACGCAGTAAAGTAGAGAATTTAGCCACATATCCTTCAATATTCAGCTGCCCTTGGCTCAAATTCTCAAACTCTGCTTTCTTGTCCTCCCGGTAGGAAACAGAGAAAAATCTTTGATAGAATTCGATTTTGAAGACTTCCCACGTGATCACAGTACCACGTTGGGCTAATACTCCTTTGATTGTAATCCACCAACTTCTGGCAACTTCTCGTAACTGGTGAGATACCAATTTAACTCTCTGGTCATCTGTACAATCAAGTAAATCAAATAATATTTCGATATCATCAACCCAGTTCTGACACTCTTCAGATGTCTCGATACCACTCAGAATCGGCGGCTGAAATAACTGAAATTCTGCAAACTTTACTTCCATCTGAGTTTCTGATGCATCTATCTGTTCAGACGAAGTACTATCCCTCTCTGGAATTCTCCGAGGCGGTATATCTGAATATCAAACAAATTAATACACAATCTATATAATCTGTCTCAGCCTTCTCTGATCATATACCTCTGACTCAGACTCGGTACTGATTCAGTCTTGGTAATTACATGCTGTAATCAACTCAGATAACAAACAACATGTAATAGAGAAAGCAATAAATCATGCTAGCAACCACCATGTCAATCAACATTAACATAAATCTCATGCTAGCAATCACATGCAAGGAAAGAAATTCAATCTACCCCGCTCATTCTCTTCTATCTCAATCTAAAGAATCTATCAACTCTGACTATCTCAATCTAAAGGATCTATGGCTCTGATACCACCTGTTGTGGGGACCCGGACGCTGATCTTTCTTAGTCTTTCTTGGGATTTAATTATCAATTACGATAAAACATGGTCTAAAATTTTTTTCTTTTTAAATGTAACTGCGGAAGGTAATGGAATTTAAACTATTATACATGTCAGTACAATAATACAAATCTTGTACACCAGTTATTCAACTAGTCTAAGGTTCAACTACTGAACTCAAGTAATAAAACCAAATCTACAACCAAGTCCGGAATCACCACGCTAAACTCCTCTTCTCTCGTCATCTTCTCGACCCTGATCCTGCCCCACCTGTTGTCATACACACATACAAAACAAGACAACAGCCAGATACTCCGGTGAGAATAAATCCCAGTATAAAACATGATAAACATGCATATACACAAAGTAAATCATGAAACGATCTATCATGAATAAACTTAAAAGTAATAGATTTCATACTCTATGAAATTAAATCAACATAAGCACGCAGCTTAAATCAGATACACATGCATTTCAAATCAAATCATAAAAACATGCTATAATGACTGAAAGCAACAAAGATGGGTTCCAAGGTCTACGAAACCACATCCATAACGCATGCGGTTCTAGTCAAATCCATGTCTAGACTCAACTCAACTATAACTCTAGGGATCCCGGTGTGAATAAGACGTCAATGGCTGTCACCTACCCTCCCACTCGGGGTGACTGTACGTCTTATTCCTAGACTTCGGTCTGAGCTGTATCGACGGCTGCAATAGGAGTAATAGCTCCTCTTAAGCGGAGATACACCGAACATCTAGATATTTGACAATAGCTGTCAAGACTTCCTATCTTAAATGCAATGAATAACAAACAATCTGTAAACAAAGCATGCTCATTCCAAAAGATATGAATATAACATCTATAAACACATCAAAATCATAGAAATATATAACAATAATTCTAGTATGTGATTTTATTGGGAAACTCAAATTAAATCTCATTTGAGTTGTGACTTCCCGAATATCACATGAATTATACCTTTCGTTTGTAGTTTCGGTCTGAAACAATGTCGGTTCTGAACTCAAAGCTGTCTCTGTAAATCTGAAACGATATATCGAGAATCACAAAATCAATGTTCTATTCTCAATTCAACACTGAATCTGATTAATCTGAATTAATTCAAATCAACGGCATAACGGTACAATTCTGATATCCCCGTCAATACAATAATCCCAGACATCAATCACAATCATAACTCATATCTGATACGATTCATAATCAACCCATAATTCAAATCTGTCCGGTATACAATCAACATAACAATTCCAGAATCAATCCGTTTTCTGATCTGACTTCGATTCTACGGTGTCTAATACATCAAGAATACCATCTATGAATTGTATATAATTCCAACAACATCATAATCTCAAATGATACCAGAAATCAATAAAACTTACGTCTAGTTGTAGCGGTTGATGCCAGGATCACTGCACCGTGTTCAGATTCGAATTCGGATCAGCAGATCTTATAAAATCAAGCATATAACACACGATGAAGCTTAAGGATTTTCAGGAAAGGAACTCTCGGTTTATGCCTTTGAGAAATGAAGATGCATATATATATTGCATGCAAGATTTCGTACGTGGCATCCATTCAATTTTCGCCCAACTTCTTGCAAAATTACGAAAATGCCATCCACTATTTACGAAAATGCCATTGACCTCCCATAATTACGAAAATGCCATTTCCCTCAAATAATTACGAAAATGCCATCCGAAAATCACAAAAATGCCATTCAATAATTTAAATCAATTATTTAATTTTCGGGTTCTCACAAAAATGATGACATCTCGGGCCTTACAAATAGTTTAATCAAAGTAACTCTTCATATGATCATAAAGATATTTTCATCCTCCATTAGTGTAACTTGTAATTTAAAATTTATAAATCTAATGTCATTTATCATATTAATTATTTGATTGTTATTTAATATTTCTATTTTATTTTTAAGGATGAAATTTATTTTGGATATTTCGATGTAGCGATATGTTTTCCTTTGTACAGATTTTTGAGAGATGATAGTGGTATTCTACACCTTGATGATTTCTCTAAATTGTTGGAATATACTACAAATAGATCAATAAAGTCAACCACTAACTTTAATCAAGGAAAAAAATATCATAAATCAAACATCTTTATCATTATATTACATTCAAAATTAAATTTAATAATATTAAGTTAGAAATAATTTTAATGATTAATTTGAAGAAATATATTTAATCGATATGAATACTCCGGAACATTATAAATTTATTTATTGAATTAGGCGTTTACATTTATATTTATTTTTCCAATGACCAGGGGAATTTACATAGCTCTCAGTGACCATTTAAAAAAGTTATCTAAGAAAGGAGAGGATAAAGTTTTTGACTTCAAATTACCAGATACGCATTTATCTCCCGTCCGAGACCAGGGAGAGTTCGGTTTATGTTCATACATTGCGACTATAGCTTGTATTGAGGTGATCTATCGAAAGTTGGGTCTACAGCTATCCCAAGAATGGAATGGCTTGTACTATTTTAATTTTAATGAGTGCGTTGACCATCTATACAAACAACTGTCTCATCTTGAAAAGGCAGAGAAACTTGCCATGGACACGTCTAAGGGCGCCCGTGTAGATGATGTTCTTCTTTACGTCATAAGGCGCGGTTTATTAGCCACAACTGTATGCGAGGATGGACGAGACATGAATCACGTCGCCCACTTCGACAATAAGGTAAAATATTATTGGTTTAAGCATTTGGATTGTGCAAACTCGATTAATTTCCATTCGTATTTTATTATAAGGTATTCGAGTTAAATTTCCGTCATTGAGCACGTGTTATTTGATGTTCTAACTAGATTAAGATATATTAACATGCATTTTTTTGTGATTCGAAGAAAGATTTTGTTTCTGTTTTTCAATATGCATTCCAAAATTGCACATCCATTTGAGAAGTTTCTTTTGGAAAAAGTATTGCACGGATGCTGTAGATGTGTGGGATAAATATTTCGTTTGTCTTCCAACATGCATTTGAGAAGCGTTTTTTTTTTTTTGGAAAAATATTGCACGTAGGCAGTGTGTTGCAATAGAAATATGAAAGAAACAAATAAGTAAAGGGAAAAAAAAAATTAACACATATACACAACTTTTTTTTTAATTCTCTGTATTTATTTGAAAACATATTTAACTACAATTGCTTAAATGCTGAAAATGCTTGAGTCTATGATTTCTCCTAAGAAAATTGCATGTTCCTTTTCTAATGCATCTAAATGGGTGTAAAGTTTGTTTTTTCTTCTAGTTCAAACTTCACATGATCAGATTGCTCATATGGTGAAGCAAAGTACGTGAGTTGAATGAAAAGAAATACATGATGTTGTGTAAGCTTTAGTAGTAATTTGAATAAGGTACGTAGATCCATTTTTTAAAAAAAATTGGATATATAAAAATTAATAATTAAATTTGAAACAGAAAATGATATAGCAATATTAGGAATGTCATTTTTCTTTGTTATGGTTAATGTGATCCATATTGGAAGTTCCGTGTGTCTTGATAAAAAGAACCTTGTCCATAATAAAATAAAAAATGTGAGATTGGTTGTTGATATTTCAAAATTTTCATCATGAACAATAAATATTAAGGTTGACTTTGTTTCCGATCTAATATTTAATATCATCTTATAGATAGACAAGAATTAGACACACTCTTAGCATCCTTTGGGGAGGGGCTAAAGCTAGAAGAGCTCTGTGTTTGAAACGTTATGAAAATGAATTGGAAAATCAAATGGACAAGAGAATGAAGGCTTTGGAACTGACAAATTCTGTGAGTATTTATCGGATCAATTTAAGGATCTATGTAATGAGAAAAACATAATTAGATAATTAATTATCCCTCACACACCTTAGCAAAATGGTATTGCTGAGAGAATGAATGTAACATTATTATATATGAAGAGGCATGATGGAGCAAGATGCTTTATTAGTTGCGGCCTATATCCTGAACAAGGTGCCTTCAAAGTCAGTTCCTTCCACGCCATATGAACTTTGGATTGATAAAAAACAGGACCTAAGTAACCTTGGATGTTGAAAATCAGCTGCTTATATTTATGATTCTAAAAGTAAATACGGAAAGTTGGGTCCTCGAGGAAATAAATGTATTTTTATTAGATATTCTAAGCATTTTTAAGGTTATGTGTGCATTAGTGAACAAGATGATGGAATGGCTGATCCTTTTACTAAGTCAATACCAAGAGACATATTTATAGGTCATATAGATCTTTTGGATTACGTAGGATGTGATTGTAACTGAACACATAAGAATTTAAGGCATTTTTTTCATTATTGTAATAATATTTTATTATACGTATGTGTACACATTTGTTTTATGAATGATTAATTTGTGAATTAAAGATATGTCAGACGAGTTGAGATTGGCTCTCTCATATAGTAACTTGTATTAACTCGTTATTTCCTTTTTCATTCATTCATTCATTCTTTTTTTACGCAGGCACCTAGATACCATATTAGCTGTTTTAGGACCTTAGAACATGATGAGGTTCTTACGTGTTTGGAAGAGTACCCGGTTATCGCTTATATTTCTATCCATGATAGCTTTTTGAATTGGAAAAAGGTAAAGTTACATATATATTAATTGTTTGGAGTTATTTTTCTATAACATGTTTTTTTTTTTCACAAACAAATTTTTGTAGCCTATATATTACGGAGCGCTTCAGAATGAGGATAGAAATACTTGGTACACCCACGCTGTCTTAGTGGTAGGGAGTTTGAACATAGAAAGAGATGGAAGAAAGCAACCATTTTTGATAATACAGAATAGCTATGGCATTAAGCATGGTTTTAAAGGATACGTTATATTGCCATTTGAAGAGAAATTTTTCAAGTGTTTTTGGTTGCCCATCATTAATCCACAAATGATGGATTTACCATACGGTAAAGTCGAGGTATGTATAGTTTTTTTTTCCTTCAATTAATTTTGTTTATATTTGTATTATTTTTTCAGTATCTTTTTATACTGTATTCCTTGAGATTTTAATACAATCAAACATTATTTATGTAGAAAGTGCCTACTATTCCTCGCAAGAGGAAGCTCACTGCAGGAGCCTTGGGGTATGTCTCTCTTTATATTAAATTTATTTAAGTTATGTTTTTCTTATTCAATTGTTTTTGGTGATTTTTTTCATAATGTTTTCTCATGGAATTGGAGTTATGGTTTATGCTGATTATAGAGTATCCATTGCCTATTGTCTTAATAATAAACATAATTATTTCTTATGTTCATTATGGATTTGGATTTAACTAATTTTTTAGCTCTTCAAAACAGGGGCTCGTTATTTTTGTTAATTGAACGACAGCTCTATGAATTTATAAATCACATGTTCAAGCAATTAATTACAAAAGATGAAACTGGAGATAGTTGACATAGATGACAAAGCAGGGATATGTAGGTCAACACGATCTAAATATTTTTTTAAAATGTGGTGGTATTCTTGCGACCGGGTGATTTGGCAGGGTGCTTTTGATTAAATATGTGAAGATTCTCTTCTCTACGGATTGATGTTGTCTGATGCTAGAGCGAGGCTTCGCCCTAAGCATAAGTGGAGCTTGCGACCAAGTTTGAAACTAACATCTTTCGCCATAATTTTGGGGTATTGAAATGGCCACGTAAATGGTGTACCTGGTCCATTTGCAATTGGGACAGATGACCCTCTTTACGAATGGTACCTTGATGTGTAACTATTTTATTCTTTTGTCATTGGATGGGAATTTATACATTCTTGCTTTAAGTTTGTCTTAATATGAAAGTCGTACATTCTAGTCGTTGCTAGGGATGCGTTGACCGCAGTTGATAATAATCTTAAAAGCTGTGTCGTGTTTGCAAATTTCAGTGATGGGGATTGTGATTGTGCTGGCTAGTTATTTTACTTAGGTGAAGTGCCTCGGTAGTGCGCGAGCTCAGATGTTGGATGAATGTTTGCATGTTTAGCATCTCTTTTTAAAATGAAACATGTTTACATTTTTTGGGTGTTGTCTTCTTGCATGTGTTGTCTTCTCTTATTGGTTTTTTTTTTGTCAAATGTACAAGCTTTCGAAATGCCCCCGATGTCTACTCTGAGGACGAGGATGATAAGGATGATTCAGAAGATGAGAAGTATTAACTCAGCTGTTCGTCATGGTGGTGGTTGGACTAACAAATTATGACTCCAAATCCCTGTGTTTTTCAAGGGGGTTGATAACTTACGAGAGTATGGAGTGAATAGCTATGCATGCGCCATGTTAATTTCTACTTCAATGTTCTTATGGTTCTGAGTTCAAACTTCAAGCCTTATTATGAAATTTGTGTTCTATTATTGGCAGTGTGTTGCTTATACTTTAAATCTGTCTGAAAGTTGGCTATGAATAAACATAATTCACTATTTTAAACAATATTATATAATTTTAAATAGATTGCATCTATTTAATTAAAAACAACGTTCAAGTATCATTGTTATTTAATATCCTTTTGGTGAGGTTTTTCTTCTTCATCTCAGCAGTATCTTTTTTCACCATCTTCAAACTTGAAATTAACGAGCGAAAGATAAATCGAAAGCCAACCCAAAAGTTGTTCACTCTTAACATTCTTCAAATTAATACGTCTGTCAGTTATTGTTAGAATTCAATTAATCATCAATGTAAGTCATGTTATTTCACTTCCAAACATGTACTTCAAGATTTTTTCATATTTTTAAGAAATTATCTTCATCCATTGTCATCTACAAATCTTAAATCGATATTTCAATTTCCTTCGACAAATATACTTGATATAAACCAATAAAAATTATGGCTCGTACAAATAAAGACAATCTTCATATTTTCTTTTAGAATAAACAATGGTTGAAATTAGTACAATTAACTTTACATTGTTTGAAGTTATTATGTTGAGCATACGAAATCTAATGCATAAAAATTAGGGGAAAAAATTAAATAAAAAATCCAATATAGAGGGAGAATACACCGAAAAAGATTCACCACAATATATATAACCAATTTAAAAAATCAAAATTTTTAACATGTAATTAGTACAATTAACTTTACATTGTTTGAAGTGATTATGTTGAGCATACGAATCTAATGCATAACACTTACGAGAAAAAAAAATTCCAATATAGAGGGAGAATACACCCAAAAATATTCATCACAATATATTTAATCGATTAATTAAAGAAATCAAAATTTTTAACAAGTATATCGAGAGATTATTTTTTGTTAAATAAAATAAAGTATTTAAGTTAAATAATTATATAACTCATAACAAAAAAATTTAATATAATTTTTTTTAAAAGTTTAAAATTTTAAAATAATATTTCGAACTCAAAAAAAATATTTAAAACAAATTTTTTTAAATATGTACTCGTATATCGCGGGCAAGAAGACATGGATAATAATATGCGTTATTTTTCAAAATAATTGGTTTATTTAAATTCAAATGTTTGGTGATTTTTATAAATATATATGTATGTGGATTAGTTCGATACTGTAATGTCCGAAAAATCAGTCCACGTAAACCACATGCATGCAAAAATATTTTAATTGCTTAATTGTTTTATTTAATTACTTTTAAATGCTAGCATGATGTTTATTATATGATTAAATATAGGATTGCATGATTAAATGATTATGTGACATGTTTTCATGAAATTAAAGATTTTGCACGAATATTCGATAATAGGTAGGGGGAAGGAGACCGGGGACGACCAAGACAAGAATATGTATTTTTATTTAAATAGTGGCAAGGCTTCCTAATATGATTAAAAATGATTTAATTTTCCTAAAAATATTGGAGTTCGAATTTATTTTACGAGTCGAGCTCGATTTTTCCCGGGAAGCCGGTTTTGGGCAAACAAGGAGTTTTAAAATATCAAAAATATTATTTTGAGAAAAATTATTTTATAAACTTTTATTATTTAATTAATTAAGTGATATTGGGCTCAATTTAATGATTTAAAGAAGGCCCAATTACCCTTAATCATACAAGCCCAAACCAAAGCCCATTTAACTTGTTAAATTAATTATAAATAAGTGATTTAGGTTTTGAAAACACCACAACCCTTGGCACCTTTCAGCCGAAAATTTCACACACAAGCACATACTGATTTTCGAAATTAAGGAGGAGAAAAAGGCTAGGAGTTCTTCGTCGTCCGGTCGTCCAACGTCGCACCCTCGCCAAAGATAGTATATTCGAGCGTTATAAACGCAAAGGCACGTTTCCTAAACTTTTTTAACATCATACAGATCATAGTATGTTTGATTTAATTGATTGTGCATGAAAAATAGGTGGGTTCGATAATTTTACGGTACGTTGCGTATTTTCAAAGTTTTAACGATTTCGTACTTAATTTGAAAACGTTTTTGAATCCGACGAGTACGCTGCCAATCCATGATAAAATACGTTGGAACTATGGACTAAAACATGCTAAATTAATTGAGGAACAAGCTGGACAATCGTAGGAAAAATTCAGAAATAGGAGCCGTGTGTTTTTGTTGGGTTTGCAAATTCAAGGGCTCGGTTCTTATGCATGGGGGTAGGTGGCTCGACCAGGTCTGAAGGTTGGGTCCTAAGGGTCGTGTCTAGGTCCTAGGAAGAGTCCTAGCATGGCTAGGACTCGTGGTTCAGGCTGGGGAAGGAGCCCACGATGGACAGGACTCTTCTCGAGGAGTTTTCTGTTGGCAAGAGATTCCAGGGGATGTGGCTCGGTTGGGGCTGGGCTAGGTGGTTCATCAGGGTCCTAGGGTCATGGGCAGGGGTCAGGATAAGTGCTGGAGTCGCTGGTCTGGGCGCTGGCTCGAAGAAACGTGAGGGAAGCCATGGTAGCAAGGGTAGCGCGCAGGTGGGTTTCCTGATTCAGAAGCTTCGTGCGCGTGGTCAGGGGCTGCGCTAGGCTTGGGTAAGGTCCGAACGTGGTCCAGGGATGGTTAGGGTCGTGTGGTCTCAGGGGTGGCTTGGCTGGAAGGAGCCTAGAGTAGATAGGAGTCCTCTTGTGCTAATGAGACTCACGCACAGCACATGTAGAATATGGGCCAATTTTCAGGTGGCTGGGAGCCAGTTAGGATCATGTTCTTTGGGTTGGGCTTGGTCAGGAGGGTGCCTAGGTGAGTTGGCTAGGGTTTGGCTCGAGATGGCTCGGGCGTGGCTCGAGTAAATTGGGAGATGGCTCGGGTGGTTCGGTAAAGGGTCAATATTTCGAATTTAAGAACTAAAATTGAATCTAAGGGTACACTGGGGTGGATCATGACTTGAAAGGGTAGAATAAATACTAAAAATGTTATTTTTAAAATTTGGGATCAAAATAACGAGTTTCGGAATTTTCCGGGATTTAATCGCCGCACAAAACGTTAATTAACGAATTAATTGAAACGACTATTTTTAATCTTTATAAAATTATGAAAAATTAGGTTTAAGCTTAAATAATTATTAAAAGTTTAATTTTTTTAATTTGGGAATTTTATATTAAGGTTTGATTTAATTCGAGATTAAAACGCGTTAATACGTCTTATTTAAAGATTAATTTAAAAGTCATCGATTTAAGCCAAATAAAAATATGAGAAAATTCATGTAAGTTTAAATAATTATTTAGAATAATTCCATGTCATTAAAAGTGAGAAAAAGATAAAAATGAGAATTTTTACGTCCAGGGGCAAAACGGTCTTTTTACACTTAAGAAAATACGATAACGCTTGGCAGCGTCCCGAAGGATCATAACGCATGTTAAATGATATTTTATGATTTATTACGATGATTTTGATGATAATATGTATTTTTACGATTTATGGTAAAGCTGTGCAATTTCTACTGTCTAAAATGCTATTTTTGGAAAGCTGTCTTATTTTATGATTTTTAAAGAAAATGAAAAATATTTTGAGGGATGTGAATTGACTGTGACAAAAGATATGATATATGATTTATGATTTGTGGGGGATCCGTTTATGTTGAGGACGGTGAACTTACAATTTTGTGGGAATGTCGTGAGGGGAAAAGGCCCCAGAGGGAGCCCATTTACGGGAAAAGACCCCAGAGGGAGCCCGTCTATGGGAGAAGGCCCCCGAGGGAGCCCCGACAATCGTATTTTCACGGTGTAGCCTAGTGCACACCCCCATGGGCCATGTGGAGCTAAGACTGCAGTCGACCAAAGGATAAAAGCTAGTCACTTTCAAGGATCAAACTTCACCCAAAATGATATATGATTAAAAGCTTATGATAAAAAAATGATTTTTATGATATATGATTTATGATGATGATTAAAGCTATTTTTAAAAAAAGATTTATTTATGCTCAAATGATTTTTAATGGTTTATTTATGTTCAAAAGATTATTTTAAATAAAAATATGATTTTTAAATGTATGTGGATGTATATGTAATATTTGTTATCTATGTTTAGAACGTGTTGAGTCTTTAGACTCACTAGGTTTGTATGATGCAGGATTTGATGATTTTGGAGGCGGTGACGATTGAGTCGATCGAGTGCAGCAGTACACACCCGAGGGCCTTTATGTTTCCACACTAACTAGATATATTTATGATTTAAAGATTTTTCTAATGATTTTTATTAGAGATGTTTAATGCTTTATTTTTATTATTAATGATCTTTTCCAATGTCGATTTAGGAATTTTGGTTAGTCGATGATTTAAGATTTTATTTTATGCACTTGAGATTTAAATTTTTAAATTATTATGACTCATGGTTATGTTAAATTATTTTAAATAGTTTAGTATTTTAGAATTTATGATTTTTAGAAAAAAAAAATTTAAAGGTCGTTTCAGATACGCTTTTGATCGGGTTTGGTTTTGAGACTTTGAGTGGATCTAAATACGAGAAATAACTAGCTACTCGTTTGTCTCATCACAACAGTCATTCATCTTACCAAATTGTATGTATAAAATAAAATAAAATAAAAGTAAGAGGAGAAGGAGATACTGTATATGGATTGAAACATTTGAAATCTATAATTACGAATTTATTTCATTTTTAGATAAGTTAAATCGAGGAAACTCAAATTAATATTATGCTAATTTCTAATGTAGTCACACACATCTCAATGGATTTAAAATAACTTCAATAATAGATTTGAAATTCACTATAATTAGTATACTTGTAAGGGAAATATATAACACCTCAATTATTAGACAAATAAATTTTTTAAATAAATAAGATTGTGTTGGATTATATTTTATCATTCCTTCTTAAATTTTAAATTGTGGATGACATGTTATTTTTGTTTAATAAATAAGTAATAATGAGACTTGTAGATAAATCATGTTAGTCTGTTCAATTATTTGGGTTCTTTAATTTCTTGGGGTTGGGCTTGATGATACAATAAATTTTGTTAATTTATTATTGTTTACGAGAGTGATTAATAAATAATTTTGAAGGTCTTTATGACGTGAAAGTCTAATATTTTGGGATTGGATTTTTCACTTGGACAACCGACATGCTAATTGTCATCCTTATATTTTATTTATGTATTATGTTGGCGAGGACAAGGATTTATCAGTCATGACCATTGTAGAATTCAGAAGAGTTTTTCCCAACAAGAAAATAAGATAACACTAAGTACATTTTTCTTACCATTTATCCTAATATCTTTCTTTATTATCATGGTTGATAATTTTTGCAATGTCCTCGCCAAATGGGTCTTATCTTCTAATCGAGAGAACAAACGCAGAAGAAAAGATTATCTTGGAGAGTAGAAAGAGGTTACAATAAACAACAAGCTCTCGTGCCAAGAGGAGGCCCTGTACGTCCAGCAAAATTGGTGGTGGAGCTTGCGTATGTAGAAATTCGAACTTTTATTATGACTTCAATTCTAAAGTTGTTTGCACAAAAAATAAAATTAGATCAAATATTTTTGAAAAAGTCCAAGCCCGATAAAATAATTAAACAAGAAATAGTGAAGAAAAGCCCATTAGTTATGCAAAGAAATTTGAATGGATTAATAGCGGGCAAACACATAATGATCGTGGGTAAAAAAGATCGTGAAAAGTGAAAGTGGGGATTGAACAAAATTAACTTACTAGAGTTTGAATTAAAAAAAAAAAAAAAAAGATCAACAACATCACAAACAACTCCAACAATTGCAAACACTGCAAATTTCAAGTCAATTCCAGGTCATGTCTTTTTATTTTTTCATATCATTTCCAGTTCATTCAGCAGGGAGTGAAGCAACAGTCTGCATGAAACGTTTTCGCTTTGGCATGATCTTGGCCCTGCATTCCTGACCACGAGGAACAGTCACTAGGATCAAATCCTGGTCATCCGTCGAGCCATGTCAACCTGCAGAACAAGCACATAACAAACACAAGAGACACGCTAGTCATGGATCGGGATCCTGCCAGACTCTTGGTGTAAACTTTATATTTCTTTTAGAAAAAAAAAATGTTCTAATAAACTCGATTTGACCCTATCTCGTAAAGTTCTAAACCTTGCACTCATCTTAAGATGGTCTGAGCCCATAAAGATGAATATGTAGCTGAGCAGATGTGGGCCAGGTGAAAGAGCCGAGCCCAAGAATTAGGGTTGAGCCCAAGAAAAAGCAAGCCCAAGAGTCGGGACATAGCCCATGAACAAGAGCTTGTGGTGGAGCGCAGTTATACCAAGAAGAAAGGTATGCAACCCTAGATTTGTTGTATGTCTCGAATATGGAAAACACTTGGAAATCTCTGATGATGGGGGAGAAATCCCAATAAACACAAGATGAGGGCATAAGGCCAAATCCACCAAATCTGATTAGAGTCCTAGTCACCATCACAACTTATGTGTTTTATAAAATTGTTGTAAAATATTTTTTAAGAAGTGCTCTCCAAGTGTAGTTTTTAAAGAAAAATTGAGAATTGTTTTTAGATGTTTTTAGAATGGAAGACAAAAATAAAAATCAAAACACATTACTTTTAAAATGTTTTAATAGAATAGTTTTCCAAACACATATTTATTTTTAAAACAATTTTATAAAAAAAATTACTTTTATAAAAACGTTGTATTATTTTTTCGAAGATATTTATTTATCAAGTACATATTGAGTCATATAATTTGGTGCACTCCTCCTCCGATTGTAATTTGGGTTTTCTTGAAATAAGATGTTTGGGGTTGATGTGAAAGGTCATCCCAAGAAAATATGCGGCGAATACGTTTGGGTCAACCCCAACATATAACATTATCAAACCCAAACAATGTCAGCCCAGATTATTATTATTATAGCAAAATACTAAAATAAACCTCGAAGTTTTCGAATGGATAGATCTATTCTGACCATCTCTCTCATTTTTTGACCATCTTAAAGCACAAAATCACTGCTACAATTATTACGTATACAAGAGGAAAGCACTTCCGATTTTACCAATTTTCATAATTAAGATGATAATGTATAGCCCTTTTTATTTAAAAAAAAAAAAGAAGAAGAAGAAGAAGAAGTAGAGATTTTAAAAGTAATTTTTAAACAAAGTGGCACATTTTTTTTTGGCTAAACAAGGACTTATAATTACTAGATGTTTAAAATATGATTTTGTCGACTATTTATTATTACAGCTCTCTGAAGCCTTTCATTCTGAATTTCCAAGTTAAATAAATGAAATATTTAAAACATTAGTATTGAAAAATAGAATAAAAAAAGGAAAACGAAAATAAGGGGAAATTAAATTATTTGAAGTTGAAAACCAGATCAAGAAATTATGTTTTATTTTGGGAGTCAATTAATTGAAAATACTAAAAACATCCCTAAATCTAGTATCTTATTTCTTCTTTTTCTATCCTCTTTTCAGGGCAGTTCTAGGTCACGTTATGCATGTATTTATTTTTAGATCAAAAATATAATTGATATACTTGATATAGAGTTTGTTTTACGAACAATTGCGTTTATTTCATGTCATTTCGTCATCGAACCAACAAAAATTATGGCTACTACAAATAATGACAATCTTCATATTTTCTTTGAGAATAAACAATGGTTGAAATCAGTACAATTAACTTTACATTGTTTGAAGTGATTATGTTAAGCATACAAATCTAATGCATAAAATATAGGGAAAAAAAATAAAACAAAAAACCCAATATAGAGGGAGAATACACCCAAAAAGATTCGTCACAATATATATAACCGATTAATAAAAAAATCAAAATTTTGAAAACCATATCAATTCGAACTTTACTCTTAAATAATATTTTATATGAATATGATCCTATTGTAAATCGAGTTCATTTGAGAAAAATATAAAAACCAAAAAGCTATGATATCTATATAAAATAAAAAAAATTAAGTTAAAAAATTTAATTATGTGCGCTAAATACAAATACAAATAAATATAATATAAATGAATCTATTTTTCTAAAAAAATAAATAAAGATGAATTTAGGTTTCCATAAAAAATAAAAATAATTAGTAATAGGAGCGAGTCCATCTGTTATGGCCCATTGCCCCAAATCCGGCCCACGTCTTCTATTAAAAGACCTGGAGAACAGAACGCGTGGAGGATTAGGGGGCCCATCGGGATCATATCTCCCCTTCGATCTCTTCGTATTTCCGCTTCGCAGGCCAAAGCCGGTGATAGTTGGCGGTAAATGTTTGGTTTTCTTCTCCTTCTTTGTTTTATTTTTGTTTTTTTTTAACCCACTCTGTGTGGAATTTATGCTACGCTAGCCGAAAGGATAGAATAGAAAATACAATTTGAGTTTCTGATGTGTTCAATTTGCTTTTGTAAATGTTTGAAAACTTTTTCATCCAAATTTCCTTACGAGACCTAGGGCCCCAACAAAAAAATTGGATTTGTGTGCATATAAAGCGTGGAGAATCAAAGAGAGTGGATTCAAATTAATGGGTTCCTCATTTTGCAGGGCTTCATCCAATGGGATCGCTGTCACACTCAAGGCTACGTGATGTAAGTTGTTCGTTGCTTTCTAATCCATGTGATTCGATCCTTTGGATCTTTTAGCTTTCCCGGTGAAGATGCACATGCACATGAATTGGGGAAAGACGAATTTATAGTATTCTTTTACTAGGCTATGAGTATATACAATAGTCTACACTTGAGTCTTCTACCGTATTATTATTTGACAGTTATTTGCGATTAACACTCCGTATCGTCTTTAATTTACACGCACACCCCATCTTTAGACATGAATGTGGGAAACTAAACTTTGTTTAAATTTGTCGACAGCTATGTGATGAATATTTTGATCCAAGAAAATTATTATGCGGTGGAGGGATGACGCTGTTTCATGTCGGTGGTTTAGCTCATATCAAGGACAAAGCGGAAACGGCCTTAAACTTCTACAATAAGAAAAAAGTTAGAGAAATTATTTGATGTTGTTAATAGCCTTGTTTGCTTAATATTGGTAATGGTTTTGTTTGCGTATTTTTTGGTTGGTTACAGCGAAAGAATTTCGTTCTCGATAAGGTTGTCAAGGTTAACCGTGTATCTGGTGGTGGTGTTACTGCATGACATTTTGGGCAAAGAGGGACGAAAATGATGAGCGTCGTCTTTTTCGAGGTGTTTATTGCCTGGGTGATGTATTGCTATGTGAGATCAAGGTACCATCCTCGCCATTTTATCCTTGTTCCTGGTTTATTTGAATGTTCAATGATATGTCTTGTGTTGATGGCGATGGCCGAAATTTCCTGGTTTACAAACTTGAAATACCAATCTCCAGTGCCACTAGTGTCGGGCAAGAAATTCGAACCAAGATCGAATGGAATAAAACCCCGTGTGATCGTTATGGATTTGGATTTAACTAATTTTTTAGCTCTTCAAAACAGGGGCTCGTTACTTTGAACGAGAGCTCTATGAATTTATAAATCACATGTTCAAGCAATTAACTATAAGAGATGAAACTGCAGAGTTGACATAGATGACATAGCAGGAATATGTAGGTCAATACGATCTAAATTTTGTTTTAAAATGTGGGTGGTATTCTTGCGGCCGGGTGATTTGGCAGGGTGCTTTTGATTAAATATGTGAAGATTCTCTTCGCTACGGATTTATGTTGTCTGATGCTAGAGCAAGGCTTCGCCCTAAGCATAAGTGGAGCCTGCCACCAAGTTTGAAACTAATATCTTTCGCCATAATTTTGGAGTAGGGCTTGAATAGGCGAAAGAGGAATATAAATGCATCCTCAAAGGCTTACTTTTTATTTATCTTTTATTCGCATATGAAGTTTGGAAGTTAATCTTGTTATCGTTTGTAGGATGGCGATTGTGAAATTACGATTCCAGCTGGCCACGTAGATGGTGTACCTTGTCCATCTGCAATTGGGACAGATGACCCTCTTTACAAATGGCACCTTGAAGTGTAACTCTTTTATTCTTTTGTCATTGGATGGGAATTTATACATTCTTGCTTTAAGTATGTCTTGGTTGGAAAGTCGTAAATTCTAGTAGTTACTAGGGATGCGTTGATCGCAGCTGACAATGATCTTAAAATGTGTGTCGTGTTTGCAAATTTCAGTGATGGGGATTGTGATTGTGCTGGCTAGTTATTTTACTTAGGTGGAGTGCCTCGGTAGTGCGCGAGCTCAGATGTTGGATGAATGTTTGCATGTTTAACATCTCTTTTTAAAACGAAACATGTTTACATTTTTTGGGTGTTGTCTTCTTGCATGTGTTGTCTTCTCTTATTGGTTTTTTTTTGGTCAAATGTACAAGGTATCTAAATTGCCCCGATGTCTGCTCTGAGGACGAGGATGATGAGGATGATTCAGAAGATGAGAAGTATTAACTCAGCTGCTCGTCATGGTGGTGGTTGGACTAACAAATTATGACTCCAAATTCCTGTGATTTTCAAGGGTCTTGATAATTTACAAGAGTTGGGAGTGAATAGCTATGTATGCACCATGTCAATTTCTACTTCAGTGTTCTTGTAGTATTGAGTTCGAACTGGAAACTTTATTATGAAATTTGTGTTATATTATGGGCAGTGTGTTGCTTATACTTTAAATCTGTCTGAAAGTTGGCTTGGCTATGAATAAACATAATTCACTATTTTAAACAATATTATATAATTTTAAATAGATTGTATTTATTTAATTAAAAACAACATTCAAGCATCATTGTACTGTAATGTCCTTTTTAGTGAGGTTTTTCCTCTTCATGTCAGCAGTATCTTCTTTCACTCACGGAAATTTGAAAACTTGAAATTAACGAACGAAAAGTTGTTCATTTTTAATATTCTTCAAATTAATACGTCTGTCGGTTTTTGTTAGAATTCAATCAATCATCAATTTAAGCCACATGTTACCAAACATGTACTTCAAGATTTTTTCATATTTTTAATAAATTATTTTCATTCATTGCCATCTACGAATATTAAATCAATATTTCAATTTCTTTCAACAAATATACTTGATATAAAGTTTGTTTTACGAACAATTGCATTTATTTCATGTAATTTCGTCATCGAACCAACCAAAATTATGGATACTACAAATAATGACAATCTTCATATTTTCTTTGAGAATAAACAGTGGTTGAAATTAGTACAATTAACTTTATATTATTTGAGGTGATTATGTTAAGCATACAAATCTAATGCATAAAACTTAGGGAAAAAAATAAAATACAAAATCCAATATAGAGAGAGAATACACCAAAAAAATATTCATCACAATATATATAATCGATTAATTAAAAAAATCAAAAATTTTAACAAGTATATCGAGATATTATTTTTTGTTAAATAAAATAAAGTATTTAAGTTAAATAATTGTATAACTCATAACATAAAAATTTAAATAAATTTTTTTTTAAAGTTAAAAAATTTTAAAATAATATTTCGAATTCAAAAAAAATATTTAAAATTTTTTTTAATATGTACTCGTACATCGTGGGCGAAGAAGCCATGGATAATAATATGCGTTATTTTTCAAAATAATTGGTTTATTTAAATTCAAATGTTTGGTTATTTTTATAAATATATATGTATGTGGATTAGTTCGATACGCTTTTGATCGGGTTTGGTTTTGAGACTTTGAGTGGATCTAAATACGAGAAATAACTAGCTATTCGTTTGTCTCATCACAACAGTCATTCATCTTACCAAATTGTATGTATAAAATAAAATAAAAGTAAAGTAAGAGGAGAAGGAGATACTGTATATGGATTGAAACATTCGAAACCTATAATTACGAATTTATTTCATTTTTAGATAAGTTAAATCGAGGAAACTCAAATTAATATTCTGTTAATTTCTAATGTAATCACACACATCTCAATGGATTTAAAATAACTTCAATAATAGATTTGAAATTCACTATAATTAGTATAATTGTAAGGGAAATATATAACACCTCAATTATTAGACAAATAAATTTTTTAAATAAATAAGATTGTGTTGGATTATATTTTATCATTCCTTCTTAAATTTTAAATTGTGGATGACATGTTATTTTTGTTTAATAAATAAGTAATAATGAGACTTGTAGATAAATCCTGTTAGTCTGTTCAATTATTTGGGTTCTTTAATTTCTTGGGGTTGGGCTTGATGATACAATAAATTTTGTTAATTTATTATTGTTTACGAGAGTGATTAATAAATAATTTTGAAGGTCTTTATGACGTGAAAGTCTAATATTTTGGGATTGGATTTTTCACTTGGACAACCGACATGCTAATTGTCATCCTTATATTTTATTTATGTATTATGTTGGCGAGGACAAGGATTTATCAGTCATGACCATTGTAGAATTGAGAAGTTTTTTTCCAAACAAGAAAATAAGATAACACTAAGTACATTTTTCTTACCATTTATCCTAATATCTTTCTTTATTATCATGGTTGATAATTTTTGCAATGTCCTCTCCAAATGGGTCTTATCTTCTAATCGAGAGAACAAACGCAGAAGAAAAGATTATCTTGGAGAGTAGAAAGAGGTTACAATAAACAACAAGCTCTCATACCAAGACGAGGCCCTGTACGTCCAGCAGAATGGGTGGTAGAGCTTGCGCCTATAGAAATTTGAACTTTTATTATGACTTCAATTCTAAAGTTGTTTGCACAAAAAATAAAATTAGATCCAATATTTTTGAAAAAGTCCAAGCCCGATAAAATAATTAAACAAGAAATAGTGAAGAAAAGCCCATTAGTTATGCAAAGAAAATTGAATGGATTAATAGCGGGCAAACACATAATGATCGTGGGTAAAAAAGATCGTGAAAAGTGAAAGTGGGAATTGAACAAAATTAACTTACTAGAGTTTGAATTAAAAAAAAAAAGATCAACAGGCAGAGAAAGAACATCACAAACAACTCCAACAATTGCAAACACTGCAAATTTCAAGTCAATTCTAGTTCATGTCTTTTTTATTTATTCATATCATTTCCAGTTCATTCCGCAGGGAGTGAAGCAACAGTCTGCCTGAAACGTTTTCGCTCTGGCATGATCTTGGCCCTTCATTCCTGACCACGTGGAACAGTCACTAGGATCAAATCCTGGTCATCCGTCGAGCCATGTCAACCTGCAGAACAAGCACATAACAAACACAAGAGACACGCTAGCCATGGATCGGGATCCTGCCAGACTCTTGGGCACCGTTTGGTAACATGTATAAGTAGCTAATTTGTGAGAAATTCAAATTTAGTACCGTGTTTGGTACGAAGACAGTGCATGCGTTATTGTCCATGGGCCCGTTACAAGTCACTGTATGTAAGATATTACTAATACTAAATGCCGCGCAACACAATTATATCCAATATCTACAGTGCAATGTAGTACACGTATGCATTTTACAGATTTAACCTCGAAGCCCTTGCTTTTACTTTGAAAATTGACCGACAAATCTCATTTATCTTCTTCTCGACGCCGTGAACTGGAATGCAACATCCATGAAAGAACTGGAAGCCATCATAATATCTTCTTACAAAGGGTTAGTTTTTTCCTGCATTTTTACATAGATCTGCTTATTTTGTTTGTGTTTTTTCCGACGCGCCAAAGGTAGAACATACTCTGTTCACTTCTATATGTATTTGTGTTGGTATCGCTACATTTTCGTTTTATATTTACTTTATTCGTATGGATTTTGTTGTTGTACACATACTTGTAGCGATATAAGTTTTTACATGGTGTTCGTGTTTTTTAGTAGATCACTTAAAATGGTTTGAACTTGTGCCATAAATCTTTCTGTCATGGCTGAAGTACATCGGCACATCGCAACCTTTGTAGCGGTACACCAACATTTGAGCAGGTCCTTCATGTTCTTAGTGCTGTTAATACGGTTCTTTACGAAGTTTGTAGCACGGTCGCCTCGTAGATACCGTAGAAGAGACCGGTCTTACAATGTTACTGGGAGAATACCAGCTCAAATCAACCATCTACATAGGATTATTGAATTAGGAGATGTGCAGTGTGTTGCGAATTTGAGAATGGATCGTAATGCATTTGCACGTCTTTGTTATTTGGTAAAAAATGTGAGTGGTGTAGTGGATTCGAAATATGTTCGTATTGAGGAGAAGGTGGCAATGTTTTTATCTATTCTAGCACATCACAAGAAAGTTAGAGTGATTGGTCATGATTATTTACGAAGTGGACAAACAGTGAGCTCTCATTTCCACGAAGTACTCCGTTCAATTCTGAAACTACACCCCCTACTACTTGTCAAACCAATACCAGTGGATGAGAGTTGCTCCAACAATACTTGGAAATGGTTCAAGGTAAGTGTCTTTACTCCTTATCACCACTTGTTTGCATACTTTGTACAACTCATTAGTTAGACGTCATGCATTTAAATGCATGATATGGGGACTAGCAAGCACAAATGTTATTGCGACTAATTTGAAGTATATGAACAAAATACATTATAGGGCTGTTTGGGTGCTTTGGATGGAACGTACATAAGTGTCCAAGTACCAAATAAAGACGAAGCGAAATACAGAAACAGAAAAGGAACAACATCAATAAATGTTTTGGGGATATGCAATCGTGACATGCAGTTCATTTACGCACTAACCGGATGGGAAGGATCAGCGGCAGACGCTCGTGTTCTACGTGATGCAGTTAATCGCCAAGATGGGGTAAAAATTCCCAGAGGTTCGAACTTCTCTGTCATAATTTCAGTATGGAGTATAAATATGTTTTGGGTTATGTTTCGTTACATGAACATGTTTGATATTTTATTTGTTTATGTACGAATTTATTTTGTAAACGTTTTTTTGTTATAGTTGTAATATCATTTATTATTTATTTATTTAATATGTCAAGTTTTAATTAGTAATCAATGAAATGATAGTTCTCGCTCATTATTTCATAATGACATTAGAATATAATTTGTTGGTAGGTCCCTTTTGTATTTGTTGTCGTTAACTTTTAATACTATTGACAAATGACAGGTTGTTATTTCTTGTGCGACAATGGCTACCCAAACGTTGAAGGATTCTTGACGCCGTATAGGAGAACTCGATACCATATGGATCAGTGGGTGGGCGGTTCTTTTGCACCCCAGAATTACAAAGAGTTTTTCAACTCTAAACATTGTCATGCTCGTAATGTTATTGAAAGAGCATTTGGGTTGTTGAAAAGACGATGGGCTATTCTTCGTAGCCCATTGTTTTACCCCTTGAAAGTTCAGAATCGTATAGTAATGGCTTGCATTCTGCTACATAAATTCATTCGCTCCGAAATGGTAGATGACCCTGTAGATGTAGATGATGAGTCATATGTTCAACTTACAGAAACCGGAGATATTGACTTCATTGGCAATTTTGAATCTTCTCCTGCATGGGACACATGGAGGGAAAACTTAGCACTGTCTATGTACCATAGTAATTGAGAAATGATGTTGTTCATGTAGTTTTCTGTATTTGTGTTAATTTAGACAAAATGTGAATGGTTGATGATTTATGTTTTCTGTTGTGATTGTCGTTTTATGTCTTCATATTTCTGATATGTAAAACTCGATGTTGGTTGTGTATTTGAATAAATTTCTGACTGTTGGTTCCATTTTTCGACTAAAATTGTCTACGTAAATAATTTTGCATTGTACATGGATTAATATAAATTGTTCTAGTCATCATGGATATTAGCTCACCTATTGGTACTGCAACTAGCACCGGCGAGTGTGGACACAAAAGGAGGATGAATTCCTCATTCAGGCACTTAAAGAACTAGTGAATTCTGGACGGAAGAGTGAAAATGGGTTTCGCTGCGGATACTTGACTGTCTTAGAGAAATCTATTGCCCAGGCTTTTCCAAACACCGATTTACGAGGGAACCCACATATTAACTCAAAGATGCATGTCTGGAAAAGGACTCATGGTTCTTTGTTAACAATGCTTAGCAGGAGTGGAATTGGGTGGAATGAAACAGAGAAGAGGATCGAAGCAAATGACGAAACATGGGATTCATTTGTGAAGGTAAAGCTCACTTGAAATCTTAACTTGTTGCATTCTTTATTTACTCCATAACTAGGGGCAGTGTGCAATGCCATGCTATCTGTCATTTACATTTTCATTTTGTACACTATTTAATCTGCAATATACAACAGACTGATAGCAGTGTTCGTACGTGGCGATACAAAACATGGCCTTATTTTCCCGATTTGTGCGAAATATTTGGAAATGACCGTGCAACGGGACAACATGCTGAGAGTTTCGCTGAGGCCCTTCAAGGAGTACTAAACATGACTGATGACAATGATATTGTGCCCGAAGACAAAATTGGACCGAATGTTATTTTCCAGGAGACAGAGGAAGCTGGTGAATCCATGTCGGTGTCAAATGCTCCATCTGTCAACAAAGTTTGTAATAAATCAAAGAACACTAAGAAACGGAAGAAGCATTCAGATGGTGAAGAGCTATTCATTGATGCCATTAACAATTTCACTGAGATGTCAAGAGCTACGATGACCGAATTTGTGAAGCGAATTGGTGTCGAATATGACACAGTCAATGCAACAAAGGATGTCTTTGCTGTGCTAGAATCAATCCCAGAACTAGTGCCAGATGAAATAGTAGTTGCGGCTGCATTGCTAGCAGAAAACCCAAAGCAACAGAATCTGTTGTTTACAGCTCCTCAACATGCAAGGCTGAAGTTGGTTCGAAGGCTACTTAAGGAAGACTCAATTAAGAAGAACATAGTTTAAATTACATTTCATACATTGGAGTTGACAAAGGTTTCGAAATGGGATGGAATTGTTTTGTATTTTGTTCATGACAGTGTTCAACTAACTACCACAATATCTATTTTGTGTGTTGAATGGTCTAGTTAGTTGCTTTCATCATCTATTTCAGAAACCGTTGTCCTTTTTCGTAAATGAAACATATGTGTCAATGTATGAATTTGTATCTGTATTTTCTTCTCGAAATTTGATGAAATAGCACTAGTAATTTACTAACGTTTCCTCTTGTTCAGAGTGAGAAAACCGTTGGCATATTTTGTAGATGAAAGTTATTTGATAATGTATTGACTTCGTTTCTGTATTTTCTTATGGAAATAGGATGAAATTGCACTAGTAGTTTATTGCCTTTTTCGATTGTTGACACTACTGAAAAAAAGGTGCACTTGATATTTAATGTTTTGGAACCATTAACATTAATTTGGGTTAGTATGTACATTTGTTGGAACAAAAACAAAAACATTGCTGCCTATATGCACAACAGCATTATGCACCATTGCACCCAATACAAAATGGTGCAAACCAACAACAAAAAAAGGTTCCAAAACTAAGTAACTTTAGTGACGGATGCAACATTTATCCACTGCAGTTTATAGCACTTTTCGGGGCTTCGTAAGATTTGATTGCTACGGATTCTCTCTCAGCCAATGCCGCTACAACGTGCTCACTTTTTCCATCATTATCTGCATCTTTTACAACTTTCTGCCCCTCGAGATTATTAACCATCTTAGGCTTCATACCCTTGTGTTGTAGTGCTGTTGAATCTCGACTCATGCTGCCGGAGAGTAATCCATTAACAGCAGTAGGCGGAACAATTTCATCAAACATACCTGTTGTTGGAGGCGTAGCTTTTGGGAAACCCAAGATGACATCTTCATCGCTTTTCAGATCGGTCTCATCGTCCGATGAAATTACTATGATCTCGCATTCAGCTTCATCATCACTTGTTATAAGATCAATAACTTGTGGGAAAACATATTTGTAAGTGCTATTCACCGACTCCTCAGAGGACACATCCAAATCTCGAGACATTGTTTCTTCAACTACAGTTGTGGTGTTACAAAATGCTTGCATGTCCGAGTACAAAGGAAAGAAGGACTTAAATAGAAGTAATTCATGTATTTATGATGGTACACCAACTACCAATATTGCAACTCCATTTAATATGTTCCTCACTAGCAGGGTGTCACAACTAGTATTAATTGTAATGTCTCATCTCTATGGGAACCGCAGAAATATTAAATACATTGCACCATCAAATGGAGAAGCAGTCAATTTTCTTCTTTATGTGTCAATTGTTTTGGTGTGGAGAACTTCAAAAACGATCTACGAAATCAACACAACACATCAAAACCAACAACTGATATTCATAACTAACATTGAATCATTCCACTTGAAAATGAATGATACAACATACATGTACAACTAACAGAGATCTTACAAATATTTATACTTATCTTACTTAGACAAAATAACACACAATAGTAAGAATAAGAGGAACACACTTACGAGACAACATGTGCACCCGAAACAACAACAAATCTCATCTGATGAAATATGCATGGGCTTCGAGATCATTTTTCCATTGTCTACGCTTGCTTCTTTTACGTCAGTACCATTTTCAACAAATTCTTTTGTGGGGGCGATTGAATCTTTCTTCCGTGGGTAACAATGTTGACTAAATGATTGTTCCTGCGTCGAGGGACCTTTGTGATTGATACGTGTTTGCTTCGTACCACTGCAAGAGCCCGTAGTATATTCCGTTGCCATGCTGTTTTTGTGTATCACGTTACTTCCTTGATATTGGTCATACCATATGAATTTGTTTCGATGGTTAAGAGCTGCCGGACATATGTAGTACAATTCACCCGGACGAGTGGATCGATCACCAGCTTTCCGTAAGAGCATCAACCCATTGCCACACAGACATTCAGGTGTAGGCTTTGTCTCCATAAAACTAAAAAATCGAACACATTAACTCACACTCCAGAATAAAAACATGTAATAATTTAACGGTAACTTAGTACATACATGAAATAATCAGTGACGTACTGAAAAATACCTATTAACAAGAACAAAAATTAGGTTTCAGAGAAAGCCAATATCAATTTTCTATACGATATCAAATTACAGATATGAGTGAGCGTATGTTCGCGATTGATCGGAGCGTAATGAAAATAAGCAAGATGACAGCAGTAACATATAATCAGACTAAGACGGGGAACAACGGGACACTCAATCTAAACTGAAATTTCGGGTTTCCTTTGAAGAAAATAGAATCGTACAAAAATCTGTAAAAAAAACAATTGTGTTAACTCACCGTTTGGAGCCGACGAAATGCTTGCGTTTGTACAGAAATATTTTCTGCGTAAATAAGAATCCGTATGGAGGCTATTGGTGTGGAGAGAAATAGGATTGAAGAAGGTGAGCAGAAGCATCGAATTTAATAATTTTAATAAAGAGAAAAGGGCTTTTTGTGTCACGGCCCAGCCCACTTATGATATTGTCCGCTTTGGCCCAAGGGCCTCACGGCTTTAAAACGCGTCACATCGTGCGGCGCACACACACTGGCTCAAATCTCGCTCTGATACCAAATGTCACGGCCCAGCCCACTTGTGATATTGTCCGCTTTGGCCCAAGGCCTCACGGCTTTAAAACGCGTCACAATGGGTTGCTACACGCTCATTTAAATGCCCAGCATCTCTCCCGTTGTTTGGCGATGTGGGATTTCGCCTAAGAGCCCTCTCACCATACGGAGCTTTGCTCATCCCGAAGGGGGGGGGGGTGAGAGGGCCCTTAGGCGAAATCCCACATCGCCAAACAACGGGAGAGATGCTGGGCATTTAAATGAGCGTGTAGCAACCCATTGTGACGTGTTTTAAAGCCGTGAGGCCCTTGGGCCAAAGCGGACAATATCACAAGTGGGCTGGGCCGTGACATTTGCTATCAGAGCCAGTGTCTGAGTGGCGCCGCACGATGTGACGCGTTTTAAAGCCGTGAGGCCCTCGGGCCAAAGCGGACAATATCACAAGTGGGCTGGGCCGTGACATTTTGGGTATTACTAATTTTATGTACCAATCTATTATCCAAATGATAAGAATACCAAACATAATATATGTTATCCAATTTACAATAATTATCCAAAACTTTGACTTTACTTATCAATCTTGCTAAAATTCCTTAATTATACCAACCAAGAAACCAAACGATGCCTTGGTGTAAACTTTATATTTCTTTTAGAAAAAAAACGTTCTAATAAACTCGATTTGACCCTATCTCGTAAAGTTCTAAACCTTGCACTCATCTTAAGATGGTCTGAGCCCATAAAGATGAATATGTAGCTGAGCAGATGTGGGCCAGGTGAAAGAGCCGAGCCCAAGAATTAGGGTTGAGCCCAAGAAAAAGCAAGCCCAAGAGTCGGGACATAGCCCATGAACAAGAGCTTGTGGTGGAGCGCAGTTATACCAAGAAGAAAGGTATGCAACCCTAGATTTGTTGTATGTCTCGAATATGGAAAACACTTGGAAATCTCTGATGATGGGGGAGAAATCCCAATAAACACAAGATGAGGGCATAAGGCCAAATCCACCAAATCTGATTAGAGTCCTAGTCACCATCACAACTTATGTGTTTTATAAAATTGTTGTAAAATATTTTTTAAGAAGTGCTCTCCAAGTGTAGTTTTTAAAGAAAAATTGAGAATTGTTTTTAGATGTTTTTAGAATGGAAGACAAAAATAAAAATCAAAACACATTACTTTTAAAATGTTTTAATAGAATAGTTTTCCAAACACATATTTATTTTTAAAACAATTTTATAAAAAAAATTACTTTTATAAAAACGTTGTATTATTTTTTCGAAGATATTTATTTATCAAGTACATATTGAGTCATATAATTTGGTGCACTCCTCCTCCGATTGTAATTTGGGTTTTCTTGAAATAAGATGTTTGGGGTTGATGTGAAAGGTCATCCCAAGAAAATATGCGGCGAATACGTTTGGGTCAACCCCAACATATAACATTATCAAACCCAAACAATGTCAGCCCAGATTATTATTATTACAGCAAAATACTAAAATAAACCTCGAAGTTTTCGAATGGATAGATCTATTCTGACCATCTCTCTCATTTTTTGACCACCTTAAAGCACAAAATCACTGCTACAATTATTACGTATACAAGAGGAAAGCACTTCCGATTTTACCAATTTTCATAATTAAGATGATAATGTTTAGCCCTTTTTATTTAAAAAAAAAAAGAAGAAGAAGAATAAGTAGAGATTTTATAAGTAATTTTTAAACAAAGTGGCACATTTTTTTTTGGCTAAACAAGGACTTATAATTACTAGATGTTTAAAATATGATTTTGTCGACTATTTATTATTACAGCTCTCTGAAGCCTTACATTCTGAATTTCCAAGTTAAATAAATGAAATATTTAAAACATTAGTATTGAAAAATAGAATAAAAAAAGGAAAACGAAAATAAGGGGAAATTAAATTATTTGAAGTTGAAAACCAGATCAAGAAATTATGTTTTAATTTTGGGAGTCAATTAATTGAAAATACTAAAAACATCCCTAAATCTAGTATCTTATTTCTTCTTTTTCTATCCTCTTTTCAGGGCAGTTCTAGGTCACGTTATGCATGTATTTATTTTTAGATCAAAAATATAATTGATATACTTGATATAGAGTTTGTTTTACGAACAATTGCGTTTATTTCATGTCATTTCGTCATCGAACCAACAAAAATTATGGCTACTACAAATAATGACAATCTTCATATTTTCTTTGAGAATAAACAATGGTTGAAATCAGTACAATTAACTTTACATTGTTTGAAGTGATTATGTTAAGCATACAAATCTAATGCATAAAATATAGGGAAAAAAAATAAAACAAAAAACCCAATATAGAGGGAGACTACACCCAAAAAGATTCGTCACAATATATATAACCGATTAATAAAAAAATCAAAATTTTGAAAACCATATCAATTCGAACTTTACTTTTAAATAATATTTTATATGAATATGATCCTATTGTAAATCGAGTTCATTTGAGAAAAATATAAAAACCAAAAAGCTATGATATCTATATAAAATAAAAAAAAATTAAGTTAAAAAATTTAATTATGTGCGCTAAATACAAATACAAATAAATATAATATAAATGAATCTATTTTTCTAAAAAAAATAAATAAAGATGAATTTAGGTTTCCATAAAAAATAAAAATAATTAGTAATAGGAGCGAGTCCATCTGTTATGGCCCATTGCCCCAAATCCGGCCCACGTCTTCTATTAAAAGACCTGGAGAACAGAACGCGTGGAGGATTAGGGCGCCCATCGGGATCATATCTCCCCTTCGATCTCTTCGTATTTCCGCTTCGCAGGCCAAAGCCGGTGATAGTTGGCGGTAAATGTTTGGTTTTCTTCTCCTTCTTTGTTTTATTTTTGTTTTTTTTTAACCCACTCTGTGTGGAATTTATGCTACGCTAGCCGAAAGGATAGAATAGAAAATACAATTTGAGTTTCTGATGTGTTCAATTTGCTTTTGTAAATGTTTGAAAACTTTTTCATCCAAATTTCCTTACGAGACCTAGGGCCCCAACAAAAAAATTGGATTTGTGTGCATATAAAGCGTGGAGAATCAAAGAGAGTGGATTCAAATTAATGGGTTCCTCATTTTGCAGGGCTTCATCCAATGGGATCGCTGTCACACTCAAGGCTACGTGATGTAAGTTGTTCGTTGCTTTCTAATCCATGTGATTCGATCCTTTGGATCTTTTAGCTTTCCCGGTGAAGATGCACATGCACATGAATTGGGGAAAGACGAATTTATAGTATTCTTTTACTAGGCTATGAGTATATACAATAGTCTACACTTGAGTCTTCTACTGTATTATTATTTGACAGTTATTTGCGATTAACACTCCGTATCGTCTTTAATTTACACGCACACCCCATCTTTAGACATGAATGTGGGAAACTAAACTTCGTTTAAATTTGTTGACAGCTATGTGATGAATATTTTGATCCAAGAGAATTTATATGCGGTGGAGGGATGACGCTGTTTCATGTCGGTGATTTAGCTCATATGAAGGACAAAGCGGAAACGGCCTTAAACTTCTACAATAAGAAAAAAGTTAGAGAAATTATTTGATGTTGTTAATAGCCTTGTTTGCTTAATACTGGTAATGGTTTTGTTTGCGTATTTTTTGGTTGGTTACAGCGAAAGAATTTCGTTCTCGATAAGGTTGTCAAGGTTAACCGTGTATCTGGTGGTGCTATTTTCTGCTTGACATTTTGGGCAAAGAGGGACGAAAATGATGAGCGCCGTCTTTTTCGAGGTGTTTATTGTCGGGGTAATGTATTGCTATGTGAGATCAAGGTACCATCCTCGCCATTTTATCATTGTTCCTGGTTTATTTGAATGTTCAATGATATGTCTTGTGTTGATGGCGATGGCCGAAATTTCCTGGTTTACAATCTTGAAATACCAATCTCCAGTGCCACTAGTGTCAGGCACAAAATTCGAACAAAGATCGAATGAAATAAAACCCCGTGTGTTCATTAGGGATTTGGATTTAACTAATTTTTTAGCTCTTCAAAACAGGTGCTCGTTACTTTTGTTAATTGAACGAGAGCTCTGTGAATTTATAAATCACATGTTCAAGCAGTTAACTATAAGAGATGAAACTGCAGAGAGTTGACATAGATGACAAAGCAGGAATATGTAGGTCAATACGATCTAAATATTGTTTTAAAATGTGGTGGTATTCTTGCGGCCGGGTGATTTGGCAGGGTGCTTTTGATTAAATATGTGAAGATTCTCTTCGCTACGGATTGATGTTGTCTGATGCTAGAGCGAGGCTTCGCCCTAAGCATAAGTGGAGCCTGCGACCAAGTTTGAAACTAATATCTCTCGCCATAATTTTGGAGTAGGGCTTGAATAGGCGAAAGAGGAATATAAATGCATCCTCAAAGGCTTACTTTTTATCTTTATTTATCCTTTTATTGGCATATGAAGTTTGGAAGTTAATCTTGTTATGCATTTTTAGGATGGCGATTGTGAAATTACGATTCCAGCTGGCCACGTAGATGGTTTACCTGGTCCATCTCCAATTGGGCCAGATCACCCTTTTTACGAATGGTACCTTGATGTGTAACTCTTTTATTCTTTTGTCATTGGATGGGAATTTATACATTCTTGCTTTAAGTATGTGTTGGTTGGAAAGTCGTAAATTCTAATAGTTACTAGGGATGCGTTGATCGCAGCTGACAATGATCTTAAAAGTTGTGTCGTGTTTGCAAATTTCAGTGATGGGGATTGTGATTGTGCTGGCTGGTTATTTTACTTAGGTGGAGTGCCTCGGTAGTGCGCGAGCTCAGATGTTGGATGAATGTTTGCATGTTTAACATCTCTTTTTAAAACGAAACATGTTTACATTTTTTGGGTGTTGTCTTCTTGCATGTGTTGTCTTCTCTTATTGGTTTTTTTTTGGTCAAATGTACAAGGTATCTAAATTGCCCCGATGTCTGCTCTGAGGACGAGGATGATGAGGATGATTCAGAAGATGAGACTTCGCCCTAAGCATAAGTGGAGCCTGCGACCAAGTTTGAAACTAATATCTTTCGCCATAATTTTGGAGTAGGGCTTGAATAGGCGAAAGAGGAATATAAATGCATCCTCAAAGGCTTACTTTTTATCTTTATTTATCTTTTTATGGGCATATGAAGTTTGGAAGTTAATCTTGTTATCGTTTTTAGGATGGCGATTGTGAAATTACGATTCCATCTGGCCACGTAGATGGTGTACCTGGTCCATTTGCAATTGGGACAGATGACCCTCTTTACGAATGGCACCTTGATGTGTGTAATAAAGTATATGCATGCACCATGTTAATTTCTACTTCAGTGTTCTTGTAGTACTGAGTTCAAACTGGTAACTTTATTATGAAATTTGTGTTATATTATGGGCAGTGTGTTGCTAAGTTGGCTTGGCTATGAATAAACATAATTCACTATTTTAAACAATATTATACAATTTTAAATAGATTGTATTTATTTAATTAAAACGTAACATTCAAGCATCATTGTACTGTAACGTCTTTTTAGTGAGGTTTTTCTTCTTCATGTCAGCAGTATCTTCTTTCACCGTCTTCAAACCTGAAATTAAAGATACTTTCACAGCTTCAAACTTGAAATTAACGAACGAAAGATAGATCGAAAGCAACCTAAAAGTTGTCCATTCTTAACATTCTTCAAATTAATACGTCTATCACTTATTGTTAGAATTCAATTAATCATCAATTTAAGTCACGTGTTACCAAATATGTATTTCAAGATTCTTTCATATTTTTAATAAATTATCTTCCTCCATTGTCATCTACGAAGTCTTAAATCAATATTTCAATTTCTTTCAACAAATATACTGGATATAGAGTTTGTTTTACGAACAATTGCGTTTATTTCATGTCATTTCGTCATCGAACCAACAAAAATTATGGCTACTACAAATAATGACAATCTTCATATTTTCTTTGAGAATAAACAATGGTTGAAATCAGTACAATTAACTTTACATTGTTTGAAGTTATTATGTTAAGCATACAAATCTAATGCATAAAATATAGGGAAAAAAAATAAAACAAAAAACCCAATATAGAGGGAGAATACACCCAAAAAGATTCGTCACAATATATATAACCGATTAATAAAAAAATCAAAATTTTGAAAACCATATCAATTCGAACTTTACTTTTAAATAATATTTTATATGAATATGATCCTATTGTAAATCGAGTTCATTTGAGAAAAATATAAAAACCAAAAAGCTATGATATCTATATAAAATAAAAAAAAATTAAGTTAAAAAATTTAATTATGTGCGCTAAATACAAATACAAATAAATATAATATAAATGAATCTATTTTTCTAAAAAAAATAAATAAAGATGAATTTAGGTTTCCATAAAAAATAAAAATAATTAGTAATAGGAGCGAGTCCATCTGTTATGGCCCATTGCCCCAAATCCGGCCCACGTCTTCTATTAAAAGACCTGGAGAACAGAACGCGTGGAGGATTAGGGCGCCCATCGGGATCATATCTCCCCTTCGATCTCTTCGTATTTCCGCTTCGCAGGCCAAAGCCGGTGATAGTTGGCGGTAAATGTTTGGTTTTCTTCTCCTTCTTTGTTTTATTTTTGTTTTTTTTTAACCCACTCTGTGTGGAATTTATGCTACGCTAGCCGAAAGGATAGAATAGAAAATACAATTTGAGTTTCTGATGTGTTCA
This sequence comes from Primulina eburnea, assembly GCF_022965805.1. NCBI lineage: Eukaryota > Viridiplantae > Streptophyta > Magnoliopsida > Lamiales > Gesneriaceae > Primulina > Primulina eburnea. The sequence continues at coordinate 61,743,374 of NC_133101.1, read as the reverse complement.
ATTTGCTTTTGTAAATGTTTGAAAACTTTTTCATCCAAATTTCCTTACGAGACCTAGGGCCCCAACAAAAAAATTGGATTTGTGTGCATATAAAGCGTGGAGAATCAAAGAGAGTGGATTCAAATTAATGGGTTCCTCATTTTGCAGGGCTTCATCCAATGGGATCGCTGTCACACTCAAGGCTACGTGATGTAAGTTGTTCGTTGCTTTCTAATCCATGTGATTCGATCCTTTGGATCTTTTAGCTTTCCCGGTGAAGATGCACATGCACATGAATTGGGGAAAGACGAATTTATAGTATTCTTTTACTAGGCTATGAGTATATACAATAGTCTACACTTGAGTCTTCTACCGTATTATTATTTGACAGTTATTTGCGATTAACACTCCGTATCGTCTTTAATTTACACGCACACCCCATCTTTAGACATGAATGTGGGAAACTAAACTTTGTTTAAATTTGTCGACAGCTATGTGATGAATATTTTGATCCAAGAAAATTATTATGCGGTGGAGGGATGACGCTGTTTCATGTCGGTGGTTTAGCTCATATCAAGGACAAAGCGGAAACGGCCTTAAACTTCTACAATAAGAAAAAAGTTAGAGAAATTATTTGATGTTGTTAATAGCCTTGTTTGCTTAATATTGGTAATGGTTTTGTTTGCGTATTTTTTGGTTGGTTACAGCGAAAGAATTTCGTTCTCGATAAGGTTGTCAAGGTTAACCGTGTATCTGGTGGTGGTGTTACTGCATGACATTTTGGGCAAAGAGGGACGAAAATGATGAGCGTCGTCTTTTTCGAGGTGTTTATTGCCTGGGTGATGTATTGCTATGTGAGATCAAGGTACCATCCTCGCCATTTTATCCTTGTTCCTGGTTTATTTGAATGTTCAATGATATGTCTTGTGTTGATGGCGATGGCCGAAATTTCCTGGTTTACAAACTTGAAATACCAATCTCCAGTGCCACTAGTGTCGGGCAAGAAATTCGAACCAAGATCGAATGGAATAAAACCCCGTGTGATCGTTATGGATTTGGATTTAACTAATTTTTTAGCTCTTCAAAACAGGGGCTCGTTACTTTGAACGAGAGCTCTATGAATTTATAAATCACATGTTCAAGCAATTAACTATAAGAGATGAAACTGCAGAGTTGACATAGATGACATAGCAGGAATATGTAGGTCAATACGATCTAAATTTTGTTTTAAAATGTGGGTGGTATTCTTGCGGCCGGGTGATTTGGCAGGGTGCTTTTGATTAAATATGTGAAGATTCTCTTCGCTACGGATTTATGTTGTCTGATGCTAGAGCAAGGCTTCGCCCTAAGCATAAGTGGAGCCTGCCACCAAGTTTGAAACTAATATCTTTCGCCATAATTTTGGAGTAGGGCTTGAATAGGCGAAAGAGGAATATAAATGCATCCTCAAAGGCTTACTTTTTATTTATCTTTTATTCGCATATGAAGTTTGGAAGTTAATCTTGTTATCGTTTGTAGGATGGCGATTGTGAAATTACGATTCCAGCTGGCCACGTAGATGGTGTACCTTGTCCATCTGCAATTGGGACAGATGACCCTCTTTACAAATGGCACCTTGAAGTGTAACTCTTTTATTCTTTTGTCATTGGATGGGAATTTATACATTCTTGCTTTATGTTTGTCTTAATTAGAAAGTCGTACATTCTAGTCGTTGCTATGGATGCGTTGACCGCAGTTGATAATAATCTTAAGAGCTGTGTCGTGTTTGCAAATTTCAGTTATGGGGATTGCGATTGTGCTGGCTAGTTATTTTACTTAGGTGAAGTGCCTCGGTAGTGCGCGAGCTCAGATGTTGGATGAATGTTTGCATGTTTAACATCTCTTTTTAAAATGAAACATGTTTACATTTTTGGGTGTTGTCTTCTTGCATGTGTTGTCTTCTCTTATTGGTTTTTTTTTGGGTCAAATGTACAAGCTATTTAAATGCCCCCGATGTCTCCTCTGAGGACGAGGATGATGAGGATGATTCAGAAGACGAGAAGTATTAACTCAGCTGCTCGTCATGGTGGTGGTTGGACTAACAAGTTATGACTCCAAATTCCTGTGATTTTCAAGGGTGTTGATAATTTACAAGAGTTGGGAGTGAATAGCTATGCATGCACCATGTTAATTTCTACTTCAGTGTTCTTGTAGTACTGAGTTCGAACTGGAAACTTTATTATGAAATTTGTGTTCTATTATGCGCAGTGTGTTGCTTATACTTTAAATCTGTCTGAAAGTTGGCTTGGCTATGAATAAACATAATTCACTATTTTAAACAATATTATATAATTTTAAATAGATTGTAATTATTTAATTAAAAAACAACATTCAAGCATACTGTAATGTCTTTTTAGTGAGGTTTTTCTTCTTCACTGTATTGTAATGTCTTTTTAGTGAGGTTTTTCTTCTTCATGTCAGTAGTATCTTCTTTCACCGTCTTCAAACTTGAAATTAACGAACGAAAGATAGATCGAAAGCGAACCCAAAAGTTGTTCATTCTTAATATTCTTCAAATTAATACGCCTGTCAGTTATTGTTAGAATTCAATTAATCATCAATTTAAGTCACTTGTTATCAAACATGTACTTCAAGATTCTTTTATATTTTTAATAAATTATTTTCATCTATTGTCATCTACGAATATTAAATCAATATTTCAATTTTTTTCAATAAATATACTTGATATAAAGTTTGTTTCACGAACAATTGCATTTATTTCATGTAATTTCGTCATCGAACCAATAAAAATTATGGCTACTACAAATAATGACAATCTTCATATTTTCTTTGAGAATAAAGAGTGGTTGAAATTAGTATAATTAACTTTTCATTGTTTGAAGTGATTATGTTAAGCATGCGAATCTAATGCATAAAACTTAGGAAAAAAAATAAAATAAAAAATCCAATATAGAGGGAGAATACACCCAAAAAGATTAATCACAATATATATAACAGATTAATAAAAAAATCAAAATTTTGAAAACCATATCCATCCGAACTTTACTCTTAAATAATATTTTCTATGAATATGATCCTATTATAAATCGAGTTCATTTAAGAAAAATCTAAAAAACAAAAAGCTATCATATCTATACAAAATAAAAAAAATTAAGTTAAAAAATTTAATTATGTGAGCTAAATACAAATAAAATAAATATAATATAAATGAATCTATTTGGGCAAATTTCAAAAAAATACATATGTACATTTTTTTATTTAAGATTCAGTACTTAGATGATTTTTTTTACAAATCAATACCTGACAACACTACAAACTTAGTTTTAACTCTCTACAGAGATAAATTTATATTTTTGTCCTTTTATTATTTAAATAAATATATAATTTTATCCACCAAATTAATTGTGCGTTTTCCATCGACAAAAATATTAGTACCTATTATGGGGTTTCAGATACTTGATTTTGTTATTTGAATACTCCAAATGTGTAAAAAAAAATATATATTTTCAAACAATCACCATAAATTCAGTCATTGTTGGTTTTGCATTAAAAATGCATTATGATGACTTATTCATGTCGTTTTATTTTTTAAAAAATATAGTTCCTCACTCATCGTGAAATAAGATTATATACTTTTTGTAACATATAAAGTATCTATTTTGAAGTTCCAGATACTTGATTTGGCTCTTTAAATACTCAAAATGTGTAAGAAAATACTGGATCTCTGAACGATCACATAAATTCAGTCATTGTTGGTCTTTGCATGAAAGGTGTATTTGGATACATATTCATCTCATTTAATATTTTTTTGTAAAAAAAAGACTTCACAATTAATCATTTAATTTTAAAGTACTTAGTTTTACTTGAGAAATACCTATTTTGAGTTTGCAAATATTTGATTTCTTAAATGAGATACTCACAATATGTATTAAAATACTGGATATTCGAATAGACAACATATATTCACCAAGTATTGGTATTTCAATGAAAAATGCATTTGGATGACATATTAATCTCATTTATATTTTTAAAAAAAAATTTCTCAAATAAGTATGAAAATTTTAAAATACTTAGTTTTACTTGAGAAGTACCTAATTTGAGTTGACAAATAATTGATTTCGTAAATGAGATACTCACAATATGTGAAACGTCTGCCCTTTTTATTGTTTTAAAAGTGCTAGAAATTTATTTATTTTTTCTAAATTTTCGGCCCTTTTAAAAATTCCATGAAAATATTAAAATATTTTCCCCTTTAAAATAAAACATCAACCAACTAGCATTTTAAGAATCAAATGAAATAGTCATAAAAATGAAATCGTCTACTGTTTTACCAAACCTGAAAAGCAATAATTTGAAAAGAATAGCCATACTAAACATCTCAAAAATCTCTCAAAAGCATAAATAAAATGTCGTAAAAATCTTTAACTTAAAATCATAAAACTTAAATGCGTAAATAGAAGCGCTGGTCCTCAGGTTATGTGCACCAACAGTCCAGCAAATTCACCCGTCAAGACCTCCAACATCATAATTATTAATATCACCTGCATCAACACACCTAGTGAGTCTAAAGACTCAACACGTCCTACCTTTAATAACAAGTAATACGTAATACAGTTAACATATAAGTATATATAACACTGAAAAATACTTGTACTTAAAATATCATTTTCTTAATAATGCATAATCTTTAAACTTAAACTTTTTCAAAACATAACCATTTCCTACACATAAACATATCACATAAACATATTCATATTCGTATCCATATTTGTATTCATATTCATATTCCTGTTCGTGTTTGTTGAATTCAGATCGTGATTGTGACTCGTATTCTTAATCGTATTGAGCGATGGATCCAAAGAAAACCACAGTACTGGGCGACGGGGACACCAGCAACACTCTCACCGGTCAACTGGGCCTTGGCCTACGTATTAACATATTAGTATTCGTATTACGTATTCGTATCCAAGGAAACACGATCGTCGGGCTCCCACTGGGACCATAGCCCTCACGATATTTCCAACATGTAGTAGTCACAATCCCTTCACATCCTTCAACATGTTATCATCACTTAATAAAAATCATGTATATACATATCGTTTTATTTTTTGAAACCAAACATGCAACATATTTTTTAAATGTCAAAGATTAAACCATAAAAATCCATGAACATTTAAAATAAACGTTTTAACATATAAAAATCATTAAAAAACATAAACGTTTTAAAATAAACATTTTAACATATTAAAAATCCGTAAACATTAAAAATAAACGTTTTAACATCTTAAAAATTCATAAACATTTAAAATTGACATATTATCATATAAAAATTCATAAACGTCCATAATCATGGGAAATAATCATATTAGCATATAAAATAGCATTTAGAACACTGCCATGACGTTTACTAATTTCTATGTGTAAAAAGACCGTTTTACCCCTGGACGTAAAATTTCACGTTTTTGACATTTTATTAATTCCATTGGAACTAACATGCCCCAAATAATTATTTGAGCTTACATGAATTTTCTCATATTTTTATTTAGCTTAAATCGCTGACTTTTAAATTAATCTTTAAATGTCACGTATTAACGCGTTTTGATCCCGAATTAAACCAAACCTTAACATAAAATTTCCAAATTAAAAACTTAGACTTATAATAATTATTTAAGCTTAAACCTAATTTTTCACAATTTTATAAACTTAAAACTAGGCTTTTTAATTAATTCGGATATTGACGTTTTGAAGGCGTTTTAATTCCGAAAAAATCCCAAACTCAATTATAAAATTCCTAAATTCTAAATTTAGTCTTTTATATTATTTTAGTCTCCATGAACCATGACTCGACCCCCGTGAGCCATGTTTCAATTAATTTAGTGATTAAACCCTTAATTGACACTTGAAGGTTCAACCCGAGCCATCTTTCGACTTTATCGAGCCACCCCCAAACCATAATGAACCAGACCCTTACCAACCCACTTATGTACCCTACTAAACCATGGGAACCCACGGAAAACACCCAAACATAAAAACCCAAGTCCCCCAAGTCCCACCATGTGCTGGCCGAGAAGTGCTTTAATGGACAAGGACCCTTCACACTATCTTAGGATTTAGTCAACCACCTAGGGGTGTCAAAATGCGACACGACCCGTCAACCCGACACAACCCAACACGAAAAAAATCAGGTTCGAGTTGGGGTTTTTTGGGTTCGGGTTGGGTGGATTCGAGTTAGTGCCATGTTATGCGGGTTTCGGGTCGGGTCGGGTCGGGTTGCGGGTTGACCCGAGAACTTTTTTTTTGAAAATATTATCTATATTTTTATATATTGTATATTAATATGATAAATTTTCATCATTTAATATTTATTTTGCATATTTTTATTTTTTTAACAATTTTTTATTTGATTCAGTAAATATACTTTTAATTTTCTACGATTAAACTTTCAAATTTAAATCGAAAATTTTGTTATTATGTGTTTAAATTAAAATATTATTATTTTTTATTTTTTTTGAATTTTTTAAAAAAATTTAAAAAAAATAAATAAAATTCGGGTTAGGCGGGTTAGACGGGTTGAGTCGGGTTATACGGGTTCGTGTTCGGGTTGGGGGTTTTCGGGTTGCTTCGGGTTCGGGTTGGGTTCGGGTTGAAAAAAAATTAAAAAAAATTTCACGGGTTGACCCGAAACCCGAACTAACCCACCTGATTGACACCCCTACAACCACCCTAACCCCTGAACCAACCTCTCTTGTACTTATCAAAACCTTGCTTAAAATTTCATGCTACAAGCAAAAATGAAAATACCAGAAGTGACACTTGTTTTTCCATGTGTTCATGCATAAAAAAATATAATATGATGTGATGATGTTTTGAAGAAAAGAATAGGCGTGCCTTTGCATAATTTACGCACGAAAATCCGTTGATGGCGAAGAACGGAGGAACACCTTGGCTTGTTCTTGCTTGAACCTTCGAAATTCTCTTCCTATCTTGCTAGTGTGTGCCGTGGGGTTTTAAGAGAGGGGTGGGGAGAGTTTCAGATTTTTTGAAAGTGGTGGGTGGCCAATCCTTTTCAAGCTAGGTAGGGTTTTTAACATATTATATACATAAAATATACTAATTAGTTTACTAACTAGATCTTAGGCCTATTAAGCCATTAAATTAAGCTCATTAGTCTAATTAGGATTTAAATAAAATATTAAAATAGTTTTGATAAAAATAAGTTTGTGAATTAAAATGAACTGACTGAAAAATAGAGTATCTAACTGAAAATTAACGACTGAAGTAAAAGGAACACGATTGTTTATGGATGTTCGGAGACTTGAATAACTCCTACGTCACCCTTTCAATCACGAAGATAGGATAACCACTAAAAGACTTTGATCAAACACAAGACTCGTACTGACCCACTTCAGTTTGAACTTAACACTGCCAAAACTGAAACTCTTAGTTACAAACGCTTTTTCAGTCCTTGACTGATCTTAGCACAATTTCAAGAATGTAACAGAAATTACAAAGTGCTTAGTAAGCTCAAAATATAGCCTGAATGATGTTGATAGAACAAGTAAGCGTGAGCTTTTGGCTTCTGAGTGTGAGTAGATATTTTAGCAGCGTAACAGCAAGTAGAATGTGATAGCTCAAATCAGTCGTATCTTCTTCGGCTGCTACCTTCGACTATTTATAGGCTTTTCTTTCAACGGTAACATTAAAGGCTATTTGAATATTCTAACCGTTGATATAATCTGACAGTCGTACACTGCTAATTCTGTAATGCGACGATCCACTACCAGTTGCAGGTAGTTGTACTATTTGTCGGTTGTTTCTTTCAACTGATGACGTGGACAGCTGACACATCAGCTGGCAAAGAGTCAGTTGATGAGTTCAGTTGAGTCGAACAGTTAGCTGGATTCAGTTGCTTAGTTCAGTTGGTTCGTATGATCAGTTGGTGATTTGTCAAACGCCGTAATTATGTTTTCAACAACGCATATGCGCCAGCAGTTGTGAAGCCAAGCTCCGAGACCAGTAGATCTCGCGCATATGCGCCGAGGGAGGTCACGCATATGCGCGAGACGTGTTTTGTGAAGGAATTGGCCACTTGGCTAGCCATACATGAGATATATATATAGGTGTAATTCCTTCGTTTTCTTCAAATTTTAGCACAAAAAATCGAGAATTCCCTTAGCAAAGTTCTTCAAACTTCTTCGTAGAATAAAATTGTGATTTGGCAAGATTCGGTTATCCGATTTTCAATCCGAACACAGTTCTGAGATCCTCTCGTCAACATCTACAACAGGACGTAAGTTGTGGGGCCCTTAGCTCCTAATCGTTATTACAACACAATCAGATTATGGTTAATTAATTACAGCAGAAAACGAGTTTAAATTTTCTTTACAATGAGTCCAAAATCATTTTATTTGAATACTAAAATTAGTATTTCATCTCACATCATAAACATGCCCACACATAATCAAAATCAATCATATACAAACAACTCATATCCTCGGGACATGCCCCGGTATATAGATACATATATATACTGGGAACAAAACATAAAACCTCACATGATGTGGGGACCCGGACGCTAATCCTCTTCTTAATCATCGTTGGGGTTTAATTATCAATTCAGATAAATAGGGTCTAAAAAAAATTTTCTTTTTATAATGTCAGTGCAGAACGTAATGGAATCTAATTAATATACATCGCTGTATAAAATACATTTCAGTATAAAAGTACAATAATGTACAACAGTCTTTCAGATAATCGAAGGTTCAGTTACTAAAGTTCAAGTAATAAACCAAGGCTACAATAAGTCCGGTATCACCACTCTAACTCGTCTTCACTCATCATCTTCTTGACCCCAATTTTGTCCCACCTGTTGTCATGCACACATACAAAACAAGACAACAGCCGGATACTCCGGTGAGAATAAATCTCAGTATAAAACATGGTAAACATGCATATAAACAATCTAAATCATGAAACATGCTATCATGAATAAAACAATAGATTTCATAATCTCTGAAATCAAATACAAATAAGCATGCAATTCAAATCAGATAAACATGCAACTCAAATCAAGTCATGTCTGGACTCGACTCAACTCTAACTCTAGGGATCCCAGTGTGAATAAGACGTCAATGGCTGTCACCTACTCTCCCAATCGGGGTGACTGTACATCTTATTCTTAGACTTCGGTCTGATCTGTATCGATGACTACAATAGGAGAGGATCTTCCCCTAAGCTGCGATATCACCGAACGTCTAGAAGTTTGACTGTTCTGTCATGACTCTCCTATCTTAAATGCAATGAATATCAATCTGTAAACAAAGCATAATCATCTCACAAGATTTGAATATAAAGTCTATAAACAAATCATAATCACATCACAAGATAACAACAATAATTCTAGTATGTTATTTTGTTGGGAAACTCAAATTGGATTTCATTTGAGTTATATCTCCCCAATATCACATGAATTATACCTTTGTCTTCCTGATCTGACGAAGACGAAGTCTCGAAGTCAAATCTTTCCATATCAAATCTGAAATGACAATATCAAATACACTGTATCAATGTGTAACTCAATTCACAATCTGTTCTGATCAATACTCAACTCAATACATAATCTGATCCATATCTGAACAAGATACAATCTATTTCATATCGACAATATCACGATACAATCGAAATCATTACTAAATCTGATCAATCTGAATCAACTGATGTTTTGAGGGTACAACAATACAGTTTCGATAACCCCGTCAACTAAACATCACCATTATCATATCAATGATTTATAATCCTCAACTCATAACTAACATAATGTACTCATAAACATCTCACAATCTGTAGAAATCGAAATATAAATATGCTGGAATTGAGAACAATCATATAAAGTAATATTTCTTCGATCTGTTTTCACATATATACTGAATAATCTATCCAGAACATATGATAACAATCAATTCTCTATTCTCGATCAATAACGATACAATTCTAGTATCAAATCTCAGTCAATATCTTTCAAAATCATAACAATTGCATAATCAGTCTATTCTTTAGTATGACTTCGATTATACAATATCTACGATAGCAAAAACATCATATCTGAATCATATTCAATTATAGCAACATCATATTTTCAAACCATCTCAAAACGTAATAAAACTTACGTCCTTGTGTAGCTCGTAGCAAGAGGAACACGATATTGCGTTCGGATTTAAATTCTAATACACGGACTCTTCGTAACTTGAATTCTAAACTCAAGAGTCCAAAGTTCTTCCCCAAACTCTCGATTTTCCTCTGCATAAAGGAAGAAGAACCGAGCTCCACCTATATATATCCATGCAATAACATGAAACGTGGCATAACTCTTTGTACTGCACGTCACACCGCGGTCGCTCTCACTCTTGCACCGCGGGTGCGCTCTCTGTTCTGCTATACATCAAGTCTTCCGAAAGCCTAGACCGCGGGTGCGTCGAGTGTTATACCGCGGGTGCGCTGAGCCCTCACCGCGGTTGCGGTAGCTCTTCACCGCGGGTGCGCTCTATCTCCAGTAGCAATATCCTACCCTACTGGACATCTACCGCGGGTGCGGTCATATTTGAAGCGCGAGTGCGGTCTCCCTATATTCAAATTCGAATTTTTTGTAAATGCAACATCTCATAATCTTGCCTTATCAATTCTACAATTCTTGGGCATTACACATGAGACTCACTCCATTGGTAAACATATATATGTCACCAGTTATAGTACATATCAAAACTAAAATCAGTAAACGGATCAGTATACATTGAATACAATGGAACAAATGACATATAATCAAACAAATGCGGATATGTGGGGACCCAGGCTCTAAATCATTTATGTGGGATTAAATGGATCTTTATTATAAAAAGTGTGTCAAATTTTTGCTTTTAACATTAAATCAAATGTTAAGAAACATGCATAAGATCTTTATTTATATTATTACAACAAACATAATTACATGTCTTCTTCTTATACATTCATATACTACTAGTGTTTGCTACCAACTATAATCAAAATATAGTACATGTCTAGTAAAAGAAGCCACTAGTTCTCTGCTGCGCCAAAAGTCACCACGCTATCGCGATCTCATCTCTGTCTCGACCCAGATCCTGCCCCACCTGTTGTTATGCACACATACAGACATAACAACAGCCGGAAACTCCGGTGAGAACCCATCCCAGTATAAACATGTATACATGCATATAATCAATCTAAAACATGAAACATGTTATTATGAATGACATCCATATAAACATGCAATGCGAATCAAATCATGTCTGAACTCGACTCGACTAAAACTCTAGGGATCCCGGTGTGAATAAGACGTCAATGGCTGTCACCTACCCTCCCAATCGGGGTGACTGTACGTCTTATTCCTAGACTTCGGCCTGATCTGTATCCACATCTACAATATGAGATTGATCTTCCCCTACGCTATGATATCACCGAACGTCTAGAAGTTTGACTGTTCTGTCAAGACTCCCTATCTTAAATGCAATGCATTACAATCTGTAAACAAAGCATAATCATTTAAAAAGATTTGAATACAAATTCTATAAACAAATCACAATCATATCACAAGATAAACAATAAATCTAGTATGTGATTTTGGTTGGGAAACTCAAATGGGATCTCATTTGAGTTGTATCTCCCCAAACAAAACATGAATTATACCTTCCGTCGTCGTAGTCTTGTCTAGATCGAAATCTCAATGCCGAAGCTATCAAAACAAATCTGAAATGATAGATACAATATGTTCTATATCAAGTTCTAACTCCAATCAACACATAAATGAATCACTAATACATTTCAATACAATTCGGCGGCGTAACGACGTAGTTTCTCGATACCGATTAATCCAATCTCAACATTTATCAACACTGTATAATCCTCAATTCATAAACAACATAATCTACCTCTTAACATCTCAAAATCTGCATAATCTCATATACAAACATTCTGAAAAACCTTAACAATAGCATACAATATCCGTTCTTCGATCCAATTGTATTTCTACGGTGTCAATAACTTCAAGAACATCTATCTACAATTATATCAAAGTTTCTCCAACATCAATATCTCAAATCATGTAGAAACTGGGTGAAACTTACATCCTCTTATAGCTCTTGAAGAGAGGAGCTCAAATCTGAACTTGAAAGTAAAATCGGATAAGTAAATCGTGCCCAAATCAATTTCTAAGCTATGAAGAAATCTTGAGCTTCTATGGAATCCTCACGTTTCTTTCTGCTGAAATGAGGAAGGAATGAAAGACAACACATCTTAAATGCATGGCAATGGACAAGTGTTTTATTTTCCAAGAAACACGCATGACCGCGGGTGCGGTGGCTCACAGAGCGCGGGTGCGCCATGCTCTCGGCAGCCCTAACATTTTTCTAAATTCATCGACCGCGGGTGCGGTCGTGTTTGTACCGCGGGTGCGGTGTTGCAACATTCAAATTTGGGCACCCTACTGTCCATGCACCGCGGGTGCGGTATCTGTATAGACCGCGGGTGCGGTCCCTCTCATGCCATATTTCATATTTTGTAACATCGTTTCTCCCCGTCTGTTCATGCATTCCGTATTCAAAAACAACAAGAATCTCGGGCATTACAGGATACGAATCTCGCATTTTGCTTTCCAATTCCCACGTTGATTCTTCAACACCATGTCGTGTCCATTGCACTCGAACTAGAGGAATCGATTTATTTCGCAATATCTTTTCCTTTCGATCCATAATGCGAACAGGTTGTTCAACATAGGAAAGAGAAGGATCAAGTTCAACCTCATCAGGTGCAAGTACATGTAATGGATCCGGTTCATATTTCCTCAGCATAGAAACATGAAACACATCGTGAATAGCAGATAGAGTTGGTGGCAATGCCAATCGATAAGCAAGATCGCCAACTTGATCAAGGATCTCGTATGGACCAACATATCGAGGAGATAACTTCCCTCGCATGCCAAATTGAACAGTGCCTCTAAAGGGATATATTTTCAAAAACACTTTGTCACAATTCTGGAATTCTAAGGATCGTCTTCGTTTGTTCGCATAACTCGTTTGACGATCCTGAGCAGCTTTCATCCGCTGCCGAATTAACTGAACCTTATCATTCATTTCCTGTATCATTTCAGGTCCAGTCAATTGTCTTTCACCAATTTCATCCCAGAATAACGGTGATCTACATCGTCTCCCGTACAAGGCTTCAAACGGTGCCATACCAATGCTCGTTTGAAAGCTATTATTATAAGAAAATTCAACCAATGTTAAGGCATCTTGCCATCCCATTCTAAAGTCCATCACAATTGCACGCAACATATCTTCCAATGTTTGAATTGTACGCTCAGTTTGGCCATCAGTTTGAGGATGATAAGCAGCACTCATAGCCAAACGCGTACCCATAACTTCTTGAAAACTACCCCAGAATTTAGAAGCAAACCTGGGATCACGATCAGATACAATTGAGACTGGCACACCATGCAGTCTCACAACATTCTCAATGTATAAACGGGTCATTCTCTTATAAGGATAAGTCCGTTCATACAGAATAAAATGTGCAGATTTCGAAAGTCGATCAATAATTACCCAAATAGCATCACAACCCTTGGACGAACGAGGTAAATGAGTCACAAAATCCATAGCAATATGTTTCCAATTCCATTTCGGGATTTCGAGATTATGGAGTAAACCTCCAGGTTTCATTCTCTCGGCTTTCACTTGCTGGCAGACAAGACATTTAGAAATAAACTCAGCAATGTCCTTCTTCATACGTTTCCACCAGAATTGAGGTCTCAATGTCAAATACATCTTTCGGCCACCAGGGTGAATACTGTATTTGCTACAATGTGCTTCTCGAAGAAGGGCAGACTTCAAATCAGAATTATTAGGGACTACCAGCCGACCATTAAGTCGTAAAGAACCATCAGAAGAAATCTGGAATCCAGACTGATTTCCTGCAGATACATGTTCTTTCGACTTTTGGATCTGAGCATCGCTTCGTTGGGCCTTTCGAATCTTAGATATCAAATTCGGCTCAATTTGCAATGCTGAGACAGTGACAGAATTCCAATTCGAGTGAAAAGTCCAACCAGAAGTACATATATCCTCATGTACTTTGGCGACATTGACCGAAGCTAACACAGAATCATGCACCTTACGAATAATGGCATCCGCAGTAACATTCACTGATCCAGGATGATATTGAATCTCACAATCAAAGTCTTTCAGGAGATCCATCCACCTGCGTTGCCTCATATTCAAATCAGATTGAGAAAAGAGATATTTCAGACTCTTATGATCTGAATATATAACGAACTTCTCTCCATACAAGTAATGGCACCAAACCTCTAGAGCAACCACAATGGCGGCCAATTCAAGATCATGAACAAGATAATGTGTTTCGTGATATTTCAATTGACGAGACGCATAAGCAACCACTTTGTCATGTTGCATCAGAACACAGCCCAAACCTTTACCAGACGCATCTGTACACACTACAAATCCTCCGGTACCTGAGGGAATAGTAAGCACAGGTGATGTGGTCAATTTCGTCTTCAATTCAAGAAAACTAGCTTCACATTCATCTGACCAAATGAATCTCTGATTCTTCTGTGTCAGTTGAGTAATATGTTTATCTATTTTCGAAAATCTTTCAATAAAGCGACGATAATAGCCAGCTAAACCCATGAAGCTACTGATCTCAGGAAAATTCGTAGGTCTCGTCCAATTCAATACAGCTTCGACCTTTGCGAGATCAATAGATATGCCATGTCTCGAAATGACGTGGCCTAGAAATACAACTCTATCCATCCAGAATTCGCATTTGGACAATTTAGCATATAAATGGTCATTGCGAAGAGTTTGAAGTACCAGTCTCAGATGTTCAGCATGCTCCTTTTTCGATTTCGAATACACAAAAATATCATCAATGTAAGGCTCGAAGATTTAGTTATCATAATCAGACTGGTTTTGTTGATAATTAAGGTGATTGTAGATGTATTATATTGGACTAGGAAAAGAAAGGAAATGTACAAGTAAGAAAGAAAATATACACAAAAAGGGTGCACATGCGCGGTGAAGTGCGCGGTCATGTGCGAGAACTCCAGTAGCATCGACGCACATGCGCGAGATAATGCTCGCATATGCGCGACACCTCCAGAAGCCTTGGCGCATATGCACGATAAGAAGTGGCGCATATGCGCGAGAAGAAGTGGCGCATATGCGCGAGTGTCATATTTGTCAAACTGCCGAGACAGTAGGTCTCGCGCATATGCGCGAGTAGTGACCGCGCATATGCGCGAGACGTGTACTCCAAAGGATGAGCCATGTGTTCTTAACCATGCAAGATATATATAGTGTGTCTTGTTTTCCTTCCATTTGAGAAGCTAAGGATCGACAGAAGCTCCGGAGAATTCAGCTAAGTCCTTCACACTTTACTTGCTAGTTTTACAAGATTCGATTACCCGAATTTAGTTCCGAGTTTGGATTTTTATTCCTTGCATTAAGAGCTTCAAAAGGGTATATTTCTGATATCTTTCAGCATGTTTTGAAAGTTATATATTGGGGAAATATGGATATGCTTGTAGATATATATTCTTAAGATTATTGTTATCGTAGAAACGCAAACGGATCGTAAAAAGGACATCGTATGTAATTGTTTTGATTTCCAGCATATATTGAATGTAGATGGTGCAGATTTTTGAGGGTATGATGTATATATGAGATGGATTATTGATTGTTGAGCCTGGATATTGGTATATGTTGATAGTTGTATTGACTGGTATTGAGAAATTACGTCGTTATTCCGTTAAATTGTACCGAGATCAAGTATTGAATTAGATATGTGTTGATTGAGATTAGAGATTGATAGAATGTGTATCAACATTGCCATTTCAGATTTATATCGTTAAGATTCGTCTTCGAGACTTCGACTACGACAGAGTTTGTATGACGAAAGGTATAATTCATGTTTTGTTTGGGGAGATACAACTCAAATGAGATCCCATTTGAGTTTCCCAACCAAAATCACATACTAGATTTATTGTTTATCTTGTGATATGATTATGATTTGTTTATAGAACTTGTATTCCAATCCTTTTAGATGATTATGCTTTGTTTACAGATTGTTATGCATTGCATTTAAGATAGGGAGTCTTGACAGAACAGTCAAACTTCTAGACGTTCGGTGATATCACAGCTTAGGGGAAGATCACCTCTCCTATTGTAGATGTGGATACAGATCAGGCCGAAGTCTAGGAATAAGACGTACAGTCACCCCGATTGGGAGGGTAGGTGACAACCATTGACGTTTTATTCACACCGGGATCCCTAGAGTTATAGTCGAGTCGAGTCCAGACATGATTTGATTCGCAATGCATGTTTATATGAATGTCATTCATAATAGCATGTTTCATGTGTTAGATTGTTTATATACATGTATACATGTTTATACTGGGTTTTGTTATCACCGGAGTTTCCGGCTGTTGTTATGTCTGTATGTGTGCATAACAACAGGTGGGGCAGGATCTGGGTCACGACAGAGATGAGAGATGGATATAGCGTGGTGATCACGGGCGTAACAGATGTACCAGTAGTTGTACTTTTGTCATGTACTGTACTTTAATACTGGTTGTTGAGCACATACGGAACAAGACATGTATATTATGTTTGTATGTTGTAAAATAAATAAAGATCTTATGCTTGTTTATATACATTTGATTTAATGTTAAAAAGCAAAAATTTGACCCACTTTTTATAATCATGATCCATTTAATCCCAAAGAAAAGAATTAGAGTCCGGGTCCCCACAATCAATAAACACAATAACGAATCGGTCAAGATAATCTCGGAAGACACGATTCATTAGATCCATAAAGACAGCAGGAGCATTCGTGAGACCAAAAGGCATAACCAAGAACTCATAGTGGTCATACCTGGTACGAAAAGCAGTTTTGGGCACATCTTCGTCTCGAACTCGTACTTGATGATACCCAGAACGAAGATCAATCTTCGAGTATACAAAAGTACCCTGAAGCTGATCAAATAAGTCGTCAATACGAGGAAGTGGGTACTTGTTTTTCACAGTAGCTCGATTCAGATGTCTATAATAGATACACATTCGCACAATATCATATTTCTTCCGAACAAATAAGACCGGAGCTCCCCAAGGTGATACACTCGGTTGAATATATCCCTTATCGAGAAGATCCTGTAATTGTTGTTTCAATTCTTTCAATTCCAATGGTGCCATACGATAAGGATCTTTCGATATAGGCGCAGTTCCCAGCATCAGATCAATACTAAATTCAATTTCTCGATGAGGAGGAAAATCAGGAATCTCATCGGGAAATACATCCGGGGATTCTTTCGCAACAGGAATCTCAGATAAAGAAGGTTCCTTGTTAGAAACATTAATAGCGTAGATAAGATAACCCTCATCTTCGCTAGTCAAAAGTCGAGACATTTCCAAGGAAGATACCAATAGAATTTTGGCTTGGGAACCCTTGCCATAAAAATTCCACTTGAGTCCATCAATCGGTCGAAATCGAACCACTCCATGACAACTGTGGGGCCCTTAGCTCCTAATCGTTATTACAACACAATCAGATTAGGGTTAATTAATCACAGCGGAAGACGACTTTAAAATTTCTTTACAACGAGCCCAAAATCATTTAATGTGAATACTAAAATAGTATCTCATCTCACGTCATAAACATGCCCACACGAAAACAAAGCCAATCATATACAAACATCTCATATCCTCGGGACATGCCCCGGTATATATAGATACATATACATATACTGGGAACAAAACATAAATCTCAACTCATACTACGACTCCCTCCAGAAGCACCCTCGGCGGTCTCCTGAAATCCTGGAGTACCTGCCATTGTCCACACACAAAGACAACAACAGCCCCCCTTTGGGGTGAGCAAAGCTCCGTATGGAACAACCAATCATATATACCACAGATATCTAAACAATGATATATGGTATGCAATGCATGTATGTCGTGGAGGTATAGGGTCAAATGCCCATCCACTGAGCACATGTCAGAACCAATCGAATCGATATCAAATAAATGCTCGAGCTGGCACACCGGCCAATATGGGACACATGTATGATAACGTCGGCTAAGAGCTATCAAATCCCAAATCTCATATCCAATCATATGGGGCCACAATTGTCTATGCTTTACGGGTCATATAATACCGGCATAGCGATTGTGTTCACAAACCCCGGAATCCAATCCAATCAAATCAAGGTATCCAAGGATCATAGCTCAACGTGCATGTCATGTATCGATGTATGTATAAAATGATGTGTGTTAACAAAACATTTATTTCATACACCGATATCTCAAATCTCAATGTCATGTATGCCACGTAATAAACAAATAGGGCACGTAGACACATAATCCAATCCCATCAATCCAATGAATCCAACACATATATCATATAATACAGATACCTGTCGTATGTTACCCGGTCGCAACATACCTCAATTCTTCGTTCCAGTTGATGTAGCCTGAAGATATTGATATTACACTTTATCTACATCAATAGCATATTCATTCCAATCAATAACATACTCCAAAATCATTAATATGAGTTCATAAATTCATATCAAATCAAAATCATATCATAATTCAATTCCGACTTCGGATATAAGTTCTTTGTCGGTTATTCTACTACATATCAGAAATTCAACTTCAAATACATGCTATTCCAGCACTATGATATTTAGAGCTGCTGGAACTAGAATAAAATTACCTCAGTCAGAAGCCCTTAACGCGACGATCACAAATATATAATTTGTTTCACGTTTAGACAGCGTCTCGAAGTCGATTCAGAAGAAAGAAATCATAATTCTCTCGCTCCTTCTCGAACTCTCGGAAATTAAGTGACGGAGGAAAGAAGGGAAAAGAACTTATCCTCACTCCACCGCCTCTCGCGCTCGGGCGGTAGAATTCTCGCGCCCGAGCGCGAGACGTTCTGCCCCCGAGAAATACTTGTGCCGTGCTCGAGCGGTCGAAAGTTACCGCTCGGGCGCCGCAAGTTCTGCCCGGCTACTATCATTACATACCTTGGCGCTCGGGCGGTAATTTCCTACCGCTCGGGCGCCACTTGTTCTGTACAATTTTTAATGTGTGTACTAAATTGGCGTCCGGCTTCCAATCGAGCTCTTACAACGTCAAATCATATCCAATACTCATTTCTCAATTCATAGTCATAGTACACATCACATACACAATCACATATCAAATTCATTAATTATCGATAATCACATAGGATTTACGATAATACGATACACGGTCCTTACATTTCTCCCCCTCTTAAAAGATTTCGTCCTCGAAATCTCAAACGTCACTATATATATAACATCGGTAAACATATACATGTCACCAGTTATAGTACATATCAAAGCTAAAATCAGAAAAAGGATCATAATACATCGAATACAACGGAACAGATGTCATAGAATCAAACAAATGCGGATACGAATCTCGCATCTTGCTCTCCAATTCCCACGTTGATTCTTCAACACCGTGTCGTGTCCATTGCACTCGTACCAGAGGAATCGACTTATTCCTCAATATCTTCTCCTTTCGATCCATAATGCGAACAGGTTGTTCAACATAGGAAAGAGAAGGATCCAATTCAACCTCATCAGGTACAAGCACATGTGATGGATCAGGTTCATATTTCCTCAACATAGAAACATGAAACACATCATGAATAGAAGATAAAGCTGGTGTCAATGCCAATCGATACGCAAGATCACCAACTCGATCCAGAATCTCGTATGGACCAACATAACGAGGAGATAATTTCCCTCGCATGCCAAATCGAACAGTGCCTCTAAAGGGAGATATTTTCAAAACCACTCGGTCACCTTTCTGGAATTCCAAGGGTCGTCTTCGTTTATTCGCATAACTCGTTTGACGATCCTGAGCAGCTTTCATCCGCTACCGAATCAACTGAACCTTATCGTTCATTTCCTGTATCATTTCAGGTCCAGTCAATTGTCTCTCACCAATATCATCCCAGAATAACGGTGATCTACATCGTCTCCCATATAGAGCTTCAAACGGTGCCATACCGATACTCGTCTGAAAGCTATTATTATAAGAAAATTCAACCAATGGCAAGGCATCTTGCCATCCCATACTGAAATCCATCACAATCGCACGCAACATATCCTCTAAAGTTTGAATCGTACGCTCAGTCTGGCCATCAGTTTGAGGATGATAAGCAGTACTCATAGCCAAACGCGTACCCATCGCTTCTTGGAAACTACCCCAGAATTTAGAAGCAAATCTAGGATCACGATCAGATACAATCGAGACTGGCACACCGTGCAGTCTCACCACATTCTCGATGTATAAACGGGCCATTCTCTTATAGGGATAAGTCCGTTCATACGGAATAAAATGCGCAGATTTCGAAAGCCGATCAATAATCACCCAAATAGCATCACAGCCCTTGGGCGAACGAGGCAAATGAGTCACGAAATCCATAGCAATATGTTCCCAATTCCATTTCGGGATTTCAAGACTATGGAGCAATCCTCCAGGTCTCATTCTCTCGGCTTTCACTTGCTGGCAGATCAGACATTTAGAAATAAACTCAGCAATGTCCTTCTTCATACGTTTCCACCAGAATTGAGGTCTCAGTGTCAAATACATCTTTCGACCTCCAGGGTGAATACTGTATTTGCTACAGTGTGCTTCTCGAAGAAGGGTAGAACTCAAATCAGAATCATCAGGAACTACCAGCCGACCATTAAGTCGTAAAGAACCATCAGAAGAAATCTGAAATCCAGACTGATGTCCAGCAGATACAAGTTCTTTCGACTTCAGAATCTGAACATCGCTTCGTTGGGCCTTTCGTATCTTCGATATTAAGTTCGGCTCAATTTGCAATGCTGAGACAGTGACAGAATTCCAATTCGAGTGAAAAGTCCAACCAGAAGTACATATATCATCATGTACCTTGGCGACGGAAAACAGAATCATAAACTTTACGGCTCAAGGCATCCGCAGTAACATTCACCGATCCAGGGTGATATTGAATCTCACAATCAAAATCCTTCAGGAGATCCATCCACCTGCGTTGCCTCATATTCAAATCAGATTGAGAAAAGAGATATTTCAGACTCTTATGGTCTGAATAAATAACAAACTTTTCTCCGTACAAGTAATGGAGCCAAATCTTTAAAGCAAACACAATGGCAGCCAATTCGAGATCATGAACAGGATAACGAGTTTCATGAGATTTCAATTGACGAGACGCATAAGCAACGACTTTGCCGTGTTGCATCAGAACACAGCCCAAACCTTTACCAGACGCATCTGTACAAACCACAAATCCTCCGGTACCTGAGGGAATAGTAAGCACAGGTGCTGTGGTCAATCTCGTCTTCAATTCAAGAAAACTAGCTTCACATTCATCTGACCAAATGAATCGCTGATTCTTCTGTGTCAGTTGAGTAATAGGTTTAGCTATCTTCGAAAACCCTTCAATAAAACGACGATAATATCCCGCTAAACCCATGAAGCTACGAATCTCAGGAACATTCGTAGGTCTCGGCCAATTCAATACATCTTCGACCTTCGAAGGATCAACAGATATGCCATGTCTCGAAATGACGTGGCCTAGAAATACCACTTTGTCCATCCAGAATTCACATTTGGACAATTTGGCATACAAATGACTAGTACGAAGAGTTTGAAGTACCAGTCTCAGATGTTCAGCATGCTCCTTTTTCGATTTCGAATAGACAAGAATGTCATCGATAAACACAATAACGAATCGGTCCAGATAATCTCGGAAGACACGATTCATTAAATCCATAAAGATAGCAGGAGCATTCGTAAGACCAAAAGGCATAACCAGAAATTCATAGTGGCCATACCTCGTACGAAAAGCAATTTTGGGTACATCTTCGTCTCGAACTCGTACTTGATGATACCCAGAACGAAGATCAATCTTCGAGTATACAGAAGTACCCTGAAGCTGATCAAACAAGTCATCAATACGGGGAAGTGGGTACTTGTTCTTCACAGTAGCCCGATTCAGCTGCCTATAATCGATACACATTCGCATAGTACCATCTTTCTTCCGAACAAATAAAACTGGAGCTCCCCAAGGTGATACACTCGGTCGAATATATCCCTTATCGAGAAGATCCTGTAATTGTTCTTTCAATTCTTTCAATTCCAGAGGTGCCATGCGATAAGGAGCTTTAGATATAGGCGCGGTCCCCGGCATCAAATCAATACTAAACTCAACTTCTCGATGAGGAGGAAAATCAGGAATCTCATCGGGAAATACATCTGGGAATTCTCTCGCAACAGGAATCTCAGATAAAGAAGACTCCTTCTTCGAAATATCAATAGCGTAGATAAGATAACCCTCATCTCCGCTAGTCAACAATCGGGACATTTCCAAGGAAGATACCAATGGAATTTTGGCTTGGGAATCCTTTCCATAAAAATTCCACTTGGGTCCATCAATCGGTCGAAATCGAACCACTCCATGACAACAATCAACAGTAGCTCGATTCGTCATCAAGATATCCATGCCAACAATACAATCAAAGTCGTGCATAGGGAGGACAATTAAATTCAGAAATATCACATTATCCTCATATATCAATACACAATTATGCACAACTCTCTCAGACGAAATGATCTTCCCTGCTGGCGTGGCTATCGACAAAGTATCATACAACGGGGTACACTCAATATCATGAGATGCAACAAATGCATGAGATATGAATGAATGAGATGCTCCTGTATCAAATAAAACACGTGCAGGATAATCGCAAAGCGTGCAAATACCTGCAATCACACCTCCAGGAGCTTCTCTCGCCTGATCCTCAGTCATGGCATACACTCTCACCTGAGGAGGAACTTGGGCACTCGGACCACCCGGTCCTCGATATCGTGGGACACTCGACTGCTGAAAAGATGGAACAGGAACAGCAGGTCTCATCAGACCAGGGCGACCTCTAAATCCTGGCTGGGGTGAAACAGAAGTCGTACCCCTGTTTGGACATACACGAGAGAAATGGCCTTCCTGTCCACACTGATAACAAGTACCAAACATACCTCGACACTGCTCGATAGTATGTTTACCTCCACAATGGCTACAGTAGGGAGCAATCACCGGACTCCCTTTCTGTGATCCACTCGAACTCGTAGAAGACGAAGAAACAGAACCCGTCTTCTTGAACTTCTTACCTCTCGGCCTCAAAGCAGGCTGCTGAGCTGATACCGGTGGTGGAGGAGTATACTGTGGACCGCCCCGCCTGAGTCCAGCCTCGGCTGCCTTGGCTCTCTCAACTGCCTCTGCGTAGCTGGTAGGCAATCCAGAAACAACATAAGTATACGAAGCAGGATGTAAACCATTTACAAACCTGTTATACTTTGCCCTCGCATTCCCAGCCACGTGAGGTGCATACTTCAACAAAGTAGAAAATTTCGAAGCATACTCCGCAACAGACATCGATCCCTGCTGCAGATTATTGAATTCATCCTCCTGAGCAGTATAATAAGAAGGAGGAGAATACTGTTCCAGAAACTGGGCCTTGAAGACATCCCATGTGACTTCAGTGCCAGCCTCTTTCAATCCCATCTCAGCGGCTTCCCACCAAGATTTAGCTCGGTCCTTCAACTGATAAAGAGCAAGTTTCAGTCTCCGGGCCTTGGAATACTCAACAATATTAAACAGATGCTCGATATCTTTTAACCAGGCTTCAGCTCTTTCCGCACTCTCTGTGCCAAAGAACCTCGGTGGTTTCAGGTCCTGAAATCGAGCCATCACAACATCCATGGACAATCCTTCAAATTGCCCAACAATCCTCTCAGTGCTGCTACTCGCAGCTTCATTTTTGGGATCCATCTACAAATTAAAAGATAAATGAATACCACAATTTCATATCAATTCATATCATTCTCATCTCATATCATCAATCCCATCAAATACTTACTCAAATCAAATCAAGTAAGAGCAAGTAATACAAATAAATCAAACACAAGCGCACAGTTCATTTGTGCCTATTCAAGTGTACACAAGACTCAATAGAGCATTCCCAGCTATGTCTGATACCATCTAGTGTGGGGCCCTTAGCTCCTAATCGTTATTACAACACAATCAGATTAGAGTTAATTAATCACAGCGGAAGACGACTTTAAAATTTCTTTACAACGAGCCCAAAATCATTTAATGTGAATACTAAAATAGTATCTCATCTCACTTCATAAACATGCCCACACGAAAACAAAGCCAATCATATACAAACATCTCATATCCTCGGGACATGCCCCGGTATATATAGATACATATACATATACTGGGAACAAAACATAAATCTCAACTCATACTACGACTCCCTCCAGAAGCACCCTCGGCGGTCTCCTGAAATCCTGGAGTACCTGCCATTGTCCACACACAAAGACAACAACAGCCCCCCTTTGGGGTGAGCAAAGCTCCGTATGGAACAACCAATCATATATACCACAGATATCTAAACAATGATATATGGTATGCAATGCATGTATGTCGTGGAGGTATAGGGTCAAATGCCCATCCACTGAGCACATGTCAGAACCAATCGAATCGATATCAAATAAATGCTCGAGCTGGCACACCGGCCAATATGGGACACATGTATGATAACGTCGGCTAAGCGCTATCAAATCCCAAATCTCATATCCAATCATATGGGGCCACAATTGTCTATGCTTTACGGGTCATATAATACCGGCATAGCGATTGTGTTCACAAACCCCGGAATCCAATCCAATCAAATCAAGGTATCCAAGGATCATAGCTCAACGTGCATGTCATGTATCGATGTATGTATAAAATGATGTGTGTTAACAAAATATTTATTTCATACACCGATATCTCAAATCTCAATGTCATGTATGCCACGTAATAAACAAATAGGGCACGTAGACACATAATCCAATCCCATCAATCCAATCAATCCAACACATATATCATATAATACAGATACCTGTCGTATGTTACCCGGTCGCAACATACCTCAATTCTTCGTTCCAGTTGATGTAGCCTGAAGATATTGATATTACACTTTATCTACATCAATAGCATATTCATTCCAATCAATAACATACTCCAAAATCATTAATATGAGTTCATAAATTCATATCAAATCAAAATCATATCATAATTCAATTCCGACTTCGGATATAAGTTCTTTGTCGGTTATTCTACTACATATCAGAAATTCAACTTCAAATACATGCTATTCCAGCACTATGATATTTAGAGCTGCTGGAACTAGAATAAAATTACCTCAGTCAGAAGCCCTTAACGCGACGATCACAAATATATAATTTGTTTCACGTTTAGACAGCGTCTCGAAGTCGATTCAGAAGAAAGAAATCATAATTCTCTCGCTCCTTCTCGAACTCTCGGAAATTAAGTGACGGAGGAAAGAAGGGAAAAGAACTTATCCTCACTCCACCGCCTCTTGCGCTCGGGCGGTAGAATTCTCGCGCCCGAGCGCGAGACGTTCTGCCCCCGAGAAATACTTGTGCAGCGCTCGAGCGGTCGAAAGTTACCGCTCGGGCGCCGCAAGTTCTGCCCGGCTACTATCATTACATACCTTGGCGCTCGGGCGGTAATTTCCTACCGCTCGGGCGCCACTTGTTCTGTACAATTTTTAATGTGTGTACTAAATTGGCGTCCGGCTTCCAATCGAGCTCTTACAACGTCAAATCATATCTAATACTCATTTCTCAATTCATAGTCATAGTACACATCACATACACAATCACATATCAAATTCATTAATTATCGATAATCACATAGGATTTACGATAATACGATACACGGTCCTTACAACAACAATCAACAGTAGCTCGATTTGTCATCAAGATATCCATGCCAACAATACAATCAAAGTCGTGTATTGGGAGGACAATCAAATTTAGAAATACCACATTATCCTCATATATCAATACACAATTGTGCACAACTTTATCAGACAAAATAATCATCCCTGCTGGCGTGGCTATCGGCAAAGTATCATACAGCGGGGTATACTCAATATCGTGAAATGCAACAAATGCATGAGATATGAATGAATGAGATGCTCTTGTATCAAATAAAACACGTGCAGGATAATCGCAAAGCATGCAAATACCTGCAATCACGCCACCAGGAGCTTCTCTCGCCTGATCATCGGTCATGGCGTACACTCTCACTTGAGGAGGAACTTGGGCACTCTGACCACCTGGTCCTCAATATCGTGGAGCATTCGACTGCTGAAAAGAGGGAACAGGAACAACATGTCTCATCATACTGGGGCCACCTCTAAATCCTGGTTGGGGTTGAGAAGAAGTCGTACCCCTGTTCGGACATACTCGAGAGAAATGGCCTTCCTGCCCACACTGATAACAAGTACCAAACATACCTCGACACTGCTCGATAATATGCTTACCCCCACAATGACTACAGTAAGGGGCAATCACAGGACTCCCTCTCTGTGATCCACTCGAACTCGAAGAAGACGAAGAAACAGAACCAGTCTTCTTAAACTTCTTACCTCTCGGCCGCAAAGTAGGCTGCTGAGCTGACACTGGAGTTGGAGGAGTATACTGTGGACCTCCTCGCCTAAGTCCAGCCTCGGCTGCCTTGGCTCGTTCAACTGCCTCTGCGTAGCTGGTAGGCAATCCAGAAATAACATAAGTATATATAGCAGGATGCAATCCGTTCACAAACCTGTTATATTTTGTCTTCGCATTCCCAGCTACGTGAGGTGCATACTTCAACAGAGTAGAAAATTTCGAAGCATATTCTGCAACAGTCATC
This sequence comes from Primulina eburnea, assembly GCF_022965805.1. Lineage (NCBI taxonomy): Eukaryota > Viridiplantae > Streptophyta > Magnoliopsida > Lamiales > Gesneriaceae > Primulina > Primulina eburnea. Next base: position 61,716,524 of record NC_133101.1, on the reverse strand, counting down.
GTTCCCTGCTGAAGACTATTAAATTCATTCTCTTGAGCAGTATAATAAGAAAGAAGGGAACACTGCTCCAAAAACTGAGCCTTGAAGACATCCCATGTGACTTCAATTCCGGCCTCTTTCAATCCAATCTCAACGGCTTTCCACCAAGATTTTGCTCGGTCTTTCAACTGATAAAGAGCAAGTTTCAGTCTCCGAGCCTTGGAATATTCAACAATATTAAACAAGTGCTCAATATCCATTAACCAGGCCTCTGCTCTTTCAGCACTCTCAGTGCCAAAGAACCTCGGTGGTTTCAAATCCTGAAATCGAGCCATCACTACATCCATGGACAATCCTTCAAATTGTCCAACTATCCTCTCAGTACTGCTACTCGCAGTTTTATTTGTGGGATCCATCTAGAAAATCAGAGGATGAATATTACAAATCAATATCAATTTCACATCATCATCATCTCATATCATCAATCTCATCAATAACTTACTCAAACTGAATCGAGTAGGAGCAAGTAATACAAAAAAATCAAACACATGCGCACAATTCATTTGTGCCTATTACGTGTACACAAGACTCAATCGAGCATTCCCAGCTATGCTCTGATACCATCTAGTGTGGGGCCCTTAGCTACTAATCGTTATTACAACACAATCAGATTAGGGTTAATTAATTACAGCGGAAAACGAGTTTAAATTTTCTTTACAATGAGCCCAAAATCATTTTATTTGAATACTAAAATTAGTATTTCATCTCACATCATAAACATGCCCACACGTAATCAAAACCAATCATATACAAACAACTCATATCCTCGAGACATGCCCCGGTATATAGATACATACATATACTGGGAACAAAACATAAAACCTCAACTCAAACTGTGACTCTCTCCAGAAGTACCCTCTCCGGTCTCCTGATATCCTGGAGTACCTGTCATTGTCCACACACAAAGACAACAACAGCCCTCCTTGGGGGTGAGCAAAGCTCCGTATGGAACAACCATCATATATACCACAAGTATCTAAACAATGATATATGATATGCAATGCATGTATGTCGTGGAGGTATCAGGTCAAATGTCCATCCACTGAGCACATGTCAGAATCAAACGAATCGCTATCAAATCAATGCTAGAGCTGGCACACCGGCATCAATAAGGGATACTCGTATGATAGCGTCGACGAAGCGCCATCAAATCCCAAATCTCATATCAATCGTCGGGGCCACAAATGTCTATGCTTTAAGGGTCATATAATACCAAACATAGCATTGTGTTCACAAACCCCAGAATCCAATCAAATCATATCAGGGTATCCAAAGATCATAGCTCAACGTGCATGTCATGTGTCGATGTATGCATCAAACTATGTGTGTTAACAAAACATTTATTTTATACATCGATATTCCAATATGTCATGTATGCCACATCAAGTCATCACATAAGGCATATAGACACATATTCTCAATCCAATCAATCAAACATGTATCATATAATACAGATACTTGTCGTATGTTACCCTATCGCAACATACCTCAATTCTTCGTTCCAGTTGATTTAGCTTGAAGATATCAGTATAAAATTCTATCTACATCAATAACATATTCTTTCCAATCAATAACATACTCCAAAATCATTAATATGAGTTTCAAATATCATTTGAAACTTCAAAAATTCATATCAAATCATAATCATATCATAATTCAATTCCGACTTCGAATATAAGTTTATTGTCGGTTATTCTACCACATTTAGGAATCTCGACTTCAAATACATATTATTACAGCACTTCAATAATTAAAGGTGCTGAAACTAGAAGAAACTTACCTCAAAAGGAAGCTCTCGACGCGAGGATTCCAAATATATAATTTGTTCCAAGTTTGGACAACGTCTCAAACGAGATTCAAACACTAGAACTTTGAATTCTTCTCTTTCTCCTACTTTCTTTTCTCGGTTTGTTCTTGTTTATCTTTATTATTATTAATTGATTTATTGTCATTTTTTTTAATAATATGTTAATCCACGTCCAAGTGGATCACCTCAATCCTATACATATTGCAATGTATTACACGTATACATGCAATTTGATTGGACAAATCACAATTTACCAATTTGCCCTTAAATTCAATTGATTATTTTTCAAGTTATTAACCACTTTGCCATCAATTTTTAATGCAATATTTTTTTTCAATTATTTACAAGTTTGCCATTAAAATACACAATGTTTCAAATAATTATGGAGTATTTTCAACTTGTATAGTTTATTTCCATTTGCATAAACCATGTCAACTCCATTTCCAAATACAATTATTTTATGAGTTGATTTACTACTCATAATCTACATAATCAGATCATGGGGTCTCACATAAGTTTTACTACGTTTTGATATGATTTGAAATTATGATGTTGAAGGAATCGGATATGATTCATATATGGTGTTCTTGACATAGTAGACATTGTATAATCGAAACCGGATTGAAGAACAGATACCATATGTAATTGTTAGGATTTTTCAGAGTTGATATGATTGAGAATATCTAGATTTGATATGGGATTCATATTTGTTGTTGATGTGGAGTTGTTGCTTGGTTTATACTGATATTGTATTGCCGGGATATATCGAGATTGAGCTGTGATGCCGTTAAAACATCCGTAGATTGATATTGAGCATATTCAGTATTGATTCGAGTTGTATTATGATATTATGCTTCTTGAATTATGCTTCCAGATTGGAATCAGAATCAGTAGGAGAAAGATCGGAATTGTCAGATCGAGTCAAGAGTGGGATTTACAGATTGGTATTGATTTCTATTTCGAAGATTACAATTCATGTTGTTACTGCAGTTTTATATCGATTTACGTTTTCAGGTTATGATACATGTATTGATATCTGTTTTATGCTTTTATATAATTTTTTATATGATTACATGTATACATTGTTTATACTGAGATTATATTCTCGTCGGAGTTATCCGGCTGTTGTCGTGTTTGTATGTGTGTATGACAACAGGTGAGACAGGATCAGGGTCGAGAAGAGGAAGAGAGAGGACAAGTTAGTGTGGAGATCCGGATCAGAAATAGATAGGTTTCAGCACTTGATATATAGTAGTTGAACCCTAGTTTGGTTTGAATGTATGTTGTACAAGACTTGTACTTTTATACTGATATGTATATTAGTTGAATTCAATTACTTTCCACATTTAAAAAAAATAAATTTGACCGTGTTTATCTTAAGTGATTAAATTAATCCCAAGAACTATAATAATGAATTAGCGTCCGGGTCCCCACATATCGATTATTGGATTAATGATTTATAAAATACTCATCAATATTAATTTACAATACCTTTTGATATTCATTGAATAATTTATTTAACAATTATACTTATTTGACATAATACTTATTGGTAATTATTCATTATAAATGACTTAATTTACAATACTTCGCCAATTTAGATACTTTTCGTATCAATGCATCTTCCATGGAAAGATCAAGATTTGGTGAACTTACGTTGCCTATTCGAATATCCAGTATTTTAATACATATTGTGAGTATCTTATTCAAGATATCAAGTATTTGCAAACTCAAATTAGATAATTCTCAAATAAAACTAAGTATTTTAAAATTTTCATACTTAGTTGGGAATTTGTTTTTACCAAAAAAATTTTTTTTAATGAGACATCCAAATGCATCTTCCAAGGAAAGACAAACACTTGGTGAGCTTAAGTTGCATATTCGAATATCCAGTATTCTATTACATATCATGAGTATCTCATGTACCAAATCAAATATTTGCAATCTCAAACTAGACACTTCTCAAATAAAAATAAGAACTTTAAAATTTTCATGCTTAGTTGGGAATTTGTTTTTTCTTTTACAAAAAAATATTAAATGAGATGAATATGTTATCCAAATGCTTATTCCATGAAAATATCAATACTTGGTGAACTTACGTTGTCTATTCGAATATCCAGTATTTTAATACATATTGTGAGTATCTCATTTACGAAATCAAGTATTTGCAAACTCAAATTAGGTACTTCTCAGTAAAAATAAGTACTTTAAATTTTTCATGTTTAGTTGAGAATTTGTTTTTTTTAAAAAAATATATTAAATGAGATGAATATGTCATCCAAATGTATCTTCCATAAAAATACCAACACTTGGTGAACTTACGTTGCTTATACGAATATCCAATATTTTAATACATATTGTGGGTATCTCATATACGAAATCAAGTATTTGCAAACTCAAATTAAGTATTTCTCATTTATGGAGTAAAATTAAGTATTGGTAGACTCGAATTAGATACTTTTTGTACTAATTTATGTATCATATTTTAATTTCACAAATGACACATCAAAAGTCACTCCATATTACTTGAAACTATATTTTTTATATCCCAAAATAATCAAATTTGAGTCTTAAAATGATAAAATCAAGTATATGTGGAATCAAATTAGGTACTATTTGTACCAATTTAGGTAGCACGTTTTTTATTCACAAATATCATCATCAAAGAACATTCAATATTATCTTCAAACTATATATTTTTACATACTCAATCGAATTTGAGTATTTAAAAGATAAAATCAAGTATTTGTATACTCGAATTATGTATTATTTGTATTAATTTAGGTATCACATTTTTACTTCACGAATATCATCATCGGTTTCACTTAATATTAACTTCAAATTATATTTTGACATCTTCAAATAATTGGATATGAGTATTTACGGGATAAAATCATGTACATATAGTGATAGACATGAATCAATTGTGGCGATGAAAATAAAAAATAGCAGCACTCTTTAAGAAAACAATAGACGATAAGAAAATCAGAAGCTACTGCTCTAGTAAAACAAAAGCAGTAGAAAGGATAGAAAAACAGAATCAGAAGAAGATGCTACCTAACGTGACTATCTTACATGTTACCGTTAAGTTTATCAAGTACCGGTATTAATTGCAGCATTAAATACTGTACGGAGTCATTATAATTCACTTTACCGATTTTAGTATAAAACAGGACTGATTGTTTTATCACTTTTCTGCAGGAACCTTTTTAGGTAATAAAGCTGATTCAATCAAAAGTCTGAAGACATCTTCTGATCATAGACGTTGAACTCAGTCACTTATATATACATGGAACAAACCCATATAAGAGATAACAGTGCGCAAAATATCTTTCAAGGATCAATGCTATTTCACTCAACGAGACAACCTCGAAATTCCTTGATAACTTTGAGTTCAACACAAAGAAAAGTAGCACACGCTTCATAGCAAATATCTGATCTTTTGAAGATCATCTTGTGCTACTGTTTCTTACACTCTTCACAATCATTTACAACACTTATACTTTATCAGAAGAGTTTGTAATCTGAAAAGAGTCTTTTCAGAACTTTGTGTATCTCGTTTTCACTATGTTGAGTAACTAAGAGTTTCAGTAGGCAAAAGTGTAAGTCCTTCTGAAGTGGGTGTGTACAAGAGTTGTACTGTAATATCCAAATTCTTTTAGTTATACCTTCTGGAAACAGGAGAAGGGGAGACGTAGAAGATTTCATATTCGAACTTCCATAAACAACTACTGTCTACTGTTATTACTGTCTTTCACTTACTTCATCAGATTGTTTCCGCACCTATAATTGTAATCTGGTGAAAGTATACGCAACAAGATAAAATACTATCTCTAACAGGATTTTAGTACCTCCTTAGAAAGAAAAAGGAGTAGAGTTTATTCACCCCCCCTCTGAACTCAACTTCGATCCACAACAATTCGTATCAGAGCAGGTTATTCTTGTTCGTGAAAAACTACAACATATGGCACACTTTAGCAAGATTCCTATGTTATCTAAGGAAGACTTTGATGATTGGAAGATTAGAATGCAAGATCATCTTGCAGCACAAGATGATGACATGTGGTATGTCATCACAGATGGTCCATTAAAGATATTAAAGCCTAACACAGCTGTTGTTGTCACTGAGGGTGCACCACAGATGGTTGAAAAATCAAGAAGTGAATGGACCAGCGAAGATAAGAAGAAGGTCAACCTTGATAATGTTGCAAAGGATATATTATATAAAACTCTCGACAAGAACACCTTTAGCAAGATTAAAATGTGTTCTACTGCAAAAGATATTTGGGAAAAGCTCATCCAGATATGTGAGGGAAATGAGCAAACGAAAGAAAACAAACTGTCTGTAGCAATGCAGAAGTTTGAGAATCTAAAAATGAGAGCTGGTGAAACTCTAAATGAGTTCGATGAAAGATTCAGTAGCTTGATAAATGAGTTAACAGCTCTGGGTAAAGAGCATAGCAACAGAGAAATAGCCCTCAAGGTGATGAGAGCCTTACCCAAAGAATGGGATGTAAAAACAATGGCTATGAGAGTGTCCAAAGACCTAAACAAGTTGGAACTGCACGACTTGTTTGCAAATCTAAAAGCTTACGAGTTCGAATTGGAGGTAAGAAGTGGAGAAGAGCCTTCAAGTCTACCTACCAAGGCTCTTGCTGCTACTACTACTGCTACTACCTCTTCTACTGATGCTGCAGTTGTTCCTGAAGCATTTGCACGGACAAAACGTTGTGCGTTTGAAAAAATATGTTTTTTAGTTAAAAAATTGAATTAATGTTAACCCTGGGTAAAACCTTAGATTCTCAGCTTTTTTGAATCCTTTATCCACTAAGTTTAACAGTGCTAACTTGCTTCCACAAAGATTGGTTCAAAGGCAGCCTGCGCGAGATCAATGCTACTTTTACAAGCACTTTCAATCAACTAATAATTTTCCTTGCCTTCGAAACACACATAGAATTTCTATATGTTATTTAGACTACTGAATAAATAGCAGCTATAGGACGCTTACTTGTGAATTTAAATTTTATAGGATAGGTAAGAAAGAAAATACTTTTTAGCTAGGTACACAAATCTATATGCACACATGAACTTACTTGTGATTTAAATCGCTTAGTTGCACGATGGTTACTATAAAAGGCCTTATTTGGATTCTTTTTTGAGCTGTCTATGCCTAGTATTGGAGAAAGTGGATTATTATTCATCGGTAAAACGCCTCACATCTAATAAATAATATAGTAACATCTATTTGACTATATCTTATTCTCTTTGTTGACCAGGAAATTTGATCAGCTTTTCGCACTTGTTCATTTCTTGCTGGCAAATGGCACCCAGGTAATATATAGTCATTTAAATAATACTTAACACTCATATACTGATTTATTACGTAGACATATATTTTACATATTTTGTGTGTCGGTAGCAATGGTACTCTTTATTCATTTTATTTTTATAAGTAAAAATATGTGTGATTATTAGAGAAGTGATTCGATTGGGAAGTATATTTGTCGCATAGATTTGTTAATTTTTTTAAATGACATAATTTTATAGAGCTGATGAATTTCTATTGATTTTTATAAATATTATGGATTTTTAAAAAAAATTTCACGGACTCTTATAGATCTATTTTGCATGACTTTTATAGATATTCGTAAATTTTTTCATATATAGAATTCTATGAATTTTGTTATTCATGATTATTATTGTGATTTTATTTATTTATTTATTTGAACTAGCAGTTGAATGCTAAAGTGACATGAAAATGTTGACGTGATACAGGAAAATGTTGACGTGACACCGGAAAATGATGACATGTCAAGCTGTTACATCAACAATTTGACCAAAATAGCATAAAACTAAAAGTCAGTGTACCAAAATCAAAATTTGAAAGTTAATATACCAAAACCAAAAAATAGACAAGTTAATGAACCAAAAAATTTATTTTTCCAAAAATTTACTTTGAATACCACTTAACTTTTGTTTCGGTCCTTTCGGATCTTTGGCTGTGTACAAAACCACCAACAACGTTGGATCAAATAGACCTGCACAACATGATGTGCACGGTAGAGGATCCATTCTTCTAAACTTTATATACCATGTAAAAATTTAGCTAGATTAAGGTTAAATTTCACAAAAGTCTAGAAATCTATTATATCTTTCCCTTTCTATATTTTATATTTATGAACAAATGTTTAATTATTTATCAATCATTAATAGTTTAATCAAAATAACTCTTCATATGCTCATAAAGATATTTTCATTCCCCATTAGTGTACCTTGTAATTTAAAATTTATAAATATAATGTCATTTATCATATTAATTATTTGATTGCTATTTAATATTTTTATTTTATTTTTAAGGATGAAATTTATTTTGGATATTTCGATGTAGCGATATGTTTTCCTTTGTACAGATTTTTGAGAGATGATAGTGGTATTCTACACCTTGATGATTTCTCTAAATTGTCGGAATATACTACAAATAGATCAGTAAAGTCAACCACTAACTTTAATCAAGGAAAAAAATATCATAAATCAAACATCTTTATCATTATATTACATTCAAAATTAAATTTAATAATATTCAATTAGAAATAATTTTAATGTTTAATTTGAATAAATATATTTAATCGATATGACTACTCCGGAACATTATAAATTTATTTATTGAATTAGGTGTTTACATTTATATTTATTTTTCCAATGACCAGGGGAATTTCCATAGCTCTCCGTGATCATTTAAAAAAGTCGTATAAGAAAGGAGAGGATAAAATTGTTGACTTCAAATTACCAGATAAGCATTTATCTCCCGTCCGAGACCAGAGAGCTTTCGGTTTATGTTCTTACGTTGCAACTATAGCTTGTATTGAGGTGATCTATCGAAAGTTGGGTAAACAACTATCCCAAGAATGGAATGGCTTGTACTATTTTAATTTTAATGAGTGCGCTGACCTTTTGTACAAAGAACTATCTCATCTTGAAGATGCAGCGACACTTGCCATGAACACGTCTAAAGGCGCTCGTGTAGATGATGTTCTTCTATATGCTATAAGGCGCGGTTTATTAGCCACAACTGTATGCGAGGATGGACGAAACATGAATCACGTTGCCCACTTCGACAATAAGGTAAAATATTATTGGTTTAAGCATTTGGATTGTGCAAACTCGATTAATTTCCATTCGTGTTTTATTATAAGGTATTCGAGTTAAATTTCCGTCATTGAGCACGTGTTATTTGATGTTCTAACTAGATTAAGATATATTAACATGCATTTTTTTGTGATTCGAAGAAAGATTTTGTTTCTGTTTTTCAATATGCATTCCAAAATTGCACATCCATTTGAGAAGTTTCTTTTGGAAAAAGTATTGTACGGATGCTGTAGATGTGTTGGGATAAATATTTCGTTTGTCTTCCAACATGCATTTGAGAAGCGTTTTTTTTTTTGGAAAAATGTTGCACGTAGGCAGTGTGTTGCAATAGAAATATGAAAGAAACAAATAAGTAAAGGAAAAAAAAATTTTAACACATATACATAACTTTTTTTTTTATTCTCTGTATTTATTTGAAAACATATTTAACTACCATTGCTTAAATGCTGAAAATGCTTGAGTCTATGATTTCTCCTAAGAAAATTGCATATTCCTTTTCTAATGCATCTAAATGGGTGTAAAGTTTGTTTTTTCTTCTAGTTCAAACTTCACATGATCAGATTGCTCAGATGGTGAAGCAAAGTACGTGAGTTGAATGCAAAGAAATACATGATGTTGTGTAAGTTTTAGTAGTAATTTGAATAAGGTACGTAGATCCATTTTAAAAAAATGGATATATAAAAATTAATAATTAAATTTGAAACAGAAAATGATATAGCAATATTAGGAATGTCATTTTTCTTTGTTATGGTTAATGTGATCCATATTGGAAGTTCCGTGTGTCTTGATAAAAAGAACATTGTCCATAATAAAATTAAAAATGTGAGATTGGTTGTTGATATTTCAAAATTTTCATCATGAACAATAAATATTAAGGTTGACTTTGTTTCTAATCTAATATTTAATATCATCTTATAGATGGACAAGAATTAGACACACTCTTAGCATCCTTTGGGGAGGGGCTAAAGCTAGAAGAGCTCTGTGTTTGAAACATTATGAAAATGAATTGGAAAATCAAATGGACAAGAGAATGAAGGCTTTGGAACTGACAAATGCCGTGAGTATTCATCGGATCAATTTAAGGATCTATGTAATGAGAAAAGCATAATTAGATAATTAATTATCCCTCACACACCTCAGCAAAATAGTATTGTTGAGAGAATGAATGTAACATTATTATATATGAAGAGGCGTGATGGAGCAAGATGTTTTATTAGTTGCGGCCTATATCCTGAACAAGGTGTCTTCAAAGTCAGTTCCTTCCACGCCATATGAACTTTGGATTGATAAAAAACAGGACCTAAGTAACCTTGGATGTTGAAAATCAGCTGCTTATATTTATGATTCTAAAAGTAAATACGGAAAGTTGGGTCCTTGAGGAAATAAATGTATTTTTATTAGATATTCTAAGCATTTTTAAGGTTATGTGTGCATTAGTGAACAAGATGATGGAATGGCTGATCCTTTTACTAAGTCAATACCAAGAGACATATTTATAGGTCATATTAGATCTTTTGGATTACGTAGGATGTGATTGTAACTGAACACATAAGAATTTAAGGCATTTTTCTCATTATTGTAATAATATTTTATTATACGTTGTGTGTACACATTTGTTTTATGAATGATTAATTTGTGAATTAAAGATATGTCAGACGAGTTGAGATTGTCTCTCTCATACGAGCAATCGTCTCTAATGCTGAGTAACATGCAGAGCTGAGACAATATTGATTTTTTTTTTTTGAACAAATCCATACATATGTTGTCTTGGTAATGTATTACCAAGATAAGATTATTTCGTTAAATATTTTTGTAATCGGAATGGTTTTGCTCACAATATATTAAATTTGTATAATAGTCAGATTAGAGTTTTTGACCGATACATGTTGGAGGATAAAAATGAAAAAACCCAAGTTAAGTGTCGAGACACGCTAGAACTTAGATCTGTACGATGTGAATTTTTTTTATGACATACGCTTCCATATGGGAAAAAGCACATTGTAACACGTATTTCATACCACGTTTGTTGAAGTGGTAATTTGGATAATGAGTAGTTGAGTCCCATCTCATTGTGTGAGATCCATATGTTTATACACCTAATTTTATGCTCTTGTTAAGACTTTCAATTGTTTCTTTAATTTTATTTTTATTGTTGCCACTTTAGCATACTAACAATATATATGAATGATTATGTAATGTGGTACATGTCAAAGAAATAAATTAAAATAAAGATTGAAAGATTCTAGTTGGAAAGGAAGATTTATTTTGACACTTGTTTTTTTTATTTACAAGCCGACTAATTATGTTTAACTTAGACTTTTTTATTTACAAGCCGACTACATAAATATTTTTTGAATTAAACATGCTCATTTTTTTAGATATGAGATACGTTGATCAGTGTAGTAAAATAAATCTGGGGTATAACAAGTTGATTGTCCTCGTAAATATTGTAAATGAGCTACTATATATTCTTGCTCGATTTATAGCTCTGAGCTTTTATTTAATATGCTTATTGGACATACGATCCATTTGCTTGCATGAAATTGGTGGTATATGATTATGATCAATCTAGGCAAGAAGTCTAGCCCTCATGTGTGACAGATTGGTTATTGTATAGATAATAACCTCCCTAATCCTAATTAATGAAATAGATTATTCATTAATTCTGCATCCGGTGGTCGAAACATCATTTTCCAATTTTGCAATCAAAATATCACAATAGTTTAAGCATTTAGAATGTGCAAACTTGATCCTTTTTCATTCGTGATGGTCATCTAACCATCGTCGGAAGAAAATTAACTACAAAATATCCTAAATCGAATTATGTTTTATTCGATTTATTATGAGACATTTGAGTTAAATTTTCATCAAGTACAAACATATAGTTACTTGTATTAACTCGTTATTTCCTTTTTCATTCATTCATTCTTTTTTACGCAGGCACCTAGATACCATATTAGCTGTTTTAGGACCTTAGAACATGATGAGGTTCTTACGTGTTTGGAAGAGTACCCGGTTATCGCTTATATTTATATCCATGATAGCTTTTTGAATTGGAAAAAGGTAAAGTTACATATATATTAATTGTTTGTAGGTATTTTTCTATAACAACATGTTTTTTTTTTTAACAAACAAATTTTTGTAGGCTATATATTACGGACCGCGTCAGAATGAGGATATAAATAATGGGCACTACCACACTGTCTTAGTGGTGGGAAGTGTGAATATAGAAAAAAATTGAATAAAGAAACAATTTTTGATAATATAGAATAGCTATGGCATTAGGAATGAGTTTAAAGGATACGTTATATTGCCATTTAAAGATGAGCTGTTATTCCAGTGTTTCTGGTTGCCCGTTATAAATCCACAGATGAAGGATTTACCATACGGTAAAGTTGAGGTATGTATAGTTTTTTTTTCCTTCAATTAATTTTGTTTATATTTGTATTATTTTTTCAGTATCTTTTTATACTGTATTCCTTGAGATTTTAATACAATCAAACATTATTTATGTAGAAAGTGCCTACTATTCCTCGTAAGAGGAAGCTCATTGCAGGAACCTTTTGGTATGCCTCTCTTTATATTAAATTTATTTAAGTTATGTTTTTCTTGTTCAATTTTTTTTGGTGATTTTTTCATAATGTTTTCTCATGGAACTGGAGTTATGGTTTATGCATGATTATAGAGGATCCATTGCCTATTGTCTTAAAAATAAACATAATTATTTCTTATGTTAATTATGGATTTGGATTTAACTAATTTTTTAGCTCTTCAAAACAGGGGCTCGTTACTTTTGTTAATTGAACGACAGCTCTATGAATTTATAAATCACATGTTCAAGCAATTAACTATACAAGATGAAACTGGAGATAGTTGACATAGATGACAAAGCAGGAATATGTAGGTCAACACGATTTAAATATTGTTTTAAAATGTGGTGGTATTCTTGCGACCGGGTGATTTGGCAGGGTGCTTTTGATTAAATATGTGAAGATTCTCTTCTCTACGGATTGATGTTGTCTAATGCTAGAGCGAGGCTTCGCCCTAAGCATGAGTGGAGCCTATGACCAAGTTTGAAACTAATATCTTTCGCCATAATTTTGGGGTAGGGCTTGAATAGGCGAAAGAGGAATATAAATGCATCGTTTTTATTGGCATATGAAGTTTGGAAGTTAATCTTGTTATACGTTTTTAGGATGGCAATTGTGAAATTACGATTCCAGCTGGCCACGTAGATGATGTACCTGGTCCATTTGAAATTGGATAGATGACCCTCTTTACGAATGTATCTTGATGTGTAACTCTTTTATTCTTTTGTCCTTGGATGGGAATTTATACATTCTTGCTTCAAGTTTGTCTTAGTTGGAAAGTCGTACATTCTAGTCGTTGCTAGGGATGTGTAGACCACAGCTGATAGTAATCTTAAAAGTTGTGTCGTGTTTGCAAATTTCAGTGATGGGGATTGTGATTGTGCTGCCTAGTTATTTTACTTAGGTGGAGTGCCTCGGTAGTGCGCGAGCTCGGATGTTGGATGAATGTTTCAATGTTTCTCATAAATGGCCTCTTTTATTTTAGTTTAACATCTCTTTTTAAAATGAAACATGTTTACATTTTTTGGGTGTTGTCTTCTCTCATTGGTTTTTTTTTTTTTGGTCAAATGTACAAGCTATCTAAATGCCCCTGATGTCTGCTCTGAGGACGAGGATGATGAGGATGATTCAGAAGATGAGAAGTATTAACTCAGCTGCTCGTCATGGTGGTGGTTGGACTAACAAATTATGACTCCAAATTCCTGTGATTTTCAAGGGTGTTGATAACTTCAAAGAGTTGGGAGTGAATAGCCTCTTTTATCTTAGTTTAACATCTCTTTTTAAAATGAAACATGTTTGCATTTTTAGGGTGTGCATTCATGCATGGGTTGTCTTCTCTTATTGGTTTATTTTTTCGGTCAATGTACAAGGTTTCGAAATGCCCCCGATGTCTGCGATGTTTTGTCTGAGGACGAGGATTATTCAGAAGATGAGAAATTAACTCAGCTGTTCGTGATGGTGGTAGTTGGACTAACAAATTATGACTCCAAATTCCTGTGATTTTGAAGGGTGTTGATAACTTGTAATGGTTAGGAGTGAATAGCTGTGCAGCGCTATGCTAATTTCTACTTCAATGTTCATATGGTACTGAGTTCAAACTTGAAACTTTATTATGAAATTTGTGTTCTGTTGTAGGCATTGTGTTTCTTATACTTTAAATCTGTCTAAAAGTTGGCTATGAATAAACATAATTCACTATTTTAAACAATATTATATAATTTTAAATAGATTGCATTTATTTAATTAAAAACAACATTCAAGCATCATTCTACTCTAATGTCCTTTTATTGAGGTTTTTTTTCTTCATCTCAGCAGTATCTTCTTTCATTGTCTTCACGGAAATTTGAAAACTTGAAATTATCGAACTAAAGATAGATCAAAACCAACCCAAAAGTTGTTCATTTTTAATATTCTTCAAATTAATACGTTCGCCACTTATTGTTAGAATTCAATTAATCATCAATTTAAGTCACGTGTTACCAAACATGTACTTCAAGATTCTTTCATAATTTTCAGAAATTATCTTCATCCGTTGCCATCTACAAATCTTAAATCAAGATTTCAATTTTCTTCTAACAAATATACTTGATATAAATTTTGTTTTACGAACAATTGCATGAATTTTACGATCAATTGCATTTATTTTATGTAATTTTGTCATCGAACCAACAAAAATTATGGCTCCTCCAAATAATGACAATCTTCATATTTTCTTTTAGAATAAACAAAAGTTGAAATTAGTACACTTAACTTTACGTTGTTTGAAGTGGTTATGTTGAGCATACGAATCTAATGCATAAAAATTTTATTTAAGTTAAATAATTACATAAAAATCTAATATAAAAAATATTTTTAAGTTTTAAATTTTAAAATAATATATCGAATTCAAAAATATATATATTAAAAACAGATCTTTTTTTTAAATTGTACTCATATATCGCAGGCGAAGAAGCCATGGATAATAATATGCGTTATTTTTCAAAATAATTGGTTTATTTAAATTCAAATGTTTGATTATTATTTTAAAATATATATGTATGTGGATTAGTTCGATATGTTTTTGATCGGGTTTGGTTTTGAGACTTTGAGTGGATCTAAATACGAGAAATAACTAGCTACTCGTTTGTCTCTACACAACAGTCATTCATCTTACCAAATTGTATGTATAAAATAAAATAAAAGTAAGAGGAGAAGGAAATGTTGTATATGGATTGAGACATTTTTTATCTATAATTACGAATTTATTTCATTTTTAGATAAGTTAAATCGAGGAAACTCAAATTAATATTCTGCTAATTTCTAATGTAATCACACACATCTCAATGGATTTAAAATAACTTCAATAATAGATTTGAAATATAATTCACTATAATTAGTATAATTGTAAGGGAAATATATAACACTTCAATTATTAGACAAATAAATTTTTTAAATAAATAAGATTGTGTTGGATTATATTTTATCGTTCCTCTTAAAATTGATGAATTTTTACCGTGAGTTTAAGTTTTGTGGTATGCTTATCACACTAAGGAATTATAGCATTTCATGAGATTGATGATTCATGCATTTTTTTCACTAGCAAGAAGCACGTGCGATGCACGTGTATATTAATTATTTAATAAAAATTAAATTTTGATTTTTAAAAAAAATAATTTGAATCATTTTTTTTATTTATATAGTGTTGGTAGAATAAGTTCAGTAAAACACATTTTTCCTATATTTACTTTAGTATAAATAGTTTCTTTTCTTCTTTTGGATACTATTTTGGAAGCTCATTTCTCGTTGTAAGCTGAACAATGAAACATCTCCGTTTTCTGAGAAAAGTTCTTATGAGTCTTAACATATTGATTTAGTCTTTTTTCATATTAGACGAATAAATTAATTAAGAACTTATATATATTACTTTCAAAATTGTTTCTCAAATTAAAATTCAAGCAATTGATTTTATGTTATATAATAAATAATAATTAGCATAATATATAGAACGAATTGAACTGAATTTTTTTTTTTGAAAATATATATATATATAAGCACCACGTATAAGTAATTATAACATAAAAATCAACCAAATTATGGAATTTATAAATGCATAAATAATAATTTATATAGTGAAGCACAAAAAGGACAAATAATTATCAATTTAAAATATTTGTAACTAACTCATTAAAATATTATCAAAACTAATGAAATAATAATATTGATAATAAAATATAACCTATAATATTCAATTTAAATATTATTTAATCTCCTACAGAACTATTTTACCTTTTGCTTTAAAATTATATATTATAGATAAATTAATTTTCTTATACATTAGTTAATGAATAATTTTTTAAAAAGTATATAATTTATATTTTTCATTAAGTCATCAATTACAATTATATATATATATATATATATATATATATATATATATATATATATATATGTATTTGTATGTGTAGTGATTGTATATTGTCGGGATCAGAAAAAAATATACATTACTATTTTAAAAATATTTGTTTTTAAAATTTGTCTTCAATCGTTTTTAGGTGGTTGAAAGATTCACGTGAAAATTATGGAATACGATTCAATATTTCTAATAATCTTTTCAACCGGTTGACAATCTAAACAACAAGATATAGTTTGAAATGTAAAAACTTGTGAAAAGTAAAAACACGGGAATTTTATGGATGTTCGGAGAAAAACACTCATACCCCTTTCTTCCTCTGTAGGAAGGATTCCACTAAAAAACTTGTCTGATATATAATTTTTTTAAAAAAATTACTACTAAAATATTTAATTTTCTTATTATATAGCTAACTCTCTTAATTTTTCAATCAGATTCATATTTTACGATATTATTAGTATATTAACATTTATGATTATTGATATAAATTATACTAAATACTTTATTTTTCAATTCTTAGTTTAAAATCATAAAATATATTATTATTAAATTTAATATTATTATATTATTATATACTTATCATGTTATTGTACTATTGCATATATAATTATTTTTTTCTTATATCTTCTTGTGATACTATGATTTATTATTAATTAGAAACTACACTAAAATATAATTACAAAATTGCATTAAAATCATAAAATAACATGTAGAAAGAAAATTAAAAGGATAAAATATTTAAAGTTGTTATAAAGTTGAAATATTTGAGAAAATTAATATAATAATTACATTATATTCTTGAAGTGATATAAATTATTACAATCAATGTATATTGGAGTGATAATTCATTAGCATCTGTTAGACTATTAATTATATATTATATGGAATAATTAGGCTACTAATTAATGATATATTAGGTGGAATAAAGAAAAAATTTCGATATTTCATTTTTACACTTACAACAATTAGAAATTTATAAATATATCTTTATTGAATCTAGAATTTATATTGATGAGGAGGTTTTATCTTTTGACAATTGGAAAACATGACCAATGATCTACACTTTTGTAGGTATATAGATAAAAAAATATTTTTATTATCAAATATATATTCATTCTTAATGCATAGGTTTCCCATAATATTTTTATAAATATAATAGTTAAATATATATTTTTTTAATATTTTAATATTTTTTTAAATTAAAAAATCTATTCTTTTAATATTTTTTCTAAGAATTATGTATAAAAAAATGTTATTTCTCTAGTGTATTTTTATTATCAAATATCAATTCAATTTTTATGTAACATTATTTTCAAAATTTCTTATGTTGCAATTTTCTATTTAAAAATAAAACATTATTATGATCTTCATGTATTTAATGATTGTGTAGAAAATTTTTAATGCAATCTGTATACCTATAAAAGTGTGGATCACCATTTGTTTTCACACAATTGATAAGAATAGTTGAAAATTTACAACGAAATTTTTTTTATTCTTTTAACAATTTTATAAGTATAATAGTTAAATATATATTCTTTTAATATTTTTAATGATTTTTTTTAAATTAAAAAATCTATTCTTTTAATATTTTTATAAGAATTATGTATCAAGAAAATGTTATTTCTCTAATGTATTTTTATTATCAAGTATTAATTCAATTTTTATGTAACATTAATTTCAAAGCTTCTTATGTTGAAATTTTATATTAAAAATTTAAAAAAAACACTATTATGATCTTCATGTATTTAATGATTGTGTAAAAAAAATTAATGCAATTAATCCAACAATACATAATTTATGGGAGTATTAGAAAATTTACAGTGAAAAACTTTGTTATTCTTTTTACACTTTTATAAGTATAATAGTTAAATATATATTCTTTTAATATTTTTTATAAAAAATATATTTTTTTATTAAAAAATATATTCTTTTAATATTTTTTGTAAGAATTATGTATGAAGAAAATATTATTTCGCTAATGTATTTTTTATTATCGAATATCTATTTAATTTTTGTATAATATTATTTTCAAAATTTCTTATTTTGCAATTTTCTATTAAAGAATTTTTAAAGTACAAAATCATGATAATATAAATTCTTCTAATAAATTTATTAAACTATTTACTTTCAATTTTTTGTTTAAAAACCCATAAAATATGTTAGTATTAAACTTCACATTATCATATTAGTTTATATTTATCATGTTATTCTACTATTGAACATATAGTTAATTTTTTATATATATCTTCTTGTAATATTATAATTCATTTATTATTTAATTAGAAATTACACTAAAAATATAAATATTATAATAAAATCATTAAAAAATGGTAGAGAGAAATATTAAAAGAATAAAACATTTAAATGTAGTACAAAGACCAATTATTTGATAAAATTAATATAAGAATTACATTTTTTTTTATTGAAATGGTATAATTTTGGAATCATTATGAACATGTAACAACAATTTTCATTTTAACTATATTCTAAATTATAACTACGTAAATATCGTAAATTCGAAATCTTTTAGAAATCTACATTTTGTTAGTGATCAATGAGTGAGATAAAAAAAATAATAAAACATTACATTAGCTAAAGAAAGCCTATATACACAAATTGTATTTTGAGAAAAAAATTAATATATTTAAACACAAGAATTGAAAATAAAGTAAATAAATACTCAATTCACCCCTTCTAAGGATGACAATGGAGTGGAGCGGGTTCGGAGATGGGGAAATAAGCTCATATCCGCCGCTAACTACTTTGGAGATTTTAAAAAATACCCGAACCCGAACCAAACCCAAAAAAAATCGGGGATCTCATCCCTTTCCGAGTTTTTCCCATGAGAAAAGTTGTCATCCCTAACCCCTTCTATGCCCAAGATATATTTACTTAAAATAGTGAATTAAAAAAACTTCATTTCCAAAATTTCTATTAAATGGAGATTCATTTCCTTAAATTAATTATTGAAATACCACTATTCTCTCTCAGAAAAAGGTAAAAAAATACAATCACTCTAAATTATATGTGCAACAGTAGAATAGCGAACATATTTTATGGGTTTTTTAACAAAGAATTGAAAGTAAAGAATTTAATTTTGATTTAAAAAATATAGTACGATTTCAAAAAAATATTTTTAAAAAATCATCTATAACGAATATATATGTATAATTATTGAAATACCACTATTCTCTCTCAGAAAAAGGTAAAAAAATACAATCACTCTAAATTAATCTTCGGTGTCATGTATCATCATAATCATTATTCCGTCATTTTTTTAGAATTACATTTGCTAAGGTTTGAAGCTATTAACAGAAAATTCGAATTCGTTTTCAATGTATATTTATATTTTAAGATTTTTCTTATTATCGTTTGAAAAGTAAAATCATGTACACTATTGATGAATTCTATATATATTGGACACTAAAAATTTACCAAATTTGAATTAGAATAAAATATAATTACTTAAGTATAATAATATTTTTCAATTCAATTAATTATTATTAGAATGTTATCAATAAAATAGATTTATAATTTGTTACGTTTTTTTCCAATGATTTTATTGTAATTTTGTAATTATATTTTTAGTGCAATTTCTAATTAAGTCATAAATTATAGTATCACAAAAATATATATGAAAAATTTATAACTATATGTGCAATAGTAGAATAACTAACATATTTTATAGGTTTTTTAACAAATAATTGAAAGTAAAGAGTTTAATTTTAATTTTAAAAGAGTGTGATTTCAAAAAAATATGAAAAAAATCATCTATAACGAATATATTTATAGATATAATTATTTTATTAATTGTATTATTACAAAATTACATGTATTGCTTGTAAAATCAATCATCAATCAAAATTTTGAATATGTAATTTTTGAAAAGAGATTTAATGATCAATAAAAAGACTCTAAGTTATTTTCTACTGTAAAAACAATATGTGATATAATCCTTATAATAAATAAAATTATAATGATAATTGATTATCATGTTCAAAAAATATCTCAAAAGCGAAGCGTACTAAAGACAAATTTGTAATTTCTTCTAATAAATTTATTAAACTATTTACTTTCAATATTTTGTTTAAAACCCCATAAAATATGTTAGTATTAAACTTCACATTATAATAAAGATCAATTATTTGATAAAATTAATATAAGAATTACATTTTATTATTGAAATGGTATAAATTACTACAATCAATATATGTTGTAATGACAATTTATTAGCATTTGTTACAATTTGACATATATATCCTTATATGATTTTTTGAATTCATATTAACAAAGAAGACATTTGTGTCTTTTCACAATTGGAAAACAAATGGTGATCCACACTTTTATATATATATATATATATATATATATATATATATATATATATATATATATATATACAAAACTGATACCCTACACACCAAATGGTGTGTACCTCGGTGGGCGCCGCTGAGTTGGCGCCCACCTCATTAATTTTTTTTTTTAGTTTAAAAACAATTATTTTTATTGAATTAATTAGGGTGCCGCACGGAAGAATAGGAGGCTGGGAATTAATAACGCTGCCGCACAGAGGAAGCGAGCCTGAGAAATTCACGGTGCCGCACAGAAGAAGTGGAGCCTGAGAAATTCATCCGAAAGTGCAATAACACCGAACAGATTTTCAAAGATTGCATTGGGAGGTACATAGTTTTTTATTTATTTATATTTTTGTTAAAAGAAGAAGTTGGATCATGGAAGATTGAATTTAAATGGTTGTTTTGGTGTAAAAGAAGTACTGGTTTGTGTTGCATTGGGTTTGTTTGATCTATTGACGAATTTATTTAGGTTTCATATGTCCCGTAACGTGATAATTTTATATATAAAATTCACCCTTTTTCATTTGTTATGAATATGAATTAGGCTTTCAACTAGATTATTGAATGAAGAAAACACCTGTTTATGTGTTCGGTGATGTGAAGAAATTGACATATACTACTTGTAGTAGCTGCAATCAAATTGTTTGCAATTGAATGAAACCAATCGTATTGTACTTAATTATCAGTTCCATGTATTTGATTTTTATAAAGCCCTGAAGCATTTAAAATTACGAACATGCCTAATATCATATTTTCGGGGGCACGAAAACCATAGCTAGCCAGCATCATCGTCCTGTACCGATATAGACTGTTTGGATTTTATTTTCTTTACCATTTATCTTTCTGCAACATGAAGAAGAAAAGGAAGGAAAAGGGCTTAATTTGTTATTGAGTGAATACGATAGGTGTTGTGTTGTCAATGTTAACATATATACAAGTTCCAAGAAAGTAGCAGTTGGGAAAAAATAAATTAATAAGCTAGCTTAATCTTGAAGGGGAAAAAAACCACAGTGTGGTCCAATATGCTTTTTGAATAACTACAATAAAAATGTTCATCAACTTGTTCTAAAGTTTCATATTTCTCAGTAATGGAAGTAAATACCGGTGATGATCAACAATTCATTCCACAAGTTGCAGACGATCGAAAGCCAAAAATTGGGATGGAATTCGTATCATTAGAGGATGCATTTTCGTTCTATAACCAATACGCACGAGAAGCAGGATTTAGCGCAAGAATAAGCAACAGCAAAAAAAATAAGATAACGAATGAAGTTGTTTGGAAGAAATTTGTATGCTTTAAAGAAGGGCGTACAGACGAAATCCGGTCGAATAAAAAAGAAATAGGTGATCGACCGAAAAATGAAAGAGCTCGCGGCGAAGTTAGAACTGGATGTAAGTCGAAGATTTCAATTGTCAAGAAACAAACTGGTATTAATTGGATTGTCAGTACATTCATGGAAAGTCATAATCATCCACTCTCGACTCCTTCGAAGGTGCATTTACTACGCTCACATCGTAATATTTCGGCATCAAAGAAAGCATTGACTCAACAGTTTTCAGAAGCCAATGTGCCAACTTGTCAACAAATGCGATTATTGGAAATAGAGTATGGAGGGCCCGAGCATGTAGGTTGCACTGAAAGAGATATTAGAAACTTTGAGAAAAAGCTAAGAGATGAACAAAAAGGTATCGATGCTGAAACACTGATTGAGTTCTTTGCATCTGAGAAAGACAAGAATTCCTCTTTTTTCTTTGATTATGAGACTTATTCAGATAAAAGATTTAGCATGTGTTTTTGGGCAGATCCTGTGTCAAGGAGGGCAAACAGTGTATTTGGTGATGTTGTGGTGTTTGATACGACGTATAACACTAATAAATATGGTATGATTTTCGCACCATTTGTAGGAGTTAATCATCATCATCAGACAATTGTGTTTGGTTGCGGTTTTTTAACTGACGAGAAAACTCAGTCTTTTGTTTGGTTGTTTAACAAGTTCATAGAAGCAATGCCTAAAGGTGCACCAAACGTGATAATTACTGACCAAGATCCTGCTATGGCAAAAGCAATTGCACAAGTTTTCCCTAAAACAGTGCATCGATATTGTTTGTGGCACATATTGAACAAATTCCCAGATAAATTAAACCCTGTGACTTTTCGTGACTACTATCGAAGCATAAAGAATGTCATTCAAAATTCCACAACACCTGATGAATTTGAGAAGTCGTGGGAAGATGTTATTAAGTGCGCTAACTTGGAGCAAAATGATTGGTTGTCATTGATGTATGAATTGCGACAGAAGTGGGTGCCAATATATTTTAACCATATATTTTGTGCTGGAATATCAAGTAGTCAGAGATCTGAAAGTTCACATGCATTTTTCAAGAGGTATGTCTCTAATAAGAATTCATTGATGGATTTTATCACCCGTTTCAATAGGACACTCCGGCACCAAAGGCACAATGAGTTAGTTGCTGACCATATTGATGTGAATGAGCATCCCAAGATCAAGACAAACTGGCCAATGGA
Organism: Primulina eburnea; assembly: GCF_022965805.1. Classification (NCBI taxonomy): domain Eukaryota; kingdom Viridiplantae; phylum Streptophyta; class Magnoliopsida; order Lamiales; family Gesneriaceae; genus Primulina; species Primulina eburnea. The sequence goes on along the minus strand of NC_133101.1, from coordinate 61,693,171 downwards.
AGCTCAAATGGTTAAGGTGTATACGAAAAAAAAATATGTGGAGTTTCAAAGTGAAATGTGTGAGAGTCATGGTTATTACGTGCAACAAGTATCTGTAGGAGTTGAATTAGTGATTTACAATGTGATGAATTTTCAAACTTGTTCTTCCTCCAAATCAAGGACGCTCACACATAATAAACAGTTGGATTACATATCATGTAGTTGTATGAAATTTGAGTTTGAAGGCATACCATGCAGACATATGTTAGCTTTTTTTTGTATCAACCAAGTGTTTCAATTGCCTGATAAGTATATACTCAAACGGTGGACACGAGATGCAAAGGTTGGAGCAATATATGCTATGGCGGAGCAAAATGTCATCGACGATCCAAAAATGTGTGTGATGTCAAGACACTCGAGGTTATCCTATAAAGCTTCTGTAGTAATTGATGATGCATCATTGACTGATGAAGGAACAAACTTCTTCGATGAACAATTAGATTATATTTTTAAAAAAATTAAAGAGATTAACATTAGTAGAACATTCAACAATGGTAGTCAAAAGAAGAATATCATGGATGGGGTCTCTGGTATTACCGATCCTTCTGAAGTAAGAACAAAAGGATGTGGGAAGAGGTTGAAATCATCAAAAGAGAAGTCAACCTCGAAGACCAGGCTATGTCGTGGATGCGGGCATCGAGGTGTGTCACATGACAAGCGCAACTGTCCAAATTTGAATGACAGGTATATGTTGATTAATTTTGTGTTTGTTTTATAATATTTTTACAAATGTATTACTATCATTAATTTTTTTTTAAATATGACTATTTATCATTTACCAGCTCAACTGTAGATGATCATCATAAAAATGATGACAACACAAACAAAGAAGATTTTGCATCGATGACTGGTACTTGAAATGCTTCATCTTTTTTAAACAAAAGTTTCGCATTAAAAGATTGACATTTATAATTGTCTTTATTATTGCAGGTTCTAACAACATGTGGACAACTGGAATACGTTTGGATGAATGAAATTCTTTTATGCGTCATGTTGTAGATGACTATTATTTTTTGTTCATTTTTTTTACTCAATTCCAACGATGAGATAGATAAGTTCTTTACTATTTGGCCTTTGTTTAGTTATTTGATTTTCAGAATTGTTTTTCTATTCTATTGATTAGTTTGGGTTGTTTGGTTATTTTTTAACAGCTTTAGGTAATAAGGATGTTGTGTGATGGATACACAAAGCTGTAATAAATTTATTCATGATTTTCTTGACAAAAAATTTTCTGTGAAGAGCTTTCTTAATTTAATTGTGGTTTTATTTTCTTTCAGCAATGGTTATTTTATTTATATATTGATAGACCACCAAACCCCACCACCACAACTGCTCGCCGAAATAGTTAGGGTGTCGTGAGTAATATAGTTAGGGTGTCGTGAGTAATACCACAAGCCTTCGTCAAGAGTGGGAACCAAAGGTTTGCTTAGCCGTTTCAGATCATTGTTTCTAGTGACAAAGTAATCGAGTTGTGTGTCAGCGTAGTATGCAATTGTAATACCGGTCAAACAAATGAATGTGGCTATGAAATCCCAAATGGTCATTTGTTTTTGCTTCACATGGATAATGTACAGAGGCATGCATATTCCCATTAGAAAAACCTGTGGCAGCAAAGCAACCGTAGGGTCATCATCCGTTGTCAGATATGTTCATGATGGGTTGAAATAAACTTCACACTTTTGGATGATAATTTCGCAATCGGCAACTTAAACGATCCAGCTAGTCTTTGCCTAGTTTTGCTTGTACAGGCATTTCATCGAACAACTTAACTTACATCACAACAATTTGCCGGCCGGTTGAAGATATCGAAAGTAGCTGTGAGTGAGCCTCACGCTCCAAATCCAAGTCAAAACAATTACGACCCTCGACCTCCAAACGTTAAACTCAGCCAGCGGGTGAGCCGCGAAGTAATGAACTAACAATACGGGTATCGCTGTCCAATACAAGTCTATCATCTGCATCAATCCATTCAAAATTTAGACGGAGAAAATGAAATGCAAATCCAATCCAACTTTAGAAAAATACATACAGAGTGGTTTGATTGGAGAAAACCAACAAACCATAAAAAAAACGTTGACATTGAGGAAGAAGCTAATTATTGGCCAACAAGAGAGGATGGTGATAACACAAAGTCCACAGAGGAAACAAAGTATCTCCCTCTCTCGCCGACGGGTGTTGGCCGAGGAAAGGAAACGTAGAAGACAATCGAGGGAAGAGGAGCCAAAATTGCAATTACTGCGTTGCTCCGGTTTCTGGCAATTGTTGTGGTGGAGAAGAATTTGTTCATTACGAGATTCTTAAAATTTTGTTTATAATTTTTTTTTAAACTAAAAAAAAAATTAATGAGGTGGGCGCCAACTCAGCGGCGTCCACCGAGGTACACACCATTTGGTGTGTAGGGTATCAGTTTTGTATATATATATATATATATATATAGATTAGATACGCAGACGTGTAATTTCTTATTGGACTGGATATTTTACAAGCAGGCCTGCCATCAAAAGATATGTTAGAATGATGAGTGGCTACTATTTGGTATGTTATGAATGTAATTGAGTAGGTTCTTTACTGATCATAGGATCATTTTGAATATGAAATCTCACCGTGCTTGTATACTTTATTAGGCACCAAGACATTTAGAATTTTTCAGAGGAATAGATAAATCAGGTCCCAACACTGACTCTTTAGGTGATGCATTGGCCCTTGCCCAACATCACGATGCAGTTTCTGGTACTGAAAAGCAACATGTGGCTAATGACTATGCGAAACGGCTTTCAAATGATTACAAGGAGGTGAAGCCCTTTCCAAATTACTGTCTTAGTGGTCAGCAAAGTTGACTCCCTTCACTTACGAATCGTGATCCAAGTTAATGTGTTCAATTTACAATACCTGCAGGCAGAGGAGGTTGTTGCAAATTCACTTGGTTGTTTGACACAATCTTCATCAACTTCCAGATGCAAAAGTCCAACCACAAGTTTCATGCAGGCAGGCACTTGAGCATTTTCCATATTCCCTTTTCTTTCTGTGTGAAACTTGGAATTGCATTTATTAGTGTTCATAGTTTCTTGCTAAAAACATTTTGCATTCAATTTGCATCAAATCCATTTTCTTCATATTCGGTTTGTGTTTTTTTACTCGCTTCAATGTTTGAAGATTTCTTTCTTTGCTTATGTTAAAGTGATCTTCTACGTAGATGTATGGGAATTGATATCTTAATATCTTATCTTCTTTCTGGTGCCCACTTCTGAACATAAGTTATTGCCCTCCAACAGAAGTTAATCTTTCACTTGGGAAAAAACTAGTAAATGAAATGATTTCTCATGATCTGCCTTTTGCAAGGTGGAAGTTAACACTCAGTTGTAGAAATCGTGAATCATCTTCCAGGCCTCCTTTAACAGTTTTCTGCACTATTCCATTCATCGTGTCCGAGTTTACAATTGTGGCTTGGATTTTCAGATGAGAATGAAGTAAAAGATTTAGAATGCTTATTTATCACCTAAAAGAGCTGGTTATGAGTTAGATGTATCACACCATTACTTTTTAGATGATAAAGTACTTTTGGAAAGAAAAGTTTCATTTTTGGAATTGAAAATTATTTAAGACATTCTGTGAAGGAAAATGGTAGACTTAATGAGGGGCGGAGGTGTTAGAATTCAATATTTTATTAAAATATCTTACTTTCCGCAGGTGGTGGTTGTCTACAACTCTCTTGGTTGGAGAAGAACAGATGTGAGAATTCCTGAGAGTAATTGCGTTCTTTAATGAGGTGAACTCAGATCAGTCTAGAAGATTTCATTCATCCATTCTTCTTGATGATGAAACGTGGGTTATTCTGGATCCTGATTATTTCACTATTTCTCAAAAAACATTCTAACAGTATTCTCAATTATATGCATCTGTGTGTATATTTGTATTTGTGTATGAATGCATATACATTGCATTTATGTAGATGTTTAACTGGGTGTGATCTCATCTTGCTTCATTACCTCGAAGCAGGTTATCGATGAGAATGTCACTGTTCATGATTCCGCTGGACAAGTGATTGTGTCGCAGATTATTCCTTTAGTTGGCTCCTCAAGAGACACTAGGAAATTATATGCCAGTGCTTATGTCGGAGAATCCTCCAGCATTCCCGTGTATTGGCTCGCATTTATAGCAACTGTTCAGCCTTTGGGTTTCAGCACTTATGTGATATCAAGTGGAAAGTTGGCAGGTCTTTAGCAGAATTTTTAGATTTTTATCAGTTAGTAAATGATGTTTGCTTAATTCAGGGTGTAATTGCAATATATTCCGTTGGCTACATTGTTACATACGCAGATCCAGCCTCTGTAGAACAAATTTCATACCCTTTTGATGGAAGTCAAATCAGTGATGTTCAAGTAGGTTCAGGAAACTTGATGCTTTTATACTCGGGAAATGATGGGAAGCTTATGCAATATACTAATAGCAGAAGCTAGGTATGCCATATAGGAATGGCCACATCGGCTTGTCCTTTCACATCTTTCTTTCTTTTAAATTATGTTTGGTCAAATGCATGCATGTTGTTGTATTACTCGTCCTGGTTGATGTAACCTTGCCTGAACTTCAGTCTGCTGACCTTCCTTTTTTTAATCTTTTGCTGTAAATTTAAATGTTCTCAAGTCATATTTTATGATATAGGTGAACATATCTCTGGAGCAATCATACAGGTAATATGCTGGAGACGATGGAGTAAAGATTCTCAAGTAATATTAGCAATATGTTCCTTATTTTTCTCTCCTAAAGTGATACTTGCTGAGATAGATGGAAAGTTTCATTTACTTACGAAAGGCCTCCGGAGTGTATATCTTTCGCCCAAATGGCGCATTTCCAATACAACCTGAAGGAAATGTACATACATTCTCTTCAAAGTCAACCATTCAATTCGTAAATGAATTGTTTATCTTATTTTGCATATTCCACTTGCAGTTTTTCGAGGACCTCTTTTTGATGAAGTTCACTAGACATTCAGTACATGGATATCTCAGGTTAGTTCAAGAATCATTAATTATTCTACTCAGATTATATAAATATAATAGGATATTCACACATCAAATTGTTACGCCTTAAACGCATATAAATCTCGAGGATGAGATTAATGTTTTTAATGCTGTAACATATCCCAAAGTTTTTGTTTTGATGATACCAAAACTTGGGTTAAAAATGTACTAATGTTTTATATTGAGGCATGCAGGAAATTAAGAACAAGGTTACGTTCGGAAGATCCGAAATTTGGTTCGGACGTTCCGAAATTGTGCAAATCAGAAGCAAAATAGAAGCTGTTCGGAAGCTGCGAGGAGCAAGTTCGGACGTTCCGAAGACTGGATCGGACGTTCCGAACACAAGCAATCAAATCACTTCAATCCGGAGAAAATTTGATCTGACTGTTGATTGAGTAGATTTCGGACGCTACGATGGACATGATCGGAAGCTACGAAGTGTTGAAGATTTCAAATCTCCGGAAACGCGGGAATGTTCGGACGGTACGAACTGGAGTTCGGACCTTCCGAAGTTGTTCATCACTGTCTAAAAGAACTGTTCGGAAGAAACGAAGTTTGATCGGTCCTTCCGAAGCATATGTTCGGACCCTACGAAGTCAAGAACGGAAGATCCGAAGTCATTCCAGAATTACGCAAATTGATTTCAATCACATCGGACGTTCCAAAGTATAAACAGAAGATCCGAACCTTGGCGTCCAAGACTAGTATAAATAGGCCTTTGAGGATGCATTCTCATCATCCCACTTCATTCTCTCTTGTCTCTTACAAAGCTTTCTACTATCTCTTGTGTGCGTTGATTAAAAGAGTTGTAATATCAAAAGAGTTGTAGAAAAAGAGTGAAAGTAATACTCTCGAGTGGGTTGTAAAGTTCGTGGCTATCCTTGGAGCCCTCAAGGCCAAGTAGACGCATCGAGGCGTGGTTGTAAAAGCTAGCTTGGAGCTCCTAAAGCCAAGTCGTTATAGTGATACCTCGATCCTCATCGAGAAGGGGAGACGTAGACGATTCTTCGTCGAACTTCCATAAACATCTCTATCCCTCTTTACTTTACGCATTTATTTTACGCACTTACTTTACGCATTCATTTATAGTATTTGTGATTGTCCCTCAAGTCTTCCGCTTGCAATTTTTGCAAACTCGTTTTAAAACGCTAAAGGGCCTTGAAGAACCTATTCACCCCCCCTTTAGGTTCTTCAAGTGGTATCAGAGCCAAGTTTTTCAAAATCTTTTAAATGACCAATCTAGCAAGCGAGTATGCCCAAGGACAATCCACAAATCGTCCCCCTCTTTTCAATGGTACTAATTACGGATATTGGAAGAATAGAATATCTCTATACATCCAATCTGTCGATTACGACCTTTGGAAAATATCGGTGAAAGGTCCCTATATCCCCATGAAAACGGTGGATGATAAGGAAATTTCTAAGGGAATGGATGACCTCACCAAGGACGATATGAAACTTATCTCTCAAAATGCTAAAGCTATGAATATTATTCATTGTTCCCTAGATATGAATGAATACAACCGAATCTCGGCTTGCACCTCCGCCAAAGAGATTTGGGACAAATTGGAGATTTGCCACGAGGGAACAAATCAAGTCAAAGAAACGAAGATAGATCTTCTCCAACTCAAGTACGAGACCTTTGAGATGGAACCCAAGGAGGATATCGACACCATGTTCCGGCGGCTCACCCAAATCATCAATGAGCTTGCCCAACTTGGTGAGAACTACCCAACTAAACAAGTGTGGAGGAGAGCCCTTCGAGCACTACCGGCGGAATGGGATGCAAAGCGCACGGCTATCATTGAATCCAACAAGGGAGATGCGGCATCCTACGACCTTGATCAACTTCATGGGACCCTAAAGACCCATGAACTTGAAGTATCTACCCGGAAGGAGACAAAGAAAGATGACGACAAAGTAAAGGCGAAAGGGATCGCCTTGACCAGTCAACTTGAAGATAGCAACGATGAAGAAATGGCACTCCTCACTAGAAAGTTCAAAAGATTCATGCGGAGTTCCAACTTCAACAAGAAAGACAAAAAGATTGAGAAGGAAGTGACCTGCTACAACTGTCAACAAAAAGGTCACTATGCAAACGAATGTCCCTCCAAGAAGAAGGCCGGCAAAGACAAGAAGAAGTCCCTTCTAGCCACGTGGAGCGACAGTGACAACGAAGAGGAGTCTGCCCTATGCTTCATGGCGAAGGAAGATCATCTGACCGACTCGGATGACGACGAGGTACCCTCTTACGATGAATTACTCTCCGCTTACACTAGTATGTACAATAAGGCTAAGTCACTTAGAAATGAGAATAAACAACTTAAAACTGAACTAGAAGCTAGGATGCATGACAACACTAGGCTCAAGACAAACCTAAGAGACTTAGAGAAAGCCTTCAACAATTTCAATGTGAGTAGCGGTAAACTAGAAAACCTCTTAAGCATGCAAAGGTGTAACTTCGACAAAGGAGGTCTAGGATATGAAAAGAAATCAGTCAACTTCACTAGTCTTATCGCAAAGGCAAAACTAAGAACACCACCAACATGCACTTACTGTTGTAAGATAGGCCACATAAGACCTAAATGCAAGAAACTTAGACACCAACACAATAAGAATAGTTATTGAAAATGGATCCCCAAATCCCCAACTACTACTAACCTCAAAGGACCCAAAGAAACGGGTACCAACTATCAAATTGTATCTCAATCTTATAGGGACAAAGGGGAGACAAGTCATCGAGCACTTGGTATCTTGACAGTGGATGCTCTCGACACATGACGGGAGAAAAGAAGCTGCTACAATCCATTCGACCAAAAGAAAAGGGATCGGTGACCTTTGGAGACAACAGCAAAGGGATCATAGAAGGCATCGGCTCAATAGGTATATCTAACTCTACTAGTATTGATGATGTACTTCTTGTGAAAGGACTTAAACATAACCTCCTAAGCATTAGTCAATTGTGCGATAGGGGTTATGAAGTCAAATTCACACCACACGATTGCACTGTATCACTCACAACTGACAAATCCATTAGTTTCAAAGGTTATAGAAGTGAAAATGTTTACAAGGTCGATTTGACTTCATCTTTTTCAAAAATAAAAAGCCTTGTAACATTAAATGTTGATGACAACAGTCTTTGGCATAGACGACTTGGTCATGTTGGGATGAGCACCATAGAAAAACTTTTAAAACTTGACCTAGTTTCCGGAATGCCAAAGCTGAATTTAAAATTAGATTCTTTTTGTGATGCTTGTCAACTTGGTAAACACACAAAGGAATCTTTCAAAAATAAAAATTTTGTATCCACTTCTATGCCCCTTGAATTACTTCACCTAGATTTATGTGGTCCCTCGAGGACAACTAGTCTAGGAGGTAAATCCTATGCTTTTGTCATTGTGGATGATTTTTCACGTTTTACTTGGACATTGTTTTTAGCCCACAAAAGTGATGCCTTTGATCATTTCAAAATTTTTGTCAAAAAGGTTGAAAATGAGACAAATCTTTTGATCAAACAAATCCGTAGTGACCACGGAACGGAATTTCAAAATGAAAATTTTTCAATTTTTTGTCAAAGCAAAGGCATTGGTCACAACTTTTCTTGTCCTAGAACTCCTCAACAAAACGATGTCGTTGAGAGGAAGAATAGGACCCTAGTAGAGATTGCAAGGACCATGCTATGTGAGCATTCTCTACCAAAATATTTTTGGGCTGAAGCGATGAGTTCTGCTTGTTACATCATCAATCGCGTATCAATAAGGTCAATTCTCAAGAAAACTCCATACGAACTATGGAGAGGGAGAAAGCCTAACATTTCTTACTTCCGCGCTTTTGGATCAAAATGCTTCATCCACAACAATGGTAAGGACAACCTGGGTAAGTTCGATGCTAAATCGGACAAAGGTATCTTTCTTGGTTACTCTACTTCTAGCAAAGCATATAGAGTCTTTAATAAACGCACTTTACTAGTTGAAGAATCTATTCATGTCATATTTGATGAAACTAACCCTTGCTTGCCTAGACCTGTTGTTTCTGATGATGATGATATAGATATCCTTGGCGAAAAGTTGGAGTCCACAAGCCTAGATGATGTTCCTAAAGATCAAGAGGACGCACCTCTTCCGAAGGAGTGGACTACGCACAAGGATCATCCCATGGACCTCATCATTGGTAGCCCATCGAAGGGAGTATCTACTCGCTCTTCTAATATGTGCAATTATCTTGCTTTTCTTTCTCACATAGAGCTTAAGAACATAGAAGAAGCTTTACTTGATGATTCTTGGATTATTGCTATGCAAGATGAACTAAATGAATTTAGAAGGAATAAAGTTTGGAATCTTGTACCTAGATCCACTGATAGACCTGTCATAGGAACTAAATGGGTATTTAGGAACAAGTTAGATGATCATGGTACAATCACTAGAAATAAAGCTAGGCTAGTAGCTAAAGGATATAGTCAAGAAGAGGGAATTGATTATGATGAGACTTATGCTCCTGTTGCTATACTAGAATCCATTCGCATGCTACTTGCTTTTGCTTGCTCTAGAGACTTTAAATTGTTTCAAATGGATGTTAAAAGTGCTTTTCTTAATGGTGATTTGAAAGAAGAAGTGTATGTTGAGCAACCTGTTGGTTTTGAAGATGTGCACTTATCTGATTATGTGTATAAACTTGATAAGGCTTTGTATGGTTTGAAACAAGCTCCTAGAGCTTGGTATGAGAAATTGTCTACTTTCCTGCTGTCTAATGGTTTTTGTAGGGGTAAAGTTGATATTACCTTGTTTACCTTGACTAAAGATAATGATTTGCTGATAGTACAAATATATGTAGATGATATTATTTTTGGTGCTACTAATGAACACTTGTGTAGAGATTTTTCTAAGCTTATGCATGATCACTTTGAGATGAGCATGATGGGCGAGCTCAACTACTTCCTTGGTCTCCAAATCAAGCAATGCAAGGATGGTTTCTTTGTCAACCAAGGGAAGTACATCAAGGAGATGCTCAAAAAGTTTGGGATAGAGTCTTCCAAAGCCTCATCCACACCTATGAGCACGACAGTCAGACTCGACAAAGATGAGGGAGGTAAACCTGTTGACCAAAAGTTATTTCGTAGCATGATTGGCTCCCTACTCTATGCGACTGCTAGTAGACCTGACATTATGTTTAGTGTTTGCTTGTGTGCACGATTTCAATCATGTCCAAAGGAATCACACTTATTCGCCTTAAAACGCATTTTCAAATGTCTTTCAAATACTCCAAATCTCGGATTATGGTATTCTAAGAACTCATTTTTTGATTTAAAAGCTTACTGTGATGCCGACTTTGGAGGATCTAAGGTGGATAGAAAGAGCACTAGTGGTACTTGTTTCTTTTTGGGAAATTGCTTGGTGTCATGGTTTTCTAAAAAGCAAAACTGTGTTGCACTTTCAACGACCGAGGCCGAGTATATGGCTGTCGGTAGTTGTTGTGCACAAATTCTTTGGATGAAGTATCAATTACTCGACTATGGTGTTACTTTTTCAAAAATTCCAATCTTTTGTGATAATACAAGCACCATATGTCTAACAAAGAATCCAGTTCAACATTCTCGTACAAAACATATTGACATTCGACATCATTTTATTCGTGATCACATTGAGCAAAATGATGTTGAACTTCACTATGTTGACACCAAGAATCAAGTTGCTGATATTTTTACAAAACCACTAGATGAATCTACTTTTACTCGTTTGCGTGGTGAACTTGGCATGATTGAGTTGTAAACATTAGTCAAATACTCTCGTACATATTTGTTAAATTGAGGGGGAGTATTATTAATGTGAGCATTATAATGTCGGATAATACAAATTAATTGTATTTATCCATAATTATGGCTCAACATTCATTTATGTGCTAAATATTTTAAATTTTAGGTGTTCCTCATCTTGGCTACTTCGGAATCACTGTTCCTCATCTTGCATTTATTAATGGATATTTTACCTGTTTATTTGTCTCTCTTTATGCTTATGTCTTTTTTATTATCGCAAAAAGGGGGAGAATTTATTTGGTTAAAATTGCTATTAAATGGTTATTAAATAAATTCGCCTTAATTCAACCTCTTAGACTTGTTATTTGATTAAGGGGAGTTATTTAATAACATTTAGATTATGTTGATTATTGTTTCTCAATTTTTAACCAAGTTTTGTGATCATCAAAAAGGGGGAGATTGTTACGCCTTAAACGCATATAAATCTCGAGGATGAGATTAATGTTTTTAATGCTGTAACATATCCCAAAGTTTTTGTTTTGATGATACCAAAACTTGGGTTAAAAATGTACTAATGTTTTATATTGAGGCATGCAGGAAATTAAGAACAAGGTTACGTTCGGAAGATCCGAAATTTGGTTCGGACGTTCCGAAATTGTGCAAATCAGAAGCAAAATAGAAGCTGTTCGGAAGCTGCGAGGAGCAAGTTCGGACGTTCCGAAGACTGGATCGGACGTTCCGAACACAAGCAATCAAATCACTTCAATCCGGAGAAAATTTGATCTGACCGTTGATTGAGTAGATTTCGGACGCTACGATGGACATGATCGGAAGCTACGAAGTGTTGAAGATTTCAAATCTCCGGAAACGCGGGAATGTTCGGACGGTACGAACTGGAGTTCGGACCTTCCGAAGTTGTTCATCACTGTCTAAAAGAACTGTTCGGAAGAAACGAAGTTTGATCGGTCCTTCCGAAGCATATGTTCGGACCCTACGAAGTCAAGAACGGAAGATCCGAAGTCATTCCAGAATTACGCAAATTGATTTCAATCACATCGGACGTTCCAAAGTATAAACAGAAGATCCGAACCTTGGCGTCCAAGACTAGTATAAATAGGCCTTTGAGGATGCATTCTCATCATCCCACTTCATTCTCTCTTGTCTCTTACAAAGCTTTCTACTATCTCTTGTGTGCGTTGATTAAAAGAGTTGTAATATCAAAAGAGTTGTAGAAAAAGAGTGAAAGTAATACTCTTGAGTGGGTTGTAAAGTTCGTGGCTATCCTTGGAGCCCTCAAGGCCAAGTAGACGCATCGAGGCGTGGTTGTAAAAGCTAGCTTGGAGCTCCTAAAGCCAAGTCGTTATAGAGATACCTCGATCCTCATCGAGAAGGGGAGACGTAGACGATTCTTCGTCGAACTTCCATAAACATCTCTATCCCTCTTTACTTTACGCATTCATTTATCGTATTTGTGATTGTCCCTCAAGTCTTCCGCTTGCAATTTTTGCAAACTCGTTTTAAAACGCTAAAGGGCCTTAAAGAACCTATTCACCCCCCTTTAGGTTCTTCACAATTAACCAGAATCCCCAAAACCATCAGGTTTCCCCATTATATGTCTTCCACGTGGATATCTCTTCATCTCATTTAGGGTTTTAGTTACACCCAAGGAATTCAATTATGTGATGCAAAAGCTTAAATGGAAGAAACATATACCAACTTAGAAATGGATATCAGTGCATTGTTTGTCGCCTGTGAGGAATTAGGGAAACCGAGACTTGACCCTTCTTGTATATCAGTGCAATATTTATACAAATAAATAATACAAATGAATCTATTTTTTTTTTTAAAAAAAATAGATAATATAATGAATTTAGGTTTGCATAAAAAATAAAAATAAATATTAATAGCGAGTCTCTGTTATGGCCCATTGCCCCAAATCCGGCCCACGTCTTCTATTAAATAACTTGGAGAACAGAACGCGTGGAGGATTAGGGCTTCCATCGGGATCGTATTTCCCCTTCGATCTCTTCGTATTTCCCCTTAGCAGGCCAAATCCGGTAATAGTTGGCGGTAAATGTTTGGTTTTCTTCTCCTTCTTTGTTTTATTTTTGTTTCTTTTTTTTCAACCCACTCTGTGTTGAATTTATGCTACGCTAGCCGTGGGTTGACAATTGATTCCGAAAGGATAGAATATAACATACAATTTGAGTTTCTGATGTGTTCAATTTGCTTTTGTAAATGTTTGAAAACTTTTTCCATCCAAATTTCCTTACGAAACCTAGGGCCCCAACAAAAAAATTTGATTTGTGTGCATATAAAGCGTGGAGAATCAAAGAGAGTGGATTCAAATTAATGGGTTCCTAATTTTGCAGGGCTTCATCCAATGGGAACGTTTTCAGACTCAAGGCTACGTGATGTAAGTTGTTCGTTGCTTTCTAATCCATGTGATTCGATCCTTTGGATCTTTTAGCTTTCCCGGTGAAGATGCACATGCACAGAATTTGGGAAAGAAGAATTCATCGTACTCTTTTACTCTACTATGAGTATATACAATAGTTTACACTCGAGTCTTTTACTGTATTAGTATTTGACAGTTATTTGTGCTTAACACTCAGTATTATCTTTAATTTACACGCACACCCCATCTTTAGACATGAATGTCGGAAACTAAACTTTGTTTAAATTTGTTGACAGTTATGTGATAAATATTTTGATCCAAGAAAATCTATATGCTGTGAAAATCCAAGAAAAGCTATATGCGGTGGAGGGAGGACGAGGTTTCATGTCGGTGGTTTAGCTCATATCAAGGACAAAGCGGAAACTGCCTTAAACTTCTACAATAAGAAAAAAGTTAGAGAAATTATTTGATGTTGTTAATAGCCTTGTTTGCTTAATACTGGTAATGGTTTTGTTTGTGTATTTTTTTGGTTGGTTACAGCGAAAGAATTTCGTTCTCGATAAGGTTGTCAAGGTTAACCGTGTATCTGGTGGTGCTATGTTCTGCATGACATTTTGGGCAAAGAGGGACGAAAATGACGAGCGCCGTCTTTTTCGAGGTGTTTATTGTGAGGGTAAAGTATTGCTATGTGAGATCAAGGTACCATCCTCGCCATTTTATCATTGTTCCTGGTTTATTTGAATGTTCAATGATATGTCTTGTGTTGATGGCGATGGCCGAAATTTCCTGGTTTACAATCTTGAAATACCAATCTCCGGTGCCACTAGTGTCAGGCACGAAATTCGAACAAAGATCGAATGAAATAAAACCCTGTGTTCATTATGGATTTGGATTTAACTAATTTTTTAGCTCTTCAAAACAGGTGCTCGTTACTTTTGTTAATTGAACGAGAGCTCTGTGAATTTATAAATCACATGTTCAAGCAATTAACTATAAGAGATGAAACTGCAGAGAGTTGACATAGATGACAAAGCAGGAATATGTAGGTCAATACTATCTAAATATTCTTTTAAAATGTGGTGGTATTCTTGTGGCCGGGTGATTTGGCAGGGTGCTTTTGATTAAATATGTGAAGATTCTCTTCGCTACGGATTGATGTTGTCTGATGCTAGAGCGAGGCTTCGCCCTAAGCATAAGTGGAGCCTGCGACCAAGTTTGAAACTAATATCTTTCGCCATAATTTTGGAGTAGGGCTTGAATAGGCGAAAGAGGAATATAAATGCATCCTCAAAAGGCTTACTTTTTATCTTTATTTATCTTTTTATTGGCATATGAAGTTTAGAAGTTAATCTGTTATCGTTTTTACTTTTTAGGATGGCGATTGTGAAATTACGATTCCAGCTGGCCACGTAGATGGTGTACCTGGTCCATCTCCAATTGGGACAGATGACCCTTTTTACGAATGGTACCGTGATGTGTAAGTCTTTTATTCTTTTGTCATTGGATGGGAATTTATACATTCTTGCTTTAAGTTTGTGTGAATTGGAAAGTCGTACATTCTAGTCGTTGCTAGGGATGCGTTGACCACAGTTGGTAATAATCTTAAAAGCTGTGTCGTGTTTGCAAATTTCAGTGATGGGGATTGTGATTGTGCTGGCTAGTTATTTTACTTAGGTGAAGTGCCTCGGTAGTGCGCGAGCTCAGATGTTGGATGAATGTTTGCATGTTTAAAATCTCTTTTTAAAATGAAACATGTTTACATTTTTTTGGTGTTGTCTTCTCTTATTGGTTTTTTTTTTGGTCAAATGTACAAGGTATCTAAATGCCCCCGATGTCTGCTCTGAGGACGAGGATGATGAGGATGATTCAGAAGATGAGAAGTATTAACTCAGCTGCACGTCATGGTGGTGGTTGGACTAACAAATTATGACTCCAAATTCCCGTGGTTTTCAAGGGTGTTGATAATTTACAAGAGTTGGGAGTGAATGGCTATGAATGCACCATGTTAATTTCTACTTCAGTGTTCTTGTAGTACTGAGTTCGAACTGGAAACTTTATTATGAAATTTGTGTTATATTATGGGCAGTGTGTTGCTTATATTTTAAATCTGTCTGAAAGTTGGCTTGGCTATGAATAAACATAATTCACTATTTTAAACAATATTATATAATTTTAAATAGATTGTATTTATTTAATTAAAAACAACATTCAAGCATCATTGTACTGAAATGTCCTTTTAGTGAGGTTTTTCCTTCTTCATGTCGGTAGTATCTTCTTTCACCATCTTCAAACTTGAAATTAACGAACGAAAAGTTGTTCATTTTTAATATTCTTCAAACTAATACGTCTGTCGGTCTGTACGTTATCGTTAGAATTCAATCAATCATCAATTTAAGCCACATGTTACCAAACATGTACTTCAAGATTTTTTCATATTTTTAATAGATTATTTTCAGGCTTTTTTAAAAAAATAATATAAATTTAAAACAAGTTTATTAAAATATTGCAATACAGAAAGTTTTATGGAAATAGTACAATCGGTGAAACACGGCTCCGGATTCTACTTTTTTAAAAAAAAATTTAAAAATAAAAAAAAGAAGTCAGGATCCGTGACTCATGTTCACGGATTCAGTTCTCCTTAAATTCAGCTCATTCGGCGGAACCCCTCTCCATCCAATTCCCATTCGCAACTCTCTTCTACATCTAATTCACGAAATTTCGGTGGCGCAATTATTCGTCCGAGAAAATTATAATCATGTTTTCAATGTTTTCGATGTTTTTCAAAAACATTATTACATTTTATTTAATTAGAGAAAATACATAAGCATTTTTTTAAACTTTTGCGAGCACTTATACTGTGAAATATTTAACAAACAATAATAATTTTAGAATATCATATTTAGATAAGATATAATAATCATTTTTTTAAATGACTTTTACCATATTTGTTAATCATATTTTGCAATAAACAGAATTAAATATAGTTTTATATAAATAAGATTAATTTTAATATCTATACTTTTTTTAATATACACTCAAATTTTACACAAGCTAATTATAATAAGAATATTATATTTCTTTAAATTTTAATTAATTCTTTAGTTAATTATATGATGATACGGTACAATAATAATTCAGACTAATATTCTTTGATTAATATTAGTTAAAATTAGTATTTTTTATACTTAATATTAATTAGTTTCATATATTATTTAAAAATGTTATTGAATCAATTAATCTTATTAGTATTTGCTTAATGTAATAATAATACCAAAACTATAACAATATACAATTACATGCAATTAAGTGTAGGCAACTCAAACCTAAAATTTCAAGAGTCACTTACAAGTTTTTTATTATTATTATTATTATTATTATTATTTATATTATCAAATCAATTTAATTAAAATTTATATTTAATAATACCAATTTTGTTTTTATAATAATAATAAAAAAATTGTGGCTTATATTAAGAATTTAAAATTTTAAACACGTGTGATTATAATTTAAAAATATATCAATTTCTTATGTTAAAAAATTTAACAATTTAGAGTATCAATAAATTTTAAAAGAGAAAAAACATAATAAACATAAACAAATGAAAAAATTACAAAATAAAGTTATTTTTTTCAAAAGTGTTTTTATACATAAGCACGTGATAAAAAAACTTTTACCTTAAAACTTAATTTAATTACTAAAATAAAAGTTTTAATTAAATTAATTCAAAATATACCATTGAATAAAAATAAATTAATATTATTATTCTTATTATTATTATTAACAATATTAATTTAATATATGTACTATCGAGGTGTGCAACTTTGAAATAATTATAAAGAATCATTTATATTGTTTTTTTAAAAAAATGGTAAATACATGTAACGCTTACCAAGTACGCGTGATACATTAATTTTACAATTATTTTTTTCTTCACTTTATTTTATTACATTATTATAATTAAAACATTAAACTGTAAAAAAAACCGCTAATATTAACTCATTCTCATATTTAAATAATATAATATAATTACGTTTAAAATACAGACTTTGAAATTTTTTTTCAAACATCAATTTATATTTATTATTACTTTATTTTTAGTATTCATATTACAAATTTTATAATAAAATAATATTAGAAATTTTTTTTCAAACATCAACAATTTATATTTATTATTACTTTATTTTTAGTATTCATTTTACTAATTTTATAATATAATAATATTAAAAATATAAAATATAACTAAATTATACATAATTTTAAAATGCAACCGGAAAAATTTTAATAGAAGAGAGTTGTGTGGGGACCCGGACGCTAATCATCTTTTTAATTGTCATTGGGACTAATTAATCAATTATAAAATAGGGTCTAAAAATTTTCTTTTTAAAATGCGGAACGTAGTGAAATAAAACATATATACATCTCAGTATAAAATAAAGTACGCGTCTCGTACTATATACAATCTGTCTCAACTAGGGTTTAACAACTAAAAAGCAAGTGTTCAAAACCCTAACTCTAGTCCAAGTCCGTGGCCTCCAATCTAATCTCGATCTTCATCTCTGTGACCCTGGACCTGTCCCACCTGTCGTCATGCACACATACAAAACACGACAACAGCCGGATAACTCCGGTGAGAATAAAATCCCAGTATAAACAATGTAATCATGCAATCATATAAAAGCATAAATAAACATCAATGCATGTATCTAATCTGACTACATGAATTAATGGCTTGTTCTCTAATCTGCTCTGATTTCTAATCTAGGGATCCCAATCTAATTTAGACTTCGGTATGCTGTATCGAGTTTCTACATTAAACGTCGATCTACATTTAAGCGCATCGATACACCGTAAGTCTAGAGTCTTATCGGTTCTGAGAAAGACTCGGCGGTTCTGCCCTAGACTCAAACTCTGGCTCTGCTATCATGCGATAGACTAAATATATCAATCTGATAAATTGCAAATAACAATTCAATAAAATAAAGTATGTGATTTAGGGAGACTCCAGTCAGATCTGACTCGAGTTGTGCAATCCCGAATCAACATTTATTTATACCTTTCTTGCTGTCGCTCTGATACAATCGAAGTCTCGACTCAAAGTCTGTCACTGTTCGATCTGGCAACGACAATACCAATATTCTGTATCAATACTCTAATCAAATCACAACATCTCTGTTTAATCAAATTCTGGCGGTACAACGGTACAATCTGACTACACCGGTACTACTATATCAGTATATACCAATTCCAATAATTTACAATCAACCGCCGTACAAATCTGACATCATATCTCAGTCAATTTCATTCTGAAATTCATAACAATTTCATAATCGACCTGTTTCTTAATCTGACTTCGATTCTATGATGTCTACTATGTCAGGAACACTATATATGAATCGTATCTGATTCTGGACATAGCATAATTTCAAATCTTAACAAAACGTAACAAAACTTGCGTCCTGTAGTAGCTTGCGTTTCTAGGAACACGGTGCCGTACTCGGATTCAAGTTTGGACGGACGAATTTCTCACAAAAGGCGTAAGGATTTTCAACACTTCCACGGCAACTTCTCTCGATTAAATTCTGAAGATTCCTGAAGAATTGAGACTTGATACGTATATTTATATATTGCATGCAACTTGCTACGTGTCACTCTCAAAATTCGTCCAAAGCCTCTCGCGCATATGCGCGTACTGTCTTCGCGCATATGCGCGAGACTTAAGTCTCGGCGCGTAGCTTCACGGGGACTCGCGCATATGCGCGCACCTCTTCCGCGCATATGCGCGAGGAATTCTTCACAAATCTCTGCCACCCTCGCGCATGTGCGCCGATACAAGCCGCGCATGTGCGCGAGGTTCTCTGGACCTAGCACTTGGCTCCCCGAATGGCTCGCGCATATGCGCGTCCTCTCTCGCGCATATGCGCGAGTTCTTCGACTTGCCTCGCGCATATGCGCCCATCAGGGTCACGCATATGCGCGATGAGTTCGACCCTCGCACACTAGATCTCATATGAAATCTCATTTCGTGTCTCGGTTACCCCTTTCATAATCACATTAAATTAATACTCAATAATCGTTAATTAACCGTGATTAACTCTCGGGCATTACAGTTGCGAATGGGAATTGGATGGAGAGGGGTTCCGCCGAATGAGCAGAATTTAAGGAGACGAATTCATTGAATCCGTGAACATGAGTCACGGATTCTGACTTCTTTTTTATTTTATTTTTTAATTTTTTTTTAAAAAAAGTAGAATCCGGAGCAGTGTTCCACGGATTGTACTATTTCCATAAAACTTTCTGTATTGCAATATTTTAATAAACTTGTTTTAAATTTATATTATTTTTTAAAAAAAGCCTTATTTTCATCCATTGTCATATACGAATACTAAATCAATATTTCAATTTCTTCAACAAAAATAATTGATATAAAGGTTGTTTTACGAACAATTGCATTTATTTCATGTAATTTCGTCATCGAACCAACAAAAATTATGGCTACTACAAATAATGACAATATTCATATTTTCTTTGAGAATAAACAATGGTTGAAATTAGTACAATTAACTTTACATTGTTTGAAGTGATTATGTTAAGCACACGAATCTAATGCATAAAACTTAGGGAAAAAAATAAAATAAAAAATCCAATATTTACATACGCAGATCCAGCCTCTGTAGAACAAATTTCATACCCTTTTGATGGAAGTCAAATCAGTGATGTTCAAGTAGGTTCAGGAAACTTGATGCTTTTATACTCGGGAAATGATGGGAAGCTTATGCAATATACTAATAGCAGAAGCTAGGTATGCCATATAGGAATGGCCACATCGGCTTGTCCTTTCACATCTTTCTTTCTTTTAAATTATGTTTGGTCAAATGCATGCATGCTGCTGTATTACTCGTCCTGGTTGATGTAACCTTGCCTGAACTTCAGTCTGCTGACCTTCCTTTTTTTAATCTTTTGATGTAAATTTAAATGTTCTCGAGTCATATTTTATGATATAGGTGAACATATCTCTGGAGCAATCATACAGGTAATATGCTGGAGACGATGGAGTAAAGATTCTCAAGTAATATTAGCAATATGTTCCTTATTTTTCTCTCCTAAAGTGATACTTGCTGAGATTGATGGAAAGTTTCATTTACTTACGAAAGGCCTCCGGAGTGTATATCTTTCGCCCAAATGGCGCATTTCCAATACAACCTGAAGGAAATGTACATACATTCTCTTCAAAGTCAACCATTCAATTCGTAAATGAATTGTTTATCTTATTTTGCATATTCCACTTGCAGTTTTTCGAGGACCTCTTTTTGATGAAGTTCACTAGACATTCAGTTCATGGATATCTCAGGTTAGTTCAAGAATCATTAATTATTCTACTCAGATTATATAAATATAATAGGATATTCACACATCAAATAACCAGAATCCCCAAAACCATCAGGTTTCCCCATTATATGTCTTCCACGTGGGTATCTCTTCATCTCATTTAGGGTTTTAGTTACACCCAAGGTATGGAAAACTATTTATGAGCAATGAGTCATTGAATGCTTGTCAATTAAGAGGGCCATAAATGTTTTGATGCATACATTACAAAATTTGTCGATGTTTGTTGACAATTCACTGATTTAAGATCATGAAAGTATTTTCAAGTGGTTATTAAGTTGAAGATGTGAGAAATTATGCAGAATTCAATTATGTGATGCAAAAGCTTAAATGGAAGAAACATATACCAACTTAGAAATGGATATCAGTGCATTGTTTGTCGCCTGTGAGGAATTAGGGAAACCGAGACTTGACCCTTCTTGTATATCAGTGCAATATTTATACAAATAAATAATACAAATGAATCTATTTTTTTTTTTTAAAAAAAATAGATAATATAATGAATTTAGGTTTGCATAAAAAATAAAAATAAATATTAATAGCGAGTCTATCTGTTATGGCCCATTGCCCCAAATCCGGCCCACGTCTTCTATTAAATAACTTGGAGAACAGAACGCGTGGAGGATTAGGGCTTCCATCGGGATCGTATTTCCCCTTCGATCTCTTCGTATTTCCCCTTAGCAGGCCAAATCCGGTAATAGTTGGCGGTAAATGTTTGGTTTTCTTCTCCTTCTTTGTTTTATTTTTGTTTCTTTTTTTTCAACCCACTCTGTGTTGAATTTATGCTACGCTAGCCGTGGGTTGACAATTGATTCCGAAAGGATAGAATATAACATACAATTTGAGTTTCTGATGTGTTCAATTTGCTTTTGTAAATGTTTGAAAACTTTTTCCATCCAAATTTCCTTACGAAACCTAGGGCCCCAACAAAAAAATTTGATTTGTGTGCATATAAAGCGTGGAGAATCAAAGAGAGTGGATTCAAATTAATGGGTTCCTAATTTTGCAGGGCTTCATCCAATGGGAACGTTTTCAGACTCAAGGCTACGTGATGTAAGTTGTTCGTTGCTTTCTAATCCATGTGATTCGATCCTTTGGATCTTTTAGCTTTCCCGGTGAAGATGCACATGCACAGAATTTGGGAAAGAAGAATTCATCGTACTCTTTTACTCTACTATGAGTATATACAATAGTTTACACTCGAGTCTTTTACTGTATTAGTATTTGACAGTTATTTGTGCTTAACACTCAGTATTATCTTTAATTTACACGCACACCCCATCTTTAGACATGAATGTCGGAAACTAAACTTTGTTTAAATTTGTTGACAGTTATGTGATAAATATTTTGATCCAAGAAAATCTATATGCTGTGAAAATCCAAGAAAAGCTATATGCGGTGGAGGGAGGACGAGGTTTCATGTCGGTGGTTTAGCTCATATCAAGGACAAAGCGGAAACTGCCTTAAACTTCTACAATAAGAAAAAAGTTAGAGAAATTATTTGATGTTGTTAATAGCCTTGTTTGCTTAATACTGGTAATGGTTTTGTTTGTGTATTTTTTGGTTGGTTACAGCGAAAGAATTTCGTTCTCGATAAGGTTGTCAAGGTTAACCGTGTATCTGGTGGTGCTATGTTCTGCATGACATTTTGGGCAAAGAGGGACGAAAATGACGAGCGCCGTCTTTTTCGAGGTGTTTATTGTGAGGGTAAAGTATTGCTATGTGAGATCAAGGTACCATCCTCGCCATTTTATCATTGTTCCTGGTTTATTTGAATGTTCAATGATATGTCTTGTGTTGATGGCGATGGCCGAAATTTCCTGGTTTACAATCTTGAAATACCAATCTCCGGTGCCACTAGTGTCAGGCACGAAATTCGAACAAAGATCGAATGAAATAAAACCCTGTGTTCATTATGGATTTGGATTTAACTAATTTTTTAGCTCTTCAAAACAGGTGCTCGTTACTTTTGTTAATTGAACGAGAGCTCTGTGAATTTATAAATCACATGTTCAAGCAATTAACTATAAGAGATGAAACTGCAGAGAGTTGACATAGATGACAAAGCAGGAATATGTAGGTCAATACTATCTAAATATTCTTTTAAAATGTGGTGGTATTCTTGTGGCCGGGTGATTTGGCAGGGTGCTTTTGATTAAATATGTGAAGATTCTCTTCGCTACGGATTGATGTTGTCTGATGCTAGAGCGAGGCTTCGCCCTAAGCATAAGTGGAGCCTGCGACCAAGTTTGAAACTAATATCTTTCGCCATAATTTTGGAGTAGGGCTTGAATAGGCGAAAGAGGGATATAAATGCATCCTCAAAAGGCTTACTTTTTATCTTTATTTATCTTTTTATTGGCATATGAAGTTTAGAAGTTAATCTGTTATCGTTTTTACTTTTTAGGATGGCGATTGTGAAATTACGATTCCAGCTGGCCACGTAGATGGTGTACCTGGTCCATCTCCAATTGGGACAGATGACCCTTTTTACGAATGGTACCGTGATGTGTAAGTCTTTTATTCTTTTGTCATTGGATGGGAATTTATACATTCTTGCTTTAAGTTTGTGTGAATTGGAAAGTCGTACATTCTAGTCGTTGCTAGGGATGCGTTGACCACAGTTGGTAATAATCTTAAAAGCTGTGTCGTGTTTGCAAATTTCAGTGATGGGGATTGTGATTGTGCTGGCTAGTTATTTTACTTAGGTGAAGTGCCTCGGTAGTGCGCGAGCTCAGATGTTGGATGAATGTTTGCATGTTTAAAATCTCTTTTTAAAATGAAACATGTTTACATTTTTTGGGTGTTGTCTTCTCTTATTGGTTTTTTTTTTTGGTCAAATGTACAAGCTATCTAAATGCCCCCGATGTCTGCTCTGAGGACGAGGATGATGAGGATGATTCAGAAGATGAGAAGTATTAACTCAGCTGCACGTCATGGTGGTGGTTGGACTAACAAATTATGACTCCAAATTCCCGTGGTTTTCAAGGGTGTTGATAATTTACAAGAGTTGGGAGTGAATGGCTATGAATGCACCATGTTAATTTCTACTTCAGTGTTCTTGTAGTACTGAGTTCGAACTGGAAACTTTATTATGAAATTTGTGTTATATTATGGGCAGTGTGTTGCTTATATTTTAAATCTGTCTGAAAGTTGGCTTGGCTATGAATAAACATAATTCACTATTTTAAACAATATTATATAATTTTAAATAGATTGTATTTATTTAATTAAAAACAACATTCAAGCATCATTGTACTGAAATGTCCTTTTAGTGAGGTTTTTCCTTCTTCATGTCGGTAGTATCTTCTTTCACCATCTTCAAACTTGAAATTAACGAACGAAAAGTTGTTCATTTTTAATATTCTTCAAATTAATACGTCTGTCGGTCTGTACGTTATCGTTAGAATTCAATCAATCATCAATTTAAGCCACATGTTACCAAACATGTACTTCAAGATTTTTTCATATTTTTAATAGATTATTTTCAGGCTTTTTTAAAAAAATAATATAAATTTAAAACAAGTTTATTAAAATATTGCAATACAGAAAGTTTTATGGAAATAGTACAATCGGTGAAACACGGCTCCGGATTCTACTTTTTTAAAAAAAAAATTAAAAATAAAAAAAAGAAGTCAGGATCCGTGACTCATGTTCACGGATTCAGTTCTCCTTAAATTCAGCTCATTCGGCGGAACCCCTCTCCATCCAATTCCCATTCGCAACTCTCTTCTACATCTAATTCACGAAATTTCGGTGGCGCAATTATTCGTCCGAGAAAATTATAATCATGTTTTCAATGTTTTCGATGTTTTTCAAAAACATTATTACATTTTATTTAATTAGAGAAAATACATAAGCATTTTTTTAAACTTTTGCGAGCACTTATACTGTGAAATATTTAACAAACAATAATAATTTTAGAATATCATATTTAGATAAGATATAATAATCATTTTTTTAAATGACTTTTACCATATTTGTTAATCATAATTTGGAATAAACAGAATTAAATATAGTTTTATATAAATAAGATTAATTTTAATATCTATACTTTATTTTAATATACACTCAAATTTTACACAAGCTAATTATAATAAGAATATTATATTTCTTTAAATTTTAATTAATTCTTTAGTTAATTATATGATGATACGGTACAATAATAATTCAGACTAATATTCTTTGATTAATATTAGTTAAAATTAGTATTTTTTATACTTAATATTAATTAGTTTCATATATTATTTAAAATGTTATTGAATCAATTAATCTTATTAGTATTTGCTTAATGTAATAATAATACCAAAACTATAACAATATACAATTACATGCAATTAAGTGTCGGCAACTCGAACCTAAAATTTCAAGAGTCACTTACAAGTTTTTTATTATTATTATTATTATTTATATTGTCAAATCAATTTCCGAGAAAATTATAATCATGTTTTCAATGTTTTCGATGTTTTTCAAAAACATTATTACATTTTATTTAATTAGAGAAAATACATAAGCATTTTTTTAAACTTTTGCGAGCACTTATACTGTGAAATATTTAACAAACAATAATAATTTTAGAATATCATATTTAGATAAGATATAATAATCATTTTTTTAAATGACTTTTACCATATTTGTTAATCATAATTTGGAATAAACAGAATTAAATATAGTTTTATATAAATAAGATTAATTTTAATATCTATACTTTTTTTAATATACACTCAAATTTTACACAAGCTAATTATAATAAGAATATTATATTTCTTTAAATTTTAATTAATTCTTTAGTTAATTATATGATGATACGGTACAATAATAATTCAGACTAATATTCTTTGATTAATATTAGTTAAAATTAGTATTTTTTATACTTAATATTAATTAGTTTCATATATTATTTAAAATGTTAATGAATTAATTAATCTTATTAGTATTTGCTTAATGTAATAATAATACCAAAACTATAACAATATACAATTACATGCAATTAAGTGTCGGCAACTCAAACCTAAAATTTCAAGAGTCACTTACAAGTTTTTTTTTTTATTATTATTATTTATATTGTCAAATCAATTTCCGAGAAAATTATAATCATGTTTTCAATGTTTTCGATGTTTTTCAAAAAAATTATTACATTTTATTTAATTAGAGAAAATACATAAGCATTTTTTTAAACTTTTGCGAGCACTTATACTGTGAAATATTTAACAAACAATAATAATTTTAGAATATCATATTTAGATAAGATATAATAATCATTTTTTTAAATGACTTTTACCATATTTGTTAATCATAATTTGAAATAAACAGAATTAAATATAGTTTTATATAAATAAGATTAATTTTAATATCTATACTTTTTTTAATATACACTCAAATTTTACACAAGCTAATTATAATAAGAATATTATATTTCTTTAAATTTTAATTAATTCTTTAGTTAATTATATGATGATACGGTACAATAATAATTCAGACTAATATTCTTTGATTAATATTAGTTAAAATTAGTATTTTTTATACTTAATATTAATTAGTTTCATATATTATTTAAAAATGTTATTGAATCAATTAATCTTATTAGTATTTGCTTGATGTAATAATAATACCAAAACTATAACAATATACAATTACATGCAATTAAGCGTCGGCAACTCAAACCTAAAATTTCAAGAGTCACTTACAAGTTTTTTTTTTTTATTATTATTATTATTTATATTATCAAATCAATTTAATTAAAATTTATATTTAATAATACCAATTTTGTTTTTATAATAATAATAAAAAAATTGTGGCTTATATTAAGAATTTAAAATTTTAAACACGTGTGATTATAATTTAAAAATATATCAATTTCTTATGTTAAAAAATTTAACAATTTAGAGTATCAATAAATTTTAAAAGAGAAAAAACATAATAAACATAAACAAATGAAAAAATTACAAAATAAAGTTATTTTTTTCAAAAGTGTTTTTCTACATAAGCACGTGATAAAAAAACTTTTACCTTAAAACTTAATTTAATTACTAAAATAAAAGTTTTAATTAAATTAATTCAAAATATACCATTGAATAAAAATATATTAATATTATTATTCTTATTATTATTATTATTAACAATATTAATTTAATATATGTACTGTCGAGGTGTGCAACTTTGAAATAATTATAAAGAATCATTTATATTGTTTTTTAAAAAAAATGGTAAATACATGTAACGCTTACCAAGTACGCGTGATACATTAATTTTACAATTATTTTTTTTCCTCACTTTATTTTATTACATTATTATAATTAAAACATTAAACTGTAAAAAAACCGCTAATATTAACTCATTCTCATATTTAAATAATATAATATAATTACGTTTAAAATACAAACTTTGAAATTTTTTTTCAAACATCAATTTATATTTATTATTACTTTATTTTTAGTATTCATATTACAAATTTTATAATAAAATAATATTAGAAATTTTTTTTCAAACATCAACAATTTATATTTATTATTACTTTATTTTTAGTATTCATTTTACTAATTTTATAATATAATAATATTAAAAATATAAAATATAACTAAATTATACATAATTTTAAAATGCAACCGGAAAAATTTTAATAGAAGAGAGTTGTGTGGGGACCCGGACGCTAATCATCTTTTTAATCGTCATTGGGACTAATTAATCAATTATAAAATAGGGTCTAAAAATTTTCTTTTTAAAATGCGGAACGTAGTGAAATAAAACATATATACATCTCAGTATAAAATAAAGTACGCGTCTCGTACTATATACAATCTGTCTCAACTAGGGTTTAACAACTAAAAAGCAAGTGTTCAAAACCCTAACTCTAGTCCAAGTCCGTGGCCTCCAATCTAATCTCGATCTTCATCTCTGTGACCCTGGACCTGTCCCACCTGTCGTCATGCACACATACAAAACACGACAACAGCCGGATAACTCCGGTGAGAATAAAATCCCAGTATAAACAATGTAATCATGCAATCATATAAAAGCATAAATAAACATCAATGCATGTATCTAATCTGACTACATGAATTAATGGCTTGTTCTCTAATCTGATCTGATTTCTAATCTAGGGATCCCAATCTAATTTAGACTTCGGTATGCTGTATCGAGTGTCTACATTAAACGTCGATCTACATTTAAGCGCATCGATACACCGTAAGTCTAGAGTCTTATCGGTTCTGAGAAAGACTCGGCGGTTCTGCCCTAGACTCAAACTCTGGCTCTGCTATCATGCGATAGACTAAATATATCAATCTGATAAATTGCAAATAACAATTCAATAAAATAAAGTATGTGATTTAGGGAGACTCCAGTCAGATCTGACTCGAGTTGTGCAATCCCGAATCAACATTTATTTATACCTTTCTTGCTGTCGCTCTGATACAATCGAAGTCTCGACTCAAAGTCTGTCACTGTTCGATCTGGCAACGACAATACCAATATTCTGTATCAATACTCTAATCAAATCACAACATCTCTGTTTAATCAAATTCTGGCGGTACAACGGTACAATCTGACTACACCGGTACTACTATATCAGTATATACCAATTCCAATAATTTACAATCAACCGCCGTACAAATCTGACATCATATCTCAGTCAATTTCATTCTGAAATTCATAACAATTTCATAATCGACCTGTTTCTTAATCTGACTTCGATTCTATGATGTCTACTATGTCAGGAACACTATATATGAATCGTATCTGATTCTGGACATAGCATAATTTCAAATCTTAACAAAACGTAACAAAACTTACGTCCTGTAGTAGCTTGCGTTTCTAGGAACACGGTGCCGTACTCGGATTCAAGTTTGGACGGACGAATTTCTCACAAAAGGCGTAAGGATTTTCAACACTTCCACGGCAACTTCTCTCGATTAAATTCTGAAGATTCCTGAAGAATTGAGACTTGATACGTATATTTATATATTGCATGCAACTTGCTACGTGTCACTCTCAAAATTCGTCCAAAGCCTCTCGCGCATATGCGCGTACTGTCTTCGCGCATATGCGCGAGACTTAAGTCTCGGCGCGTAGCTTCACGGGGACTCGCGCATATGCGCGCACCTCTTCCGCGCATATGCGCGAGGAATTCTTCACAAATCTCTGCCACCCTCGCGCATGTGCGCCGATACACGCCGCGCATGTGCGCGAGGTTCTCTGGACCTAGCACTTGGCTCCCCGAATGGCTCGCGCATATGCGCGTCCTCTCTCGCGCATATGCGCGAGTTCTTCGACTTGCCTCGCGCATATGCGCCCATCAGGGTCACGCATATGCGCGATGAGTTCGACCCTCGCACACTAGATCTCATATGAAATCTCATTTCGTGTCTCGGTTACCCCTTTCATAATCACATTAAATTAATACTCAATAATCGTTAATTAACCGTGATTAACTCTCGGGCATTACAGTTGCGAATGGGAATTGGATGGAGAGGGGTTCCGCCGAATGAGCAGAATTTAAGGAGACGAATTCATTGAATCCGTGAACATGAGTCACGGATTCTGACTTCTTTTTTATTTTATTTTTTAATTTTTTTTAAAAAAAAGTAGAATCCGGAGCAGTGTTCCACGGATTGTACTATTTCCATAAAACTTTCTGTATTGCAATATTTTAATAAACTTGTTTTAAATTTATATTATTTTTTTAAAAAAGCCTTATTTTCATCCATTGTCATCTACGAATACTAAATCAATATTTCAATTTCTTTCAACAAAAATAATTGATATAAAGGTTGTTTTACGAACAATTGCATTTATTTCATGTAATTTCGTCATCGAACCAACAAAAATTATGGCTACTACAAATAATGACAATATTCATATTTTCTTTGAGAATAAACAATTGTTGAAATTAGTACAATTAACTTTACATTGTTTGAAGTGATTATGTTAAGCACACGAATCTAATGCATAAAACTTAGGGAAAAAAATAAAATAAATAATACAATATTTACATACGCAGATCCAGCCTCTGTAGAACATATTTCATACCCTTTTGATGGAAGTCAAATCAGTGATGTTCAAGTAGGTTCAGGAAACTTGATGCTTTTATACTCGGGAAATGATGGCAAGCTTATGCAATATACTAATAGCAGAAGCTAGGTATGCCATATAGGAATGGCCACATCGGCTTGTCCTTTCACATCTTTCTTTCTTTTAAATTATGTTTGGTCAAATGCATGCATGCTGCTGTATTACTCGTCCTGATTGATGTAACCTTGCCTGAACTTCAGTCTGCTGACCTTCCTTTTTTAATCTTTTGCTGTAAATTTAAATGTTCTTGAGTCATATTTTATGATATAGGTGAACATATCTCTGGAGCAATCATACAGGTAATATGCTGGAGACGATGGAGTAAAGATTCTCAAGTAATATTAGCAATATGTTCCTTATTTTTCTCTCCTAAAGTGATACTTGCTGAGATTGATGGAAAGTTTCATTTACTTACGAAAGGCCTCCGGAGTGTATATCTTTCGCCCAAATGGCGCATTTCCAATACAACCTGAAGGAAATGTACATACATTCTCTTCAAAGTCAACCATTCAATTCGTAAATGAATTGTTTATCTTATTTTGCATATTCCACTTGCAGTTTTTCGAGGACCTCTTTTTGATGAAGTTCACTAGACATTCAGTTCATGGATATCTCAGGTTAGTTCAAGAATCATTAATTATTCTACTCAGATTATATAAATATAATAGGATATTCACAC
This sequence comes from Primulina eburnea, assembly GCF_022965805.1. Taxonomy (NCBI): domain Eukaryota; kingdom Viridiplantae; phylum Streptophyta; class Magnoliopsida; order Lamiales; family Gesneriaceae; genus Primulina; species Primulina eburnea. Next base: position 61,662,836 of record NC_133101.1, on the reverse strand, counting down.
ATCAAATAACCAGAATCCCCAAAACCATCAGGTTTCCCCATTATATGTCTTCCACGTGGGTATCTCTTCATCTCATTTAGGGTTTTAGTTACACCCAAGGTATGGAAAACTATTTATGAGCAATGAATCATTGAATGTTTGTCAATTACGAGGGCCATAAATGTTTTGATGCATACATTACAAAATTTGTCGATGTTTGTTGACAATTCACTGATTTAAGATCATGAAAGTATTTTCAAGTGGTTATTAAGTTGAAGATGTGAGAAATTATGCAGAATTCAATTATGTGATGCAAAAGCTTAAATGGAAGAAACATATACCAACTTAGAAATGGATATCAGTGCATTGTTTGTCGCCTGTGAGGAATTAGGGAAACCGAGACTTGACCCTTCTTGTATATCAGTGCAATATTTATACAAATAAATAATACAAATGAATCTATTTTTTTTTAAAAAAATAGATAATATAATGAATTTAGGTTTGCATAAAAAATAAAAATAAATATTAATAGCGAGTCTATCTGTTATGGCCCATTGCCCCAAATCCGGCCCTCGTCTTCTATTAAATAACTTGGAGAGCAGAACGCGTGGAGGATTAGGGCTTCCATCGGGATCGTATTTCCCCTTCGATCTCTTCGTATTTCCCCTTAGCAGGCCAAATCCGGTAATAGTTGGCGGTAAATGTTTGGTTTTCTTCTCCTTCTTTGTTTTATTTTTGTTTCTTTTTTTTCAACCCATTCTGTGTTGAATTTATGCTACGCTAGCCGTGGGTTGACAATTGATTCCGAAAGGATAGAATATAACATACAATTTGAGTTTCTGATGTGTTCAATTTGCTTTTGTAAATGTTTGAAAACTTTTTCCATCCAAATTTCCTTACGAAACCTAGGGCCCCAACAAAAAAATTTGATTTGTGTGCATATAAAGCGTGGAGAATCAAAGAGAGTGGATTCAAATTAATGGGTTCCTAATTTTGCAGGGCTTCATCCAATGGGAACGTTTTCAGACTCAAGGCTACGTGATGTAAGTTGTTCGTTGCTTTCTAATCCATGTGATTCGATCCTTTGGATCTTTTAGCTTTCCCGGTGAAGATGCACATGCACAGAATTTGGGAAAGAAGAATTCATCGTATTCTTTTACTCTACTATGAGTATATACAATAGTTTACACTCGAGTCTTTTACTGTATTAGTATTTGACAGTTATTTGTGCTTAACACTCAGTATTATCTTTAATTTACACGCACACCCCATCTTTAGACATGAATGTCGGAAACTAAACTTTGTTTAAATTTGTTGACAGTTATGTGATGAATATTTTGATCCAAGAAAATCTATATGCTGTGAAAATCCAAGAAAAGCTATATGCGGTGGAGGGACGACGAGGTTTCATGTCGGTGGTTTAGCTCATATCAAGGACAAAGCGGAAACTGCCTTAAACTTCTACAATAAGAAAAAAGTTAGAGAAATTATTTGATGTTGTTAATAGCCTTGTTTGCTTAATACTGGTAATGGTTTTGTTTGTGTATTTTTTGGTTGGTTACAGCGAAAGAATTTCGTTCTCGATAAGGTTGTCAAGGTTAACCGTGTATCTGGTGGTGCTATGTTCTGCATGACATTTTGGGCAAAGAGGGACGAAAATGATGAGCGCTGTCTTTTTCGAGGTGTTTATTGTGAGGGTAAAGTATTGCTATGTGAGATCAAGGTACCATCCTCGCCATTTTATCATTGTTCCTGGTTTATTTGAATGTTCAATGATATGTCTTGTGTTGATTGCGATGGCCGAAATTTCCTGGTTTACAATCTTGAAATACCAATATCCAGTGCCACTAGTGTCAGGCACGAAATTCGAACAAAGATCGAATGAAATAAAACCCCGTGTGTTCATTATGGATTTGGATTTAACTAATTTTTTAGCTTTTCAAAACAGGTGCTCGTTACTTTTGTTAATTGAACGAGAGCTCTGTGAATTTATAAATCACATGTTCAAGCAATTAACTATAAGAGATGAAACTGCAGAGAGTTGACATAGATGACAAAGCAGGAATATGTAGGTCAATACGATCTAAATATTGTTTTAAAATGTGGTGGTATTCTTGCGGCCGGGTGATTTGGCAGGGTGCTTTTGATTAAATATGTGAAGATTCTCTTCGCTACGGATTGATGTTGTCTGATGCTAGAGCGAGGCTTCACCCTAAGCATAAGTGGAGCCTGCGACCAAGTTTGAAACTAATATCTCTCGCCATAATTTTGGAGTAGGGCTTGAATAGGCGAAATAGGAATATAAATGCATCCTCAAAGGCTTACTTTTTATCTTTTTTTATCCTTTTATTGGCATATGAAGTTTGGAAGTTAATCTTGTTATGCATTTTTAGGATGGCGATTGTGAAATTACGATTCCAGCTGGCCACGTAGATGGTGTACCTGGTCCATCTCCAATTGGGACAGATGACCCTTTTTACGAATGGTACCGTGATGTGCAAGTCTTTTATTCTTTTGTCATTGGATGGGAATTTATACATTCTTGCTTTAAGTTTGTGTTAATTGGAAAGTCGTACATTCTAGTCGTTGCTAGGGATGCGTTGACCACAGTTGATAAAAATCTTAAAAGCTGTGTCGTGTTTGCAAATTTCAGTGATGGGGATTGTGATTGTGCTGGCTAGTTATTTTACTTAGGTGAAGTGCCTCGGTAGTGCGCGAGCTCAGATGTTGGATGAATGTTTGCATGTTTAACATCTCTTTTTAAAATGAAACATGTTTACATTTTTTGGGTGTTGTCTTCTTGCATGTGTTGTCTTCTCTTATTGGTTTTTTTTTTTGTCAAATGTACAAGGTATCTAAATGCCCCCGATGTCTCCTCTGAGGACGAGGATGATGAGGATGATTCAGAAGGTGAGACTTTGCCCTAAGCATAAGTGGAGCCTGCGACCAAGTTTGAAACTAATATCTTTCGCCATAATTTTGGAGTAGGGCTTGAATAGGCGAAAGAGGAATATAAATGCATCCTCAAAGGCTTACTTTTTATCTTTATTTATCTTTTTATGGGCATATGAAGTTTGGAAGTTAATCTTGTTATCGTTTTTAGGATGGCGATTGTGAAATTACGATTCCAGCTGGCCACGTAGATGGTGTACCTGGTCCATTTGCAATTGGGACAGATGACCCTCTTTAGGAATGGCACCTTGATGTGTATAATAAATTATTCTACTCAGATTATATAAATACGATAGGATATTCACACATCAAATGACCAGAATCCCCAAAACCATCAGGTTTGCCGTTATATGTCTTCCACATTGGTATCTCTTCATCTCATTTAGGGTTTGAGTTACACCCAAGGTTTGGAAAACAATTATGAGCAATGAATCATTGAATGTTTGTCAATTACGAGGGCCATAAATGTTTTGATGCATACATTACAAAATTTGTCGATGTGTGTTGATAATTTACTGATTTAGGATCTTGAAAGTATTTTCAAGTGGTTATTAAGTTGAAGTTGTGAGAAATTATGCAGAAATCAATTATGTGATGCAAAAGCTTAAATGGAAGAAACATATACCAACTTAGAAATGGATATCAGTGCATTGTTCGGCGCCTGTGAGGAATTAGGGAAACCGAGACTGGACCCTTCTTGGATATCAGTGCAATATTTATACAAATAAATAATATAAATGAATCTATTTTAAAATAGATAAAATAATGAATTTAGGTTTGCATAAAAAATAAAAATAAATATTAATAGCGAGTCTATCTGTTATGGCCCATTGCCCCAAATCCGTCCCACGTCTTCTATTAAATAATTTGGAGAACAGAACGCGTGGAGGATTAGGGCGCTCAGTCATCGGGATCGTATTTCCCCTTCGATCTCTTCGTATTTCCCCTTAGCAGGCCAAATCCGGTAATAGTTGGCGGTAAATGTTTGGTTTTCTTCTCCTTCTTTGTTTTATTTTTGTTTCTTTTTTTTTCAACCCACTCTGTGTTGAATTTATGCTACGCTAGCCGTGGGTTGACAATTGATTTCGAAAGGATAGAATATAAAATACAATTTGAGTTTCTGATGTGTTCAATTTGCTTTTGTAAATGTTTGAAATCTTTTTCCATCCAAATTTCCTTACGAAACCTAGGGCCCCAACAAAAAAAATTGATTTGTGTGCATATAAAGCGTGGAGAATCAAAGAGAGTGGATTCAAATTAATGGGTTCCTAATTTTGCAGGGCTTCATCCAATGGGAACGTTTTCAGACTCAAGGCTACGTGATGTAAGTTGTTCGTTGCTTTCTAATCCATGTGATTCGATCCTTTGGATCTTTTAGCTTTCCCGGTGAAGATGCACATGCACAGAATTTGGGAAAGAAGAATTCATCGTATTCTTTTACTCTACTATGAGTATATACAATAGTTTACACTCGAGTCTTTTACTGTATTAGTATTTGACAGTTATTTGTGCTTAACACTCAGTATTATCTTTAATTTACACGCACACCCCATCTTTAGACATGAATGTCGGAAACTAAACTTTGTTTAAATTTGTTGACAGTTATGTGATGAATATTTTGATCCAAGAAAATCTATATGCTGTGAAAATCCAAGAAAAGCTATATGCGGTGGAGGGACGACGAGGTTTCATGTCGGTGGTTTAGCTCATATCAAGGACAAAGCGGAAACTGCCTTAAACTTCTACAATAAGAAAAAAGTTAGAGAAATTATTTGATGTTGTTAATAGCCTTGTTTGCTTAATACTGGTAATGGTTTTGTTTGTGTATTTTTTGGTTGGTTACAGCGAAAGAATTTCGTTCTCGATAAGGTTGTCAAGGTTAACCGTGTATCTGGTGGTGCTATGTTCTGCATGACATTTTGGGCAAAGAGGGACGAAAATGATGAGCGCCATCTTTTTCGAGGTGTTTATTGTCAGGGTAAAGTATTGCTATGTGAGATCAAGGTACCATCCTCGCCATTTTATCATTGTTCCTGGTTTATTTGAATGTTCAATGATATGTCTTGTGTTGATGGCGATGGCCGAAATTTCCTGGTTTACAATCTTGAAATAGCAATCTTCAGTGCCACTCGTGTCAGGCAAGAATTTCGAACAAGGATCGAATGAAATAAAAACCCGTGTGTTCATTATGGATTTGGATTTAACTAATTTTTTAGTTCTTCAAAATAGGGGCTCGTTACTTTTGTTAATTGAACGAAAGCTTTATGAATTTATAAATAACATGTTCAAGCAATTAACTATAAGAGATGAAACTGCAGAGAGTTGACATTGATGACAAAGAAGTAATATGTAGGTCAATACGATCTAAATATTGTTTTAAAATGTGGTGGTATTCTTGCAGCCGGGTGCTTTTGATTAAATATGTGAAGATTCTATTTGCTACGGATTCATGTTGTCTAATGCTAGAGCGAGGCTTCGCCCTAAGCATAAGTGGAGCCTGCGACCAAGTTTGAAACTAATATCTTTCGCCATAATTTTGGAGTAGGGCTTGAATAGGCGAAAGATGGAATATAAATGCATCCTCAAAGGCTTACTTTTTATCTTTATTTATCTTTTTATTGGCATATGAAGTTTGGAAGTTAATCTGTTATCGTTTTTAGGATGGCGATTGTGAAATTACGATTCCAGCTGGCCACGTAGATGGTGTACCTGGTCCATCTCCAATTGGGACAGATGACCCTTTTTACGAATGGTACCGTGATGTGCAAGTCTTTTATTCTTTTGTCATTGGATGGGAATTTATACATTCTTGCTTTAAGTTTGTGTTAATTGGAAAGTCGTACATTCTAGTCGTTGCTAGGGATGCGTTGACCACAGTTGATAAAAATCTTAAAAGCTGTGTCGTGTTTGCAAATTTCAGTGATGGGGATTGTGATTGTGCTGGCTAGTTATTTTACTTAGGTGAAGTGCCTCGGTAGTGCGCGAGCTCAGATGTTGGATGAATGTTTGCATGTTTAAAATCTCTTTTTAAAATGAAACATGTTTACATTTTTTGGGTGTTGTCTTCTCTTATTGGTTTTTTTTTGGTCAAATGTACAAGGTATCTAAATGCCCCCGATGTCTGCTCTGAGGACGAGGATGATGAGGACGATTCAGAAGATGAGAAGTATTAACTCAGCTGCTCGTCATGGTGGTGGTTGGACTAATAAATTATGACTCCAAATTCCTGTGATTTTCAAAGGTGTTGATAATTTACAAGAGTTGGGAGTGAATAGCTATGCATGCACCATGTTAATTTCTACTTCAGTGTTCTTGTAGAGTACTGAGTTCGAACTGGAAACTTTATTATGAAATTTGTGTTATATTATGGGCAGTGTGTTGCTTATGCTTTAAATCTGTCTGAAAGTTGGCTTGGCTATGAATAAACATAATTCACTATTTTAAACAATATTATATTATTTTAAATAGATTGTATTTATTTAATTAAAAACAACATTCAAGCATCATTGTACTGAACTGTTCTTTTAGTGAGGTTTTTCTTCATGTCAGCAGTATCTTCTTTCACCATCTTCAAACTTGAAATTAACGAACGAAAAGTTGTTCGTTTTTAATATTCTTCAAATTACCAAACATGTACTTCAAGATTTTTTCATATTTTTAATAAATTATTTTCATCCATTGTCATCTACGAATATTAAATCAATATTTCAATTGAGACATTTAAGATCTATAATTACGCATTTATTTTATTTTTAGATAAGTTAAATCGAAGAAACTCAAATTAATATTATGCTAATTTCTAATGTAATCACACACATCTCAATGGATTTAAAATAACTTCAATAATAGATTTGAAATTCACTATAATTAGTATAATTGTAAGGGAAATATATAACAGTAACACCTCAATTATTAAACAGATAAATTTTCTAAATATATAAGATTGTGGTGGATTATATTTTATAGTTCCTTATTAAATTTTAAATTGTGGATGACATGTTATTTTTGTTTAATAAATAAGTAATAATGAGACTTGTAGATAAATACTGTTAGTATGTCAAAAACTCTTTTCTATGACAGTTATTGGAATACTACTCTATTATAATTACAACATATTGCTTGTTGGTTGTTGGTTTACCTATTGGTGCAACAGGTTTTGACATACGAGTTTTATGAGTGAGATGTTCGTCAATTCAAAAAGTAATTTTGTTAATTTTGTTATCGATTACGACATTGATTAATAAATAACTTTGAAGGTCTTTATGACGTGAAAGTATAATATTTTGGATTGGATTTTCCTCTTGGTTTAGAACGACAACCGACGTGCTAATTGTCATCATTTTATTTTACTTCTGTATTATGTTGGCGAGGACAAGGACTTATCATTCATGACCATTGTAGAATTGAGAAGAGTTTTTCCAAACAAAAAAAGTAAGATACACTAAGTACATTTTTCTTTCCATTTATCCTAATATGTTTCTTTAATATCGTGGTTGATAATTTGTGCAATGTCCTCGCGAAATGGGTCTATCTTCTAATCGAGAGAAGAAACGCAGAAGAAAAGATTATCTTGGAAAGTAGAAAGAGGTTACAATAAACAACAAGCTCTCGTGCCAAGAGGAGGCCCTGTACGTCCCGCAGAATTGGTGGTGGAGCTTGCGCCTACATAAATTCCAACTTTATTATGACTTCAATTCTAAAGTTGTTTGCACAAAAAAATAAAATTAGATCCAATATTTTTGAAAAAGTCCAAGCCGGATAAAGTAATTAAACAAGAAATAGTGAAGAAAAGCCCATTAGTTATGCAAAGTAATTTGAAAGGATTAATAGTGGGCAAACACAGAATGCTTGTGGGTAAAAAAAATAGTGAAAAGTGAAGGTGGGGATTGAAGAAAATAACTTACTAGAATCTGAATAAAAAAAAAAACGGATCAACGGGCAGAGATAGAACGTCACAAACAACTCCAACAATTGCAAACACGGCAAATTTCAAGTCAATTCTAGTTCATGTCTTTTTATTTTTTCATATCATTTCCAGTTCATTCCGCAGGGATTGAAGCAACAATCTGCATGAAACGTTTTCGCTCTGGCATGATCTTAGCCCTTCATTCTTGACCACGTGGAACAGTCACTAGGATCAAATCCTGGTCATCCGTCGAGCCATGTCAACCGGCAGAACAAGCACATAACAAACACAAGAGACACGCTAGCCATGGATCGGGATCCTGCCAAACTCTTGGTGTAAACTTTATATTTCTTTTAGAAAAAAAATGTTGTAATAAACTCGATTTGACCCTATCTCGTAAAGTTCTAAGCCTTGCACTAATCTTAAGATGGTCTGAGCCCATAAAGATGAATATGTAGCTGAGCGCATGTGGGCCAGGTGAAAGAGCCGAGCCCAAGAATTAGGGTTGAGCCCAGGAAAAAGCAAGCCCAAGAGTCAGGACATAGCCCATGAACAAGCGCAGTTATACCAAGAATAAAGGTATGCAACCCTAGATTTGTTGTATGTCTCGAATATGGAAAACACTTGGAAATCTCTGATGATGGGGAAGAAATCCCAATAAAGGTTCGTTCGATCTTGGGTGTGGGGGCAGTGCCCACACCCCATATGAATGGTTGAGATTCCACCTCATGGGAAAAAAAATAAAAAAAAAATTGGGCCAGAAAAAATTCCGACCCTTTGATTTACCCCTGCAGGCACCCATAAGACCAAATCCACCAAATCTGATTAGATTCCTAGTCACCATAACAAATTATTTGTTTTATAAAATTGTTGTAAAATATTTTTTAAGAAGTGCTCTCCAAGTGTAGTTTTTAAAGAAAAATTGAGAATTGTTTTTAGATGTTTTTAAAATGGAAGACAAAAATAAAAATCAAAACACATTACTTTTAAAATGTTAAAATGTTTTAATAGAATAGTTTTCCAAACACATATTTATTTTTAAAACAGTTTTATAAAAAAAAATTACTTTTATAAAAACGTTGTATTATTTTTTAGAAGATATTTATTTATCAAGTACATATTGAGTCATATAATTTGGTGCACTCCTCGTCCGATTGTAATTTGGGTTTTCTTTTTTTTGATAAGGTAATTTGGGTTTTCTTGGATTAAGATGTTTGGGGTTGATGTGAAAGGTCATCCCAAGAAAATATGCGGCGAATACGTTTGGGTAATATGAAGTTGATCTTTATCTTTACCTGAATTCAATCCAACATATAACATTATCAAACCCAAACAATGTCAGCCCATATTATTATTATTATAGCAAAATACTAAAATAAACCTCGAAGTTTTCGAATGGATAGATCTATTCCGACCATCTCTCTCATTTTTTGACCACCGTCCGTGGATTATGTGACATCAAAAATAAACTGAAGCATAAAATCACTGCTACAATTATTACGTATACAAGAGGACAACACTTCCGATTTTACCAATTTTCATAATTAAGATGATAATGTATAGCCCTTTTTATTAAAAAAAAAAAGAAGAAGAAGAAGAAGAAGTAGAGATTTTATAAGTAATTTTTGAACAAAGTGGCACATTTTTTTTTTGGCTAAACAAGGACTTATAATTACTAGATGTTTAAAATATGATTTTGTCGACTATTTATTATTACAGCTCTCTGAAGCCTTACATTCTGAATTTCCAAATTAAATAAATGAAATATTTAAAACATTAGTATTGAAAAATAGAAAAAAAAAAAGGAAAACGAAAATAAGGGGAAATTAAATTATTTGAAGTTGAAAACCAGATCAAGAAATTATGTTTTAATTTTGAGAGTCAATTAATTGAAAATACTAAAAACATCCCTAAATAGCCAGTATCTTATTTCTTCTTTTTATATCCTCTTTTCAGGGTAGTTCTAGGTCACGTTATGCATGTATTTATTTTTAGATCGAAAATATAATTGATATACTTGATATAGAGTTTGTTTTACGAACAAATGCGTTTATTTCATGTCATTTCGTCATCGAACCAACAAAAATTATGGCTACTACAAATAATGACAATCTTCATATTTTCTTTGACAATAAACAATGGTTGAAATCAGTACAATTAACTTTACATTGTTTGAAGTGATTATGTTAAGCATACAAATCTAATGCATAAAATATAGGAAAAAAAATAAAACAAAAAACCCAATATAGAGGGAGAATACACCCAAAAAGATTCGTCACAATATATATAACCGATTAATAAAAAAATCAAAATTTTAAAAACCATATCAATTCGAACTTTACTCTTAAATAATATTTTATATGAATATGATCCTATTATAAATCGAGTTCATTTGAGAAAAATATAAAAACCAAAAAGCTATGATATCTATATAAAATAAAAAAATTAAGTTAAAAAATTTAATTATGTGCGCTAAATACAAATAAATATAATATAAATGAATCTATTTTTCTAAAAAAAAAAAATAAAGATGAATTTAGGTTTCCATAAAAAATAAAAATAAATAGTAATAGGAGCGAGTCCATCTGTTATGGCCCATTGCCCCAAATCCGGCCCACGTCTTCTATTAAAAGACCTGGAGAACAGAACGCGTGGAGGATTAGGGCGCCCATCGGGATCATATCTCCCCTTCGATCTCTTCGTATTTCCGCTTCGCAGGCCAAAGCCGGTGATAGTTGGCGGTAAATGTTTGGTTTTCTTCTCCTTCTTTGTTTTATTTTTGTTTTTTTTTAACCCATTCTGTGTGGAATTTATGCTACGCTAGCCGAAAGGATAGAATAGAAAATACAATTTGAGTTTCTGATGTGTTCAATTTGCTTTTGTAAATGTTTGAAAACTTTTTCATCCAAATTTCCTTACGAGACCTAGGGCCCCAACAAAAAAATTGGATTTGTGTGCATATAAAGCGTGGAGAATCAAAGAGAGTGGATTCAAATTAATGGGTTCCTCATTTTGCAGGGCTTCATCCAATGGGATCGCTGTCATACTCCAGGCTACGTGATGTAAGTTGTTCGTTGCTTTCTAATCCATGTGATTCGATCCTTTGGATCTTTTAGCTTTCCCGGTGAAGATGCACATGCACATGAATTGGGGAAAGACGAATTTATAGTATTCTTTTACTAGGCTATGAGTATATACAATAGTTTACACTTGAGTCTTTTACTGTATTATTATTTGACAGTTATTTGTGATTAACACTCCGTATCATCTTTAATTTACACGCACACCCCATCTTTAGACATGAATGTGGGAAACTATACTTTGTTTAAATTTGTTGACAGTTATGTGATACATATTTTGATCCAAGAAAATCTATATGCTGTGGAGATCCAAGAAAAGCTATATGCGGTGGAGGGACGACGCAGTTTCATGTCGGTGGTTTAGCTCATATCAAGGACAAAGCGGAAACGGCCTTAAACTTCTACAATAAGAAAAAAGTTAGAGAAATTATTTGATGTTGTTAATAGCCTTGTTTGCTTAATACTGGTAATGGTTTTGTTTGCGTATTTTTTGGTTGGTTACAGCGAAAGAATTTCGTTCTCGATAAGGTTGTCAAGGTTAACCGTGTATCTGGTGGTGCTACTTTCTACTTGACATTTTGGGCAAAGAGGGACGAAAATGATGAGCGTCGTCTTTTTCGAGGTGTTTATCGTCAGGGTGATGTATTGCTATGTGAGATCAAGGTACCATCCTCGCCATTTTATCCTTGTTCCTGGTTTATTTGAATGGTCAATGATATGTCTTGTGTTGATTGCGATGGCTGAAATTTCCTGGTTTACAATCTTGAAATAGCAATCTTCAGTGCCACTCGTGTCAGGCAAGAAATTCGAACAAGGATCGAATGACATAAAACCCCGTGTGTTCATTATGGATTTGGATTTAACTAATTTTTTAGCTCTTCAAAACAAGTGCTCGTTACTTTTGTTAATTGAACGAAAGCTCTGTGAATTTATAAATCACATGTTCAAGCAATTAACTATAAGAGATGAAACTGCAGAGAGTTGACATAGATGACAGAGCAGGAATATGTAGGTCAATACGATCTAAATATTGTTTTAAAATGTGGTGGTATTCTTGCGGCCGGGTGATTTGGCAGGGTGCTTTTGATTAAATATGTGAAGATTCTCTTCGCTACGGATTGATGTTGTCTGATGCTAGAGCGAGGCTTCGCCCTAAGCATAAGTGGAGCCTGCGACCAAGTTTGAAACTAATATCACTCGCCATAATTTTGGAGTAGGGCTTGAATAGGCGAAAGAGGAATATAAATGCATCCTCAAAGGCTTACTTTTTATCTTTATTTATCCTTTTATTGGCATATGAAGTTTGGAAGTTAATCTTGTTATGCATTTTTAGGATGGCGATTGTGAAATTACGATTCCAGCTGGCCACGTAGATGGTTTACCTTGTCCATCTCCAATTGGGACAGATCACCCTCTTTACGAATGGTACCTTGATGTGTAACTCTTTTATTCTTTTGTCATTGGATGGGAATTTATACATTCTTGCTTTAAGTATGTCTTGGTTGGAAAGTCGTACATTCTAGTAGTTACTAGGGATGCGTTGATCGCAGCTGACAATGATCTTAAAAGTTGTGTCGTGTTTGCAAATTTCAGTGATGGGGATTGTGATTGTGCTGCTGGCTAGTTATTTTACTTAGGTGGAGTGCCTCGGTAGTGCGCAAGCTCAGATGTTGGATGAAAGTTTGCATGTTTAACATCTCTTTTTAAAATGAAACATGTTTACATTTTTTGGGTGTTGTCTTCTTGCATGTGTTGTCTTCTCTTATTGGTTTTTTTTTTGGTCAAATGTACAAGGTATCTAAATGCCCCCGATGTCTGCTCTGAGGACGAGGATGATGAGGATGATTCAGAAGATGAGAAGTATTAACTCAGCTGTTCGTCATGGTGGTGGTTGGACTAACAAATTATGACTCCAAATCCCTGTGATTTTCAAGGGTCTTGATAACTTAGAAGAGTATGGAGTGAATAGCTATGCATGCGCCATGTTAATTTCTACTTCAATGTTCTTATGGTACTGAGTTCAAACTTCAAACCTTATTATGAAATTTGTGTTCTATTATAGGCAGTGTGTTGCTTATACTTTAAATCCGTCTGAAAGTTGGCTTGGCTATGAATAAACATAATTCACTATTTTAAACAATATTATATAATTTTAAATAGATTGCATCTATTTAATTAAAAACAACATTCAAGTATCATTGTTCTTTAATATCCTTTTAGTGAGGTTTTTCTTCTTCATCTGAGCAGTATCTTTTTTCACTGTCTTAAAACTTGAAATTAACGAACGAAAGATAGATTGAAAGTCAACCCAAAAGTTGTTCATTCTTAATATTATTCAAATTAATACGTTTGTCAGTTATTGTTGGAATTCAATTAATCATCAATTTAAGTCACGTGTTATCAAACATGTATTTCAAGATTTTTTCATATTTTTAATAAATTATCTTCATCCATTGTCATCTACGAAATCTTTAATCAATATTTCAATTTCCTTCGACAAATATAATTGATATAAAGTTTGTTTTACGAACAATTGCATTTATTTCATGTAATTTCGTCATCGAACAAACAAAAATTATGGCTCCTATAAATAATGACAATTTTCATTTTTTATTTTAAAATAAACAATGGTTGAAATTGGTACAATTAACTTTAAATTGTTTGAGGTGATTATGTTGAGCATACGAAATCTAATGCATAAAACTGAGGGAAAAAAAATTAAATAAAAAATCCAATATAGGGGGAGAATACACCAAAAAAGATTCACCACAATATATATAAACAATAAAAAAATCAAAAATTTTAACAAGTAGTTAGCACAATTAACTTTACATTGTTTGAATTGATTTTATCGAGCATACGAATCTAATACATAAAACTTACGAGAAAAATAAAATAGAAAATCCAATATAGAGGGAGAATACACTAAAAAATATTCATCACAATATATATAATCGATTAATTAAAAAATTCAAAATTTTTAACAAGTATATCGAGAGATTATTTTTTGTTAAATAAAATAAAATATTCGAGTTAAATAATTATATAACTCATAACATAAAAATTTAATATAAAAAATATTTTTAAATTTTAATTTTAAAAATAATATTTCGAATTCAAAAAAATATTAAAAACAAATTTTTTTAATATGTTCTCATATATCGCGAGCGAAGAAGCCATGTGTAATAATATGCGTTATTTTTCAAAATAATTGGTTTATTTAAATTCAAATGTTTGGTTCTTTTTGTAAATATATATGTATGTGGATTAGTTCGATACGCTTTTGATCGGGTTTGGTTTTGAGACTTCGAGCGGATCTACATACGAGAAATAACTAGCTACTCGTTTGTCTCTATACAAAAGTCATTCATCTTACCAAATTGTATGTATAAAATAAAATAAAATAAAAGTAAGAGGAGAAGGAAATATTGTATATGGATTGAGACAATTTGAGATCTATAATTACGAATTTATTTCATTTTTAGATAAGTTAAATCGAGGAAACTCAAATTAAGATTCTTCTAATTTCTAATGTAATCACACACATCTCAATGGATTTAAAATAACTTCAATAATAGATTTGAAATTCATTATAATTAGTATAATTGTAAGGGAAATATATAACACCTCAATTATTAGACAAATAAATTTTTTAAATAAATAAGATTGTGTTGGATTATATTTTATCGTTCCTTGTTAAATTTTAAATTGTGGATGACATTTTATTTTTGTTTAATAAATAAGTAATAATGAGACTTGTAGATAAATCCTGTTACTTAGTATGTTCAATTATTTGGATTCTTTATTTTCTTGGTGACATTTGAGATCTATAATTACGAATTTATTTCATTTTTAGATAAGTTAAATCGAGGAAACTCAAATTAAGATTCTTCTAATTTCTAATGTAATTACACAAATCTCAATGGATTTAAAATAACTTCTAATGTAATTACACAAATCTCAATGGATTTAAAATAACTTCAATAACCTGTTACTTAGTATGTTCAATTATTTGGATTCTTTATTTTCTTGGTGATACGGCTCAAAAATATATATGGATCGCACAAAAACCCTTTTGTATCACAATTATTGGAATACTATTCTATTTTACATTACAACATATTGCTTGTTGGTCGTTGGTTTACCTATAGGTGCTACAGGTTTTGACATACGAGTTTTATGAGTGTGATGTTCGTCAATTCAAAAAGATAGTTTTTAAAAAATATTTTTTAAGAAGTGTTCTCCAAGTGTAGTTTTTTGTAGGACCGAGTGCTTACCGCTTTATCAAAAGCTATAGCTGGTAGTAATGGTGCAACTCAAATCTTTTAAACCGCACAACAGCTCAAGCACAACGGTTCGATTGCTCTACCAAACAGGAACAATTATTGCACCCAACAATCTCCCTCCCAATATTTACACTCCCTACAATCAATGTGAATCGAACCCGTGACCTTGACTCTGATACCAATTATAGGACCGAGTGCTTACTGTTTTACCAAAAGCTATAGCTGGTAGTAGTGGTGCAACTCAAAACTTTTAAACCGCACAACAGCTCAAGCACTACGATTCGATTGCTCTATCAAACAGGAACAATTACAGTACCCAACATTTTTAAAGAAAAATTGAGAATTGTTTTTAGATGTTTTTAAAATGGAAGACAAAAATAAAAATCAAAACACATTACTTTTAAAATGTTAAAATGTTTTAATAGAATAGTTTTCCAAACACATATTTATTTTTAAAATATTTTATAAAAAATTACTTTTATAAAAACGTTTTATAATTTTTTCGAAGATATTTATTTATCAAATACATATTGAGTCATATAATTTGGTGCACTCCTCGTCCGATTGTAATTTGGGTTTTCTTGAAATAAGATGTTTGGGTTGATGTGAAAGGTCATCCCAAGAAAATATACGGCGAATACGTTTGGGTCAGCCCCAACACATAACATTATCAAACCCAAACAATATTGTCAGCCCAGATTATTATTATAGCAAAATACTAAAATAAACCTCGAAGATTTCGAATGGATAGATCTATTTAGGAGTGTTCATCGGTCGGTTCGGTTCGGTTTTCGGTGTTTTATTTCGGTTTTTTCGATTTTCGGTTTTAAAAATATATAATCCGATATCCGAACCATTTTCCTTCGATTCGGTTCGGTTAATTCGGTTTTGGTATAATTATTTAAATTAATAATATAAATATGTTGTAAAATATAATATGTTAAATTTCTACATGTTTTCTTAGTAAAATATTTAAATATAAGGTCTAAATTAATTAAACAAACAACAATCAACTAAAAATTGTTTAAAATGGTTCTTCATTCACTAAATATCATATCAAAATATATAATATAAATAAAAATATAAAAAATTTACTAATTTAATGAAATTTTGGTTTTTTCGGTTTTGACATATATAATCTGTAATGCCCGCAATTTGATTACGGTAATCAGAGATTAATTAATCGATAAATTGAAGTGATTATAGAGGGAGTACTTCGAGACCGGGATTTTGAATGGTTGATTTGCCTTGATGCGCGACCAGAAGGTTTCGCTCATATGCGCGGCAGTGATGTACGCATATGCGCGAGCTGTGCGAATGCAAGAAGTGTCGGACAGAGAAGTCGGCGCATATGCGCAGAACTGGTGCGCGCACATGCGCGGCGTGTTTGGGCGCATATGCGTGAGGAGGCCAGTAGCCTCGGTTTGGAGTTAAGTTCTTCGACGCACATGCGCGACGGAGGGGCGCGCATATGCGCGAGCTGCTGAGAAGCACAATGCCGAGACAGTAGGTCTCGCGCATATGCGCGAGGGAAGGGCGCGCATATGCGCGATAGGATTTTGACAAATTCTGAGGTTGACACGTACGTGAATTGCATGCAATATATATCAAATTTCCCAAGGATTCAGAAACAAGAACCGAGCCTTCTTTCTCCAGAATCCCTTTTGCTTCTTCGTAAGTTCAATTGAAGATTTTGTTGCAACCGTCTATCAGAATTTAAATCCGGACGTAGTTCTGTGATCCTTGTATCGATAGCTACTACTGGACGTAAGTTTTATTGAGTTTTGATATCATTTAAAATTATGATATTATCAGAATTGAATAGGAAACAGATATAGTGTTTCTGCTACAGTAGACATTGTATAATTGAAGTCAGATTAAAGAATAGACTGGTTATGCAATTGTTATGATTTTCGGAGTTAATTGGATTGAGATTCAATATCAGAGTTGTGTTGTTACTGATTTTGAGGGTACATATATTGAGATTATAAATTGTACTGATATTGATTATGAATTCTGGTATTATATCTGGGATGTTGAGACTGACGAGATTATCGAGACTGTGTTATTATGCCGTCGAAACATCAGTTGATTTATATTGATCAGAACAGGTTTTGAACTGAGTTATATACTGATACGGTATTTATGCGATTGTCATTGTCAGATTTGATATGGACAGATTGAAATACGAGACTTCGTCTGCATCAGACCGAGAAGATAAAGATATAATTCATGTGATCACGGGAAGACACGACTCGATTCAGATTTGATACGAGTTTCCCACAAATCACATACTAGATTGTATTATATTTGAGTTTGTTTATGTCTTGTTTATTGATTTATATTCAAGCCTGTGAGATAGGAATTATTGACAGATTTGTCAAACTAGACGTTCGGTGTATCGTCGCATAGGAGCAGATCATCTCCACGTGTAGACACTCGATACAGATTTGACCGGAGTCTAGGAATAAGACGTACCGTCACCCCGAGTGGTTGGGTAGGTGACAGATCAGTGACGTCTTATTCACACCGGGATCCCTAGATTTAGAAATGAGTCGAGTCAAGAATAAGATGTTGAATACAGATTTATATTCTTTTACATGTTTTAGATTATGATTCATGTTAATTGATATTTGTTATGCTTTTGTATATGATTTAATACATTGCATGTATCCATGTTTTATACTGGGATTTATTCTCACCGGAGTTTCCGGCTATTTTCTTGTCTATATGTGGGCTTGGCAACAGGTGGGGCAGGACCATGGTCAAGAAGACGATGAGAGAAGATGAGCTTAGAGTGGTGATTCCGGACTTATTGTAGACTTGGTTTAATACTTGAAATTTAGTAGTTGAACCGTAAACGAGTTGAATAATTGTTGTACATTATTGTACTTATATACTGAGATGTATAGTAGTTACATTCCATTACGTTCCGCAATTATATTTTAACAAGAAAAAATTTTAGACCCTGTTTATCTTAATTCATAATTAAATCCCAAAGATGATTAAGAAGATGATTAGCGTCCGGGTCCCCACATAATCCGAAACCGAAGCAAATAAACTTCGGTTTTAACATTTATATCCGAATTATAAAATTCGGGTTTCTGCTTTTTCGGTTTTATCCGAAGTTTGAACACCTCTAGATTTATTCTGACCATCTCTCCCATTTTTTGACCACGGTCCGTGGATTGTGTGACATCAAAAATAAACGAAAGCACAAAATCACTGTACAATTATTGTGTATACAAGAGGACAACACTTCGATTTTACCAATTTTCATAATTAAGATGATAATGTATAGCCCTTTTTATTAAAAAAAAAAGAAGAAGAAGAGATTTTATAAGTAATTTTTAAACAAAGTGGCACATTTTTTTTTGGCTAAAGAAGGACTTATAATTACTAGATGTTTAAAATATGATTTTGTCAACTATTTATTATTACAGCTCTCTGAAGCCTTACATTCTGAATTTCCAAGTTAAATAAATGAAATATTTAAAACATTAGTATTGAAAAATAGAAAAAAAAAGGAAAACGAAAATAAGGGGAAATTAAATTATTTGAAATTGAAAACCAGATCAAGAAATTATTTTTTAATTTTGGGAGTCAATTAATTGAAAATATTAAAAACATCCTAATTCTAGTGTCTTTATTTCTTCTTTTCTATCTATATATATATATATATATATATATATATATATATATATATATATATATATATATATATATATATATATATATATATATATCCGTCCACATTAATCTATATTATTAACTTGCCATCTCATCAAAAATTATGGGGTCCACGAGCCACATATTTATTACATTAACACTTTCCCATTATTAACACACACTCACATTCATTTAATATCAACTTTCATTATTTATGGGTCCCACTTTCTACTTACTCATTTTTTTTATTTTTAATTATTTCAATATCTTTCTAATATTTTTAAAATTTTACAACAAATATTACTAAAAATAAATAGTATTATTATTTTAAAAATAACTTAATTTCAATATTCATTAAAATATTATTACGAACTAAAAAAAGTTTGACTCTTTTATTTAAAATATTATTTAAAAAATAAAAAAACAACTGTTTAATAGTTTTATTGATTATTTTACGAGTTTCATTTATGTAAATTTAAAAATTTATTACTTTCAATTTATAGTGATTTATTATTATTATTTTATTTAACTAGCCGTTATAGTTTGTATTTTATAATATTATATAAAAAGTAGCCGTTACAGTTTGTAGTACTTCAGAACATTTTATAATATTATATAAAAAGTAGTCGTTACAATTTGTAGTACTTCAGAACATGCCTTAATTAGCGACGGTTTTTCAGATAGCGACGGTTATTAAAAAATAGCGACGGTTATTAAAAAACCGTCGCAAGTAGCGACTTTTTTTAAAAAACCGTCGCAAGTAGCGACATTTTTCAATTTGCGACGGTTTACTAAAAACCGTCGCTATTTACGAGATAATGCCGTTTATTCTAATGAATTTCTTGGCTGACATGGCAGCCAAGATTAATAATTCTTGCACCCACATTGGTGCATGAATATTAATGGGTGTTAATAATCACCCATTAATGCACCAATGTGGGTGCCCCTAAGTCATGAAACTGTGTTCAACGCAGCAAATGTCATGCTTTTTGAATTATTATTTATATTAATTGCGATCAGAAGCCATTATTTTTCATTTTTAGAATAATAAAATAAAATAGAGAGTTAATGATGATTACAATACCATTAAACCATACATGTCTCTCATATTTTTTTTTTATGAAAATTGACATATATATTGATGATCAAATGATTAACATTGGATCACATCTTAGGGAGAAAAATACTCCAGCTACAGCATAGAATTAATAATCCGATTAGGGGTAAGCTTGAGCTCGTCTTTATTGCAATAAATGTTTGTGTTTGAGGTGGTGCATATTTTAAATATTTTTTAGATGTATTTGTATCACTAATTATAATTTATGCTATTAATTAAGGGAGACACCTTAATACTTAACTAAATTTTGGTGAAACCCTTTTTTCAATCCAAAAATTACTCCTAACACATTTGATCTTATATATACATAATTTGGTTTAGCAGCAAAGTTCTCAATTTTTTTTTTTATTTTTCGAAATCTTTAATTTAATATACAAAAATAATAATTAGGTTTGAATGGAAAAGGAACAAGTCTGTGCATGTTTGGTCTACTCCTGCTCCTTGTTCTCTATTTCTTTGTTTGCCATTAAATAATTTCATGGAAGGGATAACTTCTATATAAAGACTCTTTCCACTCATTCAATCAAGAAAACCTTTTCTTCTTCTTATTCTTCATCTCTTTAACCCAGCTCTCTCTAATTCATTGATTTGTGTTATGAGCTATGGAATTAGGCTTACGCTTAGGAGATGCATCGGAACCCATGAAGTTCTTGCAAGAAAACGGCACTCAAGAGGCGCAGAGATCATTTACAATAATCAAGAGATCAAGTGGTGGATTAAACTTGGGCACCAGTTTGAGACTCAATCAAGAAATGGAGAAAAGTCGAGGAATTGATGAAGAAAATGGTGAAAATGAATATGATCGTTTATCAGAAGGAGTTGGCAGTGATGGTGATCAAGGGGAGGCATTGTAAGGTCCAGATTTAAGACTACGTAATCCAACGGCATGCGAATCTAGGAAATTAAGAAAAATGAATTAATTAATTAAGTGTAGTTGCTAATTAATTATGAGACTTACCTGCTTTTATGCTAATTGATATTTTTACTGTCGTCATGCATAAAAACAGTATTTTTAGGATTATTCAAGTGACGACCGAGGAACGGGGACCGAGGACAGAAATTTATAAAATGATTTTTCTAATTAATCGTTTTTAATTATTTAAAATGCGGTCGATGTTTTTAAGTAAAATTTTGAAAGTATCGGGTTTTGAGGTGATTTTATACGCCGGAACGTATATTTTATCGGTATTGGATTTTTAAATTAAAATATGAGCTTTCGAGCTACCCGGCTATTAAATTCACAATTTAATTTCAAAAGAAAACTTTTTAATCTTTTAATTATTTTATTTAAATAGCTAGTTAATTTAATTGGGCCCTATTTGTGCCTTATTAGGCCTTAGCCTATATAGTTAATTAATTAGTATTTAAAATAATAATGAGACCCACAAATCCTATCTCTATCAAAGAAATCGACCACCCTTTCTTTTCAACTTTTAAAAAACTCTCCCCACCCCATCAAGACTCACCACACACTCACGGCCCTACAATTTTCTGGAAATAAAATAGCAAATCGGCAGCCCTTGCCTGGAAGTTCACGTGAGGTTCTTGCCCGTCGCCTCTTCCGTTCTTCGTCGTCGTTGATCACTCGAGCGTTAACAACGCAAAGGCACCTTCTAATCTCCCTTGCTCATCCTTTACATCATAATATGTTTGAAATTTTTATGCATGATCAAAGAAAAAGAACATGTTTCTCGGCTGTGATGATACCTTGCATATGCCAATGTTTTCTGTTTTTTTTTTCAAAACTTGTTGCACGGTTTTCTTGTACTAAAGGGGCTGCCATGATCTAGGTAAGGTTTAGAATTGTAATTGAGTCACACTCACTCACCAACTCACGGCAACAAGGAAAGGATTTAACAAGAACAGAAAACTGCACCAAGGATTCGAATTGCTGTCAAAAGCTGTCGGGTTTTGGGGTGCATGATTTCGTGGGAAGGCCGGCCTGGGCTGGGGCTCATGGCTAGCCTGGGGGTGCGTTGGTGTCTAGGTAGGAGTCCTAGCCAGGCTAGGACTCGTTGGAAGAAGGGGCGAAGAGCCCCTCGCTTGAGGGACTCTACCCGAGAAGCTGCACCTCACGGTGCAGTCTTCACGCGACTGGTTAGGGGGATGGGGCTCGGTCCAGGGCTTGGGGGCTGGGCTAGGATGGTTCATTAGGGTCCCTAGGTGTTGCACAAAACGCTGGTTCATGGCCAGAGTCAGGGGTTAGAGACACACGATCACACACATGGATTTCATGCATGTCATGATTCTCGGCCAGATTAGGAGTGAATTGGGAGGTCTCGTTTTTGGTTTTCTGATCGAGTCATTTATGATTTTAGAGTCCAGTAAGCTAATTTGACATGTTGGGCACCTTTTGGCTCGATATGGTTCGGGGGTAACTCGATAAATTTAAGAGATGGCTCGGGGTCGAAGTTTAGGTGTCAAATTGAGTTTCAAAATAAAGAAAATTTGGAAAACGGCTCACGGGGGTCGAGTCGTGATCCATAATGGCTTAAATAATATAAAAAGACTAAATCTAGAATTTAGGAATTTTATATTGACGTTTGGTATTTTTCGGGATTTAAACACCGTTAAAATCACTAATAAAAGATAAATTAAAAAGTCTAAGTTTTAAGCCAAATAAAATTACGAGAAAATTCATATAAGCTTAAATAATTATTTGGGACGTCTTAGAGTCATAAAATCAAGAAAATAATCGAATTTGTAAAAAGTCGAGTCCAGGGGTAAAACGGTCTTTTTACACCGGAAAACTAGTAAAGGTCATGGCAGTGCCCGAAATGCGATTTTCATGTTATTTATGATAATTTTAAATGTTTATGGATTTCTCATGAATTAATATTGATTTTAAATGTCTAAGATATTTTCATGGTTTAATAAGACATTTAAAATACATGTTGCATGCTTGGTTTCGAAAAGAAAAACGTAAACATTATTCACGATTTTTCTAAGTGATGCGAATGAAGAATGTTGAAGGATGTGAAGTTATTGTGACTAGTTCGTTAATGGTGGTTACGTCGTGAGGGTTATGGTCCCAGTGGGAGCCCGACGATCGTGTTTCTATCATTGCGAATTCAGAGTATCAAGTTTTATGGTAACACTATGAATGGGAATGACGTGAGGGGAAAAGGCCCCAGAGGGAACCCATGGATTTGGGAAAAGGCCCCCGAGGGAGCCCCGACGAGCGTATTTCTATTCGATCACGATAGGCCAGAGCCCAGTTGACCGGTGAGAGTGTTGCTGGTGTCCCCCGCCGCCCAGTACTGTGGTTAGAGAGATGGATCCATCGTTCATTGTCATGGCATGTCAGGGAAGTCACATTTAACAAACTGAATTCAACTAAGGAAAACGATTTTACTCATGATTCATGCTCACAGATTTATGTCATGTCACGTCATGTTAAAGAAGAAGTTATCATGTTTTCAAGTCATGAAATGTTACTTTTACTTAAAAGTATTTTCACTGTTGCATGCGATTTTATTATGTACTACTCGTTATTAAAGATTATGGGGTGTTGAGTCTTTAGACTCATTAGGTGTGATGGATGCAGGTGGTATTGATGAGGTTTTTGACGGATGATTCTACTGGACTGAAGGTGCACACAACCCGAGGACCGGCGCGTCATTTCCGCATTATGCTTTTATTTTTAAGTTAAAGATTTTAAAGATTATTTATTTATGCTTATTTTGAGAGATTTTGAGAGGCTTAGTATCGGCTATACCTTTTCAACTTATTGCTTTTAACCTTGGTAAAACAGTAGACGTTTTTATGTTACGACTTTTGCGCTCGAGTTTTGATATACTAGTGATCGAGGTTTTATTTTAAAGAGAGGAAAATGAAAATATTTTCCATGGCAAAAACTTGTGTGAGACGGTCTCACGGGTCATATTTTGTGAGACGGATCTTTATTTGGGTCATCCATGAAAAAATATTACTTTTTATGCTAAGGGTATTACTTTTTATGGTGAATATGGGTAGGGTTGACCCGTCTCACAGATTGAGATCCGTGAGACGGTCTCACATGAGACCTACTCATTTTCCATAGTTAATTATGGCTTTTTCGAAAAATGAGTTAGAAAAAAAAAATTTCTAATACTTTTAAAGCAATAAAAAGGGCAAGCGTTACAGGCATGGCTTCAGCTTAATCTTCTCCTTTTTCCTCCTGTTCCTTGCGAGATTTCGACACATGTTGAATCCTTACCTTGGTCATCCGATAATGGTATTTAATAATTCGTCTGATGGCTGAAATTTGATACTGGAATTAGTGGTATTTATGTGATTACTGTGTATTTTATGCGTTAATCTCTGAAGTTCCGGTTATTCTTTTGACTAATAAGAACATAAGTATTTATTTTTTGTGATGAACAATATTTATTTCTTTTAGAATAAATATTCTTTGTGGGTTTTTCCAGGGAGCTGCGAAAATGATTCTTCGAGGAACAAAGGGCCACCGGCGACGAGGCGGTTGGACGTGAACAGACTACCGGCGGCCGCAGAAGAAGTCTCGACGGCGAACATCGAAGGGTCACTGTTCTAGATGGATTTTGGTAACAAAAGAGATTTTGAAGCCACGGGAAATGAGAGAGAATCGTTTAGAGCAAGTGATGACGATGATGGCAACACAAGAAAAAAACTCAGACTTTCCAAACAACAGTCTGTTTTTCTTGAACAAAGCTTTAAAGAACACCCTACTCTCAATCCTGTGAGTCAATATACACACACACAAGCATTATACATACATGCTAAAAAATAAAAATAAAAAAGATGAGATTTTTCTTCGAAAATAACTCATCTTATTCTCTTTGTAATCTATGCATATAAATAAGTGCTTCCAATTTTAAATTTTTGTGCTGCAGAAGCAAAAGCTTGCTTTAGCAAATCAGCTTAATCTGAGGCCTCGACAGGTAGAAGTATGGTTTCAGAACAGAAGGGCGAGGTTTGTGAATGGATATCGATCCTCTTATCATTCATTCATTCGTTGTATATATTTCATGTCACGTAAACACGCACTAACGAACATGTGTGGCACAATATTCAGGACCAAGTTGAAGCAAAACGAGGTGGATTGCGAGTACTTGAAGAGATGTTGCAAGACTCTGAGCGAAGAAAACGCAAGGCTCCACAAAGAGTTGCAAGATTTGAGAGCTCTCAAGACTCCTAACTCCAACCCATTCTACATGGCCACCACCCTCACCATATATATGCCCGTCTTCCGAACGCCAACGACTCGCCTCCGCACCCCATAATGGCGGCAAGCTCACTAACATAGATTCCACCCCCACCACCCCAAACCCACTCCATTTCCTTTGTCGACACCAAGATTTTACCCTTTGAGAAACTAATTAATAGATTGGACTTTCATCAACATATATGTATGTATATGCATGGGAGGGTTTTTAAGTTTGCGTTTTGGCATTGGAATGAGCGATTGTGTGATGTTGATATGTGGGATTCTTGAGCTTAATTGGGCAAATTTTTTAGCCCATCTTTTGTGAACTTTGTGGGAGATTGATACCGCTAGAGAAAATAGATTGGAAAGGGACAAAAAGAAAAAGACCAAAAAGAAAATGAAGTGCTTAGATTTGTATGGATCCCTCTTTCTCCCTTTTTTTTTCTTGGAACGTATTTTACGTTAAATTTGATCAAACACTAATTGTAATTTAGTGTAAACATTTTTGAGATATGATATAGTTGTGATTAGCTATCGTATAGAAATCTCGAAAACTTTATTGAAGGAAGATGTGTACTTCGAATTCTATGTTTATGAAAAGGATTAGTCAAGAATTAATAAAGTTGTCTCTTAATTATCAGGTTTGTTGACAAGATCCATAGGGGATTCATTGGCAAGAAAGTGAGAATATTCATGCTACATCAATATTTTTTTCCTCACTCAAGTTTCATGTATTTAGAAAGTATATTTTTGCTAAATCTCTATTAAAACTGATATAATGTCATAAAACTCTAAAAGTAAGTTTTTGTTAGACGATCTTATGTATTTTTAATCATGAGATGATCGACTCGATCTATATCTATAATTATTTTGACATAATGTAACAAAGAAAAGAGAGTATATATATTTTCAAACAAACCAATAATTAGGAGAGGATAGGATGTAAGATTTTGGGAAAAAGAGTAAAAAAAAAAAGAGATAGAGAAGCATGGTAGGTGGAAGTTTGTTGGGATGTCCCGCGCTTCAAGGCGGTTGGGTAGTAATGAGTTTCGTGAGGCGTGGGGGATGCACTCTTTTTATAATTGGACAAAAGTGGTATATTCGCTTTTTTTAAAAAATAACTTAAATTTAAAATTTTATTTCAAAACTAATTTGAAAAAAAAAAGTTGCAAAACTAATGCAATCCGCGCTTGCCAAGCGCGGATGCTGTGTACGTGGAGCAGCGTCCGTGCTTGGCAAGCGCGGATTGCATTAGTTTTGCAACTTTTTTTTTGCAAGCGTCCGTGCTTTGTGGACAAAGGTGGTATATTCGGTTTTTTTAAAAATAATTTAAATTTAAAATTTTATTTCAAAACTAATTTGGAAAAAAAAAATGTTGCAGAACTAATGCAATCCGCGTTTGCCAAGCGCGGATGCTGCGTACGTGGAGCAGCGTCCGTGCTTTGTAAGCGCGGGCGCTGCTCCACGTCCCCGATGGAATATTTAACGACATAATATATATCACAACCGTCGCTACAATTGAGTCCGCGACGGTTAAAACACCGTCGCTAAAATTGAATGGAAATCGTCGCTCATTTTAGCGACGGCGCTGATATGGTTTAAGTGACGGTTTACAAACCGTCGCTATATTTTAGCTACGGTATTTGACCCGTCGCTAAATGCCGAAATTTCGATAATTGTATCTACCGCGCGTACATGTACGCCGCGGATAATCTTGAATTTTCAACGACTTGCGTATTTGTAGCGTGCAATGTGCGCTGCAGAAAGAGAATTTGCACGCTGCGAAAAATCACATAAAGTAAAAAAAATGAAATTTTAATTTAAAAATTAAATTATTTTTTAAAAACACCTCCGATATATTTCCCATATTTACAGACAAATGATAATGTCAAATGCCACTTCAAAGTCAGATCAACATGCAGTAATCTACAGTAGTATTTTCGACTTTATGAGATTTTATATTTTTTATTGATATAATTTTAAATTTTTATTGTGAAAAACCATTTTTGTTGTAGTGAATACAAAAAAAAACAGACAAGAAATTTAAATAATCTTAGAAAATTTTGGAATCAAGGTATGTTCACGATTAATTGACAAATTTTATGCATACAATGCATTTCCTTTAACTAGAACAAAAAATAGTTTTTCGCTGCGCGCATATTTTCTTTTCGCAGCGCACATTGCACGCTGCTAAGATGCAAGCCGGTGAAAGTTCAAGATTATCCGCGGCGTACAAGTTCACGCTAAAATATTCTGTCGCGGACGTGGAGCACCGTCCGTGCTTCGTTTTTTTTAATTATTTTTGAAATTAATTTTAAAAATTAAATTATTTTTTAAAAAAACCCCCAAAAACTGCATGATGATCTGACTTTGAAGTGACATTTGGCATTGTCATTTGTCTGTAAATATGATAAATATATCGGATGTGTTTTTTTTAAAAATAAATTAATTTTTAAATTAAAAATTCATTTTTTCGACTTTATGTGGTTTTTCGCAGCGTGCAAATTCTCTTTCTGCAGCGCACATTGCACGCTTCAAATATGCAAGTCGTTGAAAGTTCAAGATTATCCGTGGCGTACATGTGCACGCGGTAGATACAATTATCGAAATTTCGGCATTTAGCGACGTTTCAAATACCGTCGCTAACCGTCGCTAAAACCATATCAGCGGCGGTTACAAAACCGTCGGGAACGTGGAGCAGCGTCCGCGTTTACAAATAAAATTTTAAATTTAAATTATTTTTAAAAAAAAAACCCTATATTCAATGATTGTGTCTGCTAAAGTTGGACCACCCTTTATCGTCATTGTCGATTATTATTGACATTTAACCAATTAAACACATTCCCTCATTATTCATGTACGTGAACTTTCATTTTATTTTATTTTATTTTTTATATTTCATTGTGTTTTGTTTTAATTGTAGAAATAAGTGAATCAATTATCCTTCGATTTGTGTTTGGAAAACAATATAATTTTAATTGGTAAATAGGTGTACAAAAAACTACGCATTCTCCTAGCCCCAAGATAATGTGAGATTATTTCACCCTGCCCTTGCAGGCGGCCCGGATCACTCTACATGAGTGATCCGGGCCAACCTCCATGTAAAAAAAAAAAAAAATTGACTCGAAAAAATCGGAGCCGTTGGATCGACCCCTGCGGGCAATGCCAGCAGGGGTAGGGTCGAGTAAAACCTTATTGCAATCCATAAATTTATATACCGGACAACGAACCTGTCAGTTCTCTAATATATTTTTTTAGAAACATCTAACATTTATAAATATAGAAGTATCGTGTCTATATAAAACTAAAGTTTTTGACTTTTTGAGTTTGCTAATCGTGACCCTTTGAATCTTAGGTTCAATCAATTGATTTCTTGATAACACTATTAGTTAAAAATCTGTATAAATTTATGCAACACAAAATTCGAAACATTTTCATGCCCACAAAGCTAGCATATGCCAGCATCAACGGGCAGGCAGGTTCAAGATTATTTGATCAGTGTGTGCAGTCCAATGTTTAAGTCGGAAGAAATTGAAATGAGGAGAGGGAGAGTGTTGTGCCATACATCTTTAAGGACTCGTTTATGATGGGCTCTTATTGAATCCAATGGTTTCTGAGCATTATGTCTTATGTCAAAGATGTGAATTAGGGGATCCCCTGAGCCAGAACTTATGCATACACCATCTGGAGACCACGCCTGACTTATGAGAGCCGACTGTGATTCACCACTCTCTTGGTTCCACCCGAGACTATGGATCTCCTGGGGCTTCGCTCTGAAATCAATTAGTTTAAGCTGCCGCCCTGGGGTCCTGCAACCATCGTTGTCAAAACAAATCTCAAGATATTTTGAATGAGTCGGCAGGCGGTTTGTCTGGAGTACAGTAATATATGCTTGGCAGAGAAAAAAAAGAAGAAGATAATAAATGGCCTATTAATAAGAACTTTGAGAACTTACCCTGTCTGAACCATAAAGAGGTTGAAGTCGCATGGATTAGTTAGAACACTCATGCATTTGCTTTCAGTTTGATACTTGTAAACAACTCTCCCAGATGTCGTATCAAATCCAATTATTCTTTTGTCTGCACCAGCAGACATTACAACATTCTTATCCCGCAATCCAGCAACCCCCATTACAGCACTGGTATGGATACTTCTGTGTGATGAATTAGGTTTCCTTCCATGAGCCTTCCTTATCATGTTCGGTCCAAAGAACTACATCATGATCGCTGCCACCAGTAACGAAGCATGTTTTGTCCCATGGCATGAAGTTTATGCTGTTGATTATGCCTTTAACGTGAGGCTTGTCTTCAAGAAAGCTTACACGTGTTCTCTATGAAACCAAAACTGAAACTGAGGTCGACTTCACCGAGGTTGTAACTAAAAATAAAGTGCATAAAAAACAGACTCAATAGCCACTAAATTACAGCACGCACGTATACACTTTACAATAACAGCATTACAGGATAATAGCGCCATGACTTGAGATCCTTACATCATTTCCTTCATTCAGTTCCAGAATTGATATCTGAGAATCCCCACCATCAGCAGTATAAACCGAAAAAAGTCTATTTGCCTGTGGATGCCAAGCTATATCTTCTGGCCATCTCCTTTGCTTGTTGGATTGACATTCAGAAATACTTAGAAGATCGACACCTGCACTGCACTTTTTATGTTAAGAGTTCAGTTCAAGTTATAAACCTACATCACTTGCCAAGTAATAACTGAAAAACATGTGCCGAACAATGCAAATCTGAAACGTATGTTAGTATCCAAGCTATGATTGAAATGTGCATACTGAAAGCATCATAAAAGAACAAAAGTATGAGTCAAAGAGATCTGATGCGACTAAATTTGCTTCCAATAATACTTACCCTTTCCCCTGGATTTGCCACAGATTAACCACTCCATCCAATGCACTGCAAATCATTCAAACTTATCAAGTGGAAATACCATCAAGAGAGTTATGAGGCAGTTTAAGACCAAAAGGTTTTAGTCATATGTAATTGAAAATCTGCAATGCTAACAAAAGATATGATTTTTAAAAAATGCAAATGGCAAAACCGAATCTAATACTGTTAACCACTGCATGGTAATCTGTAAATAACTTATGTTTAAGAGAATAAGTCAAAAAGTAAAAGAAAAATTATAATCTGATTTGAAATCAAGACATGGCCAAATGCAATGGGTGCAATTGCATTCTCTTTCTGATAATTTGTGATTGAAACATATTTTCAGACTTTCTTAATTAAATGCAACATTCAAAATTATACTATAGACGAAGAAAAATAATAAAATCAACAAAGCATGGCAATACTGACAAGGAAAATTGAGCATACAATCTCTGATTAACATGTAAAACATAGACATGTTTGAAACATACATTCTCAAAGAAAAAAATGACAAAACTAAACATGCAATGAAGTGTATAGCTTTGTTGAGATATCATGCATGTCACCACCATGTCCACCAATCCAACTTATCCAGTTGCCAAAAGTGGAGAACAAAATTACATAGGATATTTTAAATTTATATTAGGCCTGCCAAAAGAGCAAGAATTTTGGATTTAAATCATTTGATAGTATTGTGAAAACATAAACTGACAGTTGAACCAGAAAGCCACAAAAAATCCCTCAGAAAAATGAAGAGAGCCCTTTAAACATGATGCAGAGATCACCAACTGGTTGTGCTCATTTTTGTGCTACAGTGCAATCATAATGTTAATATTTGACCTGAAAGAAGCATTAGATGTATGTGATTGATGGGCAACTTTACCATGCTGCCAATAGAAAACTATTAAAAGAAGATAGGTACAATATACAACATTAAGCTTCAAGATTTCAACCTGGTAAATATTAATCTTTCAAAATAATATAGTTTTGATCCTCGACTTTGTTGTGAACTTAACCGATACATTAGTAAAAGTAACACTCTCAACTTTGTTTGAACACGGTTTATACATTTAGCAAACATCATTAATTCTGAAGTGGAGAGAACTGTTGATTATTGAACTTTCGAACAAGATGAATTGTAACAAAGAGCAAAGTTTCCTTATGGATCAAACCTTTCATATGTGCTGAGAGAGTTATTAATATGCATTCCAGGTAATGTGTAGATTATTGAACCAGTGGCATGCAAAGCTACTGATATTATGCATAATAACAAAAATAAAACTAAAAAAATTAAATTTGTGCCTTGATCTTTTTCTTTTCTTTCGCACAGAGCAACCGATATCACAACATCCTAGGTTGTATCATGAATTCAAGAGGGCCACAATCTCCATCAATAATAATTTTTGTTATTCCTGTGAGAAATCAAGAATGATCAAATCACCTGGTCACAAATAAATTATCACTAGTCGGACAAAGCTCAAGGCTTCTCAGCCTTCTTTTGTGTTGACTAGATATAAGAACAGCCTCGCAATGGAATCTTTGTGATGAAGCCATGCTTCCTATCAACGAAACCAAGTCATTATCTTCTTTCTTCTCTGTGTTCACAAAGATATGATTGTGGATAATATTTACTAGCCATAATATCATGCAAAAATCTGAAACTTTAAAAGACTACCAGATTACACTCCTCAATTACGATTATCACCGAACAAGGATGCAAGTCCAATAGTTTAAATAAAACCCACAAATCCAGCTCAAATGTTACATCTGAATGGGCAGAAAACTTAAATATGAGTTCAAATAATGAAGATCATGATAATTTCACATTGTTACCCTCAACAGTAGAGGTTGTAAGTTAGTGTTATTGTTTTATGAACTTTTGAGCAAATTTAGATTAAAAATGTTGGTGAATAGAGCAAAAAATAATACAAGTAATCAGTTAGGGACGGAGTGAATAAATTCTTAGCAGCACTGAAAGATTTTACAAAAAAAGAGCATATTTTGTGGCACGAGAGTATGCTACATGCATAAGTATTTTTTTCACCCTCAATTTTCATTAATACTAAAGACAATTTTGCCGCAGCCGCTATTTGTCATTTTGTCCTTTTGAAATATGTAAGGTTCACATAAATTAAGTGTATCCATGTCTTGATTTATTCTTTATTTTTTGTTTGTTTTTTCCTCACAAGAGCAGCCTTCTGCATATGCCTCGCATATGTTACGGTAAAATAAGTGCTTTTGGTAATGCATGGAATGAAATAGAGTATAACCCGAATGATGCCTGATATGCAAAGTTACATAGCAATTACCATGCTTCTTTTTCGTTTCTTTAGGTTGAGATTCCATGTTTTCTTGCTCCGAAGATGTTTTACAAGCTTTGCCTCCATTTTGCCATCCATTGCTATTGATTTGAGTGGCTATTGACGCAGGAAGAAATGCACCAGAATTGCCAATAACTTCATTTCCAGATTCTTTCATGGTCATTGAATTTGACGTGGTTGGATTCACAGAAGGAATCACAAGCTGTGGTTTAGAGTGATATTTTTCTCGAGAAGAATTTCTATGTTTACATACAACACTAGCTGCTCTTCCATCAATTCCATTATCATCTCTGGATAACTTAATCAAATCCACACCAAACAGCTGTGGTTTGTACTGAAACTGGTTTTGAGTAGAATCACCACTCGCGTTGGCAGGATTCGCTGAACTTTCCAAATTTACCTTTCTTATACAGTTTCTTAAAGTTTCTGAAGCCATTGGAGTTTCCTGGCCACGATGACGAGACAATTCAGTTTGTGTATCCATCAACCTTGTTAATGCTTCATCAAGCTGCAACCAAACATGAAATCATAAATCCATGGTTTCTCATTGATGAAAACGGTACTGACCACGTGAGTGCAGAAACCATGAGGCCTACCTCCTACCTCATCTCACCCTAGCAATTATTATTTTGTTAAGTGAATGTATTATTATCTTAAGAAAATTTACTTTTAGGAAAAGTATCAAGAGGGCGGAGGCATAACTTGGAACTCAACAATCAAAACAAAAATAATCTTGCACCATGCTACATATTATAATGAATGTAACCAACTTCATGCACATGCTCCAAGTAAAGTTACTCTACAAAAATTCAAGGTGTTAAAGCACAGCACCAATCAGGGTAATAATTATGGATGGCCACCGATAGCCCCGCGATAGAGTTGTTGATTTTTCGTAGGTTTACTGTTTGATTCACACTTCTTTGACTTATTTGCACGAATGCAAATTCTTTTTCCAAAAAAGAGGGTAATGATTGGGAATGGTTGAGTTCCTTGCTTACTCGTGTGGCATGATCGAAACTTTAGTCTCCATAGGTGAATTATGTAAGAGAAATTAGTGCAGATGCATGTGACTATCTTCAAAGGAGAATAAAATAAAAAACCGCTGAATGTTTCAAAATAGACAAAGGTCCCTGCATCTGGTCTTTTCCATCAGATGCTTGCAACATATGAGGCTTATGGTGCATCACAGGATAGACTAATTTCACTTTTATAGTCTCTTTGTTCTGTACTACACCGACACTGTTATATACAAAGAATATCTCTTGCCTTCTCTGAATAACTAGAGCTTGAGCCTAACATTGGTACCAACTAAAGTCAGGAAAATAAGTAATGCAAAAAAAGAAGATAGAAATTAGAAAAACCGAAAGAACTGATTTAAAAGTATTCCTCCAATCATTTAGACACCAATATGCGAAAACAACATTTAAAAAAAGAAAGACATTTGTTTTCTCAAACTTCAGGGTAAAATCTCCTTTATCGAAAACATTGAAGTGGGTACTTGATTAGTGATGACCTGAGAAAATTCACGACAGTTCTCATCCCTCAAGTTTTTTAGTTCAACTTTTCATGGACCATTTGATTTTACACGGATATTACACGGGACGCTAGAGCTAACAAGATGTATTCATAATCCAATAATTGAATCGAGAAAAACAAGATCACAGCCCACACTTTCCTATAACATTTGGTCCACCAATCATTACCCTTAAAATGTTGGATACTTGACTGTCACGATGTTGCAGCATTCACTAGTCAAGGAACAAAAGAATCTCAATATTGAAATCGCTGCACCTGCATTGCACTTACCTATAACTTTATCAAGCATTACACAAGAGGGCATTAGTACTTTGGAGTTGCATGTAATCTGAATGATAAAATCATAATGTAAATCATGTCCAACGAGTGGTGACATCCCACAAATAAATGTTTGTAAATACAGCAAAAAGAAGAAAGACACCCGCAATTCACTTTACAGCGTACATTAATAAAACATCAAGAAAAACACCAAAAACAAGCACAAGTTCAAATATCCCCCAAAAAACCTCGTATCCAACAAAAGAAAAAAAAATCGTACTCGAAAGTGTTACATTGAGAAGAAAAGAAAACCTGGAACTTGTAATAAGCAACGCGCTCACGAAGCTGCTCCACTTCTTTGGTACGGAGTTCAACAAGGACTTCTAGTGCTGCTTCTTGGTCTTTCCAACTCCGTTCCTCCGTTATTCCATCTCCATATTCTTCTTCGTCTTCTAATTTCACAATTTCGATTTTGGGCTTCTTCGGAAACGGTAGCCCTCGCATTTTCTTGAATAGTAGTAGTAATAAGAAGAAGTAGAGATTTTATAAGTAATTTTTAAACAAAGTGGCACATTTTTTTTTTGGGCTAAAAAAGGACTTATAATTACTAGATGTTTAAAATATGACTTTGTTGACTATTTATTTTTACAGCTCTCTGAAACCTTACATTCTGAATTTCCAAGTTAAATAAATGAAATATTTAAAACATTACTATTTAAAAATAGAAAAAAAAAGAAAACGAAAATAAGGGGAAATTAAATTATTTGAAGTTGAAAACCAGATCAAGAAATTATGTTTTAATTTTGGGAGTCAATTAATTGAAAATACTAAAAACATCCCTAAATCTAGTATCTTATTTCTTCTTTTTCTATCCTCTTTTCAGGGTAGTTCTAGGTCACGTTATGCATGTATTTATTTTTAGATCAAAAATATAATTGATATACTTGATATAGAGTTTATTTTACGAACAATTGTGTTTATTTCATGTAATTTCGTCCTCGAACCAACAAAAATTATGGCTACTACAAATAATGACAATCTTCATATTTTCTTTGAGAATAAACAATGGTTGAAATTAGTACAATTAACTTTACATTGTTTGAAGTGATTATGTTAAGCATACGAATCTAATACATAAAATATAGGAAAAAAATTAAAACAAAAAACCCAATATATAGGGAGAATACACCCAAAAAGATTCGTCACAATATATATAACCGATTAATAAAAAAATCAAAATTTTGAAATCCATGTCAATTCGAACTTTACTCTTAAATAATATTAATAGCGAGTCCATCTGTTATGGCCCATTGCCCCAAATCCGGCCCACGTCTTCTATTAAAAGACCTGGATAACAGAACGCGTGGAGGGTTAGGGCGCCCATCGGGATCGTATCTCCCCTTCGATCTCTTCGTATTTCCGCTTCGCAGGCCAAATCCGGTGATAGTTGGCGGTAAATGTTTGGTTTTCTTCTCCTTCTTTGTTTTATTTTTGTTTTTGTTTTTGTTTTAACCCACTCTGTGTGGAATTTATGCTACGCTAGCCGAGATAGAATAGAAAATACAATTTGAGTTTCTGATGTGTTCAATTTGCTTTTGTAAATGTTTGAAAACTTTTTCATCCAAATTTCCTTACGAGACCTAGGGCCCCAACAAAAAAATTGGATTTGTGTGCATATGAAGCGTGGAGAATCAAAGAGAGTGGATTCAAACGAACTGGTTCCTAATTTTGCAGGGCTTCATCCAATGGGATCGTTTTCATACTCAGAGCTACGTGATGTAAGTTGTTCGTTGCTTTCTAATCCATGTGATTCGATCCTTTGGATCTTTTAGCTTTCCCGGTGAAGATGCACATGCACATGAATTGGGGAAAGACGAATTTATAGTATTCTTTTACTAGGCTATGAGTATATACAATAGTTTACACTTGAGTCTTTTACTGTATTATTATTTGACAGTTATTTGTGATCATCTTTAATTTACACGCACACCCCATCTTTAGACATGAATGTGGCAAACTATACTTTGTTTAAATTTGTTGACAGTTATGTGATGAATATTTTGATCCAAGAAAATCTATATGCTGTGGAGATCCAAGAAAAGCTATATGCGGTGGAGGGACGACGCAGTTTCATGTCGGTGGTTTAGCTCATATCAATGACAAAGCGGAAACGGCCTTAAACTTCTACAATAAGAAAAAAGTTAGAGAAATTATTTGATGTTGTTAATAGCCTTGTTTGCTTAATACTGGTAATGGTTTTGTTTGCGTATTTTTTGGTTGGTTACAGCGAAAGAATTTCGTTCTCGATAAGGTTGTCAAGGTTAACCGTGTATCTGGTGGTGCTATTTTCTGCTTGACATTTTGGGCAAAGAGGGACGAAAATGATGAGCGCCGTCTTTTTCGAGGTGTTTATTGTCGGGGTAATGTATTGCTATGCGAGATCAAGGTCATTGTTCCTGGTTTATTTGAATGTTCAATGATATGTCTTGTGTTGACGGCGATGGCCGAAATTTCCTGGTTTACAATCTTGAAATACCAATCTCCAGTGCCACTAGTGTCGGGCACGAAATTCGAACAAAGATCGAATGAAATAAAACCCCGTGTGTTCATCATGGATTTGGATTTAACTAATTTTTTAGCTCTTCAAAACAGGTGCTCGTTACTTTTGTTAATTGAACGAGAGCTCTGTGAATTTATAAATCACATTTTCAAGCAATTAACTATAAGAGATGAAACTGCAGAGAGTTGACATAGATGACAAAGCAGGAATATGTAGGTCAATACGATCTAAATATTGTTTTAAAATGTGGTGGTATTCTTGCGGCCGGATGATTTGGCAGGGTGCTTTTGATTAAATATGTGAAGATTCTCTTCGCTACGGATTGATGTTGTCTGATGCTAGAGCGAGGCTTTGCCCTAAGCATAAGTGGAGCCAGCGACCAAGTTTGAAACTAATATCACTCGCCATAATTTTGGAGTAGGGCTTGAATAGGCGAAAGAGGAATATAAATGCATCCTCAAAGGCTTACTTTTTATCTTTATTTATCCTTTTATTGGCATATGAAGTTTGGAAGTTAATCTTGTTATGCATTTTTAGGATGGCGATTGTGAAATTACGATTCCAGCTGGCCACGTAGATGGTTTACCTGGTCCATCTCCAATTGGGACTGATCACCCTTTTTACGAATGGTACCTTGATGTGTAACTCTTTTATTCTTTTGTCATTGGATGGGAATCTATACATTCTTGCTTTAAGTATGTCTTGGTTGGAAAGTCGTACATTCTAGTAGTTACTAGGGATGCGTTGATCGCAGCTGACAATGATCTTAAAAGTTGTGTCGTGTTTGCAAATTTCAGTGATGGGGATTGTGATTGTGCTGGCTAGTTATTTTACTTAGGTGGAGTGCCTCGGTAGTGCGCGAGCTCAGATGTTGGATGAATGTTTGCATGTTTAACATCTCTTTTTAAAATGAAGCATGTTTACATTTTTTGGGTGTTGTCTTCTTGCATGTGTTGTCTTCTCTTATTGGTTTTTTTTTGGTCAAATGTACAAGGTATCTAAATGCCCCCGATGTCTGCTCTGAGGACGAGGATGATGAGGATGATTCAGAAGATGAGAAGTATTAACTCAGCTGTTCGTCATGGTGGTGGTTGGACTAACAAATTATGACTCCAAATCCCTGTGATTTTCAAGGGTCTTGATAACTTAGAAGAGTATGGAGTGAATAGCTATGCATGCGCCATGTTAATTTCTACTTCAATGTTCTTATGGCAGTGAGTTCAAACTTCAAACCTTATTATGAAATTTGTGTTCTATTATAGGCAGTGTGTTGCTTATACTTTAAATCCGTCTGAAAGTTGGCTTGGCTTTGAATAAACATAATTCACTATTTTAAACAATATTATATAATTTTAAATAGATTGCATCTATTTAATTAAAAACAACATTCAAGTATCATTGTTCTTTAATATCCTTTTAGTGAGGTTTTTCTTCTTCATCTGAGCAGTATCTTTTTTCACTGTCTTAAAACTTAAAATTAACGAACGAAAGATAGATTGAAAGTCGACCCAAAAGTTGTTCATTCTTAATA
This sequence comes from Primulina eburnea, assembly GCF_022965805.1. NCBI lineage: Eukaryota > Viridiplantae > Streptophyta > Magnoliopsida > Lamiales > Gesneriaceae > Primulina > Primulina eburnea. The sequence continues at coordinate 61,624,585 of NC_133101.1, read as the reverse complement.
TTATTCAAATTAATAAGTCTGTCAGTTATTGTTAGAATTAAATTAATCATCAATTTAAGTCACGTGTTATCAAACATGTATTTCAAGATTTTTTCATATTTTTAATAAATTATCTTCTGTCATCTACGAAATCTTTAATCAATATTCGACAAATATACTTGATATAAAAGTTTGTTTTACGAACAATTACATTAATTTCATGTAATTTCGTCATCGTACCAACAAAAATTATGGCTCCTACAAATAATGACAATCTTCATTTTCTCTTTTAAAATATACAATAGTTGAAATTGGTACAATTAACTTTAAATTGTTTGAAGTGATTATGTTGAGCATACAAAATCTAATGTATAAAACTGAGGGAAAAAATTAAATAAAAAATACAATATAGGGGGAGAATACACCCAAAAAGATTCACCACAATATATATAACCAATTAAAAAAATCAAAAAATTTAACAAGTAATTAACACAATTAACTTTACATTGTTTGAAGTGATTTTATCGATAAAATAGAAAATCCAATATAGAGGGAGAATACACTCAAAAATATTCATCACAATATATATATAATCGATTAATTAAAAAAATCAAAATTTTTAACAAGTATATCGAGAGATTATTTTTTGTTAAATAAAATAAAATATTCGAGTTAAATAATTATATAACTCATAACATAAAAATTTAATATAAAAAATATTTTTACAGTTTTAGTTTTAAAAATAATATTTTTCGAATTCAAAAAATATTAAAAACAATTTTTTAATATGTACTCATATATCGCGAGCGAAGAAGCCATGTGTAATAATATGCGTTATTTTTCAAAATAATTGGTTTATTTAAATTCAAATGTTTGGTTATTTTTGTAAATATATATGTATGTGGATTAGTTTGATACGCTTTTGATCGGGTTTGGTTTTGAGACTTCGAGTGGATCTACATACGAGAAATAACTAGCTACTCGTTTGTCTCTATACAACAGTCATTCATCTTACCAAATTGTATGTATAAAATAAAATAAAATAAAAGTAAGAGGAGAAGGAAATATTGTATATGGATTGAGACAATTTGAGATCTATAATTACGAATTTATTTCATTTTTAGATAAGTTAAATCGAAGAAACTCAAATTAATATTCTACTAAGTAATCACACACATCTCAATGGATTTAAAATAACTTCAATAATAGATTTGAAATTCACTATAATTAGTACAATTGTAAGGGAAATGTATTACACCTCAATTATTAGACAAATAATTTTTTTTTGTTTAATGAATAAGTAATAATGATACTTGTGGATAAATACTGTTAGTATGTTCAATTACTTGGATTCTTTACTTTCTTGGGGTTGGGCTCCGTGATACGACTCAAAAATGGTAAAAACTTGTGTGAGACGGTCTCACGGTCATCTTTTGTGAGACGGATATTTATTTGGATAATCCATGAAAAAATATTGATTTTTATGTTAAGAGTATTACTTTTTATTGTGAATATGGGCATGGTTGATCCGTCTCACAGATTGAGATCCGTGAGACGATCTCACATGAGACATACTCCTCAAAAATATATATGGATCGCACAAAAACCCTTTTCTATCACAATTATGGGAATACTATTCTATTTTACATTACAACATATTGCTTGTTGGTTTACCTATAGGTGCAACTGATTTTGACATACGAGTTTTATGAGTGAGATGTTCGTCAATTCAAAAAGAAATTTTGTTAATTTTTTATCGATTACGACAATGATTAATAAATAAATTTGAAGGTCTTTATGACGTGAAAGTCTAATATTTTGGGATTGGATTTTCCTCTTGGTTTAGAACGACAACCGACGTGCTAATTGTCATCATTATATTTTATTTCTGTATTACGTTGGCAAGGACAATGACTTATCAGTCATGACCATTGTAGCATTGAGAATATTTTTTCCAAACAAAAAAAGTAAGATAATACTAAGTACATTTTTCTTTCCATTTATCCTAACTAGTATTTAACCCGTGCGATGTACGAGATTATATTATTAAACATTAGTAAAAAAATGAATAGATATTTAAATTGAAGAAAATAATATAATTATAAAAAATAAAAATAAAAACTATTTTTTCGCTAATTTTAAAAGACTTTCTTAAATACAACGTATGTCGATTAAATTTATTGGCTAATAATCACTATCATATATCAAGATTTTAGATTGTGTTAGCCTAAGACAATGACATGATATTTATCGTGCTTAATGTATTGATGTCGACCACCAACCTTAATACGTATTTAACTCTTTAATTTTCGAGAAGCTATATATTATTATTTTTTAACATGTGATAAAAAAATATTTTTAAATCAAATTCAATAAAATTAATGAGAAATACTTTTTAAAAAATTCAGTAATTTCGTCTAAATCCACATTCACAAATAATTTTGTGAAATGACACGTGTTTGACACATTTGAATGATAACAATAATTGCAATATCTTTATCCAAATGGGTTGTGATTTTATATACAAAATCTCTTTATAATATACAAAACAACCTATTATTCCGAAAGAAAAATGAAGCATTTGATCATAAGTAAATTATGTATAGATCCGAAAATTTATTTTATTAAAATTTACTATGTGTATTCTAAAACAATGTCAGTAAATTTTATAAGGTATCTTCTAAGAAGATGCATACTTTTTTTTAGAATTGGTTTAATCATTTTAATTACGGGATATTTTATACTATCATGTATCCATGAACTTTGTAATATAGAAGAAAATTATCACATTAGTAATACGTAATAATTAAAAAAATTTACAAATAGAAGAGTAATATTTTTTACTTCTCGATCATGAAATACAGATTTCAGACTTAATGTCTCGTTGTTTCTATATGTAGGTAGTTAGTTCATAACAACGAACAAATCTAAATTTAAATGAACATCACATCTTTGAAGGATTCAACTCATATATGATGCTGAAAAGATGAGTTATTTTAGAATTTAATTTTGGAGTAGATAAATTTAGTAAGATAAATAGAATAAAATTGGTTTCTAATATAATATGCAATATTGGATTATTTATAATTTAAAATTCAAATAAGGCATCCCAATTGACAAAAAATTATATAGAGTAAGTCTCTTGTGAGACAGTCTCGCGGATATTTATCTGTGAGACAGGTCAACCCTATCCATATTCAAAATAAAAAGTAATACTTGTAGCATAAACTGTAATATTTTTTCATGAATGACCCAAATAGATATCCGTCTCACAAAATACGACCCATGAGACTGTCTCACACAAGTTTTTGCCAATTATATATTGGATGCTTTGACAGAATAATACCATACATTAACTCTTTCAAATTATGGAAATCTTGAATTACATGTATTGTGTGTCAAACATTTCTGATTATTGAGGGTAATATATATGTTTATTGAGAGTAATTTAATATCCATTTGAAACTCTTTTGAATCTATCTCTTTTAATTTTCTTGTGCTCTCTTATTTGAATTTTAAATAAGACAATTCAAGATATACAATATACATATGGTTTTGGAAGAAAATTACAATACATTAATTCTTTTAAATTAAGGTATTTTCGAAATAATATGTATTTGGGATAAAAAAAATTATGATTATTAATGATAATTTAATGTCCATAGGAAAACCTTGTTATAGTGATAACTTTTAACACTCAATCAATTTTATTTTTAGAAAAATTAAATAAACTAATTAAATATTTTATTTCTTTTTTAGTAAGTAATTTTGGTAGGAAATTTCTTAAAATAGCAAAATATTTTTTTGAACAATTTACTTCATGAGTGATACTGAACATTACAATCATTTGTATTTTAAATTTATTTATATAGTTTTTAATTAAATTGATTGATATAAGCAATGCAAAAAATTTAATGTAGTTAAGTTTTCAATAGAGTTTAGTTTCAATTTGAATAAAAAAAATAAAAAAAACATATAATACATAAATTATATTTGAATTAATATAAAAATTAATTAAATTATAAATTGAATTAAATGAATTGATATAATCAATGCAAACAATAATTGAAGTGATCATTTATTGCAATATACATATTTCAATATTCATGATATATCTTTCCTCTTTTAGAAATGATATTTTGGCGGGAACTTTCCTATTTTGGCAAAAATTCTGTTTATATATATATATATATATATATATATATATATATATATATATATATATATATATATATATATATATTTCTTTATTATCATGGTTGATAATTTTTGCAATGTCCTCGCGAAATGGGTCTATCTTCTAATCGAGAGAAGAAACGCAGAAGAAAAGATTATCTTGGGCTCTCGTGCCAAGAGGAGGCCGTCTACATCCCGCAGAATTGGTGGTGGAGCTTGCCCTTATAGAAATTCCAACTTTTATTATGACTTCTAAAGTTGTTTGGACAAAACATAAAATTAGATCCAATATTTTTGAAAAAGTCCAAGCCCGATAAAATAATTAGACAAGAAATTGAAGAAAATCCCATTAGTTATGCAATGTAATTTGAATGGATTAATAGCGGGCAAACACATAATGATTGTCAGTAAAAAAGATCGTGAAAAGTGAAGGTGGGGATTGAAGAAAATTAACTTACTAGAGTCTGAATTTTAAAAAAAAAAGATCAACGGGCAGAGAAAGAACATCACAAACAACTTCGACAATTGCGAACACTGCAAATTTCAAGTTTCTAGTTCATGTCTTTTTATTTTTCATATCATTTCCAGTTCATTCCGCAGGGAGTGAAGCAACAGTCTGTATGAAACGTTTCCGCTCTGGCATAATCTCAGCACTTCATTCCTGACCACGAGGAACAGTCACTCGGATCAAATCCTGGTCATCCGTTGAGCCATGTCAACCTGCAGAACAAGCACATAACAAACACAAAAGACACGCTGGCCATGAATCGGGATCCGGCCAGACTCTTGGTGTAAACTTCGTATTTCATTTAGATAAAAAAAAAGAGTACCGTTGATAGCCCCTAAAATTATTGAGTTTGGACTGATTCGAGGCCATTCACCCTAATAAACTCGATTCGACCTTATCTCGTAAAGTTCTAAACCTTGCACTAGTCTTAAGATGGTCTGAGCCCATAAAGATGAATATGTAGTTGAGCCCATGTGGGCCAGGTGAAAGCACCGAGCCCAAGAGTTAGGGTCCAGCCCAGGAAAAAGCAAGCCCAAGAGTCAGGACATAGCCCATGAACATGAGCTTGTGGCCGAGCGCGCAGTTATACCAAGAAGAAAGGCCGACCAAAGCCCATTAACTAAATGCAACCCTAGATTTGTCGTATCTCGCGAATATTGAAAATACTTGAAAATCTCTAATGGTCCTACACTTAGCGGTCTCCTATCATGGGCAAGATTCTACCTCAACAAGGATTCAACTTGAGCAAATTAATCAACTCATCATGCTCCTATAAATATTAGGTATACTTCCTTTCGCTCTCTTGCTTTCTTAATACGGTTACATTCCTTGCTCTCTGTATTCATGATCGGAGCTCTGACTTAAATATCATAAAGTCACGTCGCAAACATCTCAGACGCCCCTAACTTTATTTTCGTCTTTGCAGACCCTTTTTTACCAATCCGACCCAAATATTTGAAGATTCAAAGAAGGTAAAATTTTAGTTAAATCAATGTGTTTTTATAAAATTGTCGTAAAATATTTTTTAAAAGGTGTTCTTCAAGTATAGTTTTTAAAGAAAAATTGAGAATTTTTTTTAAATGTTTTTAAAATGGAAGACAAAAATAAAAATCAAAACACATTACTTTTAAAATATTAAAATGTTTTAATAGAATAGTTTTCAAACACATATTTATTTTAAAATATTTTATTAAAAATTACTTTTATAAAACGTTTTATAAATACTTGTCCAAACGGAGTCAGATGTATTATTCTTTTGGATAAATTCATTGAAATTCATTATTATTTTATGTAAAAATATAATATGAATAATCTATATCTATATATATATAAAAGCAGAGTTTTTGCCAAAAATAGTAATTTCCCGCCAAAATATCATTTCTAAAAAAGGAAAGATTTATCATCAATATTGACATACGTGCACTCCAATAAATGACCGCTTCAATTATTGTCTGCATTGAATATATCAATTCATTTAATTCAATTTCGAATTTAATTAATTTTTATATTATTTCAAATGTAATTTATGTATTATATGTTTTTAATTTTTTTACTCAAATTAAAACTAAACTATATTGAAAAAGTAAACTATATTAAAAAATTTTGCATTAATTATATCAATCATTTTAAGTAAAAACTGTATAAATAAATTTAAAATAAAAATGATTGCAATGTTCAGTATCACTCATGAGGTAAATCATCCAAAAATAATTTTTGCTATTTTAAGTAATTTACTGCCCAAATTACTTACTAAAAAGAAATACAATATTTAATTAGTTTATTTAAATTTTCTAAAAATAAAATTGGTTGAGTGTTAAAAATCTATATCTATATATATATATATATATATATATATATATATATATATATATATATATATATATATATATATATATATATATATATATAAAAGCAGAGTTGTTTCTAAATTTAGTAAGTTCCCGCCTAAATGACATTCTAAAAAAAGAAATAAACGAAAAATGTGGTAATATATATTATAATAAATGTCTAAAAATATTTAATTCATTATTAAAATTGTATATTAATGTATGTATGTATAACTGCTTGAAAATTGAATCTTTCTTAGGAATTACAAACCAAATTAAATTACATTTCAAATTTCAAATCCAGAAATAAAATTCCATTCTGGAAATTATAAACCAAATTCAAATTGTTATTCAAAATTTACATATTAATTCTGAAATTTTGAAACATGTTTCAAAAATTGTGCTCAGCTGAAATTATTTTATTAATTTAAAATTAATGACACATATATATAGATGTAAGGTTATTATAATTAACAAATTTCATCTATATTTTAGATGAACTATTTTTAATTTGGTTTTATTTTTGAGATCTAATATATTTATTTCAGTGATAGTATAAAATCATTTTTCTCTTCAATATATTAACTTTAATCTTAGACCAACAATTCTCGAATTATTATAGATGATTAAAAAATAATTGTAAGTCAATTTAATATAAACTATCATTTTTATTGTTTTTTTATTCATGCAAAATAATATAAACAAGAAAAAATTGTTAATTAACATATTTAGAATTAAAATATATGTATGTAATTTGACATACTTAACAGGAAAATTTTGTTTGTTAAATTACTTCAAGGCCAAAATTGATTATGGAGTTGTTAGTAGGTTATTATTAATAATTCATGTTAAATAAATTTATATTAAATATCAATTAGTATTTTTTTATACTTGAATAAATTTATTTTGTGAGTTATCATTATAAATGTTTCTTTTAGAATTATTACTTTATCTTCAACATAGCTCATTCTCTTGAATTATGCAATGACACTAGATTGATCGTGACAAGGCTCGGAAACTATGTTTGGAAGGAAAAATTCTTACTGGAAGTAATGCATGTCATAAAGTGTTTATTCCAAGAATGTCATTGATGTCTTCTTATGTAAGGCTTCCTTTTAAATTTCAACAAAGATAGTTCAGTATTATTTGATTGTATTATATTCAATGTTAATCAACAAAAGTCAGGGGCAATCATTGTCTCATATAGGAATTTTTTAAATAACCCTGTTTTTAGTCATGGTCAGTCGTGCGTTGCTGTATCCAGAGTTATGAATCCTAAGAGTCTAAAAATTTTGATATGTGATAGTGATAGCAACCCGAAAAATTCAACGACAAATGTTATATTTAAAGAAATTTTTCAAAATCTGTAATTTCTTTTTGTTTTCTAATTGTATGATCTATAATCCATTTAGTTTATTTGTATTTTAATTTAGATTATTTATTGAAATTAAAACCACATTAAAAGTTTGTATCATGTTTATCATTTTATTTTGTTACAGTTATTGTTTTCTACATGGTACATAAATTTATATGTGAATACAATATAATTGATACAAATTATGTCATTCATTGTCTAATACAAGCGTGATATTAATTCTCAGCCAAAATACAAAAAATGACTCTTTTATTCTGTATATCATTGTTAAGATCTATATGTATATGAAAACAATAAACATTTCACTTTGATAAAAAGTCAAGTTATCGAGAAAGTAAATAAATTATCATATATACTAATTTTAATAATCAATTAGAAAAAATAATTGTCCGTGCACCGCACGGGTGAAAAACTAGTATATATAAAAGCAGAGTTTTTACTAAAAATAGTAGTTTCCCGCCAAAATGTCATTTCTAAAAAAATAAATATATATCATGACTATTGAAATATGTGTATTGCAATAAATGACAACTTCAATTATTGGTTGCATTGATTATATCAATTCAGTTAGTTCAAATTTGAATTTAATTTATTTTTATATTGATTCAAATATAATTTATGTATTATGTGTTTTTTATTTTTTATTCAAATTGAAACTAATCTCTATTGAAAACATAAACTACGTTAAAATTTTGCATTGATTATATCAATCAGTTTAATTAAAAACTGCATAAATAAATTTAAAATACAAATGATTGCAATCTTCAGTATCACTAATGAGGTAAAACATTCAAAAAATAAATTTTGTTATTTTAAGTAATTTCATGCTCAAATTACTTATTAAAAAAATATAATATTTAATTAGTTTATTTAATTTTTCTAAAAATAAAATCGATTGAGTGTTAAAAATTATCATTACAACAAGGTTTTCCAATGAACACTAAATTGCCATTTAATAATCCTAAATTTTTTATCCCAAATACATATTATTTCGAAATTATCTTAATTTGAAAAAATTAATGCATTGTAGTTTTCTTCCAAAACCATATGTATATTGTATATATTGAATTGTCTTCTTAAAAATTCAAATAAGAAAGCAAAAGAAAATTCTTACTCTCAATAAACATGTATATTATCCGCAATAATCAGAAATGTTTTACACATAATGCATGCAATTCGAGATTTCCATAATTTGAAATAGTTAATGTATGATATAATTCTGTCAAAAGCATCCGATATATAATTTTTGTCCCTTGGGATGTCTTATTTGAATTTTAAATTATGAAATAATGCAATATTGTATATTATATTAGAAACCTATTTTATCATATTTATCTTTCTAAATTTATCTACTACAAAATTGAATTCTAAAATGACTCATCTTTTCAGCACCATATATGAATTGAATATTTCCAAGATGTAATGTTCGTTTAAATTTAGATTTATTCGTTGTTATGAACTACCTACATATGCAAACAACGAGAGACATTAAGTTTGAAATATATCTTTTATGATCGAGAAGTAAAAAATATTATTCGTCTATTTGAACAAAATTTAAGTTTTTATGTATTATTAATGTGATAATTTTCTTTTATATTACAAAGCTCACTGATACATGATAGTATAAAATGTCCCGCATTGTTTTGGAATACACATAGTAAATGTTAATAAAATAATTTTTCTGATTTATACATAATTTACTTATGATCACATGTTTCAATTTTCTTTCGAAATAATAGGCAGTTGTGTATATTATGAAGAGATTTTGTAAATAAAATCACAACTCATTTGGATAAATATATTGATGAAACAATTATTGTTATCATTCAAATGTGTCAAATACGTGACATGTCACAAAATTGTTTGTGAATATGGATTTAGACGAAATTACTGAATTTTTTAAAAAATATTTCTCATTAATTTTATTGAATGTGATTTTAAAATATTTTTTGATCACATGTTAAAAAATAATAATATATAGCTTCTCGACAATTAAAGATTTAAATATGTATTAAGGTTGGTAGCCGACATCGATACAATAAATACGATAAACATTATTTCATTGTCTTAAGCTATCACAGTCTAAAATTTTGATATATGATAGTGATTATTAGCCAAAAAAATTAATCGACATGAGTTGTATTTAATTTTTTTTAAAATTAGCGAAAAAATAGTTTTTATTTTTATTTTTTTTATAATTATATTAATCTTTAATTTAAATATCAATTCAATTTTGACTAATATTTAATAATATCATCCCGTGCATCGCACGGGTTAAATACTAGTAATAAAAAAAGCGTACTCTATAAAATAGAGTAATTATTGACGGGAAAATTAGTATTTTTGTTATGTAAGTTGGTGTATTTTGGATTTTCGTAATGTAGCTTGTTCAAGTTTAATTTTCATCAAATAACTTGGTTTTTTTAGTATTTCTTTACACGAAACTACTGAGAATTCAATGAATCTTGTTTTTTGACATCAATATTCTTTTAGGTAACCAATCTAATAATAATAAAACCTATATTAAAATCAATTAAGCAAAGTAAAAAGTTTTTTCCTCATATTTTAAAATATCATGTGTTGTCATGGTGAATAGATTTTCTGACTTCCGGTGAAATCTTTTTTAATGTGTTGTCGTGGTGAACATATGTTTAATGTGTGTAAACAATAGTTTTATTTGTAACATATGTGAGCCATGTAAGGAAGAATTAGTGTCAAATAAGTAATATATAATAGATTTAATGACTTACATTGAAAAATGACCAAAACAAAAAAATCAAAGCTATCGAATGAAAATCAAACTTTAACAAATTATAAGACTAAACTCATAGATAGATCACACACTTCATATGCATTTTCGTTGTTAGATTTGACACCCTTCTTTAATTAAATTAAAAAAAATAAAATTTAATGAGTCATATTTTGAATTAACAACATAGTTGGCATTTTAAAAAACATCAAACAAAAGCACAAATTTCAGTGCACCATCCATTTCATTCGATTGCTCCAAAAGGTGAAATCGCTCATCTTAGGCGCCCCTCACTCCCGGCCCGACAAGATTGTGAGGGGGTAAATCATGATGACTCAACCAACCAGCAGCAGCTAGACCTTATGCTACGCCGCACACAAGGAGCTCCCACTACCGCTTGCGAGACTCGATCTCTGGTCATTGCTCCAAGATTTACTGCTGCTGACCAACTGAGCTAAGCCCATGCGAACATCCATTTCATTTGATTGTTTTTCTAAATAATAGAATTTATCAAACATAATAATGAACTGTTTTCCAACAGAAACAAAAACAAAACCTACCTCGAATATATATATATATATATTGTCTGTGAGCCGATGGCAGACAGAGCTTGCGCATGGCAACAAACAGGAATAGAAATTGGCGCGCTCTGACAGTTAAAACGAAAGGCATAGTAATAAATATTAATTTAAACCAAAAATATATAAAAGTGGAGAACATATACATAAAAAAGCTCTCTTTTTTGACAGCCATGAAATACCGCAAAATATGGTCCCCCTTTCCCAATTCTTCCTCCATTTTCACCTCTCCTGAATCGAACCCATCATTTATTTCTCTCTTTTTTCAATATATTATTGAATTCCTTCTTCCAGACAGGTTTGACTCCGATAATTTGCATCAAGATATGTTTTTTTGATCGTTGTCTCCTCGATTGCGTTGTGGGCATGTGGTTTGCTCGGATATCATCTAGGATTTTGCGTCTTTTCCCTCAAACGGTTTAATGGGATCAATTAATGACGTAAAATAGGCTGTCATACGCAGGAGACAAATATGTATTTCACCAGGCTAGATGATTCGCCTATGTTTCGGCAACAGGTTATTTTCATGTCTTGTTTTCTTTTTGTACGTATCAAGTGTCCTCCCCAGACATTCAAGGCTTTCCTTTAGAGTTTCAATTCTCTAAATTGTGTGGGTTACTGGAGGGGGTTGTTTACTTTTTATCATTTTATTCAATGCCTATTTTTGAATAATAATAACTATGTGCAGAGTTACTTTGGTAACCTTTAGAAATCGGTTGTAATTAGAGAGCAGTGTTGTAGTGAATGAATACTGGCCTAGAAATCGATTGTAATTAGAGAGCAGTGTTGTAGCCAATGAATACTGGCCGCGTTACAGTATTGGGTTTTATTAGATACACTTTGTTACAAAATGTTGAAAGTGAAATTTAATTGGGGCAATAGGCATTTTGGCAGGGTTTTTAATTTTCAAGACCAAAGTTGGAGAAAAAAAGAAGGGAAAAAGTAGTATAATGGAAAATTTTAGTGGCAGTTTCTATTACATACTAGTATCTGCAGTAGTAAGCTAGTCTCTGATTAAACTCTAAACAGTTTCTTGAGGTTCCTTCAACATGAAAATCTTATAAAACTTCCCGTCTGGGCCTGCTTGGAAAGACGGCAAGGCCGGGTTATAGCTCGACTTAAAGGAGAGGAGTGGTTTGGCTACCGATGACCGGCTGCTAAGCATTAAGAATCTACAGACAAAGATTGAAAAAGACCCACTGCCTTTTACTTTTGATATATAAGCTCATGTGTCTAATGGAAATTTTAGTGTAGTTTCTATTAGAGACATGCATCCTAAGATATGGGCATGACAGTAGTCATTGATTCCTGGCTTCAGCCGGTTGGGTGCAAGTGTACATGATAATAATCATGTCATTAACTATGGTATTGATTAAAAGAATCCGCAATATTTCTAACTATTCGTAGCACTTTTTTTCAATAGCTCCAGGGGTTCATATCTCTCTTTTTTGAACATAAAACACAAACTTGTTTCATCTCTTATATTTCATTGAAATACCCAATCTAACGTACAGAGATCACGTATATTTTTATGTCTGAACTTTATGGACACATAGTCTTTGTTTGACCATGCAGATCCAGTTGCTGGAAGACACTGCTGAGACATTACGGGATAGAAGTCTTAAGTTTCATAAAGGATGTCGGAAGTACATGTAACTTACGAGCTATGCATTTTTTTTCACATCTTTGATAATTTATTACCGATAGTCTTCAGCTTATGCATTTTTTTTCACATCTTTGATAATTCATTACCGATAGTCTTCAGCTTATGCATCGAATTTTATTTTAACGATATCTTTTAAGTATCATATGTGCATTATTTAGCACAGTTAAGCATCTTGTGCAAAAACAGTTGTTTGGGCTCTAAGTTTTGTAAGCTTGCGAAATTCTGGATGACTTTTCTGTTGTGTTCGTGAATATATGTGTTGGATGCAGTTTGTGTGTCAATTATGAATATGTGGATGGATGGATGGATAAAATTATATTTGATAGCTTAAACATCTTCTTTCCTTCTCTGCTTGACCGATTTGCTCTTTTCTGTTTCACATATTTACTCTTGGACATCGTTAACTTGGTTCAAATAGATCGGTTTGTTATCTTCATTTTCTAATTGATGAAATCTTGTCAAATTTAGCATATGGTCATCTGTTTCATGATTTTTTTTGGGGTAAAATGGAGCATTGATGAAACATGGATGGTTGTTTGGTTCATTTTATTTTTGGAGTTTTAGGGGAAAATCTCGGGGAAATAAAATTCATGTTTGGTTTTGAGAATAATAAGTTGTTGCCGTAGATGCTATTTATGTAAAAAATTATTGGATAAATTATTTTAAATTGAAAATTTAATGTTTGAATTTATAATATAATATATCAATAGCATATTTTTTAGAAGTGAGAAAAAATTATTTAAATTAATGATTATGTTGGGCGGATTGACCAGGTGGGAAATGGGGCAAGAGGATAAAAATAGATAATAGAGTTTGTTTTGTTTTGTTTTGTTTTGGCAGATGAAAATGTGAGATTTTTTCTTCATTTCTCTGTTCTTTAACTTTTTCTATCATGTAATAAGTTTTCAATTACGTGCTGTTTTGCAAAACTTTTCCTTTATTGTTACTAGCCCTTTTTTATTGGATACATAGAGACGGGCTTGGAGAAGCATATGATATGGACATTGCTTTCGCAAGCTCCCTTGAAAGTTTTTCTGGAGGACATAATGATCCAATATCGGTAGCATTTGGAGGTATATTTTTAATTTTCTAAATACAGATACACTTCCACACTCATGAATGGAAATCAGGAGGCAAAGTTCGTCAACTGCCCACATTTCTCAATCTTCCACACCCAAAAAGTACGAAGAGATAAAATAAGGGAGTGACAGAGAGTTGAGCTTGCTAGTTGTTTTTCTTTCTTATTCTTGCACAAATTTTTGTCTTTAAGAAGAAGAAATCTATAGCAGGAATGTTTTGGCGCCAGACAGAGGATGGAGAGAAAAAGTCAAGAAATTATAAAAATCGTTTTTAGCTGCTCACATTCTATAAATTATAAGATGGCTTGGCTTGACAGCAACGGATTAATCAATATTGTGCTCAACGAAACTTCAAGTCAAAGTTCTTGAGTTGTGATTTCTGATTTCGGTCGGGCTAGGCATCATAATAAGAGGCCTTATTGGCCGAAGCTGAATTGGTAGCTATAGATTTATTTATACAATAACTAAGCCATCCGATCACTTTAGTGGCTAGACATGGACATCTCTGAACTGCTAAGATTCGACTATGAGAAGATCCTAGAAAAAAAATCAAATGGCACCACATTTAACCCATAAAATATGTCATAAGTAATTGTTCTGTATTCTTTGTTATTAATTCTGTATATTCAAGTCTTCATGATGTTGGTTTAAGTCTAGTTATATTTCAGGCCCAGATATGGAAAAATTTGCAATTGCACTCAGAGAAATTGGAACTTACAAGGAAATTCTTCGGTCGCAGGTGGAAACTTTTCTCTTTCTTACGTTATTATAGCTCATGCTGTTGGTAAACAATATAGCGCAATAGCTGGATAACTTGGTGATTTACTACTAATATGCTCTGTCAATGTCTCAGGATATGTGATATATGTGTGCTTATTGAAAAAAATGGGTGCCGGGTGAGCATGGATAGGGGCTGATGAGTTTAGGCTAGTTAGTTAAGAAAGAAAAGTCCAAGGCACCTTGGAATCAAGAATCACAGATCAAATATAGGAGACCACGTTAGTTCTTCATAGAAGGAACTGATTCTAGTCTTTTCCCCTTCATATATTATGTTTTTCCAAAAAAAATTGATGTTCTCGTTTTTACTTTAACGCCAAGGAGTTTCTAGAATTATGCTCCTTATTAATCATTTGCGGGGTTTCTAGGCTTCAAGATTACATGTTAATCTACTTCCACTGCAAGTTTGAGTTGTAATCTCTCGAAGTGTTGTACATCGGATGGATACATGTTTGGCGAACAATGAAGGCTTTTCAACCCCATGAATTGGACCTATGGTAATCTGCAGGCCATACTTGATACCATCACTAGAAATCAGAAGCAATATTTTGTCATAAGTGTGCTATCTCCCCCTTTTATGATCCATATCTTAAACTTCTTGGAGAGACTTTAGCGTTCTTCAGTGTTTCTTGAATTTGGTTCTTGTCCCCTACAGTTACTCCTAATCGCCCATCGATGTTATTGATAAGTGGAAATATATTGGTTTTTAGCACTTGTGAGCAGGAATCTTTGAATAAATAGTGAGTAATGATAGAAATCTTATGGGGCCTCAATGTAATCATTGTCCTCTGAGCTTGTATCGTCTCTGTGCACTTTCCTTATCAAGATATTTGGCTCTGAAAATATCTTTTTGATATTAAGTATGTGAAACGACTTCTATCCTTTTGTGGCTTCTTGCTGACATTCTTCACTTGTCCCTTTTAGGTAGAGCACGTGCTGAACGACAAACTTCTGTACTTTGCTAATGTTGATCTTCAAGATGTCAAGGTATGCCCTATTTCACAATTGTGAATTGTTTTAACACATATTTTATGTTTTGCTGGTCCTTACATTTTATTGGTGGGCCCTGATTTTAGGACAGCATTAATCACTAGAAAACATCATCGTACTAACGCATTTTCAGTTTATTGTCATGTGAGTTTAGATTGCAAGCGTGCATTGTCCAGCAACTACTAAATTCTGCTAAGATACGCAATTAGATATAAGCTAATGACTAGTATCCAGATGATGGGGTGTAGTAAAAGCTATGGATGAAGAACATGACGGATCATCCTAAGAAATAAAAATACAGTGATTCTATGTGAAAACTCATGCACATATTTTTATAAATGCTTTTTGATGGATAAGTCGTTATTACTCTTCAACTGTCATGAACTAGCAGCAAAGTTGAATTTTTACATATTTGCTTAGTTTCAAACAATAGATTAGATATCGAGCCTGGGATATTGTACATATCATCTGTAGCTCTTCCTTTTTTAACCTGACCTTTTCGTGGACCATCTGTCGAAGAAAATGAAGATTTTGTACCGAGCTCAAAGATGTTAATTTCAGCTGTATCAAAATTTGGGAGGATGTGGCTACCTACATCTACACCTCTGTCATGCACCTAAAAAATTTCTACTATTTTGGCAGTTTTTCCCACCTCTCACGTAATTCCTAGGAATTTTGTATCTTACATTGTTGTTATTTGATCAAACACAGGAAGCCCGCAAGCGCTTTGACAAAGCCAATGCAATTTATGACCAGGTGTGGATCCAGTCATTATTTCTGAAGTCAATATTAAACCTTCAAGTGTGATTTTTCTCCGAATTTGATGTTTGGTGTCTTTTAATTATCCTTAATCTTTTGTTACTTGATTAGCATGAAGTGGGGGGTGTGGGGGGCCTAAGTTGTGCTAAAGATACAAGCATAAAAGATACAAGCATACTATATCAAGGATCTGAATATGTAGGATATATGAGTAACTCAGATGAATGACAAAAACACCTGCAGGGTGGCTATGGTGTCTCAGAAGCGAAAATGTCCAAATGGAATTACCTCAAATGCACATTGTGTCATAGATTTATTATTTGCAAAATAGGGAAGGGACCACATACTGCACTGTAGATGAGCGTCAAAACAGAAGAACTACTATCACTTACTTATCCAAAACTCTTTCTGATTGAAGTCATCTCCGTTCCTTAGTCCTTCCATTATTGCCTTTTTACTTTTCCATCGAAAGGTGAGTAAACAAGGAAGACTCGAAGTGATTGCATTGATAGGAGACGTTTATATGGGGCAGATAAATTAAACCCTGACAATTCTACATAACAGAAGGTCTTGTTTTGTTGTGAACTTGGAGTTGATATCGATTTTATGGTATTCTCTTTTCTCACCGAATTTAACACTTCATGTGCAAGTTCATAAGAGTGATTACAAGGATCAACTTAATAATTAAAATTCCACAATAAAAGATAGGAACAGCTACTTATCCTTTGTAGGGAACGATACAAAGGAAGATAGCGAATATCTCTCTGTTAGTACCATTTGGGTGTTGTGTCGCTCGGTAGAAATTAAATCCAGCATAAACTGCTTCCCTTTTATATCTGGACAGTGAAATGGTATGCTTCGCTCTATGCAACTATTGTAAGATAGACTTGAATAAAATCCAACCATCCTTTAGCAGTCTAGTTCCTACATATTTGAAACAAGAAAAAAACAGTGTTGGTTTGTTTCACTTCTGTGACATAGACTGGTACTTGATATACTGGAATGTCTATCCCTGTCGTGTTTCAGGTTCGTGAAAAGTTTTTATCGCTCAGGAAAAGTTCAAGGATAGACATAGCTACTGCCCTAGAGGAGGTATCTGACCATGAATACCTATCTAATTCAGTATCACTTTATTCCTGTGGCTGTAACTATCAGATAGTTGCCATGGGTTACCATAATCTGTTGAATTCTAATTTATCAAGGTTTTCCAGGAACTCCACAATGCAAGATCAACTTTTGAACAAACACGCTTCAATCTGGTTTGATAATCTCTTCCAAGTCATCTAGTTTCAAATTTTCTATATCACATAGCAATGCTGAAGGATTCAGTTGGGAAGGGGAAGATTTTGAGCACCCTGCTTTCTCCTTTTCAAATTCAGGTCCGTGCCCTCTCAGCTGTAGAAGCAAAGAAGAGGTTTGAATTTTTAGAGGCTGTTGGCGGTACAATGGATGCTCATCTTCGTTACTTTAAACAGGTTTGTGGCATAATGAAAAATTGTCATTGCTCATGGTGTGCATTGTTGTTTGTTTACTTATTCTGAAGTTCCTCTCTATGCTAGGGGTACGAACTGTTGCACCAAATGGAGCCTTATATTAATCAGGTGTATTTTGTATCACTATTTTTCAGTTGTACCCTCATTTCTCTATATTTTTTCTTATTTTTCGTGTGTAGATTGTACTTTTCTTTTAAAAAAGATTAGATTTGCAGTTGATTTACCCAATATATGGGAAACATTAAAGAAAGATGATTGTTCAAAGGGAAAAAGCAACAGCAATGCCTATCTGAATTTTTTTATTTCCTTTAGATTAGATGTACAGAGGAATTTCTTAATTTGATATTGAACAACTAGCAGTAGAAAGTACTGAAATGGCAAGTGAAAATGTGTATGACAAGGAATGGTCCTGCCATGATAACGGAATAGGAACTAGCATGAATTCAGAATTAAATGATTATATACTAGATGATGCAGTTTATTATTCCCCACAAAGGACAATTTGTACTCCAGCAGATTGTTTTTCCCTTAAAATGAGGATGGGTTGAGAAAATTAATTTTTTTTTTTATCAAACCTGGTTTGGAGGCTTTATGGTAGATATTTCATATCTTCCTCATCAAGATTATATTTGGGTAGGATAGTCCGTTAAATTATCACACAACCTTTTGGTTTTGGCAGCAATTATTCATCCTTTACAATGAAGTTATTTGCAAGGATTGAATTTGTTGACTGATGTAGTTACTCAAAGCTATGACAAATGCCTCTTGATTTGAGTTGATTTGCATTTATAGATAATTGTTATCCAAGTATATGATTTAGTGTTCACGGTTTAGGAATTTTTTTTCGATTTGTGGTACTCTTAGCTGCTCTGCTCCTGTATATAATGTTTTCATCTCAACATGCACCTGCTCTTTGTTCATTTTACTACTATACTACAGGTATTGGCTTATGCCCAACAAGCAAGACAAAATTCTAACTATGAGCAAGCAGCACTCAATGATCGTATGCAAGAATATCAAAGACAAGTTGATCAAGAAAACAGACGGTCTTTTAGTGGATCTTATGGTCCCACAAGTACGGATGGTATACAGTCTTTTTCCAGAAACTCCCATAAAATGATAGATGCAGTGATGCGCTCTGCTTCTGAGGGAAAGGTTGTTTTCTGATACTGCCTTTGCATTTCTAATATTCTCTTTCTAGACTTCTATTTCTTTTAGAGATGTCATTTCTGTAACTAAGACTTCAATAGTGTAGGTACAAACCATTAAACAAGGATATCTCTCGAAACGATCCTCCAATTTGAGAGGCGATTGGAAGAGAAGATTTTTTGTTCTTGACAGCCGGGGAAGGCTATTCTATTATCGCAAACAATGGAGCAGGCCAACTGTGAGTCATGGAATAACAAACTCACTGTGCCCTGCATGTTGTTTCAGTTTTATGATACTTTTTGTTAACTTGATCATTTGACACTCAGTTTCAGGGTTCTAACGGTCCTATTCCCATACACAGAAGTTCTCCCTCTGAACCTGGTTCTGGACTGTTAAGCCGGTGGCTTTCATCTCATTACCATGGTGGTGTGCATGATGAAAAATCCGTTGCACGTCACACGGTGAACCTGCTGACATCAACAATAAAAGTTGACGCAGAGCAATCTGATCTAAGATTTTGCTTCAGGATTATTTCCCCGACAAAAAATTACACTTTACAGGTTAACTTTTTTGCATCAGATAGAATGTTTGATTTTATCTCTTTCACAAAAACTCTAAAGTGGCCGATATGTCCGAGGTTTAGTTTCTATGCTGCACATACTTTTCAACAGTATATATCTCCGTGGACATAAGGATATGTTAATTGGCAATTCCTTGTTTGATACAGGCAGAAAATGCAGCAGACCAAATGGACTGGATTGAAAAAATAACTGGAGTTATTACTTCTTTGCTGAGTTCACAGACTCCTGAGAGGGTAAACAAATTGTGATTGAATGGGCAGTTTCTTTCATTTGTATTCTCATTGTTGTAATCATAATTCATTTGTATCTCAGCATTTCTGTTGTAGTCCAGTTAGTGAAAGCAGTCCCATTGGAAGTCCTGACCATGATGTGAGGACCATTGAAGAATATGCATCGGAAAAGGATCTTTCATCACGAAATATTATGCGAGTATCCAAAAGTTCAGTCCAAATACCCAGCAGCTCAAAAAATGAAAAGCCAGTCAATGTTTTGAAAAAGTTGCCTGGAAATGATAAATGTGCCGATTGTGGTGCACCTGATCCAGATTGGGCTTCCTTGAATCTTGGCATTCTTATATGTATTGAATGCTCTGGCGTTCATCGCAATCTTGGTGTGCATATATCCAAGGCAAGTTGACATAGCTTCCTTATTGTGCCTAAATAATTTTGTCCACGAATTCAATTATTTCTATTTCGATGTCGATGTAAATCCAAGGGAGTGTTTGATTTCTACCGAGGATGTTAATCATGAGCCAAAAAATATTTGACATCTATACACTCATCTCATGGCTTTCCAAACTTTTAATGCAGGTAAGATCCTTAACACTTGATGTGAAAGTTTGGGAACCTTCTGTCATTACTTTGTTTCAAGCACTTGGCAACGTCTTTGTCAACTCAATATGGGAGGGATTGTTGCAAGCAAGTAGAACTGTTCAGGCAGATGAAATACCAAGAAGGTAAAGTTTACCGGAATCAACATTATTGTCATGTTCTTCATATTTGTTTATAATGAGTATGATATTTATACCACAGGTCTCTTGAATCTGACAAACACAAAAAGTTTTATAGCAAACCAAAGCATAGCGATCATATATCAGTGAAAGAGAAGTTCATTCAAGCAAAGGTATCACCTCATTTGATTAATATTCAGTTTTTTTTTTTTTTTTTGCTTTCAATCCTCTTAGGAATAGTGATGCCTGAGCAGTAATCGATAGGTAAATGTGGCAATCTCTATATATCTTCAGAATTTAAGCAGCTTAGAAGGCATAGTGATATGACACAAACTACTATGGACGAGAAAACTTTTTTCCAAGGAATGTGTGGAGCGATTGCCCTTTGATCGAGACCTTAAAGCTTTTCTTTCTGGAAATGGCATTAATCCTAAAATTCCTGCCTTTGTTTCCAATGACTTTTTAACATTCAGATTTCCATGGGACTTATTTCACATAAGAAGTAGTGCAATCATTTTTTCTCAATAAGCTAAGCCAGTCCTAAAATAGAGTGGAAGGATGAGCACTATCAGCCATAATAGATATTAGTAGTTGTCCATTATCCTAGTAGCAACCGTTTCTTGTGAAGACCACAACTTTTCAGTTTTTTAAATGTTCAAACTTATGTTTATTCTGGCTTTTTGTGCTCGAAAGCTGAATTGTTACATTTCCATCAAGCATTTATGTGCAAACATACTTGCACAAACTTTCATTTCTCCAGTGCCACCAAAAAGGTTTTCTCTAGCAATGTATAATTTGTGTTAGGTTTGCAGAAAACAAAAAGGCATAAGTTTATGGTTGAAATTCTTTAGCTAAGCCTGTGGAATTGAACGTATTTGTGGTGTTCAATGGTCATTTCAAAAAAGTATCTGTAGACGTTGATACAACTGACTTCCTAGAGATTGGGATTGCACTAAACTTAATATAGCATGAACTTTATGTTATAGTCCTAGAATTTACAGATAGCCCTAGTAGTACTATATTTGATTTGTTTCTAGTTGTGTGTTAATCCTTGCAAAGTAAAATGATAACATAACATGGTTGCCGTTTATTTTATAATTACTATGATCAAGAACTCAGTAGAAATATTAATCATGATCAAGAATTCACCGGAAATATTAATCATCCGTTGCTGAAATATTGAACATGGAAGAAGGTGGTGGTATAAGAAGGCTATATATAGTTCTCGAATTAATTTTTATGTTTCATATCTAACCTAAAGCATAGTGCCTCTTTGATTGCAGTATGTAGAAAAGCGTTACATTCACAAGGTAAAGGACAGCCAGCGTCTTCTTTCAGTTGCCGAACAGTTGTGGGGCGGTGTACATGCTAACGACAAGAAAGCAGTATACCACCTTATTGTCGCATGGGAAGCTGATGTCAATTCAATTCATGGTCAGGCCTCACCCCTTACATCTTTAGCCAATGTAATGAGATTACATGAGCATACAAATCCAGATCAGAATTTTCATGCTGTAGATGATGGTACTTCAAGATCTCCAGAACCACAAGTAGAAGATGAAAACAGATTCATTGATCTTTTTTATGGATGTTCCTTGCTTCATCTTGCCTGTCAAACTGCCGATATTGGCATGGTAGAACTGCTCCTGCAGCATGGGGCAAACATAAATGCTTGTGATCTAAGAGCTCATACTCCACTGCATCATAGTATTATTAGGGGAAGAATTGGAATCGCAAAACTGCTGCTTGCCAGGTGATATGCCTTGCGTTCTCTGCTATGTTGTGTGTGTGTGTGTGTGTGTGTGTCATCTATGAAACAATCATTTGAAGGGAATAACAATATGCAGTTTCCATGCAAACCAAAAAATTCTTTTGTAGTTGAGTTTCACAAATTCCCTCATTCCAAAACTTAAGGTTTATGACTTATGACTGCTGCTGCTATTTTGATTTTATGTACAGAAATAGAACCTTTTGCTGAGTTTCTAGTCCACGCCATGGTAATTGTAGATAATACTTTAGGAAGGTGTGATGTTATTTGTAGAATTCAAAATGATCAGCACTGTGACAAACACTAGTGCTCACAGTTGAGTGCTACCTGACTTTTAATACAACTTCAATCTAGCATGATGAAAGTTGGAGCCTTGGAAGATCTTGGTTTGGGATTTCTTTGTTGAGATCATGTTATAGGGTAGGGTTGTCTGGATTAATTATGTGAAATTTTCTTTTCTCCTAGTTTTTTATATCGACTTTTTAACATGTGATTCCAACAGGAATCTGGGACATTCTCGGTTCAAGATTGTTTTGAGCTCATAATCTCTCTAACTATGGTACATTTTCCTTTTCTGCAGAGGAGCAAATCCTGAAGCTGTTGACAAAGAAGGTAAAACTCCTTTTCAGCTCATTGCAGAATCGGCCCTCGATGATGTTGAGCTTCTCGCTTTCTTAAAACATGCAAATAGATAGCATTGTTTGTTATATTTATGTTAGCAAGAAAATCCAATCCAAAAATATCGGGGATGGTTTGTTGTAGCTTTGCTCGCCATCTTTCTGGATTGAGATGTTGAGCAGCTAATTATTTTTCTCCTTGAAGATGCATGGAGGAGGAGTATGTTTTTTTTTTTTTTTTTTTTTTTGTAGTCTTGTTACCAGGATATACAATATATATTTTTTCCCCCGTAAATACAGGATTGTAATTTTTACTATCGATGTTATGTTGATGTAACGAGGAAGACCCGGGCCATTTATCATTTAGTAATATGTGCCCTGTTTTGAGTTACTTGATGCTTGAAGATGTCGCAGATATTTAGAATAGGAAGTTTTGTAATCTAAATACTTGCAATTCTTCCCCAAGTTTTCTTGCTATTTTCCCCCAACCTGATTTTCAAATGCCCATCAATGAAAGAAACGATCATCAAGTATTACACCAAAACACATTGCATTCTTTGCTATATTTCAATTACCACTAAGAAAGTACACATGTGTTACACGTAATTGATAAACGATCGAAACATAACATACCGAGAGTGTTAATATTTCGCCATCATTTTCTTGGGCTAACCTTCCCGTAATGCCATATTTGTTTAGTTGTATTGGATCTAAAAGCTCTTTTGGTAGTTTTTTTTTTATTTTTTTTATTATTTTTCACTTTACGGTTAGTTTTTAAACAATTGTCAAATATTATTGAGTCTGTTCTATGATACACCGAGAGTGTTACTCTATATATATTTTTGTATATGATGATCATTTGAATTCAAAACAAAAATATAAGAGATCTACTAGATAATCACTTGATCGTATTTTATAAAAAAAATATATATGAATTAAAACTCTGGATACAATATAGATTTTTTCCCTAGTCCGAGATCCTATATCCAACACTGAACAAGTAAATTTTTGGACAATATTCATGCATCAAGACCTATAGAAAAGAGAATGAACAGGAATATGTGGTAATTTGTATAATTTATAACCTATTAGTATATATAATGCAAGAACACCCTAGAGAAACTAATTAGTTATACAGAGTCATTGCATAATTTTGGATTTTCCAAAAACATATTTCATCTTATTAAAATAACTACATGGTGTTATAATGATATTTTTATTTTTATTTTATTTTATCTTCTATCATTTCAATTTCAAAATTTTTATTTTAAAATTTTTAAAAAAATTATTTCATTCTTTATTATTTTTTAGAGTAGGTTTCTTGTGAGACGGTCTCACGAATATTTATCTGATAATTTATATTTTATATATTATTGTATAATTTATATAAACATATACAATATTTAAGATGATATATTTATTATGAACGTGATAAATTATGTTTACCGTTTAATTGTAAAATAAGTTTAAATATTTGGATTAATTGATAATAGCATTTGAATTTATATTTTGATTATTATTATGCATTAATTTTAGATAATAAAATTGTAAATACGATCGCTTTGGAAAAATATGTGCAACAAACAATTAGCATAATCCTTGTGTTCAGTAGTTCATTCAGTAACATATGTAGTAGTCCATCCAATAATAAACATGTCAAAAAGGTGACACTACAATTTGACATGTGGGATGATGATATTGAAAGATAAGCATAATTATTTTTTAGTTATAAAATCTGTACGATGATGCAAGAATATTGAATTTCCTTGCATGTTCTTAGAAAAATTTGAGGTGAGGAAAAACAACCAAGAAACTAATCTTAAATTCATAAAGAAATTAGTATGAAATTGGGAAATTAACAAAGAGTGGGAGTCGAAAGAGTTTAGCTTCAATGTAAAAAGAAATTTTGTTTGATTCAGACATATTTAATTAAGTAGACATTCTGAGAGTAGTTGGCTCTCAATTAGTGCGTCTGACCAGCTAGCAGTTGAAATGTAAATCCTCGAAATCTTGTCTGAAAAACTCACACCACTCCATGGAAGGCCGCAGAATCCAATAGTATTGCCTTGATTTGGTCGGGATGAAGGTCCGGGCCTTGTTTACATTGCTGAAAACACAGGGAATTCAAAACTGAGTCGAGTAGTACTTAAACATGCATGTTGCAGGATTAGTTAGGAATGAATGATTGGTTACCTCGGCACGAAAAATATCCAATGCGAACCCATTGAAGCAGCTAATAACAGCTTGCTGAATGTCCAGACCAAGGTTGTCCAGAGCCCTCATAGTCGAGAGTAAGAGCCCGGGCCTGCGGCCACAGAACATATGGATGTTCACCGCTCTCCCTTCTCTTAGCCTCACCTCAACCTATTAAGAATTTTGCAAGGAGAAAGCAATTTCCTTATTTAATTTCCAAAAGAAAATATCGGTCATCAAGGCAGAGTAGTGTTTGCAGTGAGACTCCTACCTTAGCTGGTTGTCCAGTTGGGATCGAGACTGGATTCGGGAATGTAGATGGGGGGCAAAGTTCTTCCTTAACAAGTGTCGAAATTCGGGGACCGGTGGGTGTCACCGGATAGAAAGTCGATGATGGAGTTGGAGAGGAGATAGAAGGGGTCGATTCCAGCTCATTATGGAGGTCGTTGATCTTTTGAAGAAGCTCCTTTAAGTAATCAATTGCATCCCCAAGTATCGATGCCCTGTCCATCTTTTGGAAGAATGACGTCAAAATTGTGGGGGGTGTAAATTCATTTCATTACAACCAAGGATTATGTAATTACCAAGCAACTAGAACCATGAAAAACATGTGATTCTTCCATTCTCAAACCGTTTGTAACGACATCCAATAATACTTATCAATTATCTTATAAGTAATACACAAAAGGGAAATACGCTCTCTATATTCCAACACGTTCTCATACGACAAACAACTAATATCCAGTGTTTAATGCAACTGAACAGAAATTGATCTTCAGCAAAATAGGCCAGGAAAGAATCTACGGTCAAAGTATGATTTCCAAGTCTGTAGCATCTTACTTTAGTATTATATGTGTCTTGAAGTTATGGAAAGCAAAGGACCTAAAGGTACAAATTCTTAGTTTTCTAGCAAAAACTGTTGATCAATATTTCTATTTCACATCGGAGTCCACGTGACAAGATAAACAAATTTAGTGATCATCTAATTCCGTATGCAGATGAAGAAATAAATTTGAAATGATCCACTGTTCAATCAACAGCTTTCAAACAATATATAATTTTCTGTTGGCATTTCAAAGTGTAAGATGGCATTTGAATCAGTTCATAGATTCCATGTGAGTAAATTAAATGCCATCACACAACTTTAATATAGATACCTCTCAAATCAAAATATACCAATCACAAACTGTTACTCATTAATGATCAAACACAAAGAAGATACTAACTTCACAGGAATTCAAAAACAAATAAAATAAAAAGATGGCTCGAACAACGAACAGAAAAGCTAATGAAAACATGTCGAATAATTCACGAGAAATTTGTAGTAAAGAATTTCATACCTTGCTGATCTTTGGAACAACTGACCTCAACATGTAAAGCCTATCATTGAGCTTCTTCCTCCGGCGCCTTTCAGCCATCAAATTCTTGGCTGGAAGCCCCTTCTTCTTCCCACCTGTCACGGTGCCATTTGCATTTGAGTCATTTCCACCATTTTCACAACTCCCTTCCACCTTATCGATACCACAATTCTCCAAGAATTGATCATCAGAGTCATAATTCAGATTAGATTCCTCGAAGCTCACATCATTCTCACCACTTAGCTTCCTCTTCTTATCATAACCTTCCATAAAAGTTGAACTATTTGGAGCTATCAAGCTTATTTCATTAAATTCAACACCTAAATTCAAAGACCCCAAGTTTTTGCTATCGTTATCGGTAAGATTCTTCTTCAGGGCAGCCCTCTTCTGGAAAAGAGTAGGTTGTGCTCCAAGCGAGGTAAAATTTTCAAGTGGCTTCAAAATCTTGAACCTATTGAACAAGGAATTTCCCTGCATCGAGCTTTCCCCATACCCAAACGCACCAAATCCACCACTTCCTTGGGGAAATTGGAGCAAATTATTAGCGGAGCTCCAATTAAAAGCATCGAACTGTGCCTGAGCACTCAAATCACTGAAACCATCACCAAGAATCCCGCCGCCTCTATTCAAAACATTTTCAAGACACCCATTCCCACAACCCAAATCAAAGCCTCCATCCAGAGTAGTGTTGTTAAGCATTGGGTTCATTGAATACTTGGGGGGCAGAAAATATTTTACCTGATCACACGGATCAAGATTACTGAAAACCGAAGCTGAAGTTGGGGAACAAGAGGCGGAAGAATCCACCGTCTGTATAAACAGCTGACTGCTCTCAGCTTCAGGAAAGCCTGATGAAAACGAGATACCATTAATGCTCCCTAGGTGGTTGCTGGTGGTGCCTGTGGCGGAATCCCCTCCCCCGCCGACGTACCAGTCATCCTCTTCAGCTCCAATCATGGACTTAAAATTCGAAAGCCCACCTATTCCCAACTCTTCTTCATTCTCCAGGCCACCGTCTTCATTGATTTTTTGAGCCCATGACTCCGTTTCACCCTCTCCTGTACCATCTTCAGCCCAACCCATGCCAGGCAACATCCTGCAAGTTTCTTGATTTTTAAGCTTCGGGAAAGAAAAAAAAAGAAAAGAAAAAGAACCAACTTTTCAAAGAGTGGGATAATTCTGAATAATC
The DNA here is from genome assembly GCF_022965805.1 of Primulina eburnea. Taxonomy (NCBI): domain Eukaryota; kingdom Viridiplantae; phylum Streptophyta; class Magnoliopsida; order Lamiales; family Gesneriaceae; genus Primulina; species Primulina eburnea. Next base: position 61,596,826 of record NC_133101.1, on the reverse strand, counting down.
AAACAATGAAGTTTGAATATTAAGAGAAGAGAGAGTGGGAGCAACAGAGGAGAAGAGGGAATGTGGCGGAAAGACGAGGGAAATGGCAGATAAATGAAGTGTCTCGACGACACACAACAATATTGTAGCCTATTCTCTCTGTGATGTCCTTGTACACAGGGACTGTACTGGTAAAACAGAACCAATTTATTTTTCTTTAATTTCTCAATTTTATTTTTTGTTATTCTTTTTATATCTAATAATTCTTCTTCCCTTTTCTTATATTTAAATAATTTTAACATTTCCTCTCGAAAAATGTGACATTTGGTAACTAAAATATAATAGTTTCATTTCTTTTTTGACAAAATACTTTCCCTTCCACATACGAAATGTTGCTATTTTCAGACAGTATGTACGAGAACCTGCTTTCAATTTCTTGTCTACCAACTAAATAATAAGACTATTAATGTCGTATATAACATGGACTTTAATTCTTTCCTATTGGCACACTTGTATCCTCCTATGTTCGCAGAAAATTAATACCTCGTCGTGTTGCTAAAATAACATCAAATAAAAAAGACAGATTTTTTTTAAAAAAAATCATCAGCTTGTCAAATAAGTACCAATAACCACACGTTATGTTGGCGTGATCAATTTTTACATGTCTTTATTCTTAGACGGATAAAAAAAATCAGCTTATCATATAAGTACATATAACCACACATTATGCTGGTGTGATCAAGTTTTACATATGTTTATTTTTTAGACGGATCAATTTTACTGATATTTACGATAAAAATAATATTGTTGATATAAAAATTAATATTTTTTCATGGGTGACCTACTAGAAGATATGTCTCACAAAATTGACTAATGAAACCGTTTTATAAGAGCTTTTGTATATTTACACATGCAACGATCATTTGTATCATATATATAATCGCTTGTATTTTAAATTTGTTCCATATTTTTTCATGTGAATTTATCATACTCATATATCTGTGCATGAAATATGAAATGAACTCCAAAGTGACTCCAATTTATTCATGAAAGATTACTAAAAAAATGGTACCAATACATAATCCTGAATTTTTTAAAAATGATATGTATATATATCCCTATATTAATTTAAATCCAATGATCCATCCAGTAATAAATATTTAACAATACACGTGGAGTCAATTGATTTTTTTTATTGAACCCCACTCTATTATTATATAATATTGGATCGTGACACATGCGATGAGTGTGTTCTGTAAAAAAAAAAAAAAAAGAATTGAGTAATTTTTTTAAGTTTTAAAATAAAAATTACAGATTTTGAAAAATCAAAGGAGATGAAATAAAAATAGAGAAAAATATTATCATAATATATTAAAATAATGTAGATATTTGAGATAACGAGAAGTGTTTAAAATTCAAAATTACACCATGATTCCGAAATGAATCTCACGTCCAGAGGATAATATAATTAATATCCATCCCAAATGTAATCGATAAATTATGACCGTCCATCAACTTTCACAATCCAACGGTTTTAACAAGTTTACGTGACCAAATTACTGTGTTTGTGGTGTACTGGGCTACGCATAGGGGAAACACCAAGGGGAAAGCGTGATGATAAATCCATGAAGGGCGGCTGAGCAGCCAATTATCTTCCACTCAATATCTATATTTTACCCTCGCCTCAGAAGAAATCCAGCTGACCCTCTTTTCGAACCTCTCTCCGTGCTTCTGTTCTCTCCTCCTTCCTTGATTTTGTAAGCGATTCTTCGATACTATTCATGTAGGCGATGTATTGATGTTCTAGTTTCTGTTTCTTTTAAAGTGGATTTCAGTTTAATTTAGGGCTGTTTTTCAATATTGGAGCTCCGTGTTAATTTGGGTTTTATTGAAAATAATTGTGACTGTCGAGAAGTTTGTGGTGTCACGGTTGTATTGATTGTTCAATTGGTTGGTTTTGCGAAATTATTTTTCATCTAGGTGATGGATTGATGTTATTGGTTCGATGTCTCTATGTCGGTTTCAGTTCAATTGATTTTATGTTTGAAGAATGGAGCTTTTTGTTAGTTCGGTGTTTGTTGAATATAATTGTTGACCTGTGAAAGTTTGTAATTTCTTTTGTTGCTATTCACGATACCACTTTGAAGATTATCATGTTGTTACCCAGGACATAAAAAATCTCTTATTTTTTGTGTTTCCAATTAAAAAACTCATGCTCATAACAGTAGCCTGATCGGTTTGTCCGCAGCTTCCTAATTGCCGATTGACATATATGCAGACCACTTAGAGGCAGTCATGGCACATGCTTTGGTTCAGTCTACCAATTTACCTTCAGCTGGTTTGACAAAAAATGGAAAGTTCAGGGGCTCTAGTAAAACAAATGGACCAGTTACAATGCTGTGCGGATTCCAAACAACTCCCTTACAGATAAGGAATTTCTCAGGATTGCGTGGTCTAAATGCCTTAGACATGAAGGTTCGACAAACTGGACAAACACTTCAGTCCATGGTAGCAGCTGCAACCTTCGGCAAGCGAGGGAGAAAATTGCGAATGGCACCGCGGGCTATGTTTGAGCGGTTCACAGAAAAAGCAATAAAAGTCATAATGCTTGCACAAGAGGAGGCAAGACGGCTTGGACATAATTTTGTTGGAACGGAACAGATATTATTGGGACTTATCGGGGAGGGCACTGGAATTGCTGCCAAGGTTCTCAAGTCCATGGGCATAAATTTGAAAGATGCTCGTGTGGAAGTTGAAAAAATAATTGGACGGGGAAGTGGATTTGTTGCTGTGGAAATACCTTTTACTCCTCGCGCAAAGCGGGTGTTGGAACTCTCATTAGAGGAAGCCCGCCAGCTTGGTAACTTGTTTTTCCATCAATTATCGTGTGTGCTTTAAGTTGTAACTGGTCCTCAGGGCCTTATTTGTGTAGCAGGCTTCTTGTTTCTTAATGACTGGGTAATTTGCCGAGTGATTCAGTTTCCAGTTTACTGTATATTTCCCCCCTACATCTCCCAGCATCGTTGTAGTAATCATAGTAGTGGCTTGTAAAGTTTGGTGTGATTTCAAAGCTCTGATTTGGATAAGAAAATGCAGTCTGGACATTAATCTTGACCAACTTCTTGATTCAGGTCACAATTACATTGGATCAGAGCACTTGCTCCTGGGATTGCTTCGTGAAGGTGAAGGAGTGGCAGCACGAGTCCTCGAAAATTTGGGGGCTGACCCAAGTAACATTCGAACGCAGGCAAGTATCATCACCTTATTTCCACTACCCACTTAGTAATGTGTATGCAACTGAGGGACATTCATTTTTTGCAAGTAGGTTATTAGAATGGTAGGTGAGAGTGCAGAGGCTGTTGGAGCTGGTGTTGGAGGTGGAAGCTCCGGGAACAAGATGCCTACTCTGGAGGAGTATGGTACAAATCTCACCAAGCTAGCAGAAGAGGTAATTTCTACTCTTCTTGATATCTTTGAAGTAGAAAATTTGGAGGCCTAATAAGTTATCGTTTTCTTGCTTTTTAGGGTAAACTAGACCCGGTTGTTGGAAGACAGGCTCAAATTGAACGTGTTACACAAATTTTAGGGCGACGCACAAAGAATAATCCTTGTCTGGTTGGAGAACCAGGTGTTGGGAAAACAGCTATTGCTGAGGGCCTTGCTCAGAGAATAGTCAATGGGGATGTTCCAGAAACAATAGAAGGGAAAAAGGTAAGCTAGTACTTACAGTTCTTATGAAGAAAAGAAATATTGGAAAACTCCTAGCTTCTACCTTTCATTATTATTTTTGTTAGTTGATATAAGAGGTGGGGTGATGATGTGAAAGTATCTTCAAAGGTTAAGTTATGTAAATTTTCCTTCATTTTGTTATTAGAGATTTACTGGAAAATGTGAAATGTAACAGCAGCCATACAAATACTTGATTACCCCCCAATTAAAATACTACTTGTGTGGATGTTGAATAAGGGCATATGTTAAAATTGGGTATTGTTGTTCCGGCAGTTTGTTTTTGTCATTATTATGTTTCTGGAATACTGTTTTTTACATTGTCAAAATAGTAAATTCTTATGGATCATCTTAGGTTATAACCCTTGATATGGGTCTTCTTGTTGCTGGGACCAAGTATCGGGGTGAATTTGAAGAGAGGTTGAAAAAACTGATGGACGAAATTAAACAAAGCGATGAAATTATACTCTTCATTGATGAGGTGCATACGTTGATAGGAGCAGGAGCTGCCGAGGGGGCAATTGATGCAGCAAACATCTTGAAACCTGCTTTAGCTCGAGGTGAATTGCAGGTTAGCAAAATCTAATACAAACATTAATTTGCAATCTGAATTTTTATACAGCACAGCTTTCTGGATATTGCTCCATAGTTTGACAAGTAAATGTGTACCTTTGAATGATATTCGGAAACTAATTTAGATTCGCCTTCCACCTTGATTTTTGTTCTATGACTCAAGCATGGATTTGCTTTTCGAGCATAAAAAGCCTACATGTATGTAATGTTGCACATGGATAAAATTGCAGTGCATTGGGGCCACTACACTAGATGAATACAGAAAGCATATTGAGAAGGATCCAGCCCTAGAAAGAAGGTTTCAACCAGTCAAAGTCCCAGAACCCACCGTGGATGAAACCATACAAATTCTGAGAGGACTTCGAGAACGCTATGAAATACATCACAAGCTTCGTTACACTGATGAATCTTTAGTTGCTGCTGCACAGCTTTCTTATCAATATATCAGGTATGTAGAATTTTGAAATCATTCTTCAATACTGAACATCTCTGAAGACCTTTGTTTTTGAAAATTTCAGTGACCGGTTTTTGCCTGATAAAGCCATTGACTTGATTGATGAAGCTGGTTCTCGGGTCCGACTTCGCCACGCACAGGTAATGTCCATGCGTATCATTGTCATAGTTCTTTTTACTGTATATAATATATAATGTATTGCGTCATGTTTTCCATTTCATCTACAGCTCCCTGAAGAAGCCAGAGATCTCGAGAAAGAGCTCAGGCAGATAACAAAGGAAAAGAATGAGGCTGTCCGAAGTCAAGATTTTGAGAAGGTTAACATTTTCTGGCGGCTATGATAGACTACTTAGTTTAATCTTGAATTTCTCGGCAAACTTAATTTATCGTTTAAATAAATATAGGCTGGCGAGCTACGTGACCGAGAAATGGATCTTAAGGCACAGATATCTGCTCTCGTGGATAAAAATAAGGAGATGACCAAGGCAGAAAGTGAGGCAGGGGACACAGGGCCTATTGTAACAGAAGCTGACATTCAGCATATTGTTTCTTCTTGGACGGGAATCCCCGTGGAAAAAGTGTCTACTGATGAATCTGATCGCCTTCTCAAGATGGAGGAGACACTCCACAAGCGTGTCATAGGACAGGATGAAGCTGTCAAAGCCATAAGTCGTGCTATCCGTCGTGCCCGTGTTGGGCTCAAAAATCCCAACCGCCCCATTGCTAGCTTCATCTTCTCTGGTCCAACTGGTGTCGGGAAATCAGAGCTGGCAAAAGCTCTGGCTGCCTACTACTTTGGATCCGAAGAAGCTATGATCCGGCTTGATATGAGTGAGTTCATGGAGCGACACACTGTTTCAAAGCTCATTGGGTCACCTCCTGGTTATGTTGGTTATACTGAAGGAGGGCAGTTAACTGAGGCAGTCAGGCGTCGCCCTTACACGGTCGTTCTTTTTGATGAGATCGAAAAGGCTCACCCTGATGTCTTCAACATGATGCTTCAAATTCTGGAGGATGGAAGATTGACAGACAGCAAAGGTAGGACAGTCGACTTCAAGAACACACTATTGATCATGACATCAAACGTTGGAAGTAGTGTAATCGAGAAGGGCGGCCGACGCATAGGCTTTGATCTAGATTATGATGAGAAGGATAGCAGCTACAACCGTATCAAGAGCTTGGTTACAGAAGAGCTGAAACAGTATTTCAGACCAGAATTCTTAAACAGGTTGGATGAAATGATTGTTTTCCGACAGCTCACCAAGCTTGAGGTTAAGGAGATAGCCGATATTATGCTGAAGGAGGTATTCGATAGACTGAAAACCAAGGATATAGAACTTCAAGTGACCGAACGATTCAGAGATAGGGTCGTGGATGAAGGATACAACCCAAGTTATGGGGCGAGACCTCTGAGACGAGCCATCATGAGACTGTTGGAGGACAGTATGGCTGAGAAGATGCTTGCCCGTGATATCAAAGAAGGCGACTCGGTCATCGTGGATGTTGATTCTGATGGCAATGTGATAGTTCTCAACGGTAGCAGTGGTGCGCCTCCAGAACCGTCGCCTGAACCTGTGGTAGTATAGGTTTTGCTATTTATTGCTACTCATGGTGACCTTGTTTGTTGTTTGTAGTTTGTACTTGTGTTTGAACTTGTTTTCTTGGAGGTGACCAATGATAGGGAACTCCATATTTCAAAATTCTATATATTAAAACATTTACAACTCGTGGTTTCAACAGTAAAACAAATGTTACTTTTTCACTACACAACCAAAGAATAAATTACAACATTTCACGGCAAAACATGTACGATTGGATCGTTAAAACCTCCATGTTCACTATGCACCTGTGTATGTACGACTTCTTGAAATGGTTCATGTCAGTCTATCAGATACATTATTTGGAATGCCTGGAAAACAGTCACCAGTATCATAGCGGCTGAAACAACAGCAAGGAAATTTGGCTGGAAAGCCATTAAAATACCTCGCAGGTGCACCAAAAGCTTGAACCAGTTATTCATCATTCATGGAATGAGTTGGTCTTTGGGTGGGGCTGACACTCTCGCCTCAACGTATTCTGATTGCCTCCAATGCCTTCTGTATATTACCATAGTCATGGCACTGTCCACACTGCTTGATGATAGTTTTTTTGTGAGCTCTTTGCAAATGAATCTTTAAAGAACTGCGGCTAAAACCAGCATTTTTTCCGCATATAGAGCAAACCTTCATCATTTGACATATCTTATCCACAGAAAACAGTTTTCATGTTCTCTTCATGGTTCAACTAAAACATGTGCATAGAAACATGTTCAATATAATCACAAACGTAACATAATGCATCAGAGTCCAATAAAATAATCTTGAAAATAAAAGTAGGATATCTAATTGAATTTACTAGTAATAATTAGTCTTAAAAAGTAAATTAGGTTAATGTATAAATTGACTTTTAATTGGATCATGTACCAAATAAAGCCTTTACAATCGTTCATGTATCAATTTGTCAATTTCTTAGTTCCTGTACAAAAATATTTTTTACTCAAAAATTAACAGATACCCAACGAATATCCAAAAAAAATCAACTTGATTGGTGCAATTTGAAATATATTTTATTTAACATAACTGGTTACTGCAAAGTACTAACAGTTGCTGCCATATTCTTTGTATACTTTTTAATTCTCATATGGATAAAATCTTTATGCGTTTATCTGTCGATGTGTATATAATACATATATCGAGCTAGCACCCATATTTTATTTAACATAATTGGTCACTGCTAAGTACATCATGTATTGATACAGAAAAGGCACAGAAAACAAATGACAATATCACGGATTATTCCATGGGAATGGAGCAATAAATGAACGAGGATGACGTAATCAAACTCTGCCAAAACTGGAACAACTGACAAATCTATAAATTCAATTACTTTGTCTAAAAATGAATACATGGATTTCATGTTCTTTTTCCTTTACCAATCACTCACTTTACAAAAACAGCTTTACAATCACTCAACTTCACAGAACCTTTAATTTGGTTCAACGACAAAATAATAAAAGGACAGTAACCACAGAACTGTCAATCAGAGATCTGGTATCACTCGACCCTGGTGTCCGCAGGAGTCGATCCAACGGTTCGGATTTTTTCGAATCAAGTTTTTTTTTTTACATGGAGGTGGGTCCGGATCACTCATGTGAAGTAATCTGGGCCGTTCATTGCCCGTGCAGCACTACCTGCACGGGCAGGTTCAAACAAACCCTGGTAAATAAAGAGAGAAAGAAGGATGTGAAGAAAACAGACAAATTAATGTACCATCTCATGTCGGGGCATCTGAATCTGCAGCCTGTTTACTATTAGCAAATGAAGGCTGGCCAATCTCCTGCCGGGACGCATCCCACAGCAGTTGTTCAATGCCTAATTTCCTCTGTTAAACCTTTTTCAACTGCGATAATGCAAATATTATGAGGTGCAACCTTGCATCAGAGAACAGATGATGGCAGGCTGATTTTGAATTCAGAAGCCAAACTTTTATTTGGGACACGGAAAAATCAAATAGTTCCTTTATATTAAAAAAAACATCTGTAGAGGGAGCGAAAAGAATAGAGAAATAGGAAATTACCATCAACAGCATCATGTGAAGTTGGTGACTGTCCACCGCGGCTTATCCATAACTTAAGTCTCTCTTCTGCAATATCTTCTCAACACCATGCACTAAGTAAGCAGTAAATCGAGGCAAGGAACAGTGCTTTACGTTGGCATAAATCATCCCGAAGATACAACAACTTCGATTCAAGAATGCAGCACTACAACTTTTGATACCAGCAAACGAAATATGTAGAACTCTCAAGTTTCGGAATAGAAGAATGCAACGAAAAAGTGTCTGATGAATGCCTGCAGAAGGGCTATTTACAGAGTGAGTTACATAAGCCAGGGGACGCACCCAAAGGACACAAGCACAACCCAGGGGACGCACGGTTCTATGCCAAGGGACGCACTAGGTAAAACGCAGCTCTCTGGACGGATGCACTGTTTGGTTCGAACTGAACGTTTATGTGATAGGCTAATAGACACACTGGCGGTCTTTGTCTTTATTTCGAAAATAAAAATTATTTCCAAAAATAAATTTTGTTCAAAAAAATTAGTACGGTCAAAAGACCACACCGCACCGGGCCGAGCCGGTCGGATGCACGCGGCGTCGAAAACTTATGGCACCCCTTGGGGTCCAAACCCTTAGCTCAAACTTGGAGCTAATAAGGAAGACTTTCCTTGACACATTTTTCAATGTGGGACAGTTGTCACTGCCTTTCATTCACTACTCCTCTTTTATCCAACAAATTTTAGCAGCACCGCATGATATTTGAGTTTTACGCACTAGAAGAAAAATACGAAAAGACAACGGATTTGTCTTTTACGATGAAAAACTGATGTTGTATGCGCTATTGTTGAAAACCTGGCCAACGACAACGGATAAAAACCGTTGTCTTAGATAACAAAGACAACAGTTTTGCAACGGGTTTTAAATGTTGTGTTATGTGAGCTACGACAACGGTTTTACAAAGCTTAAAACCAGACCAGTTGTATTATATGAGCTACGACAATGTTTCAGCAACAAATTGATGTCCTGAAGTTACAACATTTTAACAATGGATAAAAAAATGTTGATGTTTGTAGCGTACAACAACATTTATGCAACAAATAAAAATTGTTGTGTAAGTTATTTTAACAACAAGTGAAAACCTATGTCTTTGACCTTGATTATAAAAGCAGTTGTCTTTTACATTTTATATATAATGAACTAATTAATTAATAATTATATAAAAAAACAATTTAAAAAATAATGAAATTATAACTAATAAAAACTAAAAGCATACAATCATCATGAAACAATTAAGTCCAAAGGTGAGGCCACCTTTATTTTCTAAAATGTCTCCTGTCCTCGTTCATATATCCATATGCATACATAGTTTATTCGGTACGATGAGACGATAAAAGATGTATGTATGATGTAGAGATTGATATATACGGATACTAACAAGATTTTTTTATTTTAATCTTTTGTAGAAATTCAGTTAAGCATTGTATGAAACAAATATGTACGTACAATCAATTAATGTTTCATCGTTTGCAACAAACAATAGCTTAGTGTTTTATATAGCATATATATACAATTGGAATTTATTTTATAAAAATACTAAAACTTGAATTTAAAAAAATAAAAATCACATTGATTTTTGTAATTTTTATCATTGTTAACGTTCTTTTGAAAGTAATTAATTGAACATAATAAATCATAAAATTTAAGCATCCAATATTAGCATTAGTTTCTATAACGGATATTGTGTTTAAGTCATTTATAAAAAAATATTATTTTTTATATTAAAAATATTATTTATTATTATAAATATGAACTAAATCATACATGTCTGAAAAGAAATAAATACACAGCTGCATATGCACACACCAAAAGGGTGTCTGAACATATTGCGGCCGGAGAGATGCACCAGACAAGTAATTAGTTATGGAAATCATCTTTAAAGTACTGCGCAGTTGTGAATTCTCCGGCTTTACCATGCGGGCGGGACCTGCAGTTAGTGAAGCTCTTGCATGGTTTCTCGATGTGCGGGGGTTTTTGAGGCTTGATTATGCAAGAACCGTAGGGCAAGCCCCTGCATGAGACAGGCGCTCTCGGGTCCAGTGGCCGCGGATTGTATCCGATTGTACGAGCAGGTTTTGAACTATAAACCATGTTCCCATTCTTCTTATCAACGTGTTCACCTGAAAAATTAAACGACATACTTAGTTTTGTATTGTAAAAATTCGTAAACATCTGTTTGAGCAAAAGATCAACAGAACCAAATCATATAAAACTTGTTTGTAAGGTCCAACACAATCCAATTATGATGAATATTAAACTTTAAGTGTGTGTGTGTAAATGCTGAATTCTCACTTGTTTGAGCATTTGAAGGAGCCACTTGAGAAGACAGGAGAAAAACCAGAATTCCCAAGAGAAAAAACAAATTTCTGGAGGAGCTCCCCATCTCCAAAATTACCAATTAATACCAATACTTGCTTGTATTTTCAGAGGAATGAAGAATGGCGTCGCATATGTTCTCTAATATATAGAATAATACCGACTCCCGGCCCTCTCCATTATTTAATTGATTTTACTGATTAGTGTACCAATGTTGACTAAATCTTGAAAAATGTCCAAATCATTTTTTGAATAAATTAAATAATAATAAAATATGAAGTATGCGTGTAAACTTTGTTTTTCTAATGACGTGTGAAAAACAAACAAAATGTCATGTGAGACGGTCTCACGAATTTTTATCTGTGAGAAAGATCAATCCTACCGATGTTCACAATAAAAAATAATATTTTTTCATGATAACTCAAATAAGATATCTGTCTCACAAAATACGAGCCGTGAAACCGTCTCACACAAGTTTTTGTCAACAAACATATATATTTAAGACATATGTATTATCTATTAAAACTTTGTAATATATAAAATTTTATATGATCAATATATATATATTTAAATTTATATATAAATTTAAGAGCCTCATTTTTTGTTTTATTTGTATGGATATGACTCGATGGTCTACTTCCATTATTGGCAGGAAGACTTTGCTTTTCGCTTACGCATTTTGACTTATCAATACATGCCGCAGACGACGTCGTATTTAAGAGATGGGCACCACAAGACTAGTAATTCGAATGATTATAACTGCGTCCAACGAAATAAAGCTTTGCAACACCCTTATGTTTAGTTAATGTAGTAACTAAACATATTTTATGCATATGTGTGTGTGTTATCTTTTCAATCAGTATATGTATCTTTCCTTGGATATGCATCGTTCATTTAAACACGCGTGATTCAAATATATAGGAACTAACGCCAGTACTAGATTCCCATGTCCGACAAGGTCGTATTTAAGGATGGGCACCACAAAGATAATTACAAGAAGAATGATGCCTGATAAGTTAAATCAATATATGAATAAAAACATTATTTATAATTAAAAACACATTTTTTTTAGAAATCGACTCAAAGTTGGAGGCATTTTAATTTTAATTTGGAGGCAACTAATAATAATAATAATAATAATAATAATTAAGTTGAGGAGGGGGGGGGGGGGGGGGGGGGGGGGGGTGGTGGGGGGGTGAGGCTCAAGCTCAATATATAATAGCTATGTGTTATGTTCCAAATTAATATGTACAACTCCTAATTAGTGAATGCTTTGATAAAGGTTCCGATTGGACAAACATATATAAAACATTTTTTAAAAGTATTTTTAACAAAAAAAAAATTTATATATAAAATGCTTTAAAAGTTGTTTGAAGAATAAATATTAGTTTGGATAGCTATTTGATAACAATGTTTTTCGAGTTGAAAATGTGTTTTGACAACCGTTAAAAAAATTTATGGTTATGTTTGAACAACTATTTAATATAAACATCTAATTCTCGTTGAACCAGTGTTTTTTATTCTTATAAAACCATAAAAAAAAAATTAAAAAATATATTTAGATAACCCTTTTTTTAAAAATATTTTTCAAAAACCTGTCATAAATTTTTATCCAAATCACATACTTTAATTTTTTTTAGCTTATAAAATACTAAAAATATTTCTAAAATACTTGTACAATAAACCCTCATTATTGGTGTTAATGTGTTATATTATATATCTCCTAAGTGGGTAGAACAAATAGAGCATCCAATACTCTCATTAATTCCTATTTGGATCAAACATTTATTGATGCATTTCAAATTCATTGATTGAAATTTCAAAAGTTTTTTTTTTTATATTTAAAGAAGTAAGATCATATAACTTTAAATTCATTAAATACATGTTTATATATTGTTTTATATTAATTAATATGAATTTCAAGATCATTCAATAATAATGTCATCTCCAGTAATGAAACTTCAATGGTACAAGGATACAATTGAAGCATGCAGGAATAATTTTTAACAGGCCGCACAATATATGGAAATTTATGTAATCTTCAGTAATTATTTAGATTGATGACATTTACCGATTAGTAAAAAATTCCATTTAACTACATAACGTAAACTCGGTACATAACCAGTTGGATCACTCCTGAGTGTATTTTCCTTCAGTTAGTCACGAAGAAACGTACAAAACAGAGAATAATCCGAAACAATTACCCAAGCATCTTAAACAAAAACAATCTAAAGCCATTAAATTAATACATGGAATCAAAACGATGTTAATCTTCATTCTCTTGATTGTGTATCCCAAGTCTAAAAGCTACAACGCGCCGCATTGTTATGAATGAAGTTGTCCTGAGAAGTAATTCAGAACGTAATCTATCCAAGTTTCAACGTTTTTTCTTGCTTCCTTTGGCGGCATTTGGCTTCGAAACCATGAGGCTCACAAAAAGGAAGACAAAGAGAACCACAGAAACATGTGAACCATAGTTTGCCAGTAACCTCTGCACGGTGAAAGATTTCATTAGAGAGCAGAAAAATGGTGGAGGACAAACCATAGGGGATGCGAAGGAAAAAACTCAGAAATATCAACACATGTAATACTAAAAAGGTAAGAAAGCTTCACCAAGAAATAACGGTTAACAAAACTCTCAAATCCAATCCTCAATCCACAGTTCAAAATTAAAGGAACTAGCACAATGTATGAATACGAGGAATATACATGAAGCCCTTTATCCAAAATACAGATCTCACTAACAACACCCTAATATCGAAGGATTTCAATGAAAAGGGAAGATTTAGCACACCTTTGCCTGAAAGCCATAATGAGATCAATCCATCCACAATGAAGATACAAGACAAAAGAAAGAAGTATGTCAGTAAGGATGGCAGAAGCAAATATAAAGAAGTGTTATAAATATCAAAACACAAAAGTTGCTTTTATGTCCGTAATATAAGTAAAAAAAACTTACAAGATTAATTTTTGTCTCTGATGCTTCTTCTGAAAGAATTTTCAGCGGCAGAATAGGGGTTGAGTAAGCTTCCTGAAAATAACCAGATATTAGCATCGGTACCGCAACTTGTTCCGGTAATTCAGCATTTGAAAAGGGCAAACCTGTAGCTTAGACTTCGTGGGAATTCTATAAGTGATCAAAGCAGGTGCGCCATAGTAAACAGTTTTCACACTAGACAGCAACTCAAATGAATGTGACACAAGGGCACCACTACAATCAAATGCAAATGGTCCACATATAAGTAAAATATAAAGAAACAAGGGATGAAAAAGCCAAAAATCTCTATGAAAAATTTGAAAATCTCACGTATCAAGTCTTTCCCAAGATTTCGAAGTGTTTCCAGTCACAATGTCAAAAACCTCTTGAGCCCAACTATCATCAGTGAGGGTTACATCATAGGCTGTGCTGCAATATATTAAGAAAACATTACTTTTCAACTTCAAAAAACAAATCTAATCAGCTCATAAAAAGTTCAGCATTTGACCATTTAGGTTAAGGACTGAACAAAACTTCTAACTAAGAGAGACCGAGAAAGTATCCTTGCATAATGCCTGAGATTAGGGTTGAGGAACACAATTAAAGTATCATAAATTTGAACAAAAGCCATGTCAATTTAGAAAAAAAAACAAATGCTAAAAATCTAACATAAGTTGCACAAATCCCAGTTCCTGGCTCTCTGTTAAGTGCCGAGTAATTAAATTCACTTGAACAGTATCAAAGAACAACAAAGCTACCGACTACCAATGCAAATACACATCACACGTGCAATAGAGTTTGATAATGGATACAACAAATGTCTCCCAATAAAAAAATGCATACAGTGATCGCAAATAAATGGCACACGATCATTTCACACAATTTCCCCAAATCCTCGACGCTAATTAAACTCTCAAAGACTCAAACCTCCATACAGTTGAAATTTTCTATTTAGTTTTCAATATTTAAAATTAAATGTGTGCAAGCAGCGATTGTTTTTCATCCACATGCAATCAGCGATTACTTTCATCTACATGCAATCAATTGAAAACATTTCCGCCTCTTTTGCAACCGAGGATTTGAAGGGTTTACAGATACAATGCAAAATTCAAACTTTATTTAGCGGGTCCCCTCCTATCTCTAACACGGATAATTAAACAGATGATAAAAATATTCAATAAATCCAAGAGAGCATACTCGGATCCACTGTTGTAAATATCGATGGAGACGGAAACACGTTCCATGTTCTGACTAAGCTTTTTCTGAGAAACTCTCTTGTGGGCAACAATAAATGGAGCCGCCGCCGCCGATTCCGAGAAGGTAAAACAAATGGAAAGTAGAGTCAACACGAAAACGATCGGCAAAACAAGGGTTTTCGCCATCGATCTGGTTCAATAGCTGATGTCGTCAGCAATTTGAGAGAGAATGCGAGACGCTGCGTATGGAGATCGGAGACCAGTATCCTATAGGATTGGGGATGGATAGTGGGCTTTGCTGGTGCTTATTGGGTTATAAATGGACATTTTAGCCCAATACTTCTCACTTTCGGCCCCTCTGTAAATTCGGTAAATGGAAATTTACAAAATTCAGATGCAAGTAAATACAAGGCTTCGGATATTCCGTTATGTTCTTTTGTTTTTGCAGCGCTGGATCGAGCGTTTGGTTTGAAAGACTGGGTTTTTCCTTTGTCTTCTGTCATTTCTGATGTAACGTAACCATTTCTGATTCAGTTTCATGCAAGTGTTTTTAGCCTTTAAAAAATTACAAGTAAAATAAAATATATGCTAACTTGACTGGCTGGTGATTTTTGCAATCTATGGTAATAATTTTATGAATTTTAAGTTATTTGAATCATTAACTTTTATATCAAATATTAACTTGTAGCTCATCTCTGTCCAAAAAAAAACAAAAAAACTTGTAGCTCATTTGACACAAAAATCTCAAATTTGAGATACAATCTTGAATTTATAACAATCTCTTCCCCCAACTCAAAAAGAAAAAAGAAAGCTTAACAATGCGTCAAGAACAAATATCTTCAACACGTGATGGTTCTTATATTTATTTAACCTGGTAAATATATTTAATATATATATTATATAAGGTAAAAAGTAATAATATTATTATTAATATAATCGGGTCGGGACAAGAAAGGGTGTTCTCGTGTACATAAAATTATTTGGATACTATGAAATAGTTATCATGAACTACCTAAAACTTGTTGAATTTTATCTTGAAAAATTGGTGCATTTTATCATAATTCAATATGTGATTGAAAAGTCTTAGTGGATTAAAAAAGACTAACACTTGAGCACACACAATATGTGTGAAAGATAAAATTTTTAAACAAATATTTTTTGGGGAAAAAAAAATCAAAAAATAATAATACAATAAGAGAATAATTGTAATTTAAATAAGTTTTCTAAAATCAATTAAAAGTTCTAGATTAATTGTAAAGAGAAACAGTCCGGATATCCTTTCTCCACCATGGATCCCGAGTGTCCATACTTGTCGGGCATGAAACCCAGTAAATAGCAAAAAACCCAAACGGGCCGAATTCAAAACACTCACTGCAACTCTAGCAATGCTGCCGGCCCCGCAGCACAGTAGCTGCTATTGTACCCAGCAACATCTTCCTGAGTTTTCTTGATTGAATTCCTAGTTCTCACAACAGGTTGCAGCATGGCTCTGCTGATGGAGACCGATTCAGAACCTAAAACCAATGATGAAATATTCGATCTTGAAGCCATATCTGCTCTCAAAGAGTCTGCTGCTATTGAACTTAAGGTTACGCTTATGGCATCATGTTTTCGTAATTATTCTGCTTGTTTTTCGTCCTTTTACAGTTATTGGTTTGTTTTTTTCTGGCTAGCTTTGTGGTTTCCAATTCATGGATAGATATATGTTCCATTCTCTGGGATTTGTACGTTTAAAATCGTTTAATAGGATTTGTATACGCATATTTCTGTCTACTATGGGATGCTTTTCGTTGGATGGAAATTCAATGTAAAGTTAAATCTTTGACCAAGAGAAGTGTTTCCTGTGTGGAAAGAGAGAGAGAAACCAGAAAAAGAATACTTTTTGGTATGTTGTGTATTAACCAGACCCTAGTTAGATTTAGGTGAGTCGGCGCTTAATCATTTTTTGGTGGGCGAAAGGTGTATTTTTTTTTTAAAACATTAAGCTCAAAGGTCGGAAGTCTTTCCATCCGAGGAATATGAGTGCTGTGATCATCGTGAAATATCCATGTCTCGTAAGATTGTGTATCATTTCTGCTCAATCAGATAGACTAGAATACATGAACTCAAGGAAGGTGGAGCGATTGAGGAGAATGATTATTTTTGTTTTCCGTGCCTTCCCAGGACAAGGGTAACGAGTATGTAAAAACGGGGAAGAAGCATTATTCAGATGCTATTGATTGCTACACGAGGGCCATTAATCAGAAGGCCTTGGGTGATTCAGAACACTCCATTCTTTATTCCAATCGGGCTCATGTCAATCTGCTCCTAGGAAATTACCGACGTGCTCTTCAGGATGCAGAGGAAGCTAGTAAATTAGGTCCTACAAATGTTAAGGTTGTACCTATATGTTCATTTAATGGAGTATTATTATTCGATTGGTTTCTAAATTTGTTATGTTATTTAGGCACTTTATCGGGCAGCCAAAGCATCATCATTTCTAAATTTGTTGGATGAGGCAAAGGTGTATTGTGAAAAGGGTCTCCAGCAATCACCTGCTAACGAAGAATTAAAGAAGCTGTTGAAGCAAATCAATATAAAGAAATCAGAACAAAAATCCCGTGAAGCAGGCATTTCTAAAGTCGTGGCAACAGCTGAGGTTTGAGGTTTACGATGTTTTGACTCTTGCTTGCTTGGATATCTGCATGCTTGTGATCTCCTCATTGATTCCTTTACAGAGCCTTGTCTCCTCCTTGGAAGATAGGCAACTGAAAATGGGAAGGGCAATATATCAAGAACTCACTGGAATCAAGAAACCAATGTTAGACAAAAGCAGTTTGCTGCACTGGCCGGTTATTCTTTTCTATCCTGAGGTTATGTCCAGTGACATTGTTGAGGATTTTTGTGAGACTGACAGGCTTTCAGTTCATCTCGACATGATATCCTGGCATTTCATTTTCTCCACATGATAAGTTTTCTGACTTGAATGTAGAAATGTTTTAATCTGTGTTTCTTACATGTTATTGACGGTTATGTTTGGAATTCCATGTGAAAAAACTCTTGTGGTCCTTAGCTTGCTAACATGTTCTCAGAAAGTAGTCCACGTTTGCCCTGGGATACAGGAAATGAGTACACTCGTGATTCTCTTGAATTGTACTATGAGGTGAGCTAGTACTGACTGTGGCTGGTCTATTTTTTAAACATTATTTGCTGTTGACTTGAGAAATAAGAAGAATTATGATTGGTCTCTAGTGTTCGAACAATTGGCTTTCTTGAAAATCTCTCCACAATTATTGTTTGACTCTTGGGATTTTCTAGTTACAAGTATATCTTTGTCTCTGACCGGAACCATAATGTGTCCGATAATATATCTGGCTCATGACAAGCTTCTGTTGCAGTTTTTCAACATATTAATTCCATCAACTCTTTTTTGCAACAGGCTTGTTCTGGAGTTTGCTTATCCAAGAAAGAAATACTCTGTCATCTCTTAGAAGGGACAGCTGCCTCTCATCTGGAAAATTTAGGCACTGAGGAAACTTCAGTTGTCAATCATACTTCAGCTGCAAATGGTATTTTTTACTCTCATTTGACGGACTACCTCGATAAACTAAAATCCATGGTATTATTACAGGAATCTTGAATAATGTTCTTTAGATGTGAATATTCAGATCTATTTGTAATAAATCTCAACATGATGCACAAATCATGAGTCAATAGGGGATATCTTTGCAACTTTTTATTGGTTTCTACAATATATAGTAACATAATGGAGTTCCTCCATCAATAATGAGAAGCATCTTGAAGACTTGTATGGAGTTTTAATGAGAACTTAAAATGTGGAAGGATTTGTACTCGAAAGTGGTTGTGGGGTGGGAGGTGTCAACTTGTTACTCCTATGCAAGGGAATGCTTGAAAAGATTTTGAAAATTGAACCATTAAGGAAACAAAATATTATTGTCGGATGTGTCTGACCAAATTCTCACGAGGCAAGAAGCTTGATTCTGCTTCAAACCTTACCAATATTGGTGATTGTGATGTGGTGGTGATATGTGTTGTAAATAGCTTACCCCTTTCCTTTTGCATCTAAGAATTATCTGAAATTTGTATGTTCAAGAACTGAGTGAAGAGTACAACTAAATATCAAGTTGTGCTTTGATGACGATGGATTTTCTGAATAATATTAACATTATGTTTTTTAGGAAATGGCCCAAAATGGGTCCGCGTGGATGAAAGAAAAACACTTCTTGAAATTTTGAAAGGTCCCAATTTCATTATCCCTGGAATTCCTGGTAAAGTCCAGTTCACATCACATTTTGTATTACAATATTCATGCGAATTGAAATATTGTGTTTTTCACTATTCCTTGTGTTGGCTGCAGTATTTTTTGTTGTTAGTAAAAGATCCAGCTTCTACAAGGATTTTAAATCTGGAAAATGGTCTCTGCCACAGTTGTAATAATCATGATGTCAATTTTTTAACATTACAGGTATGTGACATCACACTTTCATCGATCTGACAAACGATTATGTCCATGCATGACTCTACAAAGTTGATCGTGAAAGAGATATCATTCTTTCTTGTTCATTTGCCATTTGAAATGTTTTGTGTGAAAAGAAATTCTGAATCAGACCTGCTCAATTGTGTGCGCTGATGCATATTAAATTTTCCTCCCATTGTCATGAAAATTTTGTAGAGAATAGTCGATATAGTGTTCTACGATACATGCATATACCAAACATATGCTGCTCTTTTTTTATCATCATCATTAATTATAAAAGTTGAAAAGGTGAATTTCGTTTTATGGATGATTGTCCGATTCCTTGGTTTCTAACCCTTTAGGGACCACTGGTATGTATAACGAGTGGGGACATTACAAGGGAAAGTTTCTCTTTCAATTATCGTTTCTTGATAAATAAAGCATACGGGAGAAAGTTAAATATATATGGTTTAATCATTTGGCTACAAAGTGAGACATGATATCGTTGAATAGTTTTGCAATTATGGTCTAATACTATTCCCAATATCAGGTACATATGTTCATTTTATCTTTTCTGCTACAAATCGCTGCTATACGTTAAAAATCGTAGCAAAAATGTGACGATTAATTTATTTTACCTTTTTTCTTTCTCGGTCATATGTATCACAAATCAAACTGTTTTGGCAGTGAGAAGATGGGCATGATCACGGGCTGAGTGTGATGAATTGTAGCAGGATGTCACATTCAACAGATTCATGACCGTTGATTGCCCTCCCTTTGGCAACACCTTTCTAAAGCTCTGGATTTTTCTTCCTCTCTTTGGTTCCTTCTTCACGGGTAACTCCTGAAATACGACATACAATAAATTATGTGGCTATGTGTATTACATTTCATTGGCATAAAATTTTAGGGGGGAGAGGTAAGAAATTTGTTGAGCTGGCAGACCTAATATATTTGGATGAACTTATATTTAAAATATCATTACATTATTTTTTAAAATTTTTTTGTTTGAATAGTACTTATTGTCTGCTGACTCCACTTTTAGTTGGGATGCCATCGTTTTCCATTTAGTTTTCAAAAAATCAAATATGTCAAGGAAAATAAAATAGCATACAAAATTCGAAGCTTAAAGAACTAATGCTTGTTAGAGTTGTTTGATTGTTCTGGGAAATATACTGTCAAATCAACTTTAAATTAGTAGGTAGCTAGGAACACCAGAAAGTATGTGCTGATTCTAATTCAATGGATTTATAGACCTTGTACAGTTTTATGGTCGATCCCTCTTCTTTCTAGTTTTTTTCCAGTTAAAAGTTTCCAAGTTTCCATCCATTGCAGCTGTAATAATAATAGTTTTTACATTCTACGATACCCCCAACGCTAGCTAGAAACCTAAAGCTAGTAGACAGACTTAGAGAAGGCGAATACAAGTAGTTGCCCGACGGGTTTTCAAATTTTAGCTTGCTACACATAAAGTTTACGATACAACTTTAATCTTAGTAATCGTTAAAACTTCGGCTCCTGTCAAAACTACACCACTCAAAACTTGCGAAGTTATCACCACAAAAAAGTATTAAATATTTGGTCTTTCAAGTTAAGTTTTTCAGAATAACTGGGTTACCTTTAATGATGCTTTATCATCACTCAAACCTGCGTCCCTCAAGGCATCATTCTTTCCTGCAGGCAAGCAAAATAAGATTAGTTAATTCATGATTCCGATGTGTTTATTAAGCTTGATTATTTCAAATGTTTGTTCCATGTATAACACGTATTTTTTTTATGTATACAAATGAATGGTACGTGTTTTAGTTTTCTACATAGCATGCACCTAAATATGTAGAAAATGAAATTAGAACATGATATTTTGAAAGTGGAATAGTATTAGTAAATTAAAGTTTAGGCTTATTAGCTTGGCCTTTGTAGTTGCGTACGAGTATTGTCTATCTGGTCATCATCCATACCATCTGTGAAGTATATTCGAAAGCTCGGCGAGCCAGGAAAGACGTCGTCATCCCGATGGCTAATCATTCTCTCCTTATCATGTTCTATATCATCTTCACCACCATGTTCATCCGTCAGAATGTTTGCAATATTGCCCTCAATCTTGGTCTTATCACCCTTAGTTTCCGGCTCTTTGGGTTCATTTGTGGCCTTCATTTTCGGGCTAAATTCAGGAAGCGTCTCATCTTTTGTGTTGCATTTATTACCATCACATTTTGCAGCTTCGCTTTCCTTTGAAGCTTTTCCGGCAGGCTTTGTTGGATCTTTTCCCTTCGAATTCTCAAATCTCCCAACCGAATTTGCGCTATTTCTGGTGGGTAATGATTCGTTTTTTGATGGATTGGTGCCATCTTTGGTTGGTAATTGCACATTTTTCGATGTGTCATATTCGAATGATGAAAAATGGGAAACGTTATCTTCTTCGTCTATATCATGCAAAAGCAGTTCTTTCTTCGAAGGGGTGGAATCCTTTAGGGGCTGTGAATGCCTACGGTTTTTAATCTCCTCCAGCCGACGGAGGAAGACTGGCCGGAGCTTGACTGGTAATGTGGTGGCGCCACTGGTGTCAATTTTCGAAATGCCGCAGCCCATTATTATTAGCTATTATATGTGCAAATGTAAAGCTTGAATTTGCGTAGAGGTAGGCTGGGAAAAATGAAGGGAGAAAAGAAGTAATCAGTGAACAGCAAATGGCAAGAATATTCAAAATGAATTCTTGGTGGAAATGAGATTCAATCCTAGATTTAGGGGCCTCTTTTCTTTGTGGCTGTTGGTGTAAAGTTTGTTCTGATGTTGAAATCTGTTCCAGTAATCTCTAAATTTGGTCTTTGGTGAACAAGATCCCATGGTTCAAATTTTGTCATTGCTGTGTCATATTCTGCGCTCTCTCGACTGGAAACCTGAAAATTTAGGAGCCAGCCTTATATTCGCGAATTCGACCCTTGCAGAAGGCACTACCCTCCTACATATCCATTGAGCTCTTGAACATGTAGACTACACAACCCCAAATACACAGGGGACGTTGGATTTGATAGAAGGATACCGACCACTAATTTTTCCCTTGTATTTTGTTTAAAGAAATTATTAGCAGAAGAGTTTGACCCACCCAAATATTAGATGGGGGAATTTCTTGATAGATACTGGCCATCGGAATAGTCGAAATATGTGTTCTTGAACAGGAAGCAGAGTAATGGATGGTGGCATTTCATGCAACATTTGAGATTTCAAGCAAAATATTATATATAACACACCTAAAATTTGGGATGTATCTTGAAACCAACCCAATAGGTGCAAATAATTTAAGCTGTGTTATTTTAAAATATATATTTCTATTTTTAAAAATGGAGAGATTTGCTATAATCGACTCTTGAAATAATAATAAAATCACAATTTTTATTTTAAATAATAATAAAATCACAATCTTTATTACTTTATTTAGCACGTCACATTAATAAATCTCATTAGTTTCCGAAACAGAACGGGCGGGAAAAAGATTTGGCCGGAATGAGCAGGAGGCGTTTCCGTGTGGTCTGCTCTTCCGATGAAGAAGAACCGCCTCTGCCCTCGCCGCCACTCCCGAGGTCTCCATCTTATCAAGGAGAGCAAGAAGATATCATCATAGATGACATCGAGACAGATTTCCAAACCGTTAATATCAATTCCTCGAACCGTACCCCAGACACTAACAATTCCACCACCAACGGCGGTAATACAAATGTTCGTTTCTCCTCTGAACCCATCCATCTTGACATCTCTGACGACGAAGAATGTGATATTAACAACAATTCCAACAACCGTTCCACTTACAGCTCGACAAACGGAAATAATCAGAGTGATACTAGTAGTTCTTTCAGGGTTTCAGATTCTCCGGTTAATGTGGTTTTAGAAAGACTAGGGCTGAGATTGAAGAGAGAGTGGTTGGATTCTTGCTTGATCTCGCTACAGTTATCAGTGCCTGGGTTCCAGGCGATGGATGATTCATCAAAGGCGAAGCTTTGCTTTGGGAAGTTCTTGTGCTCGGACATGAATTACTGCGGTGCTGGGGTGCTTCCCTCGAACGTGCATACCTTGAATTTGGTTGATCTTAAGGGGCCTTTTGTCTTGCAGGTAGATATCGCTATAATGTACTTATTTATGTTCGAACTGATGCATATTCTATGTAGTTGCTGGGGAGTAATTATGTTATAACATTAAACTGCTATTGAATGGGGACGTGTTTGAAGAATGCCACAGATCCCACTTGCATTTGATGAAAATGTGGTTCAACATCTGCAAAGTTGATATTTTAGTGAGAATTTTGGTGATCAGTATACTGGAATGAAATTGCTCCGTGGTCTTATTTTTGTTTTATTCACTGTAAACATCATAACTCTTTCAAATTTACAATTTTTTTAAAACTAAAAGCTCATGTGAGGGCATATTTTACAGCATGGCTGTGGCAGCATAGTGTAAGAACTGAAAATAACCTTTGATATCACCTGCATTTTTTTGTTGGAACCATAACCTTTGGCCCAACCTGCATGCATTTTTGCTGAAACCAATATCGTCTCCAGACCCAAACACAATGGTGGATCTAGAAGTTATAAAAGATCTATGGATTTGTGCATGCTGCATATCTAAACCAACTATATGCTTAGAGCTAATTGTCTGTGAGTTGAGGATTCAATAGGTGGACGAGATAGTGAATATCAGCTGCCCTCTTCGTGGAAGGTACCAGAATGCTGGACCAGGCATCAAGAGGTGTCTCAAGTTGTCTATGACGGATGGCGTCCAGCGTGTGTTTGGCATGGAATATAGGCCCATCAAAGATCTTGAAGTTATGTCCCCTGCAGGACTTAAGGTTTCCATTCTGTTACTTACTGTTTACCTTTTTTTTTTAGCCAAATTGGAGGTGGCGGCTGCTGAATAAATATGGATCTCACTGAAATTTTGGCAAATTATATGCAGATAGTTCTTTTGAATGTTAACGTAAGACATGGGCTGTTAATGTTGGTCCCTGAAGTTCTGGAAGTTTTAGGAGGCTCTGTTGATGAATTGGCTGCTGCACGGCAGAGGCTTGTTAATGAAATAAATAAGCCACCAAGGGGGAAGAGGTGTGTAATTGGCCAGTAGTTTTTTTTCTATATTCTTTCAAATATTCATTTGATTCTCACTGTTCTTAGGTGGATGGAGGTTTGCCATTCTTTTATCTATAAAACCAAAGAAATCGATTAAAAAAGGAATAAAAAAAGAAGAGAGGTTTTTTCAACTGTGTTCTTCAGTTGCTGTATGTTCTAGTACGGATTTATTAGCATAAAACTCAAGAATGCACTGATATGGTAGGACAGACAGCTTGGTAGGAAGTGTACCAATGTCTGTACTGGAGGGTTGGCAATGAGAAAAATATCTGAGTTGGAGTAATTTGAATTTCCTTTCCAGTTAAGATTAGGGAGTATGACTTGAATCTAGCATAATCAATGTTAACGTCAGTGACCTTCTCGGCATCAGATATTTATCTCAACCACCTTTCATATGATTTAGATTGGTAGAAAAACCTGGAATTTAAATTTAGGTTGTTTATGGTGTTTTAAGAGGGCAGTTGTATCATACCAAGGAATTAGTTACATCTGTTTAGATTGTTTATTAGGAGATCCATATGATGCTCGTAGCAGTCATTGACTTAAAATCTTCTTTTTTCCTTTTAAACTGTATCGTCTTCTTACTTTCACTGATTGGAAAGTTTATACAAGATGCAATTGTCTTTGATATTTTCGATGAGTTGTCAATGCACTGTCACCTTCAGAACTAGGACAGGTGTGGTTCCTCCACTGGCAACTAGAGCGACTCTTGCGGCCTGGCCACTACATAATACTTCTGTTCCAGGGCATGCAGATCAAAGCATCAGGGAAAATACCATAACTTTACCAGGAAGTGGACAAGGTATATACTCCTGTAGCAGGGCTCTAGGATCCTAACATGTTTAGAACGGCTCCAAGCATGTATAGAAGCAGAATATGTGGTTTTCATTGTTCTTGGTTTTGTAGTTCTGAGTTTTACGCTATCATACTCTGCAGAAAATTCATCTGGCATCCCTGCTGCTAACAGGCACAGACAAGCGTATGCAGACCCAGGGAGTGGAAATAATCCTGAGTCTCACACATTATCTGCACCTTGGGCTCTGGAGCGTGTTAATGTTGTGCGCCCTAATGACTTACCTACAAGAATGCCATCACAGACTGCTGGGAAAGGTATGTCTATCGAAGATGATTCTAAATTTGTAGAATAGTGTTCTACCAGTATTTGTCAGCTAACAAAATTTTCATTTATTGTCTTGCAGAAACTGAGTTTATCACCCCTCCTCCTAATGTCAGACCTATGCATGATCGTGTAGCTCCATTGAGTACAAATAATGGTGCTTGTAATTCATCTTTTCCTGTACAGCCACAAGTATATTGTGCTACTCCACGAAGTGTTGATAGAACTGCTGGTACACCTTTAATGGATGCTGGGCAAGGTACTCCAATTCATAAGAATCGTAAAGTAGTGTAATCATAAGTTTTTCTCCTGGTACTACGGTAGTTTCCCCTGATTTACTTTTATTTATGCTTCACAGGAACTTCTTTTCGTGTTCCTGTTGATGCTGTGTTTCGAGAAGATGATGTAGTTTCAGAGATTACAAATGTTTCTGATCATAACACATCATCAACCGGACGGCAAGAAGAGTTTCGAGGACACATTTATGGACACATGATGGAAGGCACAAAGCCCATAGAGTCTACTGGGCATGGTATGTATGATGTGGATGTGTATACTGTTGCCAGTTCTCTATCACTGTAATTTAATAATCTGTTTAATTTTATTCTCTCCCTTGATTTCATTAGGCGGCCATCTTGATTACACGCACGGGGAAGATGTTACAGTTCCCGATAATGCTAAGCCTAATCCATCGTCCTCAGCATACATGGATGTTGAAGAAATATCTGTGGCCGATAATGTGATGCATCCTTTTATATTTTCCGGAGAGAATGAAATTCCCTTCACTTACTTGGCTAGTTTATCCGCCAAATGGACATCGATCGAGGACAACAACAACGCTTCCGTCGTTCGAGGAAAAATAAAGGTGTAATAGATTAATACACTTTTCATTTTTTTGATATCCATATTCCAGTACAGTTCTCTGCTGAATTGGGGTAGTTAGCATATCATTTTCTCTGAATCTAAATACTTCTTGGTGTTGCATTTGTGGTATGATTATATACCATTGGTTTTTTGTTACCTAAAAGTTAGAACATGGCATTTGAGTTGATTGGTAAATGAATATCTATTTAAGACAGATATGTGCGATGGATAAAGTTTTGGGCCTTCTGCTCTGTTAATATTGCATATGTTGGTATTTTAAGTCGTGTCATACAACCGATCACAGATTAAACAGTATTTATTACCCTATATTGACTTAGCAGTTTAGAATTTGCCTCCCTCACGCAATTGATAGCCTTGAATTGCTGTATAAACTGATAACTTGTTGCTGTTGATTCTAGCTGTCCGGAGCTTTGTTTTGGCAACTAGTATATGTTCTATTATGTTTAACCCTTTCTGTCTCGTCTGTTTACTCTTTCTGTTTGATTTACACGTAATTATCTTTTTTATCAGTGCTTTCTGACTGGTGTGAAGGGATTTCAATACAAAAAAAGGACCACATATGAACTTCGAGTTTATGTTGATGATGGTAGCCTGATCTCTGAGGTCCTCGTTGATCATGATGTAGGTGGAAATTATTGAATCTGGCTATATTAATACCAGTGTAGTGTTTGAATGGATCATTTTTCCCTGACATTCGATGTAGAATAACCAGTTTCTCCTCTAGGTTGTACAAAGCGGAATAGGGTTCTCACCTCGAGAGGTTTCAAGCGCTCTGGCTTCTTCAGATGCCAGGCAGGTCAAAGATATGAAGGAAACAATGAAGCAGTTCCAGATATTCCTAGTTAACTTTGAGGTATAATGATCCCATATTCTATCAGCTTTTAACTACGTGTTGATTTCGGATCGAAACATACTAGTCTCTAAATACTGGAGTAAATCCGACTTTAGATGATATTATTAAAGAACCTCTTCATTTTAAAAATTCTGTAAGTTACATCTGTTGGGTTTTAAACATTTACATCTAATAATAATCAATGCTGCGTGCCCTTCATTGTGGTGTTGAATCTGGTCAAACTCAACCATGAAAACTGTGAAAATGGTTTTACTCGTGGACTCCGCTTGCTACCTCAAAAGGTAGATGGATATGCCCTCTGATGGTAAAATTGGATCAATTACTTAGTTTTTTGTTATGAGTGTATTGTACAATTAATGTCTATCAAAGATTTTCAAATGAAGGATGTATGTGGGTTGACTCATTCTTCAATCCTAGTGGAAGAATATTAATGCTTTACAATATTTTGCACCTGAACTTTGACTTACTTTAGATTCTATCTTTTCTCCTTTTCAGGGGACAATTGTTGTAGAGATGAGTAAAACTTCTCCCGTCCCAGTTGCTCTTGAAATGACTCAAGGTTGTTCAGCATCCGATGCCAGTTTACTTCTTAAAAGGATAAAATCTTCCAATTCTACTCCACTTAAAGATTGCCATTTGAATCTTGTTGATATACGTCCTTGAAAGCAATAAACATGAATATTAGTCCTAGTTGTAATCGTTCCAACAAAAAACTGGTGATATCAGAAACTTGATTCTTGTAAAAGCGTAGACTCTGGTGATGGGGTTGGAACTTGGGATCTGTTATAGGCCGGAGTGTCGACTGAGTCAACTATCTTTCGCGATGATATCTTGAAAGATATGGATATTGTTACCGATGAAGACAAGGACTGATGGAATTTGTTCAACCTTTTGTTATCTGTGAAGACAAGGACTGATGGAACAAGTTCGACCTTTAAATATCCATGAAGTTTGAGAGAGTTGCGCATCATACCCCACTAAAAATCATGCCTAATTCTTAGAGTACTTTCTAAATGAAAGACATGTTTGCATCATCAACTTAAGATCATTATTTTTTTTATCTTATTTTATGCTGGGCACTGAGAATCCAACTACTCCATCAGAATCTTGGGGAGAATGTGCAGAATCTGAGTCCGAATTTTCCTAGTGGTGCTTCTCTCGCAGGACTCATTGCTAAGGATTTGAGAAAACTGCTGTTGAACCAAGATATCGCAAACATCGTCCAGGAACCAAGACATCATAAAGAACATTGTCCATGAACGTGGTTGACGTAGGCTCCCCAGCATTTCAGAGATTTGGAGGTTGTAGGAACTCCCGTAGACATAATGTTATTCCATACTTGTGTTTCACTTCACCTCCACGGTCCCAATGTGCTTGAAATCGCACTTCAAACCCAATCACATTGTTGTAAACTCCTTGAAGAGGAGTTACTATTAGCCTCTGCGGTGATAATTTAATAATTAATGTAAGATCTCGTTTATATTTTCGATTTCCCCCTTCACCAGACTCCGCCACCTTATAAATTTTTATATCTACGCTGCTTCATTGTTATCGCACTCTTGATTCTTGTTCATGACAGTGGTTAGCACTTAGCCCATCTCAATTCTCACACGTGAAATTCTTCTTTTCAACCTTCATATATTTTTATACACAAGATAACCATATATTATATTTTGTCAAAAAAAAAAAATATAACTCACCATTTAGAAATTCTTGTGCATACTTGACAGGAGTTGGAAAAATGGCTTTGGTAGGCAACGTGAATTGATTAGATTCATATTCTTGTTTTGTTTCTATTGTATGATTTCATGTTCCCAATCGCATTAATTTGGAATGGATGATGTTATTTTTCTGAAGATGGAGTACACCTTGTTAGCATCAACGAAATCGCCAAATTTGTCCTTGGCCTTTCCGTTGGGAGATTCCTTGAAGTGCGTGGCTCCATATCTGTTGATCAACTTTTCCCTCACCAATTTGCTATATATGAAGAAGCTCCACTAAACTGAGGTAAAGTAAAACCAACCATGGTACCAGCGTTAGTTTCATGTCAACTTAAAAAATTATGATTTTCAAAAACCCTTTTCGAAATCCTTAAATCCCTTTGATATCGTAGTTAATTATATTATCTGAATACATAATTACCATTACGCGGACATTCAACTTTTCAGGTAAAAAAATTGCTGTTTAATATGCACGTATGTGAACTCATATCCAAGTGTATTATTTACTAAGCCTATGTCAATCTTAAACGAGCCAAACTCAAATCTGATACTCTTTGTCTTGCTTTGATTATTTACATCTCTGCATAACAAGACTATTATATATGTTTATGATTAAATTTGATATACACAAAACTCTAAATATTGTACACAATAGACAAATTCATCACGAATTGTTTTGGTCACATCTAAAACAATTTCACATCAAAGTTATGTTAAAAGTTGTGATTAACATATGAAAATTCTGTATTTTCATATTTGTATAAAAAAGATCATCCCGTCGGGAAGATGTTTATTCTTGATATTAATTGAGACATAAAAAAATCCCAACAATCCAGGACAAGATTTTTTCGAAACGAAAATAAGATAAAATTCGAAATAGATCGGGATTTAAAAAATTTTGACTGCCCTAAACATCATCATAAAATATCCAAAATATTTATATTACATGCATGATAATAATACAATTTATACATCCATAATATCAAATTAAATTAACATCACGTTATTATATTACATGTTAAAGCTCCCACAAAATTCCTCATCGACGAGACATGACCAGCACGACAGCATGTCAACAGGGAGAGGGTTTCATGCGACCATCGTCCAGAGTACACATGAATTCCCCGTTTTACCCTCGCCTTCCTCAACATTTACATGACATTACATGCATTTGGATTCTCGTCACTAAACATCTGTGGAGGATATTCGTATGCAGGCCATTCTGCTACGAATCTCTGAGGATCGAACTCATGATTCTGCCCACTATAGTGATAGTAGGATTCGCTCTTTTTCATCTCCAAATCCCAAGTACCCACCGCTGCCGCCGCTTTGGATGGTGGTTCTCCTCCTCCGCCGCCGTTCTCCTTGTTTTTCTTGGCTTCTTGATCCTTTTCTCCTTCCTCCGGTTTCTTCTCTTGTTCTCCGCCTTCAGTAACCTTTACTTCCTCTTCCTTCTCCGCCTCCGTTTCCACGACGGCGTGTTTTCCGGTCATCTTGTGCAAGTATTCGACTAGAGTTTCGGGTTCGAAAACACCTCTCACGGTTACTTGTGATTTTTTAAGGTCTGCCTCTGCACTTTCCACTCCTAAATATAAAACCATCGACTCTGTTGATTAATGCAATTCTTCATGTCGAAGAAAACTAGTTAGTCATGTTTCACTTGAGGTCCAAATCTTAAAAATCAACGTGTAGAAGATCGTGAGTATTATTTTTAAGATTTAATATTATATAAGAATATAAATATTAATTCTTACAGGTAATTAAGAATATTCAAACCCTTGTTACTTTTTAACAGATGCGAAAAGTGGCAAAGAAAAGTAAACAATAATCTTAGCAAAAACAGGTTACCAATTGATTGATTACAGACTGAAAAATCCCACTTTTTTTTTGCCTGTTTTAAGCAAAATGGAGGATAAAAACACCCCACCTTTCATTCTTTGAATGCGTTTCTTGATTTCTTGAGCACAAGCTTCACAGTGCATGTACACTCCCAACACAACCGTAGTCACATTAGGAGGCTGTACATACCCAAAAAACAAAGTACTGATATAATATACATGAATAAATATAAATTCCCAACAAATTAAATCAAACAGAAAGCTAGAAAGAAATGAAAAATGAATCGAACCTCCTCTTTTTTCTCTTCAGATTTGATCACCTCCTCCTTTTCTTGAGGTTTCATGATCACTTCCGGAGGCTTTGGAATTGGTGAAATGAGATCCACTTGGCGACGACTCTTCTTCTTGATCCTCTCCAATACCTTGAGTGGATCTGCTTTTTCACCTTTCACTACAACTTTACTCGCCCTGCATTCTGTTTTCACATCCTCCACTCCTGCAAATTAATTAACCAGGCAAAAAAATATGTCTGATTATTTGAAAAAGGAGGTGATTTCAACTTGTTTTTCAGAAACAAAAAAAATCCCAGAAAAGACGAGAATATGGAATCCTTATACCTTCAAAGCCTTTGAGACACCTTCGGACTTTCGTAGCACAACCCTCGCAATGCATGTAAACCTTCAATATAATTTCTTGCGGCAGCGGAGTAGGAGGAGGAGGCGGCTGCTCCACCTTGGATGCTTCGAACTTCTCCCCCTCTTTCGTCTCATCCTTCTTCTCCTCCATCTTGGCAGATTCTACCTGTTTCTTTCCCTCATCCGCAGGCTTCTCCGCTTCCTTCGATTTCTTATCTTCCTTCATAAATTTAAGCAAACACAAAACACATGCAGATAAAAATATTCAGCAATAACAACCAATAAAAACACAAAGGGATAGCAAGAACATGATCACCTCTCCCATTAATTTGTTTCTTTCTCTCTTCTTTATTATTTTTCCTAGCTAGCTTCCTCTGATGTTGAGATGCCCACTGCATGTATCTTTTGTATGTTTCTTGTTGAAATTAAACACAGGCGTAAGTACAGTACAGATATATATATATATATATATATATATATATATATATATATATATATATATAATAAAACACAGTATATATTTTGTATAGTTTCTCAGGAGAAAAAGAAGTAGCAGAAGAAAGAAGAGAGGAATTGTAATCAGATATAGAGGTAGCAGTGAATCTGGTGTCATCGTGTAGGTGACATGGTCATGACATAGCATGCGTACTTACGGGAATCGTGGCAGTCTCATTATGGACATTTTTATTTTATTTTATTTTATTTTATTTTATTTATTTGTGATTATTAATTTTTTCAGTTATGAAAATAATATTTTACTTTTTTGTAATATAATATTTTGATCTGATTTTAATTATTTATATTCATGATATTTTTCAATGTATATGATCATAATTTTTTTTGGAGATAATAGAATTTTCTGTATTTGCTTTCTCATCCGTATTCATTCATTATAGATATTAATGTAATTCATATATCGATCGAAATGTACATAAATTTTTGTGTTATGATATATATATAAAATTGAATTTATTACTTTTAAATTTATAAAACTATCTAAAATACACACACGTTAATTGAACAAACCTTTTTATTAGTGTATTTGGTTTTATAATAACAAAGGAAATATGTAGTAATAGTGTGTGTAACTTTTATTCTACATTTAACATTTTTCTAAATTTTTATGGCATTCATTCTATGATTCATTTTTCAGATGTTGTGATATTAATTTTTGTAATGTAACTAACAAACGATCTTCAACTATAAAAATACATGTTGAGACAATGCCTCAATTGGTACCTACATTTTAAAAATCTAGATACTTAAGTTTGGAGGTTATGAGTATAAATGATGGGAGACGTGAAAGAAAACCCTTTCTATGAGTGATATATTATATGACAGTGCATGGACATGAGCTACGACTCATGATAGACCAATCTATGGCCTATGACCAGTAGTGATGTATGAGCATGTGTAGAGTCTCATGTTAGACCAGCCTATGACCCATGGTCGTTACAAAAAAAAAGCTAGGTCAATTGATATGAACACTTCAAGAATCTATGTACTTAAGCATGAATGCCTTGGATTCAAGTGTTGTGAGAGGCGAAAAAAATATTTTCTAATAGTAAAATATTCTATGAGCTGAGTGATTGTGTATGGGCATAAGCCGAGCCCACGATCAGTAATGGTGCATAGTCCTAAGCTAAGTCTCATATATTTTATTGGTGGCATGGAATTAATTCCTAGGTACAACTAACTTTATACACACACGCATATATTTTATGAGTCAACAATTATTAGTTTTTCGAACAAAACTTGAACTCGATCATGAAACTTAATAACGTGAACTTTGAGCACATCTTTTCCAAATCAAATCTCTCTCTTTAACTACAACATGAAAGATCGTTTTATTGATAGATTGATGGTACTAGTAGTAGGACTCTTTTCCGAATATGAAAATATAATAGCAGCAACAACAATTATGGAAGTATATATGTATATATAAAAGTAAAATTATAATTGAAATCTTTAATACTGTAAAATATGATAAATATCACATTTCATTTAGCGACTGTGTTATGTGAAATTTTCGCAATATGTTTTTTTGACGGTGTTAATTTTCGTTGCTAAACCGTCGCTAACTATGGAATAAACCGTCTATTTTGTCGGTAAGCATAATTTTTTTTGGTAGTGTCAATTATATATGACAAGACAATATTGAGACTTGCTAGTCCAAAAGGTCAATCTATGTATTTCAAAATTCACAAGTTTTTTGACAAATTTATGATAAGATCGATGCCCAGATTTTTGTTTTCACTCTTTTTAAAAAATAAAATAAAAAAAGTGCCAAAAATAAAGGCTGTAAGGTTAGAAAAAACTTAATTAAGACACTTAATTGAGAATACGACGTTGACAACTCGATGAATCGCATGTGGGGTTAAAGCCTTTGTTTAATCTGTTTTCAATTTTGGTACATACGTACTCTGGCAATAAATTTCATGTAGACATTTAATTTTTTAATTGTCAACTTGGTGTGGTCCATATTAATTCTAAGGTATTTCTGTAGTATTGTCCAAAAAAAAAAAAATATTTATAAAATATTTTTTAATATCAACTTGGTGTAGTTCATAATTAGAAATGATAAGCAAAAAGTTATTTAATCAGCATAAAAAGCATGATATTTGTGACAAAAACTTGTGTGAGACGGTCTTACAGGTCATATTTTGCGAGACATATATCTTGTTTGTGTCATCTATAAAAAAATATTACTTTTTTATGCTAAGAGTATTACTTTTTATTGTGAATATCAGTAGAGTTGATTCGTCTAACAGATAAAGATTCGTGAAACCGTCTCACAGAAAACATACTTCGTATTTATTATCTCATAATGCTTTGTGTCAATTCCCAATGGAAAGATGTGGTGCGCATTGGCGTTAAGGAATGGATATGGTCCTTTGGTAGGCGGGACAAGCATTCAACATTTTAGTCTAGATAACCATGGATGGATTTCATCATATGTCAAAGCCAATCTTCAACATGACAAGTTATGTAACTGAATTGGATATAGTTCTTGAGCAAAAATTTGGGTGAGATGGTCTCACGGGTCGTATTTTGTGAGACGAATCTTTTATTTGGATCATCCATGAAAAAATATTATTTTTTATGCTAAGATTATTACTTTTTATTGTGAATATCGGTAAGGTTGACCCGTCTCATAGATAAAGATTCATGAGACCGTCTCACAAGAAACATATTCTAATTCTTGATCTTGTTCAATTGAGTTACTCGATCACATGTTACTTGGTTGACTAAACTGGCAATCTTCCCCTTGAAATACACAAATTAATATTACAATGCACATTTTTATATTTATTTGAATTTGAATGGATGAAGTCGTGTGAAAAATACCATGTTTATGATCATATGATAAAAGTCCCGTGCGTTAGACAAAGAGAGTTAATATTTTTTATAAAAAAATTAATCAAGGTTAGTTTCTTAACTGTTTCGAAATTTCGTGTGTTTTAGTCATGTCATGAAATATGAACGATAAAATTCTAGAGAAATATGGCGAACAACTTTGGTTAAACTTCATTTTTAAAAAATAAAATGTATTTGATTGTATTCAAATGCACTTGTGGATGTTATTTTTTTAAAAAAAATATTTAACCAATGTTATTTTGTAAGCTACCCCGGTAATTTCATGTAGATATACTATTATATTTAAATGAATATCTGAAATTGAGTAGGAGTCAATTACTAAATTAATGGGCCAAGTTGGGAATTCTAATGGATCAAGTGTCAAAGGAGAGGAAACAAGACCAATACTATTCACAATCTTCTTATATGACATAAATCAATGAAAAATAACAGCAAATTTTAGATCCACGAGTTTCCCAAAACATAAAAAAAAATACAAAAAAAAAGTAAATTTATTTGTAAATGTATAAGAATCATCATATGCAATAATTCCTACAAACTTGTAAAATTATTTCACTACCCAAAATAGATTCGAATGTGCAGCGCCATGATAAGAATAGTGTAGATTGCAAAGAAAAGCAAAGTGTGTATCAACACAGCTTTCCCATTGGTCGTGAAGCTCCCGAATTCGACGCGTCGCATGTTTCCGGGGAGCTGGAATATGACTCCGGGGGATAGCAAGATGAACAGAAGAAAACCGATCAAAATCGGTGCCCAATCCTCCATTGTTCTTTTGCTAATTAATGATCAAGCAAGCTCCAAGTACTAAAAATGATCCTTAATATCAAGGAAAGTGTTCAACAAAGAATGTGTAGGTTGGTGTTTATATAAATATTAGACGATGATGTTAGGGAATGGTTGTTTGTTTTGGTCAGGTTTCATCCTTTGATTGTGTTTCAAGAAAGGACTGCCCGAATTAAGGCATCTTCCTCCACATGTTGAAGGGATTGAATGGAAGAAGATGCCCTACTCAAGTTATTGGTCTTGTGTAACTTGTCTAGCTTGGGGACATGAACAAATTTGAATTTTTTAAATAAACTTATTTACATTTAAAATATATACAAGTGAATTATCATGTCCGTCATGGGTCGCTAATTTATATGAAAATTTCCTAGACTTGGGTTCACTTGGACCGTGGATCGACGTCATATTGAAATCACATGGTCGTGAATGAGATTATTTTGAGTAGGTTTTTTGTGAGACGGTGTCACGAATCTTTATCTGTGAGACAGGTCAACCCTACCGATATTCATAATAAAAAATAATATTATTAGCATAAAAAGTAATATTTTTTCATGGATAACCCAAATAAAAGATATGTCTCACAAAATACGACCCGTGAGACCGTCTCATACAAGTTTTTGACGATTTTTTTTCCCAATTTTTTGTTGTATAACAAATTTGTAGGATAAATATTTGTCATTTTATTAAAATTTATAATTCTCTCTCTATAATTGTAGTTTTTATAATCAGTTATAATTGATAATAATTATAAGATTGAAAGTTTGACGCGGTAAAAGAAGTGAGCACCGATGAGGTGTCACTCACTCATGATGTGCATATAAATTAAAACTTATCATTTTTAAAATATTTGAGATATATTATTATTATCGATCAGTTTTGATATGCTGCACACCTACCGTGCACACTTATGTGAGTACCGATGAGTTGTCACTCACTCATTGGATGTGATGAAATATAGAAAAATTGCGCATTCAATGGGTGAGTGACACCTCATCGGTGCTCACATAAGTGTGCACGGTAAGTGTACAGCATATCAAAACTGATCGATAATAATAATATATCTCAAATATTTTAAAAATGATAAGTTTTAATTTCTATGCACATCATGACAATAAATAAGATATTTTTATTGGCATGGCCATATTTCGTCCAATCAAAACCAAGAATTATCGATAGCATATAACCATTGGCTTAATTATTGCCATGTCTGTACGACCAAGCACACACTATTTATCCTCCTCTCATCCACGCTGAAATCACTATCTCCACTCCACCAGGAGATATTTACTTTGTACTTTGCTCTTCACGAGTTGTACTCTTTTATTGCCCTGCCATTCCTCTTCCCATATCATCACTCCTCCCTTGCCAAACCTATTCTCATTCATCCTCGTAATCTTTTCCTAGGAGAAAACATAATGGAAAACAACCCGCAGCAGAGCTCGGCGGCGTACCCACCTGCAGCGCCGTATCACCACCTCCTTCAGCAGCAGCAACAGCAACTCCAGATGTTCTGGAATTACCAGCGCCAGGAAATAGAGCAGGTTAACGATTTCAAGAACCACCAGCTCCCATTGGCTCGAATCAAGAAGATCATGAAGGCAGATGAGGACGTGCGCATGATATCCGCGGAGGCGCCAATCCTCTTCGCCAAGGCTTGCGAGCTTTTCATTCTGGAGCTCACGATCAGATCTTGGCTCCACGCCGAGGAGAACAAGCGCCGTACGCTCCAGAAAAATGACATCGCGGCGGCCATTACGCGTACTGATATTTTTGATTTTTTGGTGGACATTGTGCCGAGGGATGAGATCAAGGATGAGGCGGCTGTGCTGGGTGGGATTGTGGGGCCCGCGGCCGGTGCAGGTGGAGTCACTGGTGTTCCGTACTATTACCCGACCATTGGTCAGCCTATGATGGGTCGTCCCGCTGTGGATCCGGGGGTTTACATGCAGGCGCCGCCGCCACCATCGCAGGCGTGGCAGTCGGTTTGGCAGACAGCGGCTGATGATGGCTCGTATGCCAGCGGCGGTGGTGCAAGCGGTGGCCACGGCAACCTCGACGGCCAAGGCTAACTCTGTAATTGAACGTTTCCTTTCCTTTGTTAATTAATTTTCATCATTTTTACTTGGATCTGGCGTTTTTGGAGAATTTGTAGGTGATTCTGTTAAGGGGCTTGTTATTTTGATTATTATTCTTCATGTTCGAATTTACAACTAGCGATGAGTCGATGCATTCTGGGAGCACTGTTTGCAGTGACTGTATAGGTTGCGCCGTGGGCACTATATATATACCGTCATAATGCAATTATCACCACCCATTCTGCAAATTTTAAATTCCCTCTGACTTCTCCACTGCAGCTTATTGGAATGCTTAAGTCAGTTCTTGACATTTTTTCCTACCATTTGTTGCATTTTGTGGTCGAAGCTGACCTAGCTATAGACATCTTTCTTCCATTCTTACCGTTCTTTCTATACTTACCGAATCCACCATGCTGTCTTCATTGCATATTAGATCAATGGTACACGACCTTTTTTACCTTATAATCCGCGACAAGATCATTCGGATGAACCGTGCTTGTGAGATGAGTTACTACCGATACTTAGATCATTTTGCCTTTTCTTTGACCCGTTCATAGCTGATATATCAACTTTTCTATAGCAGATTTATTAACTGTTCCATGTCGAGACTGTTCCCAGACGACTTATTAATTGTTTCATTACCGATTTATTGTTGGATCCACTTATTTTTACCCAATTGTTGTAGCATTTTTCACCTTTTCCATCCAAAACAAGTTCATTTTCATGAACCATGCTTTTGAGACAAACGATAGAACTATAGTTGAAGCTTAAACTTAGAAATATAACGTTAACACCTGCAAATTTAGCAAATTATGTCTATCCACAACCCAGACCATTTTACCTTTCCTAGGCTCATTCTATACTGATTTATCAGTTGCGGCATCCATTTCATACCAAGCTTATGCCATTCCACTTCCACCATTATTTTCCCAGTCAATGACACTTCATCCGCCTAGTGTAACATGATAGACTAATAGAATGTAGCCTTTCGTCTTGTTCCATTCGCTATAAGGTTTTTCAACCAACCATACTTGTGAGACAAGCAATAGAACAATGGTTAAAAACTCAAAATATGAACATTTTAATCTTGTAAATATATGAAAATTTTAGGGACAATAACGTATATGAATGTTATTGATAGTTTTTCTTTCCTTGAGGTTTTCAGTGGTCAATTTTGATATTTGACGGGTTTTTGTTTTTTTATTATGCAATTGTTGTTGCATATTGAGAATCCTTTCATGTTATGCACGACATTTGTGTATTCCTCCTATGCGGTTAGTATATCATGTTGCAAAGTTGTATTACTGTGGTGACAATTGACACGAGCTTTATTTTTTTTATGGTTGTGCTACTTAGTACTTTTGAATGTATACTATATTTATAGAAGCACAAGGCGCACTACTAAACCTCATGTGCGTTGTAGAGTCTAGGTGCAAAGTGCTAGGTGAGGCACATGTTTTATTGAGATGAAGTATCCATAGGAGTTGTGTGCTGGAATTTTAGAAGAGAATTTCATTTTTCATACTCCAACGTACTTTACGAACTATTTAATAACAATAAACAAATAGTCACTAGTCTCCAAGAAAAAAAATTAATTAGATTTATCTTGCATTTTATTTTGGATCTGTCCTATATCTAGGTAGCGATCAAAACATGTATAGGACCGAGCCTCACTATTCCTGGAGCCTAAGCACATGCGTGTGAGGATTTTAGTTACTATGGTGTAGTATGTGATTGGTTCTTGAAACTGGGAGGTTGGTTTTTCACGTGATATTTGTGATAAATTATGATATTGCTTCTTTGTGTGATAAAATAAATGTTGTACTTCTATGACCCAGAAAACTATGATTCTGTCAGTCATGGTAGATCAAGATAATAGTGCGTTACAGCTCACAACAAGTTTCCTTCTCTTTTTTGGTATTAGGATCCAAAGTACTTCTTTGTGCTTGGTTAATTTGGTTGTCACTAGCTTAAAGGGTTTGATAGTTAAGGGCTTTGCAAATGTAACTACATATGATACCGATGTACAAACATATGACTATTGTATAGTTAATGGAATTGTCAGGTTATGACATGTACGTACACGGTACATCAAGGGGTTATAGAAAGAATGACAGAAAAGCATAATTTGTTGAGTCTTCTTATCAATTGTGGGATATTTCTTCCCCAACAGCTTATAAGGATATTCTCATGGTAGAATTATATCAAATGTTGAGTTTGCCTCGTTCAGCTTTCTACTTTTGAGACCTGTAAATGATCTACCTCCATCTTCCACCTTCTTCCCTAACAGAGCAAGTGTGCAAGCATACCAAAAGAATTAGGTCAATAGATGAACCCAATGTTGGAAAATCAAAGAGAGCAACCTGATGTGCTATGTGAGAAAATATTATTCATTTTAGCGAGCAACTCAGCAACCTTACATATTAAAGGAATAAGCTTAATAGATGAACTTGATGTTGGAAATTACAGCAAGCGTCTTGATGTTTTGCTATTTGAGAAATTTTTTTCATCTTACTGATATTAAACCCATTGGCATTAATTTGGTTCGGTGAGCATTGATGAAATGGTTTATTCGAGGAAAGATGCCAGGAGTTGCTAGGATTACATGTAAAGAATTTAGAGGAAGAGGATAAGCCTTTTCTTGGCCGAGTGGACATCAGGCCGGGGTGGTTACTTCTTTGGCTTGCAACTTCGCCATCCTTGCAAGCGCACGAGTAGGCACGAGACATGACGGAGTTCTATCTGAAAGTGTATAATAGTGTACCGCTTGTGCGACCTATGTACTTGTTGCGTGTGAGGATACAGTGTAAGCAAGCCTTCATGGAGTTCCACTGGGTTTTTTTATTCTTCACATTTACAGTAAAAACATAATCCATTTTCCAAAACATACCACAAATTAAGGTAGATGGATCCAAATATAGCCTGTAAAGTTAATTTTGCAAATATTTCCTGGATTAATTTCCCAACTAAAGTTAATTATGAACTCATTTAACAAATGCAACCGTCCAAAAAAATTGCTTTATTTTAACTCAGCTACCTTGTTTCTGCCATTAACTGTCCTATACTACTTTTTTCAACCTTTCTTTGGTGTACATTCACAGTATGTTTATTAGACTATGGCTCCTTATGTGATTGTTGTCGTCGTCGTAATTTTATTTGGAGATTCTCATGCCTTGCAACTAAACTTGATCAACTTGCCTTTCTGCTTATAGAATATATGGATGCTTGCTGACATTGATTGTAGCAATCTTGTTTCTTACAGTTGAAATTCTGGTGAAAAGGCCTCTGACTCGACGACGCTACATGAAAGTATCCCTGCATATGGGTGTTACTGTAATGACTTGATACTTCCGGAATTTGTATTAAAAAAAGTTGATTTTGTGTGTAGGTACTCGAATTTATTTCTTCCAATCCATGTGTGGATCATGTTTTCAGTGCAAATTACAGTCTACTGAATTTTTTTATCCCATGATCTTGGTTCTTCAGTTTCTGCATATGACCAAATAAGGCGTGATTTGTATTTTTTAGGATTGTGTCTTGCATTCAACATAAGAAAACGAAAGAAATAACATAGATTCTTTGCTACATGGAGAGAGTAAAGCGTCAATAAAAATCCGTTTGGTTAGAAAAACCATTAGAATATAGACAAAAATTTGTGTGAGACGGTCTCACAGGTCGTGTTTTGTGAGACGGATTTTTTATTTGGATAATCCATGAAAAAATATTATTTTTTATGTTAAGAGAATTTTTTTTAATTGGAAATATCGGTATGTTGAACCATCTGTTGAATCGTCTCACAGATAAAGATTCGTGAGATTCTCTCACTGCTCTAGAATAAATCTATTGTTTGAAAAAAACCATTTTTTTACAAACCAGAATGT
Organism: Primulina eburnea; assembly: GCF_022965805.1. Lineage (NCBI taxonomy): Eukaryota > Viridiplantae > Streptophyta > Magnoliopsida > Lamiales > Gesneriaceae > Primulina > Primulina eburnea. The sequence continues at coordinate 61,555,218 of NC_133101.1, read as the reverse complement.
TTGAGTTTTTGTTTTATGCATCTATTTATATTCAAAATTAAAAACAAAAAAACATTTCAACATTTTATAAATATCAAAACCGTTTTTTTAAATAAAAATACTTTAAAAAATTGAAGCCTAATACTTCTTTATCGTAACTCGCCTAACTAATTGGAAAAAATCAATAAATTTCATAGAAAAAAATTGCGTACAGAAATAGAAAATAAATAAACATAAATATAAATATAAATATAAATAAAAAAAAGTGGTGGAAGAACAAATGTTTTGCTCCTCCAACCTTTTAGACAATCGAGAGAACTAAAGAAAGCCCCAAAGAAATTTATCCGCTATAGAAGATCGAAACTCTTGCTCGACGGTTCCCCAATAGCAACGGCAAATTTTCCCCACTCAACCATGGTAAATTCTTTCGTTTTGATTCTTTTTTCTTTCCACAGCTGATGTTTCGAATTTCTTTTTGCCCCTTTTTTACTGGTTGTATCACGGGGATTGATGGTTTCCCGACGCCGTATTATTGTATGCGTTTAATTTTCCTTCGCGTTATGTGATTTTGGGAATTTGAATCATAAATATGGATCGAAAATTCATTGGAAAAAAATTGGCCCTGGGGCTGGATGAATTTTAGCTGATTGCCTGATGGATTATCACGAGGGTACTGCCAGGAGGCGATATGACAGCTGCAGTTCTCAGCTGCGCTCCTTCCCTTCATGACACATCATCTTCATGTAGTGTTGGTTTGTTCTTCAAATAATTGAGCCTTCGTGATTCGTCAATGTTGGTAAAAATATTTCCTAATGACTCAAACACAAATAAAACTCAAGATTCAATATGAAAATCTGAGTATTACTACTCAGCCAAGTGTTTAATACCTTTACAAGAGGAAGAACTCTTGCCCCTAGCACAACCAATTCTAAATCAACAGAATTAACGTGAATGCCTCTAACCAGCTACTACTCCACATTTCATTCTCATTCACGCGTACATATAGATTCTTCCATTGGCTTGAGACTATTGGGCCTATGCCCAACATATTATGGTCCATAATAATGAAGTCCGTAACAGTCAATGCTTCATGAAGACTTTTGTTTATGTCCCCAACTGGAAACTGAGTAGCATTGGTTTGGTCACCCTGAAAATTTTGTTCATCAATTCTTTCAATTCTGCTCGTAATTGTGAGACTCTTCCTGTCATCTTTGGTCTATCCTAGTTGTTTGTCATTAAAGAGAAGCCAAATCGCTCATTTGATTGATCTATGCATCTCCTAGCTGCTTGGAGAACAATTCCAATCCATACTTAACGCCAGATACTTCTTCTTGGCTGCTTGGATAACAAATCCGATCTGTTCTTAATGTCTGATACTTCTCCCCTTAGCGCATGGAAGGTCGCCACCCGCTGATCAAATGATTCTGAGACCAGTTGGAGAGAGAAAATTTTCTATTCTGTTTATTCTGTTGTGAATTTGTGATTGCCATTGAATTTCTGGGTGGTCTAGCTTAAGCACCCTGGTAATTGCTAGTAGACCTGGGTTCCCCATCCATTCCTACATTGGGTCGTTTTCCTCATGGGAGGAGAAGAACACTCCTCCATCATGGCCTTCATATCATCAGTTTGTAAAATTGATGGGTGGTCTGGCTAAACCACTAATCTACTGTTCACGTATATCACTTTAATAGTTAATGTAGCTAGTCGATTCTGCCTCTGATGTTGCATGAAGTTCAGCTCCAATTACGTATTTGCATCTGATGTCTCTTGGCTTCACTTCCTGCCTGTAATTTTCTTCTATATTTTTAGTTTGATTCTTTACTAGGAGCACAAACGGTAGAATTGTCTTTCATGAGATTTGATTCTGTAATGATGCATGCTTTCAGTCTGTCCAAACTTATTATGTAGGAAAAAAAAAAGATGTCTATATTCTGGGTATCTATATCCAAGGCAAATTTATACGCACACACACGTGTATGCTACTCTTTAGATGAGTTGGTTACATAAGAAAATGCTGAAAAAATAATTGATGATGCAAGGTTTTGTTATTTTGTTAACTATATACTGATTAGCAAATATTTATGGTTCATATTAGTCTTTTTTCTTCTCTGTTTTGGAGTATTTAAGGATATGTTGTGTCCTACGAGCAAAACTAGTATACTTTGTGGATTCTCATAAATTGTAGGGTGTTATAATCACAATTTGCAAATTGGATTGCCCTCTTTGTTAGCTTACAATGCTTTATTTTTCCTTCATCTTTAGACAACCTCAAGGCGTGTGGCTGATAGGAAGGTATTGAAATTTGAGAAGAACATAAAGAAGAGAGGTGTAACTGGTGAAACAATTAAAAAGAAAGGAAGTTCTTATCCTGTAGGCCCTGTGGTGCTTGGGTTCATCATATTTGTTGTTGTTGGATCATGTAAGTAGCTATCTTTTCCTACGCATATGCATCATTTTCTGTCGTATGAGTAGAGAAAAAGATTTCAACTTTCACTTATGTACCATATTTTTAACTACCTTAATGCCATGCATCCATGTAACTTTGATTTATTGCAAAATTATTTGCAGAAACCTTTTTATCTTTTAAAATGCAACTCATTCACCAGTTTGTGAGCTATGTCCCTAAGGATGACCGATGTCAGTGGTATATTACACGAAACACCAATGAATATATCATCCTAAAAATGGTTTCTCTGAAATCCGGTACAACATTTAAATGATGTCGTGGGGAGACTATTGTAGTGAATATTTTGATAAAGGCGTCCCTGAAATTTTTAAGCATCTCGTATGAGTCGATGCATTGGGTGCGATGATGATGTTCAGCGAGGGAAGGTGTATGCCTCTGTCTATCCCATCCCGATCCTTGCACGACTCCTAACAGCTATCTAATGTTAATCTGCTTCGATTGTTAACTGATTGCTATATGTATTTGTTATTTTTCCAGCCTTGTTTCAGATTATCCGCATGGCAACAAGTGGAGGAGGCATGGCATAAATGTGTAGTGAAATTCGGCATGTAGATTATGTAACTTGGGTGTGGTGTTCACTTTTGGCATATGGGATTTGATGTGAACTTCATCTCCTAGTTAAAGTTTTATCATGGGAGAGCCTTTTTAGACACTTTTACATCTTTTGGTATGCCTTAATAATTTTATTATACAAGTGATTGTGTTTTATTAAGTGAACATGATTTATTATATTTTTTTTTAGTATGATAAATTGTAGTTAAATTTTCATATTTTATTATTATAAAAATCTCCTATCATAATTAACTTTACAAATCTCATATTTAAACAAAAACTCGAGAAACATAATATATGTAATACATAATATTCATATATTATATGATACACAACATATAAGTTTAGTCGCTATTAATATAGGGTATAGACTATAGACGGTGAATTTTAGTAGGAAAAGACTTTAAAAAAAGTACAAATCAATAAATATAAAAGTAAAAAAATTAGGAAAAAAAAAAACAAAGCAAAAATAAGTGTATTTTTTCCGAATATTTATTTTTTAAAAAATACTTGTAATAAAAATTTAAGTACTAGTGTAAAATAGATTGAGCCTGGGTCAAATGATAGTAGGGTTATTCGGTGATTGTAATTACGTCATCCTTCTTAGACTTGAACCAATAGGAAATCGTCGACGCGTCTTGTATCCTCATATGTATGTATATATCGGGACATAGATCCGGGTTTTTTTTAAAAATATTATAATTTTAAAACTTATTTATTAAAATATAGTAGTTTTCAAAACTTTACGAAAATATTGTAATCTAGAGAATGAACAACGGATAACGGATTCTCAGTCGGCGACGGTTTATCCAAAACCGTCGCTATTAGCGACGGTATTACAAAACCGTCGCTACTTGCGACGGTTTTAACAAAAACCGTCGCTATGGCAAGGATTCCTTTACACAATCCCATGCCTATAAATCTCACCGAGTATTTGACGAATTCATCTCATCTTCGGCTCAACTTTTCAGTTTCGACACTCTTCTTGAGCAGTTTTTTTTCTTCGGTCCGTGTCTTTTTTTTTAATAAAAATTCAGTGATTCTCTTTCTGTCGCATATCAATTTATCCAGCTCAAAATATATTATGTGAAATAAATTATAACTTTTTGATTGTGATTGAATAAAATTTTTTGATTCATCAATTTTATTTTTATTGAATTAATATTGTTTTATAATTTTTGTTTTTGTAATAAAGCTTAACTTTGACAGGTTATTTCATATAAGTAAATCCTAAGAGGTAACATTATTTTTTTTAAATTTAATATATTATTGTTATGGAATTAAATTTATATGTGAAATAACGTTATTTTATTTTTTGAGAAATTAAAATATATTTTGAGCTGGATAAATTGATATGCGACAGAAAAAGAATCACTGAATTTTTATTAAAAAAAAAAGACATGGACCGAAGAAAAAAAACTGCTCAAGTATTTGAAATTCTATTTGGTGTTTGGTTTAAAATTTAAAAATGGTATTTACAAATCCATTTCTTATTTGGAGAAAAAAGGATTCGAATTTGGAATTTTAAAATTTTACTAAACTACCTTTAGAAATTATATAAACATAAATAACTAAAAAAAGTTTAGAAATTAATAATTCTTCTCTATTATTTGTATTTGTAAATTCAAAAATTAATTATTATTTATTAATCATAGTGCACATAAAATAATAATTAAAAATCATAAAACAACTTCAAACTTTAACATAAAATTAATTATTAAACGTAAAAAGAGGTTTTGGTAATTACTATAATTTTTATTATATTAATCAGTAAATAACACAAGAAACTTATAAAATTTAAACGAAATCTTTCAACTTCTAAAAAAAAGTTAAAAAGGAAAAAAAAATCTAACCATTTAGAAACTTTTGGTGGAAAATGATGTGTTGGATAAAAAAGTAATTTTATGTTTTTAAAATCCAAATCCCACCAAATCTTATCAAATTTGATGGGATTTGGATATACTTGTGGAAATCCCATGAAATCCTAAGCAAGTCCGAATCCTTTTTTTTTAACATCTTGCCAAACAGTAAAAATAGGATTTTGAAATCCAAATCTCATGAAATCCTCCCAAATCCGGGTCGCCAAACACACCGTTATACGCATGGAATTGTGTAAATCCTTGCCATAGCTACGGTTGTTGTACAAACCGTCGCAATTAGCAACGGTTTTTGGAATACCGTCGCTATTTGGAATTGTGTAAAGGAAGGGAATCCTTGCCTTAGCGACGGTTGTTGTTCAAATCGTCGCAATTAGCAACGGTTTTTGGAATACCGTCGCTAATAGCGACGGTTTTGGATAAACCGATTCTGAATCTGCGGGTTCATTCTCCAGATTACCATATTTTCGTAAAGTTTTGAAAACTGCTATATTTTAATAAATAAGTTTTAAAATTATAATATTTTTAAAAAAAACCCCATAGATCCCTGATTTTGTTAATCTCCGAACTCGATTCCCAGATTTAGGAAAGTGAGAAGGAGAAAACATCTGGAGATATGGATGCTTTGGATTCAGTTTTCGATCCACTCAGAGAGTTCTCCAAGGACAGCATTCGTCTTGTGAAGCGATGCCACAAGCCTGACCGCAAAGGTAGCGCGCGCGTCCCTCTCTGTGGTACGTCATTTGAATTTCTTCTTAATTTCGTGAATCACTGTTGATTTTGTCTGTAGAATTCTCGAAGGTGGCTACTCGAACTGCCATCGGTTTCGTCGTGATGGGATTTGTTGGGTTTTTCGTCAAGTTGATTTTCATTCCCATCAACAATATCATCGTGGGTGCTTCCTGATGGATCCATTCGGTGCTCTGTGAGCTGTCATAACTTTTGTGTTTGAATAGATGCTAAATGTTTTGGAAGTGGGAGCTTAATATAAAAAACATGAATGTTGGTTTGGGTGTCAGCTGAAAACGGTGTTTTTATTACATAAATTATAATAACCATACCACGTGGAGTAGTAGATAAATTAGGGGATATAACCAAAAAAGTCGAATTTCCTGAATTGCATTTTCCAATAATAATTTGTCTGAGTGTGTCAATTCCTGCCTCTCACAACAATGTCCACAACACACTCAGACCAAAAGTGGAGCACATAAGCAAGCTGGAAGTAAAAGTCTTTAACAATTTACAATTATATTGAAATCACAGCAAAAGGGACACCTTTCAGTTGAGGTGTTCCTTCGAACAGATCCAATAAAGAATCCTCTAAATCCTCTGGGTGTATTTAATGTATTTTACAGCACCCCTCTCACTCGTCCAAGAAACCAAAGATTGGTATGCTGGCATCACTTTTTGCGAACCCAATATGAGGAGCTCTTCTCGAAACAGAGGATCTGAAACTTTCCAAGCAGTCTAGATTCTATAGATATCTTCAAAACAGGTATTGAAGTTCTTTATTTTTTCCTTTACCCAGCTTTGAGGTCCAGAGAAACCGTCCATCTTTCGAACAGTGCAAGACCTTACTCCATGACGCACTAAGATAATGCCTAGCATGTTGTCTCAGAGGGGTGTGAATAGCACATCAGCAAGCAGAAGGTAAAAGTCGAAATATTCTTGAAAACAAGCAGGATACCTGTCACCGAGTATGGCATTTCTATGTACTTTTTCTACTGATGTGCTGCAGAATCAGGGGTGTTCCTTCAAATAAATCCAACAAACAATTCTCTAAATCCTCAGGAGAGTATTTAATGTATTTCCAATCATGCCTCTCACTCTCTATATGATCCCTAAACCTTCCCAAGAATGATCGATATGCTGGAATCACTTTTACCGAAATGGATATGCGGAGGTCTTCTCGAAGATGAGGATCTGGAACCTTCCAAGCAGCCTGAATCCTATAGATATGTTCAAAACTAGTATTAAAGTTCTTCAATCTTTCTTTCAAAGCCACCTTTGCTGCAAGACCTTCAACTTTCAAACAAGATAAGATCTTGTTCCATGCTGCTCTAAGATAATGTGTAGCATGTTGTTCGATCAGACCTTGTTGTTTTTTAATCCAGTGATCTCCCAAAATGTTTCGGAGCTTTGAGTCCTTCACCTTTTGTACAGTGTGAAGTATGTTGTTCATCAGAAAAATATACCGCATTGCACCATCCGCATACATTCTCGATTTTTCCTCGAGATTTGATTCCAGACAAGCTATCAATGCCAAGAGGCGCTTGGCAACTAGAGACATGCTTGTTATCTCAAGATTATCATTATTCTCTTTTTCTAACAGTCCCCAGTTATTATCCTCTACAGTCTCCAAAAGTGAATCAAGAGTATCACCATAGTCTGCTAGCAATCTCATATGGTGCATTACGAATCGAGTGAATGGATGAATCTCACCGTTGTTCTGCATTGGCTTCCTCGAAGCCTCCCCCTGAACAGCAGTCTCAAACTCCACAAAATTCCCAATCGCAGCCTCACCGAGGGAATCTAACACTTCCTTTGCCTCAGGACACACCATATCCCCTGCATCTCCGTCCATAAATAGTGCCTGTAAATCTGGTATCACAGCAGATAATGCCTGATACATATCAAGAAGGGCAAACAACCTCTCAGTCGACCTTGTCCCAATTGTAACTGCCTCTCCAAAATCCAAAAACTGCATCACACATTCCTTGCACGTTTCCAAGAAGCAGACTTCCTTGATCAAATCATACCCAGTAAAAATCTGATCGCATAAACGTCTCTCATGGGATAAAAGACCCCGAACAACTAATCTAAAAGCTGGAATCCATCTCCTTATCTTATCATCCAAGGACAGCCACTTCATCATCTGTACTTCCCCGATGCTCAGTTTCTCCGCCCCAAGAATCACCAGACGCTTATCAAGAACATCACGGCGAACACTACAATAGACCTGGCGGCATTCCATTTCATAACCAGATCGGATCATCTGATCCGCGATCTCCCTCAGATCAATCACTGCCTCAGGATGGATCAAGTCGAGGGAAGACATATCCCCATCAAAGCTTATACCTCTGCTGCTGACATCTTGAATATTTTCAATCACTTCATCGTAAAATAACTCAGTTGCATCAATAGCTGTTGCGGCCCCTGAGAAATCGAGCCCATATCGACGAAGGCGCCGGGGATCCAGTGGGACAGTGTTGCGGACCAGGATATGCCGGAAAACATCCTCCAAAGAAGCCATCGAAAGCTGCAGCGTGTTGATTGAGTTTGAGTTCCTCGGTCAAATGGATGATCTCGTCAACTGCAGTTTCAGATTTGTTAATATTTAATATATTGAAATTTCAGAATGCGAGTTTTATTTTAAAGAGAAATAATATCTTTTATTACTGAGTCCTGATTCCAATTTTCCGCCGCTGTTTATGATTTATTTCACGTAAGACGAATTGATGTTTATTCAATAATTTCATCAAAATATCTGTAAATTTCTTTTTACCACCAACAAATTCCTTAATTTGACCAAAATTATTAATCAATTAAAATTAAAATTAAAATATAGAAACCACTAAAATTGATGAAATATCGAATACGGCATATAGGAATATATTTGTAGCATTTAGCACATGCGAGACAGTTCTCATTAGTTTTCAGAATCTACGCCATTGCTGGAGACAAAGGCGAAAACACACACGCACACACACTAAACTTCTGTACGCTATCTTCCAATAAGCCTATTTGCAATGGGAATCGATCCCTCTTTCAGCTACTTATCTATACTTAAAACTAATGGTATTAGTTCCCTTTCCCGTCAAACGGGCACAGATCTATTACATCCTGCAAGTTCAATGGAGAATTAACGTCCAAAGACTCGTCTTTTTGCTGTTATATTTGATTTGGACAGGACCCCTTCTGAATACAGGTATATATCTCTTCAATCCCTTTTTCTTGGTTTCTGTTTTCAGTAGCTGAGCTAGCTTGTGTGAACTGACTAATATAAAATCTCTAACTTGGCGGCGTACCTCTAGTCGAAAATTTGATTTTTGCTACGTGTTTTTTGGATGCTGGAAGTCATGTGCTGTCATAGGCTGTCGCTGCCACTGTTAAAGTACATGTTTTTTTACTACAGTCAGCATACTTCGCATAACATGGAAAGAAGGGATGATTTATTGTATTCATTAGTTGTTACGGACTTGTCTGCCTATGTTCACGCTCAATCATTTCAAGTCTATATTATTTGTGGAGCGGCTTGTGAGTCATAATCATCCTTAATGTAATAGGAACAGCTTCTCAGTAATTACAAAATATGATGGTATTTGTTAATGCTTGTATCTTCTAATTTCTTGTACCGAGTCTGAGCTTGAGGGACTTGTTCCTTCTTGTCAATATATTCAATGATGGATACTTTTAATTCCGCGTAAAAGTTGTTCACGGAAAGATATTGATATTTTTATTCACTCGAATGAATCTTCGCTTTACCAAAGCCAGTTGTGTTCCATTATCAGCTGCGATGCTCGACTGTTAGTCTAAAAATTATGTTCACATATTTCTACATCTGTGAGCTTTTAAGTATCGGAGGCTCTCTGGTTGGCATCGTAGCACTTTCGAACAAGTATGTGAAAGAGTGACACTAGAATATGACTCTAGGTGATCTATTTCCTTTCATTGTCTATTCAAAACCCGTGCGACTAGATTTGTTATAAACAAATATATTTCTCCACTAAATAGCGGCTGAATTTTGGAAATGACGATTAAATGTAATTATAGTATCATAAATTTCTCAAAACCATCAATGTTTGTAGAACTTGATGAGCATGATTGATTGAACTGATTTTTATTCCCTACTTTATACTTGCTCAATATCATCCATTGTTTTTGGAAGGTGGAAAGAGGCCAAACCACTCCTCGTGCTGACCGTCTTATGAGACATCTTCGCAAACATGGAATACAGTTTCACTCGCATCAAGTTATTTGAATAAAAACATTGATGGAAAAAGGTCCCTTTTTCCCTTCATGACGGTAATATTTCTACCAAAGCACTCTATTCATTCAGAAGGTTCTGTTTATCATTTAGAAGTATTATGTATGGTTAGTTGTAGCATTTTTTCAAGGTCACTGCCCTACACAGAGATTTGATAATTAATATGGTATTGATAACCTCATCGCTCAAAATCACTTCTAAAGGTATACGGTAATTTTGCAATGGGAAGAGTAATTTCCCAAGCCCATCAATTGCATGGTGTTGCTTTTCATAGGTTGGAAATAACGCTTTGTTACCATTCTTGGAAGTGATCAGGTAAAGTCAGGGAAGCCCTCTCCAGATATGGAAGTTGTTATATCATAGAGCCACTGACAAGATCTATCCATTGTGAATTGAGAAGTTTGCAATTTTCTTTTGTAAAGCTTCTTTATCATTGCTACTGCTACTACTACTGCCACTAATATAACCAATATCAATTACACATATATTATTGAGTTAATATCACATGTAGCACAAGCTTACTTTAAATGGCAAGGAAGCTTGCTTCCTTCTTGTTTTATTATCTCTTGTGTTATCCGATTATCTCTGATAATCAGATACATTGAAGCTGCAAATAGAATGGGTGTTGATCCACTGCATTGTCTTGTGATAGAAGATTTTCTGTAAGTTCTTATTACACCGTTTCTTAGCATTTGGAGTTTACCCTTCATGGGGGACATACCGGGTGGAGGTGAAATTGGGATCACCCAACCAATTAATCTTTTTAAAAAAAACAATTAAGCTTATTGGTAATTTGTCCAAAAGTCTATATTTTGCCAAATATATTAAATCACCATCTCGGCCTCCATCATGCCCTATCCAAAATCATGGGTCCGCCACTACCTCCATCATGCCTGGTATCCTGCATACATTTTTTCTATTCAAAACTATTTTTCATTGTGCACCTCGATTTTAACAGAGTGGGGGTAAAAGCAGGAAAGTCTGCTCAAATGAAGGTAGTTGCAGCGCCACTGTGCCAGTCTCTCCAAATTGGAACGGATACGTTTTCTGTTGCAGATTCCACTCACTGGTAGATTTCCGGCCAGAATTATGGGGTCTTCCACAATTTGTTGATTCACTGATGGTGTTAAATTCTGTGTACACATCTCTTTTGGGGGTGTTTTTTTTTCAGTTTGAAATGGTTTGTCTCATATGTTATTGTCCTTGGAACATCTTTATACGTACAAATCCAGATGATTGCTATCTGTGCTCCCTGATCGAATCTGGGGCTCTACCTTGGCTGGGTCAAATTTGATGAGCAGGTCTCAAAGGCTGTGATCAGCATAGGTTGGTGCCTTATTTGTTGCAACTTCGAGAGAAAAATTGTGAGTTCATTACTTGTACCGCTCACAGTTCGAGGCATTTATGCTAATGAAAGCATTGTGAAGACTGCCATGTCGTCTTGAGTTCATTTTAACAACATTTGCTAATTTCCTTCTCAAAATCTAATCTTTTGTTAGGTAAACAGACGTGTAATCACATGCAAAATCCATTCACTGAAATGGTTCAGAATTTGGTTCACACATTTGCTTTCTCGTAGTTCTCACAGTGAATTTTATTCTCATTCAGAAAGCTTGTATACTAGATGGAAGCGATCACAACATTTACGATGGCAAGATGCAGCTGCTGATTGTGGACTACCTTCAAAGGTTCATTACTGCGGTAAGCTACATTTGTCGATAAAGGATCATTATTATTTGTTTGAAGCTTCTGCTAATTGCTTGGAGACGATAAGCAGCGCAACGTATTGAACAATCTTGACACACTCGATGAAGATAGAGTGACTGCCGATGCTGCTTTGAGTTTGCCTGCATTTTCCCACAAATTATGCAAATCTTTCAAAGTGGAAGATTATGTTGCAGGAGATTTCTGTGTGTTGAGTGGGAAATCTAAGGATGTTCATGTCTGAGGTTTTCTTCTGTAGCTCACAAATAAAGGGTGCATTGATTGCAGATTCACTCTTCATTCTGTAAAATTATGCAAATTTATATCGCAAATCAAATTTATACATGCAATGGCATCCCTCACGTCTTTATTCTTCAAATTTTCTTGAACTATCTCCACGTAAAAGACCATTTCAAAAAATAAAATAAAGTCCTGACATGACAAAATAAATTGTATTTGTGTTTATTATACAGTTTATATTTGAGGTATTATAGAATTAGAAGGGATATTTTGGTCCTCATATCTTTTAAAACAAGTTCAAGTTTTTTAAAACTCAAAAATAAATAGTTAAAAACAAAGAGTAGATCTTCTCACGAATCTTTATCTGTGAGACGGGTCAACCCTATCGATATTCACAATAAAAAATAATACTCTTAGCATAAAGAGTAATATTTTTTCATATATGACCCAAATAAGAGATCTGACTCATAAAATAAGACTCGTGAGATTGTTTCACATAAGTTTTTGTCAAAAACCAATAAAACAAAATTGAATTTACTGATTTGATTGTTTAATAGTGACGGCGATGCTAAAAATATTACAAAAATAATAAAATTTACAACCAAAAAATTAGTATTACTGGCAAAATTGCTGTGATCAACTATTACTAAATTTAAAAATTCAGTTTGGAAAAGTTTAGAAATCTTATTTTTATTTAAATTGGTTTAGCTGGTATTTTGTTTAACCAAAATTTTCATAATATTCTTATTTATTATGTTTAATTTTATTAAAATTTTAACATTATTAATATTATTAATTTTTTTTATTTGTTGTTTTAATTTAAAGGATAAAATTAACAATTTTATTCAAATTAAAAATTTTATAAGAGACCAGGTCGAATTTAGATATTTTGTTTTGTCAATTATTATTTTTCCATCGGTATTTCAAATAAATTAATTTTTTTCTTCCAAATATCCCTGTTTGATTCGCGGCTCCTTCACAATTTATAATTCCCAAATTTAATCCATTCTGCAAAACACCACGGCCATCATCACCAGCTCCGACACTTTTGTCCTCGCCGCACCTCCACCCCGCCGCCACCTGTCTCAGATTGGAGATAGATTCCTCTTCCTCCGCCCGCGTCTAATCCTCATTGTTTCCCGATCTTCACCCACCCTCTCGTATTTATACTCCATCTCTTTCTTGGTACGTTAAATTTCAGGTTTTCGTGTGGATTTATTCTAGTTATAATATTACATCTCTCTATGTTTTAACTTTTCTTTTATTTTATTTTGCTTTATCTCATTTCATGGACTTGGATTTTTTTTTTCAGTTTCCATATGATTTGGAGCTGTTTAGGTTCGTTTCAAAATTGGTTTTTGATTTGCTCGAGCTGTGATGGAGCCTAAAAATTTCAAATGTTCAAACCAGAGTGCAGGGCTGGTACTTTCTCTCGGCTAGAAAATTTTGCTAATAAGCCACTCGATTCAGTTCATTTGCGTCAAATTGATTCGATATTGTCGGGACTTTCTTGTTTAAAGATTCCATCCCACATTTGGTTCCAAATCTCCTCAAATCATGTGATATCCCCCTTGCCAATTGAAAGTGAAAGTTCACTTTAGCTAGCTTTTTTGAACAAGAATTGTTTAGTTTTTGTTGCTGATAGAATAAAAAGATGATTTTTCTTGCTATCTGGAAGTTATTTTTTTCTGGAACATGATGAAATTATTTTCAAATTGCAGAATTGTGGGTTTTGGATGTTTAGAATTGAAAGTTTGCTATGAATCACCATAATATTCATAACAACCACCACCCTGTGAGGGGAAATTTGAGTTTTGGAAATCCTGGAGGAAATCAAACGCAATTTCCGATGCAGATGCCCATGAATCATAACCAGCAACAGCTACCCAATATGCCGTCCCAGAACCAGCCTCCAGTTAGGCCCTACTTTCCTGGACATTTTCAACCATCGGAACCTCAGGCGCAGGCATTTGCGCAGGGCCAAACAGTTCAAGTGCATACTCAATCGCAAGTCATGGCCACCCAGCCTCAAGGCCACATTAGTGGCAGCATTTCTTCACCATCTGTGCCCGCTCCTGGCTCTGGAGGGGCAGGAACAGGGAAGCGCCTGCACAAACCACCTTCTCGGCCGTCTGGGGGCTTATCAGCTCAGGGAACCGCTTCCCCCATGAAAACCATGGAACTGACCCCAGCTGCACATAGAGGGAAGCAGAAGTTACCGGATAAATCAATCCCTGATAAAGTTGCAGCAATAGTGCCAGAATCTGCTCTTTATACTCAACTGGTTGAATTCGAGTCTCGTGTGGATGCTGCCCTTACGAGGAAAAAGGTTGACATTTTAGAAGCCCTGAAAAATCCTGTACGTGCTCAGAAGATCCTGCGTTTATATTTGTTCAACACGTATGCAAACCAAGCACAGACAGATTCCATGAAGGAAAATGCTGAGCCTCCTTCTTGGACACTCCGCATAATTGGAAGAATTTTAGAAGATGGCAAAGATCCCACTTTGGAAGGACAGGTGCATAAACCAGGCTCTTCACACCCAAAGTTTTCAACTTTCTTCAAGAAAATTACTATTTACTTGGACCAAAATCTGTACCCAGATAATAACGTAATACTTTGGGAGAGTACTCGATCGCCTGTGCTTCACGAGGGTTTTGAGGTGAAGAGGAAAGGAGACAAGGAATTCACGGCAATTATTATATTGGAGATGAATTATTTCCCCGAAAAGTTCAAGCTTTCACAAGCTTTGCATGAAGTTCTTGGCATTGAGGTGGAGACACGACCTAGAATTATTGCCGCACTTTGGCATTATTTGAAAACGAGAAAATTACAAACACCTGGTGATACTTCCACCTTCGTGTTGGATTCACCTCTTAGGAAAGTGTTTGGAGAAGACAAGTTGAAATTTTCCATGGTTATGCAGAAGATAACACCCCATTTGATTCCAGCTGGTCCGATACACATAGAGCATAAAATTAAGCTTTCTGGTGGTAGTCCCGCTGGAAATACCTGTTATGATGTGCTTGTTGATATTCCTTGGACATTAGAAAGGGAAATGTCAAATTTTTTGGCCAACATAGAGAAAAACAAGGAGATTGAATATTGTGATGAAGCCATTTATTCTGCTATAAAGGAAATCCATGAGCATCGCCGAAGGCGGGCATTCTTTCTTGGATTTAGTCAGTCACCTGCAGAGTTCATTAATTCCTTAATTGCTTCTCAAGCCAGGGATTTGAAGCTTGCTGCACTAGATACCAACCGTGATGTGGAGAAAGAGCGGCAAGCTGAGTTTTACGATCAACCATGGTATTTTTTATTTTTATTTTTGGCATTTGTGACTGAGGATAATTCAAAACTTTGTGGCATGCATATTTGTTGCATGAACTGCTGTATATGGAAATCGTAGTTTACATGCATCTATCGTTAAAATTGATTGCTTATGTTGCAAACATGCGATTTTGATGTTTGCTTGAGTGGTGGCACGTCTATTTTATGTCAGTATGTCATTGTGGTTTCTCTTCCTACTGAAGTTCTTCAGTTATATACCTAATTTGTGACCATGAATGCGTAATCAAAATTACGTTATCAATGAGTGACTTGAAGTCCCAAGAATTTGCTCTTTCTACTCCATTGGACAAGTGATTTACTCGTGCTTTTCATGAACCTATCTACTGTTTGAAATCTTGTGGCATTGTCCTACTTTCAATTCAAGACAGTTGTATCTTTATAGTTGAACTATTGATGCATGTTTATTTTTGTCCTTTTTGTGTGGCGTTTCTAATTCACCTTTTTGTGTGCATAGGATCGAAGATGCAGTTATCCGGTACCTAAATCGCAAGACTGCTGCTGGCAATGAAGCTCCTGGAAGCAAATAGTTGTGCAGCCCTAAAACTTGTGCACTAATTTTTGTGGAACTTCCTTTACCTTTTGTCCCATTGGTATTTCGCTCTGGGCCATTTCAAAGCTTAATGCTAATCCATTTTTAGGGAATATCAGCAGTAGCCTTATCTTAGAAGCAATACTAAGTTAGAATGCTATTGACCTGTCCAGACTTTTATTTCATGTTAATATTTTTCAGTCTGAAAAATATGCTAATTTAGTGATAACCTAGCTTAAGACATGTATTTCTAGTTCTAGAGGTTCTGTATTTTGTCCTTAAAGTCGCGTCACATTGTCATGCCACATAACCATCGATTAAAATATCTGAATTATGTTATCCATGATTGTGCTTCATACTATCTGTCAGCATATTCAAAATGAATTCGAATTTGTATTCTCTTGCTTGCTTTGTTCAGCTGACGAAGCTTAGTTATTTTGGTGGGATTGACATTATGTCCTATGAAAATTTTGAATCTGTAGATTGATTGACTTTGTTGGTTCTTGCATTTACTGGATCGAAAATATTTGCATGCTAAGGTTATATATAGAGCAATTTGTATGTATTCTAGGGAAATTTCATGCTATCTTCCTCACATGTGGAGTCCATTGAGAAAAAAATGTGGATTCCACATATATTGATAAATTTCCAGATCTTTTGGAAGTGAATATATTTCGTACAATTCTTGTTTTTATTTGCTGGTAGAGGAAATGAATATGTTTCTATAATAAAATGATCTAGTTCCCTAGAAGATTGAAAGATTGAAATTATGTAAATGGATTCATATGAAATACATAAAATATCACGATTGTGTTTTATGATACATTTGAATTATTAAAAATTGTTTTTATCATTTAACTATCTAATTTTGAATTATTTATTGTTATGATATATTATTATTTTTAAGTATCAAATTTAGTGAAGTTTATACATGCAAAAACTTGTGTGAGACGGTCTCACAGGTCGTATTTGTGAGACGGATCTCTTATTTGGGTCATCCATGAAAAAGTATTACCTTTTTATGTTAAGAGTATTACTTTTTATTGTGACTATGAGTAGGGTTGACCCGTCTAACAGATTATGATCCATGAGACGATCTCACGTGAGATCTACTCTTATACACACATGATAAATTTGTTGAGGATATTTTTTGTAAGATCATTTATTATGTTGATGTCAAAATTGGAAAACTATGTGTATGTTAGATAAGGATAAAGTTGCCTAAAATAATAAAACACCAAAATTCTTTTGTTTTTATTTGTTTGTAGATGAAGTTAATTAATGCCTATCATTAAAGGATTCAGTTTCTAGTTCCTAGAAGATTGAAATTATATTAATGGATTCATGTTAATTACATAAAATATCACGATCTTGTTTTATGATACGTTTGAAAAATAGTCCTTATCATTTAATAATCTAAATTTGCATTATTTATTGTTGTTATGATCAAATTTATTGATAATTATTAAGTAATAAATGTATGAATAATTAAGAGTATGTATATAATTTTATGCTCCCCTGTTTATTTAAATTATAATATAATTGAATGACTCGATTTTTTGTTCATATGACTCATACACATAAAAATTATTATTTTTCACCATATATATATATATATATATATATATATATATATATATATATATATATATATATATATATATTGGTTGGACATATTTCATTTGAGACATTCTCTCACGAAATCTAATAAAATTAATTAGATTTGTATAAAATCGTGTAACAAAAGATTGTTCAAGTGGAACACTAGATAACTCCAACTAAATATTCATCTAACTCGTGTCATTTTTTCTAATATATGACATTCAGTTATCTTTTTGTTTGACAAGTTTGTAAAATTATTATTTATCATTGCCTTGTATATTCATCAAGAGTAGATCTATTGTGAGACGGTATCACGAATCTTTATCTGTGAGACGGTCAACCCTACCGATATTTATAATAAAAAGTAATATTCTTAGCATAAAAAATAATAATTTTTCATGGATAACTCAAATAAGAGATCCGTATCACAAAATACGACCCGTGAAACTGTCTCACACAAGTTTTTGTCATTCATCAAATAAGCTAGGGATGATTCAGTTAAATTATTTTGACCACATGGATTATAACACGAAAAATTGATGAGAATATATATTTTTATCGAAAACATTTTGTACATATTTTTAACTCAAAAAAAAAAAAGGCTTATTTAATTATTACTTTTTCAGATTTTATTTATTATTGCGAAGTTTTGTTTTTAAATTAAAAATTTGATGTAATTGATCGAACCTTTTCGATTCAAAATGCAGTTAGCATAAGGATGGTTCGGACGATTGATAAATTTCTAATACAAGTGGATTATTTTTTGATATAATTTTTCTATCGTCGTCTGTTTTGGCCCCAAGTGAAACTCTGATACTCCAACCGTCCAACGGATAAGAACTAAAAGAAAGACCCGAATTTACGTCTTCTACTTTGACTATACGGCTGCCAAAATCGCCGAGGACACGTGTCGTCAGATCGGATTCGACGGGCAGGATAGACCAAGCAAGCAGCCCACGTCCCACAGTTTTGCATTATTATATGATGATGATGATCATAGTGATTATTATCTTACGTGTATACTCCTGTTGTGTCAGCTTTCAAGATTGTGATATTTGGTAGGTGGATTCCGTTTTCTTTGTTAAAAAAATCTTTTCTTGATCATTGGGGAGTGGTGAACGTTTGTGTTTTTAGGTGTGGGTTGTGTGTGAAGTCGTATACGTACACAGATACATATATCATACATATCAAGAATGGTGATGGAAGAAAGCGAAACGCCGAGGAGCCCGGAAGCTAAGGTGGGTATGCAAGTGGAGGATTTATGGGATATTCAAGAACAGCAGCTGACACCTACTGAGAAGCTTAACGCTTGTTTTGAGAGTATTCCTGTTTCCGCCTTCCCTCCTGCTCCCTCTTCCCAAGGTAACCTTTGATTCATGGAATAATATATTTACAGTGATTCCTGCTCTTGATTGAAGATTGGGTCACAACTCTTTGTGGATTGAAGCTTGTTTCATAATATTTCTTCTGTGTGTGGGGTGATTGGTGAATATGCTGTCTGTGAACAGATGATGATCTAAATGATCAATAATCCGTGTTACGGATTTTGAATCTACGGAAGGGTTGATTTGTTCTAGTGAACTTCGGGTTCAATTTCTTATTTTTCAGAGTCAGTTTTCTGTGATTTGGAATTATGGTTCACTTTACTGTCGTGCTGTTTCCCTCGCAATTACTCTGTTTCTGTTTGAAGTTATGCTAGTTTTGCTTTGTATTGGATTCAAATGAAAGTTTATCGTGGACAAGAGTTAAGAAAGTTATAGCTGATATCGGACATAAGGCCCTTCAGTTTCTTATTGGGGATTAGTTCTAAGCAATTTCATTTGCAGTTATTGAGATAAATTCGGATACAAATCTTGCGGAAGCCGTTAAATTACTTGCCCGTCATAAACTCCTTAGTGCACCAGTTGTGGATGTGAAAGCACCAGAAGATGCGACTTGGATCGACCGATATATTGGAATTGTAGAGTTTGCTGGCATAGTTGTTTGGATATTACATCAGGTTTGATATTCTCGTTCTATGGTTTATGTCCCAATAAAATTCTTTTGTTCTCTGAATTACGGTAATCTAAAATAGATATTAATTTAAACTTTTTCTGCAGTCTGAGAGGATGGAAGGCAGCAACACTGCCTTTGATTTGGCCACAGGCGACACAGAAGATGTTACTACAGCCTCGGCTGTTGCCGTAGCCGCAAACGGGATGTCATCTCCACGGTTTAAAAGTATACATCCTGATTCTCCCACAGCAACTTGCGGGAAATTTTTTGAGACTCTTACTTCTTCTGATTTCTACAAGAACACCAAGGTTATTATTCTCTCGCCTCACCACTTGTAATGATCTCATGTTGGCAGCATAAGAAATTGTAGTACCTGTCCTACTTTATAGGCTAAATGTTTAGGTTTACCCTCTTTTCTTGGTCTTATAACCTAACATTGGTCTTTTGAGCTTGTGCTCTCTTCAAAGTTCAACTTATGGCCTAACTCCATGTGCCTAATGGATGCATAAACTGCAGGTTGGCGATATTTCTGGATCTTTTCGTTGGGCTCCATTTCTAGCGCTGCAGAAAGCAAACTCCTTTTTGACGATGCTCTTATTGCTATCAAAGTACAGAATGAAAAGTATTCCTGTGGTTGATTTAGGAGAAGCAAAGGTTGATAATGTCATCACTCAGAGTGCTGTTATTCACATGCTTAAAGAATGCGCTGGACTTCATTGGTTTGAGAGCTGGGGTTCGAAGAAACTGTTTGAACTGGGTCTTCCCCTTATGAAACCTAGACAAATCGTCAAGGTGCTAGGCGAAAGACATTTACCTTAAATGGACTCAATATGGGCTAGTTTTAAGTTTTTTATGCCAAAACTTGCGCTCATAGTCTCAGAATTTACTCCTGATTCTGTGTGTTTCGTCTTCCATGATCAGGTAAACGAAGACGAGCCTGTGCTGCAGGCGTTTAAATTGATGAGGCAGAAGGGAGTTGGAGGGGTGCCAGTGGTTGAAAATGGAGGAAGTAAGGCAATCGGTAATATAAGCATCAGGGATATCCAATTCCTTCTCATTGCACCACAAATTTACAGGGAATACAGGTCTCTCTCTGTGACTAATCTCTTTTCTCCGTGTTTTCAGTTCGAGTTCATTAAAGAAAACATATCTGTGAAAAAGCGATGAATATGTTTTATTTTCGGATTATGTTCAGGCTTGATAATTTCGAGTACGAATTGAAAAATTATTATGTTTTGTCCATGCTCATTGGGAGTATTTTCGTACTCGTACAGATCCATCACTGCAAAGAACTTCTTGACGACAGTTAGAAGCTATCTAGAGGAGGAGCATGAGAAGGAGTCTCCAATGTTGGGTGGCATGGTAACATGCCGGAGAGGCGATACTTTAAAAGAAGTCATAACGAAGCTCGACTCAATGAAGATCCACCGAATATATGTGGTGGATGGAGGTGGGAACCTGGAGGGTGTCATAACACTGAGGGACATAATCTCGAAGCTGGTACACGAGCCTCGGGGTTATTTCGGGGATTTCTTCGATGGAGTCTTGCCACTGCCCGCGAATAGCAGGGTTTAACTTGTTGCAAACTAAAGTTGAGGAGTTGGTTTATTTTGATGCAAGAATCTTGTATATAAACATATTCCAAATGAGATCTAGCTACTGGTTTGTCTTGTAGTTGTGGAATAAAATTTTGATATGGTCTTTGTTTTCTTGCACAAAGAAACCTCTACCATCATTCCCATGAGTACTGAAGTAATGGAAAGAGCTTTTGACCAAATGTTCTCTCTCTTTGGTTTTGGGCCGGTAAGTGGGGATGTTTGTTCTTCACTTTTAATTGATAGCACTTCTTTCAAGTAAAAATTGATATAATTTTCTTTTAAAAATACAATCATCAAAATGATTAGCTTCATGAATAAAAATTAAGTAAATTAGTAAAAATTGATATAAGTCTAATATCTATAATAGAAAAAGAGTAAGTTAATCATAAGACCGTTTCACATATTTATAAATATGAGACGAGTCAATATGGCTGAATCTGTAGTGAAAATTATATTTTTGATTTAAAAATAATATTTTACATTGATTCTCGATCAAATATTTGTTTCACAAAATTGACCAATGAGACGGTATTATAAAAGGTTTTGTGGAAAAAAAATGTCAAATAAAAAAAATGTTTACAATTGATGAGATCGGAGCTTATATCATATAAGTAGCGACAAAATCAACCAGACATTAGTTAACGAATATGTTTTTTTTTTTTAAAACAGCTCAAATGGAACAATCAAACAAGTCAAAGTAACTGAAAGAAACCCAAAAAAAAAAAAAAGAGTTGGAAAACACATACAAATTTAGGAAGTATTAACAAAATATTATATTTTTAGATGAATGAATAAATCTGTAGATAGGAAAAGTGAAATGAAATCAGAAGTTGACAGTATTTAAAAATTAAATTGAAAACATTTACAAGATAATTATAGATTACATAAAAATATTGGAGGTAAGACGTCTCGAAAAGTTTTATTATTTATCAAAATACTTGAATCATTTTTAAAGACTCAAAATCAATGTGAGATAAAATTTTGTATTTTATTAAATTATGCCAGAAACAAAATTCGATATTAAAAATACAAAAAAACTGGTTTTTTTTAAAGCAAATAATATTTTTTTAGATGTTGCAAACACTCTTTAGTTGAGAACCAATAGCCAAAATATGTCGAATAGCAAATTTCAACCGACCCACACGAGCTGTAAAACTAAATCCTGAAAATTGAAAACGATGCCAAAGACCATCATTTTCTAAAAGTACGACGAAAACATAAATTGAAAATGGTTGCCGCAATGTAAAAGAGGGTTGACTTCCTTATCAAATGGCCACCATTGGACACAAACTGTTTTTTCCCTTGACCAAAGAGTCAAACAGCCTTCGGACCAATACTGCTTATTAATAAAGGCACAACTTTCATTTTTAAAAGGTAATTAATTAACAAGTTAAAAGCCAAAAAGTATGCTTTTTTTCTTTTTTAAAATAGTTGAAACGGTAATAACAAATGCATCACGGAATCCTGTCATTTTCATTAAAAAAAATTAAAAATAATTGTTGGATCTCGTTGTTTTCTCTTCCATCATTCTCATGAAAACCACGTACCATATTTCATACGATAACAATCATTTTCAGATATAGATAACTATCAATCACTATTTTCTCCCAAGGCTATGGAGTTGAGCCCACCTCCCTTAATCTAAATATGAATGCAACAAAGGAAGAACATGAAAAGAACGTGTTTCCTCTGAATAACGTAGTTTTAAACTTTTCACACAAACACACATATACCATACGTACCCTGCATGTAGAAAAACACTCCGTGCCTAGAATAGAATGGAGTTTCATTACACTACTCGTAGTGATATCAAGATAGATGGAAATTCTCTGCATACAGAATCCCACACTTAAAACAACTGTTTTCAAAATCAAGCAACATAAGTCTATAGAACAGCAGCCGGCAGACTCTCGTCCACACAATCAAGCGTGGAAAGCCTTTAACTACCATCCAAGGCAATCCACCAACTGAAGCTACACAAAAACAGACTACTATCAGGTATCTTAACTACTGTATCATTCCACATGAATAATTCATCGAATGTAAAACACCTCCTTCAATGGCGGAAAAATAAATGACAATAAATCAAGCATCGGTAATTGACGACGTTTAGACAGCACAATATTAGATGTCTAAACAGGTACAGTAACCCATAATGGCCAACGATACCATTGAAACAACTAGAGAAATGGTAGGGTAATGCTGTAACTTACTTACAGCATGTGAGAATAGCTTCTCCCAACTAACGGAAAAAGCATAATACAACAAAACAGAGAAAAACCCTCGTGATGCAGACTACAGTCTACACAGAATTCGAATCTTGTTGCTTAAGACATATCCTCACTTCCTCTTTCTCTTCAATGTAACTAGCAGTTTAGATTCACAACAGACAAATACATCTTAACTCAATCATGAACACAATCCATAATAAATTGAAGGAATTAAAGAACTATGGCAATCGACTCCCAAATATCACTCTGTTGCCCATTGCGAAATGTTACTCATGATAATAAATACATGAAACATATATAGTTCCACACATTGGCGATATAGTACATGTACAAAATTATTACAGTATATCTCAAAGAGGTGTGAATACCTTCCTCTCACAACAGATCGTGTCCAATACACTTACACCAACAGTGAAGAGCACATCAGCAAGCTGAAGGTAGAAGTCGAAGTATTCTTGAAAACAAAAAGGATACCTGTCACCATAGTACTGCATTTCTATGTACTTTTTCTTCTCATGTGGTGCAGAATAAGGGGTGTTCCTTCAAACAGATCCAACAAATAATTCTCTAAATCCTCAGGAGAGTATTTAATGTATTTTCCAGCATGCCTCCCACTCTCTAGTTGACTCCCAAACCTTCCCAAGAATGATCGATATGCTGGAATCACTTTTTCCGAAATGGATATACGGAGTTCCTCTCTAAGCTGAGGATCTGGAACCTTCCAAGCAGTCTGAATCCTATAGGTATCTTCAAAACAAATATTGAAGTTCTTGAATCTTTCTTTCAAAGCCACCTTTGCTGCACTGCTTGAGCTCCCGCCGATCCCTTCATCTTTCAAACAAGATAAGACCTTGGTCCATGCTGCTCTAAGATAATGTGTAGCATGTTGCCGAATCAGGCCTCGTCGTTTCTTAATCCAGTTATCACCCAATGCGTTTCGGAGCTCTGAGTCCTTCACTTTTTGTACAATGTAAAGTATGTTGTTCATCAGAAAAATATACTGCATCGCACCATCCTCATACATTCTCGATTTTTCCTCGAGATTTGATTCCAAAGAAGTTATCAATGCCAAGAGGCGCTGAGCAATGAGAGACATGCTAGTCTCCAAATGATCATTTTTCTCTTTTTCCAATCCTGAGTTATCCTCCACAGTCTCCAATAGTGAATTAAGTGTATCACTATAATCCACAAGCAATTTTGTGTAATTCATAACATATCTAGTGAGTGGATGAATCTCACCATTCTGCATCGGCTTCCTCGAAGCCTCCCCCTGAACAGCATTCTCAAACTCCACAAAAGTCCCAATTGCAGCCTCACCCAGGGCATCTAACACTCCCTTTGCCTCACTACACACCATATCGCCTGCATCTTCATCCATAAAAAGTGCCTGTAAATCTGGTAAAACCGCAGCCAATGCATCATACATATCAAGAATCCTAAACAATTTTTCAGCGGACCTTCTCCCAACTGCAACCGCCTCTCCGAAATTTAAAAACTGCATCACGCATCCCTTAGATGTTTCCAAGAAGCAAACTTCCTTGATCAAATCAGACCCTGTAAAAATTTGATCACATAAACGTTTCTCACCAGATAAAAGACCCCGAACAACTAATTTAACTGCTGGAATCCACTTCCTCATCTTATCATCCAAGGATCGCCATTTCATCCTCTGTACGTCCTCAATGCTCAATTTCTCCACTCCAAGAATCACCAAACACTCGTCAAGAACATCACGGCGAACACTACAATACACCTGGCAGCATTCCTTCTCGTAACCAGATCGGATCATCCGATCTGCGATCTCCCTCAGATCAATCACTGCGTCGGGATGGATCAAATCGAAAGATGACATATCATCCACACCAAAGCTAATGCCCCTGCCGTGACCGTTATGACTGTACCTCCCGCTGCTGACATCTTCAATATTTTCATTCACGTCATCGTTGAAAAACTCAGTACCAGCGATAGCAATCGCAACCGAAGAGGAAGAGATCGAAGATCGATGAAGACGCTCGGTGTCAAGTGCGACGGTGTTGCGGATCAGGATATGGCGAAACTCATCCTCCAAACGAGCCATTGCAAGCTGGAGCGCGGTCTCCGCTCGGTCCATCACATCGTCGGCGGAATCTGCGGCACGCGGATTGAGGTTGATTTCCTCGGTCAAATGGATGATCTCGTCAACTGCAACCAAGTAATCGTCCGAAAATGAGGTGTCTGCTTCGTTCAGAATGAACTGCTCGGCTGCCACGAATCGTGGGTCAACAACGGCGTTGGATGTGTTATCATCGGATGAAACGAAGGTGGAGAGAGTGGATAGACGGTTATCGAAGGAGGAGAGGATTAAAAGCATATCATCGGTGTCGGATGTATTGTGTAGGCTCTGCACAATCCGCTGCGCGGTGGCCAACACCTTATCCTGGCCTTCAGTCGCCGCCGCCATGCGTTCTTCCCCTCCGAGGCGATGCTGGTTGTGTACGTAAAGATTAGATTTGTGAATTAGGGCTTACAATTGGGGACAATGGGAAAGGAGATGTTACTTGTATTTTGTACAGCAAAGGCAAGGGAGGGGCCTAGTTCCTAATTTTGGTGTTGATGACGTGTCAATTCTTTTCATTTTATTTATTTATTTATTTATTTTAGATATAGATAATAATAATAATAATAATAATAATAATAATAATAATAAATTTTTTTTAGTTCATTGGATAATAATTTATCACAAAACTCGAGACTATCTCACAGATTAATTTTATGATACGAATTTTCAACTCTACCCAACTCATGAAAAGTATTATTTATGTAAAAAATATTATTATACTGACATAAATCCGTGAAAACATCTCACAAAACAAATACTTATAATCTATATTATGTTTTTCAATAAAAGTCTTTTACAATAATTAATTTTTATGATGAAGATATACTAAAAATATCAGTATCAAATTATAAAAAAAAGGATCATATTTAAAATCTAATTATTAAAATATATACATAATTCTAATGGATTAATATATGCCTACTTTATCAAGCCATAAATTCACTCTACAATATAATAAATTTCGAATTTATTGATGGAATTTAGATGGTCTCAATGCTACAAATATATAGATTAATTTATGCAAAAAATTATTATTACATAAAATGCATCGTTAAAAAAAAAACAAAAAAAGAAGCTAAAAGTAAAAATGTGAGTTTGCAGTTTGTTGACATAGGATCTTTGTAATTATCGCGATATATCTTCAATTCATAAATAAAATAAAGAAAAGGGCAAAGTAGGAAGAATCGGATAAGAAATATTTTATTAAAAAAAAAGATGGTGTAATCTTTCTCTTGGAAATAAAATAGGATTTTATTTTGGATGTGCAATTACAAAAAGACACGATTTAGTGATATACATATATAAATTTGACCAAGTACACAAAAATTTAAATAAAAAAAAATTGTACACAGATGGAAGCAACTGACTTTCCCAACTGCTCATGAAGACAAAACCAAAACCCCTGTTTGAATGAACAAATTTGTATAAAAAAAAAATTAATGACTTTTTTTTAAAAAAAAATTGAGATTTGAGATGGGAGAGACTGGACGACTCTAGTTTTTAGTCGTTTAGTTTATTTGGCGGCTAGATTAATAAATTATTAGCTAACGGAGACAAGACACATGATTTGCATACATGAATCGTGATCATTGATATATCAAGTTGATTCATAAATTTTTTTTATATTTTTTAATTATTATTTGGATAACTATAACACAATTATATTAAATATTAATTTATAAAGAAAATATGTGAATTTTTTAATTTTTAAAATGAATTAAATATTGCCGTTATTGGTAAGTTCTATGAAAAATATTATTTATGTAAATGGATATGATATTTTCGTAAAAACTAACTGACGTCACAAAATCAGACCAACTTTTATATAGAGTATAGATATGCACAATATCTTGCTCTGTCAGCATTTGGCAATTGATCATTACAAAATATTAAAAACTTACGCGTAGTCTCATTCTTGATTGTAGCACTAAATGACTCCAAGAGTTGATCCAACTGTATATTAAAGGGATTTCAAGTGGGTTTTACACATCATTATGTTGTATATGACGCAAAATATAGGACATGAATCTTAAGAGTACTGTGTTTTTTTATTGAAAAAAAACTTGTAAGTTTGATGAAATCGTTCCTTATTTCATTATACAACCAATTCACCAAGAATATATTTCCAGGAAACAGCATGAAATGAAATTTTAAGTTACAGATCAATGTATAAATTTGCATTTAATTCTACAATCATTAAGCAGTTTATACAACACACTAGGCTACAAAATTATTCTTATATTTTTTTACAGTTTTTCCATTCCAACAGTTAGCATAAACAAGAAACATCGATGCCTAAGTCGCATAAAGATATTTCACTGTTTGGTTGATAACAATCAAGGGATGTTTGTTGTTCATGTTTTTCAATAGAATGGCCATCTCCCCTTTGTTGCTTCGAAAAATTAGCTGTACAAACTGCACTTGCCGATCATTTGGATGCATTCGTCTCGAAATCTGATAAGATCTTGTTCATATCCTCAAAATACGGCCAGCTCTTTTGCATTTTCATCTCACTCTTACTTTCCTGTCGAAACAGAAATAGCAGACCAATTTCAGAGAGATTTTCTTGGCATGTAAAGCTTCTATTATGGATAATTCATCTAAATAAAAAAGAAAAAAGGAAACCTCGTATTTCTGAACTAGAGACGTCCACAAAGATTTACACTGTCCTGGACTTCGAGTAATTCCTTCAGACGAGAGATTTGAAGATATCTCTTCCCAAAGAGCCATTCGCCCCCTGAGGACTTGGAACCTGCTGTGAAGTTCCCCACGGATTTTGATGAGTTTCATCACTTCTTCGGGTTCCCATTTGTTCCTTTTTGCAGGTGTAGTAGTTCTTAGACTAGAATTGGGCAGGCCAGAATCGAGTTTACTGCTTTTTTGTTCGGTTTTTTCTTCGTGTTCCTCTTCTGGAATCAAATCTCCGTTCCCTTTGGATTGATCGAGAACTGATAAGGTTAAAAATGACTCCCAGAAATCTTTAGACTCATCAGCAATGAGATTACTCTCAGGCAAGTCAGTATCAGACATCATTTCGTCTTCGTGAAGAACTATGTCATTATTAACTGCAAAAAAAAACATACATTTCCAAAAGTTTGGGAAATCAAATCAAATTTCACAAGGGTAGTATTTGGATTGAAGGATTTGGCTTTGAGAAAATGATTTGAGGGAAGTATTTCAATGTGATTTCATTTGTATGAATTTTAAATCCATTACATTATTAGTTAATAAAGAAGTTAAAACATAACATGAAGATTTCAAATTCATGTATTTCAAGAGTGCCCAAACAATTTGGACACATTTGGATCTAGGATTTGAAATTCTGACTTCAAAATTCTCTCATCCAAATGCACCTAAAAGGTTTTGATAAATCTAAATCAACAAGTATGCTTCCAAGAACTATAAAATAGAATCAAACATTAGCTATTTTACCCAAAGAAAAACTAAAAAAATAGTGCGACTAAGTTATCTTAAGTCATATAACGACACCCCTACCGTGTTTCGACTTTTGTACCACATAGGCAATCAAATCTCACAAGGGGAATTGTTGCTTTCCAACATGTATCAAGTAAAATATATGTTTGATAAATTATGCGATACATCTAATTATCAGTTTTATATCCATTTCTTTATAACACCATAAAAATTTTGTGATATAATTTTTACTACTCTATACCTATCATGATCCCAAGTATATCCTAAAAAAATAGGATCGTGCTTTTAATCCACAAGAACTCACTAGAAAAGGAAGTAACTTGAGTAAGGGGAAAGAGAAACAAATATATAAGGCTGGAGTTGGTAATAGGAAAGACATTCTAGCAGATTGATTGTTTGGCTAACTTTGTGCTAGGGTAGGGAGAGAGGAGTGCCTTTCTTCTTGTAAAGGATTTGACCCTTGGCTGGGTGTTTCACTCAGATTATTATAGTTCTTGTTTCTTTGAGTCACTGTAACTGTGCGACAGTGTTCTTGATTCACTATTTTCTAAATATCAGTTTGTATTCTCTCTAGTTTGTATTGTGGTCATATCAATACCATTGAATTTCAACCCCACGCCTTCCAACCACCTATTAGATTTAATGCACAATGATCAAAGATAACAGACCTAACCCTAGAAGTTCGTAATGAACAAACAAGTATTTGGTCTACAACTTTGAAAACAGAATATTGTTGAATAAAGAAGTGGTAAGCAAGAATAAAACATTACCTTCCAATTCTAGTTCTCTTGTGTTTCTCAAAATTGCATGGCCATTTCCATCTTCCTCGAGTAAATCAATAGGTTGTCTCTTATTTTTCTGCCCATCGACCGATTTTCTCAAAGTTGAAACCTCAGAATTAGTATGCCACTTCCCAGATAGTTTGACATTGATCTCATCAGCTAAAACTGCAGCAGGATTTTCAAAAGCAATTGCAATGACTTCAGGTCTTTTGCTGCTGTACTTCCTCACAATTTTTCTCAAAACTTCAGAAACCGTTCTTTCCATGTGGGCCAGAGGGCAATTTACAGGACAGCTTGACAGTGAAGCATGCGCCGCTTTATGAAGAGCGTCTAAGAGTTTTCCTTTGTCAAGCCATAAGCATCGTGTAGTAATTCTTATTTTTCCTTTTAAAGTCTTTTCGACTGAATCATCCATAGCTTGAGGGCGCAAAATTTCCATACTACGTAACAGAAAAAAAATTGTTATCGAGCATAAACAAAGTCAACAAAGTTGTTTTTTTGCTCCCCTCAAAAGAAAGGCACACCTGACAACTATAATACCATCAAAAGCTATCCTCATTCTTTCGTCAATGCACAGTTCAGCTGCCGTACCAAATGCTTTGTCACCATCATTGTACATCAACTACAGGATCAAAGTTAGACAGCAGAATGTTTTGATTTCTTTAAATACAAGAGCATGTTTGCCTGACATAGCGAGAGATGGAGAGAGAGAGAGACCTGCAGATTCTGTTTACCTAGGGAAGCAAAGCCGTTTGACAGGACCCTTCTGTTCTTCAAATGTGACACACCCAGCATTTCACCGTTCTTTATAACCTGAAAGGACAAAGCAAGTGAAAAAGGAGCCCAGTAGATATGATCCAGAGAGAAATTTAAAACGTTTTGATCAAATGATGATGATCATTTACTGACAAGAGGGAAATAATGAGGCCACTCTATATAAAATTAAGCCAAAGAATATGAAAAGTTTTGAGGAAAAAAAATCTACCAGGAGAAGAAAGATTTTAACTGAAATAGGTTACTTACTGCGGTATGCCGAATGCCAGTTGACTTCCCAAGCATTTCATGCTCTCTCAAGAATAAGAGTTCTCCATGAATGGGTAGAAAGTGTTGTGGCTTAACAATTTTTAGCACTTCTTCCTTAAAAAACAAATAATATTAAATTCACAAAAAGTGAAACAAAAACATAGTGGAGCCCACAATATGTACAATTTATCTTGCAAATTACGGGGAAAAAACAGTACTATAAAATAATTATTACAAGAAACTAGCAAAATCACCCTAATGTTATCTGGTTTCTCATGTGACAACAATTTCTAGTCAATTCCTAAAAAGCTTGGCGTGGATATGCAAATTATGAAACAAAAAGAAAAAAAACAACAATCTCAGGATGAAGAACATCCACTGATCTACATTTTAAAATCCCAAGACCAAGAATATGGTCAGATATCCCCATGGGATAAATTATAGAGTTTTCCTAATTTTTTTTCTTCAAGTAAAACTAAATCAGCAGCAGCATTTCATTTGTTTGCAAGAAAATGCAAAAGTGGATAATCAGAATAACATGCAAACAGAAAGGAGAATAAATGTGCCCTCTATGGTTCTAACAGCATAACATTATAGGCATGTTATGAGACCAGAATGTTCGAGAATAGCTTCTGAACTTATCAGAGTTAAACACAATACGCCAGGCATCATTATGACAAAAAATAGAAATTCCAAAGAGATTCTTGTAAAGAAATGAAAACCATACCAGTTCTTCACGATAGGCATGACCAGATGTATGCAGCATTTCATTTTTTCCCATCACTATTGTCGATCCAATTTCAGATACACGATTTAGCATTTTCATTACTCTCGTCTCATTACCTGGGATTACCTATATTAATAGGGTTTATTAAGCAGTATCTATGGAAAAATGCTAAAACAAATTTTTTTAAATATACAATCAACCATACAAGGTTCAAAATATTAAAAAATGGCAATTTGTATAAGCTGATTCTCCTACACTGTTTTCACGTAAGTAAACACTATCTCTATCAGTTGCACTAGTTTAATTCACAGATGACCAACATTTTGTGGATAGCGCACAGAAATACAATTGCGCTAGCATAACAAAGCATCTGATAACAATATTAGAAGCATTTTTCTGTTAGTTTAATTCACAGATGACCGACGTCTTGTGGATAGTTGATGCCAAAAGCACAAAAATACAAGTGTGCTAGCATAACAAAACATCTGATGATAATATTAGAAGCATTTTTTTTGTTTTTCATTTTTTGGTTTTCACAGGGCATCGAAACCCCCTCTAGAAATTTGTGAAACAATATAAATGAATGATGCAACCGATTTACAAACCACAAATGCTCATTCACAATCAACTCGCTGTGTCACACCGATTGTCTCATAAAATCCCTTACTCGAGAACCAAATTATGTCGTGTCCACACCATCTTATTTTCTTCACTTTATTCACGCTGACGGGTTATTGTGCGACAACACATTGTTACATTTGCCTGCATTAACCCAAAATATGAAAACTATTGACAAGTCAGATTCATTACCTTCGCAGAATATAAAATCAAATCGTCTTTGTTCAACTTGAGAGAATGACTACTTCCATATGATGCAAGATTCAGCGCAGCACGTGGTTCAGCCTGAAGAATAATAAATCATTCACTAGTCTCACAATATGGAATGAAGCATAGGAAATAACCCAAGCATAATGTCAGCAGTAACCCACTTGAGAACCAGTTGTGACAATTAGCAAGTCTTTTGGGGCATAAGCATCAATATCTTCCACTTTCAACTGCACACCAAAGTTATCTCAGGAGGCATTGGGGAAATGACAATACAATGAGAACAAAGAGATCATAATCGTCAATTTGGGGAAGAAGAATCAATCTTGCCCTTTATTTTAATATTTTCATGTGTCCATAAGCTAAATTTTCAGATCTGCGGAACTTAACATTTTCTATCCAAAAATTAACATCCAATTTCATGGTCGGGTGACATACGGAGAAGGGAAAACCCAAATAACACTGAATAACTAATTTGTTCATGATAACACATCGACATAATATTTTTAAAAAATTATGATAAAAATTTGAGCAAATGATATATTTGATGCCAATTGTAGTTGCTTGTCATTCCGCCTCACTTTGCACCAAAGATTAACACAATTTAGTGTTGAAAACACAACGAAACCAGTCACAAAAATCTCGAACTTTCTCACAGCCATCCTTAAATTGTAAATGGAGCAAAAAAAAATGATTCACAATTTCTCATACCAATTAAAGAGAAAAACAAATCAATCTAAAGTTCATCATAAAGCAAATAACATGCCAGGACTGCTGGCACATGTTTAAGGTTTAGACATGTTATCCCGTCTTGGGCCCA
Source organism: Primulina eburnea (assembly GCF_022965805.1). Lineage (NCBI taxonomy): Eukaryota > Viridiplantae > Streptophyta > Magnoliopsida > Lamiales > Gesneriaceae > Primulina > Primulina eburnea. The sequence goes on along the minus strand of NC_133101.1, from coordinate 61,522,396 downwards.
TTGAAGAGAAACATCAAGAAAGACTCTGGCATAATCGACTATTAACAACTACTTGATCCAATCAAAATTGCAATAATTTTATCCTTCAATCTAATTCCCAAAACAGATGAAAAAGATTATTTGATTGATTTCATGTCATTTTAGTAATTTTAAGTCCATGACATTTTAGTTCATACTCGTGCCCTAGGTTATGTGACTATGTCACATCGTGAAAAAAGAAAATCAAAATATATACCATAGATCCACCTAAAATCCAATTTGGAAGAGATATTTGTAAACCACAATTAATGTAAAAAGCCATTACCAAAGTTGATGGATCGATGGGTGCCTTTCCATCTCTCCATGCAGCATCCAGGTACGTCCTCAAGGACATACCAACAAACACCTAAAAAATGGATGATCATGTCGTCTCAATGAACTTTTCAGAGTGGGCCAAAGGAAGAGAAACATTAAAATAAATTTGGAGCATACCAGCTTTCGGCCAGTTAAATCAGCTGCCGCTTTTACACTTCCCAAGCGGTGAATATTTGACGCAAACTGAGTGGTTATTACCCTTCCTGTGGCAGATGAAATATGCCTCAACAATGAATTAGCCACAACTGTCTCGCTAAGTGTCCTTCCAGGAGAGAGTACATTTGTCGAATCACTCATCATCTGCAAAGCAGTATATGGATAACAAATTGCATTTCATGTCATCTTCTAAGAGAAATTTGTTGGGGCATCACTATACCATTGTATGAACCAATGCAAAAGTTTCTGACTTAGCACTTTTAACCAATTATCCTGACAAATGATAGAAACCACCAGTGGAAGTCAAGCCTGGGACCAAGTTTGAGAATCATAACCAGGTTCAGAGGTGGTGCACACTACCCATTGCTCTCGACGTCAAAAATACATCAAATCATTTTTTCCTCATTTCCTGGGTTTTCTTTCCTAGTTTCAATTAGTTCACACCATCCTAAGCAGGACATTACAGTAAAACACTGAGTCTAGGACAGCTTTTACTTTTCTGCTTTAGTTATGTATCACCATTTAAGGAAATTCAAGCGTCTTTTAAAGTCGAGGAAAAAAAGGGTAATTAGCAACACCATTTCAGGACTGTGCAACTTTAGATGATCGCAATTATTATGCTAAGGCAACCCAAGTAACTTATTAAAAGCATTCAGGTTAATCCTTGGCCACATAAAGTCAAATACTCCAGCAATTATCAGAAACCTGAGTGACAAAAAACAGTGCAAAAGTAAAAAAACATGCTTATGAAGATAATATCTGCTCTTTGATCTGAGTTTTTTTGCTGCTTGATGCAACAACGGTATTTAGAAAATTCTCCATTGCACAAAAGGACGGGAATCAAGGTAAGATTAACTCTAAAAAAAAACATATTCATAGCTTGATGCACCCATAAATGAAGTCCATATGACCTGATCCTATACTAACCTATGTTTACTATAAAAAATTTATTGTCCATTATTAAGCCTAAAATTCAAACATTTGGTTAACTTTATTGGCTAAAACCCAATTGCAATGGTACAGATCTGAGTCAAAACCAAAAATACAGACTCATCATCTACGCATGTATGTAATAACTGTGGAATCCAACTTAGCCTCCAATTGGCTTGTTTTGACATATTTACTTCTTCTCGGGCAGTAATGCGGTATATTCAAATTTTTTAAGTGAACCTTAAGGTCTCCAAATTAAAGTAATATTTTACATACAAATACAATCATTTAATTCATTTTAGACAAAATATGTTTATTGTCCAACACCAGGAATATTTTTCTGGCAATCAAAAGACATTCTTTGCCACAAAATAAAGAGCTCTGCTCATTCAATATACAAAGATCTTTGACTCTGAATTTGAGTTCTTTTATACATATTAAATAGGGAATGATTAGACATAGGGCAAGTGCTCACCAAAGTTACTCCTTCCTTCGAGAGCTCTTCCAATGCCACACGATCAAAAACTTTCCCATCCAATGGAGACTCGTCTATCTGTCAAATGTAAAATCAATATTGAATAATGTTTAAAGTAGATAGAAATAAGAATAAGGAAAATAAGCACACAAAAAAAAGAAAAAAAAAATCACCTTCCAATCTCCCGTATGAAGAATAGTACCATCAGCACAGCGGAAAACCAACCCAGAACAATCAGGAATCGAGTGTGTGACTGTAATTGGTTCGACTTCAAATGGTCCAGCAACAAATCTTCTCCGTGTCTTGAAAACATTTAGCCTAGATGGAATCAAAATCCCAAACTCCTTTAGGCGCTTTTTGATAAGCTGCATGGATCAAAAAGGAAAATTAGAAAGAGAACGCGTGCAGGTTTTGTATAAGTGGAAACACTTGGAATTTATTAATAGTCCTTAACCAATCAATAATAAACAATAAATTACCCCAGGCAAGATTATAAAGGAGTTTTGGTCCTAAGATAACTTTCTACAACATATAAGGTAATTTCTGAAATTTTCTAAGATAAGGAAAAAATATCAACATGATATGACAGGAGTGTTGGAGTGAGGATCGTCATTGTTCTACCCCATATCCTAGTTTAACAACAAGGGGATTATTGTTAATTCACATCTATCCCAGTTAGCCATCTATCTAATCATTGTGATTAATGATACAGTGGTATAAACGAAGTAGACATCACATTAATCATGTCAACATGGGATTCCCTTAATGTGAAACAAGAACAGAAAAACTCCATTGGCACATAAAACCAGAATAATAACAAACCTCCATCGTGAAGGACGAAGCAAATATTGGTGTGTGAGCATCCAAAGCTGGGATGACCTGCAAACATTAAGACGTCATTATAAAAGGGTTTTGCGAAAAAGTGCAAAAGGAACAAGATATGCATCTCAATGCCAGCAGACATTTAACGTGTCTTACATCATTCTCAAAGGCTACCTTGGCACAATATTCATATCATAGACATTTGCCCAGTCATAAACTGAGAAAATAAAACCATATACTATTCATCTGCCTTGAAAGACAAAAAAAGAAGAATAAAGCGAGAAAAGAAGTGATGGTGACAAACATTGCAAGGTCTCTCGCTAGCATAATCTATATTCAAAAACATGTTATCTACTGAAATGAACAGGATAGTATTGTGAATAAACTGTTACTGTACAAGCCTAAAAAACAATGGAGTCAGCAAAGCATGCTCCTTTTTAAACTAAACATAAAGCAAATGAATATACACTGCTGCAGGAGCAGCAGAATGGGATACCAGATAAAAGAAAATCACTGGTTTTCAGAGTCTAATTGGGGTTTTGTTTAAATAAAATCAACTTTTTACTCGCATTCACATATAAAACTCTATGGATGAATTATCCATTGAATACTAAAATTCAGAATTCCTAGTGTGAAAAGTATTATGAATACTAAATTTCAAGAGGCAGAATAGAAACTTTACCCAAGGCAACGCACCAATGTGATCTTCATGCCCATGTGTAATTACTACTGCTTCAATTTTGTGACTCCATTTTTTGATAAAAGTGGTATCAGGAATAATCTTCTGGACACCAAGTTCATCGTAGCTGGAATTAAGAACATGATTAACATAAAATTTGATCAGAAAATAAGTGTAAACGAAAAAGATAAAAAATATGCGCATGTGACAGAAGAGAGTTTCAATATCCACAATTTTCTGAAGTCTTGGAATTTGTCTGGTTTAATTGTTTCGCCTTCCGAAAAAGAAGAAAGCCAGTTTTCTATTCTTAAAGAAAGGACAGTAATTATGAAAGAACAAGAACAGGACCAAGACAGAAAAAATTCCTCATGCGACAAGCATCAGCTTCAAGAATGGTGAATATTCAGGTACTCTGTAATATGGGAACTTACTCTGGGAACATTACACCAGCATCAATCAAAATATAACGATCATAATTTCCAACTAGCATGCAGTTCATCCCAATTTCTCCAAGACCGCCTATTGGTAGTATGCGTAAAGGAGGTCCATCAGATCCTTCGGAAAATTGCTCCATCTTGCGTTGAACAGAATCCTCCATACTCTTTCCAAGTCCTTCTGTTCTCCCTGACCTTCCGCGAGGTACTTTGGAACTACGGGCACCTGAAAAAAGCACTATTATTTCATTAAATAGTGAACTATAACACAATCACATTGTGGATAATAGTGTTAACTCAAAATTTCTAAATTATCCTAATTACAAGACCGAGTAATGGTGACAAACAAATAGCAAATGCTCGGTGATTGTCGCGAAAAAGAATGTGATACCCTAATTACGAGACCGATTAATGGTGAAAAACAAATGCCAACACCACTGCAACTCTATCTGTCATCAACTCATTCCCCTTTCTTGATAAACGATACAGCAAAAAAAGAAATGGGGTTTGGGCCAACCTTTTTGTCAATATAATCCCCATTACAATGTCGAATCACATATCACAAAGTAAAATGCGTCCATGCCGTATTTTGTGAAGCATAACACAGAATTAAAAACAAAAAAACAAAAAAAAAACAAAGACTTCGGCGAATTTTATCAGCATACGCTTTATAGAAGGAGATGATGCACAACAAGAAATGGAGTTTCTTCCGGGTTTTTCTTGATACCATAAGAGCTTGTGGGTACATACAGGAATTACACCCAAAGAAGCCATTCCTGAACAATACAAATATACAATCACTTGGACTTATGCAAGTTTTCCTATATCTGGAGCCTTTCAATCCAGAAAGAATGAGAGCTGGGGCAGCAAAATCCAAAACCCTGAACTTCAAAATGCTAGAGTGCGCGTGTACGCGCAGGGTTTAAGCGATTTGTGATGCGGGAACAATAGCTAATATCCGTTGCTTATCATCAACAAAATAAGAAAAGGAGAGGAAAAAGGAAAAATACTGGAAAATGGACCTGCACCTGACGTCATATGTCGCATCTATGTGATAAGCGTTTGTAAAGAAATCAAATCTCAATAAATATATAATATAAATAAAATTATTAATTTAATGAGATTCGATTTTTCCATCAGTTCGATTTTGATATATATAATCCGAAACCGAACAAAATAAACTTCAGTTTTAACATTTATATCTGGATCACAAAATTCGACTTTCAGTTGAGTGTTTGGTTTTTTTGATTTGGATTTTCGATTTTTTTGGTTTTATCCGAAATTTGAACAATCTTTAACAATTTCGGGTCAAATCCGTTGAGTTGGTTAACTGCTCGTTGACCACAGGCCAGCCGACTTCGATTTAGGTTTGGTTCAAAACCATCGTGGATAGGTCTACTTTCGTCAACTCCAAGTCCAATATGTTTAAGATATTTTATTATGGCAAAAACTTGTGTGAGACGGTCTCACGGGTCATATTTGTGAGACAGATCTTTTATTTGAGTCATCCATTAAAAAGTATTTCTTTTATGCTAAGAGTATTACTTTTTATTGTGAATATGGTTAGGGTCTCACATGAAACACACTTTTTTATTATTGGTCTAAAATTTATTATTTAATCGTGCTTTGAAAAAAATGATAATAATAATAATAATAATAGATAAAATGATAATAAATAGGAAATGGGTGGATATAAAATAAATATTTTGATATGCTATTTAGATGCACCGGAAAACCTAAACCCTAAACCCTAACTTCAATAGACAGCCCCTCGCCTCCAGCAATCCGTCGCGTACGATATTCCTGTGGGGATAGAGAGGGAGAGGGAGGGAGTGATGGCTCTGTACGTTTTGTACGAGTCGGCTTCCGGATATGGGCTGTTCTTGGCGCATGGGATTGATGAAATTGGGCTGAATACGGAGGCTGTTAGGTCCTCTGTATCAGACCTGAACCGGTTCGGGAAGGTTGTAAAGCTGGCCGCTTTTAGCCCTTATGAGTCCGCGCTTGATGCTTTGAACCAATGTAACGCAATATCTGAAGGTAAAAAAGGCTTTGGTTGCTTTCAATTTTCGGAGTGTTGTCATTGCTGGTGAGAAATAGTGTATTTTTTTTATGTGGTTAATGCGAGATGTAATCATATCCGCATCCAAGAAATTCAAGGCGCTAGCAGGTAACATCAATTAGAGGGTTTTAGAAATAGGAAGGAGGGAATAGAGTGTTGTGCAATAGACCTTGTTGTATGTTGGCCTCCTGTGCCTTTTTAGTGAATTGTGTTCTTTTTCATATACGGCAAAGGAAAATGTGACACAACGCATGACTGAGTTTTTTTTTGTGTGTTTTATTCTCTTGGAAGTAGGAAGATTTCTTGTTTTTATTTTAAAATGCAATTGCTGAAGCATGAACTAATATTGTTTGTTTGCTTGTTATGTGTGTTAAGGACAAATGACTGAGGAGCTGAGGAATTTTTTGGAGCTCACCCTTCCAAAAGTCAAGGAGGGTAAGAAGCCAAAGTTCAGCTTAGGAGTGGCAGAGCCAAAGCTTGGTTCAAATATTTATGAAGTAACTAAGATTCCGTGCCAAAGCAATGAGTTTATTCTCGAGATTGTTCGAGGTGTGCGGTTACATTTTGATAGATTTATTGAGAACCTTAAGGTTAGTCATTATCAATGCTTTTTTCTTAATTTGAATACCTTGCTGTGTATTTAAAAATCATGTATTTGATTATCTTTAATCATTTTATATGTAAATAGTCTGGTGATCTGGAGAAGGCACAACTTGGACTGGGTCATAGTTACAGCAGAGCAAAGGTGAAGTTCAATGTGAATCGTGTAGACAATATGGTTATTCAGGCTATCTTTCTCCTTGACACTCTTGATAAAGATATCAATTCCTTCTCCATGAGAGCAAGGTCAGTTTTAAATTTGGCTAGTTTGGGTGTGTTCGGAGTATGTTAATTATATACTTTAGGCCTTGCCTGTGATGACTTGGATGCTTATTAGTTTATCTGTGATCCTTTTTAGTTTTTTTTTGCTGTTGCACGCAGTAACATGCAGATGTATGATTAATTTTGGGATGTATTTTTCTTTTTCATGCAGAGAATGGTACTCTTGGCATTTTCCTGAATTAGCAAAGATTGTGAATGACAACTTTCTGTATGCCAAAGTCGCAAAATATGTGGATGATAAATCACAGTTATCTGAGGGCAACTTATCAGACCTGACGGACATGGTTGGGGATGAAGATAAAGCAAAGGAGATCATAGAGGCTGCCAAAGCATCCATGGGTACTGTTTCCTATCACACTTGGTCTGTGAGCGCATGCTGTATCTATTATTGATTTGTGTCCTTTATGTTTTCAGGACAGGATTTGTCCGAAATAGACTTGATTAATGTCAAGCAATTTGCTCAAAGGGTGATTGACCTTGCTGAGTACAGGAAAAAGCTGTACGATTATCTGGTTTCCAAAATGAATGACATAGCACCTAATTTGGCTGCTCTTATTGGTGAAGTTGTGGGTGCACGTTTAATTTCCCATGCTGGTAGTCTCACAAACTTGGCAAAATGCCCTTCTTCTACTCTTCAAATTCTTGGTGCGGAGAAGGCTCTCTTTAGGTAGTTTGACATTCGTGGCATGTGTGTTGATCATTGTTTTAATTCAGTGCTTAAAACAGTTTTAATGTTTCTTATAATTAGGTGAATTTTTTTTTCAATTTTTCATTTCCTGGATTTACTTGGTAATTTATACAGAGCGTTGAAAACTCGTGGGAACACTCCAAAGTATGGTCTTATTTTCCATTCTTCCTTTATTGGCCGTGCATCTGCTCGAAACAAAGGCCGAATGGCTCGTTATCTTGCAAACAAGTGCTCTATAGCTTCTCGCATCGACTGTTTCCTAGGCGAGTTTATTTTTATTTCACTACACATAGATTGATTTGAACTCGTCTTGTGCGTGCCATCGGGCTGTTGATGAACCGTGTGATATTTTTATGATGCAGAGAAAAATACCACTGCTTTTGGAGAAAAACTTCGTGAACAAGTCGAAGAGCGGCTAGACTTCTATGATAAAGGGGTTGCTCCTCGTAAAAACATTGATGTGATGAAATCTGCCATCACAACTGTTGAGGCCAAAGGTTTGGACACATATTCAGTTCTACTTCTCTATGTAAAGATGATATCTTGCAAATGAAATGTCAATTTATTGCATGGATAAAGATCTACAGGCCTTCAATTTCTGAATGTTCCTGGATGCTTGTTAGAAAAAAAAATTTATCATAGAAAGGAAGGAGAAATGGCCAGTTTTTGTAGCATATGTCCGTGCTTCAACGACTTAGAAAGTATCTCGTGTTTGCTTTGATCTTCATTATTTCCGTATATACACTTATAAAACCTTTTTTCATCCTCAATCTTTTATAGAGGACGAGCTTGCCACTTTTATAAATGGAGATGCTAAAGACGAGCCTAAGAGTGAAAAGAAGAAAAAGAAGGAGAAACGAAAGATGGAACAAGAGGAACGGAAGGAAAAGAATGATGCAAATGGTGAAGATGGAACTGCAAAAAAGAAGAAAAAGAAGAGTAAAGATGCAATGGCAGTTGATGATGTAGCTGCTGACGAAGGAAAAAAGAAGAAAAAGAAGTCGCGAAATGATATGAGCGAATGAACTTTGCTAAGATCTTAACCGTTTGGGAATTTAAATTTTGGGTAGCTACGATGATACCGGTTTTGCATGGGATTTCGAGTTCATGTATCAATAGTTTATGTATCGTGGTTGCTATTTGGTAGAACTTTTTATTTTGTGTATGTTATTTGGTAATAGCATATATAATTTTGCGTTGAAGTCTTCTTGGATTATTTTTCAAAATCATGGATCGTTTAAACTATATTCTGAAATAATTTCAAAACAATTCTTACTATTTTCGTATTTTCAGCTTCCGATTTTTCTTAAAAAATACCAAGATAATTTAATAGAAATTCGATGAATAAGTTCGAGGATTTAAGGGGATAGGTTAGAAAAAACTGAAATCATAAAAGTCGGTCAATTTAGATTGTCAAAAAATTTCAGTTTGTTCAATATATAGTAGTTTGATTCAGTTCTGACAAAATGTTCATCCCTAAAAACATGTACCTAATAATAATGATTGAAATGCAAGAATTGTCAGCGAACTGCAAATCTGGTCTTTATTTCTGAGCTCGTATATAATAGGGAACTTGGTGTTCAGTCCCTGTTTGACCACAAACTTCCATTCCACTCCCTCCTTCATCTTATTTTCCCAAAATACCCATCTTACCTATATCTTGATTTTCCTTTTAAATTTAATGGCCCATCATGCTTCCGAAAATAAATTGAATCTTATACCTTTTTGACCGGAGTACCACCGGGTTATATCCACCGTATTTTACGAACTGCTCCTCACAGTCCAACCACGCGATCGCAACCGATGGTTACTGGCGTAGATTCCTTCAGCAGTACTTGGCACAACTCTAATTCGTTTCCTACCTTAGAGTGTACAGTATAAAATAAAATTTTGAAAATAATACATGAGAGGGGCTAGAGCAAAGATCTCTTTTATTCAAACACAAACATTTATTTATTACATAGTAACCTCCTGTAGAGGAGGAGAAACTTGTTTAGCTACTTAGCGTAGCTGAACTCTTAACACTCATAAAACTTGAAAGAAAATATTACAACCTTGTATGAAAGAAATGGAGAAAATATTTGATAATCTTCACTTCCTTCTTCCTGCCTTATTTATAGAAGGCTCCTTCGGATTTGAACTTCGGATTTCAAATCTTCATAAGCCTTTACAGCTTGCATTGGGGACCATTTGGTGGTTGAGGGGTCCCTGTCTAGATTATTAATCTTGACATCAACTTCTCATCCTCCTTTATCTCTCTTAGATACCATTGACGATGAGTTTCCAGGATATCGGCAGTAATTTCATCTTTTTTATACTCTTTGAAATGATTTACTAACCATTTCAGTGCTTCTGCCTCTTTCCTCTTGTATGTTATTCTTCTTTTCAAAACTTTCAAATATACACGATACATTTTTAAGTTTTGATTCTGGTGTGTTAACTGGTTTCCTTTCTGTCCTTATTTATGGATGAATTTTCGGGACCAGTTAATTTACTTTTATTCATTGGATTCCTTTAGATTGATATCCAATGCTTGCTGAGTCATCCACCATTTGTTATTGGTGGTCTATTTGTCATTTACCACTAATTAGTGGTTGTCTTGTTTCTACCACTCACATGGTAGTGGTCCTGCTTTTGTAATGGAGGGTCACATGTCCCTTTTAATTTTGTCGAGGAATCTTCGGCTTTCGGCTTCCTCGAGGAAATCGTGAATGTGGTCCATCCCCACTTGTACTGATATCGGTAAAGTGTTTCCGATCAGATCTCGGCTTGAATCCTTTACCAAATTCCGGTTCCTTCTGGTTTTGGCATTCTGGACAGATGTTTTCAGACCATCTTCCTACATGTGTCATATTACAGAATTTCCGACGAGTTTCTTTACTTGCCGGCAGCTTGCTATTCCACAAAAGATTTCTTTTCTTTTCAAATAGATCTTCTGCAAAACTTGTTGTTTTTCCTGTCATGGTATTTAACAGGAATGATCCGTTCACTGAATGATTGTAGAATTTGAACGGAAACTTGACTTTGTCCATCTCAGTGAGACTGACCCAAATACCCCAAGCTCTTCTGGTAGAAATGTCATCTTCAGTTATTGAAGACACCAGGGGTGTTTCTTCTGTCGGAGGGTCCTTGATAAATTTCTGGACATTCAAATCTGGCCTCCTTAGCTTGATGAAATGGAAGGCTTCGTGAGAACCTTTTCCTGCTGGTTCTGGTGCTGTACTAAAGAAGTATAGCTCCAGAACATCTCCCCTAAACAAATAATCATTGTTTGCCCAAGTCTCGTGAACAGCTTCCTGGATCCATTTTGGTAGACCTGAAATTTCTGGAAAGCTGGGTGATGTAGTATAAACTGAGGCAAGAGCCCCAAATTCATACCATGCTTTAACTTCCTTTGGATATGAATTTTGTTTCATCCATACCCTTGGATATTTTCCTGAAACGTCAACCCTGCTTGTAGCTGGGTTAATGCCAATTCGTGTTTTTAATTTCTCCCAATTCTGCTGATAAACCTGAAATGGAGAAATTATACTTTCATTAGTATCAACCTTAGTTTTGCCTTTGTCAATACGAGGCCTAAGGTTAATCTCTTCCTCTTCAATCCCCGAGGTGAAGGGTTGACTTGAAGACTCAAGATAAGGATCAGGAGTCTCAATTTTTGTTTTGGCCGACTCATCTGATGATGATCCCGACTTAACACTTGTGCAAGGGGTATTTGAATCCCCCGCTACAGGTATAGAGTCCTGTACTCGAAAACTCTCCATTTGAGAAACCAGTGGTCTCTCAATGCCCTGGAGGATAGGCCTTTGCGTTACAGACCATAACTGAGTATATGCCTGTAAACATCCTGTAATTCGATCAGAGACAATTCTCTTATCAGCTTGTTGTAGCCTTCCCGCAACTTCTGCGTTAACAGCTAACTTGTTGAACTCGGTTTGAAGCATTTCAAGGTGTTCCCTCAAATGCCTCTGCATCTTGATAATAGCATCAATGTCAATGCTGTCCATCTCTTGTTAAAAAATCTGCAAGAATATTTTCATGAGATTTTATTATCATAATATCAAAAATATAATTCTGACATAAAGCTTGCCATCGTAATAATCTAGCCTTCTCCGGTTTAGACTCAATTCTATTCCTCAAAAAGGCTTTAACTTGAGTATTATCAACTTTCAAAGTGAATTTCTTTGCAAGTAAAAATAACGGCCATTTTTCAAAAGCCCTTTTTACTGCATAGAATTCCTTTTCGTTGATATGCCATCTTATGGCTTCTGCATCTGAGAATAACCCACTACAATATCTGCATGGTTGTTCTCCATCTGGTGTGAGCTTGGTTAATACTGCAGCCCACCAATGATCACTGGCATCGGTATACAATACCAGATCATCCTCGTCTTGAGGAATAGCCATCTTTGGAAGATTTTTGCAAACCTTCTTTAAATGGATAAGTCCTTTTGTGTGTTCGTCTGTCCATATAAATCTAGCATCTTTTTTCAATAATGGACTGAACACTTTCCTGTGTTTTGCTAGGTTTTTGATAAACATCCCAGCAAAATTAACAACCCCTAAAAAACTTTGAAGTTGCTTCTTGTCTTTGAGATTGTCTGGAAAATTCTGCACCTTTTCTACTATGTGTTCTTGCAGAATTATTCCTGACTCATCGATTTCAATTCCGAGGAATTCAATCTTTCTTGTAGCAATGACTGCTTTCTTTTCAGATAAAACCAGTCCTTCTTTCTTGCAAACATTAGAGAAAATTTCCAAATGTTTAACATGTTCATTCATATCTTTGGATGCTATTAAAACATCGTCGATGTAAACAAACATAAACTTGAAATAATCTTTGAAAAGATTATCCATCTTTCTTTGAAATATCTGGGGTGAGTTAGCCAATCCCATTGGTAATACTTCCCAAATATAATGTCCTTGAGGTGTGGAGAAAGCTGTGAATTTCTTGCTTTCTTCCTGCATCCGAATCTGATAGAATCCAGACTTGCAATCAAATTTAGAGAATATCTTGGCATTGCGAATGCAACTAATCAAGTGTTCTCTACTAGGTATAAAATACCCATCAAACTCCAGAATCTTATTAATTTCTTGATAATTAATAACTAATCTGGGTTTCCCTCGTTTAATCTCACCATGATTTCTTACCAGAAAGCCTGGACTACTATATGGTGATATACCTGCTTTGATTAATCCAAGGTCCAAATGTTCCTTGATTATAATCTGCATATCCCTCTGATCAATGATGTTCATTGGGATGGGTTTACAACGGACAAATTCATACTCTTTGCCTTCCTTGATCTTAAGGCAGGCCCTGAGTTGATTTCTGTCACACCATACCAAGGGATCTTCGTTATAATTTTCTTTGATCCTCTTCTTGACATCTTCCAGTGATACCTTAGATTCAAACTCTACTTCATTTGTATGTAGAGTTATCTTAAGGCATTCTATATCTTCTGGTTGTAGTTCCTTATCTGCTCTTAACTGGAGCATTGTTTCTCCAAACCGTCTTGAATCTTTCATTTTCGGGTTCAGAAGTTTTCCTGAATCACCACGCTTGCTGCGAAACTGGATTGGCAATTTTCTGTAAAATGCCTCCCTAAGTCTCTGGACTATGATTTTGTGAGCACATGGTGTTGTGAACACTAATCTTCTAGTCTCATTTTCTTGTGTATAGGACTTGAACATTTGTAGGAAATTATTTCCTAACAATATGTCAGCTCCTGTGTCATGAAAATAAATTGGTGGTGTCTTTACCTTGTACCAAGGTGTTTGTCCAGCACCTCCAATCATGATTTCAGTCATCTTGATCCCTTTACCTAAGATTAAGATTCTTCTGGAAAAATCTCTTCCAGCAATCTTGGGTAACTCTTCTTCCAAATTATTTGGAAAAACTCCTCGTTTTGCTGTACATATTCCAGCACCTGAATCAATATAAGCAGCAAAATATTCTGCCTTATATTGTTCATACAACATTCCTACTGGAATGTATATGGAGAATGGACTTGTGGTCATTGTATTTTCCACATTTTATCTTCTGCCATAAACTCCATTCCATACTCTAGACGTTTCCAAGGTTTATGTTCCTCGAGAAACTCTAGTCCAAGAATCAGTCGATCTGATTCTTTCCCTGGAATCCCTTGGATATGGACTTCCAATTCTCCGATATTAATCAGTCCTTGATAAGTTCCCATCGCAGGTTGTTCTAAATAGTATATTGAATTACAAGGAAATTGATTCCTTTGCTTTGTAATATCAAATACTATTTCAACCTCCTTCCACCCTTCCGGGCATCTAAGTTTTCCTATTGTAGAAAAACTTTTCAGCTCCTGTTGGGTGTCTATGACAGGCCTTTTATCCCATCTGTAACTTGTAATTCTATCTCCTTGAAAAGATAGTCTTCTTGATTCCAATCTAAGACTTTGATTCCTTTGTAGAATTGGTTTGTCTTGGATCTGGATATCTGTTTCCTGTATTAAAGGAAACTCGACTCTTTCTGGATAAATTGCCTGAGCAACTTTTCCAAATATCTCAGGGATTTCAATAAACTCATTTCTAATAAACAGTTCAGAATGATGTGTATTAGATAGAGCATATGAAATTTGATAGGTAATAGAATATGGCCTATTACCTTCTTTCATTAGCCTTTTTTCCTTGAAGTTCTGATGCAATGTCAAGGCTCGGCTGAAATCTCGATCTGTCAGGTTGTAGGCTATCCTTGGATAGATTACCCCTACAATTTTTCCTGCACAGAGGTTTCCTGAGATTGTTCCCAGTACTGAATCTTGTAGATTCCCTATTCTTTTATCGCAAATAGCAATATCGATAGGTGAATCTATCCCTTCTTTGAAAGTAGCCTTTATCATAATTTGGATTGCTCCGATATGGATCCAGGACATAGTCCTCGCTACTTCTATCTTGAGTTTTTGTAATTCCTCCTTAATTTCTTCGGAAGGAATTAACTGCATCTCCATCCTATTTCCTGTAAGTTCCATTGGGATTGTCATTTCCCTTCTAGAAACTTTATAGATTAGATGATGCTTTCTGTTTCTTAGGCCAAGACTTCCTAAGAACTTTTCTACCTGTCCTGCGGAGAAACCTTGATATCTCTGTAGACTTGGATTTTCTCTCATGATTCTTTGAACCATGTTATGAGATATAGTTGTCTGGCTGAAAAACCCAGACAAATCTTCATGTGTTTCGTGTCGAAACACCTCGTCTTCAGTCAGATTCCGATTCTGTTCCATCAGATTCTTCCTGACTTAAGACTTCCTCTTCTTCATATATACTTTCATCTGAGGCAATGTCCTCAAATCGGTATACTTGAATAAGATCCTGGTAATAAACTGCATCTTCTATATCCGGAGTCGGGTCGAAGCGTTTAATACCTCTTTTTTCATTTTCTGGACAGTTGGTCGAGATATGACCTCTTGCTCCACATGTCCAGCAATTGCAGTCCTTGAAACTTTCATTGGCCCTAGTATGAGCTCTTCTGAAAGTTTTCTTGGTAGGTGTTCTTCCTGTGCTTCGAGATGAACTCGATGCCTGGGATGATATCCTACTTCTCGATGGTCCGCTTCTTTGTCCAGATTTATAAGATCTGGCTTTCTGTCTAGACCATACAGTTCTTGGTTTCCAAGAACTTCTCCCACTTCGTGTATAAGGATGAGTCCTAAAGCTTTTCCTTTTATGCTTCTGTGGTTTACTTCCAATAATTGTTGGAAGATCATTTTCTTTACAACACAAAGGAGTTCTTTTGTTGATACCCCTTAAGCGTTTGTAATTCTTTTGTAATGCTGCCATATGGCACCATTCTGCCAGTTTTCCTTTAAGGAAAGAGGCTCTTCTTGCCAACGTATCTGGATTACCAGGTACGTATTCCCTTATGAGCATTTCTCTCCAAGGGCTCGGCATTTTTGCGAAGAAAAGCTGCATAGCTATATCCTCTTCGACTCCTGAATTCCATCTGTATTTAGTGAATAACATAATGTATTCATCCACCAAACATATGTCATGTAATTCAAGACTATACAGAGCTTGAGTGTATTTCTTCTTCTTTTCTGTATCTTGACTGTTGAAATAGTCTACCCCTATAAAGTGTGCTTTAAATAGGGTAGCCATTTTTCCCGCGATCTCACTAAGAGATTCTCCAACTAGGACTGACTCTTTCATGTCTGATGAAGTCATGTCCCAAGCAATTTTTACTGATCCCATAAGACTCATTTCCAAAAGTTTAATGAATCCTTCTTTGTTGAGATCAAGTGTTCCTGCTGCAATTCTCATAGCAGATGTCCAATCGTCTATGAGATCTTCTCTGTTTTTGAAGTCTAATACATCAAGGTTAAGCATAACCCCGTAAGGATGTATAGGATCTAAAACAGTTTTCCCATAGGGTGTTTGGTGCAAAGGAATTTGAGTTCTCCTTGCCCTTGTTCCCGCTGGGTGTGATCCTCCACCAGTATGGAAATCAGTCTGAGATTCTCTCATATTTACATTATGAGATCCCATACTTTCCCTTAGTGGTTCCTGAGAAGATGACCAGGTTATTGCAGGTGGTGTTTCACCTACTGCTGTATTCATCTTTAGATCTACTACTTTGAGATTTGCGAAAGATTCCGCAAGTTCTTGTAGATCCTCCAAACCAATCCTTTCTAAAGTTGTCATCAGATGAATTTCTTTTCTGAGACAGACTTGATTAGATTGATCATCTTTTCTTCTTCAGTCAAAGGTTTTGACACCACTCTGGCCTTCCCTTGTTGATGTAACAAAGGTTCAGTGCCAAAAGATGATGGTAACCATCCTCCTGAAGTTCTTCTACTAGAACTTGGTTGTTGTTCTAGTTTCTGAATTCTTGTTTGAATATCCTTTATTAATCCCAGAATTTCTTCTTGGGTTTCAAGGATTTTCTCAACTCGTTGCGGTACAAAATACAGCATATTGCCATAATTTTGGACTGTCTTTTGAATTTCTCTAAGATCTAAAGAGAGCTTAGAGGAGTCTGGAACTATCTCCAGAAACTTATTATTTTGTATCATAAGTTTACCTGAGATTTTACCTGAGGGTGCAGTAGCTTCCCTTCATAAATCTGCTGTCTATACAGATCCATTGTTCTCTGAAGAATTTCTTTTGAGTAGATTTTGAAGTATGTTTTTTCGGTTTTTTTTTTTTTTTAAACCTTGTAAACGCATACCTTTTGTGCTGAGTTCAGTGAAGCATGTACTTCGCTGTAATTCTTGCTCTAATTGAATTATTTCTAGCGAAATAAGTTCAATTTCGAACTGGATGGTAGTTCCTGGCATGTTTAACAGATCAATGAAGATCTGGTTTTTTCGGCCTGTAAGGGTCTACCTTTTGTGTATGCAAGGTTTTGCAAACACTGCTGTCTTTTATCAGGAGATAAATTTCCTTTGTTCTCCTGTTTCTGATATCTAACAATAGTTAGATAAACTTGTGTATATTCCAAAATATTGGAATAGTTCTTGTATATTATTTTTCTCGAACTAAAGTTCGGATTCATAATTTTCGAAATTCTCCTTCTCATACATTTAGTTGCTAGTAATAATAAAATTTTTGTGTTTGAAATAAATCAACCATGCTCTGATACCATTTGAGACAACGCGGGATCACTTAAGATTTAAATAGGGTTAAGGGTATTTTTGGGTTTTAAAATTGTTTTTATCTTTCTAGGGAGCTAAAACAAAAATGGGTTTGGATTGGAGACTGACCCCCAATTCTCCCTATATATAATAAACATCGACATGAATGATATCTAATTGAATGTATTTTACTCGAAATAAGTATATGTACAATGAAAATATATTTTTATTAATCATTTTTTTAAATAATGATGGTGGAAATAATTTATAAATAATTCACTAAAAATCTTTATTTGAATTTCATTAATTTATCAATATTGCGAGCGAGTTGGTAAAGAAACAGCTCAGACGCACCGCCCTCGTTTAAACCAATATCCAAACATGTGAAAAAAGAGCACCAAAAACATCAAAATTCAACAGAACTAGACATCGTCTACGGCAAGTTTTGAATCAAGAAGAGAGAACTCCTGGAAGAATGCCTTGAAGTGTTCATAAGAATGCTTTACATCATCAACTGCACACATTTCTCTAATGCTATGCATCGAGAGTTGTGGAGCTCCGACATCAACGGTGCGGATGCCAACACCACTCGCCAAAATGGGACCAATTGTCGAACCACATTGCATATCGTTCTTGATTACAAAATCCTGGATTAAAAGGGTCTTATATAAGAGCTACGAATGCATCAATCAGTTTGTTGGCAGAAGTATGCATGACAATTTTGGTTTTTCCGATAGGAAGAAACAAGTTCCACATATTTAACATTGGACCGGGTCCATCTATCCAAGTGCAATGTTCGAGAGAGATATAAGCACGAGGACTATTGGACTCGATCTGATGTAGAATTATTCAAAACAAGTGAACATTCAACTACGATCATAATTGTAAGTTAGCACACACTATTCTCAATTTGTTTGCTCACCACTGGCACCGCCTAGGAAATATCAAAGTAATATGATTTGTTTATAGAATCTGCCAAACCTGAACAGGAAGTTTGTGCTTGTTAGCAATCTCCCGAAATGTGAAGGAAGTTACTGCATTAGTTGCATATCTTTGGTTTGCATTGTGTTTGATGACAAGCCCGCCATGCATCTTGGGCTGGTGATTTTCTTCGTGTCGGTCCTGATTAAAAAAAGTAAAACAATGTGAAAATAAAAAGAATTTGTATACCTACTTTGAGATAGAGCAATGGGAACAAGTACCATGTAATTCGGATGCAAGGCATGAGCCATGTCAGCTGACACTAAGAAACTCTTTTGAATAG
Source organism: Primulina eburnea (assembly GCF_022965805.1). Taxonomy (NCBI): domain Eukaryota; kingdom Viridiplantae; phylum Streptophyta; class Magnoliopsida; order Lamiales; family Gesneriaceae; genus Primulina; species Primulina eburnea. The sequence goes on along the minus strand of NC_133101.1, from coordinate 61,504,051 downwards.
CGATTGGTAGAAACTTTTTAAGAAACACGATGAAAAAACAATTATCAGTCAATAAGAACAGTGGCAGGAAAAAAAATAATAAAACAAAATTTCAAGCAAACCAAAGGGAATCAGGAATTGCAGAAGATTAATTTCAAAATGTAAAGAAACTATTCAGTGCCAATGGAAATTCAAACAAGCCGAAAGAGTAATGACTAAAAACTAGAAAAGGAGTAATGTAATTATACCTTTGTATCTGAGTTGAAAGAACTAGTTATTCGCGATAAAGCATCGAGCATGACTGGGGATCCAGCTCCTTGTGCTGAATTAGAACCAATCTCCTCGTGATCAAACAAGGCCACCATTCTTACTCCGGTCTCATTTTCGAGAGTGCTTTCAGATGATGAAATATCTATGAGAGCCTAAATCAAAAATCAAGCAAAACAAATATAACCAGATGGCCGCTTTTGCAAAACTGCAGTTCCTGGTTAAAATGGAAGCTTACAAAGCAAAAGACAATGCAATAACTTTATAACATGGCCAATCAATTAATCCAATGCTGGAATAATTTGTTCCTCCTTGGAATAACTTTTGTTGATGCTTGTGCTAGTGTCATACTTATCACAAGCCTTGTTTTATTGAAGATATCAGCATAATGTTCTATAAAACAAAACAACAATGTTATTCAAGTCAACATGTGAGCATGATACATATACCTTCAGCGAACAAAATGACATGCAGAGGTTATCAAGCCTTCCGGAGAAAATAAATTCCTTGAGCGCACCAGCAATTATACTATGCTGAGTATCACAAGCTTGCAACTCAAAATCACATATATCATCTGGTTCACAGCCAGCCTGAGCAGCAATCAGCTGCAGTACAGTGGAAGAAGAAACAAAACATCGCGATCAAAGCATATATTCAAGATGTCTTTAATAAAGATAAACAGGGAGTAACCGCAATATTTAAGAATTTGAACTTCCGCCGTGATATTCAGTCGATGAAGAGGCAAAAGATTCTACAATCAAACAAGACATAATCAGAACCTGTAATAGAGGGAGATGATGCTTTGGATTGCCAGAATTAGTTTCATCCTCAAACTTCTTCCCAACAAGTGATCCAGCTTCAACAGAACCATTTTCAGCAGTTGATTTAATCAGTTCAGCCTGAATTATGGACACCATATGTAAGAGAATCATACCAAGATGAAGTAAAGTAGCCATGTTTTTAATATTATACCATTTTCCATCAGGCCTGTCATATCTTGGCAGAATAACAAAGAAACAGAAATATTTAGTTAAAAACGAAGAACTGATTCATAATGCATGAGCTTCAGTTTTTTGAACCAAAAGTTAAAAGGGGGTGTCATGATGTGATAAATCCAGTCCCTGTTTCATGTTGACATTTCTCCCTTGTATGATCTCTTTCTGCACATTTATCAGCCTCAGACCTTGTCCATACATGCTTATTTTACACATATCGAGACAAGAGGTCAAACTAGGAATTTCCAAGAACCACAATTGATTTATTCTATCTCATTATGCCCACAAGTTTACATCAGCAATCAAGATGATTACATTTCACTTCTTTGAGAAAGTGTCGACTGCAACTCCCTATTCATCACAAGAAAAACCAGCTTCAAGAGAACAATTACGAGCCTTTTTCCAGCTTTATGATTCTCATCTGTTCAGCGATGTCTAGCCCTTGTTGACATGTATAATTTGATTAGTGCTAAAACGGATAAAGCTTCATCCCTACAACATGACCTCCTGTTCATTATTTAGAATGTAATATTCTCACAAATAGTAACTCTCTTGATAGTATAACCTGATATTTACTAAATCTTCCATACGATGGTAGTCGAGAGGCTTATCAGACTAGCAAATATTGTACGTTGATGTTCCAAATCAGGAAATAAACTAAAATGGTCACAAGACATAGACAAAGATGGTCGCGGACAAAAAATGCAAAGAGATATGGCTAATTACATCTTTCATGTGAACCACGAAAAGTATCTAATTTGTAGTAAGCAATCTAGAAAAGTACCTTAACCGATGTGGCCAAAATTGGAGCTAAGTGACTCTGAGTGTTCACCTTGAATCCATCATTAACACCCCTATAATACAAAGTAAACATAATGAACAAACGCATTCACACTCTGGGATCCAATCAAATGTGAATATTTCCTGCTGAAGCACCTATCCAAGTGAATCGCCAGAGTCGGGATTCGCATAATGGGCTCGTCAATTCTGACAAGTTGGTGAGTGTATGTTTCTGAGCCATCCTTTTGCTTTCTAATTATTACTCTTCCAGCAACAGACAAGTCACGATCAAACCATGTGTGCCATAAACCGCCACCATAAGTTTGCACACCAACTTCCAAGTACCCACCTTTTGATACCTGAAATGACCATGATTCAAAAATTTTAGAGCTCTAACTGCGACCCTAATTACCGAACAGTGGAAATATAAATGCAAACCAGACAACACAAGAAAGTAAATACCTTGGAGACTGGTTTTAATTTCAGGCAAGGACTATCAGTGTGAGCACCGATTATATAAATTCCATTTCCAGCCACATATCTATAGCACAAAATCATTTACTGTCATCCACTCAATCCGTGTAAGAATTTATATTACATGTAATTTGCTACTTCGCACATGGGCCATGGCAAAAATTAACATGACACGATATTATTGTGATGGATAGAGTGATTTGAGATCAACCGGGATTTGATTTCAAAAATAAATCACACTAGCTTGGTAGTTCGTATTAATGTTTGTATAAAGACCGGAAAAAAATTAATACACCAAATAATCTTTAAAAATTCTCTATGTCAATGGCAATTAATCTATACTGGAGGAAAAGGTCAATAGCAACAAAACTTCCACAGCTTATAATAAAAGTAACCTAGGATAATAATTAAACTATAATTGTGGGAAAGAAGCATAATTGACATGAAACAATAAAGGAAAAAAACATATGGAATCATAAAATGCATACTTTTGACCAATTGCAAAGGCAACGATAGTTGAATAATTCCTGGTGAAAAAATATTTCTTTCCAGCTTGTAATTTCCATTCCTCCCTCTCTGATACTTGCTCGAACCCTGCGCTTCTCAATCTCTTCTTGGCTTCATCTAATGAATAAAATCACAATAAAATAACTCGTTAATTACAAGAGAATAAATCATCAGTAAGTAAAAACAATTGATTTACAACACCAAATCTTATTATTATTCAACTCCATATTAGTCATGAAAGTAGCCAACCTTGATAAACAAAAAATCATGAGTTTCAACTTAAAAAAAAAAAAAAAAAAAGAGCCGTCAAAGCACCCCAACATATGACTAATGAGTAAAAATAAGATAAACACACTACAGCCAGAACCAAATAACTCCTCAATTTTGTCGATGAGAAAATCTTGTCGAATATATTCGCTTTTCGAGATTAAAAAAAAGTAAATCTTTGGTAATCACAGCATCCTGCAAGTCATATATTTTGGGTTTTGGATTAAAACAAAAATAATGAATATCGAGTACATTACCGACGGCGTGAAAAGCTGTAGGGGAAGCATTCAAGAACTCCACAAGATCCTGTGCTACTGATTTCTCCATTCAATAGGGTTCTCTTCAGATTTGGCACAGCCCGACTTCTCTAGTGTTTATGCGGTCTTTAATAAAAAATAAAATAAAGTCCAAAGCTATCAATTTGCCAAGTCATTTGCCGAAATTGCACTCTCAAAACCTAATTTTTAATCAATCAAATTAAAAAAAAAAACATGCTTTTAAACTTATAATAAATAAACTAATTTTTTAATGCATAATATATTTTTTCATTCAAAAAATAAAATAACTAGAGCTATAAAAAAATAATATAATATTGATTTCATTATTTAGGCAAAAACTTGTGTGAGTCACGGGTCGTATTTGTGAGACGGATCTCTTAAAATGTATTATTTTTTATGCTAAGAGTATTATTTTTTATTGTGAATATAGGTAGGATTGACCCGTCTTACAGATTATAATCCGTGAGACGGTCTCATATGAGACCCACTCCATTATTTATTAACAAACGATATTCTCGGTGGTATTGTTTGTCATGAATTGTAACGTGACTATGAATTATGATAAGAGAATAAATGTTGAAAGAAAATAGAGTATATCTTCTCTTAGACAAATCGATCTGGTCTGTATTTATAGCGAATAGATAATATTTTTATTATAAATATATTTTTTCAAAAATTAGATCGATCAAAAATCTGTCTAACAAATTGAATTGTGAAACAATCTCAAATGCGTAAAAAAAATAAGGAATTCACCACAATAATCAATAAATCTAAATGCTACTTGTTAAGATTTAGTAGTCTATAGCAAGGTTCTAAAAAACATGAAGCGCCCCAAAACGCGGATATCGAGTTCCAAGCTTAAACGATATTAGCACATGCTTAATCGTGAAAAAACGTTTTTAATTTGTAGTGTAATTGTAATTATCTTAGACTAATAAATAGATAAAATAATACATAAATATGATAAATTTAAATCTGATTTATTAATTCTTATATTTATAAAAGTATAAAAATCTCAAAATTGCAATATTTATTTGTTTTTGCAACTAGACCACATTAAAAAATGCTAAATATTTGTGAAATCATTATCAAATATGCTTAATCATAATTAAAAATAATAAAAAACATATAAATTATAAACCTAATTTAATATTTTAAATAAAAAAACATATCTGCAAAATAAAAGTTTTAAAAATAAAAAGATGTGATTAATTGTACTTAAGCACACTTAATTAAACTCATTAATTACGCTTAATTCGGTCAAACTACATTTTAACCTCTTTTTTCCTACTTTTGTCCAAAACGAGGCATTTTGTCGAGCTTCAAGATTAAGCTCGCTAAAGCGGATTTTAAGCGGACTATTTCGAACACTGATCTATAGAACTTTAAGTATATCTAGAAGTTTAAAATTAAAATTAAAATTAAAATATTATAACTTGTCTAGTGTTTATTCAAAAAAAATATATACTTAATATTCAAATTAAAAATGGTCCCACACAGCAAGATACGGCTCAGCCAAAAAAATCTTACAACGGGGCAGAACCAACAGAGTCAAGACTGGTCTCTGACTGTCCCTTCTCTCTTTCTTTTGGTCCGGCCCATGGAGGGCATCAGTCCCTTGGTCCACTCTCTAGTGGATCATCTTTCGCTCACATTACTCTTAAATCACAGAGTTTTGAAAGCTGAAGTAATTGAATGAAAACTTTTTTTTTGAAGTTTTCTTCTCAAGGAGTTCTGTTAAATTCAATTTGTATCGTACGAGACACGGGAGGTCAGCCAAATTGCAGTCCACTTTGTACTTTTGCTAACGAAACCAATCAGTCATTTTAGAAAAAAGAAGGGAACTTCTCCCGTAGGAGGCAGTAGGAACGAATGCTTGAAGCATGACACTGCCAACTCCCAGTTCTTTCTCTTTTTTTTTAAAGTCATAATTAGAATGAAGATCCGAAGTTGGTTTGATGGAGTGAATTAGACTTTTCATTTTTTATGAAACAGTCCAGCTGATTTTCGAGTTGACTAATGATAGTCCGGAAAAAACTCCGCGAAAGATGTAATATTTTCCTTCTTCGTTATGAATATTTTATAACACGATATTTGTGATATTTACGTGGCCATACATGCTATGATTCGGAAAACAACATATATGAATTCAAATAAGAGCCACTTGTCATTGACAATCTTTTCTAAACCTCCTCTCCGAGGCAGGGCACATAGTTCAAAGCATACTCCCATACCACCTTCTTTTATTTTGCATCTATCCGCAATCTAGATCAACATTTTGCATCATCCGACGCGCATAAATCCAAAAAACATGTCCATTTTCAGGCCATAACGCATTTTTACTTTTTCGTATCTATCCCCCACCTCCTCGATATATCCTCGTTCCGCCACCTTCTCATGCGCATTTGCACCACACTCTAGAAATTTGACGTGAAAGACCAAGAACAATGGTGGGTTTTGAAAGTAGTTATGTTGAAACATCTCCTTCGAAAGAAAGGAGGACTCTCGTGGGATACGATGAGCCCGAAGGAGTGGATATCAGGGGAAGGTACGACGCGGAGTTTGATAGGATTCTTACGAAGGACGCCATGCAACTTGTGGCTGATCTGCAGAGGGAGTTCAGGGGACATATTAAGTATGCGATGGAGTGTAGAAAGGACGCGAAGGTGAGGTATAATAGTGGGGCGTTGCCGGGTTTTGATCCGGCCACCAAGTACGTGAGGGAAGGGGAGTGGGTTTGCGCGCCGCCGCCGTCGGCGGTGGCTGATCGGAGGGTGGAGATTACGGGGCCCGTGGAGAGGAAGATGATCATCAATGCACTCAATTCTGGAGCCAAGGTTTTTATGGTGAGTCGAGTCACATCCAACTGTATGGATGATTATATGTTAAACCTTTGATTGATTTATTTATTTTTAATTTTTTTTTATGGATAGGCTGATTTTGAAGATGCTCTGTCACCAAACTGGGAAAACCTTGTACGAGGGCACGTAAACTTGAAGGATGCTGTGAATGGGACCATAAGCTTTGACGACAAGGCCAGAAACAGAGTCTACAAGCTCAATGATCGAAACATAGCCAAGCTTTTCGTTCGACCCCGAGGCTGGCATCTCCCTGATTCTCACGTTTTTGTCGATGGAGAGCCTGTCACCGGTTGTCTACTTGATTTTGGCCTTTATTTCTTCCATAACTGGTCTGCGTTCCGTAGGAATCAAGGCGAAGGATTTGGACCCTTCTTCTATCTCCCAAAAATGGAACACTCCAGGTGAATGAGACTCATTCCGACTCTTTTTGAATGTCATCCTTTTACTCAAGAAACCTTACATAATTGCATTTTTGTGTTGAGTCAGGGAAGCGCAAATATGGAACAGGGTGTTCGAGAGAGCTGAAAAAATGGCTGGAATCGAAAATGGCAGCATAAGAGCTACTGTTCTGATCGAAACACTCCCGGCGGTGTTTCAAATGGACGAGATTCTATACGAGCTGAGAGATCATTCGGCAGGCTTGAACTGCGGCAGATGGGATTACATCTTCAGCTACATCAAGACGTTTCAGGCTCACCCTGATCGCCTGCTGCCTGACCGAGTTCAAGTCGGCATGACACAACACTTCATGAGAAGTTACTCCGAGTTACTCATCCGAACATGTCACCGGCGGGGAGTCCATGCAATGGGAGGCATGGTATGTGTAAATTTCATGCTAGATCCCCATGGATGCAGCCTTTGGGCATTATTAACCGGATTATTATTGATTCGTCTGTATAGTAATTTGATTATTGAAATTTGTGAACATAATATCAGGCCGCTCAGATCCCAATCCGAGAAGACCCAAAGGCAAACGAGGCCGCACTTGATTTAGTCAGAAAGGACAAGCTAAGAGAAGTGAAAGCAGGGCATGATGGAACATGGGCAGCTCACCCAGGCCTAATTCCGGCCATCATGGAAGTCTTCACCGACAACATGCGCAACAAAGCCAACCAAATTCACTCCATGAAACGTGAAGACGCAGCCCACATCACCGAGGCCGACCTCCTGCAAATCCCAAGAGGCGTCCGGACCATGGAAGGCCTCCGTCTCAACACCCGAGTGGGGATCCAATACATGGCCGCATGGCTCACGGGCACGGGATCCGTCCCACTCTACAATCTCATGGAGGACGCCGCCACGGCTGAGATAAGCCGAGTTCAGAACTGGCAGTGGCTGAAATACGGAGTGGAGTTGGACGGCGATGGGCTCGGCGTGAGGGTGACCGGGACCTATTCGGGAGGGTGGTGGAGGAGGAGATGGGGGAGGATCGAGAGGGAAGTTGGGAAGGAGAAGTTCAAGAAGGGAATGTATGTCGAAGCTTGCAAGATCTTCACAAGACAATGCATTTCAGCTACTTTGGATGATTTCCCTGACCCTTGATGCTTATAATCAAATTGTCATCCACCATCCCATGGGATCTTCCAAGCTTTAGATTACTTTCTTCATGTTCTTATTTGTACCACTCGTCTTCTTCCACGAATGTTGCGAGTTAATAATGTGTGTGTTTATTGGTATGAATCAATATATCCTTGCATTTTTCGATTTCAAAATGGAATATATAGTTTATTACTTTTTTGAAATTGAAATACAATTAATCGAATTATGAAATAATAATCGTGATAGATGATCATCTCTTAAATAGTAATCGTGGTAAATTGATGAGTTTTAACGAGGAAATATCACTTATTTTGAAAACCAAAAAAAGCATAAAACCCATACTTGGATTATTCATGAAAAGCGATGAAGGTGAAGGAGTTGAACGGCAAAGCACTCCCGAGTACCTCAATGAAACTTTAGTTGGTATAGAGGAGGAAAGATTTCACACATGCATGTAAATGAAACTTGCAAAATATGTGATTTGGAATTATATGAGAATGGAAATATATTGATAAACTATGCACATACGAACAAATAATCAGTTGTCTGACATCTGCAAGAATAAAAACTTGGTACATAGAAGATCTATATCATATATAAAAGAAAGCTCAGGTACTTGGTTAATTAATCAACAAGAAGAAGAGGATGAAAGATAACCAAGGAATTCCAATTTCTGATGAAGCCTCTGCATTTCTGGGCCATCCATCACAAGCCATGCTTCAATTCCTCCATCAGATTTCACAGAATCAAGCAAAGTAATCACATTTTTGATACACGAACCACCAGTGCTCACCCAAACAGGATTCCCCCATCCAAAATCTGCATCATGAAATGGAAATCTACAGTAACTGCTGAATCTGAAAAGCTCGATATCCTCAAAACCCAAGAATTTACTGATCTCCACGAAGTTCTCCTTCGCAAGATGACAACCATTTTGACCCAACAACTCTGCCGTATAGCCTGTGTCTATCTTCCTGAATGCATCTCTCAGCTTTTGCACTAACTCAATCCAATCCGTTTGATCATCAACTGTGGCAACCGCCTTTGTCATTTGAAAAAGATTACCGAAAGAACATTCCGACAAGAATTGAATCCTTCCCCTTAAGTTAACAGGGTGAAAAGCGACAGATTTTCGAGGTTTCTCGACCCCTTTTGCCACCATGCAATGATACCACAGAAAACCAGATAGAACCTCGACCCTCGTAGGTTTTACTATGGAGGAGTTTTTTATAACTTTCTGTTTCAATTCATCTATTTCAGATGCAGTGAAAAGAAATCTCTTCGTGACGTACTTCACAACGGGTGGCTGCACCGATAGGTTTCTCGAATTTGGCTTGAAATCAGGAGCGTTTCTTGGTGGGAATAGCGTTGCTGCGTTGTACACAGGAGTCTTTAAATCGCTTTGACCCCCACAAGAAATGGCAGCCCATGACTTGATAAATGAACCAAGTGTAAAACCATCAGAAATCCTATGTGAAATGCATGTCCCAATAGAAAATCCACCACACCTGAAGAAACTAACTTGAATTGCTAATTGCTCTTCACAACTTGATATGGTTCCACTGGATTCGAATGGAACAAGCTTGTCTAGTATATCATTTTCAGGGGCATTCGGTCAACTCAAAAATCGAGCCATTGACGTATGCTTCTATGTATAAAATCCCTTCATCGTTGCAACGAACTGAAGCCTGGTCACTCATCCTTCCAGCCAGTGGATAAAAATGGACTAAAGAATCCGACAAAGAAGTCCTTAGCCGGCTCGATATTTCGGATTGGGTGGTGTTCTTGTTGTCGTGGAAAGAGTAGTAAAGAATCAGAGCTATATAGGTATTTGGAATTCTTTCATCAATGAAAGAGAGATTGTAATCTTGAAGATGAAGTCGGGTTGGAGAAGAAGGCTTGATGAACTCTTTACAAACGATGTCAATCTTCATTTTCAATATTGGAAGAAGTGAAAAATTCATCGAGAGATCCAGATTACTCCAATATTTTACCAAATACAAGTGATCGTACTACAAGAAATTAATTATTAATGCTACCAGCACCTTATTGGATCTCAGTAATATTCACAGGAAAAAGAATCCAATACCTTGTACATTAATGACAAAAGCTTAGGACCACAGCATGTCAGATAAACCGTGCAAAATGAAACATATATTAATTTTTTTTTATAAAAAAGTTGACGATTCACATTTCGAAATACAAATGCGGTTCATGGGTGTCATTTTTCATATGCAAACAACGACATAATTACGAAAACAAATGATCAATATCTCGACTATATCATAAGCAAAAAATATCACAATCTTGAAGGGAAAAATCTAAACCCACTATCTCTAAAGTCGATTCCTGCCATTTCAAAATAAAGCTAACTTGCTTCAATCAAGATATAAACCACGGCAGATTAACGATATACATATGTGCATATACTCTTGATTATACACATGAATCCAAGATCTGGACATCACAGAACGTAGACCAGTTATAGAGATCGCGTAGCAAGTTTTGATGCAAAAAAAGATGGTTGTTGCTCTATCCAGTCTCCTCGTCTACGAGCACTAAATCGTCCTTAAACAATTGTTTGGACATTTACAATTAATCAAAGTAAGCATATCGATATGTGACATTTTTTAACTAAACTTGGCAAGAATTAGCAAAATTTTAACCAACTTGTGACAAGGAAACAAACAAGAGAGAACACTCAGGCACTCCAGAATTTCAGAAAACATGTCCTGATATCGATCTGAGTAAAACCATTTTGCACAAGGCATTTTGATCTGTCTAAGATAATAAGATTATACCATCATGAAGTTCCGAAATATACATTTCACCATAAATCAAGAACTTGAGAACCATAAAGCTTTCATATGACTGTAGGAGTCATTCCACCAACACTCAATGAACAACAAAAGCCTTCCTGGTGCGAATAATCAGTACTGCTACCAAATTGGATACTTTCGCGAAGTTTTCTATTACAGTTAGCAATATGCTTTCAGGTTGTTTTATAGTATTATGTATTGCAGGTCAACAGTAGGGTAGATCCACATCAAAATCCTCCCAGTTATCATCTTCAGGATCGTCCTTCTTCTTTGGAACCTCAGCTTTGTCCTCTCTTGATGCCTTGGACCATAGTTGCCTGGTTACCAAGAAAAGATGTTTTAATATTCAGTAAATGAATGAGAAGTAAAGTAGATATCATATGAATTAAGTGTTAAAGTCAATGATAACAAATCAAGCATTTGGACTGTGGTCGGCCTGGTTACCAAGAAATGATGTTTTAATATCCAGTAAATGAATGAGAAGTAAAGTAGATATAATATGAATTAAGCGTTTAAGTTAATTATCACAAATCAACCATAACTCTTACAAAGGTTGAAAGCACTGGAACACCTTAAAAAATATCAATAGTTGAGTCCATTTCGGCATGCGATTTGGTTTACCAACCAATCTACAGTATCCCAGAAAACAAAACCCGATACATTCCTTTGTCTGGTTTGAGACAGGACAAAGCCTAGGAAAAAATAAGTACCAAGTAAGCAGCAATAATCCAAGCATAGATGGTAAACTCAGTGAGAGCTCAATATTAAACCAAGTTAGAAGTTTATTAGAACCATTGAGCAGCTAGTGGCATACTTGGCTCAAACACTTTTAATGAAAGCCAAAACCAAGTGTTTTAACAATGATCCAAACATGTGTCTCAATTCTTTAATGAGCACAAGATTGTTTAAGCCATCATTTTGAGCCCAAAATAAAAGTAACAAGTTAGGAAATCTCGTCCTTCAACAACAATAGCTTCACAAGGTGGAGCAAGGGATGGCCAGACTCCTACTAGCCTTCTACCCCCATTAAAAACTTTTGCTTCAATTAAAAGTATGTGGTTTCTCTTATAAAATTCATGTAGATTTATTTTTGCTGTCTGTTTAAAACAGCCCCTGGTTCTGAGTTTTGGGTTAGTCCGCTAAAAGAACATCACAATACATGAATGCATGAGTATCTTGTTTCAGTGACAATAAACAATTTAGAACCTCTAGTCACCATAATTAAGATAAGTCAGCTGTTATTTGAGCTTTTTCGGTGCTCATCATATTTTCACATCCCTGGCTCCACAACTTGCTGAAGTGAACCATTTTCTTCACACGTCAATCCTTAAAATCAGCAATCAACACAACAAACCCGTCAATCAGCAAATAAATTGCACATATATGCATCACTTCACTGCCATCTTGTTCTCCAATAATCAGATAGAAAAACGGACCTTTTTCTGTTACGCCTGGCGGCACGCCTGGCGGCCGCCCTGGCCTTTCTCTTCCTCTTCTTTTGAGTGCTTTCAAAAAAGCTTCTCCGCTTAGATTCTCCTATAACACCCGCCTTAAGGACCTCCCTATGAAACCTATCGATCAGACTCTCTCCAGGCTCACCACTACGTGCTATCACCTGAACATTATAGGCCGAGTTAAAGAACAGGGTATTTGCGAATTCAAGTGCAGGAAAAGCAACGTATAAAGGACCGGGATTGTTTAAATGCTGAAAATGGAATTCTTTATCTTCTTGGTACTGGGTTTTGAGGGGATGCTTTAGCAGTGTTGTGTGGATCAAGAACTGAGTTTTGGGTTGGAGAGATAGCGGGGGCGGCATGTGTTTTGATGGGTGGAGTGTTAGTAGTCGGGGGGATGGAGATGGGGATGTTTGCGTGGGGAGTGTGGTTGGGGGGAAGAAGAAGTTGGTGGAATGAAGTTTGGAGATCGCCATTGATGTTTGCTTAATGGGCGGAAACTGGAAAGGGACCGAGGTTTTTGGAAATTATTTTTTATTGAGAATTTATTATTATTATAATAAAATAAATAAGGTCTCGACTTTGATCGTAATAGCACACAGGCGCCCCCTAAACTTCTATTATCATCAGCAAGGCTTTTACCTTTACTAAATTCCCAGTAGACACCGGAACATGGCGGCGGCGGTCGTTGCCGAAACTCGAAAGCTCCCGCGGCCGGGTCGCGGTGGAGTAATAGCTCATGGACTATCAGAAGAAGAGGCCCGCGTCAAAGCAATCGCTGAAATAGTGTCCACCATGGTCGACCTCTCTCGCAAGGGCGAAAACGTCGACCTTAACGCCGTGAAGTCTGCCGTATGCCGTAGGTATGGCCTCTCTAAGGCTCCAAAGCTGGTAGAAATGATCGCGGCGTTACCAGAATCAGAAAAGGAAATGCTTCTGCCCAAATTGAAGGCGAAGCCGGTTCGAACGGCGTCGGGAATTGCTGTCGTCGCTGTTATGTCGAAGCCTCATCGCTGCCCGCACTATTGCGACGACGGGTAATATTTGTGTATATTGCCCCGGTGGCCCTGATTCGGATTTCGAATACAGTACGCAGAGTTACACTGGATATGAGCCCACTAGCATGAGAGCTATAAGGGCGAGGTAAGGTTATTTAATGTTTATTTTTTGGGGTGTGCTTACAGTTTTAGATGGCTATACCGAAGTTATTTCTGTGAATGTTCAAAGTTTTGTCTAGGAGGTTTTTTCGTGTGGCGTGGATAGATTTTTCTGATTATTTTTTCTCTGGTGGTCATAGATATGAGCCTTATGTCCAGGCAAGAAGTAGGATAGATCAACTTAAGAGGTTGGGCCACAGTGTTGATAAGGTAACTTGGTTTTTATTTATCAACAACCTAAAGTTATTTCACCTGGTTAAAAAATTTCATTATTTCATATTTTTATTTATGTTTCTTACGCAGGTTGAATTTATTTTGATGGGTGGTACATTTATGTCGTTGCCAGCAGATTACCGTGACTTTTTTATAAGGAATCTACACGATGCTCTATCAGGGCACACTTCTTCCAATGTTGAAGAAGCAGTTTCCTACTCCGAGCACAGTTCCACAAAGTGTATTGGAATGACTATAGAAACGTAATTTGCAAACTATTTTCTTCTTTCCTTCTCTTCTTAAGCCAAGTCCTTGTAGTTTGCCCTTGTGATATATTTGTTATTGGCGAATGTGGTTTTCTTGTGTTCAGTTACTGGGGGTGCTTTGAAAACATGGCGTAAATGTTTGCATTGATTCTCACTTTCCGAAACCCCATATGTTTATATGTTATCAGGTTATTTTTCCGCACATTCGGATAATAAGAACTAGAGATTCAGTGTATTTTTAGTTGTCCTGCTTTTGGGGTAGATTTGACATCTGCTATTAGAAGTTTATATTTCGAATATGCTTAAGAATTTTCATCATCTAGATTTTAGAACGTCATGACTTTTGTGCTCTCTCTTTAATAAGACTTGGTTTTCGTTTTCGTTTTCGTTTTCGTTTTGTTGCTAGTTTCCAGGACATCCACGCGCCTCAGTTCACCTATAGAAACCATGAGCACCGAATGAACCTTATTTTTAAACTATTTTTGTCATTATTTAATTTTTGTGATTTTGATATTAGTCGACCAGATCAATTTGCAACCAATAACTCACTGTGATTTATTTAAAAAAATAGAAGGCCAGACTACTGCCTTGGACCACATTTGAGGCAGATGCTGTCATATGGCTGTACAAGACTGGAGATTGGTGTACAGAGTACATATGAAGATGTTGCCCGTGACACCAATAGGGGCCATACTGTTGCAGCTGTGGCTGATTGCTTTTGCTTGGCTAAGGATGCTGGTTTTAAGGTGTTCCTCTAAATTAAATTAAGTCATGTCTAATTACTTGTGTTCTATCCGCATAATTTTTACTTTCTATCTTTCGAGACCATTTCTGGCTGTGTTGCTTGTGTATAAGATGTGTCAGACTTGTTGACATAGTATCATGTCATAATTCTGTGGACTCAGTCTTGATAGATTGTTTTTTGTCCTAGGAGAGCTTGAAAATGCCATTCTGAATTGATTTGTGCATTATATAAATTCCATTCACAAGCATCTCTGCTTTATAGCTTAAAAAAGGCAGATCTTATAAGCTTATCGAATGAATGAAAACCTATCAAGCCTAGACATGTGGTATTATCAGTATCCAGAATGTATGTTATCTTACTGTATTGAGAAAATAAGTCCTAATTTATTATTACTGTATCACTATTATTTTGGTGATCTTATGGCTTTGGTGCCACTGTGTACTTAGGGCTAGCACAATTGAAGTCACGGATCACATGCAATGTGGTGTTCTTTCTCACAAATGGTTTAACCCCTCTCGAGTAATTTCATCAGTTCCATGTCTTTTGTCCTGAAATAGTTCTACTGATTTCTATGACTCAATGGTGTCAAGTATCTGCCTATCTGGTAGTTCGCCTTCTAAGCTCCAGAATTTGATTTTTGTCAATGAATTCTCCTTCCATATTTGTAGGTAGTTGCTCATATGATGCCTGATCTTCCAAATGTTGGGGTTGAGAGAGACATGGAAAGTTTTAGAGAGTTCTTTGATAGCCCGTCCTTCAGGGCCGATGGGCTTAAAATTTATCCCACTCTAGTTATTCGCGGGACTGGTCTTTATGAGCTTTGGAAAACTGGCAGGTATGGTCGATGAAAAGGTTTTCTTTTGACATAATTGCAGGTCCTGGAAAAAATTGTTTCTTCAAAAAAAAAAAAAAAATTGCTAATCATGGTTGTACATTATCTGGTCAAATACAGGTACAGAAACTATCCACCTGAACAGCTTGTAGACATTGTAGCCCGAATCCTAGCATTGGTTCCTCCCTGGACTCGTGTATATAGAGTTCAAAGAGATATTCCCATGCCCCTAGTTACTTCAGGGGTCGAGAAGGGTAATCTTCGGGAGCTAGCTTTAGCTCGAATGGATGATTTGGGCTTGAAATGTCGAGATGTTCGGACACGTGAAGCTGGAATCCAGGCTAGTGAACATTGTTTTCCCCTTTTGTTTGAGCATGATTTTATGCATTTGTAGCAAGCTCAATTTGTAATATAAATTTAGGATATTCATCACAAGATAAAGCCAGAAGAAGTTGAATTAGTCCGCAGGGATTACACTGCAAATGGGGGTTGGGAAACTTTTATTTCATATGAAGATACACGCCAGGTGCGTCAACTTTCATGCTTCTTTCTTCTCCTGATAAGTTCGTTGCTTTTTATGTCCGGACATGTTCGATGGTGTGTTTCCTCACTGTATTATCAGTTTATGTATATGTAATCTAGCATCTCTGACCAAATTCACAGTGCCGATACTTGGTATCTTATATTTCTCACTCTTCATTTCAAGAACTTTACATAAATGGGTATATAATTGTATTTTTTTCAATCATCATTCTATAAATTGTTTGAATCTGTTGCAATCACACGTCATTTCCATAACGTCTGAGCAACTTGTTGGTTATGCATATTATCAGATTTGAAATTTGGATTGGTGGTCAGATGGGATGTGTTTCTAAATGGCTTGGCTCTTTTACGTTGCGGCACTGAAATCTTGTGTTTACATGACATCGGTTTAAGGAATCAAAATGTTGTATAGTTATCAATTGCCCTTTGTTTCCTTTCCATTTGTTGTTATTTTTATTTGCGGTCTGTATAAAAACCGTTCAAGCATGGGAGTTATGAGCTTGTTTGTTTGGTTATATTGGATATTTTTAATTTTTTATAATATTATTAGGAACCTGTATAGAACCAGCATGATTAGCTACGAACATTGTATGTTGCGCCACTGAAATCTCGTGTTTTCATTAAATTGAATCAAGGAATCAAATGTTATCAAGCTATCAATTTCCCTTTTTTCCTCTCTATACTATTGTTATTTTTATTTGCAATCTGTATTAAAACCGTTGAAGCATGCCAGTTAAGAGCTTGTTTGTTTGGTTTTATGGGATATTTTTATTTTTTCACAACCTTATTGGGAACCTGTATAAAACCAGCATGGTTAGTTATGAACTTTGTTGTCATATTACATGCAATTTTTTTTATATTATAGAATTAATCTTCCCCTACATTTTTGGTTCCTGATATCAGGACATACTCGTTGGGTTGCTACGGTTGCGTAAATGTGGACGGAACGTAACTTGCCCGGAGCTCATGGGGAAGTGTTCTATTGTCCGTGAGTTACATGTTTATGGGACTGCAGTTCCTGTACATGCGCGAGATGCCGATAAACTGCAACACCAGGGTTATGGTACATTACTCATGGAGGAAGCCGAACGGATTGCTCTTAGAGAGCACAGATCGACGAAAATAGCTGTC
This sequence comes from Primulina eburnea, assembly GCF_022965805.1. Classification (NCBI taxonomy): domain Eukaryota; kingdom Viridiplantae; phylum Streptophyta; class Magnoliopsida; order Lamiales; family Gesneriaceae; genus Primulina; species Primulina eburnea. The sequence goes on along the minus strand of NC_133101.1, from coordinate 61,486,944 downwards.
ATCTCTGGTGTTGGAACGCGACATTACTATAGAAAGTTGGGGTATGAACTTGAAGGACCTTACATGGTGAAATTTCTAACTTGATGTACATAACTCGCCAGCGACATTAATCTGTGGGTTGGAAGTATAATTTGGGTTATGTTGCTTGTTTCCAAACTACAGCTGCTCTCTTTGAAGCCATATTTAAAGTTTTTATGTTCTGGAATCTAGTTTGAGTGTAGCTCTGTTATGGTCATTCCATAGCGATGAAAAGGGCAATTTTGCTTGTGTGAATTTAAAATTCTATAAACTTAGGAATGGTGATGAAATGTTACAGAGTTTTTGTGTATTTAGATCTACTGTTTTTGTGTATTTGGAGTTGAGATAGATCCAAGTCACAATTTTAACGTGATATCAGAGTCAAATTTCACCGTTATGTGTTGAACATGATTGTGTTCTACTGTTATGTGTTTGACTGCTCATAACATGATATCAGAATCCAAATTTCATCGATATATATTAGATTATCTATAGTTAGATTATATGTTCTGCTGTATTTTTGTATATGCACAATTGAAGTACAAAGGATACGTTCTTCTCAGGTGAAGGAAGAAATTTAGCAACTATATTTTAAATTATTTGAAGCATCAAATTATATATAACAATAAAAAATGGAATTAATTTTACATTAATCAAGCAAACTTATTCTCGAGCTTATGTTATATATCCATATTCTTTTATGAGAAGTATCGTTAAAAGTCGCATAAATTTTTATTTGTAAGACAGGTCGACTATGTTTATATTTACAATAAAAATAATAATATTTTTTCGTTAATGATCTAAAATAGTAGATTTATATTAAAAAACTGACCAATGAAACCGTATTTGGAGAGCAAATTAATAAATCAAGATTGTCCGCCGGGGAAGCCACCCGCCATCTTCAAAGACGGGAGAAGATACAGTGTCGGAAAAGAAACCTCTGAATTCCGACGATAAATAGCAGACAATTTAACTGGGACAGAAAAAGCCTAATGGAATAAATGGAGGATCCCGAAAAGGACCCGTAGCAGTACTCTCCTTTTAAAACCAGCGATGGATAATTCCATCAATTCAATGGACCAAACCCGAATTGACGGCTCAACACATAAATACATACAGGGGAGGGGGTGTCTGTGTAAGAGCTTCGATGAAGGATACAAACAGCAATTCATTTAAACTGTTTCTGTAAACTAAGAATATACCAGGTTATTGAAGTAAAATATAAGGCAAAGAAAGCCAACTGACACGACTGGCATAAGATACAGGGAAGAGAGTTAAAAACAAATCAAGGGATCAACTCTTTCTACATCATTTCTGCAAGGCCAGCTTCACAAATGAGGAGTCGTCCTCCTTTTTAGTTTCTTGTTCACCACGTATGCTTGTCTCATATTCTATATCATCACGATCGGTTCTTATGATCAAGCTGGATGTAGCAGTCATGTGTGACGAAGGCTCCTCGATATCAGATATATCATTTTCTTCATGTCCAAGTGAATGAGTAGAGTGCCCAGTAGTTTTGAAACGTTGAAGTGTGGCACCTGTCGGGTGAAATGGAGATCCCATCAAAGATATGGGGCTTGCGTCACCTAGAGTTCGAGTAGGAGACCTTCCTTCTTGCCCTCTGGTCTTCTTTTTCACAGCCATATGCCACTTCTTGAGGGCCTTTGATGTTTGTTCATCAAAGATTGATTTCTTCATATTTGAACCCATCTGTGTATGTATGGCAATAAAATTGCCGATCAGTAAAGAGTAGAAAAGCTCAAGGGCGAACCCAAAATTTCGTTCAAGGGGAGCGATGCCATTGATTTTAGAGAGGAAATTAATTTTTAAATTTCAACTTTTTGGTCGTTTCATAGGGCTGATCGCCACCCTCATTCCGCCCCTAAATAAGCTCAGAAATATCAGTATGTTTCTTGTGAGGTACCTGAGCAATAAGGGCATAGAGTGGAAGTGTAATATAGCTGCATAAGCATAAAACAAAAACCCTGCAATATCATAACAAGATCTAATCAGAAAAAAAGGCGTTTCTTGTTCCAAATGCTAAATCTCGTATCTCATATATCATATCATATAATTCAAATGTGCCACAAATGATGCTGGATACGACTTACCCCAAAGCAATTTTGACAACTAGAAGGTTGATATTATCATGGAAGCAAGAATCTATTCCGTATTCGTACTGCACAAGACAAAATTCCTTTCATTAATTATGTTGTGCGGGATAATCTGGTGTTCAATGTACTAATTAGAAGAGAATCGTTACCCAAATCCAGAAGAAGTATGTTATTTGGAATGCATTCTGCACGGATGATTAAATTGATTAGCTCGTTTATTTGCCTAATAAGATATGGATGGCAGGGATAAATCCAAATGAACAAACAAATGGTACACGGATAATTTTCAAAATTATCATACCCCTTAAACTTAGTTAAAGCATTCCCACTAAAATTTTGGCCAGTATTTGAAACATCAGCGACGACAACAATTGAGATATTTTTCTGAATGACTATAACCCATTCTCGATCAATTTCTTTTTCCCTTTTACCAATCAATATGGTGTCCGAACACAAGGTTCACCATCCATCAGAAATATAAGCCATTATAAACCGTGATAACAATGAGTTGCAAGTCGATATACTTGTATAACAGAATTTAGATGAACCACCACATTGAAGTTAGACACGGGTAAAACATTGAGTTAGGCTATTCTCAGTATCTCTTACCTGAAAAAAAGAATGTTACCTGAAACAAAGAAAAGTGTATAAGATGCAACACCAACTGAGGCCGACCAAACCAGAAATATTTATCTGACCCTTGCACAAGAGGCATGCCCTGGACTACTGCGTGTCTATCTGTTATATCGAGGGCCATCCTAGTCAAAATAGCTTGTAGCTTCGTGCCAACAGCTAAGATTATCTGGAAAACAACATATGTTATGTTTCTTGTTCGTGTACCTAGAATTTGTTTTTACAATGAAGGGATCTTACAATAAGAGGAATTAAGGATGCCCAAAACAGTGCCCTCCAACCTGACAAAGTACAAGAGTAAAATATAAAGGCTTAACAAATAACAATATTGTCGGGTTCATATTGATGGAAATACTGCTGCAAATATTTCATTAGAGGACATAATATTGCAATGATTGAACAGTAACTTACCACTAACATTTAGGAGCAAGAATATGACAAATGATCCCCAAAGTACTGGACTGCCATCCAAAAATCATATAAACATGGCAGGAAGAAGAGAGTAAAATCAGCAACTTAAATTTGGCTTTGATTGAACAAAGAGTCGATTGGTCTAAAAAATCAAAGAAACAAATGATCCACACAATAAAGGATTGCCATCTGAAAATCACATAAAAAAAGTGGGAAAAATGTAAAATTAGCGATTTTGATTTGGGCGTGATTGAAGGAGTCTATAGGTCCAAAAATTCAAAGAAAACTAAGAATTTAGTCTATCATAGGTACCTTACTCCCACAACAATCTTAAAGTCATCCTCCAGTGACCTTTTGATATACTTTTGGAAGTTAAATTTGCTTCCTGGTGCCAAATGAACCTAAAAGGTGAAAAGGTAAATCCATAGTTAAAAGAGAAAAGAAGGAAATATAACTCATATAAAGGATATAAAAATAACTCACAGTAATGAAGCCATTGCGAAGGGTCAAGTAGTCAGATTTGCCAACAGACCTAAAAAATTGACGACAAAAGCATCCCTGCATGAAAAAGATAAAATCACCAGGGTAGTGAGTATATGGATAGCAGCCTCAAAGCAACAAATATGAAAAATTGTTACATATGATTACCCATCCTTGTAACAGATATAACCACGTCAGTTTACGCAAAAATATCAAAGAAGAATCAAGTAGACTGAAATGGCTCACAATATAAAAGAAAAATGGTATTCTGGTCCAGAAACTGGAGTGTGCCATCACAAAAGATGTCTCGTGAGAAAGCCTGAACCTTGAAGGATCTGCCAGTTCCACAATTAAAGTTCTAATCTGTTAAGACTTAAGACCTTGTCTGTGGAGCGTTAAGGTAAAGACAAAATATTGAGTTATGTTATGGATATAACAATGTAACTGATGCACTGAACATACCATTTGAAAATTCGTAATCATGAGATAAAGTTTCCTGCTCCCATTGTTTCCAGCCACGAATCTGGAAAGCATAATTTATTTGATATTTCTAACATAAATAAAGAAAATGACTACACTAATAGTAATTTATTTAGTGGTGGGAAGTACATCCCATTGATTTTTTGTTCATCATCACAGCCAAAATGATATCAAATGAGTTACAGAAGTGGATAAATGGTATTGGCAAACAAATAGTTTACGATGGTGATATGTAAAGCTCAAAATATAACTTCCACCAAAGTGTTAAATGGAATTTTCTTATGGAGAAATGATTTTAAGAATACAAAAGTATATCTTGGTGGTCAGATAGGAGATTCAAACTACTAAAACTAGAGATGAATAAAACAACAAGACCCGAAGGTACTGAAGAAAGGTTTCTGGAAAAAGACGTAGTTAAAGTGACTGACATATTGCCTCGTGTATTCTCAAAATTTCATTTTTCATAGACGGGATGAAATATATAAAAGCAAATAAATGATTACAGCAATTAGAATCACCTTAAGTCTTCCGAGTGCCATTGTTACAGCACTGTAAGTCACATGCAAGACTGCTAAAAAGAATATCAGGATGTGTATCTGATGCAGTCCATCAACTGATATAAGCGAGACATGCCCCTTATTAAAAAGCAAAACCAGATTAGAATGATGTAAACTGAAGTGTAAAGTCGTATAATGTTGAATCATTAGGAAAAAAAATTTCCTCCTTGAGAGAACATGAAATAGTGCAGGCTAAAAAATATTAGCTAGATCGCAAAGACATAATCAGGATTGATTTGATGCTCTGGCTGGGGGATCCATGGAAGTTTTAATATTATTAGCTATTGCTAGAGTTTAAACCATACTCATCAAGACAGATGCTTAAAAAGGCCACCTTTCGTGCTGAAATTTATGGTATATATAAATTTTATGCCTCGTCTCCTCCTAATACATACTAGACTTTCAATTTTAATACAGCTTTGAATGTTTGTCTACATCTTTTCAAGAAGAGAAAATGTGAAACATTTTCCTTTGAATGCAGGATACATTGCCAATCTGTGGAGTTCATGTATGTTTTTTTGGTTGGCATTAATGTGAAGTTTTCACATAATATGTTGGAAAGCTAATGTCCACAGTTGCTAACACATTTGGTTGGTTCAGGTGTTTTAATTCGATTTTTAATAGTTGTCGACCAGAGTATTTTGATGATTGAACATTATGATAATTTTGACTTTGATAGAAACTCAGTTCCATTTTTGTTCTATGAATAATGGGTTTGTCGTTTCTTACACTTGGATTTAGATTATTAAATTTAACGATTGTCTTGTTGACAATGAGGAGATGAATGTGAAGTTGAATCAACTATCCAGTCGATGCGGTTTATTTCAATTCTAAGATGTTTAAAATTCGAAGGTTCTTTATTATCTTGTTGAGAACGAGGACATGAATGTGAAGTTGATTCGACTATCCAGTTGATGTGGTTTACTTCAATTCTAAGTTGGTAAAAATCGAGGGTTTTTTAGGTTAATCAAAGTCATCAGTCAAGTCTTAGATTGAACAGAGTCGAATTTAGGTTCAAACATACCAGGTTTAGTTCGAGCTCAATAAGTTAAATTTTACAATCTTTGAGCAAGCTCAAACATGTTTAATTACATTCAAACTTCAAATTAACACTAAAATAATGCTTGTATTTAGTTCGATCTGATTTTTTCACAATAATTGTGAATAGAGATATATATTACAAATGTATAAGCAATTCAAAGATATGAGTGCATGCGTGCTCATTGTTAATGATAGATCCTATACAGGAGAAAAAGTCAATGTGAAAGCACAAATGGATATATGGTGACCTTGGCCTGATAGAAAAGTAAATAATTACCTCCTTGCAAGAAGGCTCCTTTTTCCCAGCTAAGACTCTACGCTCATAAGACAAAAGCCTGCGATGGTTTCCTTCCTTGTTTTCATTTTGGTAACCCGCAGGACAAGGCAGCATGGTGTCAGCAACATTGATAGGTATGCAGATGTCAGCAATATAATACTGGGAGAACACTAGGATTAGGGAGATGAAACCAAGTATCATCAACTCTGCCAAACAAAAAAATTTCAGAATCTAAATCAAGGACATTTCATTGGAAAAAAGATAATAAGATCAGATGAGATTTAAACAAAAACTCACCGGCTTTGACCTTCTCCAATGCCTCATAAAGAGCTTTCTTGTGCCTCTCCGTTAACCACTGCAGAACTTTCAGAATATCAAGTGGAGGAACGCAATTCACTCATACACGCCAGTAAAGCATGATTTAAATTGTAGTAGGATGAATAAAGAAAAATATTACAACTGAAATGGAGTTAATAAATGCTACAACGACCTAACAAGAGGACCCCAACTATTGAAATCACATAAAAGCGAACAAACGAAAGCAAGATGGACAACTCATAAAAGCCAAACAAAAGGATATAAGAACTATCTCAATTTCACATATTTAACTCGATTCCTTAAAGAATGTCTACCGAGACTTAAATATCAATTAGTATCACGCAGGAAGTTAAAAAATAAAGGACGTCACAAGGTCATGATGTGAGAAGAGGACTATGTTGATGACATGCAAGTAACAAACTTTTACCAAGATGAACAAAATAGATTAAAGATTGTGAATAGTAGATGATGAAAACCTCAGACCCTTTCACCAAATTATCTATATCAACAGTTAGAATAAGAATCCTGACAAAGAAAGAATATCAACTTATCAAATAATTGGTTGATAAGGCCAGAATCCATGAACTTAGGAATGATTCAAGGAAAAAATATGGAAAAAAAATCAGGATCTAAAGCAATAGAAAACAAGTATTAACCATAAAAGAGATGACACATGGAAAAACAAACAAACATACAAAATTTCACAAAGAAAGAGCAGGAAAATACTTTGGCATCCAAAATGTGAATGACAAAAGGACGGAATGTTCTAGGCAACAGCAAAGGTGCTAACTAATTTAATACCGTTCCAACTTTGTGGATTATCTTCTCCAAGGCAATAGAGATGAGTATAATCACAGCACAAACACCAGCAACAGCCCACGTTGATGTCTGATCAAGATTTCTTGCTGAGCCTTCTTTGGCTCCTCCACCAGCCATATATATTTGCAGAGGGACTAGGGACTGAGAATGCCCTTTTGACAGTAAACACTTTCTGCACAGAATAAGCATATCTGAGGGCAGGATATTTGGAGCTGAAGAAGCATAAGCTGCTAGTTGTCCAAAATTTTCAGAGAGCGGTTATATTCTAAACTGATGTCTTAAATACCAGTATACCTCAATCATCTGTATAATGTCAGTGCATGATTTTTTGTAAAGATAAATAATTGTTTTTGAATTTCTTACGCTGCAATGGAAATATATTCAATGCCACATCTATTAGAGAAATAGCAGCAAATGAACTTTCTTCCGTCGAAGAATTGGTCAAGTGTCAGAAGTCTACAGCCTTTCGAAACAATGCAGCTTCTCGTTACTTGATTTGACTGAATACCTAATGGCAGGGTGTCTTGATATTATCCTGCATTGGAAAAATAACATGATAATATAAGATATAGTTTCGGGTATGACTAACAAAAAATATCAGCATGGAATGAAAATCTCAACTGGGCTCACCCTTGCCATTCAGTATACTTGACATTTTGTCATTGTACTAAAATTCAACAGTTTCAATCTGGACTAGCATAACATGTCAAATTTAAGATTCAATGATTCTATATCAAATTACAGGGAGAAAAAGCGTTGCAAGAAAAATCACAATCTGTCGTTAGCGAAAGCTACAGAATGTCGACTTTGTGAAGGTTAGGAGACATTAGTTCGAGCTTTTTGCTAAACCAGCACTCTTAAAACAAATATTTTAATCTAATGCTAATCTTGAAAATAATCACCACTTTAACATCCTCTACCACCCAACCTTTTCCCTCTCTCACCAAAACTTTGTCCAATCTCCCTGGTTTGCAAAAACCCTAAAATATTCAAAAATACTTATTATATTCCTGTGCTAAAAAATGCAGATCGCCTTCATATATTGCGTACACTTAAAAAAAGGACCAGAGAAAACTCTTATTAATTAATAAAACTATCAATTCAACAATGAATATTTAAAATAGTAGATTCTAAATCCGAAAGGTGAAATTTGGTGATAGAAGGTAAATGAACCAGATTTAAGTTGTATGAACCGTGAACAATGGACATAATTCTTATAAATCATTGATATCAACCAGGAATTTTTATAAAAAGAAATAAATTTTTTAATATTAATAAATTCAAAAACTGCAACTGAAGGATAAGACATCCTTCTAACTGGATTTACAGAAAACAGGTTGATAGCACAATTTTGGGCACCTCATCCAGAAATTTTTCTATTTTCAATTTTAAGTAAACCTTTAAGATTTCCTTTGTGATCCATCAAAAAGGTTAAATTTATAATTAGATAAGCTAACCAATGTAATCAGTCGCGCACAGGCAAAGGGGTTCAGTGCACTTATATTCATAGTCCCTGAGCTCTCAGAAATTAAAAATCAAAGCAACATGATGCTGCATGGAGGGTGGGTCATCATTTCTTGAGGTTGAAACAGGAAAAAAGTGCAAAAGAAATGGTGGATCCTTGTGCATTAAACCTGGCTAGTCGGAATGATAAAATGGTAGGGAGAGACAGAGAGGATTTTCAAGAACTTGAACAATTAGAATCTTGGGTTCAATTCAAGATTCAGCCTGTTCTTGGCTTTCCATAATCTCTTAAAACTTTTAGCAACATTGTTAACAATGGCAGAGGCCAAACAGGATGAGAAAGCCAATGGTGTGGTAAATAATATGACATCTTTGTGATCACAAAGTAAAGTTTGGTTGGAAGTTATGTTATTAAGGGGTAATACTACAAAACATTCTCATTTGGCATATATGTAATTCATCCTAGCAGGCACTGGCCTATTATACATCCTTTTACATTACAAATGACATCTCAAATCAAGCTTCGCGACATCTCTTAAGGTCTAGAATTTGAAAATCCACGTAGTATTTCTAAGAAGAAACATCTCTCTTATATAATGCACCTAGCCTAGTCTATATCACACTTTTTACAACTTACTATATATACCACAATTAGACTTCATAACCTTCTGCATCTGCTCACTAAAAGTTCCTATCATTACATGAGATAGGTTGCTATAGTCCACCTTTGTGAGGCTAGCTGAAACTACACTTGAGGTCAATCAAAGTTTTATTAAAAAATCTATTATATAGAATGTGAACATCTGAAAAATAATTTTCCACTTTATTTTAGCATAGTTCCCTCCATGGACTCCAACTGAACCATGATTTGAATGATCCAAGTAATAAGTTGAGTAAGGTCACATTTGTGATTACATCAGAAGTGACCATTAAAATGATGTGGTAATCTTCTGCAAAAAAAATTTTATGTTATCTAACAAAGTAAACCCAAAGCCTAGCAACCCTCTTCTCAAAAACCCACCCTGTCTTGTCAATCAATAAAATATTTAAACCATACAAGTACTTCAAAATTCTAAATGCTGCCAACTTCCCCATGTCAGCATAGATCGCACCTGATACCATTATATAATTCACCTGCATCTTTTACACCATACAATATTCACTACGACAGAGAAACAGCAACAGATATCAAGCAGATGCAGTCTCAGAGTCTCACATACAATGAAAACATACAAGACAGTCATTTCTACATATCAGTAGAGAATCTATCATCAATTAAACTAAATGTGATAGATACAATGCACCATACCAAATCCTTGAACTGACTCTAAAAAAACTGAGTTAGAAGTTTTCTTCGTAACTTAAATTTTTAGAAAAGTAAACATAAAATTTGAATATCTTTACTTGGGTTGGCAAACGCCCCAAGACACAACATTGGACCACCCTTGCCTTTAACTCGTTTAGTGAACCATTTAGATTCCAAAATTGGTTGATATTACCGGAGGATAATTAAAAGGTGACAATTTTTCATGATACCAAATCTCGCAATCTTTTTGTTAAGATTGGAACTTGGACCTAACTCAACCCAAAAACCAGTTCAAGAGGAGGATTGTTCCGGCCTATATATACAACCAAGGTTATTTATCAAACCGACGTATTGTTCCGGCCTATATATACAACCAAGGTTATTTATCAAACCGACGTAGGACAATTAACACTTTTCGTCCAATCATTCACCCACGTTCCCAGCAACCACCACCCCCACCCCTCGATCAACCAAAAATTCTTTCAATTCTGCTGCCGCATAAGACTCGCTGCAGCCACTGACATGATATTGACGATCAGATGATGGGTTCCTATCTACGCCAGAGGTTTTGCTACCAGCGCCAAAAAATTCAGCCGTTGCCTGATTATGGAAAACGCCCGTTGTGGCATATAAACAACATCTTTTCATCCATCATTTCGATTACAAAATAAAAAATAAAAAATTTGCATAGTTGACTGCACTACTCTGTGAAAACCAACTTCAGTGGCATTCCCACGTACTTCCATATCAAAATTCTGAACAAAGATTTCAACAGATCATTAAAATATAGCACAAGAAAGATAGATAGAAATTTACATTCACCGTAGGAAGAGGAAGGAAATCCGGGTGAAAAGGAGTTTCTTTTTTTTTTTCTTTTTGTCCGAACAAGAATGGAAGAAAGAAACGCGGAATGTTTGACTGCTCACGTAATAATATTATCATATCTTTGTCTAGATTTCGTCAATTCCATAGTCGGCTACTTCGGTTTCAACATCCTTAGAATTAATTCTACGGACTTTGTCAAAAGCGTCACAATCAAATTCACATTCCAGCCTGCAAACCCACTTCGATTAGCTGCCTATTACCATTAAAATCGAATCATATCAAGAAATAGACTTCAATTCCATAGTTAAAATCGAACAAGATTACTTATTTTTCGGTTCAAATTTCTAAGCTTGGGAATTGGTAAAGGAATGAAATATTAAATCCACTTTGACTAGTAATAATTTAAGGTAATGAAAAGTATTTGCTTTGAATTATAGATAAAATTCGTTAATGTTTTTTTTCTCCCTGATTTTTTTAAAAAACTAAATTATTTATCATTTTATTATTATTTATTACAATTTGTGATCTTAAATTAACTTATTTTATTGTCTAACTCACCAAAATTTAATGGAATAACTGTCAGTGTAAAATTTCAACTTAACATAAAGACAATATTTTTGTGTTAGGATCAAGTTTCGTAATGTAGATTTCGGACTTGAACCGCTCATATATATATACGTCTGACGAGGTTGAAAGCGAGAAATATAAAATTGACGATATAAAATTCAGTTAGTGAATAATAAATATACAATAAAAAAATAACATAAATACATCATAAACATAATATTACATTAAAAAAGTCAATAAATATTTAAATAATTAAAATACTACTCGTCTACATGTTTTAGAGACAAAAATTTATCAATCTGTAAATATATCATTTTGTTTTATGGATAGCAATAAATATTTTATCAAATCAATTTTAAACATATATCTTCTAGCGTTTATTTCGTAGATCCATTTTAATAATATTTTACCAATTTATCTAAATTCAAACTCACCACCACTTCCTAAATTCAAACTCACCACCACTTTCTGCAACCACCGCCGCCGGCCGACTAGCGACGGTTTGTAAAAAACCGTCGCTACTAGCGACGGTTTGAGACAAACCGTCGCCGATCTCAACAAGATCGGCGACTTTTTTCAAAAACCGTCGCTATTAGCGACGGTTTTTCGTAATCCGTCGGTAATTTTCCGGCAATCATTTCCGAGATGACCTTTTCCGGCATACCATTTCCGCCGGCCGCCGCCACCACTGTCGCCGTCGCGAAGAGGAAGGGCAATTTCGTCTTTTCATCAATAAATTCAAAATTATCCTACACTTAAAAATCTTACCAAACATAATATTATTTTACACCATATATTACAATCCTACCACAATCATTTTCTTTATCATTTACGTACTAATCATTAGTTTATCCTATCCTTCCAACCAAACGCAGCCTTAGTTTATCTTGTGAAGTTCATTGAAGATAAGTCTTCATTAACTTCAACTTTCAATAAGTTTCTTTCTGCTGTGGTACTAATATAATTAACAAAATCTTATAGACAAGTGTTTGAGAATAAATCATTAGTTTTGCCATACGTTGTAGCAATTTTGCATAAATTTTTCATAAAATGATTGAAACACGGTATGAAATGAACAAAACAAGAATAAAAAAGGTATAATAGAATTTGATGATGAAATATGTTTCTTAAATTTAATCGATTAGTGGGAAATATTAAAGAATGTTAGAAGAGAGATTGCAACTATTAAAGCATGAAATATAATATATATATATATATATATATATATATATATATATATATATATATATCAAGTTGATTGACTATATGGATGCATTCCAAGAAAGCAACAAACTTTATCAAGTCATGAAATGAAAAAAAAAGGCTTTCCATTACATAAAAATGGTTCCATGATTATTGTCTTTGAGAAACAAAGATCATCTTCAAAGTTGAAAATATATGGCAAAGTCGTACTTATGCGTTACATTTGGATCCCTCCTCAAATCTTATGGTATTGTTCATACAACCCACATGAGCGATGATATCATTATTCACTCATCACATGACATGTGTGTTAAATAGATAAATCATGTCATTCATTCAACTATGATATATGAATCAATACACGTGTCATATATTGAGTGAAGATTTCAATAAATCAAAATATTGTACACGAGAACTTGGACAACCCCCCACATATTGAAAGCATTAATAAGATTTGGGTCCAATACAAGAATGCTGAAGTACACTGATGCTTATATCATTATCCACTCAAATAGATAAATCATGTCATTCATTCAACCATGATATATGAATCAATACACATGTCATATACTGAGTGAAGATTTCAATAAATCAAAATATCGTACACGAGAACTTGGACAATGATACTGAGTGAAGATTTCAATAAATCAAAATATCGTACACGAGAACTTGGACAATGAAACCCCCCCCCCCCCCCCCCACCCACATCTTGAAAGCATTAATAAGATTTGGGTCTAATACAAGAATGCAGAAGTACACTAAAAAAGCATCTCACATAGGCAAATATTTGCATGTTAATTTTCTGCTTTTTTCACCCAATTCTCTCGTTCACGTTTAACCAATTGCTAGAGTTAATTTTCTGTCCAATAACGAACAATGAACAAACCATGATCATCTGTAACCCTGACGAAAAGTTCCAACATTAAGCTAACTGATCTACTAGACCTACATCAATTTGAGTCAGTTGAAATTGCTAATCAGCCATGTTAAGAAAAATTCATCTGTAAGATCATCCTCTAGCTTTCTTTGGATTATGGCCTGTCTTCCGTTTGTGGCGACTGAAGTCTGACACGAACCGAAATGTCTGGCCACACCCTGACTCGTTACAAATATAGGGTCGAGCCCCTGTGTGAACTCTAATGTGTTCGGTCCTTGCCCATGCCCACTTAAATGACATCTTGCAGCCTTTCCAGGGACATTTCAGAGGACGGTCATCGAGATGAACACGTCGGTGCTGCACCAAATACTTGTGCGAAAAGAACTTCTTCCCACATCCCTTCACTGGGCAGATGTTTCTTTTGTGCATGGTCAGCTCGTGTTTCGATCCAAAACTCATGGTGCACCCCTCTACGTCACATAGATGTTCGTTTTCCTCATCTCTTGCTCTTGCTACCTTGTTAGGAGAAGTGGCAGAAGATTTCATGGTTGGACGTTTCTTTGTATTTGTATCTTTTCGCAGCTTCTTTACTGCTATTTTCAGTTTACTCGATCTGGGATCTATATCTTTACGAGTCTTTGCAGCTCTTTTCCTTAGTCGTGTGCTGGGACCACCATCATCCTCATCTTCAATGAGTAAGTTGGACCATTTCCCGCTGTTCTCGTGATTTTTCTTATGCTCGCGAGTCACCATTAGCCTCGTTCCAAAATTACTCTTAGTTAGCTTGCAATAGATGCTTGGTGGGATTTCTTGTGGCGATTCATCCAAATTTTTGGAGTTATTTCTCTCTTCCTTCAATCTTTTAATTCCACGCTTGCTCTTAATTTGCTTACAAAAGTTGCCAATTGGAATGTTTTCAAATGATTCATCAAACTTTTCATCCTCAGAACTCTCTTTCTCCACTCGCTTGGTTCTACTCTTGCTCCTAATTTGAGTCCAACAGTTACTGAGTGGAAATTCTTCAGCAGATTCATCCAAATTTTTGGCCTCGGTAGTATCTTTCTTCAATAGTTTAGTCCCACACTTATTTTTAACTTGCTTACGGCTTTTACAGAGTGCATGATCTTGAGGTGGTTCATCCACATTTTCCACCTCAAGAGTCGTGGCTTTCAAACGTGAGCTATTTTCCACCGTGCTTTTCCTCTTTCCTCTGCTTTTGCTGGTTTTAGAAGTTGTTTCAGCAGCTTGGTAGCAGTCCAACAGCTTCTCGGATCTCAGATCAGGCAAATCTACCAGGGCAGTAATCCCCTTTTCCTGCTCCATTTCTTCTAAATTCTGGTCAACTAACAGCGGATGAGCCTGACTAGACATCCACACTTTGCCGCACCATTTCCCGGCAACAACTATCTTTTTCTGCCTGCCTGATCCCTTTTCTTCAAATTCATTATTAGATGATGGACCATTAACTGGGCATCTGCGTCCAAAAGCACTATAAAGAACAGAGTTGTATGGCATCTGTTTACAGTAGAGAGGGGAGCGACTAAGATTCGCACTGTAGAAAAGGTTGATGCCCATTTTCACAGCCCAGTCTCCATTTCCATGTATGGCGTTTTCACTATCTAAAGCTAATTGTATCCTTTCTTTGTCGTCCTCATTGGCCTCCCTGAATGGAATTTCATTCCAGAGGTAGTCGTTTTCCAGTTCTTCTGCAACCTTTTTTGCTTGAGATTCTAATCTGGGATAGTCTGCAACAACAATCAAAGATGCTCATGAAAAAAAATCTAGCCGGAAGCTAGTAATGTAGTTTCTAAAACACGAAGTATAGTCCACTGCGAATATCTTCAAATTCTGATTTTATTAAACATAGGGGGTACCAAGTTTAAGAACAGGGAAATTTTGGTAGGTCAAGAGTACTTCAAAGTTGTGAATGCAAAAGAATCTCACCAGGATGACAGACAAGGAAAACATGGGCACCACCAATTGAATTAAGCTGTTTTTCCACTTCCATGGCATGATGAAGGCAGAATATGTGGAATCGAGAAGAGTCCTCATCAGATCTAGGGTAAAAGGATAAAGATGATTCTATTGCTACAGAACCAGTGCTCATTGTTGCTTTGCTCTCATGGGCCACAGGTTTACCATTTAGCACGTCAAGTATTCTTTGATGTCTAAACCTGTCAATTAATGAGTTTGAGTCAATCACTGCACAGTCACTGGTTTGAACTTCCGAGTCAGAACTTCGGTGATTTGTTTCATTGCATGTTTCTCTAGCTAGACCAAAATTTGTGTAGGAATCAGAATTGTGCAAATAAACTTCTTTTCCGCAACTGATATTTGAATCGGTATTCTCGCAAGCATGTCCACTGTCCAAGTAGCTGCTTTCTCCAGTTCCCGTGGATTTGGCAAGAAACTCTTCTTCATCCTCATTCTCCTCGGAATCGGAGGAATTACCATATGCCAAAGCCAATAGGCCAAGAGAAGAAGGGCCTTTACTTGCTTCATTATTAGAATCCATTTCTAAGCTTTCATCATCCAAAGCTCGAACTCGATTACCAGTACATGGTGGGATATCAAGGAGTCCATATTTCTGCATCATCCCTACAAAAGAACACAAGAAGCTCACAACATAGGCCACGGATAGTCGCCAAAAGTCACTCACTATTATTTGGTTTGGGATCATCAACAAAATAGGCACAATTTTATAATGGTCTTGTTTTTCCACCAAGTTATAAATATTGTTTACACAAAATAGAACTTCACTTGCATATCCACATAAACAGAAACAACACATGACAATGCAACACCAAGTGAAAAAACTGAGACAAAACATTAGATTTGCACGATTACTTTTACTGAAAATAAATAAAATAAATTATGTATTATAATAATTTAACCTGTTATATTACCTGAACAAGAATTCATTCGAGGGTTTGTAGCATCACTTATGGGATTGTGGTCGCTACAAGCTATACCCCCAGTTATTAAATATGCTACAATCAGCTGACTTCAGGTACTGATCAGTGGCCTTCGTGGGTTGAACTATAGCAACACATGTGAAACACAGAATTCCACAAGTGACACATGTAAACAATCCCTGATCATATTGAGAAGCCTTTTTTACATCGGAATCAGTAAGCTCCGTATAATGAGTGTCATTACTATTACCTAAAGAAAAAGGGGTTTCCTTTACATCACAGAACCTCTCTTTAACCTGCATCCTGTCTAGAGTAAAATCATCATGAACATTACAGCTTGAAGTTTTCGACTCAACATTAGCACTGCATAATCCAGGGAACCTAAACTTTGTTGTAAAATGCAATCCATCTTGTGAATTTGGGGACGTTATGAGATTCAGAGAATTTTGAGGAAGAAGGACGATAGATGATCCTTTCCCAAGAATGTGAAGGATACTGTTATTCTGCATCATATCCCGGCAAAATAGCTCTTTGATCAATATTTCTCCTTCATCCTTGTTTTTCTCCTTTAATCGAGAACTCCGTGGTTTCATGGCAATGCTCTTTGGTACTCTACAGCAAAATAAATACAAATGCTGAAGAAAGATAATCCACATGCCATATTTTAAAAGATGTCTTTATACCAAACGACATAACTATAATGCTTATTGTAAGAATAGTGACCCTACATTTTTATAAGGACTATACTAGCTGAAGTATCTGACAGGACAAGCCATATATCATACAATAATAAGAAGACACAGAGCAACTCAAACATGAAAGACCAATTATTGTAAGAATGAATGTCGCGTCAATTCTTTTACTGATGACTTAGAGGACATGGTTTCCATTATTGACAACCATGTCTTAGTGCAACAATCTGTCGAAGCAGCATTAGTAGAAGACAGTTTTAGAAGCGAGTCCATTATGGCCAGGTATGTTTAGTTACTTTTTTTGGTGGGGGAGCAAGCGAGAGGATGAGCATAATAATTGGAATCACCAGGGGAGAACATAGAATAAAACTGTACTCTAGCACAATAAATAGTAGGATAGAACTGAATTGGAAAAATGTAGAGCAGCCAAGCAAAACAATGATGGCAATCTGATTTCAAGCAAATCTCAAGTAAGCACAACTAGAAGAATGTCCATCTAGCTCATTCAACATAAAAATCCCAAATTAAATGAAGCATTCTCTATCAAATAAAGAGAGAACAGAGATATATCTATTAGGTTGCTTTTTAGAATTTGAAATATATATTGTTAATCCAACATCTTGAACACAACATAAATATTTTTAACAATGAAAATTGAGGATTTTCAAATGCAATCTGAAGATAAAACATATAATTTTGGTTTAGCAAAAAAACATTAATATTGATTTGTAAAATCAACATGATTGATATAGAGGATTGTTAATTGTAAACCATTAAGGTATTCCATATGCAAAATTAAAATTTTAAAAACTACAAGACTTGCAAAATTGGGAGGCTGTAACGACGGAGAGCGAATTCTATTAGTACAAGTGTTCGGTCCTGCAGGCATACTAAGGGATAGCTGATAGCATACTATATCTAATTAGAAAACATCCACATGTTATCTAATAAGGATGTTACGAAGTCTTGAATGATAATAAAATAAATATTCATTTGCATACAAGCACAAATGAAAAATCAATACCTTGCAATTCACTCGAAATGCATCATCACTACATTTAAGGCATGCATAAAAGGCTTTCAGCCTTTAAGGGGCACCAAGGCTCGTGCTGTAAATTTGAGGCGCACACTTCGTTGAGAGGTTGCACCTTGACTTACATCTAGGTGCACCTCTCGAAAGATTTTTATAACCATAATTTGGAGTGAGAGAGTTAAAAAAATGCATTAATGGTGCATTTTGCAGAACACAACATTCAAAAACCCCAAATGACTGTCTTATCAATCAGTGTAGCAGTAAGGGATTAAGATTATAAGGGCTTCTTTTTCATCCAAATTTATTGATGAGCAAATGCACGGGTTTACGAGGTTCAAATTTAGAGTTCCAATTCATGAAAGTACCTAAACTCTTATCACTTGAGATGAATCAGGTTTTAACACAACATTATTTCTGGAAAATTGTATTTGGCAATTTCCTGATATGAATCAAAAGGACATGATAGAAAACAAACCTTGAACATAACGAAAGTGCTAGATCATACAGTAACTGGAAGTGAGAGACCATAGGAGGACAATTGATTGATGCCCTTCGAATTGCCGCGTCTTTAGCAACCCTCAACCATTCAGGAGTAGCAATATTAGCTGCCTCTCCACAATTAAATCCTAAAATGATAGTATCGTGTAAAAATGAATAATTTTACATTTCAAGAATATAGATCTTATGCAACTTCTCTTGACAGTTGATTTCTGAGATATCGAAATTGAAAGTGTAAGTGTCTTACCATGACTGAACCCTGAGTGATAGGCTCTTGGAAAAGTCACGACAAATTCTCCAGCATTTTGCACCAACCTAACTCAAGACAGTATAAAAGTAAGGATTACATGTTCAGATGAAGAGCAAAAGTAAATAGGGACGTGATAATGCAGCGAAGTGTCACCTGCAGCATGGAACACCAGCATTAAGAAGTACTTCAGGAGACATGACTGTTGTCTTCTCACCAAGTGTAGAAAATGTCACTGGATGAAAAGATATAATGATAAATATACGCATTAAATAGATAAAGACAAAAATTCAGGGGCAACCAAACAATGAGAAGTGTCATGAATAAACACACACACACAAACGCTCTGAATATAACAGAAGGCGTTAAGCCTCCAGTTGTGTGTGTGCGCGATCGCGCGCGCGTGTGCATATATACATAAAATCTCATCTATAACCCGCTCAAAGAAGCATTTGTTGTTCCTCACAACTAGAATAACCCCTAAATTTGGATCTTCTTTCTTTGGGGGTGGTGTGGACTGTGGATGGGTAAAATGAATAGGCTAATAAATTCCATCTAAAATGTGATAATAATCTACAAACCAAAATCAGCATTCCAAAATATTCCTTGAAGAATATCTGTTTCCAGAATCCATCAGCTTTAAACATCACATGCGAAAACTGTATGGTGCGTAACACGGTTTGGCATTTAGAGATAGGGTTGACACATCAGGTTTTCAAACAGTAAATAGCACCAAAATGCAAAAGCAGTAAACATCCATTTCTGTATTTTGCTTGATACACGTTCATTTTGGTTACAAATACAAAATCTCCTCGATACGTCCTTCAATCTGCTGAGTCCATGTTATGCCGGTTCCTGGATTCAAATAACAACTACAACAGAAGACAAGAATGAAGAACAAAGGTACGTTCAAGAACTGAAATATAGATATAATACTGATAGTGTTTTCCCAAAGACAAAACAGAATAACAAATGAACGGAATGAATAACTAACTCCTCTCCCTCGCTCTCTTATTCCCCCTTCCCACGTGATACTTCCTAAATGGGACCTCCTAGTGTAAACAAATCTTATCTTGGGCCTTAGATTATCTTCCAGGCCCCTAACAATAATTACCAGATCTTCTCTGGGAAAACACTATCAATATTATTTCTCTATTTCAGTTCTTGAATTTACCTTTGTTCTTCATTCTCGTCTTCTGTTTGGAGTTGTTATTTGAATCCAGGAACCAGCATAACAAATTAACGGAATGAATAACTAACACCCCTCCTCACTCTCTCTTATTCCTCTTCCCTAGTGATACTTCCTAAATGGGTTTCCTAGTGTAAACAAATCTTATCTTGGGCCTTTAATTTTCTTCCAGGCCCCTAGTAGTCCAGAACTCACAAGGGGATCAATTATAATCGTTGGAGATGTTGGAAGCCATAGACAGCTTATTCCAGGTACGTAATCACAATTCTGTGTAACTACCACTTTGATCAATAGATTAACTGAGGAGTCAATCCATTGTCCTCTTTCATGATAATATGTTAAAAATGGATATATGTTGCCGAAAGAACAGAAACTTATGATATTGAAGTTATCTATTGCCAGTCAAACGAGGGGAATGACTTCCAAAGTAAAGGCCAAAAAGAAAACTGCTTTCTATTTTCAGCCATAAACTAATATTTAACATCTTTTCCAACACAGCTTCAGAACTAACAAATAACTAGTAAGCATATTTATCAATCATAGGTTGTGGGGGATGATGCAGCAGTTACCAGCACTAAAATAGATATGGAAACACGGTTTGGACATTTGAATGAAATTCAGCTCGAGAAAGGCTTTGCTGCTCAATTCAACAATCATGTAAGATTCTAAAAAGGGGATTTTAAAAATTGGAAATCCTCCATGAGCTCACAACAATGTAAAACAGAGCATCCCATTAAAAATGGCACGCAAATTTTCTTCAAAAAATCTGATATTCACATTAATCTCAATTTTTATGCGTTGACTATAAACTTACAAAGTGGATTGATTTCTCCACCGTAACCATGTTCCCTGATCACTTCCTCAAAAGCAAAAGCTGCCTCATGTGGCACACCATACCATGTCTTTCCGGCACCCATATGTAAATAATTCAAACTATGAAAATCATGATCCTCTACATGCCACGCAAACCAGCTAAACATCATTGCAACATAAACCATAGGCGAAGTCACTCCCGGAATCTCCTCCTTCATGAACCTCAATAAAGACACACTCGCCCTGGACACTCCCCTCATGTTCCAATCGGTCTCTCCCACAGTCACCACACCCTCACTCTTCTTGACATTACTCCTCCTTGTCACAAATGCCGATCCTGGCATGTCATTTGCGTACTCCACCGAGAAGGGCTTATCTACAGTGGCATTCCAAAAAAGGGTCTCCATTTCCAATGCATTTAAATCCTTTTTTGCATACTTTTTCAAGTAACTCTTTTCAAAACTCTTAGCCTTTGCCTCGAACTCCGACAGAGTATACTTCTCACCACTCAACCACACCGATTTCTTCACGGGGCGGTGCTTCCTCGGGCAGAACCCAATTTGCTGTTGCCGTGTGGTAAAAGTAGAACCCGGATTCAACTCTTTTGCCCGAGCTAGAAGAGACCTGTTAAAATTAGCAATAACAGTTTTCTTGGAACCTGCAGGCACAGGGGGGACAATTTTGCAAATACCATATTTAGCGGCCTCTTTTTCAATCTTGAAAATGTACCCAATTGGATCTTGAAACTCAGCTAAAGTGGGGTGATACTCTGGCGCCACCGGCATAGATTTTAACCATGGAGGAACCTCAAAACTCGCACCACAGTTCACTTCAGCCGCCATTATTGAGTAAAACAAACAACTAATAAACTTACGAAATCATATCAACGAACCAATAAGGATACAGAAACAACTGTGCAACAAAAATTTGAATATGCATGTCACCAAATGTGAGATCTGGGGGGTTCACAAGGGAAGCATTAAGAAGTATAGAATGCTGAAATTAGTCGAAGAATGGATTTTGAGATTCCGTTCTCTCTATTCTATCATTTTTCTGCTATTTTTTTGGGTTTAACGGGGGAATATATAATTATTTTTTTTGAGTGTTGTTCTTCTCTCCTCTGTTTTTTGGTAAGAAACGAACAGAGGAGAGGAGAAAAGGTTAATGCGAGTGTGGACTGTGCAGTGGTGGTTTAGTTCAAGGTTGGGCAAATGACTGTGACTTTGGATAAAATTACTGTTCTGCCATTATATTTCTTTCTTATTGGTGGTTTTTTTTTTTTTTTACTAAAATTCTAAAAAGTTAATTTTTAACTTGTGAGTTTAGACTTTTCTGAATATTGGTTTATTTTAAAAAAAAAATTAAAAGTAATTGAGATTGAGTTCGAAATTTCATTTAAATTTAGAGTGAGT
This sequence comes from Primulina eburnea, assembly GCF_022965805.1. Taxonomy (NCBI): domain Eukaryota; kingdom Viridiplantae; phylum Streptophyta; class Magnoliopsida; order Lamiales; family Gesneriaceae; genus Primulina; species Primulina eburnea. The sequence continues at coordinate 61,464,755 of NC_133101.1, read as the reverse complement.
TTCATGTGAGACCATCTCACGGATCTTAATCTGTGAGACAGGTCAATTCTATTTATATTCACAATAAAAAATAATACTCTTAAAATAAAAAGTTATATTTTTTCATGGATGACCCAAATAAGAGACTCGTCTCACAAATACGACCCGTGAGACCGTCTCACACAAGTTTTTGTCTAAATTTATATTATTATCAGATGAGTTATGAGTCATCGAAATTATCTTCAAATTTCAGCATTATATATTTTTTGTGTGTGGAAAAATCATGTTTGTTTGAGTTTTTAGTAAATTAAATAAATTTTTTATTACATACAATCCAATCCTTTATGTACGTGTCGTATTGTGATACAATGTGGGCATTCAAAAAAAAATACTTTTTTGTATTACTTTTATTGTAATAGATGGTACGAGTCCGCAGATAAGATTCTGAGACGTTTCAAAAGAAACCGTTATATAATTTATAGAGTGTTAAAAGTTTTTTTTAATATACGAGACATACTCTAATAAAAATTCTTTAAAAAGGTAGAAAATATTTTTATTTTGAAAATGAAATTGAGAAAAAAACTATTAATTTTTATGATTATTTTATTTATTAGTTTATTCTATTTTTTCCATTTTAAAAATAATAAACCGTGTCCAGTTACAGCCGACTCACAGTTCACTGACCGGTCTTCTAGTGCCAAAGAAAGTAGATGTTCGGACATGGTTCCCGAAGGTTCGTGTGGACGGCACGACCGTCGTTCTCAAGTTATGGGGAACGGTTGCGGAACTATAAAAAAATGTAATTCAAAAGATGGTAAAAAATGTAATATAAATGAATTATTTTATATCAATATTACAAATTATAGACAATACAAACTATTTTACAATAATACACAATAGAAAATACCACTAAAATTATACATACCAAGCTAATACCATGAAGAGTGCGCAGAGGAGCGAGCTCATTGTTTATTTCATCCTATCTCATAGATTAAATTGATCGAACATTTGATATGAGTGAACAAAGGGAAATTGACTAGATTGAATGACGAATATCATAGAATGGGATATTTATTTGTAATTGTTACGATTTTATCGCCCTACTTTTGTCCACGCCAAGGCGCAGATTGGGGGCTTTCGGACAATTTAGCGCGGTTTGGTAAACGTCGCTGTCGCGATTTTAAACAAATCCGTCGCAATTGCTTCCGTTCGCCGTGTCCACTTTCCCGTTATGCGGCCGTAAAACCCACATAGCGCTACAATCACAACGATGGCGGAACTTTGGAAGGTCCACCGTTCCCTTCCTTCAGTGCCTTATCGGCCATTCGGCGAACCCTGTTCCGGATGTCATCGTCGCCATCTCCGCTATGCCAGCACCTTTCATAGAAAGGAATCTCCGGCGGCGGGTGCGTCCCGCAGTCAAACTCAAGTGGGCACCACAACTATCCCTGTAGTCCACTTCAGCCCCAGCTATTTCTGTGCCTGATGTAGAGCAAGGTTGAATCATGATATTCCACCTAAGATTCGATATTTTCCTGTTTTTGCATCTGAGGTTTATGGGTTTTTCCGGGAGTGGTTGATATCATGACAAAATTGGTTCTTTTTTATTATGGGACGGGAAATGATCTCCTGTTCTGCAATGGTGTTCTTGATTTGCAGAGAAAAGAGGGAGGTCAACATGGTCGAAGCTACTTCTTTTTATACCAGGTGCCATTACTTTTGGCCTTGGCACTTGGCAGATCTTCAGAAGACAAGAAAAGTTAGCTTTTGTTTCTTTTTCATTTCTGTATCGTGCTATCTTACCTGCGGATATATGTTCCACAGAAGTGTTGGATTGTTTTCACTGAATGAGCATGTTTTCTGCTGCTTTAAAATATTGGCCAATTTGGAAGATATTTGAGAGTGGTAGTAACAAACTGCAAACTGTGATTATTTTTTAGTTAACGCACAAAATTGTGAGAATAGTGAACTGTTATTGCTCATTACTTAGGATCACTTTGTCACGTAGTTATTTGACAATCATCGTGCAACCTAACCAAACTGTCTGTTGATTTTGATGAATGCGACAAATTTCGTTGCATTTGGATTTTTAAGGAAAATAATCACTACATAACTCAAATGGATCTGGGCCTTGGTTGAAATCTGGTCCCTCCCACTCCCTCTTGTTTTGTATGTACAGATAAGAATGCTAGAGTTTCGGCAAAGTAGACTTGGAATTGAACCACTTAAAGGCAATCAATTTTGTCTTTCATTGGCAACCCTGATTCTTTGGAGTTCAGGAGAATACAGTAGAGGAGCTTTTGATGACAAGAAGTCAGTATATGTTGGTCCAAGTTCAAGGAGCATTTCTAGACTCACTGAAAACGGATACTACCTTATAACACCCCTCATTCCGGTTCTTGGTGATCTTGAAAGGCAAAATGTTGGAGAGAATATTCAAATAAGCAAGCCAATGAATATTATTATCCACCTTCCAGCTTTGCTATTTAATTATGTTAAGTAATGTAAGTTTTAAAAGAAGATTTGCATTGTGATGCAGAATTTGGTCTCCAAACCATGATCTGTTTGCTGGACAAAATTTGTAGTGAACATTTAAAACATCTTGACAATGTTTGCATGTATTTGCATAAAGCTTTTTCTTTCTCCTACTAACACAATAGTTCTTTTGTAATTCAACCAGTCATCACTCAAAAATACTTTACCGTTATGCTTTGACTTTTTAACTCAATATTTCATATTTAAGACTCTAAAATACCTCATAAACCAATAAATAGCTTGATATACGAGAGTGTGACATCACCAAAACAATACATTTTTTTTCATGAAGTAACATCTGCAATGAAAAAAATCTCATTTAGAAGTTAAAATCAAGCATATATTCCAAATCGCATTTTCTCGTAATGTTTTCTGAAAACATTAAACAGTTCCATATTACCATGCATTCCGATGATAAGGGGCGATATTTTTTTAGTTCACAAGTGTTTCGTGCTGTTATCACTAAAGATTTTCTTATTGTTCTTAGGACTATGATAGTGGCAATCCTTGATTATACTCTATTCATTATAAATTATCCAAGGTTGTTTGATGTATCCAATATACATTGTCAATTATTTTCATGGTTTCTTGAGAATACAGGTAAGTTTCTTGAATATATCCTTGAATTTCTTGCAGTCTGCAATCACATGTGTTAGTCAATAGAGGGTGGGTGCTGCGTAGTTGGAGAGACAAGGCGTTAGATGTTTCAGAGGATGATAGGCTGTCAAGTAATTCATCCACCCCAACTCGACATTGCAAAAAAATTTTGGTGGCAGTTTGGTCTAACAAACCAAAAAAACTTGAGGTTGTAAATTTATGTTTCTTTGTGTTTTGACGAGTTTTAATGGATGACTTAACTATGAAATAAAATTACAATGTATTAAAGACGACAAGAGCATGATGCATCTGTCGTCTCTGTAGAAGTCCTCAGTGTAACATTGAGAAGCCAAGTATATTTGGGACACCAAATGATCCCTGGTACCTCTCAGTGGTTTTATGTTGATGTTCCAGCAATTGCTCGAGTTTGTTGGCTTTCTGAGAAAGCACTCTACATGGAAGCTATCAATGACAATATCAAAGCAAGCCCGTACCCTGTTCCAAAGCATGCCAATGCGCTTAGTCGTAGCTCAGTTATGCCACAAGATCGTCTCAATTATACATTAACTTGGTATGTATCATTCTGTTGCCCTTTGTTAGTCATTCACTCAAATTTGCACCCTTTTGTACACGATACATCTTTTATCAAATGAGCTTGATTTGACTTTCTCTTGGTATTTCTCTCATTAAAATCATAACTTTTCCAATATGTGGAAAACTTTTATCTTCCCATTTTTTCTTGGTGCCAGTTAGCAATATTCATATTTTAGTAGTGTTATGGTTAATGTCGTACAACTTATTTTCTGAATGTATTTGATATTCCACGCAAGTGCCAAGGGTGAAAAGACTTCGTTGCTGCTATTTTGCAGTAGCAGCTTTACATATTTGGATGGGTGGTGTTTTCTTTTTTGTAGGCTGTTACATGTACGAATGGATTTTAGGACATGTGCTGTTACTTCTTTGAAGTTCGAATTTTTTCCCATGGGCTTTATCTTGATTTCTTTTTCAGTTCTAATCTCCATTTTAGTCTCTTCACTTGTGATAATAAAAATGCTTATCTGGTGCAGGTACTCACTTTCAGCTGCAGTAACAGTAGGAGATATTGATTCCTCCCTCCCATCCATCAAATTGTGGTGAGATGAGAAATTTTGTCTTACAGTCTTCCACATGCCACCAGGGAAGTAAACTTTGTTCTTTTTTTTACAAGCTTCTATGTTCTCTTAAAAACACGTAAAAGTTGACGAGGTTCGATGATTCTTGAGCTACGTTTTTGTTACAATATGCGGATGCAAGTGTCTGTGTCTGTAGTCAATAAAAATATCATGCCTCGTTTCCTGGACGCAAATGTTAACACTACCACCTCCATGTATTCTTGGCTTCCATTTTATTCCCATGATTTGTCGCGTACTACACGAAAATATGGGTTAATTGCATTAGGCACAATGTGAAAAAGTCTACAAAGCATAACCACCCCTAGAAAAAAATATTAGCAGATTAAAATATTATTCTCCGATGTTTGGTAAGGGTAATGCATGTCAAGTCAAGATGAGAAAAAATATTTATCTCAAAAATTAAAGATAAAATTAAAAAAAAATGAAAAGAAAATGGACCCATATGGTAAATGTTGAAAAAAAAAGACGGGCAAAAGATGATAGCAAGCTGATCATTATCCTAAGACACGCTGCACAGACTGCACCACCGATCCACCGCCACCAACGCCGAGAATCTACATACTCCCGACGGCGGAGTCGGTGGGGACTCTTCCACGACTTCCGCTGGGGGTAGGACCCTACCCTCAGCAAACAAAGCCCGCCCATTACGCGGCTGTCCTAGAACAATCCCTTCTTCCAGCTCCACCGCTACACTGCTCGACTCTCCAAACCTCCTCTCCACTTCCAGATACTCCCCCAAAGACGCCCTTCTGGCGGCGTCACCCTCTTCCCCACACAACATCCACCACCTCCGCCTCTTCCGCGTCACAACCCCTCCCCTGAATTTCTCCGGTTTCCTGCTCCTCCGACCTACAGTCACAGCGGAGAGGGAATTCTCCCGCTGGGACGCGGCCCTGAAGGTGATGGCCTGGAGCGTCACGCCCATAAGGGTCCCCAGTGTGGTACTTCCATCATGGAAGAATGATCCTGTTGACTGTAAAAAAACACACCTTTCATTTTCAAGAAATAATTTGCGGGATTTTACTGGAAAGATCAAAAGGGTGAACCATATTTCTACCTCGGTGTCGAGATCAGAAGAAGACAGCGAAGAAGCGGAGGGGGAGGAGGGTGGTGGCACCATATCATTCGCCGGATCTAACATCAGCGCGTCACTGTGTGTGAGTGAAAATGGTGTTTTGTCGGTAGAAAGTAGAGGAAGCAGCAACTATATCATGGCTGCCAAGTGAAATCCAACGTAAAACAAGTTTTTTATATTATTATTTTATTTTTATAATTTCAAAATTGATTAGTTTGCAAATCACTTGTCAATTAAATTATATTAGATAAATTCGTTTCATAAAATGTTGATAAAAAGACCGACACACTTCTTTTAATGGAGTATAAATTTTTATTTCGATGTAAGATGAACATCTTTGATTCATCATTTGTTCATACTAGTCGATAGTTGTATTTTTAGTATACATTATCCATTTATTATTTGTCTGAAATATTTATAATTTTTTTGTAAAAATTTTTTTCTCCTACTATTAAATACATATATTTAAGTTTTTTTGCACATCTTTTAGGTTCAAATTTACCATTCATTTATATTATTCTTAATAATTATAAATTGAAGAAGGCTCCACACCTAAAGTGAAAATGAAACTTTCCACCTAAGTAAGGTGAACAATAATTCTATGAAATGTTGCATGGAAAGCAAATGGACCACTCGATGTCCACAATTGAGATTTGACATCCCAACAAATTTTATTATATTTTTTAAAAAATATAATAAATATATTTTTTTATTATTTATATACATATAATATATATATATATGCATTTAAGATATTTAAAATTTAAAATATATTATTTACTATATTATATTATCATTTTATACAATATAACGTTTTTTTATATCCAATCGTCGACTGATTGAATTAAGGTAAATCGGTTTGATTACTATTACGATTATTAAAACATTGATTTGGATATTTAGTGTAAAAAATAATATTTTTTATCGGTAAAATCAGAAGAAAAAAAAAAATGTCTCGCGAAATTGAATCGAGACTTTTCTACACCCTCTTTTGCCTATATATTTATCATAAATGAACTGTCTTCATTTATTTTTCTGATAACATGTTCTTTAATTATATACTCATAAAAATCAAGAATCTATCGATCCTTCTTCATACTGACAAAACTAATTATCTGTTATAAGTCTAGAGAATTTTAACCATGATATTTTCTATCAGTTTAAAATAAGCATGTATTTCTAACATCTAGTTTATGTAAAATATCAGATTTATCATCTTTTATCTCATGTGTTATTCGTCATTCATCCATGAGCCAAAATAATGGGATTACAAACAAATATATTTTACCTTCATTTAATTAAATAGATATCATAAAATCTATTTAAAAATTATTTCAATTTATGAATGACGATCATACCTGAATAAAAACATTTATTATATCATACGTAACATAAAAAAAATATTTTGGAATTTTTCTATCTTAATGTAATTTATAGACGAATATTATTTCATATAAATTCGGGAATAAAAAAGAATGGACCAAGCTGTAATAAATAAATAAAGAACAGGTCTCTTATGAGACGATCTCAAGAATTTTTATCTGTGAGATGGTCAACCATAACGATATTCACAATAAAATTAATACTCTTAACATAAATAGAAATACATATGATCCAAATAAGATAAGATACGTGAGATCATCAAAGTTTTTGTCAATAAAACAAAATATGGACGCAATCTGATCACCGATTACGTTGGCCAACTCTTGCGTCAATGCCACCCACACCTGAATGCGAGTCCTCTCAGTGTATCTCTCTGTCTCCCGGCGCTATTTCTTCCATCGATCACATTCAAAGAAAACAAATAACAGGAAAAAGGAAGTCTTGAATCAAGTCAATGGCAGAGACCAAGATCTACGAACTTAACAATGGCTCTAGCCTCTATGCAAGTCCATGTCTCCAATTTCGGCTGCACGATCACCTCCTTGTTTGTACCTGATAAAGATGGTAATTTCACCTTCTAAATCATGAAGAAATGGTGTATTTTGGAAAGTGTGAATATCTGTTTATGGCTGTTTTGTGTTTGCATTTGAAGGGAAATTGGCTGATGTTGTTCTGGGATTTGATACTCTCGAGCCATATCTGGTCAGTGACATTTTCATATCGATTTATTTTTTAAAAAAAAAAAAAAAGAACCCACGTGATTTTAATCTCGATCTTGTTATTTTCTTGTGAAAAAAGTGAATCTTGTCGTGTTGTCGAGGGTAAATAAAGGTACTCATTGTTGTTCTTTCTCTGTTGGGGCATAAATTTTAGCACACCCTTATACTTGTAAACCGAAAGCAGGAAAATATATCTCTGGAAATAATATCCGCCATGTACACATTCATGTTAATTGGACATTGCAGGACAAAAACCAGCGGAGACCAACTTGACTTAATTGCAGGGATTGTAAATTTATTGTGAAATTCAATATAGTAGCTCCTGATATTTGGCGTCTTCCTTACCGTTTTCAGATCTCGACTGTTTGCTTGTATGATATCAGATTGATTGGAGATGTTATTGTGAAGAGAGAGAACTTGTGTAAAAGTTCACGATGCTGGTATGGGCCTTTTAGCTTCTTAAATATGATTCAACATTAAGCCAGAATTCACAAATTTTAATTACAAATCATTTTTTTCAGAGTTCCACTTGGATGTATGATAGACCAGCTAGTTTACAGTTTCATTTGTATTGCTGTCTTTTGTGTTTGCTTGCTGTCCTTTATTTGGTGCTAGTGGGTATAGCACAGCATGGTTGTATGATAGAGATTATATGATGATAATAAAGCTAAGAGGAAGGAAGTGCAGTGTGTTTTCATAGCATCTGAGGCTGCATCTATTACTTTTTGGAATGACAAGACAAATCTGTATCTAGGAAACCACATGATGTATTTTTCCTCAAAATTTCCAATTTTCTAGCACCGATTTCGTACAATCTTTTGAAGGTGGGCACAAGGGATATGACAAGGTTATTTGGGATGTCGTGGAGCATAAGCAGGGTGATAATCCATGAATTACCTTCAAATACAAGAGTTGGGATGGAGAGGAAGGTAGCCTCCTGTATTTTGTTTTGCTCACACTCGCAGAACTAATGTGTATACTGCCATTTCTTTTGTTTATTTTTATTGCAGGCTATCCAGGTGATGTTTCTGTCACTGCAACCTACACACTTACTTCCAAGACTACACTGAGACTCTACATGGAAGCCGTGCCGGAAAACAAGCCAACACTAATCAATTTGGCTCAGCACACCTATTGGAATCTGGCAGGTCACAATTCCGGTAACGTTCTTGATCACACCATACAAATCTTTGCGAATCATCTTACTCCCACGGATCAACACACTATTCCAACCGGGGAGATCGTGCCACTCAAAGGCACTCCATTTGACTTCAGGGCTGAAAATAAGATCAGTAGCCGTATCCACGAGGTTGGGATGGGATACGACCATAACTATGTCCTGGACTGTGGAGACGAGAAATCAGGATGTAAGCATGCTGCAAAACTGAAGGATCCCATTAGCTCGAGGACTCTAAATTTGTGGACAAATGCTCCTGGTATGCAATTTCACACTGCAAATTATGTTAATGGACTCACTGGCAAAGGTGGTGCAGTGTATAATAAACATGCTGCTGTGTGTCTCGAAACACAAGGATTTCCTAATGCCATCAACCAACCAAACTTCCCCTCAGTGGTTGTTCACCCACGCGAGAAATACCAGCACAGCATGTTGTTCGAGTTCTCGCTCGAGTAAGGGTGGACTCTTTTAGCTAAACACTAGTCTTTGATGAGATTAAGTAGGACTGGAGCTATGTCAAGAGTCGTCAATGAACATCCGAAACTGCATATTTTCTATAATAAAAAAAAATCGAATTTCCTTCATTTTGTTCCTGGATGAGCTTTTGCGTGCTTCAATATCATTGTTTCTCTGATTCTTGAATTTTGATTCTGGGTATAATCTTTTAAATTATCTAGCTCACAGTTATACGATAAGTTATTTGTCTAATATATTTTTGCTACAAAATTCTTTATCTTTTAAATGGCAATAACTCAGATAATTGGAGGTTAAAACTAAAATATACATTTTAGCGAACGTGCGTCTCAAATATTTAGTAATAGTGTAGAACGTTCGTCCACTATATGTCTCGAGTCCATTCCATATATACTATGAATCTGATAATTAAATGGGGATCAATCTAATCCTTGTATTATTTATGCTATCAACCAAAGTCATATGAGTGAACATCTTTTGGTATATTGAGATAAGAGTAGGTTTCATGTGAGACCGTCTCACGGATCTTAATAGACCGATCAATCCTACCGATATTCACAATAAAAAGTAATACTCTTGACATAAAAAGTACTATTTTTTCGTGATCTAAATAAGAGATCCGTCTCACAAATACGACCCGTGAGATACTTTGCATGCGTAATATAATGATACATCCTAACTCTGAATCATGGCTTCGGCCAATTCTCATGCTGCGTCTGATTGAAATGAGAAAATTGGAGATTTTGGCAACATATGTTTAATTAGCACGGTTTTAATATTTCCCCAAGCTTCATGTATCTCTGAGCTCTTCAACATCCAAATACTATTTCTTCTCTTCTTCTGCGGTTCGGCTTGGTTACCAGCAAATTTTTGTGGCACTCTTGCTTAAATAAGTGATATTCAATCGCAATAATATTCAGAATTAAAGTCCATTAAATTAACCCAAAAGAAGAAACAGTGAATACATTTGAAATTCCTTGGAGACTCTATAGTTACTTGGAAACTACAAAGCAAGTCATTAATTTTCTTGGATCCTTTTGGATCGAAGAAGCCATACAAAATCACCGATTCAAATAAGTTTTGAAGTAATTTCAAATTCATAACGGGTAAAAATCAACAAGTACACTTTGCAATCACGCATGAAAAAACTATCTTGTCATTTTCATGCTGAACACACTGATAAGCTTATCAGATCTAAAACTATCATACCTTAAACATGACCAATAGCCTGAGTAAATTTTTTACCACGATCTCTCAGTGTCTGAGAGACACATTTGACAGGAATCAGAAGCAACAAACACACTCAAGGCTTCAACAGAAAGCTACAAAAGATAGGACTACTTGAAATGGAACGTAATCTCACCTAGTGACAAAATTGTTTTATGCACTATCAGCTGTAAGGAGAGCAGTTCCTTTACCCACAGCAAAAGTTTTCCCTGTCAGAAAGAAGAATTTTAAGTAAACTTAACAAGGTTGAGTTACTTGAGTAAGCAGCATCAGAGAATAATAATCTACACAAAGCCAAATGATCTTTGAACCTTCGGTACGAAGAGTGAACCGTCCAAGTTGAGGAAAATGGGAAAATTTCTCGATACATATCAAGTTATTCACCTGAGAGGCAAAAATGTAGCAACATAAATTATGTCAATCCCTAACACAAAATTCAGCAGAGAACTATAATACCAAGATTAGGAAATATGAAACACATCAGATAGCACATACATCATAGAACAATCACCTTTTTTTAAGCCTGTACATCTCATAAATTAATAGATCAGTTCAACTCAGATTATACAAACTTTAGAGAGAAACTAATACATTTCTCAAATAAACTAACACCACATACAAGTATTATTACAAACGAAAAATGCGAAACTATGTTAACCTGACTAAATGCAGTACATGGAGCCAAAACTTCCACCCACTGAACTCATTCAGACATCTGAATGAAAATGTGAGACTAATAATTATCAACACTAATAGAATCACTATCATTGAACTCGGAGAGGAACACTGTCTATGTTTTGAGAGTCTCTCTCCATTAACTAGTAAATAATGACAATGAAAATTTCTAAAGGAGCCACCTCAATCGATATTTAGAAACTTTGTACTAAATTTTCTGTAGAAAATAAGCTCTTGATATGCATGTCATATTTGTAAATTTCAAACCGAAAAAGGGAAAGAAGATATTAAAGCACAACACAGAGTAAAGACTATGAATGATCAACAAATGAGAACTTCAATTCAGCATAATAATACATTTGATTCCGATTGGACAAGTTGCAACATCCCAATAGAGCAACAATGCAACAGATCCCCACAATTTGGAATATAGTCTGTTGTGGAGTTGTCTTTTCGAAAATTGAGAGAGACCACTGTGTCCATGTTATTTTTGGCAGGTTAAGGACGTTGAGCCAACGATTGCTATGTGTCTAGGGAACATTGGTTGATCTTTCTCTAAGTAACGCAACTACATAGGTGGAGCCACATTCCACCCATCGCAGACTCGATTGCTCCAATTCGATTCGATTGGAAACTGAATGGAGCGATTGGTCACCCTTAGTTTTAAATTTTATTTTTATTTTTCTTCATTTTGAGAATATTTTGAATTTTAAAATCAATCAAATTTGTTGATAAATAAACCATTAGGAGTTAGCATGCTACGGTTACCTAAGGTTCGGATGAGATCCTTTTTAAATGGGCGAGCCGGTTAAGGAGCTCCAATCGGATCAAATCAACAATTTATAATGTTTTGGGAATTTTGAACGAAGACAATGGCTTGAACAACATCTACAAACAATGAAAAGAAACTCGTGAATGGGCGCCGGAGGGGTTTCCGACGTAGCCACTCCGATGATAAAGTCAGCAGATTGTACGATGATGAACTTCGAGCAATATTTGAGGAAAAATATGTAGAATGCTTAAAGTTCAAAGGTTTTTTTTCCAAGATCCTTTAATGACATTAATACCTGCTATTTATAGGAGAGGAATGGGTAGTTACCTCGATTCCCGCGTCACCTACTAAGTCGGTTTACCATACTAAGCTTCTGATGACTTCTCGGACACTCCAAACCCAAGTCTCGATTCCCGCGTCACCTACTAAGTCGGTTTTACCATACTAGCTTCTGATGACTTCTCAGACACTCCAAACCCAAGTTGCTCTGGCGGATTAGATTGCCTGTAATGATTACACTCGAATGTGGCTCATTTATCGAGGTAGCGCTATTCTCGAGGTCGCCCAAGTGGACATCCAACCGGGAGCATTACCCGGACAGGTGAGAATCACCCGGCCAACTCTATGAGGACCCGAGCTACTGGTAAAGGACTGCTGATGAAACCACCACACCCGGGAAGGAAAGATTTACCCGGGCATCCATAAAACTACCCGGTACCGGGTAGTTACCTCGATTCCCGCGTCACCTACTAAGTCGGTTTACCATAATAGCTTCTGATAACTTCTCGGACACTCCAAACCCAAGTCTCGATTCCCGCGTCACCTACTAAGTCGGTTTTACCATACTAGCTTCTGATGACTTCTCAGACACTCCAAACCCAAGTTGCTCTGGCGGATTAGATTGCCTGTAATGATTACACTCGAATGTGGCTCATTTATCGAGGTAGTGCTATTCTCGAGGTCGCCCAAGTGGACATCCAACCGGGAGCATTACCCGGACAGGTGAGAAGCACCCGGCCAACTCTATGAGGACCCGAGCTACTGGTAAAGGACTGCGGATGAAACTACCACACCTGGGAAGGAAAGATTTACCCGGGCATCCATAAAACTACCCGGTACCCCGGGTTGTATACATGGGTATCAGATGAACAAACCCATATCCTTATAGGGGTATCACCAGGTTCTTTTGTAGTTGTACACGTCTTGATGAGAAAAACAACGAAAGGGATAATTAACATGCTACCTACCTAAGGAGACTTTGAGGCATTGATTATATGGATGGAGTTAGATCAATCATATTTAATCTTTGATGTATCTTGTCCATGTCCCTTTTCATTGATATTAACTTAACGTATCAAATTCGACGATTGTCCTCATTATATCAAAACGAGTTGTTTCAACGTGCTTAATACTCCTTCACACGTACTCTGGGAAATTTCTCAGGGAATCACTCACACTACAAAAAAACGCTGCGGTTAGCGACGGTCAAAACCTTCGCTAAAACCATCGCAAATTGCTTAAAGCGACGGTTCTAGCGTCGGTTCGGTTAAACGTAACCGGTGTCCTCGTCGCCTCGCCAAACGACGGTAAATCACTAACCGTGACCATTATGGCGACGGTTTGATTTATGAACACCGTCGCAATTTTGGCGACGGTGCATTTAAACCCGTCGCTATGTATAGCGACGTTGTTTTTCCAACCGCCGCTATTTTAAGCGACGGTTTATTTCGCACGGTCGCTATATTAAGCGACTGTTATTGATAAACCGTTGCTCCCAATAGCGACGGTTTGTGATACACCCGTCGCTAAATATAGTGACGGTGTACGTTTCAACCGTCGCTTATTATAGCGACGTTACTTTAAAAACCGTCGCTAAATATAGCGACGGTGTTCACAATACCGTCGCTATATTCAGCGACGGTTACCAATGTTCCGTCGCTATTGACCTAATATTTTTTTAAAAAAAATATAATTCGTATATTGTGCTGTTTAATTAAAAAACTATTGACAAGAAAATTTAAAAAACATAATCATATCACTAAACTAAAAATAAGAATCAATTGTTTCATACATGTGTCATAAAAATAAATCACAAAAAAAAGTATCTACGGTGACTGCGTCTTGTCGTCGTCGTAGTCGTCATCGTCGTCGTCGTCCCCGTACCCCTGCGTCGGAGGAATATAAGTCTGTGATAATCTGTAGCTACGCGAAGAATGACCAACTGATGCGCCACGGGATCGGGATCGACCCCTGTGAGAATTGTCTGGTCCAGACGGCGTGCGGCCTGATGTATGCGCAGTAGCTGCCTGCGACATGCCTTCAACTAGGGCTCGGACTTGCTCCTCTAGCGACGTCATGCGATCTCTCAGCATGACGTTCTCCGCCCGTGTAGCCTGCACCATATCGACGAGCTCATCGTTATACCGTAACGACCAGTCTAGAGCCTGCCGCATGTCTGCCATATGCTGGGACTCAGACGACTTACCGACACCCGACGACCCACCCCGTCGCCCAGGAGCCATCTCTTCGGGATAAAAGGTGCTGGCCATGGACCCACACCCGTACATCCTCCCCTTATTCTTCCCCCCAACCACATTCTTGAACATGCTGTTTACCGACTGTGGGCTGGGGACTTCAGGCTCTGATACATCAAAGGGAGTGACCGACTGAGCCATGGAACGCTCCATCTCCTCCTGTGATGTTGATAAAAAATGAATCAAATCGAATTTCTTTAATGTAACGTTAACGGGTATAACTAAATTTAATAAACTTACGTGGATCAGACGGGATCGTGTGTCGACGAAAGTTCCATCTGCATGTCGATGTGTGTGAACGTACAACTCCCATGAAGTTGGATCTCTGCCATGACGAGCTCGCTAAAATAATTTCAATAATAGTAAAACATTAGCATTTATAAGTAATGAAATATGTATGTATATATATATATATATATATATATATATATATATATATATATGTATGGTAAAGTACAAATGAAAAAAATTAAATTGGAAGAAATACCAGATCCTGCCTGTGAGCGCTGTACGTTTTCGCACCTGCGATGTGCTTCGACGTCCCTGTACCTCTCCCTACAGGCTCGCTGTTCCTATTCGTCTTGTTTTTCGCGGCTCTGCTCTGCCAATCCTCTTGCTGTCATGCAGCATTCCAAGAAGCCCATCTCTCATGCGGGACCGACTGTGGATACTTGTTCTTGCTCCTCCAGCCATGAATGGTCCGTCGATATAGGCCGGCAATGTTATGGGTCTACAACTGCCGTACCTGAGCGTCAATGTTCTCCGCCCATCTATACCTCAACTGCAATATTTAATATTTAAGTAAATTAATAGTTTAATAAAAGTTGAAATATGTTATTGTAAAAATTGATTGATTTAATAAATACTTACGCAAAACTGATCCCAATACCACTGGCGCTGCTCAATTGTCACATATTTCCACGACGAGCCGGTTTCACATGTCTGCAGTTTGAACTGTTTTGATATGAATCTTGAGACACTGTTATTATCTGGGCAAAATCTATAACCAGAAAAAAATTGTTATTTTAATATTTTTCCTAAAAAACTTAAATAAGTAGAGCAAAATTTTTGCGATAAATTACTTCAAGTTTACAAAAAAATTTACTTACATCCCATCCTGGATGGTAAGCTCAAGCCTGTGATCAGGCGGTGGAGGAGGCGGATGTCCTGATATAGTAAATAAACTGCAAATACAAAAAATTCGTTGTTACAAATGTCTTAAAAACCCATTAACCACTTAATTAAGAACCCACTTTCCAACATACGATCCATCCAACTTCAGTTTGATGTTTTACTTTTTATGCCTACAAATTTTAAAATCCTTATTTACATAAATTAAATTAACAAAAAATATACAAGGAAAAAATAAACAAGTATCTATCATTCTAACATTAACTTATTGTTCTTACTGAAAAATTAAATGCATGAGTTATTAATAAAATAACGCTAAAATTTATAAATAACATGCATAAAATTCATAAAATAGCATTGTACGGTAAAACAGTCGCTAAACTAAACTACTACGCAAAACTAATGTATTTACTACGCTAAATTTCATAAATAACATAGTACGTACGCTAAAATTCAGCACTACACTAATAACACGTAAATATTAAATTTTGCAGTACAAAAAACAGTTTAGAAATCTAACGTGCGTGAGGATATGCAGCTGGAAGATCACACGAACGAGCAATTCTACGAAATGCAAAAGAAAAGATGTTAGTACACATAAATAAACCGACATTTCATGCGAATAAAAAGATAGAGTTTCGATACTACCGGATACCAAAGGCGAAAATTGCTGAATAAACTGCGGCCGAAGGTCGGTATATATAGAAAAATTAGCGACGGTTGTTAAAAACCGTCGCTATTAGACACGGTTTTTGATAAAACCGTCGCAAATAGCGACGGGAAATGTCAAACCGTCGCCGATCTAGATCGGCGACATTGTTTGTAAAACTGTCGCTATTAGCGACAGTTGTAGAAACACCGTCGCCGAACTAGATCGGCGACAGTTTTTTCAAAAATGTCGCTGTTTAAAATAGCGACGTTTGGATGAACATCGTCGTCTTATATTGCGACTGTTTATTTAAACCGACGCTACAAAAGCAATGGTTCGACAAAATCCGTAGCAATAACGGCGACGGTTTAAAAAATCCGTAGCAATAACGTTGCTATTTTTTATGATAACGACGGTTTAATTAAACCGCCGTTAAATATAGCTACAGTCTCTTTTTTTTCGTCGCTATTTTAGCGACCATTTATATTAAACCGTCGCTTCACAAAATAAGCGACAGTTACTCAAAACCGTCGTCATTTGTGGCGAGGTATATGGAATACTGTTGCTAAAAATGAAGACGGTTTACTTAAAACCGTCGTTAGTTTGACGACGGTTTTTATTAAACCATCGCCTAACCTAAATAGCGACGGTAATTTAAAAAACAGTCGCTACATAGCGACGGTTTACAAAAAAGCGTCGCTATATTTGCGACTGTTTTACTAAAACCGTCGTTAAGTTGAGCGTTTTTTTGTAGTGTCATCTCAAAATTAACTCAAGTCAAGTACGCTTAATTTTGGAGTTCTCATGTGATGAGCTACCGAAAGAAGATGCACATTCTTGATATGAGTATTACATATAAAATATTTTAAGATCTACTCAACTGCATGGTCTCATACTTGAACAGTTTCAAAATACATCTCCTTCCGGTGTAAGATCGTTTCATTCATATTTCTCCCGACGATCATCTCCCACCCTCTTTGGCCTTGGCCTCACATTATATTTTTAATAGACAATTTTCTAGGTGAGCGAGAGTTGTAAAATTAGTTTCGACTAGAAGACAGAGTGTTGTGATAAGATTTGAAATCGATAATTATATCACATGGATCATAACCAAATTGTTATACACAGGGGCGGAGGCACTAAGGGGGCTGGGTTGGGCTCCAGCCCCCCCTAATTTTTTTTAAAAATAAATATGTTTTATTTTAAAAAATTTGTTGATTAGCCCTAATCTGTATTTTTTTTTCTTCTTTAACTTCTCTATTCTTCTCTATCAAATCATCACAATTTTGATTACTTCAAATTGCCGTAACTTCATAATCGGTCGCCAGTTTTAAAAATCGATTGTAGATTCGGAAAGCCCACGGAATAAGCTTTTTTTTAATACCGAATTTTCGAAGTTTCTTTGTCGTTTTGAAATCAGCCGTCGCCCATTGGTCGCCGTTTTCACCGAAAATATGAGAAAATCTTAATGTTAGACTTTCTACCGCTCGTTCTTGTTGTTCTTCGTTAGATTTGAATTTTAAAGGTAATTTCAGATTTTAGTATTTCAAAATTTGGGTATTTTGGTTTTTTTTTTAATTCCGATAATTGATATATTTTAAAATTTTATTGTAGTTACTATTTTGAGCCGATTGATGATATTGATAATTTTTTAGAATTTATTTGCGTATTATTTCGAATTTTCAGATTTTATATTGAGTATTATCGATTTTTAGTGTTGATTATTTATTATTTGGATTTTTAGATGCTATAGAAAATATAAATACGAATTTATGGAATTTTGTAGGAATTTTGGAAAACTTTAGAATTATGTAAATGAGATTTTCGAATTTATATTCAGTAGTGTTTTAGCTCGATGTTTTTGAAGGTATTAAATATTAAATACTTTTGTTCTATGTTTTCATGAAGTGAATGTTTACATATTTTTTATTTTAATTTTTTTAGTTAATTATTTATTTTATTAAATACAGCATGGGACGGAGCCAGCCCCAGATAATTTTAAATCTTGGCTCCGCCGCTGGTTATACATAACATTCAATCGAACAATGTCACGAAGAGTAAATGTGCAAAAACGTTGGATCCATGAACAATCAGAATGAATTCAATCACATGTCTAGCTTGGTTGGAAATGCAATTGATAAGATGTAAGTATCTCGACTATGTTTATCGAGTAACACATTCAAGAGACACGGTTTCTTGCATAAATATTAACACATGTAAAAATAACTTTGTCAAAACATTTTGATTCAACAAAGACAGGGATGATGTTATTATATCTTGTTAACACATGCACAAGTGTCAACACACACACACACACACACACACAGGTGTAAAAACCCAAATCATGAATAAAAGAGATGTCTTGATAAAATCAAAATGAATCAAGGATCAAGACATATTGGGGCTAGCTAGCTACCCCATGCATGCATAGGAACTATATATGAACCCTACCTATTAAACACAACTGCAGCAACCGGACAATGGAATACAGTTGGAATGGGCATTGACAGCACATACACTTTCCCCATTCCATAATGTTGGACAGACTATTAAATGGTAATTTTGGGGTGTCCCTCCCCTCTCCCAGTCAAAGCTAGCTAGGCCTAACGTTACAATTAATAAATAATTATAAAGCTCTCTCCTTTTCTTGTACACACGCATGTGATTTTCAAGCAAAGGGAATCTAATCAATTACCCCTACTCCTACCTCTTCCCAATTTTCTCCAAACTTTTCAGTCCTATGCAAAGAGTTCTTTTTTAAAATATTTAAAATAATATAGAATATAATACACACAAAGATATCTGCTCAAATATATTTTATATTTAAAATAATATAAAATATAAATACGCAATAAAACAAATTATTGCGTCATATGGTTGATATAAACTTGTATCAGTAGGGAGATGCTTGAGTTCGAGATCAACGGATTGCCCGCATGCCTACCCCTTCCCACTTGCTATTTTTCTCTCCACTCAAGAGTCTCTCACCCACCCACGCAGCCACCCACCCTATCTTATCAGCAATCTCTTCCCTTTATATATAGTCCTCGCATCTTTAACTGGTTTATCTTTTTGTGGTAGCTAGGGTTTCGTCTTCTTGAATGACTTTGGGTATGCCAAGCTTCCATAGATGGTCACTGGTGTAGCTGTTTCCAAGTTTAAACTCGTCTTTTCAGGCACAAATTTGCATTTGCTTATGGGATCTGTCCTATGGGTCTTTCTCATGAATATCTTCACGGGCTAGATCTGGTTTATAATCCCAAAACATGTGGTTTTCTTGCATTCATGTATGGATGATTCTTCTACCTAGTTTTTGTTTTCTTTTCTTTCTTGGAGATTAAAGTTGAAGAGCGGAGCTCCTTGAAGTCCAATAGAGGATTTTTCCGGGAAGATTAAGCTGCTGACCTATGGATCCCTCAGCCCTATCCATTATCCGAGATGTTGACTTTGGATGGGTTTGTGGTTTGCATATGTCAGGAGCTTGAATCCACCCATTTTCGATCCTTCTTTGGATTGAAGGGAGCTCTACACTTCTAGCTTCCCCTCTACTCCTGAATCCGGTTTGATTCTCCAAGATCCGCTAGCTTTGAAATATATGGTGTCAGATAAATTTTGTTAATTGTTTCTTGTTCTTTAATCGATCATCTTTCTTGTTTGGTTACGTGATATTTTATATATATATACACCCACACACTCGTGGATCTCGCTTACTGAATCTTTTTCCTGATTCTGCATGCAGACGAAGGATGAAATGGCTAGCTGATGCAAGTAGAGTTAACCTGTGAATCTATCTCTAGATTTGCTTTACCATTTATGGTCTCTGAAAAAAGCAGCGTTCTGTTGAAGCTAATTTACTCGACCATTGGATTCTATTATTTTTCATATATATTTATTTATTTATGTTAATTGATTCAAATTTTATGAATATTAATTATTTATCAGTAAGGTTGGATCGGTTTTTTCGATAATCGATGCGATACTTTTTTATTACCCAAAGATTGATTGTTTTGCATTACATTAGACAATGTAGGTAACTCCGAAAGGATGAGTGGACCACATTCACCCGAACTAGCTAGGGTAACAAGCATTGGGATTTGGATCATCTACTTAGTGTTGTATATTTTGTACACGAGATCATCGTCTTGTGAACATCACATCATATAAAGTAAATTTAAAAAGTTGCAGACTTTAAAAAGTTGCAGATTAAATGAGATGATGATGTGATGATCTCGTATGAAAAATGCATAGTAATTGGTGCTGTGTTTTCAACACAATAGAGGATCCAAAATCAAAAGAATAAGTTATATGTTTATTTCATCATCATTATTATTTGTGTGGTGAAAAAACAGCCAATATACTTAATTATAGCGTGGGTAGGAGATCTATTTTGGTCTTATTTTGTACAAGATCATCCATCGATCATCCCGAAAACAAAAAATGAGAGATATATCAGTATTTTTTTTATTTACATTGATATATCATCTTATACAAAGGAGTATAACTCCCGATGTAATACTAATCTTAATTATAGAGTCATATTACATATATGACGAGATTTGTACAAAAAATCCCGACACAAATGTAATACAATTTTTTTATTGTTTAGTATAAATTCAATACAAAATATGATGAGATAATATCAAAATCTCATTTTATAATCGTTGTAAATGATATATTTGTTTTATTTTTAGTATTATTTTTAATTATATATGATATTTCAAAAAATATATATATGTTGGTAATTGAACAAGATATAATGCAAAGAATGATATATATATATATATATATATATATATATATATATATATATATTGATTTATCTGTAATGAACATGATTAGGATGATATTGTTTACACGTGCAATTAGAAAAACAATTTTAACATTAATTGCGATAATATTATATATCCAAGGACATAATTTGATAATTATTGTAGAGGGGACCATAATTGGAGGAAAATTTATGCCCGCTACTAGTTTTTGTTAGTTTGGTTGATTTGCAAGATTTGAATTTTCATCTTGTAAATTACATGTTACTATAATATGTGTGTTCGTAAAATATATAGAAAAAATTAATCTATCAGAGTGCAGTTTTCATCCAGTAATTTGAATTTTTTATTTTGACATTTTTTGTCTTAAACCATTAAATCGTATTAATTATTCAACACTAATGTTCTCATGTATTACTCATGTGACAAAATAAAGCTTATGTTACATGTATTGAAATATATTTATACAAAAATAAGAATAATTAAATTTTTTGTTCATATTTTAAAGTATTAGAGGTTCTTTTTCTTTTTTTTATTAATACGAATTTTTATGTATGCAATATAAATGTTATTATTGTTGCATAAACAAATCAAAATTATTTGATGAAAACTAAATGTTGACATGATATGATTAAAATCCAAAACATAATTTACATGATTAAAAAATAAATTATCCTCAACTGTCATTTTTCTGGAAATATTGTTGTTTTACAATTATATTTATAGTTGACATTATTTCATGGAAGGAATTAAAATGGATCGAATTTAGACAATATTTGAATAATTATATATATATATATATATATAGAGGAAACTAAAATATTTGATTACATAATTACTCTTCTTACTATACTAAAACTTCCTCAAGTCATTCCATATTTTACAAATCTAAACAAAACTTCTCTTTTAAATCGAACAACTCTTTTAAATTGAAAATAATTTGGTGTTAAGTGTTTAGTATTATTTGATCAAATTTAAAATAATAATAATAATAATACAGACAACACGTGTATATCTTTTACTAATATATATATTATGTGTGCCTTGTTATGCTTTTATAAATTTAAAAGCTAAAAAAAAAACAAATTCATGAATCATCAAGAATACATTTTATCTCTCTTATTTGTTTCGATTTTAGTATTTTATAGTTTTTTGTCAGCGTTGCGATTTAAATTTTTTTGAACTGAAAATGTTACTCTTAATTTTAATAATCAGAAGAAAAAAAACAACAGTATAACTAATCGTGTAAATAAACCGAGCTTGTTTGTGAGCTTTTCGAATCGGTTCGAAAAATATTTGATTCATATTCGAGCCGAACTTGAACATGTTCGAACTTTTTTTCGAGTCGAACTCGAACCAAAATTATTTTATTCGATAGTTTGTGATGTGCTCGAGCTTTAGTGGTTTATTATAATATAATTATGTATTAAATAATAAATTTCGAGCCTTGTGAGTAATTTTTTTGGACCAATAATTTAACTAGTTCGGGAACATGCATGTTTGAATCTTTCGAGACAAATTCGAATTCAAGCTTTAATTCGAACTGAAATCGAGCCAAATGTTTAAAATTTTCGTATTTCGAATCATGCTCGAACTCGAACAGAACTAATTCGAATCTTCAAATTTTCGTCATATTTGACTCAATGCGGTTCGTTTAGACCTCTGGTATAACTTATGAAATAATACTAAAATATTAAAATTAAATGTTTTGCTACTATAAAAGATATACGAGTAGGTCTCTTGTGAGACGATCTCACAAATATTTATCTGTGAGAATGGTCAACTCTACCAATATTCACAATAAAAAGTAATATTTTTAGTATAAATAGTAATATTTTTTCATGGATGACCTGAATAAGATATCTGTATCATAAAATACGGTCCGTGAGATCGTTTCACACATTTTTGTCAAGATATACAAGGCACTTTGGAGAAATAAAACCATGTGACATTTCATGTGACAGTAATGATTGATTGTTATATGTTGGGCTTTTATTGGTGTAACAATTTTTAAAATATATTGAATTGGAAAAAAATTAAAATTTTATATACGTAACTATTAATGTAATAATAAAGAATGCTATCTGAATTATTATAGGATAATTCTTCACCACTTTTGAGATCTACGAAGAGTTTTTAAATAATTTTTTATAAGGATTTGATTTGATTCCTGATTATGCTTTTCTCGCGAACTTTGCATATAAAAATTCCTCAACTATATTTTCGTCCTATATATAATATCCATATTATATTTCGTTTTTATTCAATACAAAATCATAAAAACTTATTTTAGTAAATCTTTATTTTATCTATAACTTCAATATCCTAATAAAAATAAATATTTATATTTATCTATATTTTTAAAATTTTAAATGATCTTATAATATAAAAAATTATCATTTTAAAAATTTTAATTTTAATATAATCTCTATATTTGGTGACGTACACAATAATATAAGAGTAGGTCTCTTGTGAGACGGTCTCACGAATCTTTATCTGTGAGACGGGTCAATTCTACCGATATCCACAATAAAAATTAATACTCTTAGCATAAAAAATAATATTTTTTAATGGATGATCCAAATAAGATATCTTTATCACAAAATACTACTCGTTAAACCGTCTCACATAAGTTTTTGACTTATATAATTATGTATTGTACGTTCGAAAGTCGAAACTCGCCCAGGCATGTTTGCTTAGGCTGCGTTTGGTTGGAAAGATAGGATAACCTAATGATTAGTATGTAAATGATAAAGAAAATGATTGTGATAGAATTGTAATATATGATGTAAAATAATATGATGTTTGGTAAGATTTTTAAGTGTAGGATAATTTGAATTTTTTGATAAAAAGACGAAATTGCCCTTCCCCTTCGCGACGGCGACAGTGGCGGCCGGCGGAAATGGTCGACCGGAAAAGGTCAGCAGGTGAGACGGCCGGAAACGGCTGCCGGAAACTTACCGACGGATTCTCAGAAACCGTCGCTAATAGCGACGGTTGTTGAGAAAACAATCCGTCGCTACTAGCGACGGTTTATGAGAAACCGTCGCCGATCTTGTTTTGAATTATTTTAATTTCTAAAAATTAGACATTTGACGACGTTTTTTAAACACACTGTCGCTAATTGCGCCGTTTTACAAACAAACCGTCGCTAATAGCGACAGTGTTTTGACAAACCTTTCTACACAAACCGTCGCTAATAGCGACGGTTTTTGACAAACCGTCGCTAACCGCTGTCGGCGCCGGTTGTCGGCATTTCGTCGCTGGTCGGCCGGTGCTCGCCGCGGTCGGCGATCCTTCTGTGGTTGGCCGGCGGCGGTCGGTGGCGGGAAATGGTGGTGAGTTTGAATTTAGGAGAAGGGTAAAATCGGAAAAATAGGAGGTATTAAGAGTGGGATAAATAATCCTAAGGGGTGAGGAGTTATTATTTTAACCTACCTAATATAACCTAATCATACCTAGGAAGGATAAGATAGGTTTATTTAAAATTGAACCAAACACTTGATTGGGCCGGATAAATTAGTCTATCAGTCCTAATCCCTCGAACCAAACGCAACGTTAAAAGAAATGTGATCCCGTTGGACCATTTTTCTATTACCATTGGGCCGATTTTGTGTCCAACTCGAGTTCAAGTTCCAAACCCCTGAAACCCAATGTGACCAAAAACCCTAATTTTCCCGACTGATATATACAAACGCACAGATTCACCACAGTATCCTCGTCCCCGCCTCCTGCAACGCTCTCTCGCATTTTTGCTCAGCAACCAGCGCGGCGACGAGTATGGCGCAAGAACAGCTGATCCTCCGTGGCACGATGCGAGCCCACACCGACTGGGTCACGGCCATCGCCACGCCAGTGGATAACAACGACATGATCGTCTCCTCTTCCCGTGACAAGTCCCTCATTATCTGGTCCCTTACCAAGGAGGACAAGACATACGGTGTGGCACGCCGCCGCCTCACGGGACACGGTCACTTCGTCGAGGACGTTGTTCTCTCGTCCGATGGCCAGTTTGCCCTCTCTGGGTCCTGGGATGGAGAGCTCCGTCTGTGGGACTTGCAGACTGGGAACACTGCTCGCCGCTTTGTGGGTCATACTAAAGACGTCTTGTCTGTTGCTTTCTCCATCGATAACCGCCAAATCGTCTCAGCTTCCAGGGATAAGACGATTAAGCTTTGGAATACGCTCGGGGAATGCAAGTATACGATTCAAGATCAGGATTCCCACTCGGATTGGGTTTCTTGTGTGAGGTATGGTTACAAGTGGTGTGTATGTTGTTGATTATAACTGGTAAATTTATTTTATGCAGTTGCTGTGGGATCATGTGGAATATTTATGTGTTTTCAAAGGGTCGGTTTTGGTTAAATTTGCGTTCTTGGAGCGATTTTGATACATTTCCATTTCTTTGCCATGGGAATCGTGAATTTAAATTCCAGAAGTATGATTGAAATTCTTTGTTTTTTGTTAACTTTAAATCTTAACGATTACAAACAGTATTCTAATTCCCGTAGCCTTTATCTTGTTGTGTTCAAGATTTTCTCCGAATGCCCTCCAGCCCATGATTGTTTCAGGATCTTGGGATAAAAATGTGAAGATTTGGAGCTTATCTAATTGTAAGCTGAGGTCAACACTTAGTGGCCATAGTGGATACGTAAACACTGTAGCAGTGTCTCCTGATGGGAGTTTGTGCGCGAGTGGTGGGAAAGATGGGGTGATTTTGCTCTGGGATTTGGCGGAAGGGAAGCGTTTGTATTCATTGGAGGCTGGATCGGTTATTCATGCTCTGTGCTTCAGCCCGAATAGGTACTGGTTATGTGCTGCAACAGAGAGTAGCATAAAGATTTGGGATTTGGAGAGCAAGAGTGTTGTTGTGGATCTTAAGGTTGATTTAAAGCAGGAGAGTGAAATGACTGCTGAGGGGACTGATCAAACCTCTGCTTGTAAAAACAAGGTACACATTAACTCTCTGCATAGTAGTTTCATTGTTGCACTTTGTGCCATTTTTGTTTGTATTTCTTTAGTATTTTAGTGTTTTTTTGTCTTCTGTGTTGCTCTTTGTGCCATTTTGTATTTGTAATTCTTGACTTAGGTTCACTTGCTTAGTGATTCGACTATTTCTTTTATTAGTGATTAATGATGCCATTACTTTTCACTATCTAATTATTATGGATTTGTGAAATCAAACCCTGTGGAAACTAATATAGGCTGAGAAGAGCTTAAGGAAGACAATACTTGAACTTTTGTTGACCATCGGTACCTAGTTTATAGTTTTTGCATGATTAGTTCCATTAAAAGTCCTTAATTCCATGTCAAGTCGATCATTGCCTTATCGGTCATCACCTGGTCGTGAATTTTGTATAGGAACTTGTCAATGGAGACTGTGCTGTGTGTGAGGTCTAGCATGTTGAATTTTTGTGGTTTTACATTTTCCTACTTTGTTGGAGGTTAAAAATCCTTAATTCCATGTCAAGTTGCATTATAGGTCGTCATCTGGTTGTGGATTTTGTGTAGGAACCTGTCACTGGGGACTATGCTTTGTGTGGTATTGCGTGTTGAATTTTTGTGGGCTTACATCTTCTGACTTTGTTAGAGGTTTGCGAATCAGTGTCTTTAGCCGTCCTCGTAGGGTTTGAGAAGGTGGATTGATTAAGTGGATCATAATTATAATAACTTAGACTAAAGGCTATCTTGGTACTGCAAAAACGAAACTGGGATTATCGTCTTGCTTTTTGCAACAGTTTTTTACTGGAACATTTCTTTTCACGCGTCCTTTGTAAAACATGCCATAAGAACGCAGAAAAGCAAAAATAAATATTTGAGAAACAGATGGATGGGATGTGTTAATGATGTCTGATATTGTCCATGGTCTGATGTAGATCAATTTCTGCACTTGCCTCAATTGGAGTGTCGATGGAAGCACACTTTTCAGCGGTTACACGGATGGGGTCATTCGAGTTTGGGGTATTGGACGTTACTGATAGAGAGAGGACGAACTGAATTTAGATATTTTGTATCCCTGGAAGGGATTTAATGAAATCTTTGTTGCCATGGTGTTTGATGTCTACTGTTAAATTTGAGTTTTTTATTGGTAGATAGTATATTTGCTCATTGTTGGCATCATGTTTTTACTTACTGTGTAATCAAGACTTCCGAATTTTTGCAACTTTTACCTTCCAAGAGTGGTGATGTGGGTTAAAAATTCATTCGATCAAGTCTTCATCCATACTTTTAGTGTTTTTTTAGTTGTAATATACATATTTTTTGCATATAATTAGATACCATTTTCGTGCATGCACTGTATATCCCCAAATTATTATTTAATGAAAAAGTATTATACTTGTTATTTGAAAATCTCATGGTTTTTCTAAATCGAATTCAAAAGCTTATTTCAAATTTACATTTCAAGGATATGGTGTGGTGTCTATATTTAATACCGTATTGTCGAGAACATTATTTAATGTTTTGATATCTGGTATTTCAGAGGTTTATAATATTGATGATTAAGAAGTTTGTCAAACATTCCTTATATATGAGACAATCAATGGATGCATCCAAAGAAGGGTGAAGTAAGTTTATGATCATCCATGGCTTGAACAAAAGTTGAAGATCTTCCCCGAATTTTATACTTATTCTCAAACTTAAATTGGCTTCCTGAAACAACTCGATCGATCCCTTCTTTATCTACTAAATCATACTAAACACTTGAAATTCGCCTTAACAATTATGACCAAATTTACACTAAAAATTATTGTCACAGAACTTTTTAAAACCACAATCGAGTGTCAAATCTAAACTCAAAACACACAAAATTACAAATAGTACATCCAGTAAAAAATAAATATAGTTAGGGGGCATGGCAAGTGGAAAATGTTAAAGATGGTGGGGTAGAGCATGGATGGATGGACGTATTCACGATATCCCAAAAGGATGGATCACAGTATTTGTGTTAGCACGAAAAGGTGTTAAATTGTTTGCATCATTTAATTGTCGGACAACCATTTTTTCACACCAAAATTGACCCAAGCCTCATTTCATCACCCTCCCCAGCCTCATTTTTCGTATTCGTCTATGACATATCTAATATCGCACACGGTTTCTTGATTTTTATGTGTCGTCTGATCAACCCGAAAAATTGATAGATTTATATTCTTTAATTTTAATAAACAAACAAATTTTTTTCTGACTCTGCCATGGAAATATACATATGTACAAAAAATAGAAGATGTGGTTTGAATTATATATATATGTATATAAAAAAGAAGAAGGGATTGAAATGGGGACAAAAAGTGTGGTTTGTGTGGAAAGAGCAGTTGGGATCGAGAATAAGTATGAAAGGCACGAGAGAGACAGAGTCAGAGACAGACAGAAGAACAATAAATGAGGTGATGAGCCTTATGATAACCCTCATCATCGTCACGTCGTTTTTCCTTCGCTATTATCCATGCATTCCCCTCCCAGAATTCCAAGCCATCCTTTTAAAAATATTCAATAAAATGAATATTATATATTTATATATGTCAAAACTTGTGTGAGATGATATTTTGTGAGACGAATATATTATTTAAGTTATCCATAAAAATATTACTTTGTATTGTGAATATCAGTATGTTGATCCGTCTCACAGATAAAGATTCGTGAGACCGTCTCACGATAAATCTACTCTTATATATGATAAGTGAGGGGGATATATTTTTTTGTAATCATGTTTTCGATTAATCTATGGTTCGGTCTATCAATTTGTAATTTTTTTAAATTTTAATAGTTTTTCATCTTATTGTCGATGTAAGACTTGAGAAAGGATGATATGTTCCCCGAAAACATCGATGATACTAATATCATTGTCTGCACTCCAGTAAAAAAAAAAACTAAAACTAGGAAAAAAATATACAAGTTGGTGGACTAAAACTATGAATTAACCGATAGAGTGAGTCTCATGTGAGACCCTCTCACGGATCATAATCTGTGAGACGGGTCAATCCTACCCATATTCACAATAAAAAGTTATAATCTTAGCATAAAAAGTAATACTTTTTAATGGGTGACCCAAATAAGAGGTCCGTCTCACAAATACGACCCGTAAGACCCTCTCACACAAGTTTTTGTCTAATCGATAATACGATAAAAAATAAATTTCCCTATTAATAAATAATAATATTGTATTTGATTCGTTGACTGCCACTTCCCCCTCTCTCTGCCGTAGTCAACTTGATGAATTTAAACCAAAAAACAACCCTACTCCTCTTTTGTTTCCCTCTCTCTTTGGGTTTTGTTCAATCTCTTTCTCTGAAATCCATATAATTTTTTTTGTTTGCCTATCTTACCTACTACTTCGCTTCTCCATATGAAACCCTCCTTTACGGTGTGTTTGGCGATCAGGATTTGGGAGGATTTCATGGGATTTGGATTTCAAAATCCTATTTTTACTGTTTGACAAGATGTTCAAAAAAAAAGATTCGGATTTGCTTAGAATTTCATGGGATTTCATGGGATTTCGACAAGTATATCCAAATCCCATCAAATTTGATAAGATTTGGTGGGATTTAGATTTTAAAACATAAAATTACTTTTTTATCCAACACATCATTCTCCACCAAAAGTTTCTAAATGGTTATATTTTTTTTCCTTTTAACTTTTTTTAGAAGTTGAAAGATTTCGTTTAAATTTTATAAGTTTCTTGTATTATTTACTGATTAATATAATATAAATTATAGTAATTACCAAAGTCTCTTTTTACGTTTAATAATTAATTTCGAGTTAAAGTTTGAAGTTGTTTGATGATTTTTTAATTATTATTTTATGTACACTATGATTAATAAATAATATTTAATTTTTGAATTTACAAATACAAATAATATAGAAGAATTATTAATTTCTAAATTTTTTTAGTTATTTATTTTTATATGATTTCTAAGGGTAGTTTAGTAAAATTTTAAAAGTTCAAATTCGAATCCTTTTTTCTCCAAACAAGAAATGGATTTGTAAATACCATTTTTAAATTTTAAACCAAACACCAAATGGAATTTCAATACTTGAATTTCCAAATCCAATTCCAAATCCAATTCTAAATCCCACAAAATCCTCTCAAATCCTGGTTACCAAACACACTGTTATGATCTTATAATTAAACTTACATACAAATTTCCCATTACTTTCTTGAGTTTTGATCATGGATAATTATTAGTATTAATTTACACCGCTTGATCATGGAACCACAGTGGCACTGAAAGCAAAGAACAATATTCTTGGTTTTCCATCACCCACTTGTTCGATGTGGATGATGGGATATAATGATGGGGGAGACTTCACCACCCTTCAAGATTCATTCAGTGGCCGAAAGCTCCGAACCCTTATGCCGAGACCAGCCGCCGCCGCTAACTCTCCTCGCTTAAACCTCGTCCACGGCGCTGACTTTATTTCCCTGAATCATCATCATCTTGGCAAGTCATCAATTCTCAGTCTTTCATCAATTTTTTGTTAACACGTGATATATATAGGTTAAATGTTTATGGAGCAACTATTTTTTGTTTATTTCTTGTTGAAGCAGCGATTTCTACGGAGCAAAATAAGAGAGAGTTAAGTAGTACACAACAAGTTGCGGTGAGTTCAAGATGGAATCCAACTCCGGAGCAACTTCGAACCCTTGAAGAACTATACAGAAGGGGCACTCGAACTCCTTCTGCCGAACAAATCCAACACATCACCGCGAAGCTCCGTCGGTACGGCAAGATTGAGGGGAAAAACGTGTTCTATTGGTTTCAGAATCACAAGGCTAGAGAAAGGCAAAAACGGCGCCGCCAGCTCGAATCTCCCACTGGCAAACAACCCCCCCACACCAGCATGGAAAATGGCGAGAAGAAAGAATCGGAAGGTAAAATTCTTCAAAGAAATACATTGCCCGCAACTCAGTTTCAATAAGTTGGTTGTCAGTACTTATTTCTGGGCGTCACTGATCAATATACAACCAACCAATATAAACCTTCACGATTAGTTCTTTCGATTTCGGACCTCTTGGATAATTGTTTCCATTTCCAAGAAGTTCTTGATTTGAAGTATAAAGTTGAAACATTTTTGGGCAGGTGAAGAGACCAAAAACTGGTCATCTCCCACAAAATCTACTACAAATACAGAGGTCTGTTTTCTGCTGCTATCTTTTACCCTTTGTCTTACTTGATGTTCCCTTTTTTTGCAACTCAGATTTCTAAAAAAGCTATCCCATTCTCCCACTAATCAGATCAGAATAATTAAGCACATGATTGATTATTACATTCAACTTTTGGAGGTTTCAGGTCATAATAATGATTACTATTCTAACATTTGAAAAGAAAACAATATCGTTTTTTGTTTAGTCATTGATTTGGGACTAAAAAGAAGCGTCAAAGGCTGCATGCATACCTTCCTTCCTGTCGGGAGGCTGCTGTGCTATTGTTATGAAACATTGCTAGGGTTTTTGGGTGTCGTGCTCATTCATTGCAATATTCGAATTTTGAAATGGCCAACATTTACATACATATATACATATACATCATATGCATGTATGTGTGTGTACAGGGCCAAATGACACTTTCACCCCTATGCATGAAAACTTGGGATTGTATACTTATTAAGTTAAAATGCATATAAAATGAAAAAGACAACTGACTTTTAATAAATGTGTATATGTAAAGCCTAAACAGATTATTTTAGTAGGCATTGGGTCACTAATTTAAATTAATTAATTGCCTGTCAAAGTTGTTATTTAAAATTCACAAGGGTTTAATTATTTCAAAGCTTTAGTAAATTTGGTCCAATTATATATATATATATATATATATAACTATATATAAATTTCTTGTGGAAATTATATTGGCGAAAACTTATGTGAGATGGTCTCACGGGTCGTATTTGTGAGACAGATCTCTTATTTGGGTCAACCATAAAAAAAATAGTACTTTTTATGTTGAGAGTATTACTTTTTATTGTGAATATTGGTAGGATTAACCCGTCTCACAGATAAAGTTCCGTGAGACTGTCTCACAAAAGAACTACCCAATTATATTTTAATTTTTGTAATTTACACGTTTTTCATTCTTTGTCATGTTACCGACAATTCCAGTCTCGGTCTGCTTACTACTATTTTTTTTTATTTTATCTGGCGTGATGTAAACCACTTGAGCACTCCCCATATTTTCCCATATTTCATTGATAGCAATGCTAATCGATAAATAGTTAATATATTGACTTAATGCAATGAATTATCAGAAAACTTCAAGAAATGGGTCAGCGAAGGTGACAGAGACAGAATGTAAAACAGATGGATGGTTACAGTTCGATAGTGATGACACAGAATCACAGCAGAGGAGGACCCTTCTCCAGAGGAATGCCACGTGGCATACTATGCATTTGTCTCCTTCATCTCCCACGCTACCTGATGCAGCCACCCTCGTCTCCGCTGACGCCCGAGATCCTCCCCACCCGGCCGCCACCGGCATTGGTGTAGGAGAGGCACGAACCCTTCAGTTGTTCCCTGTCGGAGGTGATAAGAAGGATTTTGAAGATGAGTTATCTGGTGCAGCCATTGATACTGCTGACATTACTGCTGCTGCGCCTTTACAATTTTTTGAATTTCTTCCTTTAAAGAATTGAATTTATATTTAAAAAGAGTGCATGCTTCATTTTCTTTTTTCTTTTTTAATGTTATATAATATAAGTAATTAGCCTATCAATGTAATGCAAGGAAAATGGCTTTTGTATCTTTCTGCAGTTTTTTTTTTTTTATTATTATTTTTGGGTTGGTTTTGATGTATCATGGCAATCAGATTATTCCACAGTAATTTGGAGATAGGAGAATATAATGTTAATTATAATTTTTCTGTCAAACTCTTTCATTCTTATGATATCACATTGTTTGAGAAGACATATTCTTGAAAAATCAACTTACTAAAAAAATTACAATGAAGTAAAATTTTAAATTTGGGAGAAAATTTAGGACATGCATGGGAATGGAAAAGGATGGCATGGAAATGAATTAGGACCAATGTTTGGGTAAATTAATGAAAAGTGAGGCAGGGTGTAGTGTTTTTGACAGAAGCAATTGCAGACCTATTATTTAACAAGTTTTTAAATATTTTTCAGGGACTGGTTGGGTATCCCAATGAGAATCTGATTTCGGAATTTGACTGACAATGAAATTTAATGAAAGTCTAAAATAATAATAATAAATATATTTAATTCTTTATCTTAAATAATAATGGAAATGCTGGACACTGGTGAAATATTTGTGAAGATTTTTGCAAATAATATTGTAACTTGTAACAAATTTGAACGTACTGTTTTAAGTTTGAAATTTAGGACCAGAATTTTGTTTTCAAAATAGAGGACGGATTTTGCTCCAATCAGTCTTCATATCTGGTCTTTTTTTGGATATTATTCTAAATATCACGTCGGTAGCAATGGAGCATAGGTTTGCCGGATGACATAAATTAGGAAAATGTTATACTCCAAAATTACATAATAATCCTTTTTATTTATTTTTTATTTATGTTTTGGTTCATTTTATTTTTTTATTCACCACCCCATATGTTAGGATGACAGTTGACAGTTGATAAGCATGCTCAGTTTGAAAAATTTCTTGTGAGATATTTTTATTAGGCCATCCACAATAATAAGGATATTTCTTACAAATATTTGTGGACCCTCTAATCCACCTCATCAATCAAATATCTCATATTTCACAATCAAATGTCTCACACCAACCAAATATTTATAAGTCTCATTGTCACTTTAATTAATATTTTATTTTCATTTAAATAAAATCATTTAACCACTTTAATTATTTTTATTTATTATTTAGTATTATATTTTTTTATTGAAAAATAAAATTATAAAGTTTAATAATTACATATAATTAAATAAATATTAAATAAAAGTGAAAAAATAAAATAAAAAAGACCCTACTCGACCCAAGCTCTTCACAGTGAAGAGCTTGGGTCGAGCAAACTCTTCGCTAAAATAGTGAAGAGCTTGGGTCGAGCCCTTGTGCTTGGGTCGTGCTTGGGTCGTGCTCGACCAAAAAAAAAAAACACGATCCAAAAAATACTCGACCCACCTCGACCCATCTCGACCAAAAAATAAGCGCGTCAATCACGTTGTCTTCAAGAAAATTTAAAAAAAATAGCAATACCTTGTAACCGGATATTGTCAATGGAGATGTTATTTAGATGACGTAGATTGGACTTATATCCACCACTGTGGATGCCCTTAGTACCATAATTATAATATTAGTATTTTTAAATATAAATTTATGTGTTGTTATTTAAATTATATGTTTTGTTTATGTTTATCTTTTTTACATTTTAATTTATGTATGATTAATGTTGTTTTTTGTTTGCAATTTGATGACAAAATAAATGTATTTTTTTGTATGTTTTGTTATTTAAATTATATGTTTTGTTTATGTTTATCTTTTTTACATTTTAATTTATGTATGATTAATGTTGTTTTTTGTTTGCAATTTGATGACAAAATAAATGTATTTTTTTTGTAAAAAAATATTGAGTCGAATACAAGTTTAATTATGACAGGTTTAATAATAAATTACGTGATTATGTAATACATTGTACGATTTATTACAAATCTATTTTTTTTTTAATGAAATTATGCATTTTGAAAAAAAGATCTCACTTTTTCTTGGCAAGGAAGAGCCCCCACTTCTGCTCCCCAGAAGAGCTCCTCACAAGCTTAGCCTTCCAACCTTTAACTATTTCATTGTAGTCTTCCTGCAGGCGAGAATCGGGCAGCAGAAACACTAAGTGAACGGGTAAAATCTTGGAATAAATTACAAGGTACGGCAAGTGCAAATGGATAAAAACATACTTCGGAAAAGTCGTTCGTAAATGCTTCCTTATCCTTCTCCACAGCATTCAATTCCTTCTCAAGAACTTTGATAAACTAGAAACCAAGAGAGTACGAAGTTCAACTATGATTAAGGTTTGAGACAAAAATATTGATATGCAAGGAAACGAGGTATGAAGCACTAAGTTTTGCTCCCAACAACAATAAATTTGACAATGAGTACCTGATCAGTTCGGTCCTCAGCAACAACCTCATCAAAGCCGGCGTCACGAAGCATCTTCAATTAAAAGAAAAAATACAGCAATGCCTTCTGTTAGATTATTATATTATAACTAGTGAAAAAGACAATGCATATCGCTGGCTTTAGACACACCTGGCCATAAGCTTTAATATCATGTAGATCATATCCCCTTTGCTCGATATACTGAGAAAATTCAGCAGATGGAGATCCAGCACTTCGGCAATAGTCACTGATGAGGACTTTGCCTCCTGGCTTCAACCACTTGTAGAATGATCGAAATAATGCAGGTTTGCCCTAAACAAAACAACATTTATACAGCAGATTTGGAAATAACAGAGCCTGGAACTCCATACGTAAAATTCAATATTTACAAAATTCAAAATGATATAATACCTGTAAATAACTCCAAACTTCTAATCAAATTGGTCTTAGAATCTCTTATTTTAACCATGTTTCAAGTAATTAGGTGAATCAATGAAAAGTGAGGCAGGGTGTAGTGCTTTTGACAGAAGTAATCACAGATCTTTTATTTGACAAAAATTTTCACAAGTTTAGATTTATTTAAATGAAGCATATCATATTGATAAGAATGACACGGCTTACAAAAGTTCAGAGTAAGAATGTTACTTGAATGTGAAGAATTGTGTCACGGCTATAGATCACATCAAAGGAGCCATCAGGATATTGTTTTGTGGTGCAGTCAGCAACCTCGAATTCAACAGAACATTTGAGACCAATGGCACGCTCAAGAGCAAAAGAAACCATATTGACAGAGAGGTCAATGCCAACAACATGAACATCATACTTATCAGCCATGTAAAAATCACCTCCTCCAATGCCACAACCCACGTCTAAGACTTTCTGACCAGGCTGGAGATCCAATCTAGATACAAATTCTTTTGTGGTATCTGCTCATAAACATAAGATCGGTCTATGAAACTATAACATAGCATTTAATTCTAATCTTCCGAGTATTCATTCAAGAATTTTTGGCAACAATATGATAATTTCTCATAATGGCAATAAGTACAGGAAGATATCATATGAAGTTATCCTTTCAATGGTATTTTAAAAAGATTGGCGATGAAAGAACTAACACAACAGATGATATGCACAGGAAGAGGTACACACTCTAGATCCTCAATGCTAAAAATATTATCAAGTTTAATTTCTGCGCACAAAACAACCAGCTGGTTAGGAAATTTTGGTAGAGGAAACATACCAATCCCTCCAGTGCTCACGAAACCATGTCCAAAGACACGCTCGTAGCGTAATATGCCACTGTATTTATATTGGACAGTATCCAAGAACTTCTGGAATCCCCTGTCAGTGTCTGAGCTAATCTTCTGCCAAATCCAGCAAATCTGCCAAATGCAAATATACATTAAACATCAATTTTTATTCCTACGTATTTTCATTTCTATAAACAAGGAGCAATCTTTGTGAACAGGTCTTGAGAGGGGCAAAGGATGGAATTCCAACATGTATCAATTTCTGGATTTAACACCGTGTGGTACCACAGATGGATTCGGAGGCAATAACAAACCTGATTTTGATTCTTTTTGTTTTTGACATAAGCTCCAATGCACTTGCAACCAATAAGAGCAAATTCAAACAAGTTCCCAGAATTATCATACAAATGACTTTCTTTAAACACCTGCAAGACCGATACATTTGGGAATCAATATCATGCTTGAATCAAGAAATCAGCTCAACTGTGCTGAGCGCAATTTCCAAAATAATATTCAGTATACAGTCATAAACATGCTCCTTCGAATAATTATTTTGCGGTCAACTGTTAAGCCAAATCAGACATAAAGGCATGGACCACAAGTCAATTTGGGACAAATACTCCATTAGTTTCCTCATGAAATTTTGTGACAAAGATGGCAGCAAAAGCACAGCAGGTTCAAGTCATGATAGGAATGCGAAACTATAAGAGTTCATGATGATATATCAACTGTCGGTTATGAACAAACAAATGTAGAGAAGACTGAAACCTTGGTATAAAATCTTGGTTCACGGTAATGAGTAGGGTTATTCTTTCTCTTGTGGTCTCCAGACCGATGGAAACATGATTCTCTGAAAAATATATAGCCACCAACTTTTAACCATTTGATCATTCTCTCAGCAAGACTCTCAACCTGCAAAAGAAAAGAACAGAGCAAGTTCAAAATAAAATTCAAACAGAAAATGAAGCCACAAATTTAATGATAAATATTCCAAAAATAAACAAAATTCAGAAAGGATACTGTGAAAGTCCCAAAGAAACGTGGGTTAAAAATATTACCTCCTTGTCTGAGAGATACATCAGCAGCCAGTTAGAAAATATTAAGTCTAAAGATTGTTCTGAGAAGTTCAGTTCTGGGGAAGTCACATCAGCACATATAAACTCGACATTCTTATGATGTCCGTTTACGCTTTCATTCTATAAACAAAGAATTAAAATCTTACTTCCAATATAACTAAGAGAAATATTTCAAAGTAGAACTACAAAAAATTAAGGTTTTGCACAAGGTTACATACCTTTTTTATAACACTTTCAATGAAGTCTAGTGCAACAAGTTGACCAGCCTTATTAGCTAACTCACCAGTGAAACGACCAATACCAGCACCCAATTCCAGAACTGACTTTCCCTCGTACGGTGGAAGAAGAGAAAGTACCTGATAAGAATCACAAGCAAGATGAGTTTGGAATTACAATTTCCTAGTCTAATGGAAAAGTATGACAACTCAGTTTACAGGAACTCAGATGAGTTCGTATTTAGCAAGATTAAACATAATATTTTGGAAGGAAATATCTGTAGATTATATGTAAATTGATATGGTAAAGTAAAACATAAAATCGTGATGATGAAAAGGCTAACTATAATCTACAAGATAAATAACTTTAACTAAAAAAAACTCCCAGGTTTGCATTTCTGAAGCATGCAGAGATAATGTGAGTATGGTAACTTATTAATACATAAATATGACAAAGCATGGTAATTGCACAGCCTAAGAGGCAAATATAAGTCATATAATAAGAATCACTGCCAGATCTAAAAGGCAAGAACTAGACTGGATGTGTAAATTGCACAGTCTACATTCAGACTTCATGGCAAAGTTCCATTTGGTGCCATAAAGTTTTTGGCATTGTTTAAAGAGGCTGAATGTTACCTGTTAGCATTGTTACTTTATATTTATTGGTCTTGGAGAAAACAAAAGGCCGTAAGACACCCCCCTAAGCTAATTTTTAGAACCAGTAAACTTTTACACATTTAAATGTCATTATTCTTGCCGTTCAAAAAATTTCAAAGCAAAAGCTAATGCAATTAAAAAAGAACAGGAAGATTCGAGATTTAGAGCAAAGCAGACCGATTATGACAAGAACAACGCATATGAATACCCCACTAAAATAAGACCACTCTCACACGTAGCACCTGTTTCATAACTAAAGACGCAAAGTATCATTATTACCTTACATCGACTCCAAACTGCATAAGGATACTCGTAAGATAAATATTTATGCATTAAAAATAATTTATATGCACCCAATTTTTGTTCCAATAATCCAAACAAAGCCATTGAGCTGAAAATGCTAGCAACAGGGATATCCTTTAGAAAAACAAATAAAAAGATTGTAACTTTGAACTATCCTGAATCAAAACTCAAGAAAAAAAAAAAGCAAAGCACATAAGAACAACTTATGTCGGCAAAGAGCTTGCTTAAAAGAATAAAATTCATAAATTTGATGCGTCTCCGTTCCCCTGATACAAAAACAACGAACATCGCAATATCTAATCCGCTACACGGATCATACGGATTTTAAAAAATGTATCAAATGAGAGTTGGACTTCCAAAAAAATAAATCAAACCTCTGGTCTCTCTTCTTTGTCGAGATCAGACGCTTTGGAATCAAGCATCATAGCCTCCACTGTCAGATCCACGGAGTGCTCGATCCAGTAACTCTTTTGCATCTCACGCTCTTGCTCTGTAGTTTCAAATCGCAAAACAAGCAGGAATTTCTCTTAATATCAAACAAATCCAATGCTTTAAACCCCCTAAAACATCTAAAAAATATCGGGTTTCGTAAACATCAACCTGTAGCCATGATGATGACAATATGTAGCAGTACTAATTCCAAGTAATGCAGACGAGATATTCAGTAATCGGGTTTTTCTTCTTATCCAGATGGGATCAGAAATAAACAGTAAATGGAGGCTAAAACCCCTCAATGGCAACGCGTGATCTCGAAAATGACCTTGATCTTCGGTTATGGGATCTCCCTTTTTGATGCATCCGCTAAAGTTGCT
This sequence comes from Primulina eburnea, assembly GCF_022965805.1. Taxonomy (NCBI): domain Eukaryota; kingdom Viridiplantae; phylum Streptophyta; class Magnoliopsida; order Lamiales; family Gesneriaceae; genus Primulina; species Primulina eburnea. Next base: position 61,425,524 of record NC_133101.1, on the reverse strand, counting down.
TGATTAATGGGATTTACAGATACAACCGGAGAAGGAGAAGATCATAGAAAAAGGAAGATCGGGTAGAGAGACAGATGGGAAGCGTTTCAAGATCGAGCATTTATTATTTTATCGTGAATTACTATTTTGCATGCTGAGTCATGAATTACTGCTGTATTTAACCTTTTGTACGTGTTGAGACGATGATACGTGGGACAAGACCAAGTAAAATGACTAGGTTTTTCTTTTGCTGCGTTGGGTGTCGGATTTTTTTATTATTAAACTCCACAAATTTCATAATTCATAATTTTTTTTATAGACACAAAAAATTTGATGCAAGATGTAAACGATTTTTTGTTTTGTTAAAATCATTGATTATATAATCTGCTCAATTAATAAATATTATATATCTTTTATAATTCAGATGGTCATGCATTAATATAATTTTTTTAAAAAAATATTTACTGGTCTTGCAATATTTAACATGAAAAACGTTACGTGTTTTATGTCCATTCAAGAACATCAATGTTTTCATAATAAACGAAGGTCAGTGCAAAGAAATAGATGTTACTAGATTGTATGTATACACGCAATATCATAAACCAAAATCCCAGAACTAAATTACTTGTATAACCTTTACTCATATGATCTCAGGTGGCAACAATGTCTGCTTCTGGAATCATTGTATCCAAATATTTAATTTTGAGCATATATATTCTCCTGCGTAGCCTACAAATTTTCATCACCCATTGTTGCAACAACGTTCAACCTGATGTTAGTATAACCACCTGAAACAAAGCAAGCATCTTCAATGGCTAATGCAAGAATCATGTAGATCCATGGAACGGTGCTGAAAAACAACCAATGGCAATGCATTCGGAAGGTAGATATGACTGTAAATATCAAGCATGGAGAGCAGCAACTTTCTCGGATAACCCATCAATCTCTTCGTTTTGTTCTGTAATCGGCTCTCCCTGTCAAAAAATAAAAAGGCTGGTAACGTAAATATACAATGCATCGAAAGCAAAAAAAAAGTGTAATCTGCATGCAACATTTTGTTTAAATTTGTAAATTCTGATGCATGCAAACATTGGCATTTCCTTGTGTTTCTTCATCGTGTAGCAGGAAAAAGAAACACGGAAACCATTATCAAAATGCCTCAATTAATCAAGAACTCGGGGAAAAGAGGTTTCCATTTTAATATCCTGCTGATCAATAAATTTGTTAATGCTTCGACCCAACACAAGAAATCCTCAAGGAAATGCTTTATGTGCAGCTCTTTCATTCTAATTAATTAAATCATGGGAATATGGGGCAGACGAAGGCAATCTCCTAAAACAAAATAAGCAACAAGTTTGAAGTGACTTTTGTCCCCTAAAGCAATTTTACTTGGATATATTATACATGAAAATGTTCCTCTCCCTATAGTATAAAAATTTAGGCCCCGTCCTGTCAAATTACCTGTATTGAGTACCAGAGAAACCCAAAGAAAATTACCTCTGTCTCTCTTTTGTCCCTGGCCCCGATACATTTAGATGCACTGATACTAGCACTCTTTAACAAACTCCGAGCACTGTAGTTTGCTTTATTCTGGCCATTTTGAACAACTCCATTTACATTTACTGGTCCTTCATCTTCCCTTGGAGGACTGTGAAGAGTTGTAGCCACGGAAGCGGAGGTTCTCTTTTCAAAATTGTTAACTTCAACAGCGTCATCTTTGGGTGCAGGGACACGCTCTCTGAAGGCATGGTTAAAAATCAATAAGCATGCTAGATAAAAGTAGACATCTAGCATGATGAACAAGAAAAAACGCCAATCAAATTGCAAAATCAATGGTTTGACCATTGTCATTGTAATGCTCCATTTCATAACGTAATTTAACCTAGGAAGGTTCAAGCAAAAGGACTACTCAATCAAAACTAGTTTCATAGCATATTCGTTAACATATCGTGCATCAACTTGAAAATATACCGAACCATTGTTGAATATCCTGAAAAAAGAAGTGGGTAGAAGGTAGATCACAATTAGAAGTATCTCCTAAAACTGTTAGTTATCATGTTTGTTGCGTATAAGAAAAAACAAGCCAATAAAAATATCTTCCTCGATATTTTTGCAAGAAAATCCAACACGCAATCGAAATGTCAAGGTTATTCCATAACTTTGACATGATGGGTAGATACTTGTTTTTATAGCCAATACATGCAAGGAATTAGGGGTGGAAGTGAGTTAAACTACTCGTGAGTAGCTAAATCAAAACTTGACTCGAGCTTGATGTGATCGAGCTCGAGTCGAGATTTAGTTGTGGCTACTCGAGTGGCTCGCGCCTGAGTAACTCCATATATATTTTTTAATTTAGAGGATACAAAAATTTGAGAGATATTTTTATCCTAAAACTTTAAACCCTAAATATTTTTGTCAATATGCTACGAAGAATTTCAAACTTTTCGAGCATGAGCTCGAGTACCTCAACATTTACACGAGTCAAGCCCGAGTTTGACATTGATCACTCGATTGAGTTTGTGCTCGAGCAGATAGAATTTAAATCGAGTCGAACTCGAGTAGTAATTAGTATGATACTCGACTCGACTCGTGTGCACCCTACTCTGAACTATCACATTTTTTCACTATCATTTGTAACATGTTTAATGAAAACCTTCTTGAGACAGGAGACTCACAAACCACGTAAGGTCAATATTTTGAATTTGGAAAAGATTAACTACGTGTATTTGGCATGACCACTAACAATATTCATGTCATTTTAAAATTAAAATCACATTTCAATAAAAACATAAATAACTAACAAGAAATAACAAATTAGAATTTTTTATTCAACATCAAAACTTGTAAATACATAGTTTACAGGCAAAAAAACCATCATCTTTGCTAACAAATGGAACTACCAAAATTCTATAGTCGAATTAACAGACTACATTTGTATTACATATTACCACCATATCATACAATGTCAACCGCCAAATAACCAATTATCTAACTGTGTATAATTAGGAAGCTACTAGCATCTAACCAAATTTTTTTACTGGAAAGGATGCAAAGGAGCATGATAGAACTTAAATGTTCAATAGGTTTGATAAGACATGTAAGGATGATATTTGATTACTAATAACCCACATACCTCGGTAATGAAGCATGTTGTCGTAGGAGAGGAGATCCTCTTTCACCTTTTCCATAATGTTCCTCAAGATGGGCAAACTGTCTCTTGAACCGATCAATACCACTGAGGAATATTAAACAGAAAATTAACCTCATCAAGAATCTCATTGTACAGATATGCCAGACACAGCACTCAGTTTCCATAATACCAATCAAAAGAAAAAGTTTCATGCACCAATCTTACAAGAAAACTATCAGTACCCCATTCAACGAACAGAAAAAGGTTAGGACGAGGGGGTTCGCTCTAAGTAGAATTGTTTCAATACATATTATATAATATATTTGATCACTAAGATTATAACAAACCAGAAAAGTTCTCGGTGGACCTCCAGAGGCGTGTATTCATCTAACCACACAAAAACGTGCAGCAATAGGATAGACTACCTTCCCAAAGCATGACCTAAAAATAGAGAGTGTGTGCCTAGTTGGCAGGGATGAACAATTAATGGAAGTGAACAACAAGCTAGAGACATGCTTATCAATTAGCCCAATGGTGTGTTATCGCCAGGGCCGTTTAGCGTAAGAAATATCTATAGAGATATTCCAAACTCACCATTAGACACACTATAATTGACTCTGCTCCCTTTTATCGGACAATAAAAGGCAATGTAAAAATTACATCACTGATTTACGGGGGGATTAAATGTCATAAATTGCCCTTTTCAATTATACAAATGTTTAACAGAGTTGGCAATTGAAACACCAACGAGCACCTCGCAGGGTCAACTCAATTTATTCATGATTCATCAAACTTTCCAAAGGTAGTGGAGCAGAACACAGGAATGAGAGCTATTCATTGCTGGTGCGACAATTGAGAGATATAGAAATAATTTCAACAGACCCGAATAAAGGTTGAAAGGAACGTATCTCAAATGAGAAAGAAGCCCCAAATACCACTTGAGGGTCTTTGACTAATTTACTATCAGCATCTTTTCCATCTATTAATGCAAAGACAACTATGGAATTGTGTTGCATCTGCTTGACAGATGTCAGGGAGGCATTAGAAATCATATGGCAAACCTTAGGTATACACATTTGATTTACTTCATAGATAACTTCTCGCCAAAAAAGAAATCATTCAAAATCAATTACTGGACAAACCTTGGGTACATAAAGCCACTAGTCTGATCTCCACCACGTAGATATTCCTGAAGCATCTGAGGGTGATACTCTAGAATCTGTTTGCTTAAGATAAAAGTAGTCAAGATGACAAGTTCATATGTACACCAAATAATGCAATCAGAAAACCTGTACTATGTAGGAAGGCCTACCTCTCGATAAATTAACTCTCTAACATCATCTTTTGTCAACTTTCTCCTTTCAAACTCAAACTCAAGCTTTGATATGGGTTGAGTTGATGGCTCACGTTCAACATTTGCCAACCCACGAAAATAAGGATCTGCCAATGCCTGCAAACATAAAAGTTGAAAAATGTTTTTATGAGGTACAGTAAAGACTTTGATACGAAAACCAAGAGGAGGCCATTGAATTTACTTCTTCAGCACTTGGTCTATCTTTAGGATCAAAAGCAATGAGCCGTTCCAGTATGCGCAGGGCAAAAGGATCAACATTGGGAAATTTCTGCACAAATGGTACAGGCTGTTTCTTTCGCATGTTGTTGAGATATCTCCTTGCCTTTTCATTTCTGATCTGCCATTTTAATTACAACAAAAATTATATTACAGAAGTGATTCCACGATGGCAAACACCAAACAGTTTAAACAACAATGTTCTTTTCAGAAATATGGATTATAAACTAAGCAAAAGAAAATAACACGTTGCAGAACCAAATATCTAACCCTTGCAATAGATTCAGGAGGAGGAGTACCAAGCAAATCTGTTATCAAATCTAATTGGTGGACCACATTTTTTCCAGGGAACAATGGCTTTCCAGAAAGCATCTCAGCAAATATGCATCCAATGCTCCAAATATCAATAGCTGGAGTGTACTGCAAACAAGAAAGTTACACAATCATTGCATGTTGAAAGCACAAATTCATGTTACTAACATAAATAGCACAACCATTATGAAGGAAAAATATGCATTGGGACATGAGAAAAATATCTGCTTACTTTGGAAAAAAATGAACCACATAGCTCGGGTGCTCTATACCACCGAGTTGCAACATAGTCCTTCAACATATGAATAACAAAATAATAAGGTTAGGAAACGAAGCACCGTATTTAGATTAATATGCTATGATATTTTCACCGGGATCAAACTCACAGTCCAGAATATGGCTGATGGGGCATCATTAAATGAGACACGGGCTAAACCAAAATCACAAATCTTCAATTTGCAGTCAGCGTTTGCAAGTATATTTTTAGGCTTTAAATCTCGGTGAAACACATTTGCTGTACAAAAAAATACATATCGATTACATGGAGGGAAGTTCCTCGCATAGTTGACGAAATTAGAGATAAGGGAGCTTTATCAACCTGTGTGGGTATATTTTAAGCCACGAAGGAGTTGGTATAGAAAAAATTGATAATGCTCCGGAGTTAAATCATCATTTGCCTTGATTACTTGGTGAAGGTCAGATTCCATTAGTTCAAAAACAACATAGATATCTTGAAATTCTCTCCGAGAGGGAGGAAGCATTATATGCTTTATTTCAACAATATCCGGATGATGAAGCAGCCGAAGGAGCTTGATTTCTCTAAGGATTCGAGTAGCATCAGAAACATGCTCAAATACATCATTTATCTTTTTAATCGCAACTTTTTCTCCGGTATGGGTGTCGATAGCAGAAGCTACAACACCATAACTACCTTTGCCTATAACTTCTTGAACCTGATATCTACTTGCCTCGCCATACTCTGTGAAGAAATCTTTTTCCAGTGCACTCTGCCAAAAATAAAGATAAAATCAATATCACAACAAAGATAACAATCAGAAGCTAAGACGCGTGCTTATTTTTACCACATAACTACTTTCACCAATGCAAAATTCAAAAAGAAAAAAATCACAAAATTGTGATTAAAATATCTAGGTCCGTATCCTGATATATCAAGATCTATTCCAATTCATCAAAGAAGAAAGAACATGAAAAAAGAGAGAGTGAGTTTTGAATAATACTACACCATGCTTCATAGAGTGTGACAGCAACTTTGTTTGATGCAAAACAATTTTCACCGAGCGGCGAGCACACCACTGAATAACATGGCACCGATATGAAAAGTTTCTTTCTACTATCTTTCTTAGAATTTCTAGACAAGATGTTCAATTTTTCCCTGGATTATATCCTATCAGATAGACAGAGCGGGAAAAAGGGTGGCCAGATACAGCAAACAGAAAAAATTATATTTAGCGACGATCAACCTAAGTAATTTAGACAAGACAAAACTGCAAAAAACCAATGTCCACAAACGTTATGCAAATCATACGATAATACGTTCAGCCCTCTCAAAACCAATAACCCATCAATTAAGACGCCACAGCAATAAAAAATATCCAAGAAAATACTTGCCGATCTACGCCATTAAATCTCAAGAAGCAAAATAATAAGGCCCACAAAAGGGGAAAAACAACCTTTTTCTGGGGATCCATAGGTGAACTGGGAATAGGGAAATAAACCCTCTTAGGAACTTTGATTCGATCTAGTCCTGAGATATCAAATTCTTGAATAGCATTAATCCCTTCTTCTTCTTGTTTTTGTTTTTCTAGAGAATCGTTCGGAGCAACTGTATGCGGGTTTCTCTCATAGTTGTCAATCTTGGAAGAAGAATGAGAAGAGACAAATGACGAGCGACGCTGAAACAGGTTACGAATTCCATCCACAAATGCCCCACCACCTCCCATATAACTAACTAACTGTAAACAGCACCAAAGAATAAAGTCCACTGCTTCGATTCCCCCTTGTTTCTCGATCAGATTCGTGATTCTAATCCACTCACCCTCAGTAATGCCCGCGGTCTCTCTGCCTGCGAGTGGCTGTTTTTGGGGGCGCGTGCTGCTGCCTTTTCAGAGCAATTAACGGAGGGCTGAATTTAATGTTCCACACTAGACTTGGCAACGGATGGCATGGTCTTTATTACAAGTGGATATTTAGGAAAATGAATCTTTGACATGTGATCTCTCAAGTTTATTTTAATATATTAATTTTATGACATGTGATCTACTGATCTCTTAAATTTATTTGAAATATATTATAAAATATTATTTTTTGAAAATTATAATTTATTAGAGTTGGATAATAAAATATATGTGATAAGTTATGTCTTATGTTTATAAATAATTAATTTGAAAAGTTTTATAATTAATGAGACCAGGTTTTGGTAGAACTGTCATAACACATGCTAGCGCATTTTGACAATCAGTTTTGATAACTCAATCTATTTATTTTATATGAATGCTTGCTATTTTGGTAGATTAAAGTATTATCAACTCAATTTATTTATTTTATACGACGAACTCGAAAGTGTAGGCAATGCAGCGCCTGTGATTCGAATATTGTAATGCCCAAGATTTTATAGAAGGTTAATCTGAGATTATTGATTTTGTATGGACATGAATTTAACCGGGCCAAATTTTGATTAAATTGAGAGAACTAGGATGTTGGGCGAAAGTGACTCGCCCGGGCGGACGTTTTTGACCGCCCGAGCGAGTCTGCCTAGGAGAAGAGAGCCGAGAATCACTCGCCCGGGCGGAAGTTTTTGACCGCCCGAGCGAGGCTGCTTGGAATTGCGAGGGCCGAGAGTTACTCGCCCTAGCGGTAGGTTTTGACCGCCCTAGCGAGAAACGTGCAACTTGAAAGGTGAGCCACTTGGCTCGATGCATGTTACGAGTGTATATATATATATATATACATGCATATCATCTTAAACGTTAATCCAAAAATGAGAAAAGGGAAAGAATAGAGAATTTGGAGAATTCGTGGTTTAGAATTCAATTTGCGAACGATCCGCCCGTCTGATTTTGAATCCGACTTCGGTACTGTGTTCCTAGCAACGCATGCTTCATTTGGACGTAAGTTTTGTTACGTTTAGACAAGATTTGAATTTATGATATTCTCAGAATTGAATATGATTCAGATATGGTGTTTCTGCTACCGTAGACATTGTAGAATTGAAGTCAGATTAAAGAACAGACTATTCCTGTAATTGTTATGATTTTGGAGAGATATTGACTGAGATTTTATATCAGAATTGTGTTAATATTCAGAGTAGGAATTATGTTGACACAGATTATGAGTTCCAGTATTATATTTGTGATGTTCAGATTGACGGGATTATCCAGATTGTATTGTTATGCCGTCGAAACATCAGTTGAGTTAGATTGATCAGATTCAGATATGATTTCGATTAGATTGTGATATTATTGATATGACTCAGATTGTATTATGTTCAGACATTGATCAGATTGTATACAGAATTGAGTATTGATCAGAACAGATTGTATATTGAGTTAGTCATTGATACTATGTATTCGATATTGTCTTTTTCAGATTGAGATGGACAGAGTTGAATACAGATCATCGTCTTCGTCAGACCGGGACGACAAAGGTATAATTCATGTGATATTCGGGAAGAAACAACTCAATCGAGATCATCCTTGAGTTGCCCAATAAATCACATACTGTATTCTTGTTTTATTGTTTATATCTAGATATGATTATGATTGTTTATAGATTTGTTTATAGAACTCGTATACAAATCTTATTATGCTTTGTTTACAGATCCTGTGGCATTGCATTAGAATGATTATGCTTGGTTACAGATTGTGTATTCATGCATTAAGATAGGACAGTCTGGAGATCAGGCAGACTTCTAGATGTTCGGCGATATCTCAGCTTAGGGGAAGATCACCGCCCCTTTGTAGATGCGGATACAGATCAGGCCGAAGTCTAGGAATAAGACGTACAGCACCTCGATTGGTAGGGTAGGTGACAGACAGTGACGTCTTATTCACACCGGGATCCCTAGAGTTATAGATCGAGTCAAGTCTAGACATGATTTGATTAGAACTGCATGCTTATATGGATGTGGCTCCTAGATCATGAGACTCATCATTACTGCTTTCAGTTGGGTTAGCATGTTTTATGATTAAGATTGTTTATATGCATGTTTATCTGAATTGAGTTGCATGCTTATTTGATTAATTTCATAGACTATGAAATAGATTGTTTCTATACATGATAGCATGTTTTATGATTTAGTTTGTTTATATACATGCTTACCATGTTTTATACTGGGATTTATTCTCACCGGAGTTATCCGGCTGTTGTCTTGTTTTGTATGTGTGCATGACAACAGGTGGGGCTGGATCAGGGTCGAGATGAAGATGAGAGAAGACGAGTTTAGCGTGGTGATTCCGGACTTACTGTAGATTTGGTTTATTACTTGAACTTAGTAATCGAACCTTAGACTTAGATTGTACAGTATTGTACTTCTCTACTGAACTGTCGTTATGAACCTTAGACTAGATTATTGTATTTTAATACTGAAATGTATTTTATACAGATATGTATATTATTAGATGCCATTACCTTCCGCGTTTATATTTTAAAAAGAAAAATTTTTAGACCCTGTTTATCAGAACAGATAATTAAATCCCAAAGACGATTAAGAAGATGATTAGCGTCCGGGTCCCCACAACAGATGGTATCAGAGCTGATGGTTCCTTTAGACTTAGATTATCATAGCGATAGATCCTTTAGATTGAGATAATCAGAGTTGATAGATTCTTCAGACTGAGATAGCAGAGAATGAGCGGGGTAGATTGAATTTTTTGTCCTTGCATGTGATTGCTAGCATGAGATTTATTTCAATGTTGACTACATTGTGTGTGCTAGCATGATTTATTGCTTTCCCTATTACATGTTGCGTGCTATCTGAGTGGTTTGCAGCATGTAATTACTAAGCCTGGATCAGAACCGAGTCTGAATCAGAGGTCTATGATCAGAGGAGGGCTGAGACAGATTGTGTAGATTGTGTACTAATCTGTTTGATATTCAGATATACCGCCTCGAAGAATTTCAGAAAAGGGCAGTACTTCGTCTGAACAGAGAGATGTATCAGAAATTCAGTTAGAAGAAAAGATGAAAGAATTTGAGTTATTACAGCCGCCGGTTCTGAATGGTACCGAGACATCTGAAGATTGTCAGAACTGGTTTGATGATATAGCAATCTTGTTCGATTTACTTGACTGTACAGATGAACAGAGGGTTAAAATGGTGCCTTACCAGTTACGAGAAGCCGCCAGGAGTTGGTGGATTACCAGTAGAAGAATGTGGGCACAGAGAGGTACAGTGATTTCGTGGGAAATATTCAGAACTGAATTTTATCGAAGATTTTTCCCAGTCTCGTACCGAGAGGACAAGAAATTAGAGTTTGAGAATTTGAGCCAAGGGCAGCTGAATATTGACCAATATACTGCTAAATTCTCGACTCTACTGCGTTTTGCTCCTCAGATAGCTGGAAATGATGAAGCTGTAGTGAATCAGTTCATCAGAGGGCTGAATTCGGAGGTAGTTGCATTTATGAATTTGCAACGACCTTATCATTTTGCTGACATCCTGAGTAGAGCGAAGAGAGCGGAGGCAAGTCTGATTAGACAATTGACAAGGTTGTGTGTGAAGCCACCTCAGAAACAACAATCCCCTCTTCAAATTGAGCGTGGCAGCACGAGTGGAAAGCAAGATTTGCTGAAAGCTCAAAAGAAGCCATTCAAGAAGTTGGGAAGTGGTTCCTCTAGCTCAAGTGGTTCCAGTCCAAGCCATACCGATGTCTATTGTAGGACTTGCGGAGGGAGACATTCCTCAGAGCAATGCAAAGGAGTGCTTGGTAGATGCAATATCTGTAAACAGCTGGGGCATTTTGCTAAAGTTTGTCCCCAGAGACGGTCCCGAAGATCTTAGGGAACAGAGTTCACTTGAAACCACAGATTCAGAATTCACAACAGGTACTAGTCTTTATGATTCTATTGCATATGTATTGATATATACTAATGCATTTGTTAAGAATATCTTTGACTGAGTTGCATGGAGATATGCTGTATCTGTTGGGTCTGTATGTACTGTAGTATTGATGTCCTTGCTTGTTGAGGAAGTGTTGATATCAGAAATTTCTGTCTATATTGTATACTACAGTAAGATGAGAATGAAATAGAGATAGATTATGATGTACTTGTGTTTTCTGATTTGAACGCATTATTGATATGTATATGCTGAACAAGTACAGACATACTGTAGAAATTTTCCAGAAATGGTAAGAGTTAGATCAGAGATGACTGATCAGGGGAGATACCACGACCAGGATTCTAGATTTAGAATTCCTTTGATATCTGTATTGTCTATGACTCGATTATTACAGAAAGGAATATGTATTCAGTAGATATACTGAAATCGAGCCTAATATTGGCAGATCTGCCAGTATTGTAAGAGTTGGCTGATATTGCCAGATAAGATTTCAGATTGCGTTATATCAGAAAGATAGATTTCAGAATTGAATTCAGATCAGATACTGATTGTTGTTTTAGAATTCAATACAGAATGATATTAAATGTACAGAATGGTACAGAATGAATTGAAAGATCAGTAGAAGAATATCGACCAGGAGTTACACCTGATTTAGTGTTGCTCTTTGGCATGTGTCAATATATTCAGAGATGTTCTGATGATTTTATACTTTTTATATCTATGAGATTCTGATATATTTGCAATATTTGATTGATCAAATCGAATATTTGAAGGTTCTATTGAATATTCTGAGAACTGTGATGATTGTATACAGAAATTATTCAGGTAAGAATCCTGCTTGAAACAGATTGTATTCAGAATATGTGATATCTGAAGTTAGTATACAGATTTATTTCGTTACAGTTGAGATTGCGATTAGTGATTGATAAGATACCGATATCAGAAAGACCAGAAAGTTCAGAAATGTCAGAATTGTCAGAGATATATTTTGTCTGATTTGGCAGATTATGTTATACGACGGTTGCTTTATATCTATTGAGTATAATTATTGCTCTAAATCAGTATTTGAGGCATCCTATATTGTTTTGAGGAGCATATTTTATTGGCAGATGAGATATAACAGTTGATCAGAATGACATGAAGATGTTTATCAGAAATCCTTGTTTTATGAGTTCACTGAACTCACTAGATGTGTATAGGATATTGATATTTCATTTCTGATTTGAGATTACTGTTGTTTTGAATTCGTATATGATACAGATGGTTGTGAACCGTTGAGAATATATACAGTTCAATTGTATCAGAGTTGTTTTCGAAAGGTACAGCTATTCAGAAACGCGATCAGAATGTTCAGAATTTGGTTGTAATAATCAGAACAGAGCATCGGTCAGAATAACAGATATTTGATTTTGTGTTATATGGGACTGATTATGTTATGATATCAGAATGTTTCCGAATTGGTTACAGATTTTGATATTGATAGTCAGAGCTGAATACCAGGTAGGTATTTCTTACTTAATTTATGTTATTCACTGATTTGTTTATACAGCATAGTTCGAATCTGAACTCACAGATAGTGTCAGAACCGCATAGTAGTGGATTCAGTTTTCATTCATATAGTTGAGAATATATGATATTCGAACAGACAGTCGTGATATAAACAGATTAGATCAGTTGTAACAGAATTTGTACAGAAATGTTGGCAGAAATTGTACTGACAAGTCTGAATTGCTAACAGAAGAAGACAAAAAGATAGAAATCAGAAGATTATTACAGATTTTGTATAGTTCTGAATAGAAATGGGAGTACATTTCTATGGCTTTTGTAATGAAATTTCCGCCATTTTCTTTAGATTATGATATGATATGATTATGATTGACAGATTACTCAATCTATATCTATCGGTTTGAACCAGATTACGTACAAACAGAACTAAATGACATAGATCGATGTCAAAGAAATGTTCAGATAGAACAGAACATTTAAGTAGATTATATCAGATTGTGATTTTGATTGAGTTTGTATTCGTGATAGAGTATATCATGAACTCTCTCTGAGATGGTTTTACAGATTGACAGACAGTCAGAATGTATTATCCAAGATATTGGAAGACTTTGGTAGAGTTATAGAGTGCTAGATGTTAGCACTAATTGATATGATTCAGTATTACTGTGTGACAATAGCTATCAGCTTATCAGAAGGGTAAGGAGATAGTTATAAACAAGACAGTATACGAAGAGTACTACAGATTTCTTTTGAAGATAATTCGAAGAAAGATGCAGATAGTTCAGAATGGACAGATTTAAGAAACCAACGTCGGATGATGACGATTGGTAGTTGAAGCTAAAGATTGTTTATGTCTTTGTTTGAGGTAAACAGATTTGTTAACAGCTGATGATACTGATATGTGATAAGCTATAGATTGGTTTATACGGATGTTGTATAGCCAGTATGATGAGATTGATTTTGTCAGAACTAGTTTGAGGGGTATTATGACATTATACTTCGTGAATTCTTATTCCAGACTGGAATCAGATATTTGAGTTTTGGTTTAAACTCTGTACGCATTTCTTCTGATATATCTGAATTGATTGTTGTGAGTTCGAGGACGAACTCAGATCTAAGAGGGGGAGAAATGTAATGCCCAAGATTTTATAGAAGGTTAATCTGAGATTATTGATTTTGTATGGACATGAATTTAACCGGGCCAAATTTTGATTAAATTGAGAGAACTAGGATGTTGGGCGAAAGTGACTCGCCCCGGCGGACGTTTTTGACCGCCCGAGCGAGTCTGCCTAGGAGAAGAGGGCCGAGAATCACTCGCCCGGGCGGAAGTTTTTGACCGCCCGAGCGAGGCTGCTTGGAATTGCGAGGGCCGAGAGTTACTCGCCCTAGCGGTAGGTTTTGACCGCCCTAGCGAGAAACGTGCAACTTGAAAGGTGAGCCACTTGGCTCGATGCATGTTACGAGTGTATATATATATATATATATACATGCATATCATCTTAAACATTAATCCAAAAATGAGAAAAGGGAAAGAATAGAGAATTTGGAGAATTCGTGGTTTAGAATTCAATTTGCGAACGATCCGCCCGTCTGATTTTGAATCCGACTTCGGTACTGTGTTCCTAGCAACGCATGCTTCATTTGGACGTAAGTTTTGTTACGTTTAGACAAGATTTGAATTTATGATATTCTCAGAATTGAATATGATTCAGATATGGTGTTTCTGCTACCGTAGACATTGTAGAATTGAAGTCAGATTAAAGAACAGACTATTCCTGTAATTGTTATGATTTTGGAGAGATATTGACTGAGATTTTATATCAGAATTGTGTTAATATTCAGAGTAGGAATTATGTTGACACAGATTATGAGTTCCAGTATTATATTTGTGATGTTCAGATTGACGGGATTATCCAGATTGTATTGTTATGCCGTCGAAACATCAGTTGAGTTAGATTGATCAGATTCAGATATGATTTCGATTAGATTGTGATATTATTGATATGACTCAGATTGTATTATGTTCATACATTGATCAGATTGTATACAGAATTGAGTATTGATCAGAACAGATTGTATATTGAGTTAGTCATTGATACTATGTATTCGATATTGTCTTTTTCAGATTGAGATGGACAGAGTTGAATACAGATCATCGTCTTCGTCAGACCGGGACGACAAAGGTATAATTCATGTGATATTCGGGAAGAAACAACTCAATCGAGATCATCCTTGAGTTGCCCAATAAATCACATACTGTATTCTTGTTTTATTGTTTATATCTAGATATGATTATGATTGTTTATAGATTTGTTTATAGAACTCGTATACAAATCTTATTATGCTTTGTTTACAGATCCTGTGGCATTGCATTAGAATGATTATGCTTGGTTACAGATTGTGTATTCATGCATTAAGATAGGACAGTCTGGAGATCAGGCAGACTTCTAGATGTTCGGCGATATCTCAGCTTAGGGGAAGATCACCGCCCCTTTGTAGATGCGGATACAGATCAGGCCGAAGTCTAGGAATAAGACGTACAGCACCTCGATTGGTAGGGTAGGTGACAGACAGTGACGTCTTATTCACACCGGGATCCCTAGAGTTATAGATCGAGTCAAGTCTAGACATGATTTGATTAGAACTGCATGCTTATATGGATGTGGCTCCTAGATCATGGGACCCATCATTACTGCTTTCAGTTGGGTTAGCATGTTTTATGATTAAGATTGTTTATATGCATGTTTATCTGAATTGAGTTGCATGCTTATTTGATTAATTTCATAGACTATGAAATAGATTGTTTCTATACATGATAGCATGTTTTATGATTTAGTTTGTTTATATACATGCTTACCATGTTTTATACTGGGATTTATTCTCACCGGAGTTATCCGGCTGTTGTCTTGTTTTGTATGTGTGCATGACAACAGGTGGGGCTGGATCAGGGTCGAGATGAAGATGAGAGAAGACGAGTTTAGCGTGGTGATTCCGGACTTACTGTAGATTTGGTTTATTACTTGAACTTAGTAATCGAACCTTAGACTTAGATTGTACAGTATTGTACTTCTCTACTGAACTGTCGTTATGAACCTTAGACTAGATTATTGTATTTTAATACTGAAATGTATTTTATACAGATATGTATATTATTAGATGCCATTACCTTCCGCGTTTATATTTTAAAAAGAAAAATTTTTAGACCCTGTTTATCAGAACAGATAATTAAATCCCAAAGACGATTAAGAAGATGATTAGCGTCCGGGTCCCCACAAATATCCTTGCGTTGCGGCACTGCAATGTGGCGCCTAGGCGCTTATTTCCCTACTTGAGGCCTTAGCACTGCAACGCTTGATCCTTGGCGCTATCAAGCGTTGTGGCTCTTGTCCACCAACATTTCAAGCCAAAAAACACCTCTAACTACCATCGATTATCCAATAGTATTTTATCTCCTATACGACACAAAAACAATAAATACCGAGCGTAATTTTGTCCGAAACTAACATAATTCAAATGGATTATCATACAAATTAAGTGAAATTCTTGTACTTATCAACATGAGACTAAAAATTGAAAATAAATAATGATTTGAATCTGATCAGGCATGGCGTGCGAATGACGGGAAGGAGATTTAGGGAGCGTTTCTGTCTCTAGAGCGATAAAATGTCACGTTCGAGTGCGTGCCTGGTGCTAGGGCGGTAAAAAGTCACGCCCGAGCACCACAGTCACTGTTCAGATGGCGATTTCCAGAACCCTCCGTGCCCGGGCGGTAAAATTTCGCGCCTGAGCCTGCCGCCTTGCGGAAAATTTGATCTTGACCTAATTTAGAATGCTAAATTTTTTAGGAACTTATTCTTTGATATCTTTTTGATTTGTAAATAATATATACACGAAATTTGATAATTGTAAACAATTAGATTGAGTTTTAATACAATTGTTTGGGTTTTCTCTGAAATTCAAAACTTGACTTTTTATACACCTTTGTGTATTTCTCAAATCAAACTTATCAAAGTTTAACACCTTGTGACGTTTGTGGACTGTTCTTCACTCGGTTTGTCAAATACAAGTTCTTTGAAGGCACGTTTGAGATCGATTGCTATCTTCGTGAATATTTGTTGTAGATTTTTCGTAGTTCAGAGGTGAATATCACAAACGGTTACTTGTTTCAAAAAAGATCGACATAACACAACGTTTTTTGTTTGATCAAATCGAAGGCGTGTTTTTGTTTTCGAGTACGTTTGCTTTTCGTGATTGAAAAATCACATCAAATAATATAAAATATGATTTTCAATCAAAAATATTGATTTATAGTACTTCAATTAATACTATTCCTATATACTCGAAATTATTGTTTTATATGAATATTGGATACATAATTGTGTATTATAACAAGACTGTGTTTACTTTATAATTTATAAAATGATTATTAAAACAATTGGACAAGAAACAGAGTGATTATGAATACATAATAATGTGTTTAACTTAATTGATCAAAACAATGATTAAATAAAAAATCTCATTTTTGTTATTTAGCGATGATAAAAAGGAGTTTATCAGATCATAGATTATTTAATTTTACAAAAATTAAGAATAAAAATCATGTCCAAGTTCAATTATTAACAGGATTTTGAGTTTAACAAAATTAAACTCAAAATAATTTTTATTTTTAAAATAAACACTGAGTTAATATAACCTTATCCCATGTTTATCCTTGTAAAAAATAATATTCATTATATCTAAAAAGACATGAATAATATTAAAATTGTATTAAAATTGCATAAATGATAATAATAATAATAATTGGTTTGGTGATTAATACGTCAAGTGGCGCGTTTTATAATCCCACTTGGTTGGTTTCGACGCGTAGTTGCCTTGCTCTTTTTGCAAAACCAACCAATTACTACAAGTTTCTTTCTTTCTATATTTTACTCTCTATCTACCTCAGCACTCCACTTTATTTGTTTCTCTACATCAGGACCATTACTTGTATGAACTGTTTCCCTTTGACTATCAAGTTGTTGCCCGCTCGATGAGTTCAATCTCAACACTCAAGCTTGACTACAGAAAAGGAGCAGTCTTTATGCCGTCATAGTCCATTTAACCCACATAGGTGTTTCGTTTGTTCGTCAGGTTGGAGGAACTGTGGTGCTTCTTGTTTATTTGATTGGGTTTCATTCTACTGTGAGAAGGGCATCTCGAAAGGGCGTTTTCTTGAAGTTGGACTTCTGGGTTTTCTTACAAAGAACTCGATTTGAGTGGGTTCTTCATTTATTGGGATTTATGGGTTGCTTTTAGACCCGTGGGTATTGACTTGAGGTGTTCTATGGTTTACATTTGTTTTTGTTCCGAATTGTTCGTTGATGATAGTGATTCATGATTGGAGTGAGACAATGGAGAGGATTATGGTTAGATTCTTTCATCTTTAGCATTGACCACTGTGGCTTATTGAGAAGAGATGAAAAAATTTCTGAAGAAACTTCACATAGGTTCCAATCATTCTGAAGATGCAGAGGGTTCTTCCTCATCATCAAAGGGTAGTAATCGGTTGCTTGATGTTTCACCAACTGAAAAGTCTGAGAACAATCCCTTTTCAGCAATTTCAGGATGGTTGAATTCCGTTACGCATAGGCGTAGTTCTAGTCCTCCCTCCTATTCCGATGTTCCAAGAATTGAAAGAAGGGTAGAAACTTTTGATTCTGTGGATAGTAGTAGCTTGGATGCTGCTTTAGATGCAGTGAGGCACGATTCCGAGTTTGGCAACTCGAGGGATCCTGATGTAGAGGAGGAGTATCAGATTCAGTTGGCTTTGGAATTGAGTGCAAGGGAGGACCCTGAGGCTGTTCAAATTGAAGCTGTAAAGCAGATTAGTTTGGGTTCTTGTCCTCCTGAAAATACACCTGCTGAAGTCGCTGCTTACCGTTATTGGGTAGTTGTTTTAATTTCATGTTGGTTTTCGTTCATTTGGCCTATTATTACTCGGGCATTGATATTTTGTCAAATGGCATAGTAGGATCATCTTATAAATAAATAACTCAGTACCTGGTTGCATCTTGCTTGATTTCCAAGTTGATTTAATATTTACATTTCCATATCCCAGTTCTGCTGTGATTCAAAAGCTAAATGCATGTGTAGTTTGATGATTGGCCATGCAATTTGTAAGGACCCCATGGCCACTACCCTTTTTTGGACCGAGCCAAAGCTTCCCAATCCCTGATGGTAATCCATACCATGAGTCCTTGTTCATATAACTCTCCACCCCTGACAGCGGGTTACGTTCCCCCAAGTCTCGAACCCAAGACCTCTAGGGCAAGTACTTGGATGGGTTTGAGGTTTGGGGGGAACGTACGGCTCTGTCAGGGGTGGAGAGTTCTGTGAGTAAGACTCGTGAGCTACCATGAGATAAGCTTTGGCTCGGTCCAAGCAGACCCAAAAGAAGTAGTGACCATTAGGTCCTTACACAATGTTTTGATGATGACTTATGAATTTCAATAAATTTGTGAAAAGTCGAGTGGTTTTATACTGTTGTTGTAAACCATTCGTTATAACCCCCAATTCAGTCATCTCACCAGTTGTTCCTCACCTATTTTCTGCCATCTTTGATTCACCTTGCCATTCAAAACAATCAAATAAATCACTGACCTATTGTGCTGAAGTTTGATCATCAAATAAAACAAGACCATAAAGCATCATTTCATGGTGGAGGGTGTCCTTTTCTTCACTGGAATGTTGGCCACCTTCTCAAGCCTGTTATGGCTTAAATTGTCATTAGGTATGATTTTTTAGGCAAAGAATAGTGTAGTGTATGGTGTATCTAGAAGCGTGTGAAACAAGCACATCCATTTGACGCTGAGGGAAAGTTGCAATAAAATATGCACGTCTAACAGAGTAATTGGACCCAAAAATTATCAATTATTTTTGTTATCTTTACCTAAGCTTGCACATGATGTTTCAGCTTGAGGGGGTTGTTGGAAATCAAATCTCTCAACTATATCTGCCAATAGATCCATGGTTTTTAGGGATGAAAGTCAGCTGACCTCATTCTTCTGTATTCTGCTTTCGTTTTTGGCATATGAGAATGAAAATTATTTCATATGCATGATGCTCTTTATTTCCTTTCTAATCTATCTTATATTCTAGATTTAACGTGATTCACAGAATTACAATGCTCTTAGCTACGATGACAAGATTCTGGATGGTTTCTTTGACCTACATGGCATTTTGGTTGGATCCACTTCATCAAGAATACCTTCCCTCATTGATCTACAAGGAATGCCAGTGTCCGAAGATACACATTGGGAAGCTATTCTTGTCAATAGAGCGGCAGACACCAAGTTGTTGAGTTTTGAGCAGCAAGCATTGGACATGGCTTTTAAATTGAAGCCCGATTCTGTAAATTTTGTTACCCTCAGTATGGTGCAGAATCTCGCTACTTCAGTTTCTGATTATATGGGAGGCCCTGTTAGTGATCCTGACAAGATGTTGACTGCATGGAGAAATCATAGTTATAGTTTGAAAGCGAACCAAGGGAGCATGGTTATACCTCTTGGTTCTCTAACAATTGGACTGGCTCGTCATCGGGCTTTGCTTTTCAAGGTACTGAACTCTGTATCGAGACTATTGTTCACTAAACACGACATATATATAATTCATTTTTCAATTCCATAGACTTAGACTTTAATTGGCTATTTCTAGGCTGCTACGTGTGATAAATTCCAAATAAATTTAAAGTAAAGAAGCATGCAATGATGTCTGCAAAAAGTGCGAGGATGTATTTATCAACCCATGTACTCTTACAAGAGAGTCATTGATTCATATATCTTGATGCTTCCTTTTCTTTTTTGGCCAAATGGTGTACTTGAAAAATGCTTCTTTTTTTATAGCTTGTATCGTCTGGTAACCATCACAAGTTTTTCTGTTTGCTGGGGACAAGAATGTGACGGGGAATGTTGTATGCAAGTTATGTCCATGTCAAGCTTCTATGATTAGCTTTAGGATTGAATTCAGATTTATCACACAAATCATTGAGTTGTCAATATACTTTGCTATCCACTTGCATGTATGTAGATGAATGATGAACAATTAGCCAAGGAGTTACAAAGAATGTATCTCTCGAGTCTCACACATATGTTATACTTGATCATTCCAAGCTTTATCTTTATTATTTCAGTCAAGGTTAAAATTATAAGTGCAGGATGGTATATGCATCCTTCCATGAATTTTCATTTTTTTCGAAACTAAAATAAAATTCGACGACGGGTTAAACTTTGCTGGGATCTCTGCATTTTTGCATCTGTGGTTTCTCATGTTATGTCTATGTTAAATTATTCTGAAACTACCAACTTTCTGCATCTTAGTTTTCATAAGTCCAAAATTTTCTTCATCCTAAACTGATTTCTCCTTAATTTACCCTGCTCTTAAACAGTCTTTGAAAAGTTAGTAGCCTTCAGAAGTTAAAATTTTAACTTCTTGCTTCTAATACTATTTTCTCGTTTCCTTTACCTGTTGATCAGAAGATAATGCATTAGAAAAAGAGGTTTTACCTGCCAACTTCATCTGAGCACTATACCAATATAATTATGAGACTTGAAACTGAAAGTTGGCTTATTCTTTCTGATAACTTTATTCATTTGAAAAACTTAAATCTCACCTTTTCTTTATCCCACACCTAGGAAGGTAAGTTTGATTTCTTCACCTTCTATTGTACTCATTCTCCTTCTTTGGAAGCAATTGAATGGATAGTCTTTCGTTATTCTCATTTTTTGCTGCATGCAGAACTTAATGGTATAATTTCTTCACCCGCTTTGTATCATAATCCAGCTTATATCGATGAGCTGCTAAATGCCTACTTTAGGTGTTACATCCTCGAGATGAACTAACATGTTTCCACGTGTTATATAGTTTCCATAGGCTAACCTGCATTTTATGCTGAAAATCTGTCCTTGAGGATTGCTTATTGTTCTGAATTGTTCTTTCCGTTTTATATCTATTTGGTTTTTCTTATAGATTCTGGCTGATAGTTTGGACATTCCTTGTTGCTTGGTGAAAGGACAAGAATTTACCGGTTCTGATGAGGTAGCAATGAACATCATAAAAATTGGTGGAAGGTAAGTCCCAGTTGCTATATTTCCACTGGTGCTATTTTTTAACTGAAATGTTGGTCTGTGATGTTTTTTCTTCTCTTGTCCTGCTCTTTTTTCTTTGGAGAATTTGAGTTTAGCACTATAATCATAATTTCTGCAGATGATGCATCCTTGGCTCCAATTTTCCACCATATTCATTAAAATGGTCTGTTTTGATAAACTAAATTTAATTATCTATTTGCCTATGATGTTTGTTTTGATGATTGTTGATTTTGCTACTCTGTCGAGAATAATTTAAAACAATTCTTGCTTCTAGCCTTGTGCTGTTTCAGTTCAGTTGCTTCTCCTGCATCTCTGTTTCTAATGAAAAAGTCGATATGGTTTAGGGAATATATTGTTGATTTAATGGCGGACCCTGGTACTCTTATTCCATCTGATGCCTTAGGAGCCCATATAGACCGTAAAGGCATTTTTCATGTGGCATCATCCAGTGGCGGGGTAACTAGTTCATTACAAGATCAACCTGAATTTTCAGCAATGCATGAGATATCCAATTTTGGAGAGAATGATTTTACGGAAAAAGAGTCTATGGACAGAGGCGATATTTTATCCTTGGATGTCAAAGGAAAGCAAATGAAAAGTCGGGAAGGGAAACATGGTGGTGCTGACAGGTCAAAAATTCCGTTTGCAGTAGAGACAGGACAGGAGGTCCATAGCAGGACTAATCATCCTTTTCCTCATGCAAGATCTCCTTCTTGGACCGAAGGCATTAGCTCTCCAGCTGCCCAACAAATGAAAGTGAATGATGTTTCACAGTTAATGGTTGATGCCACCAAAGATAATCCGATGCTAGCTCAGAAGCTCCATGATGTTCTACTCGAAAGTGGTGTTGTTGCACCTCAAAACTTGTTCACTCAAATGTACCCAGAGAAATTAGATTTTCCACCAGTGGATATCGAGCCTGTGACACAAGAAAAGGATAAAAAAGTAATTGGTGAGAAACATAGAACTAAGGGTTATAATATCCTCGATCCTGCTTTCCTTCCCCCACTGCCTCATCATGGTTATCGTTCTAGAGGCACTTTGGATAAACCTTTGGATCATCAGTCAAATCTGAAAGAAGCATTTGGACATTGTGCTTCATCAGAATATGAAGTAGACCTTTCAAAGTACAAAAACAATGTCCCTGTTGCTGCAGCAGCGGCCGCCGCCGCCGCAGTTGCGTCATCAATGGTCGTTGCTGTGGCAAATGCTAACAATGATCCAAAGCTTCAACTTCCTGTTGCGACTGCAGCTACAGTCACAGCTGCAGCTGTGGTTGCAACAACTGCAGCTGTTAGTAAGCAGTATGAAATCTTGGAAATGGGCATTCATTCACCAGATAGTCCTGTTGCCATTTTTAAGTCAGTTGAGTGTATAAGAAGTGAAGGGGATGCAAATGCCACTGCTTCTGAAGAAGGAAGCGGTAAACAAGAGCACGAGGGTCGGTTAACTTCAGAGGGTGAAAGAATATCAGATAGGTCAGTGGGTAATGAAAGTTCTAAATCTGATTCGACACTTGATGATGTGGCTGATTTTGAAATTCCATGGGAGGACATCACCTTGGGTGAGCGTATCGGGCTTGGTATTAATCTTATCACACTCAGAAATGATGAATTTGTCTGCCAAATGGTTTTTACTTAGAGCAATAACTCTAGAATTTTACTTTATTGCAGGATCTTATGGTGAGGTATATCGTGGAGACTGGCATGGAACTGTGAGTTTCTTAAAATCAAAATTAAATTATGTAAAAACATGAAAACCATGTGCATAAACTGTATGGCTTGCTTTAATTGACCAGGGAATATATACCACTAACAAATTTCTTGACTTTTTCATGTTTTTGCAAATTGAAGTTCTTACGAGAAGTGTCTTAATGTCTGTTTTCTATTCATCCGAATATTTCAAACCCAAAATTCTGATAGTTAGAAAACTTTTGCAAGTCCCGAGAAGCTTTTTTCCTTCTTTTTAGCAACCCTTGGCAGCTATTAGGTGTTTTATTTACTATGCTATATGAGTTGGTTTCCTCACACTTGTTTGTTAATGAATTTAGTCATCATTGTTCCAAAATTAAGCATTCATGATTGGGAATCAGAAAATTTTATGGGTTTCTTCCATATTCTGCATCAATAGGGAAAAATATGAATATGAATTTGATATACTTACTGTGCTAATATTCGTTGATTTTATAGACAATATTTATGTTTGCTGTTCACACAGGCTGAACCTTTATTTTTGTATATCTGTAAAATAAATAAAACATCAGGGTGTGTGATGTGCACAAAGTCTTTTTCAATTTTTGGGTCTTAGTGTTACAAGATCACCCCTCTCAAACACTGGAATTATTATGTTTCATGTACTGGGATCAAAAGATGACATGCTGCCAGTAACTTATACAATTGTTGTTTATGTATTTGTGGCTGTGGTTATGGCTATAAGTCTATATCTGCTTCAGCTTGTGATTGGATGAAGAATAATTATACCTCGATTCCAACTTTTAGGAAGTTGCTGTCAAAAGGTTTCTCGACCAAGATAAAATCGGTGAATCTCTAGAGGAATTTAAAAGTGAGGTACAACCACTCTGTTTTCTTGCTTGGTACATCACTCATGTTGGCATTCTGGGCCAGATATACCATTGATCTGTTGTAGATCCTTCCACACTTTTGCTTTATTTTTGGACTCTGGATAACTGTGTAGAATGTTCTGTTTAACCAGAATTACT